>NC_136381.1:27879015-29121515 GCF_965140285.1 Lepidochelys kempii | reverse complement strand
TCCACTCCCCATCACTACTGCAGGGGGATCCCCACAGCTCCCTGCCTCCATCATGGTGCAGGGTGACCCCTGCAGTTTCCCTGCCGCCGGAGGGGGGCAGGGTGACCCCCACAGCCTCTGGGCCACCATGGGAGGCAGGCCGACCCCCACAGCGCCCCACTGTGGCAGTGGCAGGGAGATTCACAGCTCCCTGTTGCTGTGGAGGGAGCAGGGGGACCCTGCAGCTTCCCTCCGCCACTGGTGGCAGGGGGACCCTGGAGCCCTGAGCCCCCCACCGGTGGTGGGGGCCCCAGCGCTCCAAGCCACCCCACAGCTGCCCAGTCCCTTTCCATTTTATCATGCATATTTTTAGTAAAAGTCAGGGACAGGTGACTTCTGTGAATTTTTCTTTATTGCCCGTCACCTGTCCCTGATTTTTACTAAAAATATCCATGACAAAATCTTAGTCTTAAATATAATTATTCAGTTATGGTGTGTGCACATCTGTATATCTTAATTAAAGATATTTGCACCAATGTATTTTAAATAAGATTGTTCATTTTTTGTGGGTAACAAGAAAGAACTGGGAATTTAAGTATAAGAAGGTGGTAGTTTGGCAAACAGGGATAAGGAGGAGATTTCATACATAAGATCAACACAGCAAAATGTGTAAAAAAGTGAATGAAAGTTGGCAACAGTCATTCTCCCATATTCTAAGACACTCCAGTTTTAAAACTTTGATGAGCAGAGTTCTAAGAGCAGTGCAGAATTATGATTAGGCCCCAATTCAGGAATGCACTTAGGTACATGCCATTGAGGTCAATTGGATTTAAGCTAAGCTTTAAACTAAGATCGTGCGTAAGTGATTTTTTTTAACCTAGGACCAAGGGACAGGAATTAGCTTTTCTCCTTGCACATTTTTTTCATTCCTGGAGACTGCTAGCTACCCCTCCTCACAAAATATGAATTAACAAAAACAATCTACAATAAAAGTGGAGAAAAAGCTGAATAGTTTGAATAACTTAATACCTGCAATATGATTGGATCTTCATATTGGAGCCAGACCTGCTCAGCTTCACTCCATTGCTTTGGTAAAAAAACATCATTGTTTCTTAACATACACTCCAACAGTATATATTAACCTAGATTACATAGTCAACCTCTAATTTTCACTGTGCAACCTAATTGGGGGGGAGGGGGAGTACCCTGCAAAAGTGACCTTAGAAAGGGAGTGGAAATAACCATTTCATGATTTCATCTCCTTTAAGTAACCAAAGCTTGTGATACTTGACTCAGTATCCTCAAGATTTCAGATTTGTTTTTTCCTAGGATAGTCCAGTTGTGATTCCAACTACTGTGTCACTCTGAGCTCCCTGGCAATCTCACTAACTTCCATCAGTATCTTGAAACCTGCAGTAAGCAGTGTTTCTTGTAGCCTCAAGAAAATATAAATAAACAAAAAAGCAATCCATTTAATGGAGAAATGAATTTACTCTGATTTTTAGTCTGACCACCACCTGCAAGAATGCACTGAATTGGCTTGAAACTTCACATACTATATAATACTCATAAGTTTTAATTTCCCACTGGAACATGAAACTGAGTTAATGAAAATTCACTGTGTGCACTAGCAGCAAACAAAAGATCTGTTTCAATACAATAAAGTGTATAATATTGGGCAAACCAAGAGGCCTCTCTTTATTCCCAGTAGAAAAAAAATGTACAAATTCACCAAGTGTTTTGGTATTACAACTAAAAGATAAATTACATATATTATAATATCATACTTAAAATAAGCGTATTACCCTTTTAATAAACCTTTTTAACACAAATCCTGCTTCCATACAATCAGGATGACTATTACTCTTAAAGAAAAAAAAGCTCTGTTGAGCTTGAAAGCTTGTCTCTTCCACAACAGAAGTTTGTCCAATAAGAGATACCTACTTTGTCTCTCTCACAACTTTAAATATGTCTTGTGAACCATCATGATGTGTAAAATTCATGAGAGTTTTCAAAACAGATGGGATTCATTTCACCTGTAGTGTAAGCAGCTACAACTTTGAGTTTATATTCATCTTACCTGTTTACATCACAGCTGAATGTGTCCCCAAAGTCTGTCTGCTGAAACTGGTGGGTACATACTCAGCATTGTTCAGCCATGCGTTTTCTGTCACTACACATACTACCATGGCTACACTGTTATTTACACTTATGGTAGTTTGATGAGAGTTAGCATATGTGTACACAAGCTCAAAGTGTAGACAGAGCCTACATCTCAGGTGGTCAGATTTTTAAACAATGAGTCTCTCTTAAAGTGTAATACTCTGAACACTTTATCTATTAAGCTGCCTAGAACACTTTGTAGTATTTGTTATCACCATCCAGTTCTCCACAACACTGTATTCAAAATGGAAACTCCCAAGCTACCCACAGAGACTGCTGCATATGCCTACTGATCATAAAGGGATCACTCTTAAAATATCCTGCCTTGCAGTGAAATAATGCCAGCCAGTTCTGAATCATCTCCAACCAAAGATGTGCAGTGGGAATCCAGGTGAGCTGCCCCCCAGCTGTGAGTATGTGATCACAAGAGCAGCATAGTTTCTTTTTCCATACTGTGAGCGATAGAATGCCCATTTACATTCAGAGTGTTGAATTATTCTGTGAGAATAAGCACACAAATACAGTTTCCACATTGTCTGTACATAGTCTGGTTTCAGAGTAGCAGCCATGTTAGTCTGTATCCTCAAAAAGAACAGGAGTACTTGTGGTACCTTAAAGACTAACACATTTATTAGAGCATAAGCTTTCGTGGGCTACAGCCCACTTCATTGGATGCATAGAATGGAACATATAGTAAGATATATATATATATACACACATACAGATAAGTTGGAAGTTACCAAACAAACTGTGAGAGGCTAATTAGTTAAGATGAGCTATTATCAGCAGAAGAAAAAAAACGTATGTAGTGATAATCAAGATGGCCCATTCTTCACGCCTTCTTGTCAACTGTCTAAATGGGACATCTTGATTATCACTACAAAAGTTTTTTTCTCCTGCTGATAATAGCTCATCTTAACTAATTAGCCTCTCACAGTTTGTATGGTAACTTCCAACTTATATATATCTATATCTATATCCACATCTATATCTACATAACTTACTATATGTTCCACTCTATGCATCTGATGAAGTGAGCTGTAGCCCATGAAAGCTTATGCTCTAATAAATTTGTTAGTCTCTAAGGTGCTACAAGTACTCCTGTTCTTTTTGTACATAGTTTGCTAATCCCTGGGTAGAATTACCATGTGGAAACATCTGATGCTGATCTTTCCCCTTTTCACATGAAAGAGAAAATTAGCTGCTTAAAATGCACTGTTGCCACTTCCTTTGCCACCCATTCTTCTGGACCCTACATAGGGTGCTCCATGAGACCATGGCCTGTGCTATGGGGAACAGAGATTTGGCAGGCTGGGAGCAGGACTGGATGGACTAATGATCTCTCTTCCAGCCCTGAGGAGATCCCCAGGAAAATATAATTCAAACTAGGCTACAGTATCTTTTTCACAGATCCTCCCCCAACAGTGGTCCTGGGGGAAGCTATGACTAGCAGGAATCCCGGTTAGCATGAATGCCTTCAATAGAATGCTGCTAGTGGGGCCAGAAGAGAGGGGAGGGTGGTGGGGCCAGAGCAACTTCTAAGGCAGGGTCACTTCTTGGATGTTCCTGACCTCCTATTACTTCCTGAGTAGCTGTTGGATTTCAAGATGGGTACTGCTAATGCTTACCCTATGGGAGGGAGGAGCAACAATGACCACTGTCTGCTGAATTAATGCAGGGGTGTTCCAAAAAGTTATTCTGGCAGAAATTTTCTGTCCCACAGCCCACTTCCTGTGAGTTTTTCTTCAGGAGTGGGCAGTCTGGCCTCATGAGTGGTTGCGATGCTCTGTACCTCGGGGGAACATCCAGCACCCCAATGTTCATCCTTGTAAAATGATTGTGTGGTATCCAATGCAAAGTTTGTCATGTTGGGTGTCTTCATAAGGCTCATGATACACGGAGCATTGTTGTTACAGTAATGTTATAGTAATGTTATAGGCTATAATTTCATGTATGTAGTTATGAGGCTGAAAATGTATCCTCATGGCTTAAAGCAAGCCCAGGCAAAAACTCTCCAAGAGCAGGGAGGCAGTCACACCTCATCAGAGCAGGTATGGGACAAACCCAGCCCAGCCTCACAGGAACAAAGGATGCTGGCCTAGGCAGCAACAAAAGAACCAGTTAGACTCTCGAGGAATTCAGCCCCCTTTCTTTGGTGAGTTTGGAAATGCAATGAGGTAATGCTCACCAATTCGGGGGCGGGGGGAGAGACAAAGCCAAGAGGGAAAAAAGGACATGATAAAAGGGAGAGACATTTGCCATGCTCTCTTCCTTCCACCTACATCTACAGACACCACACCAAGCGTCTGAAGTGCTGATCAAAGGGGAGATCCTGGCTGAAGAGCAACCAGCCAGCCTTTGGTGAGAAGCATCTAAGTTTGTAAAAGCATTGAAAGAGTTAAGATCAGCTTAGAATGTGTTTTGCTTTTATTTCATTTGACCAAATCTGACTTGTTATACTTTGATTTATAATCACTTAATATCTATCTTTATAGTTAATAAATCTGTTTGTTTATTCTACCGTAAACAGTGTGTTTGGTTTGAAGCATGACAGAGATTCCCCTTGGGATAACAAGCCTGGTGCATATCAATTTCCTTGTTAAATTGATGAACTCATATAAGCTTGCAGTGTCCAGCAGGCATAACTGGACACTGCAAGACGGGGGTTCCTAGGGTTGTGTCTGGGACCAGAGGCATTGGCTAGGGTCATTCAGTTGCACAATCCAAGAAGCAGCTTACATGCCAGAGGCTGTGCATGAACATCCTAGGATTGGAGGTTCTCACAGCAGAGCAGAGTAAGGCTGGCTCCTAGAGTCAAGGATTGGAGTAACCAAGCAGATCACCGATCTAGACAACACCAGAGAGGAACGTCACAGTGGTATAGCTTCCAGTCTGTTCCTCAGCTGCTTTTTGTATTGGAAACTAATATGTTATATGTTTTGTAACTTTTTCTCAGCTGTGCACTTTTTTACATACAGACCCATGTGCTTTCAAATTCAGCCCTCTTCCCAAATGACCCCCATTTCATCCTTCGAATCCCGATGGAAAAACACACACAACCTTCACTAAACCTTTCAAGTTGGATCTGTCCAAAGACATCCTTTTCATTTCCCATAGAACTGTGTTGTATTATATGTATCTGAACTGTTTTTTCTGCGTGTAAGTTAAACTAGAAGGCCCAGATCCTCAAAGGTAGTTATGTGCCTAACACTCAACAATTTCAATGGGAATTAGATACCTAAATACCTTTGAGGATCTGAGCCTAAGTCCCTTGGCAAAGGGCAGTCTAGTTTTTGTACAGTACCAAGCACACTGATAACATTTTTCTAAATGATAAGCAACATATACTGCATTACATTCAGATAGTGTTTTTTATCCTGAAGCTCTGCACAAGCTGAGATGTTAAGTCTACATAAGAATCAGTTCCCCAGCACTGAAAAGCAGTCACCTCTTGGATGAAACACAGATGCTATTTAATAGGGCACAAAGGCAAACCTCAGCAGATTAGGAAAGGAAGTGGAGGTTATTTAATGTACACTGATCAAGGAATTTAGCTAGGCAGATTGTAATTACCTAAGAGACCAGAGTTAATAACAATATTCTTATGAGAAATGCCATGACATCGTTTATGACCAGATGTGATCAGCAACATCTCATCTGAAAGCGGGCAGCTTCAACCTCCAAATGCCACCTTCTGGATCAGTACAGATTTAGAAGCAAGAGGTTTGCCTACTGAATCAGCATCACCTCTCACATTATCAAGGTGTTTCTCAGAGGTCTCCCATTAAAATACTTACCTGTCCCAGTTTATCTCCTGAAATTTGACAGGATTACTGAACAAAGTATCCTGAGCGCAGGCTACAAATAATTCATTCCTGTTATATATATGGCAGAGAAAGCTGCATTTAATGCCACTATTTGAATAATCCATCATATTGCTTTAATTCTCTTTTGCCTTCCAGGCAATTGGGTTTGTGAATGGTGGTAATTGCATATGATTCTGCTCTCTTTCCTCTCCCTTTTATTTCACCTTCTTGCTATAAATGCACCATGGAGAATGTCAGCTATTCTTTTTAAGGCACTTTTTGGTTGTTGTATGCAATATGGAACATATTCAATCAAAAAACAATAATAACAATCATGTGCCAATGGTAATGTTATGCTACCCCTTACTGAAGTATTTAAGTGCTATTATGTTAATTCAAAGAACAGCAATTCCTCAAATTTTTCAGTGAACAAAATCCTGTTTGCGTGAATGTTTCTGAATAGCAAATAACAAGGGGCATACACATAGGTGAACCAAATAGTTGTTTGGAATTTAAACAAATGTTCATGAACAGTGTGTTAGAGCATTTGACTAGCTCTGCTTTTGCAGCTAAACAAAATATTAGAACAACATTTACTGGATCCTTATATTTCCTTGACTAAGCATAGGGGATACATACAAAATGCCACAAATACTGTATTAATAATGTTAAGACGTGGGTATTTCACATGTTTTCTAAGGATTCACTTTATGGCCTATATATGTTTACATTTTTCCATTGCTGCTTTTACTTCCTCCATCTCCTGGCATGGGTGGATCAAACAATTTCCAGCCATATTCTAAAAATGGGCAGGAGACAGATCAAGATGTGACCCTATGCTATGGCATCAGCAGTTAGCTCTAAAAATTCTGAGTTGCCTTTCATGTAATTTAAATGTTGTTGTGTGCTTCATTACAACTCCATACATAAACTCTTGGAGAATCTGTTGAATTCAGAATACAGACTTTCTGCCTATGCATCCACTTCAACACCTATTAAGTGTCCTGTTCTAGACAACAGAATATCACTGATAGCCAGCATCAGCCAACGGAGCTAACTATACTTCCTTTCCCCTTGCAGTTATTTTGGTTTTGTTGAAGGAGAGATATTTCACAATAATTTATGCCTCCATCTACCCTTCCATTAAAGATGTTCTTCTGAATCACTAGCATTTCTGTACTCTTCTTTATTTTTTTGGCCCAGACCCCTTCTATTCCCATTTTATTTTAATGGAAAGAGACAGTTGATGTTGTTGATTTTTTAAAAAAGTAGTGGCTGTTAAAGATGAAAAAGGACGAGTAGACCTAACGTAAAAAGATCTTTGATATGTTTTAAGCTTTTCATTTAATTTCTACTGCTAACAACCCAAACACAGCATCCCATTAAAAACAACTATATCTGAGAAGTTTTAACATTTCCATTGTTCGCAGAAAACCTTTGTAATACAGCCAGGGGAAAGCCTTTGGGCTAGAGAAGTGCCTTTTCTTTATCCCAAGATTGGAAAGCCAAGCATTTGGAAATTAGTAAATGCTAGATTTTTGCCCTTTGTGTACATACCATATTAACACAATATTTAATTACATGAAGACATACTAGTTTTTCCACAGGACTCACACTTCATACAGTGCACAGGATAAATGTGCAAAGGGGTTGAATTACATTTGTGTGCAGAACCATGAATCTGGCATTTCCGAAATTTTGAATGAATAACTTCAGAAATTAAACAACATTGTTAACATAGTATTGTTGGGGTTTGTTTGTTTGTTTTTGGACAATTATTCTTTTAATTAATTCAGGAGATCTTACTGAAGATAGTTCAGTTATTAATGAAACACAGCAGTAAGCAGTTCCACTCCTCCTGATTCTTTTATGCCTTTCAACCACTCTTCTACAGCTGGTATTTTATTTTTGCAACTCTAGTGATTGAAAAACATTTACTGGCTTCAGTCACAAGAAATCTAGCCCACAATCTTAGTTTAATTTAAAGTATAATTACAAGAGAAAACTATATGTAATATAAAAATGTTATTCAAATGCCTGATTCCATTAATAAAACCTTAGTTAGTTAAAATCAGTCAGACAATGTTATTATGGAAGATAATAATAATGGCATTTAAAATTCAAAGCTATAAAACAAATTATATTTAAAATATATGTAAGCAAGCCCAGGACCAGATTCTTATCTTACTGATGTTGACTAGCAGTTTAGGATCTGATCCAACTCCTTCTGACATCAGTGGGATTTTCTCCATCACTTCTCTTGGAGTTGAATTGGGCCATTACCTCACAACTATTCCCAATGAAGTAAACAGGTACCAGAATCTAATCATAAGTAAATACTGTACTGGGGAGAAAAAGTATAATGGACACATAGAAACATATAATTTTAAGAGTATTTAAAATCTAATTACATACCAAAAAACGATGTTAAAGGAATATTAAGATGGCCAACTCAGATTAGGAAATGCGAAAATTAACTTGCTTGTGCAACTTTATTTCAGCCCCTTGTGTGAATGCATTATGATTACATACTGTGTTTTCCACAGAACCCCTCATTCAATGTACAAAATGAATAGTGAACACTGAATAAGTAGCTATTCAAAATTTTGTTTTATTAATAAACATGAGTTTATGGAAAACAAAATTTGTGAACCTAACAATATCATTTTTGATGAGATTACAAATGTGGCTGATAATTGTAACAGTGTTGTTATAATACACTTAGACTTCTGTAAGGCATTTGACTTGGTATCCCATGATATTTGGTTAAAAACTGGAATGACAGAAAATCAACATGACACACATTAATGGATTAAAAACTGACTATCTGAGCGGTTTCAAAATGTAACTGTAAATGGACAATCATCATCAAACAGGTAGGTTTTTAGTGGGTTCCTCAAAGACGAGTTCTTGGCTCTATGTTATTTAAGATTTTTATGAATAACATTGAAGAAAACAATCACTGATAGGTTGCCGGTGACACAAAGATTGGGTGAATGGTAAATACTGAAAAGGTCAGGTCATGGATTCAAAGTGATGTGAATCATTTGTTAAGATGGGCTCACGCAAACAGTGTGTGTTTCAATATGGCTAAATGTAAAGTCAGCCATCTAGGAAAAAAGAACACAGGCCATATTTACAGGATGGGGAACTCTAGGATGGGAAGCAGTGACTCTGAAAAAATACTTGGGCTGTGGGGTCTTGGCTGAACATTAGCTGAACATGAGCTCCCACTGAGATATAGCCAAAAGGACTAATGAGAGCTGTGGGTGTATAAACCTGAATATCAAGTACCTTTTTATTTGGCACGCCTGTCACTGCTGCTGAAAGAAAATGTCCAGTTCTGGTGTCCACAGTTCAAGAATGAGGTTAACAACTTGGAGAGGGTTCAAAGAAGAGCCACAAAAATGATTAGAGAATCAGAAAACGTGACTCATAGTGATAAAAGAGCTCAATCTATTTAGCTTGTCAAAGAGAAGGTTAAAGGTAATTTGATCACAGTCTATAAGTACCTACATGGGGAACAGAAATTTGATAATAGAGGGGTGTTCAATCTAGCATACAAAGGTATAACAAGATCCAATAACTGGAAGTCTAAGGTAGACAAATTCCGAATAGAGAGAATGTACAAATTTTTAAAAATGGGGGTAATTACTTATTGGAACAACTTACCAAGGGTATTGGTGAATTTTCCATCAATGACAATTTTAAATCAAGACTGAATTTTTTTTTCAAAAGATATGCTCTAGTTCAGGGGTGGGCAAACTACGACCCGCGGGCAGGATCCGGCCCATCAGAGCTTTGGATCCGGCCTGTGGGATTTCCCCCTGTGGTGCTGCAGGCTCCATGCCACTCTCAGAAGCGGCGGGCACCACGCCCCTGGGGCCCCGGGGTGGGGGGGGCAGAGGGCTCCATGCGTTGCCCTTGCCTCCGGGCACACCCTCCCCCCCGCAGCTCCCATTGGCTGGGAGCGGGGAACCGCGGTCAATGGGAGCTTCGGGGGAGGTATCTGGAGGCGTGGCAAGGGCAGCACGCAGAGCCCTGTGGCCCCCCATCCCCCCCAGGGGCTGCGCAGGGTCGTGGTACTGGCCGCTTCCTGGAGCGGCGCAGCATGGGGCCAGGGCAGGCAGGCAGGGAGCCTGCCCTGGCCCCAGGGCACGCCGCTGCCACCCTGGAGCCACTTTAGGTAAGCAGCGCCAGGCCGGAGCCCAAACCCCTCCTGCACCCCGCCCCCCAACTCCCTGCCCTAAGCCCCTGCCTGCACCTCACACCCCGTGCACCTCAGTTCCCTACCCTGAGCCCCCTGTCAGACCCTGCACCCCTCCTGCACCCCAGGCCCTTTCCCTGAGCCCCCTCCTGAAGTCTGCACCTGTCCTGAACCCCAACCCTCTGCCCTGAGCCCCCTCCTGCAGTCCACATCCCTCCTGCACCCCAACCCCCTTCCCTGAGCCCATTCCTGAACCCCCTCCCACACCCCACACTCCCTCCCACACCCCAACACTCTGCCCCAGCCCTGCATACAATTTCCCCACCCAGATGTGGCCCTCAGCCCAAAAAGTTTACCCACCCCTCCTCTAGTTCAACCACAGCTATTGGACTTGAAGCAGGAGCTAATTCAGAGAAGTCCTATGGCATTTGTTATGCAGGAGGTCAGACTAGATGATAACAGGTGTCCCTTCTGGCCTTAAAAATCTGTAAATCTATGAATCATTCAATATGTGACCCATGTCTTATTTATCAAACACCTTACAGACTTTGCTCTGAAGTAATTATTAATGTATTCATTTTATGGCACTCATCAGCATAATATGAGTCCTACATAAATATTAATTAATTTATCTTCATAACAGCCCTGTGAAGGTGGTGTTAATATTCCCATTTTACTTATGGGAAACTGAGGCACATAGAGACTAAGGTCAAAGAAGTCCATGAATTTTGGGTGCCAAATCTGAGGTGCCTAAGGCCCCACTTTTTAGAGTATTTAGCATCTTACAGCACTTTATATATTTAGGATAGAGCTCTAATTGACTTAATTGGCAGATGTGAGCCTTCAGCACTTCTGCAAATCAGACCTTAAATATCTCTAAATGGGCACTCTGAAAATGACTGGGACACGTTGTCCGTGGATTTCACAACTATTTGTTGACAGCAGAGGAAAGTTGAGACTCAGGAATCCTGGGCTGAATTCTAGCTTCTAGAGGAGAGTGTTCTCTACTACTTACAGACCCTTCTTTGATACTAAACTAGGAGGAGTGGTAGATATGCTGGAGGGCAGGGATAGGATACAGAGGGACCTAGACAAATTGGATGATTGGGCCAAAAGAAATCTGATGAGGTTCAATAAGGATAAGTGCAGGGTCCTGCACTTAGGACGGAAGAACCCAATGCACCGCTACAGACTAGGGACCGAATGGCTAGGCAGCAGTTCTGCGGAAAAGGACCTAGGGGTGACAGTGGACGAGAAGCTGGATATGAGTCAACAGTGTGCCCTTGTTGCCAAGAAGGCCAATGGCATTTTTGGATGTATAAGTAGGGACACAGAGAGCAGATCGAGGGACGTGATCGTCCCCCTCTATTCGACATTGGTGAGGCCTCATCTGGAGTACTGTGTCCAGTTTTGGGCCCCACACTAAAAGAACGATGTGGATAAATTGGAGAGAGTCCAGCGAAGGGCAACAAAAATGATTAGGGGTGTGGAACACATGACTTATGAGGAGAGGCTGAGGGAACTGGGATTGTTTAGTCTGCAGAAGAGAAGAATGAGGGGGGATTTGATAGCTGCTTTCAACTACCTGAGAAGTGGTTCCAGAGAGGATGGTTCTAGACTATTCTCAGTGGTAGAAGAGGACAGGACAAGGAGTAATGGTCTCAAGTTGCAGTGGGGGAGGTTTAGGTTGGCTATTAGGAAAAACTTTTTCACTAGGAGGGTGGTGAAACGCTGGAATGTGTTACCTAGGGAGGTGGTAGAATCTCCTTCCTTAGAAGTTTTTAAGGTCAGGTTTGACAAAGCCCTGGCTGGGATGATTTAATTGGGGATTGGTCCTGCTTTGAGCGAGGTTAGACTAGATGACCTCCTGAGGTCCCTTCCAACCCTGATATTCTATGATTCTATGATTCCTCTCCTTTCCCCCAGAAGCCTAACCCCTTTTAGTCCTCTTCCTGCTAGCCTGTCCCACAGGCACTGACTTTGTGGGTGCTCTGGGGCTCAACCATCCACAGGAATGTCTGGTAGTAACAGTCTGGGCTTTCAAAGCACAGGATAGAATTCTCCCTGTTCTTAGTTATGTTCAATAGCAAACCTCAGCAGCCAAAGGCAGTTGCAGGAATAGTTCTGCTCAGCTGTGCAACTCTGGGATGGAGCATACTCAGCTACTCTGTGGAGATGGCACATGACAAAACACTTTTCACAAAATGATCTCTCCATATCTGACCTGTCAGTTCTTGTCCTCAAAGGAAACCTGCATAGAATGTTCAAAAGGCAAGCCTAGGAGCTTAAATTCATAATTTTATCTTACACCAAAAATCATGGTCTTAATAAAGACACTGGATTTATGGCTTATTACAACATCAGCCAGTGTCAGCTGACTTGGACTCATAGGGCTTGGGCTAAGGGGCTGTTTAATTGTGGTGTAGACATTCATATTTGTGCTGCATCCTGAGCTCTGGGACCTTTCCACCTCACAGAGTCCTCCACCCCGAGTCCAAGTGTCTACACTGCAAGCCCAAGTCAGCTGGCATGGGTCAGCTGTGGGTTTTTAACTGCAGTTTAGACATACACTCTGAGTACCTTTCCCAGACCTGAAGAAGAGCTCTGTGTACCTTGAAAGCTTGTCTCTCTCACAAACAGAAGTTGGTCCAACAAAAGATATTACCTCACCCAACTTGTCTGTCTGAGATGGCACATGAGCAATTTGGTCAGCACATAGGAGCTGTGAGAAGATGGAGCATAATCAATGCAGATGGAATTTTTACAGCTTCAAAATTAAATCACTGAAATAAAGCTAAGAAAACGGCTAAACCACTTTTGCTGGAACTTTCAATAAATAAATAACCAAAAATAAGATCAGCCTGAGACAAAAACCCAGCAGGAAAAATTTCAGTTCAAAATATTAAAGTTTGGCACAGTTATATAAGCAACTGAAAACAGGGTCTTATAATGGAAAGTATCAGGCAACCCTAACTATAGGCATCACTACAACAATCACAACTGGTTAAAGAGATATCAAACTGTAAGTTTATTTTACAGTAATTCCTGGATGCATACATGAAAAGGGGCAAACTTTGGTCTGACTCTCCATTCTTTGATATCAGTGGTTGTTTAGGGTGTTTAAAGAATAGAGAATAAGTCAAGTGTTTGAGGTCACTGACAGCTTCTACAATTCCACCACCTTTTCAAAAGGCATATAGTTTCTCTTCATCACTATCTCCAAAGGCTGATGACCAGCTGAGAATATAGCAATGCTATAGTTATGGTGGAAATGTTAAACACCAAGGTGTATTTTGTTGTTTGTTGTTTTCCCCTCAAGGATTTATATATTTAATTCCCTTGTGAAACATTAAATAGATAAAGAGGCATTTAGAAGTGCTACAATACATGTAATGACAGGTTTGTTAGCCTTTCCACTATGAACTCCATTTAACATTAGGAAGTTAGCATTTCCATCATTTCAGAAAATGTCAGACTGAAAGCTGGCACACAGATTAGCAGCCTGGATGCAAATTTGTTTACACAAAATATTTAAATCTGTTCAGATGTTTTTGATTCAGAGATCAGCCAGAAACTTTAAACTCTCAGGGTTTCTCATGTTTTTTTGCCAATTTCTATAACAAATTACAAGTTTTTTTTTTTCGCAAGCAGCTAATACTAAATGGATTAATTGCTTTTCAGTTGTTTTAAGTTTGAAACCATTTGTTTGGCTTAGTATTTGAGGTTGGAAAAAAAAATTCAGATCTTGTGCTGTAGCTACTTTATTTAAACACCCTCTCGCCCCCACAACAGCATTCTGCAACAGTGCAAAAAACTTGATAAATACTCCCAGATTTTATTACTTCCTATTTTATTAGAATACAGTTGGACAACCTGCTGAGGATTGTAGCATGAGAAACTAAGTAGAAATAGAATAGCTAGATCCTACTATGTTCTGAGTGGTGCTGAGTGCCCTCAACTCCCATTGATTTAAAAAACAATTAATCCACTTTGTATTAATGATATTGACTTCTGTGTGAGCTTGAGGGTGCTTTTTATTGCTCAGGAGGAACTCAGAACCTTACAGGACTGTGCCCTTACAGATTTCCAATTTCATCAATTTCATCCCTTGCCTGGTATAAACAGTTTGCAGTATTGTCAGGCTGAACTTTTATAGAAAAAATATTTTGTTCATATAGCAATCTGTTATACTCTCATTGGAGTCAATGACAAAACTTCTATTGGTGTCAATGGAAGCAGACCCTAGTTCAATCTACACTAACAGATCCTCTAAAGAGACTGGTTTCAGAGTAACAGCCGTGTTAGTCTGTATTCACAAAAAGAAAAGGGGTACTTGTGGCACCTTAGAGACTAACCAATTTATTAGAGCATAAGCTAGTGAGCTGTAGCTCACGAAAGCTTATGCTCTAATAAATTGGTTAGTCTCTAAGGTGCCACAAGTACCCCTTTTCTTTTTTCTAAAGAGACTGTTATTGCATGATAAATCTTGTTACTTTTTTAAAATGTATTGACTTTTCCCTATAAGTAGTAATGTGTTTTGAATAGAAGGGGATGTGTCCATCATTAATCATAATGCAACATAACACAGAAAAGACAGCAATAATTCATAAGAAGAAACAATGAGAATGTAAAATATGGGAATTCAGTAGTTAATGAGAATATGGGCAAGTTGAAAATTATTTGTAAGAGACAGGTAACCATGAATAATTAATATTAATATAGGACCCAGAGGAATGCACAATCATCCAAGTGTACCAGATAAAGAATAGGCTCCTTACCCTAATGAGCTTAGTAATTAAAGACATAAGAAATTATGGTACATAAGAAACAGTACATATAAGCTTTGTGAAGACAAAAACAGTGGAAGAAAGTGAAAGAAAAAATGGATTAACTCAATATATCCAAATGAGTTTGGCCAATGAATACTCACCTGCAATGTGATGTATGTGGGTTTATTAGTGAAAGAGCAAAGTTCCTGGGAATGCAAAAAAGCCAACTCTCAAGTGACAGACACATTTCTACCTTGAAATGCATCTCTGTAGAAATGGCTTCATGAGGGTTCCACGTTCATTATATCTCATTGCTTCCATGTTGAAATTGCTCAAGTAAAAGATGTGTGTGTGGGGGGGGGGTTGTTGTTTTTTTCAATTATCAACCCCACAAATTCACTTGGGCTTTGATAGCCACGCAGATTCTATTCTACCTTGTGCATCAACAGAATCAGAGGTTCTGCCCGGCCAATTATGCCCTGGGTGAAACCCTATTTTTTTAGATTATGCATTCACACATTTGCCTGTGTAATCTCATTAGCCTTCAGTAGGTTGCAATGTGTAGGAAAATAGCAGGGACAGCAGAGGAGAACTCAGAGGAGGGGGCAGATGTCAAATGTGGAGGCAAAGTCATCCATGAAATTTGACTATAGTTTCACAAGCTCCACAAGGTTTAGAGGACCCCTGCCTATTCTGTGAGGATCAAAACCATGCCCTAAAATGAGCATGCAAGAGAAACTCTAGAATCCTGACATTGCAGTGTTTGTAGTCTATGGCAAGAGTCCCAGTGACTTCAGTGGCCTATGAGAAAAGATTAGGGAATACTAAGGAACTTAGTAGCACATCCCTGGGAGCCCTGGGAAGCTAGGATGCAGGAGTCACTGAATATGGGGATGTTAGAGTCTAGCTGCCTGTGTTGACAACTGTTGATGTTATTGGTTGTTGTCTTCTCAGTGTTCGCTTACTATACAGACAGAAGCATTTTACATAAATCCCAAAGCAACTCCATGTTGGGCAAACACTTTAGTGAGAAAGTAATGTTGTAATGATGTTACGAAATTGACACGACATTGATTCTGTCATGCTTCATCTTTTACTTGAGCCTCAGAACTTTCCCCTTTTCCCCCTCCTGCTGAGGACAAAGATTTCACTGTGTGTATCACCTTTGTTCATATGTAGGAATTCTGGTAGGCATGATGCTGGTGCAGATTCTGCTGTTGCCTTCCTCCCCTGTGCAATGGACTGAAGATTAAGCCACATCATGGCCCCAGTAGGAGCTGAAAATGCATCTCTGAAGTACAACAATATTTACATCCCTCTGCAGTGTGGGGACCCTACTTTCACTATGCAGAGGCTGAGGTCTGAGTTTGGGGAAAAAATTTTCCTCTTCTCCTAAATGTGGTACATGGAGGCTAATTCAATGGCATCTTTTCAGGACCCACAAAGGCCTTCAAAAGACATGTCTTCCCAAATGTAAGTAGTGCTTCATTTTCCCAGGAAAGCACTGCAATGACTCAAGTAAAAGGAAGGGGGTGATATTGCTGGCAAAGTCTCTGAAGCTAAGAATAGTGAGGGTCATGTGAGGAGAATGAAGATACTGTGGATGATCATCCCATTTGCGGAATGGGAGAAAGTAATAGATGTCAGGAGCAGATGTTTAAAGTAAAAGCTTTGTCTAAAGGTGTCATGGGGATATTGGACAAGAGTATGGCTGGATAGCTAGTAGAGAAGTGGGCTTTAATTTTCCATTTTTGTATTAAAAAATCAGCATGACAAGCATTCTCTGCAATCAGTTCACCTCTGCAGTGGCACAAAAACTTTTTTCTAGTCCACAGAACATAAGATATTGCACATTTCTTTCTTAAGTTCAGGATCTGTTATGTATCTTAGATTAATATAATTCTGAAGAAAAATGGAGACATTTTAGCTGGTTATTGTGCAAGGATTTCTTGCCAGTTCACTTGCTTTCTTCCTTGCTTTATTTCCATTTGAAAGCTGCTAAGAACTTTGAAATGTTAGAAGTAGCCCTGGGAGGGATGGAGTATTGGTTAGAGTACAGGTGAGATGATCTAAGGTGCAGATCATGTGGTGTATCAGTGTATTACATGTATATCATCACAATGTAATCATACACACACAAATATGTATATATAAAGTTGCATTTCATTGTCATAAAGATGTTAGAGAAATTGTTTGGACCTTGCCATTTCAATTACATATTATCATTATATTTAGACCTCCTATAATACTCATGACAACTCTCATGTTATGCAAGCTGCCCTACTGAAATCTATAGGACCATTTCTATGGCTGATTAAGGAGAGTAATGTTTAGCAAATACATGATTAGGAACTCTCTTGTGGAATGGACTTTTAAAAGAAGACACCTGGTGAGCACAGACATGTTTAAGAATGACTACATAGTTATGTATAAGAATAGGTTAAGCATGTTTGACAGAAGTGCAGCTATCGGCTCCCCCCCCCACCCCCAGCAATATGCACACATGAAAATTCACAAAAGTGAATGGGCTGAATTTAGTACGGAGTTGTGTGCCGTGGATATATACAGAGATCTGTGACCTTTATTCTTTTTCTTTTGTTTATCCTCCTTTCAGTTAACTGCACAGATCTCCCAGAGGTCAGAATTTGGACATTTGTTTTTCAATTTATTTCTACTCTTGAAACCACAGAAGTGTCATGTTTTGTAGGATCAGAGGCTGTTTTTTTGTTGTGACAAATGTAAAGAAAATATTAGCAAAAGATGAAAAGAGTAAAACAGATGTGAAAATTGTTTCTGTTCTTTGTTTTCGTTAATTACTTCTACTTTTCAAACTTTACCTAATACTTAGAACAAGTTTTAGGATTGGATACAAAGTAAAAATGAAATCCATTCATGTAATTGAAGTTGGGAATATTCTAAACTGAAATCTCGATTTCTTTACCATTGTCAGCCACCTATTACTAGTTGTAGAACATTTTATTACATAACCGAAATTTTAATAAAAATATTAAAACCCGGTTGTAACCTGGCAGTAGTTCAGCGTATGTCCTGCCAAAAAAGCACAGGCACTCTGTGATCTCACAGACATAAAATAAACATCTCGTTATTCCAATGTCATTACACTGAATTTAGTAGGCCTACGTTTAAAGGGGTTGACATGCTCAGCGGTATGACATAAAGACACAGAACATTTTCTAATTGTATTCAGAATATATAATTTATTTTCTTCATCCAGAGCCATGGAGAATTTACTTTAGCAATGCTGCAGTCTGTAATGCAATGTGAGATTTCCAAAGGGCACTTCTATTGAATATTTTTAATGTCTTGTGAAATGTATTGTCTCTCTTGTGATTTATTTTTCAGAGACAAAAGAAATATCTGTTCTGAAAACTGCAATCCAAGATGCAGTGTCAATTTAAGCTCTCCAAGACCCTATTCCTACTACTATTGAAGCCAGCAGAAGCTCTGACATTGCCTCCAATGTGACCAGTGTCAGGTTGTTTATAAGCTTACTTTAAACCCTACTTCATAAATGCCATGGCCCTTTGGATCAAAAAAGCAAAATGTAACTTTTGAGCAAAATGTTAAAACAATTGTTTTAATTATACAAAATAGAAAATTATAAATAAAAATTACAGAGTAATCAAGAGAGCAAATTACGGCACGATGTGAAGTTTCTGAGTACTCAGTGTCCTGAATAACCAGCTAAGCAGGTCAAAAAAACCTCTTGCATTCAAGATCTACTATTTCAATGTGATGAAGGGAAGAAGAGGGACAATAATAATACTTTGCACTTCTGTAGGTTCTTGCCCTTTGAGGATTTCTACGTATGTTTAAAAACATCCATTAATTCAGCCTCACAACACTACAATGATGAAGATAAGGAATATATAAGGATCATTTTACCCACCACTGAAACGCAGCCACCTCTGAGATAGGATGTGTCAACCTGTTTAAGAGATTACAGCAGCAACACACAATAGTTCAAGGCAAAAAATAGCATCAGCGTATCTCTCCTTAGTAGAAGTTTTCTTACCACTGAACATCATTTTATGGAAACTAGATTAACAAAACTGTTCCTAAATCAATAGGTGTAGATAACCATGTCATTTAATTCTGGATGTGCCACAAGTTACATTTCCTTTAATAATTGGCATATTTTTCTGTTCATCAGGCCTTTTATTAGCACTCTGTTACATATCACTACTTGCACTGTAATTTTGTTAGTGAAACAATTTATGTGTATTTGTATATTTTCATTGGGAGATTGTGAATATTATGAATAGATGACAAGCATGGGTGTAATGGATGGGTTAGTGGACATGAACATTTCAGATTTCTAGCTACATCTCTGTAATCTAAAGATGTAGTCTATTGAATTTCAAAATAATGTCAAATACAGATAGATCCAAATAGGAAATAGTCAAGCAGATACATCAAACATCTACAGTGAGTTTGGGTTTCTTCCTTCTTCGGGTGCTAAAATGTGCTTCTGGCTATCAGAATAATAGGATGTGATTATATATATATATATATAATAGATTTTAAGGCCAGGAGGGACCCTTATGAACATCAAGTCTTACTAGGGTGATCAGATAGCAAGTGTAAAAAATCGGGACATGGGGTGGAAGGTAATAGGCATCTATGTAAGAAAAAGCCCCAAATAATCGGGACTGTCCCTATCAAATCAGGACATCTGGTCACTCTAAGTCTTACCTCCTGCATAACACAAGCCACAGAACCTCACCCAGTAGTTTCAACATCAAGCCCAAAGCTTCTGTTTGATCTATAGCAAAGATCTTCAGTATTGAGTTAAAGACTTCAAGTGATAAAGACTCTACCACATCCCTCAGTAAATTGTTTCTAAGGTTAATTATACTCACTGTTAAAAACGTGCAGCTTATTTCTATGATATAATATAAATAAGACTGCATGATGATCCTGTAGGATCCATGGGAAGCTCCCAAGCCCATCTCTTTGTATCCACATGGTGTCTTATATTTGGAGCATGCAGAGGTGTAATCAGGAAGGCCAAAGCATAATTGAAGTTGCAACTAGCAAGGGATGTGAAGGGTAACAAGAAGGGTTTCTACAGGTATGTTAGCAACATGAAGGTCAGGGAAAGTGTGGGGCCATTACTGAATGGGGGAGGCAACCTAGTGACAGATGATGTGGAAAAAGCTGAAGTACTCAGTGCTTTTTCTTTTGCTTCAGTCTTCACAGACAAGGTCAGTTCCCAAACTGCTGCACTGGGCAGCACAGTACAGGGAGGAGGTGAGCAGCCCTCAGTGGTGAAAGAACAGGTTAAGGACTATTTAGAAAAGTTGGACTTGCACAAGTCCATGGGTCCAGAACTAATGCATCTGAGAGTGCTGAGGGACTTGGCTGATGTAATTGCAGAGCCATTGGCCAGTATCTTTGAAAACTCGTGGCGACTGGGGGAGGTTCCAGACAATTGGAAAAAGGCAAATATAGCGCCCATCTATAACTGGCTCTGTGGATATGGGGAAAGTGGTGGATGGGATATATCTGGACTTTAGCAAAGCTTTTGATACGGTCTCCCACAGTATTCTTGCCAGCAACTTAAAAAAGTATGGATTGGATGAATGGACTAGAAGGTGGATAGAAAGCTCACTAGATCATCGGGCTCAACGGGTAGTGATCAATGGCTCGATGTCTAGTTGGCAGCCAATATCAAGCAGAATGCCCCAGGGGTCCCTCCTGGGGCCAGTTTTGTTCAACGTCTTCATTAATGATCTGGATGATGGGATGGATTGCACCCTCAGCAAGTTCGCAGATGACACTATGCTGCGGGGCGAGGTAGAAACGGTGGAGGGTAGGGATAGGGTCCAGCGTGACCTAGACAAATTGGAGGATTGGGCCAAAAGAAATCTGATGAGGTTCAATGAGAACAGGTGCAGAGTCCTGCACTTAGGACGGAAGAATCCCATGCACTGCTAGAGGCTGGGGACTGACTGGCTAAGCGGCAGTTCTGCAGAAAAGGACCTGGGGATTACAGTGGATGAGAAGCAGTATATGAGCCAACAATGTGCCCTTGTTGCCAAGAAGGCTAATGGCATATTGGACTGCATTAGTAGTAGTGTTGCCAGCAGATCAAGGTAAGTGATTCTTCCCCTTTATTCAGCACTGGTGAGGCCACAACTGGAGTTTTGCATCCAGTTTTGGGCCCCCCACTACAGAAAGGATGTGGACAAATTAGAGAGAGTCCAGCAAAGGGCAATGAAAATGATTAGGGGGCTGGGGTACATGGCTTATGAGGAGAGGCTGAGGGAACTGGGCTTATTTAGTCTGCAGAAGAAAAGAGTGAGGGGAGATTTGATAGCAGCCTGAAGGGGGGTTCCAAAAAGGATGGAGCTAGGCTATTCTTAGTGGTGGCAGATGACGGAACAAGGAGAAATGGGCTCAAGTTGCAGTTGGGGAGGTCTAAGTTGTATATTAGGAAAAAACATTTCACTAGGAGGGTGGTGAAGCACTGGAATGGGTTACCTAGGGAGGTGGTGGAATCTCCATCCTTTGAGGTTTTTAAGGCCTGGCTTGAGAAAGCCCTGGCTGGGATGATTTAGTTGGTGTTGGTCCTGCTTTGAGCAGGGGTTGGACTAGATGACCTCCTAAGGTCTCTTCCAACCCTAATATTTTATGATTCTATGTCTGTTAACTCTTTGGGGCAAATGTCACACACACACACACACAATGATGCTGTCTGAAGATTTTATCTGCACTTTCTTATAATGATCTACATAACTCATGAGTACCTTTGCCATTTATGAGTAACCTCATCATCCCCTGATAAACCTTTATACTAGGGCTGTCAAGCAATTAAAAAAATCAATAGCGATTAATCGTGCGATTAAAAAAAGTAATCACGATTAATTGTGTGATTAAATAATTAATTATGATTAATCACATGATTAATTGCACTGTTGAACAATGATGTGATACCATTTATTTAAATATTTTGGGTGTTTTCTATATTTTCAAATATATTGATTTCAATTACAACACAGAATACAAAGTGTACAGTGCTCACTTTATATTTATTTTTATTACAAATATTTGTAAGAAAAACAAAATAAATAGTATTTTTAAATTCACCTAATACTGTTATGGAATCCCTTTACCATGAAAGTTGAACATACAAATGTAGAATGATGTACAACCCCCCCCCATTCAAAAATAAAACAATATAAAACTTTAGAGCCTACAAGTCCACTCAGTCCTATTTCTTGTTCAATCAATCACTCAGAAAAACAAGTTTGTTTACAGTTTCAGGAGATAATGCTGCCCTCTTCTTGTTTACAATGTCATCTGAAAGTGAGAACGGGCATTTGCATGGCACTGCAAGATATATTTACATGCCAGATGCGCTAAAGATTCACATGCGTCTTCATGCTTCAGCCACCATTCCAGAGGACATACATCCATGCTGATGATAGGTTGTGCTTGATAATGATCCAAAGCTGTGTGGATCGCACATGTTCATTTTCATCATCTGAGTCTGAGTTCATTTCATCATCTGAGATGCCACCCGCAAAAGGTTGATTTTCTTTTTTGGTGGTCTGGGTTCTGTAGTTTTCGCATCAGAGTGTTGCTCTTTTAAGACTTTTAAAAGTATGCTCCACACCTCATCCTTCTCAGATTTTGGAAGGCACTACAGACTCTTAAACCTTGGGTCAAGTGCTGTAGCTATCTTTAGAAATCTCACATTAGTACCTTCTTTGCCTTTTGTCAAATCTGCAGTGAAAGTGTTCTTAGAACAACAGCATGTGCTGGGTCATCATCTGAGACTGCTATAACATGAAATATATTGCAGAATGCGGGTAAAACAGAGCAGGAGACATACAGTTCTCCCAAGGAGTTCAATCACTAAGTAATTAATATATTATTTTTAACGAGCATCATTAGCATAGACGCATGTCCTCTGGAATGGTGGCAGAAGCATGAAGGGGTATATGAATGTTTAGCATAAATTCCTTGCAATGCTGGCTACAAAGTGCCATGTGAATGCCTGTTCTCACTTTCTGGTGACATTGTAAATAAGAAGTGGGCAGCATTATTTCCTGTAAATGTAACCAAACGTGTTTGAGTGATTGGCTGAAAAAGAAGTAGGACTGAGTGGACTTGTAGGCTCTAAAGTTTTACATTGTTTTGTTTTTGAGTTCAGTTATGTAACAAAAAAATTCTACATTTGTAAATTGCACTTTCACGATAAAGATATTGCACTACAGTACTTGTATGAGGTGAATTGAAAAATACAATTTCTTTTGTTTATAATTTTTACAGTGCAAATATTTGTAATCAAAATAAAAATATAAAGTGAGCACTGTACACTTTGTATTCTGTATTGTAATTGAAATCAATATGTTGAAAAATGTAGAAAAACATCCAAAATATTTAATAAATTTCAATTGGTATTCTATTGTTTAACAGTGTGATTAAAACTGCGATTAATCGTGATTAATTTTTTAAATCACAATTAATTTTTTTGAGTTAATCATGCAAATTAACTGTGATTAATCGATAGCCCTACTTTATGTGACACCATGCACTTGCACAGGCATGAACTGTGCTTATCTACTGTCTGATAACAATTAGTGAAACAACATTTACACAAGGCCTGCAGTGTCTGCTATTTTATGTATGGGGACTTCTGGAAAGGAGGGGGTGCAGTTAAACATCCCCTCCCAATTCTTCCCTAACTTAAACCAGGCTTGTCCTTTAAAGTCATGTTCATGAGGTTGAAGATGCAAGGCAGCACTTATCGGACTGTATATTCCCCTGCCTTTTGCCAGGTGCAGGCAGGGGTGCTGGAGCAATTTGTACAGTGTGGGTGCTGCCAGCCATTGAACCAAACTGCATATGATGGAAACCTCTTCAAGCTGGGGGTGCTACAGCATTCCCCCACACCCCCAGTTCTAGCACCTCTGGGTCCAGGAAGGCGAGAGCCCTTGAAGGGCACTGGCGTGGGTGGTTATTTTTCTATCCTAAACATCACAGGCAAAACCTGCCGCGTATCCATCGCGTTAGAGCCTGAAGAGCCAAGGGGCGGCTAATGATGCAGGTGTAACTGACTAGGCGCCGCCCGGGCTGGCTGGCCCCACAGGGCCCCCTGCTAAGTGAGGGCGCGCAGCTCGCTGCCTGCAGGGCTGTGTGGGCTCAGGGCAAGTCCGCGGCGGCGCTCGCCTGTTGCTCCTGCCCATTCTGGGAGGCAGTGAGGTGACGAGCCCCCGTGGGAGCCCAAACTCCCCCAGGGCAGGGAAGGGGCCAGCTAGTTCTCCTGGGCGGGGCTTCCCCCCCTGCCAGCGCCTTGAGAGGCAGGGGCAGAGCCCCGCACTCAGCATAGTGCCCCCACAGGGGGCTTGTTAACTTTACAGTCGTCAGCGCAAACTTCCCCAGCTTCCAGGAAGGGGCGCGGTGCTGGGTGGTGCGTCTTTGCGCAGGAGGACAGGGCGAAGGGGGGTGTCCGTGCGGCGGCCGCTCAGCTGAAAGTCCCCGGGACGTGGTCAGGTCTCTAGTAAATACCCCCCCTCCTCTCCCCCCCCCCCAGAACTGCAGCCGCAGCAGCGATCATCTGGCGAGGATCATCCGCTTCGGCGCCCCGAAAGCTCATCGTCCAAAAAGCCTCCCCTGGGTCAGTTCATGCCCCTCGCACGAAGGGCAGCTTCTCCCCGCTCCCCTCCAGCCAATCGATTCGGGAAAAGGCAACAAAGAGTGAACGGGAAACAAATGAGCCGCGTGTGGGAGGCGGGCGAATAAATATAGGGCGCATCTTCTCCCGGCTAACTAGCCCCCCGTGCCACCCAGAGAGGGGGCAGAGAGACCCCTTCTATCTCCCGCGGCCTCTCCCTCGCCGCGGGAAGGGTCACCGCAAGGAGCCAGCGCAAATCTCACTCTTTTCCCTTTCTTTTCAAAGTTACCCTGGCTCAGACAACCACAGCCCCAGCCTGGAGAAACCCCAGCGCAGGGAACGCTTCCTGTTCCCAACCCCAAGGACGCTTGCGGCTCTCGGACTTTGGGCGGCAGCTCAGAGGAGGTAGAAGAGGCATGTCCTTGTTCCCTTGCTGGCTGTTATTTTCACGAGCAGACAACGGGTATCTCTCCCAGTCCCAGGAGCCGGTTCTGGACAGCCAGGAGCTTAGGGCTTTACCTCTAGCACGCAGAGAAACCCGCTGCAGCGCCGTGCACCATTTGTGGGCACGGAAGGGCTGCCAGGGCTGATGGAGTTGGGCGGGGAGGATTGACTCTCTGCGTCTCCAAAGATTAGTTGGTATTTTTCCTGCCTAAATGACGTTCTCGTTTATTCCTGTTCCTAAGGGTGCGTGGGAAGGTTGAGGGGATGGGAGAGTGGAATCGGTGAGTACACATTTCCAGGGAATAAACCGCCCTGCCGCTCCAACACAAATGTGTCTCCCAGCCGGGCAGCTGGGGCAGGGATGACCCTGCTTGGCAATGGCGATCATCTGTGAAGTCATCCTCCTTGCACTTGTGAAAGGTGCCGTTTCTTCGCTTTCCTACTCCCCTGCAATCCTGGGAGGACTGACTTGGCAATTGACCAACTGAATGGCTCTTCTCCTGAAAGGGGATTGTGTGAGCCGTGCATGCTCTGAATTCCCAATCATTGTAGCCCCGTTGTAGGAGTTCTGACATACGTATTACTAGGGTTTTTTGTGTGTGGGTGGGTTTTTTGTTTGGTTGGTTTTTTTACCGTGCAGACACAGGCATTTGGGGAACTTAACCCTTCACTGCTATTGGTGTAGAAATACAGAGGCGCGGGACGGAAATCGGTGCCGAGATCTGAAATTTCCAGAAACTGTGAACGCGTGCACATAATGCACATACAAAAATATGGGGGACCCCCACACCCACAATAGACACAGACATTGGTATAAGCTTCCCCGAGTAAGATGGGACTTGGAAAGCAGATGTAGAGGTAATGGAATTATCCTTGGACCAAGACTGTAGGGGGCAGTAGTAGGGCAGACAGTAGTGGCAAGGGACCTCTAGAGGCAGGAGCAGAAAGAGACTCCGGGAACACACCATCCTGCGAGACAGTGATAAAATAGCCAGGTTTGGGATGAAGCCGCAATGAAAGGTACTGGCTGGTGGGGCCTAGGCAACCCTAGCAGTGTCAGTGAGTGATAAGGAGGCAGTGGAAGAGCGGACAAGGACCTGGCAAGCAGGGACCATGATAGGGGGCCTTGGCATCAGTGGGGTGGGCAGATGCTGCGTGTTTGGGTGTCCCCTTTCTTCCAACAGCTGGAGTGCTTGCAAAGGGCAGATATTCAGTCTGTGCACCTGCCAAGGTTTCCGGGAGCAGGGGAACCTTCCTGACACAAAATGTAAATCCAGGTAAAATGCATTCATTCAGGGAAACGTACAGCGCTCACAAGACGTGCAATGCTGCTCTCAGCACAGGCCAATACTTTCCAACCTGGCACTCTCAAGGGAATCCATATCTAGGCATCCAGTCTAAACCTGTCTGATGCTCATGTGCGCTGAGGATCTATAACTCCACCTGAAGTCTATGGCGTTCAGCCCCTGAGATATCTGGCACTGTATTTTGACAACTGTACCCCTGAGAGCATCTTTCTGAATGTACGTGCGGCCAGGAAACACAGAGGCGCTAATATTGTGCAGTCCTGGCTTCATCCTGTCAATGGAGGGTTTTCTGCATGTCTTCCCAATTTTCGCACTGAATATCTGTCGTGCTTCTTCCTTTCTCCCCGCAAGGGCAACTGTAGCTGTTATTCAACAGCTGCTATGAAAACTTACACTCAAGCCACGGTCAGCACCCCACAGCCAGGAAAAAATCATATATGTCTTTAATTTTGTAGGATGCTGCCTCCACGCGACTCCTATTCACAAAGCAACTGTTTCACAATAGCAGCTGCCAGAGTCATCCATTAACCAGCATAGCCTTCGATCAGGCACATTTCAGGGTAATACGGTTTTGCAGAGAACAGACTGATGACATTCGGATGAAAACACGTCACACAGAGAATGTATTAATGAGCTCGTTTTTTAAAAAAATGACCCACATGACATGGTTTGGTCCTGATCTCTGAGCCAAAGCGCAGACCTGTTTCAGAAATGGGCAAACAATCTGGGACCAGCTTGCTTCAAGGTACGTAAACACGGGAAAGCTTCCTGTAATTAGAAGGTATATTAAAATTCCGGGCATGCTTCCGCGCATCAGCTATAGTGTCGAGATAACGTGCGATGAGGTAAACCCCTACAACAACACCCCTAGGAAACATGAATTATCATTTCCAATGGGATGCAAACGGAGCTGCTTTCTGTGTGGGAACAACCAGCTGCAACGCTCTACAATCAACTGTTTCATAAAAGCCCAACGCAGACAGCAGTTCAGGGAAGGCACCCGTTTTAACAAGAGAAACCTCCATACAGTTAGTATGGACGCAACCTCGATAGGCAACAACCGAGTCTTCAAACTCGCAGAGGATCGATACTGTCTACTAGACATTCTGGGTGCGTGTGTGTGGCGCAGGGGGTAAGCAGGGGATTAATCAGAAATTAAAGAATTATCCACAATCAGAGATTATTTTGGGTATCGGAGAATGGCCAGCAGGATGCGAAGAGTCCCAGCGCAGATCCCTTTGCTGGAGACACACTTGGTGTGGGTCAGCACTTCCCCATGTAGTGAGGTCTGCCTAATATTCGAGGGGCACATTGTTCAAACGACACATTTCTTTTTGTGATGCCATTTCCCTGTACCTGTTTGCACCCAATCACTTAACGCAGATCCTTATATTTCAACTAAAGACTTTCTTTCTGTCCTCCATACATTAAAAAAAAAAAAAAAAAAGACAGAGAGAGAGAGAGAGATACGGGGCTCGATCTTTGAACTCAACGGCATATCATGCCTCCAAAGATGATTTTTTTTTTAACACAGCTGTTCTGCAACCAAAGAACCCGGCATGCATACACACGTGTGTGAAAAAGCCTTTATGTCTTTAGATACATTACATACACTCGCACCCCCCCCCCGCACCCCCGCCCCCCCCCCCCCCCCCACCGTGCACCTCTCTAACTTTCCTTACGGAATGGTTAAACTAATCAGTGCATTGATACAAATATTCCCGCAAAGATCCGTTTGTTTGACCGGAGGCGGGGGGGGGGGGGGAATCCCCACCAACACCACCACCACCCTAGAAAAGTCATCCACTGGGTTTGGGCTTGAATATACACTAGTTAGAGGCTATATGAACCAACTCACGTATCCGTTTGAGCATACTGCAAGAATATTTATTGAGCCTCAGCTCAGTCACTGCATTGAACACCAAGGCTTGCTTGGCTGGCAAGCAATTGCATTTCCTAATTCAGAAGAGAGCTCTGATTCAGCTCCTTCTCTCCCCCCCCCCCCAACCTTTTAATTATCATGTATTTGTTCAAATTGTAAAGTACCCCCGGTGAAACCTTTGTAAAGGGCGAGAACTCAGAACGCCCAGACCGAAAGCAAAGGGTCCCCTACAAAATGCCCCCCAAACACCACCCTACCTTGCACATAGGAAACCAGCAATAAAAAGACGAGGTTCCAAAATGTAAATCCACTTTTAATCCCCATTTTCTTCAGCAGCATGAAGTCCAGCCGGCCACATTTAGTACATCCCCTGTCCCAAAAGTCTGCTATTTTCGACTCCTTTGCACGGATTTCCCCTTTGCAGATCCCTGTCATATTATTCGGGAGAGCTCCTAATTCCTATTCCTTGGCCAGGCGCAGTGGAGTTGTTGCTGTTGATGGTGCGCGGTCACAGCTCAGAGTGAATGGTGTTTCTGGGATACCACAGCAACCTTGACGAGGACTCAACCATCTCTCCAACAGGGGCACAGAGTCTCAGCTACTCTCGATTGTGTCTCTTCCTTCCCCCACCCCTGCCCGTTACCCCCACCTTCACAATCAAAAAACACCACAATTCTGGCTTGTTACAGCATCCCCCAGGAACCCAGGGAGAGCATCTTAAAAGCCCAGACAATCTCCTGAATGAACTCCGAACAGTATTTGCTATTGAGGTTCTTCTCTCACCCCCCGCCCCCCCGCCCTAGAAGATCAATTCTGCCCAGGAAAGCAGCTCAAGAAATAATACACTAGTGGGATTTTCATAGTTGCCTGAAGGAACATCTAGGAGCTAATGCAGCAAGATACATCCATCCTGCTGTCGTTGGACAGGATAATCCGTAGCATATTATTAAAAATGCGTCTGTGATGTTTAAGTCTGGGAGCATCACCACTCTCACATAACACACACACACACAAACTAAATTGGTGCACACACCTTTCATAGTAACGTGTTGCTCCTGGAGCTGCGCTGGATTTTTTTTTTAAACCTAACCATTGTATTGCATTGTACGGCAGAATTAACTGCAGGCAGATATTTCAAAGATCAGAGCTTTTGCAAACAGACGCAGATCTGCTCCTTGAAGCATGCAAAATTTTCCATATTGCAAAATGTTGCTCTCGTTTCCCTTTTAAAGGGTGCTGCAGTTTAATCCCCTCTCTTTGTTGCCACCCTGTCCATAGATCACTTGTCTTAATTTTTTTTTGAAGTATCCACAAACATGTAAATTGGGGGAATTCTTGCAAATAAATGTGAAGCAACGTTGTATCTCAGCCCAAAGGGTTAATGTTCGGCAAGGAAAGAGCACTTGCGCCATCTACCGGCCGCCAGGCGACCTCTGCCTCCTTCCCACCATTTGTAGCAGGGTCCTATTTCTGGGCAACGTCAGTGAGAAGGGATAATTTGGCTTCATTTTACAAGTCACAGGGGGTTGGGGGGGGGGGGGAGAGGGGAGATCCGGGCATAAACAAAAGCAGCGTGCCCTATAGATTCTGCTCTTTTCCCGGACAGGATAGGTAAAAGGGGCTGGGCCAGGTGGAGGGAATTGCCATTATGGATCAGAAAAATGCCGCATTCCCTTCTCCTTGAAGAGCTTCTCGCATCTGCCTCACTCTTGGCTTGAAACGAATGATGAAACAAACCATGTTGGCGGGGGGGCGGTAGGGGGGCGAAGGAGTTGTCCCGCTGTAGAGAAGGCAGCCATTGGCTAAATCTACATGCTAAACCCAAGTCACTGCTTTAGTGTGTGTGTGTGTGTGTGTGAGCTGCTAAATGAGACTGCATGTTAGTGTCAATGTGTTGTGTTTGTATGTGTGCAAAATGTTTGTGTGTGAGAGTTAATGGGCACCTAATCAGTGTGTTGGTATGTGTGTTTATGCATGTGGGAAGCTTTTATTTGAAAACACGTGTGTGATGGGAGTGGATTTTGTGTGTGTGTGTGTGAAGGGTACACACGTGTGTATGTGTATATGTGTGTGACACGTGTGTGTGTACATGTGTGTGTGATGTATTTGTCTATGGGTGAAGTTTATGTGTGTATTTGTGTGCATGCCTGTAATGTGCATGATATGTTTGAAGTTAGTGTGTATTCATATATGCTAAAAGTTTATGAACACGTGAAAGTTTTCAACATGCAGGTGTATGAATATGCATGTGTGTTGATGTATATACATGCATATGTGTGAATGTTTGCGAGTATTCGTGCTTATCTATCTGTGACTATTTGTGTGTATGGGTGACAGTGTGTATGGGTATACAGTATATGCCTGCCATTCTGCCCTTATTTATGTCTGTGCTATTCCAGTGAAGTCAATAGCAATGGGCCTTTTGTGAGGGTGTCTGAACTAATCCATTTGGCTGCAAGAGCTGCATGTAGCTCAGACAAGGAAACCGTAAATTTAATTACAGCTGCTCCATGCCATTAACTGGCCTTGTTAAATACGTACAAATAAGTTTGCTGGAGAGGAGGTCTGTGTTTATTGTCTGTAATCTTCTCTTATAAGGACCCCCATAAATCTGGAGTAGGCCTGGGATGGGGAGTAGCATAACTGAAAACTTCATGGGCCTGTTAGCCTCTTCAGCTGTGGATCAGAAATTGATTTCACCAAAGACATCAGCCTTGTGCTGCTGTTGAAGGCAGTGCTAACTTAGAATCAAACAAGTCCTTCAGCTTTCTGACAGGGTTTCAATATTCCCCTTTATTGGGCAGTGGTGGATGGATGAAGTCCATCATTCTCACTGTGTTCTTTAAAAAAATTCTAATATGTCACTCTTAACAAAAAAATTTCATTATATTTATTGGATTCCATTTTTCAAGAAAGTGTTTCAAAACAGAGGACAGAATTCTGTTTTCAGAAGGGCATTATTCGATGTTCCTGGAACAAAATTCTGCTCTTAGTTTCACACAGCACCTTTCTGCTGTGCCATTGGGCTCTCCATGACCACACACCTCAGCAAAAGGAGGGAGAGAAGATTATCAGTCAGGTGGAATATGAGAACAGATATTTGCCTGAGTGATTTAGGATCTTCGGTCCCATTATTTGGGAAATGGAATTTAGGCTCCTAAGTCACATAGGTGCTTTTGAAACTATTTCCCCTAGTATCTAGGAGCCAATTTATGTACATTTAAAAACATCATTGGTGTTATATTTTTGGCTGTGCATGTTTTGGTTTTTAATACTGTGTCTCCAGTAAACCGTTACTCAGTATTCTTTGGGTGACGCTAGATGCAAACTATAGATACTTTGTTATCTCTTTTAGTACTTGGCATACTAAGTGATGGGGTTGGTTTTGTTTTGGTTTTGTTTTGTTTTTTTGTTTTGGCATGGCCAGACCCTATTGATCCTCTGTGCACAGGTCAAGGATAAAAGTGGCTTGGCAAAGACAGGTAAGTCAATGCCTATGATTAAATACTCTCAAGACTTTTTAAACAGTACTGAGATCAGAAATGGACAGCTACTTATATTTCTGACCTGTCAGGCACATGATTACCAGTGGGTGCCAATGGAAAGTTTAGATCGGAGACTTGTCTGTGACCACGCTGCTTTGTTCTGTGCTCCTTGGATGTCCCATACATTAAATTGAATTGGGCTGGCTCAATATGTGAATGAGAGCATTTATGGATTCATAAGCAGGCACTCTTCTCTATGAATCTGTATGTAGTGAATAGGCACTTAACTGCCAACATTTAGGTACCACTGGCATTCACAATCCTCTGCTCAGCTGCTGCCCATGTTTCTGATATTAAAGTCCCCAAGGCACATACCCACCAAAGTCTCAACACTGCCCAGCAGCTAATTCACACGTAAGCCCCTGTATGATTCCATCACCTATTTTGCCTCTGGTGTCCAATCTAGGGCATGCACTGAGGTCACCTAAACCCACCATTTGTCCTTTTCAAGCTGAGTCGGTATATGGATATTTCAATATTCATTGGCGTAGGAACCTGCACTGCTCAACCCCTCTGTTTGTTTCCTAACCATCAGGCCACAGAGCCATACTAGCTCTCTTGTTGGTCTAATGAATATTTAAGTATTTATACACTGAGACGGGGCAAGGCCAGATGGCTATAGAAAAGTAGTGGGAGATAGATATATTAGCTCCAGGCTAAACAAATCCCTGGATAAGTACCAGGATAAGTGAAATGGCAGCTGTTCCAGGTCAATTAAGATACCTGGAGCCAATTAAGAACTTTCCAGAAGGCAGGGAGAAGGCTAGGTTGATTGGGACACCTGAAGCCAATCAGGGGCTGGCTGAAACTAGTTAAAAGCCTCCCAGTCAGTCAGGTGGGTGTGCATGTCAGGAGATGTGGGAGGAAGTTGCGCTGTTGGAGAGGCTGAGCAGTACACACCATATCAGGCACAAGGAAGGAGGCCCTGAGATAAGGGTGAAGTGGAGCTTGAGGAAGTGAGGGCTGCTATGGTTAAGTAGCCCAGGGAATTGTACGTGTCATGTTGCTAAAAGGTCAGCTACCATAGCTGATACTATTAGGGTCCCTGGGCTGGAGCCCAGAGTAGAGGGTGGGCCTGGGCTCCCCCCCACCTTTGCCCCTGATTAATCACTGAAACTGGGAGACAACAGAAACTGTGCAAGGAAGGATAACTTCTCATCTCCTCCTTCTCTGGCTTATGATGAAAATGGCTCAGTAGACTGTGACCCTTGTCTCTAGAGAGAGAAGGGTTACATGCAGGGTCACGGTGAGCCTCTGACGCTAGCGAAATCCGCCAGGAAATGCGGGACCCACAGAGGCAAGGACAGAGCTTTGTCACAACACAGTGGAACAGCTTCAGCAGGAGAGCTTAAGAGAAGCTGGTTTTAGAATACCCCAAACCCCAGTGGCTAGGACACTATTTGGGGAGATAGAAAATCCACATTCAAATCTGACCTCCACATCCAGTGGGGTGTATGTGCTTGAATCTGGCTTTCCTACATCTTAGGTGAGTGCTTCAACTACTGGGCTAAAGGTTACAGGGGGGAGGGTGGCACCACCCGCTCCTCCTTGTTTTTTTCTTAGAAAAGTATAAGAACATAAGAACGGCCATACACGGTCAGATCAAAGGTCCATTTAGCCCAGTATCCTATCTTCTAACAGTGGCCAGTTCCAGATACCCCAGAGAGAATGAACAGAACAGGTAATCCTCAAGTGATTCATCCTCTGTCGCCCATTCCCAGCCTTTTGCAAACATACCTGCCCATCCTGGCTAAAAGCCCTTGATGGACCTATCCTCTATGAACTTATCTAGTTCTTCACCACATGGTGGCCTTCACCACATCCTCTGACAAGGAGTTCCTGTGGTTGACTGTGCATTGTGTGAAAAAATACTTCCTTTTGTTTGTTTTAAACCTGCTGCCTATTAATTTCATTTGGTGACACCTAGTTCTTGTATTATGAGAAGGGGTAAATAACACTTCCTTATTTACTTTCTCCACACCAGTCATGATTTTATTGACCTCTATCATATACCTCCCTTAGTCATCTCTTTTCCAAGCTGAAAAGTACCTGTTTTATTAATCTCTCCTCACATGGAAACCGTTCTATACCCCTAATAATTTTTGTTGCCCTTTTCTGAACTTTTACCAATTCCAATATGGGTTGACCCATATGAGATGGGGTGACCACATCTGCATGCAGTATTCAAGAAATGGGTGTACCACAAATTTATACAAAGGCATTTTCTGTCTTATTATCTATCCCTTTCTTAATGATTTCCAACATTCCGTTCGCTTTTTTGACTGACGCTGCACACTGAGTGGATGTGTTTAGAGAACTATCCACAATGACTCCAGGGTCTCTTTCTTGAGTGGTAACAGCTAATTTAGACCCCATCATTTTATTGGTATAGTTCGGATGATGTTTTCCAATGTGCATTGCTTTGCATTTATCAACATTGAATTTCATCTGCCATTTTGTTGCCCAGCCACCCAGTTTTGTGAGATCCTTTTGTAGTTCTTTGCAGTGTGCTTGGGACTTAACTATCTTGAGTAGTTTTGTATCATCTGCAAATTTTGTCATCTCACTGTTTACCCCTTTTCCAGATCATTTATGAATATGTTGAATTGGACTGCTCTCAGTACAGACCACTGCTGGACATAACTATTTACCTCTCTCCATTATGAAAACTTACCATTTATTCCTATCCTTTGTTTCCTATCTTTTAACCAGGTACCAATCCATGAGAGGACCTTCCCTCTTATCCCATGACAGCTTACTTTGCTTAAGAGCATTTGGTGAGGCACCTTGTCAAAGCCTTTCTGAAAATCTAAGTACACTATATCCACTGGATCCCCTTGGTACACATGCTTGTTGACCCCCTTAAATAATTCTGGTAGATTGGTGAAGCATGATTTCTCTTTTAAAAAAACATGCTGACTCTTCCCCAACAAATTATGTTCATCTATGTGTCTGACAATTTTGTTCTTTAATATAGTTCCAACCAGTTTGTCTGGTACTGAAGTCAGGATTACCAGCCTATAATTGCCGGGATCACCTCTAGAGTCCTTTTTAAAAAATTAGCTATTCTCCAGTCATCTGGTACAGAAGCTGATTTAAATGATAGGTTACAAGCTACAGTTAGTAGTTCTGCAATGTCACATTTGAATGCCTTCAGAACTCCTGGGTGAATACCGTCTGGTCCTGTTGACTTATTACTGTTTAGTTTATCAATTTATACCAAAACCTCCTCTAATGACACCTCAGTCTGGGACAGTTCCTCAGATTTGTCACCTAAAAAGAATGGCTTAAGTCTGGGAATCTCCCTTACGTCCTCAGCCGTGAAGACTGATGCAGAGAATTCATTTAGTTTCTCTGCAATGGCCTTATCGACCTCGAGTGCTCCTTCAGCATCTCTATCGTCCCGTGGCCCCACTTCCTGCAGGCTTCCTGCTTCTGATTTACTTAAATAAAATTTTGCTGTTACTTTTTGAGTCTTTGGCTAGCTGTTCTTCAGATTCTTTTTTGAACTTCCAAATTACATATTTACACATCATTTGCCAGAGTTTATGCTGCTTTCTAATTTCCTCAGTAGGATTTAATTTCCACTTTTTAAAGGATGCCTTTTTGCCTCTCACTGCTTCTTTTACTTTGTTGTTTAGCCACAGTGGCACTTTTTTGGTTCTCTTACTATGTTTTTTAATTTGGGGTATACATTTAAGTTGAGCCTCTACTATGGTGTCTTTAAAAAGTTTTCATGCAGCTTGCAGAGATTTCACTTCTGGTGCTGTACCTTTTAATTTCTGTTTAATTAACTTTCTCATTTTTGTGTAGTCCCCATTACTGAAATTAAATGCTACAGTGTTGTGCTGCTGTGGTGTTTTCCTCACAACAGGGATGTTAAATTTAATTATATTATGGGCACTATTACAAAGTGGTCCAGCTATATTCACCTCTTGGACCAGATCCTGTGCTTCACTTAGGAATAAATCAAGAATTGCCTCCCCTCTTGTGGGTTCCAGGACTGGCTGCTCCAAAAAGCAGTCATTTAAGATGTCAAGAAACTTTATCTCTGCATCCCGTCCTGAGGTGACATGTACCCAGTCACTCTGGGGATAGATGAAATCCCCCATTATTATTGAGGTTTTTTTTATTTTTTATAGCCTCTCTAATCTCCCTGAGCATTTCACAGTCACTATCACCATCCTGGTCAGCTGGTCGGTAATATATTCCTACCGCTATATTCTTATTATTAGAACATGGAATTGCTGTCCACAGAGATTCTATCATACACTTTGGTTCATTTAAGATTTTTATTTCATTTGATTTTACGCTTTCTTTCACAGACAGTGCCACTCCCCCACCAGCACGACCTGTTCTGTCCTTCCCATATATTTTGTACCCTGCTATTATTGTGTCCCATTGATTATCCTCATTCCACCAAGTTTCTGTGATGCCTATTTTATCAATATCCTCATTTAATATGAGGCACCATCTGATTCTAACATTTGTATATAAGCACTTCCTTGTCATTTTTTAGCTATCTGCCGTTACATGGTGTAATTGAATGGGACTCTTTTTCATTTGACTGTTTCTCTTCAGATCCTACCCATCTTCTATCCTCTCCTCCTAACTAGGACATGGAGAATCTCCATTAATAGATCCTCCCCTAAGTGCCAGAAATCTGGTTCCATTTTGTTTTAGGTGGAGCCCATCCTTCTTGTACAGGCTCCCCCTTTCCCCAAAGTTTCCCCAGTTCCTAATAAATCTAAGCCCCTCCTCCCTACACCATCGTCTCATCCACACATGTAGGCCCTGTAGTTCTGCCTGTCTAACTGGCCCTGTCCTTGGAACTTGAAGCATTTCAGAGAATGCTACCATGGATGTCCTATACTTCAATCTCTTGCCTAACAGCCTAAATGTGTCCTCCAGGACCTCTCTCTCTTATACTTCCCTATGTCATTGCTACCTACATATACTACAATGACCGGCTCCTCCCCAGCACTACACGTAAGTCTATTTAGATGTCTTGAGTGATCTGCAACCTTCACACCAGGCAGGCAAGTCACCATGTCGTTCTCCTTGTCATCACAAAACCAGTTATCTATGTTTCTAATCATAGAATTCCCATAACTATTATCTGTCTCTTCCTAATACCTGGAGTTCCTGCCCCCAGAGAGGTATCCTCAGTGCGAGAGGATACCACAATATCTTATCTGGAAGGAGGTTCCCAACTATGGGATCATTTCCCTCTGCTCCAATTGGATGTTCTCCTTCCCTGAGACTTTCATCTTCCTCAGCAACACAGAGGCTGTCAGACCGGGGGGTGGAACCATTCTGTTGTGTCCTGGAAAGTCTTATCTATGTACTTCTCTGTCTCCCTTAGGTCCTCCAGTTCAGCCACTCTCGTCTCCATAGCCCGTACATGGTTTCTGACAGCCAGGATCTCCTTGCACTGAATGCACACATATACCACCTGCCTATGGGGGAGGTACTCATACATGCTGCATTGGGTGCAATAAACTGGATAACCCCCACTCTGTTGCTGGACTTCTGCCTGCACTCTCTTTTTACTGTTGCAGCTGGTTCCTTTGTTGATGTTTTGTTTTTATCAGTGGGTATTTTTGGCTTTCCGTTTAAAGAATGTCAAGTGTATCTAGCTGACTCCCCCCCCCCACACACACACCACTCTCCCAATAACCTCCCTCAAAAAACTCCCCTGTTAGCTGCTCCTGTTCACTAGCTCCGCTGGTCACTTAGGAGCAGGCTTTTTAAAGCCCTGCTCTTCTTGAGTAGCCCTGCCCCCTGGTTAAGGGTTGATTCATGCTAAAGGGCTTAGGGATCAAAGCCTTAATTAAGAAGCTCTCAGCCTTGCCTAGCAGGCCGCTAGGCTCAGCACATGGTCCCCCAAACAAACAGACCACATGAAGTATTTCAATCAAGCAGCAAGCATACCACAAACACAAACATACACACTACAGACAACAAACTTATCCCAAGGATCACGTAATTGCTCCTCCTTCACCTGGAGAACTCCCTTGCAAAACTCCCCTGTTAGCTGCTCCTGTTTGCTAGCTCCCTTGCTCAGGCATCTAAGGCCAGGATTCATGTCTGTGAATCCTGAGCAGAGATAGGTTCCTCCCTCTGGCCTGGATTTAGGCACCTAAGTCCCTTGCCAGGTCAGGACTTAGGTCACACTTCTCTCCTCAGCATTTCCTATTAGCTACCTTAGTTCAGCTGCCTTCTCAGCATTCTGCCATTTTTGTGAATCCTATTCTTCAGCACCTAATTTCCCCATGCCTTTACACGGTGCCTAAGTCAGGGTTATGAATTCCACTAGGTTATGAATTCCACTAGGTGGCCGGGTGCCTGTAAGTTAGGCGCTGCAGTTCTCAGTGTGAATCCCAACCAGTGCTGCTATTTGTATTTGCTTTCAGGTGAAACTTAAAACTGAGCTGCTGACCACTTCTAGTTGAGAAAGATCCCCTGGTAGTATTTGCTGGAGCAGAGGTGTTAGACCAAATTCCAGCTTGGATAATTATGTTACAACTAAAACTCATCCTGCATTTTCAATTAGATTTGTTATTCTTCATATCCTGTCCTATCCTGTTGTGTAGTATTGCTAGGCGTCGTTAAATAGCTTGTGCATTGCACCCCACAGGTGGCTTCACTATGTGATTAGAGCAATTGCTTTTAATTTGTAAAGTGCTTTGGACTTCTTTGTGATGAAGAATACTGTCCCACTCTATAGATAACACATCAAAAACACATAAGGGGTGGGAATTTTCAAAACTGCCCAAATGACTTAGAAGGACAAGTCCCATTGATTCCTACGTCACTTAGGATATGTCTACACCACCCACCTGATCGGCGGGCAGTGATCGATCCAGTGGGGATCGATTTATCGCATCCAGTCCAGATGTGATAAATCGACCCCCGAGCGCTCTCCCATTGACTCCTCTACTCCAGCTCTGCGAGAGGCCCAGGCGGAGTTGACAGGGGAGTGGCAGCAGCTCACCGTGGTGAAGACACCACGGTAAGTCGATCTAAGTATGTCAACTTCAGCTATGTTATTCATGTAGCTGAAGTTGGGTAACTTAGATCGTGCCCCCCCACCCCCCCAGTGTAGACCAGGGCTTAGGCTCCCAACCTAATGGAGAATATAGAGTTTTCAAATTTCCTGGACCTTATAAAGTCTGGTTTTAATGCTGGATATGATTCTGATATCAGCTGTCTTTCATATTGTTGACCCTGAGGTATTGTTTGACATACTTGTGGATCATAACAGGGAGAGAGGGAGTTTCTTGAGTAGTTCGATTGTCTTCTCTTTGAGATCAGCTGGAAGGTAGTGTTAGATGGTTGCTAGTCTGTCTTCCAGGTTCTCTCATGCAGAGGAGAGATACAGGGTTCTATTTTATCTCCTGTCCCTTTCAATGCATATGCTAGTCCATTAGGGGAGATATGAAGTGATGTCGACTGCTGTGTCTCATTAGACAGATGACACCTGAACAGTGCAGTTAAATGGCTTTCCCAGTGTCTAGTAGGTAATGAGGCTTGGATGACAGTAAACTGGCTGAGGATCAGTCCATGGATATTCAGATGCAACACTGTGCAGTAGATACTACCATGTGTTCAGAGGCCATGGGAGATGGAAATTGTATAAAAACTTAGACAGACGAGAACCCAGAAAAGAATGATGTCTAGCTGGTGGGCTACTGCAAACAACCGAAAGAAACAATGGAAATAATATATATATATATATATAGCCTTCCCTTGGCTGAGGGACATGGTTTGGATTTTGTTTGCAAACTGTTGAGTTCTCAGCTGTTTCTGGATGTCCACATAGCGGCAATGACAAAGAATGCAATTTTACACTTGGCATAAAATGTGTGACCTTTTCTTTCTACTGACAGTGAGATTTGAATGTTTCATTATCACAGTTATCCATGCCTTTGTCACCTCCACATTACATTATTGCAATGCACTCTACTTCAGGCCACATCAGACACTACGTTGAGACTTCAACTGGTGCAGAATGTGGCTATCTAGTACCTTTGATTCCTGTGCACCTGTGGTCTAGACACTGCACTGGCTTCCAGCTGGTTTCCAGATGCAATTCAAGGCATGTGTTTTGATTTGCAAAGTTCATTATACTTTAGGTTCTGCATACCTTAGAGATTGAGATTGTATTATAGCCTTACAGTTGCAGTCATCTGAGACACTTATTAGGGTATGTCTACACTGTCAAGTTTCTTTGCAACAAGTTATACCACTTTTATTAAAGTGCTGGAATTAAGCCACTGTTGTGTGTCCACACTGTGCTCCTTGTGATGATGGAGCGCATCCACATTAGCAGCTCTTGCAATGGCAAAGAGAGCAGTGCATTGTGGTAGCTATCCCACTGTGCAACTGGCCGCAGGGTGCTTTCAGAAGGGTTTGCAGTGCCTCATGGGGCAGGCACAGCATCCCATGATGCAGGTTTCCCAATCCCATTGTTTCATGGGCATCCTGCTACATTGCCAACTGCTTTTCATTATCATTAGAATACCAAGGTTGGAAGGGACCTCAGGAGGTCATCTAGTTCAACCCCCTGAGCAGGACCAATCCCCAATTTTTGCCCTAAATCCCAAATGGCCCCCTCAAGGATTGAACTCACAACCCTGGATTTAGCAGGCCAATGCTCAAACCACTGAGCTATCCCTCCCTCAACTGAAGTGTGTGTGTGGGGGGGGCAGAGTGTGTGACAGAGAGTGTATGTGTGTGTGTGTATGGAGGGAGAGAGGAGAGACAGTGTGTTTTGGGGGATAGAGAGTGTGTCAGAATGCTGTCTTGTAAATTCAGACAGTGTCAGGAAGCAACCAGTCCTGAGGCAGGGGGAGGGGGAACCTAGGGTGACCAGATAGCAAATGTAAAAAATTGGGACAGGGAGTGGTGTGGGGGGTAATAGGTGCCTATATAAGAAAAAGCCCTCAAAATCTGTACTGTCCCTATAAAAACGGGGCATCTGGTCACCCTAGGGGAACCCCAACATCAGTCCCCACCTCCCTCCCCAGCTCTCTGCACAGCAATCTCTCTCTCTCTCTCTCTCTCTCTCTCACACACACACACACACACACCCCTACCCCTGTGTTCAACACCACAAGCATTCCACATTAATAGTTTGCATGGTGTCCCAGGGCACATCAGCTCAGCACGCAACGACTGTCAGAAAGGGAGCTTTGAAGGGGATGGGGTGCATGTCTCCAGGGCAGCCAAATTCAAAACAATGAGCTGAGCGGCCACTTGAGGGATTATGGGAGACTTCCGCAGGCCAATTGATTGCTTTCTGTGCTGTAATGTGTTTACACTGCCAACACAGTGCTGGACCCTCTGCGCTGTAAGGCTCATGACTCTCATTGAGGTGGGGTTTTTTGCAGCTTCAATGAGGAGTTTCTGCGCACTAAGTGGCTTGGCGGTGTGTACACCTCGGGAGTTACACTACAGAAAGCTGTTTTACTGAGCAGTAATTTGCCAGTGTAGACAAGGCCTTAATTTTAAAGTCTGTAGTTGCGCGTGCCTGGGCTCTGGATGCAGGGTTTTCTGAGCAGAGACTACTCAACTCTTGAATGTTTTTACTCTGTGGATCAAGCAAGCTTGAATTTGTTGACAGTCAGGAGACCCAGGTGGATGGATGCAAGGCAGAAGTTTATCTTGGTGGGTTAGGAAAGATCTTTAATATGGCCCATTACGTCAATTTAAATTCTTTAAAGTGTGTTTAAAAGTAGATTATCACAAACACTTAGAGCTCTGGATAGGCATATTTTATAATAGTTTTGTTGTTGTTTTTATTGTTGTTTCTTCTATTTATCTATCTTGGTAATTTTATGGCCCTAATAGTGATAATAGATGAGTGTATGTCAGAGCATAGGGTCAGTCCTAGCCAATGAGAAAAATGATAAATAAAATATAACAGGAAATTGTTATGTTTTGTAGCTGAAGTAATAAGCAAAAAAAGATTGCATGGGTTTGTACCACATATTGTCTTACTGACATTCAAAACTATTGATAACAAGCTAGAGAACAAAATATCTGGGAAAAGTAGCATAATGATGAGACAAAAAGAGTGCAGGAAAAACAAAATGATTTTTCATAAATGGGTTAGGGAGGTATCAAAGGTGGATGGTATTATAATCTATCATTTTTTTTTAAAAGGAGATAAGAACATCTTTCCAAAATCCATTTGTCTATTAATTTTATTTTTATGATGCCTATCTGTCCTAACATTCTAGAAGCCAAGCAATTATGCCTCAAGCCAATTGGGTCGAGGCATAATTAATATACAATAAACATATTTTTTAGCAACAATCCATTGACTGACATACTTCACAGATTATGGTACATGTAGATAGTTGATGCTATTATTCATTGCAGAGATTTGAAATCTGTTCTCTCATTGATGAATGCGGATTGTCTCAGAAAATTCTTTTTTACTATAGCTTGTTTGAAGAGAGGTGTAAAAATCACTTTCTATGAAAAAATTGTTTTCAGCACAGCCCAGAAATTTCATTTTAATTATTTATGTGACTTTATCTGTTTTATCAGCTGTATTGTTTAATATGTTATGGTTGTAATGTCTTTGCTTGGCTTCTAGAATGTTAGGACAGATAGGCACCATAAAAATAAAATTAATTATTAATTATAATTAATAACACTTTCCAGAGTTACATATATAAATCCCTTGTGAATCAGTGGGGAAATGGGTTCACTAATCTGCAATTATTCCACATGCAAAAGTCTCACTGACTTCAGTGGGAGTTTTCTGCACAGAACAATTGCACCCATAGTATATGCTGATATTTTTGCATGACAGAATATTTCTGATAAATTATATCCTGACCACCTGACATACTCTTAGTAAAGAAAATGACATACTACCTATACAGCAGGCGAATCTAATCTAATCTATCATCTATCTATCAATCATGTTTTTAGGGTCAGTATTCTTTAGTATAAAATTGTGAGACAGGAACAAACGGACATTATGACATACCGTGGAGATCCTTATTTGGGTGCTCAGTCCTTTAATGGTCATCTTAGAGGTGACTTAGAGGGTTGAACAGAAATGTTATATATTGAGAATATGGAGGTTGAGATAGGTTTGATGGGTGTTTGGTAGCAAGCATTTGCATTCCTTGAACCTAGTAGCTGTGGGCAGGAAGAGACACTGTAGAAAAAGTTTTGCTGTAAGACCGAAACCATAGTTGAAATTATTAGGCTTGATTACACTGGTTGCACCATTAATTTGCTCCCAGATTGCTGCAGGTTTAACAAGTTTCCTAGCCTTTGGTTCATAATGTATAATGCACAGAGCGTGGTTAGTAAAGTGTAGATTTCATCAGAGATGGGGCCTGCAACTTTAGTGAAACCAAGTTGGATGACATTGTTGGATTAGTTTGGGAACTGAATATTTGGTACAGCATGAACCTAAGGCTAGTCAGTAAGATGGTGATGAGACTCTACTTTTTGTAGTCAACTTGAAATGAAGGAGGTCTCCCACCCTAAAAATGTACTGAATACAGCACCTATTGTGTATGTGAATCATTGATAAAATTAAGACTGGAGTCTTATTAGTGTACAGATTGCCTTGCCATGTGCCTTTGACTCAGTGTTTTGGAAGTTTCTGAGTGGTAAAGTATGCAGAGTTAAATTGTCCAGGGAATTGGAAGGGCAAAGAATTTTTTTTATCTTTACTAACACTTAAGTGTAATAATATTAATAAAGGTTTCAGAGTAGCAGCCGTGTTAGTCTGTATCCGCAAAAAGAAACTTGTGGCACCTTAGAGACTAACAAATTTATTTGAGCATAAGCTTTCATGAGCTACAGCTCACTTCATCGGATGCAAGTAGTGGAAAATACAGTGGGGAGATTTTATATACACAGAGAACATGAAACAATGGGTGTTACCATACACACTGTAACAAGAGTGATCAGGTAAAGGGAGCTATTACCAGCAGGCGAGCGGGGGCGGGGGGGAAGAACCTTTTGTAGTGATCATCAAGGTGGGCCATTTCCAGCAGTTGACAAGAATGTCTGAGGAACAGTGGCGGGGGGTGGGGGTGGAATAAACATGGGGAAATAGTTTTACTTTGTATAATGACCCATCCACTCCCAGTCTTTATTCAAGCCTAAGTTAATTGTATCCAGTTTGCAAATTAATTCCAATTCAGCAGTCTCTCGTTGCAGTCCGTTTTTGAAGTTTTTTTTGTTGAAGAATTGTCCCTTTTAGGTCTGTAATCGAGTGACCAGAGAGATTGAAGTGTTCTCCGACTGGTTTTTGAATGTTATAATTCTTGACGTCTGATTCGTGTCCATTTATTCTTTTACACAGAGACTGTCCAGTTTGGCCAATGTACATGGCAGGGGGGCATTACTGGCACATGATGGCATATATCACATTGGTAGATGTGCAGGTGAATGAACCTCTGATAGTGTGGCTGATGTGATTAGGCCCTATGAGGTGTCCCCTGAATAGATATGTGGACACAGTTGGCAACGGGCTTTGTTGCAAGGATAGGTTCCTGGGTTAGTGGTTCTGTTGTGTGGTGTGTGGTTGCTGGTGAGTATTTGCTTCAGGTTGCGGGGCTGTCTGTAAGCAAGGACTGGCCGGTCTCCCAAGATCAGTGAGAGTGATGGGTCGTCCTTCAGGATAGGTCGTAGATCCTTGATGATGCATTGGAGAGGTTTTAGTTGGGGGCTGAAGGTGAATAATCTCCAGGGGTTGTATTCATCCCTGGCATAATGCTGCTGAAAACAAAAGTAACTAAACCTGGAATGAATTTATCTCAAATAGTGGTATATTTCCTAAACTAGAACTACCACTATGTGTTTTTCTCGCAGGTTTAAGGCACTCAGTGATTTCCAGTACTTCTCTATAACTCTTTGGAAGATTGTTTGAGCTAGAATTAGATGCACTGCTGATACCATCTGCTTTCATTCTTTTTATTTCTTCAAAAGCTTTTGGTCTTGTCTTTCATAATTCATTAAGGGACAACAGTCTCTTACAATAGCATGTGTCACCTAATATATGAGTCCCAGGATAAAATTTATCTGGGGAATTTCTTTACTGACACTTTATGGTTCACTGGAATTCTTTTTCCTGGGTTACTGAGTTCTTGTTGGGCCTGGTATTTGGATCTCCCAGACTACTTCTTCTGAGTAAACTTCAATGCCCATCTTGAAAATGGAACTGAGACTGCATTGATATCAACGTTTGATGATAATTTAATATGGTTTTGCTCTGATGTCAACACTTCTGGTGAATGAGTAGGGGAAAAGGAGACAAAAGATTAAATATAAATTTAAAAGAGAGAATACAGAAAAGACAAAACAAGTAGAAAGAACATCAGACAGAGAAAAGAGAAAATGAGGAGAATAAAGGAAAGATAGTGCTGGGCATAGATGGTGGAAAGGGACATCGTGGGGAGGACCAATTCACTAAATAACACCAAAAAAAGGTTTTGAAAAACTGCAATAAATAAAATAATATTTCTATATCATCTATAGCTATCTCTCAGATTTTTCACCCTAATGTACCAGTATATTTGACATATACATACAATATATATCATCTTCCTCCTGAATAAAGTTTCTCTGGTTTTGCCGATTGTTTTAAGATTTCTGGTTTTCTACAGAAAGTGTCAGCTACCTCTCTAAAATGATAACCAATTGTATTCCTGCTATCAAGCATGGTCTCAATCCTTACATGTTTTTGTCACTATTATAAGAATTAAGAGAAATGGACTGTAGTCTTCTTATTATATTGATGAACGCTTTGCTATTTGTATCTCATTTTATTTGTCTTTTTAAGAAGATAATTTCATTTGTGAGCACGCAGTTTCTGCTCTTAATCCTAATGGCCTCTGGCAAAAGTATCTGAGAATAAGAGACATCAAAACATTTTATAGTAAGTGAGAAAAGTGGTAAGATTCTCACTAAAATGGCACACACAATGCTACAAAACAAAAGAAATAACAAGGATACTTAGATATTGAATATGCTGAGAGAATCAAGAATGAAATTAATGTAAAAGACAGAGGTCATCATTCCTAGCAGATGGAAGAAGTGTTATTACATGGAGCAAACACAATTTAACCGAAAATATTTTTACAGTTATTTTCAAAATATATGTGTAAAATGCCATAGATCGTTTTGCAAAGCACTCAGTGGAAACATTGTTCTCACTCAATTTCATCTTCAATAAAATGTTGGGATATATATAGGCTAAAATAGACAATAAATAGTGAAATACTATATAATGGATTAATAATATTGAAGGGTTATTATAATACATGTAGACAGATATACCACCATTTGGAAAATTGGACCAGATCCTCAGCTGCTGTAAATTGATGTTGCGCCATTGGTTTCATTTGAATGATGCCGCAGAAGATCTGGCCCATTATGTTTAGTTTTGCTCAAATCATTTAAAAAAACAAGGTAGCAGAAACAGAACAGGTCCAAAGACTGTCAAAAGAATTATTAGAGGAAAGGAAAATCTTTTATGTGAGGAGAGACCGAAAAGGTTGGAACTTCCTCGGTTATAGAATAGGTGAATATGATGGGCCATGATAAAGCAGTGACTTTCAATCTTTCCAGACTACTGTACCCCTTTCAGGAGTCTGATTTGTTTTGTCTCCCCTCCCCAAGTTTTACCTCACTTAAAAACTACTTGCTTACAAAATGGGACATAAAATACAGAAGTGTCACAACACACTGTTACTGAAAAAATTGCTGACTTTCTTATTTTACCATATAATTATAAAATAAATCAATTGGAATATAAATATTGTATTGACATTTCAGTGTATAGTACAGGGATTGGCAACCTTTGGCATGCAGCCCATCAGGGAAATCCGCTGGTGGGCTGGGACAGTTTATTTACCTGCAGCGTCTGCAGGTTCGGCCGATCGCAGCTCCCACTGGGGGAAGCGGTGGCCAGCACATCCCTCGGCCCGTGCCGCTTCCCGCAGCCCCAGTTGGCCTGGAGTGGCAAACCACGGCCAGTGGGAGCTGCGATCGGCCGAACCTATGGACGCTGTAGGTAAACAAACCATCCCAGCCTGCCAGCAGATTTCCCTGACAGGCCGCGTGCCAATGGTTGCCGATCCCTGGTATAGTATATAGAGCAGGATAAACAAGTCATTGTCTATATGAAATATTAGTTTGTATTGACTTTGCTAGTGCTTGTAAGTAGCCTGTTGTTAAACTAGGCAAATATCTAGAAGAGCTGATGTATCCTCAGGAAGACATCTGCATATCCCCGGGGTATGTGTATCCCAGGTTGAGAACCATTGTGATAGAGCAGTGGTGGGCAACCTGTGGCCCATCAGGGCAAGCTGCTGGCAGGCCGCCAGACCGTTTGAGTACATTTGCACAGCTGCCCACAGCTCCCAGTAACTGCGGTTCACCATTCCAGGCCAATGGGAGCTGCGGGAAGCAGCAACCAGGCCTGCGCTGCTTTCTGCAGCTCTCATTGCCCAGGAACGGTGATCTGCGGCCACTTGGAGCTGTGGAAGGCCATGCAAATGTAAACAAACGGTCTGGCGGCCCACCAGCAGCTTGCCCTGACAGGCCATGTGCGGCCCACGGGCCGCAGGTTGCCCACCACTGTGATAGAGGGGATACAAAATAATGAATGGCATAGATAAGGTAAATTAGTCACTACTGTTTACTATTTCTTCTCACATAAGAACCAGGGGGTATAAAATGATAGCATAAGGCAAAAATATAAATCAGTAAAAGGAATTACTTTTTTACACAACAAATAATTAATCTTTTGAACTCACTACCATTCAATAATATTTAGGCTAAGAGCTTATGGGATTCAAAGGTGGATTTTCAATGTTATATAGAGAATAAAGAACCCACAGCTATGTAACATAGAATACCATTTATAAACCTAGGTGCTGGAACTAGGGGTGCGGGCAGGGCTGGATTACCCAATAGGCAGACTAAGCACGTGCTTAGGGCACCAGCAAAGCAGGGGGCACCAAAAAATGAGATTTTTTTGGAAAAAAATTGATATTTGATATTTCAAAAAAAGCATTGTTGATATTTGATATTTCAAAAAAAGCATTGAAGTAGTCATCATGGGAAAAATCAGAACTTTGTTAGACTTCCTTACACTCCACTATACACTCTTCCCCCGTTTTTCTGTTATCTTTTTATTACTTATCCCCACATAAACCAGGGGGGCGTCCTACTAACGTAGATTGGAATAATGCGAGGAAATCAGATCCTGTCATGTATTGCAATAAATTTATGTTTGATTATTGATATATTCTTCTGAGTTATACGTACTTGATTCATTTTTTTCTTTCATATATATATATATATATATACACACACACATAAAATAGTGTACATTGTGTAATTTGGTTTTTTTTTAAGTTCAGATAACTGAGATAAGGGGCAGGATGAAACGTAAACAACTGAGTGAAGAACAGAAACATAAACTGGCGGAAGAAAAGGAACAAAAAACTAGGGAAATTTTCCAAAATCTTCCAAAGCTGACATCATTTTTCAAAGCGAATCCATCAGAAGCAACATCTTCTCTCAGTAGCACAGACATTGTTCCAAAACCTGTAGGTGTTTCAGAGACTGATCTTTCTTCTTTGGTGAAACAAACACCATTCCAGAACATGTGGATGTGTTAGACTATAACTGATCATCCTACTCCCGGTGGTAAAACAGATATTGTTCTAGAAGGTGTGGATGTGTCAGAGACTGAACCTGCTCATGCTGTAAATAATAAGAGAAAAGATCCTGGTATATGGGTTGATTTCAGTACCGATGATGTAGCTTACTGGATAGATCATGGACCAAATGACTGTCAACACCACACTGGGCCATTTGAGAAATCACGTCGAGAGGCAGAAAACATTGCAAACAAGATGCAAGAACTAGAGTTTGTATTCATGTTGACCATGTGGAATGAAATTGTACAGCACTTTTATGACACAAGTCAAGCTCTCCAAGAAAAAGAATTGGATTTGAAAACATGTGCAGACCTCTGTCAATCATTAGCAGACCACTTACACACTTTGAGGAATGATTTCGAAAGATCTGAAGACATATCAAAAGATATCTTGCCTGATACTAACTACAAAGAATCCCAGTTCCGCAAGCAAATCAGGAAAAAACAAGCAAATGATAGCAGTGCAACAGAAACAGCATTGAATCCTAGAGACAATTTTCACGTATCTACTTACTTCGCTATAATTGATACACTTGAGGCTCATATGAAGAGGAGGGGTGAAGTGTACAAAGAAGTATCAAGTAAATTTTCTTTTCTGAACGATGTGGACTTATCTGACGAACAATATTCACAGGTTCCCAAAAGCTAGTTGACTCATACCCTATTGACTTGAACATGAATCTCTGTGAAGTATGGCAGTTGCACTGTTATATGTGTGCAAAGTTTAATGAAAGAGGAAACATAAAATTCAGTCATACTGATCTTCATGACACAATATTGAAAGACAGAATACAATGTGTATTTCCAAATGTAGAGATTGCACTACGTATTTTTCTAACATTGATTACTAACTGCTCTGCAGAACTTTCTTCTTCTCAGCTGAAAAGGATAAAAAACTCTCAGAGAACAACAATGTGTCAGGACCGACTTGATTCACTTTTCCTGTTGTGTATGGAAGCGGACATGCTTCGTCGAATCAGCTTCGATGAACTTATCCAGAATTTTGCAATCAGAAAATCTAGAAAAAAGCTATTTTAATTTCAGCATACATATAAGTTTTGTGTCATTTCAAAAAATAAAATTTTATTTCATGGTATAGTATTGTTTTTATTTTGAATTACATACCTGGGGGGCACCATAATCTTTTCAGTGCTTAGGGCCTCTAAAAGTCTTAATCCGGCCCTGGGTTCAGGGGATACTGCAGCATCCCCTGGCTTGAAGTGGTTTCCATTATGTACAGGATTACGCTTTAGTTCACCCCCACTATACAAATTGTTCCAGCACCCCTGTTTATAAAGGGTCCAAACATTCAGATATTTATTTATGCTTCCGAGCATAAAATAACTGATGAGGAAAAAACTTCCCCTATAAGCAGGTTATTACAAAGTTGTTCATCATGGTATGTCTTGCACCAGCTGTCTTGTCTTTGTGATCAACAAATTAGATTACTACAATATATTCCACAGAAGGAAGACCACTTAGAAACTTCAGGTGATGAAAGTGAGCTTGGTGGACAGGAGAATCTGGACCTTCTACCTTTAGAGCTGTGACACAGAGGCCCATTGGTGCCAACTGGCAAAGGGTTCACTACTCAGTGTCAGCAACCCCTATCAGACTTGAGAAACTCACGACAGCCAACACATTACTTTCATAGCACTTATCCAAAATGTGTCTTGCAAGGTATCAAATGAAAGCTGATGACATACTGGTCATTAATATTGTTGTAAAATGTATTTACTGATACTATATAAGAAATTGTGGATATATACACAAACAGATGGTTTGGCACACAAAGGCATGGTTATTCACCTATCCCTGTCTCTGATGTAAATTAAGAATTGTAAGCCAACACAATAGAAGCCGCATTTGCATGTAAAGTCAACAGGAAAAATAGATTGATGCAGGATGTGAAGCTAACACAGGGGAGCACACCAGAGAACAAGCCATGGGGGAAAAGAGTCTTACACTTCAAAAGAGGCATTTCAAAGGTTTTACTGGACTATAAAAGGAAGAAAAAAGGTCCCCTTTCTTATCTATCCCCAAAGGAGCAGAAGGCACAGCCCATTTGGCATTCATGAAAGTTGGATCCTTGCCATGTGGGCTAATGACACGGGAAGATTTGCTTCGATGAGAAATTGCTTTGGCAAGAAATTTAGCTTGTTAAAAGTTAAGTTTAGATTCTAAGACTCTAAGAAGCGTGTTAGATCATTTGTTCTACACGTAACCTGTTCTTATGATCTTTGGTCACTATTTCTTAAATCTTTATCTGTGTAAAGAAACTTATATTTGTTTTAACTAGAAGTAGATTACAGTGCTGTGCTGTTATATTGGAGCTGATCCTCAGTTGAATCAAATCAGCCTCTGTGTATACTGTTTCTTTGGAGACAGCTTACCTGGTTATTCCTGAAAATGTCCAGTGAGCAGGGCTGAAAACTACAGAGGGGCCACCAGCAGAGGGGTTTGGGGGTTGGTGTGTATCTGTCACTAGCCTGCACAGAGGGCAAGGCCTCTGGAGTTCTGAAAATCAGTGCTTGTCTGTGGCCAGAGGCTGTTAGTTTCAGGAAGGTGAGCTACAGCAGGCTTCAGGCCAAACTGCTTCACTCTAAGGGCAGGTGGTGATGAGGTACCTCACAGCCCTGAAAACCCCTGGGGAGCATCATGCGAGCATAGGATAGGTCCTTATATTCTTTATATAACATCAGGTCAAAATAAATATGCATAGTAAAATATAAACAATAATTAATTGCAATAAAGGGCCAAATCCTGCCTTCCTTTCTCAGTTAAAACTCCATTCTACAGCAGTGGAATAGGTATGAATAAAGGTAGAGTGAGGAATGCTGAATTTGGCCTAAAGTGTTTAGAATTTGGTTTTTGCATGTACTGCTAATCTAATATGTTGTGGCAGCAGACCAAGAAGGCAAGGATAATTGCTTGTTTTCCCTAAATTGTCCTACTGTAAAAGGGGTATCTCCATCACATAAAAATGAGAACAAATTGGCAAAATACTCATTGAACAGCACACACGCTATTGGCCACCTGTTCCACATTTCCAGTGCAGACTCTGAAGATTAGATTTAATGCCAGAGCATCATACACAGTCACACATCTCACATAATTCATGGCAGCACATAGCATACATAAACTGAAACTAAGCTATAGTTAATACCACTAGAATAGCAACTAATTTCATGGTCTAAGAAAAAATCATGTTTCATGTGGATCTGTATTTGATTGCGCCATACTCAGGTCACATAAATGGCTTCCGCTGATGATGAATTTGAAGACCAAAATGTACACCAAGAGTTTGTGAAGTTTCTTGGCAGAATGAATCCACAAATTGTGCAGATATGTGGATTTATAGTTATTAACTCCATAAATTGGACTGATATGTGGATCTACAGATAATAAATCAAATAAAGAAATTTAAGTTACAGAGGGCCCAGCCTATGATCAAAGTGATATAGCTCTGCTATGCAACGGGGTGCAGAAAACTGTGATCATGTAAGGGGTTTTGTCTCTTCTGCACCATAAAGCACAGCTCTGAGTTGTCTCTTTCCACACTGGTGAGGAAAGAGTTTGAGACAGGATAATGGTAGGACAGGGTTGGGTTGGAGCTAGTGGATTAGAGACTATGTGGATCTGAGACTATGTGGATCCAACCTCTTCTGTTGGAATGTGATGCACCCAGTAGTAATGAAGCCCTGCAAGTAATGGCCATGGATTTGCTCTGTTGACACTGTGGCATGAGGAATGAGTCTTTCGTCACTTATCCCTTCTCACACCAACCCCCTGCATTCAGGTTTAGAATTTGACTGAACGTTACTGAATCCATTACAGAGCTTATGGTGTCTGACTGTGAAGCTCAGAGAAACATGGATGGACTGCTGAAACACAGAAAATGCAGAGTGGAAAAAAGGAAATAATTTGCCTCTCACTTACACCAGTGTATCTCCATTGACAACAATGGTGTTAGTTTTGGTTTACACTGGTGTCAGAGGAGAAGCAAACACAGTGTGTTTCATGAGCCCATTGAATATGCAGTTGCAAATAGCATGAATGTTTCTGAAGGCTGCACCAGTCTGCATTTAAAGGGAGTGATAGCTGTTAAACTCCAAGCTGGTAGAGAAATGCAGCATTCACCAGGGAGCATGAACTGCTCAGTGGATCTGAAAAGGCTGTTAGTGGATTCAGAAATGACAAGGTCTGTTGTCACCAGGAACATTTTATTCCTCAAACAGCAGCAAATAATAAACAAGAAAGAAGGAGAAACCTTCTGAAATGAATGGCATGAAACCTTCCATTGGTTACACAACTGTGAAATGAAGTTGTCTCGTATATTTGCAGGGTACAGTTTGCAAAGTCACAGCACTGCTAGCACCTATGCCAAAACCTGCTGTGGGGATAAGTACAGACTGGATTTTCCAGGACTGGCATTAAAGCTATAATAAATAAAGGAAAAAAGAAAAAGAAAACACCTTACAAGGGACATAAGAAAGAGTCTGTTTTTTCTTTACCTGCCTGATAACAAAACTGAAAAGCTTGAAGTATTCCTTTCCCCCAATGTGGTCATGATGCTCATTGGGGAAGCTTTTAAAAGTAGAAAACCACACTAAAAACATTTATTCATGAAAGAAAGTCAAATTTTCATGTAGCTGCAGTTCCAAGGTATGGATTTTGGTAAGGCTCAGGTATTACTGAGTAGCTTACTACAGCATATGTGCAGGAAATAAAAACTATATAAACAAGTTATTCCTATCCCAATAGCAAGTATACCAAAGACATTGTTTGAGAAATGAGATAGAACATATGGCATTCTTTGGGCAAGTTAAAACTGTCAGGGATCTCAAAACTCAGATAAAAAATCCACATATTATTTATGTTTATATTTGTGAAAAGTGTTAGTAGATAGATAGATTATAATCAGAAATATATGTTATTTTCTCAGTAGCAGGTAAGACAATACAATCAAAAGTAAAGTATTATCAGTGATGGAAAATCTGCTCCAGTATTGGGTTTTTTTCATCTCTGTTACATGGAGTTGTTAGAATAAAATATGATTTCAAATGTATCTCACCTTTAATCGGAAAGAGTGGGTAGATGGAAACACTTGGTTTCTAAAAATATTTCAGTGCCAAAAATGAGCTATCATCAAACTTTTCCTTATTAGCTAAGAAGAAATTTGTTATGAAATTTGTTGCATAAGTAGCAAGATATTCTTTAATTAAGATGATCCACATATTATATGTGAGGCTGATTTCACTGAGTTCTACAATACTACATTACTTTGCAATAACTAATAGAATGTGTTATTGCACTTATTTTTATAGCATTTTTTTTTAGTTGGCAGGCCTTACTACCCTGAAGAAAAGATATCTTAAAGATTTCTTTTAATGTAGATACATCTTTTGTCCAAGGGAAGTGGTTCTTACAGCACTCCCATATTGAGTATATAAAACATAAAAGGTTAAATTCACAAAGGGACTCAGCATTATAGTGCCTAACTCTTAGGCCTCTAAAAAATCATGAGGATCCACAAAGTCTGTGTTTGGCTTCAAGGCTTCTTATACAATGAATGGGGATGGACAGATACCTAAGAATGGGATCCAAAAAGCCAACATGCTGTGTGGGGAACTGCCTCAATGGGAGATGCTAAGATGCTAAGGAGATGCTAAGGAGACAGGTATATCCTTCTCACGGAGTTCGGCGCCAAGTCTGGGCTGCAGGGAGGTATTTATTTCCACTTGGGGTTCACAGCCAAGAGTCCTGTCTTGGAGTCAGGTGGCTTCGGTGTTTAGATCTTGAAGCTTTTCCAGTGTGTATAAATAATTGAAGAGTCATTGGAGCAGGGGGCTGGATCCTCAGTAACCCACAGGCCGTTGATTCATTCGCGTCTGCTTTCTGGCTCAATGACTAGTTAAGTATTCGTCCACAATGGAACAGCTTCAACAGAAAAGACTGAAGGGCTCTGAGCCAGCCTATCCCATAGCTCAGTGGTTAAAGCGCTTGCCTGAGAGATGAAAAAAACATGTTCAAATCCTTTCTCCCCATCAAGCAGAGGGAGGAATTGAATATGCATCTCCCACATCCTGGGTGAATGCTCTGACCAGTGATCTAAAAGTTGGAAGGTGGGTGGCACCATGTTGTCTGGCTGAATTTTGAATGGGCCCCACTCTGGTAGGTGAGCTCTGAGCTCATCTATCAGATCAGGCTCCTCAGGTGAGAAAGGTACGAGTATGCTGATTTCCTCCTGATTTGTGGATCGCACTGGGGCTAGGCACTCAGATGTGTAGAGTGAGGCAGCAGTGGGCATGCCCAGAAATTTAGGTGTCTATGGGACTTTTATACTGAAAATGTAGGTGCCAAGTGAGTTTAGGAGCCTGCAGGGTTAGGCAGCATCTGAGCAGCAGTTTCATGAATGCTAGTGGTGCCAAGAAATTGGACTTAGGCACTTAAAGAGGCAGTTAGGTGCTTAAATTCCTTGTTATTCTAGCCTGAATCCTCTGCATCCCATGTTGGTTGTAACTTGATTAAAAATATTTAAAAGATATAAAAAAGATATACCCTGGGTTATATCCTCAGCTAGTGTAAATAAGCATAACAACACTGAAGTCACGGAAGCTATGCCCATATGTCCTAGATAAAGATCTGTCCCTTTATGTGCTGTATAAAGTTGTGTTTCCCAAAGATTGTTGTCAAAGTCTGCTTTGTATATTATCCTCCATTTTTCTTCTTTTAAGAAGGCAGTCAGATCACTTTGGTTCTAATACACGTCCTAATTTGTTGACATCTCAAATTTAATTGCACCATATTTTATAGGAAGTTAAAAAGAAATGCTCAATACTTCATAATTACAGCTGATCAAACCATGAAAGTAAGTCAATACAGATATGTCATATAGGCTAGGTGAGTCAGTTTTGAAGTCTAAACACAGAATGAGGCTTTTCCATCTTGATTTTATACTTTTTGTTTCAATAACAGTGTTGAAGGATGCTCTATTGTATTATAACTTCAGAGCCTAACAGAGCAAGTCTAAATATTGCAGTTAGCATGACTGAGCAGTACTAAATTATATATCTAATGAGAAATGTAGAGGTATTTATGTACATTGCTCTGCTCATATCCTTAACCTCCTGTCTGCAAGATGTTTGTAAACGCATTACACTTTTTAATGCAGCAATTGATTTAATAGGAGAAGGCATGAATCATCAACAAATTTTGCCAAAGAGGTTATAGTTATTTGAAACACTATGAGCTGCCTAGCCTAACACATCGATAAGATGGAACACCTCACTGAAACTTCTTTGTCCAATGTATTGGTTAGTTTGGACTTCATCATGACAATCTATTAGCGTCAATTGCTTTATACACCACTTCAGAGCAGAATTTATTTTTATTGCATACTGAAGCAGGTAAATGGATACACAAGTATTGTGAATAATAGACAGTTTTGGCATTACAGAAAAAAACATTTGATCTCCTGTGCCATGGAATGGGTTCAATCTCTATCCAGCACAAGGACACATAATGCCAAAAAAAGAGCAAGTGTTACTGAATCACTAAGTTTCTTTCTGTCATGCTTAAGAGGAGATGGTGATTGGGCATTTTTCCCCTTCATAACAACACAAAGACTGCTTCTTAAAGCCATCACCAGTGCTGTATTTTCATCTGCTTCTTTGTTGATTTGAAGATGGGTCTGTTTCTCACTAGATTTGTCCTCAGAGTTTGCCTCAGACAACATTATTTCAACATGATTTACAATGGTTTGAGAATATGTTGAAAAATGTAAGAAGAAAAACACAAATACAAATATTGTTTTTCTCTATAATGGATATTTTTACTATAAATACTCTTAGTAGAAAAGAAATTAGATGAGAATAAGTATGCTCAAACTCAGTCTAGATAGTATGGAAGTAATGTTGGTAGGTAGGGGGAACTTTTAAATATTTTTTTTTAAAATTGTGATTAATTGAGTGATTAAAAATATTAATTGCGTTGTTGAACAATAATAGAATACCATTTATTTATGTAGGCTCTAAAGCAGGGTTCAGCAACCTTTGGGATGTGGTCCATCAGGGTAGTCCACTGGCAGGCCGTGAGACATTTTGTTTATGTTGACTGTCAGCAGGCACGGACCTCCGCAGCTCCCAGTGGCCACGGTTCGTCGTTCCCAGCCAATGGGAGCTGCGGGAAGCAGCAGCCAGCACGCACCTGCGGCCCACAGTTTCCCGCAGCTACCATTGGCCAGGAATGGTGAACCGTGGCCACTGGGAGCTGCGGGAGGCCATGCCTGCAGACGATCAACATAAACACAATGTCTCACAGCCCGCCAGCGAATTACCCATATGGGCTGCGTGCTGAAGGTTGCCAACCCCTGCTCTAAAGCTTTACGTTGTTTTATTTTTGAATGCAGGGGTTTTTTTGTACATAATTCTACATTTGTAAGTGCAACTTTCTTGATACAGAGCTTGTACTACAGTGCTTGTATGATGTGAATTGAAAAACGCTATTGCTTTTTTATCATTTTTACAGTGTAAATATTTATTCTCAAAATAATAATATAAAGTGAGCACTGTACACTTTGTATTCTGTGTTGTAATTAGGGTGACCAGACAGCAAGTGTGAAAAATTGGGACAGGTGCCTATATCAGGCAAAGCCCCAGATATCGGGACTGTCCCTATAAAATTGGGACATCTGGTCACCCTAGTTGTAACTGAAAGCAATATATTTGAAAATGTAGAAAAACATCCAAAAATATATAATGATTTTTTCATTGGTATTCTATTGTTTAACAGTGCGATTAAAACTGTGATTCATTGTGATTAATTTTTTAAATCACGATTAATTTTTTTGAGTTAATTGCATGAGTTAGCTGCAATTATTAGACAGCCTTAATTAAAACGTATAGAAAGAGTGGTTTCATCTTCTTTATCAAGGCCGTATGCCAGTGGTTTGTCAATAAGATTTTCAACCCAGTGGTGCTTTCAAAAATTGTAGCTGGTCCTAAATTTGCAATAAACAGCAGTGACCTCTTTTCCTCTATCTTCATTGGACCTGGTGCTGACCTTCTGTCTGCAATGCATATTTTGTGACATATTATCAATTTCTTTGTGTCCTTTACATTAGATTACTAAAATACACTCTACCTGGAGCTACCATTTCATAGCTGCAGTTGATGCAGACCATTCAATAGCTGCAGTTGATGCAGAATGAGACAGTCGTGATACAGTAGAGATTATTGTTGTCAGGAACCAGTCTCCAGGCAACCTAACAAGTGCAGCTGGCCTATAGTAGGCTGTCTGATAGGCTACGTCACTTGATTGGTTGGCAGAATCAGCAGTCAGGCTTTTAAGCTCTGGGGCTGCTCAAAGCATTTGCATGTGGCCAGGAGAGCTTCTATGTCTGCTTGTTCCTAGCTTTGCTCCTGCCTCACTCCACATAACCTGGTCCTGACCTTTAGCCCTGATTTCTGACTTTGGATCTGACATTTAGCTTCAATTCCTGGCTCCTGACTCCTACTCTAACCACCAGATATGACTCTTGCTGTAACCACTGGAAATGACTGCCCATTTCCCAGTTGCTAACAACCATATTGTATATACAGCACCCAGAAATGTGCAAGATGCTTTAGAAATGTGTAACTTACATGTAGAAGGTAAAGTTAGCTCAACAACGGTTTTTGAACTGTACTCAATATGGAACATCTTGAGGATCTTCCTCTAATGTTTGTGGAACTTTAAACTAGACATATTCTTTCCCTCAAAACCAACCAAGTTGGCAGAATCAATGACTGGGAAATTCAGTCAGGACAACAAATCTTAAGGGTATCATTACCCCTTTTTGACCCGAGCAATTAGTCAAGTTCCAGGTCCTGGGGACGTAGAAATTGACAATGGAAACTGTGTTTTCTTTGATGCAGTTATGTTTATCTACCAGACATGCATAATTTCTCTTTCTTCCATGTTTGTATTGCTGTTATTTGCAACAATGTTGAAAATGGAAAAAAGAAACAGGACTAATCAGTGTCTGAAACATAAAGCCTGAACACTTCTGACCTGACTTCTGCAAAGTCACAAAGATCAGCACAAGTAAGCACCATAAACTATGTGGGGCCAACTTCTGCCTTCAGTTACCCAGAAGGGAAAATGTAATAAAGCAGAGTTCAGCAGGCTTCTCTGCTGATAAAGGGTGCACTCTGTTAAAGGGCAGAGCAATGGCCTCTGTTGGGTGAATTTCCCCAGCTTGCCCTACCATGGGAAGTGGCTAAAAAGCCAAGCTGAGGTTTATAGAAAGATGTAGTGATTCTGATTTTGTGCTGTGGACATTTATCCACTGTGAAATGGATGGAAATTAAAAACTCTTTTAATATAGGTCACCAAACTACCATCAGAAAATAACAGCTTTTGTTCAGTACTAACCTGAATGGATTCTGATGACACTACAATGATGATAATGGTAACAATAATACCTAGATGTTTTATAGCCCTTTACATCCATAGTTAATAAATCCCTTTACAAAACAGTTAACTTTTGTAACAGAGGTAAATTAACTCACCTAAGGTCACCTAACAAACTCATGGCAGAGCTAGGAATAAGACTCATGTCTCTTGAGTCCCAGTATAGGGCCCAAATCCACTCATCAATGCTACTTCCCTTATTAAGAGGTGCCCTTATAACTCTGATGGAGAGAGAACCCCAGAGGTGGTGAATGTATGAAACTGGATCAGCGGAATCCAAAGGGAGCCCCTTACATGCAGTGATCCATGTGCAACTTGCCATTGGAGAATGGGTTCCTTTGGGACCCACACAATTATTAATTAATGTTCAATTGATGCTTCAGTCTGAAGGTTGCAGTTATGTTTAACCTGCACCTACTCCTTTTTGTTATACTAGCACTGTTCCTTGGCAGTGAGACACAAGATATGGCTGTGTTTTTGAAAGCTACACCAGCTGATTTCAGAAATGCATAGCAACTTCTTATGTGCTTTTGTCTTCTCTCAAGTACTCTGAAGTGTGCCAGCACCTGACAGTAGTAAGTAAAAAGCTGGATGGTCCTTGCCCTGGAGGTTGTACACTTTACATTCAATGTTCCAGAGTAACAGCCGTAACTCAAATAAATTGGTTAGACTCTAAGGTGCCACAAGTACTCCTTTTCTTTTTACATTCAACATAACACTACAAGTGAAGGTCGTAAACAGAATGTGTGTGTGTGTGTGTGTGGTGGGGGGGGATACATGCAATTTTTGATAAGTAAAGATAACAATAATAAGATCACACTGTTAGGATTAATTATTGTGTGTATTGTAGTAGCACCCAAATAACCTAGTCAAGATGAAGATGCCCATTACGCTAGCCACTATGCGAACACATAGGAAAATACTATCTCTGCTTTAAAGAATTAAAATGGACGTAAGTGTCCAAGGTTGGATCAAAAGCAAGCAAACTTGCAAGCAAAGCGATCAGAGTAATGATTGGCAAATGTCTTGTTACTTCCACTTTTAAAATATATTAGGGAAGCTAGGATGTGGTGAGGTAGGATGGGGTTAGTTAATAGGATGAAAGGAAAAGGGGGAAAAGGGATGTAGAAAGTGAGATGGGACATTGAAAAGAGAGAGAACCATGTGATGAGGACAGGAGAGAGGAAGCTTGTTTAGTAAGAACTGGATCAACAAAGGGACTTAGGTGTTGCAATGCCTAAATTGTAGGGGCCTTGAAAATCATTGGAATCCACAAAGCCTGAGCTAGACACCTGGGTTCCTTATACAATGAATGGGAAAAGATAGATGATAGGAATGGGATCCATAAAGCCAGCATACTAGGTGGGGAGCTGCCTAAGCTAGTCCATGGGAGATGCTGATAAGAGATGTGTGTCCCCTAAGCCCCACTCTTCTCAAAGAGTTCAGTGACTATGTCCAGGCTGCAGGGAAGCACCTATCTCCATTTGCAATCTGCAGTCAGGAACTGTATGTAGGAGTCAGGCAGTTTAGGCTGTGAGCTTAATAATTGTGAGAATCACTTAGACGCCTACCTAACCATGCACAAAACAACTGAGGGGAGAGGGTTTCCCTCCTAACCCTTAGCCCAGTGGCTAGTATATTCACCCAGGATGAGGGAATTCATCCCAGTTCAGTTCCCCCTCTGCTTGATAAGGAGAAGGGATTTGACTTAGTATTTCCCACATTCCATGTGAATGCCCTAACCACTAGACTACAGACCGATGCTCCTTCACTCTCTGGCCCAATTAACACTTAATTACAGTGGAATGGCTTCAACACGTGACCCATAGCAGACTATCCCACATGCCAGGGATTAAGGCACTCACCTGAAACATAGGGAACCCCTCTTGAAATCCCATTTCCTCAGCAGGCAGAGCTGGGAATTGAACCAGCAGCTCCCACAAATTGGGTGAGTAATCTGTAAGGGTGGGCTAAAACTTATAAAGGCAGCCTCTGCCTCCTCCTTTTCGTCTCCACCCCTGATTCCTGTAGAGATGATACACATGCTCAGAGCACGTCCCCCCTTGCCCAGGCAAGATAGGTGGGGGAACACCTATCTTTTTTAGGTTGCGGGATTACGCTGGAGCTAAATTGTCGTTGCCAGCAGTGCACATTCCCAGAGACAGAGACTTAGGCCCCTAGGAACTTTAACAGCAACATTTTGGCGCCAAGTGAGCTTAGGTGCCTACAGGTTTAGATGGCAACCAAATGGGTTTTTTTAAATGATCGGAGTGATGCCTAAAATGGGGATTTAGGCATGTAAAGACCAGATTTAAGTTCCTAAACCCCTTTGTGGATTTGGCCCTAAGATATCATCTTCTCAATATTCATGTCCATCCTTAAAATGCATGTCTTCCATGATGCCTGAAGCTAACCAAATTCAGGTTATATATGTTGTTAAGCACATTGTCAGTAATGATCAAATAAATGATATGAAGGTGTTCCATTATATTTCCAAATTTTCAGCTTTAAGCCAAGATTGGATTTGTCCTTTACAATGTTGTCTCATCTCCAGTAACACCTGTCGTTGCCAAATGCAAGAGTTATAGAAGATTTTTGTCAGCCAGCCAACTTATTTTCTTTGGTTCAACAGATTTCAACTGGGAAAGTTTTCATATAAGTAGGTGCTTGCAAGCCAGGGACTGAGATTTTACAGCCCATATTTTCATTTTTGAAAACTGCTTAAAAGTAACATCTAACATTCCAAATGTTTTAAAATAGCAAAATATTGAACTTCATGAGAGATTTCAGTTTGTAGTTCAAAGGTTATGTTGTTGTTGTTGCAAAAGTGGTGGCTTCCGCTCATCTGAAAATATGAATAGGTAGGCAAAAAAATTTAATGTGAAAAGGTGTTTTTGAATAGTTTTCATCTCATTTAAATAAATTATTGTATTGCAAGTTGTAGCAACTGGCCCATTTTCAGATGATACAGGGAAAGTATAAGATTTCCTTGCAAAAAAGCTAAAAAATGTTGTCAGATGGTCATCTCTGTTTAGCTGATAACACAAGTGTTATTTTATTCCTTCATTGCTGACACCCCTTTAGTTCAGTGGTTTTCTGTAATATTCTGTAAATAAATATTCCTCTCCGTGTATTGAATATTATGGAAGGATTTGCAAAACCTTGCTCATTAGAGCTTATGGATTGTTTGCTAAAAGAACCCAATTTCTTTGAATAGCTTTGTAATTCTTATCTGCTTGCTGAATAGTTTGTATGAATACATTTTAATCTACATGTTGTTAGTGGAGTGTTCACTTTAGCTATTCACCTTTCATTATTTCATTGTGTGGGTTGTGCGATTGATCATCTGTGTCATGTGGTAACATTTTCACTGTCTGATTGGATGACAAACTTTCAAGAGAGGAGAATAATAAATTCAAATGAGGGGAAATGACTCATGCATAGCTTGTATACATATTCAATAACAATGAACCAGATTGTTTTAATTTGTGAATTGCTTTTTTGTATTATTCAATCAATCACTCTGCTGGTAAAAAACTTTGGAATATAAGAGCATAACAGAAATGCTTAACAAACTAAAATATACCAAGCCAGCAAAGCGTCATCCACTTTTTCTTCTAATTAGGAAATATAGTCTTTGACATTCCATTTACCTTCAATTTCAAAATCATCTGTTACTCTCATTGAGTCTATGGCAGGTTCTGCTCAGTTTACATATCCTGTCACTGTGGCATGTAGTTTGTAAAGGTGCCTACTTTACTTCCATAATTAATGTCTTATCAGCTTCAGGTCATGGTCTTCTTTAAGTTATATTGGCTGGTGCTGCTCTATTAAAGTTTCAAGAGTAGCAGCCGTGTTAGTCTGTATTCGCAAAAAGAAAAGGAGTAATTGTGGCACCTTAGAGACTAACCAATTTATTTGAGCATAAGCTTTCGTGAGCTACATGCATCCGATGAAGTGAGCTGTAGCTCACGAAAGCTTATGCTCAAATAAATTGGTTAGTCTCTAAGGTGCCACAAGTACTCCTTTTCTTTTTCTGTTAAAGTTGTTTACTGTTTTACAAAAAGGCTGATCCTGCAAGGTGCTGAATACCTCTTGTGCTGTACTGAATATCCTTTGCTCTTATTATAGGCCACAATTCAGCAAGGTATTTGTGCCTAACTTTAAGTTGAAGCCAATGGGACTACTCATGCTTAAAGTTAGGTATGGCCTTAAGTGCTTTGATCAGTTAGGACCACAGGAATTAGGATTTGAGAGCGCTCAGCACCTTGCAGATGGTGCAGAACACACTGCAAAAATCAAGTCCTGGAACATGTTCAATCTCCAACCTTCTGTTTCTTTTTAAGGTTCTGGAGAAAGCTGTTGCATTATATAGCTTCTGTCTAACTCTCTATTTTTATCTGTCTATAGTATCTTTAGGTGCATATCATCTCTGTACTTAATCCACCAATATATGGTGAAATCTGTCTGCTTTACATATACACAGACATTTATTTTCTCCTCAGGATTCTTGAGATTACTTCAGAATTTGGTGTGGGAAAAGCAGCTATTGAAATTTTTGGTTCATTTTTTCAGACTAATGCCAAACCAGCACTACAATTAACAGAACTACTGCTTAAGACACTCTTTGTCCACTGGCATTTATTATGTCACTCTCTTGGCACTGGAAGAGATGGTTATTCTCAAAAATGCCATTTTTCAAAACCATAGATAGTGTGCTAAGTAGTTTACTTTAATTAATACAATGCAATTCATATATACCTTGTCTCCAAAGTGGGAAAATTCTCCATTTACAATTGCTGAAGAGCCATAAAAACTATGTAGTAGTCACATATCAATAAAACAACAGTACTTCCGTAGCCAACACTTTGATTTATTGGTCATTAAAGCAGTGTGCAGTGAAACAAACAAACAAAATCTTATTTAACTCATTCAAAATATAGGAAAAATTAATAATTCCATACTCTTACACTGAACACTAGCCCAGCTAAAGGAAGAAATAAATCCTCTTTTAGTGCTATCTACTTTCTGCCACTGCAGAAACACTAAGTTTTAGTTCATGGAGAATTGAAAGCTGAGCTTTTTCTGGCATTCAGTAGGAAAGGTTGTTTGCATCCCCTTTGGTTATTAGAATGTCTAGATTCATCAGGTGTAACATTACATGTTGAATGTTTTAAAGATGTGTTTTCATTTTGCTATGGAAGTATAAAATGACATTTAATGACTTTCATCTTGCAGATTTTGTATTTGTACTTTGGTTAAATAATAAGCTATGATCAGACTGTGTAATCATGGCTCTTACTGAAATTTAAATGGGATATGAGAAATCTACCACTGTCCCTATTTTGAACTGCTTGGTAGGGTTATTTGGAAAGGTCAGTGAAACATCTGCCTGTGTCTCCATTGTAAACAACAAATCTTCTACTACAAAGATGCTAACATGCTACATTACTGGAAATATGCCAGGACAAATTCTGCTGGTGTAAATCTGGGATGACTCATTTTGCTTCACTGGAATTACTCCAGATTTACATCAACAAATCAGAGCAGAGGTAGCCTACACTATGCAAAAATCTTTCCTGATATTTGGGGGATGGGAGAGGAGAATGCCTGACGTTGCAAGCTATTAATTGTTGAGAAACTTAGTGATCCTACATAAAAATCAATTTTTTTTGCAAGGCTTTGTGCCGGTTTAAATGAAATTACTGGGGAGGCTGAAGGATTTCTAGACCAAAATTCCATTGTGTGGTTCTTCTGTAATGAAAAGGAATAAGGAGAAATGTAAAAGTTTTGGTATATGGGACTTTGTAAAAGAGGGAAGGTCAGACAGCTCAGAGTGTTGCCCTGCGCAAAGGGAAGGTACACATATGGAACTAGATGACTAGAGGTTTCTCTTTTTTGAGGGTTCAGTGCTGTTGGGATTGTTACTCAGCAAACTGTCAACCCCACAGTGGTGTTGATACATCCCTTGCTGAATTTAAAGTATTCAAATATTACTTGAACCTAGTCCAATGATAATACATTATCTTTAATTTAGAACTGGACTATAGCTAGCAGTATTATATTTATACACACATTGCTTAGTTTGCTACTGTCCCCATGCCACAAGACACAGACATCATAACAAACTGTAGAGGTTCAGTGTCTGAGGGCTCAGCAACAACTGTGCTGCGTGGTCTATCACAGCAATAATGGCAGAGGGTACAGTGATTATTCTACCTGATTTTAGGCAGACCTAAAATCAGTCAGAGTAACCAAATTGCCTGCCTGTGTACTCAGCAGATGCAGACTGTGCAGTCTGCTTCAGAAACCCAATGTTGCAGCAGGCACTGGGATCTCATGATGAAATAAGGCTGTCATGGCTCCCTTTGTTGTTCCTTGACTTGCTCAAGTCAGAAGACAATGGCATGCCACTGCGTACATAGAGAATACCAATATAAATCAGAGGGCCAGATGCTGACACTCTTATTCAAAGGATAAATAGTTGAGTAAAGTTCTATTCAATATGAGTAAGAGTGTCAGAATCTAGCACCAAATTAGAACTACAGTGGATAATTCAGAATGTGTTTTAAATAGAAGAATCTGAATAGAAACCAGTAAAAAGTCATTTGACTCTAATACACTGATTAATAATCATTTGTATTGCTGTGAAACCCAAAAGCCTCAGTCAGGAGTTTCTGCAGGACCCATTGAACAGAATGCATTGCACTACATGCCAGGCGAAAGCACAAGTAGATGCAGTTCCTGCCTCCAAGAGTTTATATCTGATTTGAAACAATATGTAATTAGTGAGTTTGACAAACAATAGGAGAGAAGAGGAAAGAATTAGCAAGGAAGACAATACAAAAATGAAATCATGTGGTTACATAGGTTAGTTATTGGACTTGATGGTTACAAATGATTGAAAGCTGTTGCTAAAACAAACAAACAAATAAATAATAAAATAAATGTCAACTGTCCTGACTGCTGCACCGCCTACCCATCTTAAACTGATGTTGAAGCTGGCTGATGCTTTATGACCAATATTTTGAATGAAATCAAGGATATCTAGCACTGACACAGAGAACTAAGGACACTTACCTAGAATGCAGATCTGAAGAATGATGTGGAAAAAAGTTTCCAAGAAGGTTTTCCCTCAGTCTAGATATACTCTTCATATTAGCATCACTGTAATGGTTATACACATCAGAATCAGTCCCTGAAGACACTAAAAATTAAAAATAAATTACAAATACCATAATGGGAGGAAAATACCAAGTATTATGAGGCCCTTTAATCTAGTGTAGAAAGTCATAATAAAAACAAATAGCTGGAAGTTAAAACCAGGCAGATTCAAATAACAGAGGAGACCCAAATTTTTAACAGTGAGGGTGATTAACTATCAGAATGAATTATCAAGGGAAGTGGTGTGGATTCTCCATCTCTTGAAGTCTTCACATCAAGTCTGGATGCCTTTCTGGAAGTTACACTTTAGACAGATGCAAGGTATTGTGATCAATACAAGGGTAATATTAATGAAATTCTATAGCCTCTGTTATAAAGCTTAGACTAGAGAAGATATGGTTTCTTCTGGTCTTAAAATCTATGAAAAATACAGGTGAACAGAAGTTGGTTTATCCTATTTTCTCTGGACACTATACCATTTTGTTCCTTTAGATCTTAATCCTACAAGGGCTTAAGAACGTCTTGAAAGATGCTGGGTGCACATAACTGCCACTGAAGTCAGACCCTTCTAGAATCAGGCCCTAAATGAACAAGGAAATAGAGCTTCCATCTGCACTTAGTTTATAGCATCTGCATGTAAGAAGCTCAAGGTACATATAAATTGTTACTTAAAAATACACAGAAGTTGGGTTATGTCAACTGTTAGCATGAAAGACTCTTTCCGATCTCCAAAACAAGACCTTTCTCCTACTCAGAGAAAATGGATAAGCCTTGTAACATGACCAAGATATCAACAAACTCAGGTTTATTTGTACCAAAGGATGAGCAAATTCCAGATTCAATGGTCATCCTACTGAGAATACCCTCACTGATGGAAAATATGTTTTACTGAACTTGAGTTCAAGGCTACAGATTGTAGAAACCTTTTATGATACTTCAAATGGAAGATTATGAATAAAAACTGAACTGTTAAAGAAATAAAGGTCCCATTTCCATGCAATGTGCTTGATAACAGTATATGAGGGAAAGACTGAAGGTTTTGTGAAAAAATAAATTAAATCACAATCCAGTTATTTTTAAACAGAGAATTTTCTAAAATGTGCTATAATGCAGCAGTACTATCCCCCTTTAGAACTTCTAAATAAAGCGAAAGAAACACATTAATAAACACTTTCAAAATATATCAGTTTGGTACATAATTCAATTTATCTCCTCTTTACCCAAAGAGGCCCAATGGTGCATGCAATGGAATGTATCAGAAAAAAAGAAGAGAGGGCATGCATATATGGTTACAGGCTCTGCACATTGCCTTTACTTGGTGTTCAGTATATAGCCTCATTCATTTCTAGATGTGCTTCCTCCAAAGCAAGACTGAAACATGTATTGGTAGGTCAATGTGTGGGATGCTTCAAGTGCTGAATGCCTACTCTGTGGAATAACAGCAGACTGCAGTATTTAATTTTGTTATAATACTGGATCTACTGACACATTTCAGTTTTATTTAATCTATTTTCTTATTTTTCTTTCCATTATTATTGTTGTCAAGGTCAGTGTCAAGGTACAGGTTTGTCACAGCTCATCTGCTCAACTTGAGCTAATATTTGCTGTTGTAACCACAAATTGTTGCTACGAAAATTATTATGATTTCACATAATTTCACTGGGTTAAAAAAAGAATTAGAAAAGTTCATGGAGGATAGGTCCATCAACGGCTATTATCCAACGTGGTCAGGAAAGCAACCCCATGGTCTGGGTGTCCCTAAGCTTCTTCTTGCCAGATGCTGGAATTGGATGATAGGGGATGGATCACTTGATAATTTGCCTGTTCCATTCATTCCTTTTGAAGTGTCTGGCATTGGCCACTGTCCGAAAACAGGATACTGGGCTAGATGGACCATTGGTCTGACCCAGTATGGCTGTTCTTATACAAATGTGTCTCAGATAGGCTGAGTTAAAACTGCTCTGGAACAGCCTTTCACTTTGGAACTTCCTGACATTTGTGTGTTTACATTCTTGCCCTGAAAGAGTAGGTATCATGGTTTACTCCATTCCTTCACCAACGTCTCATGACTCCCTGATGTATAGGGTGTGCCAAATACATATTGGGAGAAGTATGGCTGGAATGTCTGTGCTATAGTGATCCCTGGCCAGTCTAATACCCACATTGTTACTAGCTGACAATTAAGAGAAGGCCTGAAGCTGATCTAAATGATATAAGTGTCTGAATCAGCCTTTGGCATCCCAAATTATTGGAAGAGTGTAAACAAGTTGTTCAGACACCCTCCATGCCCCCCCGATCCCCGTATACACTTATCTCCTCAGCAGGTGAGGATCTTGCCCCGTATGTTTAAATTAACACATTGATTGACAAAAATCTTGCATTAACAACACTGAAGACTGAAGTCCACTGTTTATCCACAGAACAGGAAACAGCAATTAAAACTTCATACACTGGAACACATTGTTAGAGCAACCTCATTCCAGAGAAATCACATGTAGGAGTGAGTGAGAAATACATACTGTTTGCCCATTCACTTTTGTTCACGATGGACCTTTTCTGGATGACTGTGGATCTGGAGGTAAGAGGCTCCATTGTCCATCACCAAGTCCTCTTAAATTATTTAGTCCACATGTTCATTATTTAAAAACAAAATTAAATTAAACACAAACAAGTAAAATCAAACAACATAACTGCATTGCGGTGACATTAAGGTTGTGATTTAAACTTCCAGAATCATGGGAAGTGATAAGGCAAAAAGCACAATATGCCCTTCAATATCAAGGCATAATGAGGTACCACCTTAATGATTTTTTTCTGTGCCTCATTGTGTTAATGCATTGAAAGACATATGGTACATCCTTTACCTTAAGTGCATTTCTTTGCTTCTCTGAATTTGTGTGTGACTACAACAGATATTTCAATATGTAGTTGTTAAAATGATGAGTTACTTTGAATTTCATTAATATTGTGCTAATTCAGTGAGCTAATCAATACCAGCAGCAGGACCTGGTAATTTCTTGGTGATTTTAAGAAAAATACGACATCCTGTGGGCTATCAATTTGACATGCCTGGCATTATATCCATAGGTGCAATGCAAGAAAAATAAATTCAAGTAGTAATGCACTAAATAGCTCTCAAGGGAAAAGGATGATTTTATGCAGCCCGCACATTCTATGTATATGAAAAGGTAGATGTATAGAGTATATATGTGGATTTTAACATTTTAAAGATGATAGTCTATATCCCTGTATGAACTCAATACATGGTATAAATGTATACACATATACACACACACAGAGCTGGCCATATACATATATGACTGATATGGATGATTATCAAAACCTGAAGCAAACAAGTGCTAGTAATAAGCTAGTGGATTTTATGACATACTTTTAAAAAAAGTATAAGAAAGTCATTTGTGCTCAGCAGTTAAATTACACTTAACTCCTAATAAACTATCCTGAAAGTAGATTTATAGGGATTCTTTGGACTGTATACAAGGTTATTTCTACTTTTAAGCAAGGCGTTTTTAAAGGCCCTGGAGACTAATATTTGTAATTCCAATTCTCTAAAACTGAATCTCACTCTCTTATTTTGACATCAGTGCTACATTGTAGCTTAAGAGTCAAGGGTTGCAAGAATGTAGGGCAGTCAGTCTAGACATGAGACAATAGAAAAAAAAGATGGTAAATGGGGTTAAATCTTAAAAGGAAAATATAAAAATGTGATCATAAGAACCATCAGATTTGAACATGTCAATATGGACAAAGTCTTCTGGCTATATAAAAGTATTATGGCAGTGGGCTAGTTTAGAGACAGCTGGTATTTTTGTATAGTCTTCTGTGGGAGTTAGCATTCTACCTGTTTCAAAATACACAAGTTTTTGTACTTGAAATTGTACTCCCATTGACTTCAGTGAGTGTTCAGCATGCAGTGTGAAATTCATCCTAGTGCATAGGGTTAGCACAAGGTCCTGAATACCAGCTTGCACCACTGAAGTCTATGTTAGAAGGTGTAATGGTGATTAAGTGGCTTATAGGGCTTTACGTGAGCTCTCTGCACCAGTGTATATTTTCCCCACTGAATAGTTAAGGGTTAGGATGTGCAAGCTGAATGGGATATTTATGTTTACATGGAGGAGTATTTAAATATCTTAGGACATAACAGTGTCCTAATACTGTAATGATAGGCATATCAGAGCAAGATCTTTTACCTCAGCTCATGCTTGAACTTTGAGAAATAAAATTTTATCACAGAAGATGTATATTGTACCCCAAACAATCAACTTATTTTTAAAGAATATTAAGTTAGCAGAGTGACTCAAAATCACACTACAAAACAAGGCCAGAACCTCAGGGAGTGTCAGCTGGCAATGGTAACACCGGGTAAGCTTTTAACGGTATCTCTGCTTGATTAACTTTCACTTGAGAGGATTGATCAATTTAAATATTTGGGCATATGGTTGGCTCTCTAGCTTAATTTTAAAAATCAATATAGAAAAAGGTCATGAGTAGATACAGGGTGATTTATCATAAAAGGGAACTGTATGTCTCTACAGTTGCATAGAAAAATAGATTTCCAGGCTCTGCCTCCAATACTGGCTGTATCAACAGCTTTTATTCTACTGCGCCTTGATGTTATCTCAGAAAGTTTGGCACTGCTTGTACTCTCTTCTGAAGATGTGTGCTGTGATGTACATATCCAGCAATTTGTACAGTGAAATGGGTTGATTCCTCCCAGTTTGGAAGAACAAGGGGACAGATCCACAAAGATACCTATGTGCCACGGACCTCAAAAGCACTGTTCAGCGGTTGTCTAATCCCATAGGTTTCTAACTCCCTGCCCTGCCAGGGTTTCTAACTCCCTGCCCACCCCACTTCAATTCCATATCAAGCAGACCAGAGTTTTGAAAACAGGTTTTCCAAAGCCCAGCTCAGCATCCTAACCACCAGACTTTTGGGTATGCTCTTTCTCTGTGTCATCTCTTTCTCCTGTCTCTGTGTTTTTTTCAGAGAGGTTTGGGTTTCATCCGCTAGGGCACCAGCTGATCTGGCTTAGGCTCCTAACTTCAGGAGATGGTTCAAAGCCACGAATCCCAACCTGAGATAGGTGCCTTCATCTGTCCTGTCACTTTGGTGACAGAAGCCCAGATCAATGGGAGTTAGGCACTTAATTACCTTTGGGAATATGGGCATAATCCCTGTGAATCTCTTTCTTAGACATCAACCTCTTCCCATGCATTGTATGCATATACCAGGGCTTAGGATTCCTATAGGTGGCAGGGCATCCAACAACACGGAGCATTACAATGCCTAAGTACGTTTGCAGATTTAGCCTGAAGTGTTTTACATGCCTAACCATTGATTTGGCATCTTGTCACATAGTTTTTGAGCTCAACCATTTTGAAATTCTTCTTCACTGTCTGCAAGAAATACAGAAAGATTGGGCTAAACCAAAACCCCCCTGTCATAAATATAAAGGGAAGGGTAAACCCCTTTGAAATCCCTCCTGGCCAGGGGAAAGCTCCTCTCACCTGTAAAGGGTTAAGAAGCTAAAGGTAACCTCGCTGGCACCTGACCAAAATGACCAATGAGGAGACAAGATACTTTCAAAAGCTGGGAGGAGGGAGAGAAACAAAGGGTCTGTGTCTGTCTGTAGTCGTCTTGGCCAGGGACAGAACAGGAATGGAGTCTTAGAACTTTTAGTAAGTAATCTAGCTAGGTATGTGTTAGATTATGATTTCTTTAAATGGCTGAGAAAAGAATTGTGCTGAATAGAATAACTATTTCTGTCTGTGTATCTTTTTTGTAACTTAAGGTTTTGCCTAGAGGGGTTCTCTATGTTTTTGAATCTAATTACCCTGTAAGATATCTACCATCCTGATTTTACAGGGGGGATTTCTTTATTTCTATTTACTTCTATTTTTTATTAAAAGTCTTCTTGTAAAACACTGAATGCTTTTTCATTGTTCTCAGATCCAAGGGTTTGGGTCTGTGGTCACCTATGCAAATTGGTGAGGCTTTTTATCCAACATTTCCCAGGAAAGGGGGGTGCAAGTGTTGGGAGGATTGTTCATTGTTCTTAAGATCCAAGGGTCTGGGTCTGTAGTCACCTAGGCAAATTGGTGAGGCTTTTTACCAAACCTTGTCCAGGAAGTGGGGTGCAAGGTTGTGGGAAGTATTTTGGGGGGAAAGACGCGTCCAAACAGCTCTTCCCCAGTAACCAGTATTAGTTTGGTGGTGGTAGCGGCCAGTCCAAGGACAACGGGGGGAATATTTTGTACCTTGGGGAAGTTTTGACCTAAGCTGGTAAAGATAAGCTTAGGAGGTTTTTTCATGCAGGTCCCCACATCTGTACCGTAGAGTTCAGAGTGGGGGAGGAACCGTGACACCCAGAATCCAAAAATCCCCTAAACATTGTGGAGGCTGGATAATTCAAACCCCAGTCTGGATCCAGATATTGTGGCTGGCTCTTATCCCAATAATGGGCTAAGCCGAAACCTCCACATACACAACAACATACATTTTGTGGAATTAAAATCTAGATTCTAGGTCTGAATTTTGTGGCTAAAGCACCTGTTTAATTATTTAGAAAAAAATCTTTTTTCTTGGGGAGCATTAGTTCTGCTTGTGTTATGGATTCTGAGTGGTCAGGAAAATCTGGACTCCAGCTGCAGATGGTATTCTTGTGGGGAAAGGCAGACATGGTGGGGGAAGATGGTGAAGAAAGAGGTAGGATTCAACATGCACAAGGGGTTTCTATAGAAAATAATGCTAACTGGGTCAGATGATCTAGCAGTTCTCCTGGTGATTATATGAGGGAGCAGCCAGCTGGCACCCTTGTGAAGGATCTAGATCAGAGTAGAACAGTGTTTCTCAAACTGGGGTCCGTTAACCCTTGGCAGTCCACCAGGGTACTCCAGGGGGTCCATAAGCCCCACTGATCAACTCCTCCTCCTCTCTCCCTGAACTCCTCCCCATCCCTCCCAGCGCCTCCTGCATGCCGGGGAACAGCTGTTCAGAGGGTGGAAAGAGGTGGGGAAGAGGAGGGAAAAGGGTGGAACGGGGGTGGGAAGAGGTGGGGTGGGGCCTTTGGGGAAGGGGTGTAGTGGGGGAGGAGCCTGGATCTCAGTGGGATGACTTGGGGTCCATGAAAAAAATTAAATCAAAATGGGGGTTGCTAAAGTTTGAGAACTGCTGGAGGAGAGAATTATGCTCCACTTCCTCACAGAATTATATAACAGGGAGATGGTCAGGATACTGGAGTACAGTTGGAGAACTGGTCTAATTTCTACTTATAGGTATTCTCTTCCCTGGTCTTCTTTGGCTGTTCACCTTAGGCTCACATTATACCTTCCCATCATACCCTTCTCCTTTCTCTTCTCACCTGCTGTATCCCAATTAACCCTCTTTCTTCTTGTCTTTCCATTTAGCTTATCACTTACTAACTAACCACTCTACCATGATGTTTTCAGCCTTTATGTGTTCTGCTTGTTTGTTATACAAGTTGGAGGAAGGGGTATCTTTCTTGTCTGTTAGATTGTAAATTCTTTAGGGCCAGGACTATCCACTCTATGTTTCTAGACAGTCTAGAACAATGTGGCCCTGTTCTTAGCTGGTTCCTAGACACTACCATCAAAATATGATTATCATTATTAATAATACTTCCTAGTGCAGATATTGGTCTTTTCCAGCTGTTGGATCCTGGCATGTGGCATTGTGGATTCAAACACCTTCAGGGTTGCAGTGGGGAGTGTTGGATCTGGAGTTTAGGCTCAGTCCTATCTCTAAACTAAAGCTGCACTGTAAAGGGACACTGACCTCTTGAGTGCCTTCAAGTGGCTGGGAGTGATACTGCAGTTTTTTCTCACCCCTGTGGGCTGCCAGCCGACCATGGTGGGTCTTAGGTGGCTTGATCCTTTGACCAAGTCACAAAGTCTGAATGAACCCCTTCTGGCGTATTAAAGAGTCCAGTAAATAAACAGTCTCTTTGCACTTGCTTCAGCCTGGCTCTGGTCCCTTTAAATTCAACTCTTTGTTCAGGCCTACAAATAAGCCCTGTCCCCTTCTTGGGGTTTATGCCACTTTACTTGTGGCTATAGGGTAACCCAGCCCAAACACTACTCCAGGTTCCAGCCCAGGGACATTGCACACAGCAGCCAGATACTGCTCAACTCCAATCCTTCACTGCTTTTTCACTGGGCCTCTTCCTGCCAGGCCATTTTCTCTCCAGCCTGTCTCAGGCTTAGCATCCTCAGATCCTTCTTTCTGCACTTCCAGCTATGTCAGTTCAGCCAGTCATGAACACTGAGTCACTGTCAGGCCCCTGTACACAGAAAGGAGCCCACTTCTCCACTCCTCTGGTCCCAGCCCACAACTGAATAGCTATACCCAGGCAGTTACTTTTATCTGCACCAGTAGGGCCCTGATTGGATGTTGCTAGCCCCTCTAGTCTTTGGAGGACTAGATCTCTGTGGTTTCCAAAATGGCTGTTCCAGAGAGTCCTCTCTAGGCAAGCCTGGACGCAATTTGCTGCTTTTTTCCACTTAGCTCACTGCTTCTTGGTCTGCTTTGAGCAGGGGGTTGGACTAGATGACCTCCTGAGGTCCCTTCCAACCCTAATATTCTATGAGTCTAGGATTCTTAGGACAGGGTGTAGTAGAACCACAGGGTCTCAGCTGTGAGCTACAATGGCTGAATATACCCTGTTACATTCACTGTATGTTTTTTGTATTGAACTATATGTAACCAATTGCAGAATGGCTTCTTTTTGAAGGCATTCTCAGTTGGTTTTGGCATTTTCTGTCATATTGCAAAACATTATCAGAAAATTAGTTTGTAGAAGTCCAAAAGAATTATTTTTTCCTTTCTTTTAAGCAGTGAAGGAGCCAGTAGCTGTATCTGAGATGGCTGTGTAGTGTAGCATAGCAAGGGAAGAGAAATGTTAACACCTGTGAACCTGGTACAACAGCTGATAAGAGATCAAGTGACAGTACCAAAACATTAAATTGCATGTAGTCTACCTTCACATAGATATAGATATTACAAACAGAAAATGCAAGACTCACGAAAAGGCAAATTTGGATATGAAGTGACCACAGCTAATAATGTGAAAATAAAAACAGAATTTTAGTGAGAGCAACAAATTAAGCACCTAGAGTACCCCAGGTTAATGCCAGCAGTGTTGGAAGTCAGAACATAATTAATGTGTTACAAATATAACAAAAATGTGGTCTTTTCAAAGTGACTATTGTTTTAAAATGTCATTGCAAGTAATTAATATTACCGGCACATTTATGGTATCACTGTAACTTGTGGGTTCTAGCCCTTTTCTTTACCCTGTGTCTATTTTGTCTATTTAGATTATAAACTCTTTGGGGCAGGGACTATCTGCTATTCTGTGTTTCTCTAATGTCTAACTCAGTGGGACCCCATTTTTGATTAATGCTTAAGCACTACCACAATAAACATGATTATAAATAATAATAATACTTAGTATATATTAAATATTTTACTACCTGGTTCATATGGTGTAAGACATATCATAATCTGGAAATATCGTGAATATTATTGTAAGATTGTCCACTTGCTAAAGCACATTGGTAATGATTTCACACACGTGACCAGTGAACTATTTTAGTGAAACAATATATGTTGGAGTAATGCTTGTTTAGGGTTTAATTATCTGGGTTGTATTTTCTTTAATGAATTTTAGCTTTCATGATACGTGCCAGATTGACAGTTCTGGAAAGCAGTCTTTTGTTTATCTACTTAACAGTTGAGCAGCTGTGAAAGCCTCACCAATATGTCTGGATGCAAATGAATTCAGTCTATGAACTTTGATGGAACTTAGAATCTGTACCAAGATCTGAAATTTCTAGCTGAGCCCTTTCTGTATAATGGACTAACTCTAAAACCTTGAATCTGAATACTTCTGAAATTTAGGAAGCAGAATATTTCTAATTCTGGAACTGAGTACAAATTTTCTTGCAGGGGACCATTTTTAGTCACTGCCATTGTTGTAATTTATGAGTAAGCCAAGTTACTACAGGACAGGCCCAACAAGGAAAATAACAGAACACCAGTGGTCATCACGTACAGCCCCCAGCTAAAACCTCTCCAGCACATTATCAACAATCTACAACCTATCCTGGAAAACGATCCCTCACTCTCCCAGACCTTGGGCAGCAGGCCAGTCCTCTCTTACGGACAGCCCCCCAGCCTGAAGCAAATACTCACCAGCAACTACACACCACACCACAGAAACACTAACCCAGGAACCAATCCCTGTAGCAAACCTCGTTGCCTACTCTGTCCCCATATCTACTCTAGAGACACCATCAGAGGACCTAACCACATCAGCCACACCATCAGAGGCTCATTCACCTGCACGTCTGCTAATGTTATATATGCCATCATGTGCCAGCAATGCCTCTCTGCCATGTACATTGGCCAAATCGAACAGTCCCTATGTAAAAGAATAAATGGACACAAATCGGACATCAGGAATGGTAATATACAAAAGCCAGTAAGAGAACACCTCAGTCTTCCTGGACATTCTATAACAGATTTGAAATTAGCTATACTTGAACAAAAAAACTTCAGAAACAGACTTCAAAGAGAAACAGCAGAACTAAAATTCATTTGCAAATTTAACACCATTAATTTGGGCTGGAATAGGGACTGGGAGTGGCTGGCTCATTACAAAAGCAGCTTTGCCTCTCCTGGAATTGATACCTCCTCATCTATTATTGGGAGTGAACTACACCCACCCTGATCGAATTGCCCCTGTTAACACTGATTCTCCACTTGTGAGGTAACTCCCTTCTCTTCATGTGTCAGTATATTTATGTTTGCATCTGTAATTTTCACTCCCTGCATGTGAAGAAGTGGTTTTTTACCCACGAAGGCTTATGCCCAAATAAATCTATTAGCCTTTAAGGTGCCACCGGACTCCTTGTTGTTTTTGTGGACTAACAGACTAACATGGCTACCCCCTGATACTTGTCATCAAGTTAACACTGTTAACAACAGATGACAAATACAAACTTCCCTCATTTCAGCATTTGAGGTGCTCCTCTTTTTTCTTTGATTCTTTCTGTTGGAATGTGGTTTTCCTCCCAGGTTCTTCAATCTCTGATTATTATCAAAATCTTATTCCTGCCTCATTCCTAACTGTTCATCCTATAGTTTCTTTGTCTCTTTTCTTCTTGCCTGCAGAGCTGTTATAGTTCCCCATGAAGATGCCAGGACAGATTATTTGACATTTAGCAGTTGTCTTGGTTTTCACACTGTTCTTTCACATCCTTTTTTTAATGGCTATTCAGTGGTAAATGAACCTGAATGATCCTCAGTTTGTATCTTATATTGATTTTCATGATGACCTGGCAAATTTCACCAAATGTAGTACTTCTAAATCATTGACATTCTCAGTTATAACCTTGTTGATATGTTCTTCTTTTGTCTGATATGCGATAGGAGGCTTGTCTGTAATTTAAGATGTCTGACCTCTCGACATTTCACTTCACTCCATCCAACAACTTTTCTTTTCATTTTTCATATTGTAATTGTAATTGTAATTCTAATTTACTAGCGCCAAGCAGACATTCCGTATTTTATGTATTCACAAGGACAAATATCTCAGGCAGCCTGTCAAAACCCTTCAGGTGTTAGTTGTGGTGTTTCTATTAAAAAATACTATTGTTAGAAAGGGGGGCGGGGGAGAGAGAGAGAGAGAGAAATAAAATCCTTCCTTTTGATTTAAAAGTAGATTCTAGATCTGTTGTGTTTGTATAGCACCTAGCATAATAGGGTCCTGGCCCATGTCTGTGAATCCTAAGCACTACTGCAATACAAATACATCATCATAGGAAAGTAGAATGAATGTTTTATCCTCTGTTTAGCAAAGAAGGATGGTCTAGTGGCTAGAGACCAGGACTTAAGAGACTTCTACACACTTGTTATGACTTTGTGCCTTAGTCCCCCATTATAAAATGGGGTAAGTGTACTTCCTTACTTTCCTTACTTTGTGATGATTAAAGATAAAAGATTTAAAATAAAGATTGTGAAAGGCTCAGGTTTTTCATTAGTGAGAGTCATATAAGTACATTAGATAGACAGATTTATATATTTGGAGTTGGAAACTGTATACATTCAGATAAGTGAATGATTCTGTTTCATGAATTCTTATTGTATGTACCTGACCATAAGGTTCCCTTTTTTATCTGTTCAGACATATTTTAAAAAGAAACTTTTTGTTTTCAATTCTCTTCTCCCCAAAACACAATTTAAAAAAATACACAACGTTCATAGAAAGGTACTCTTAAAGCACCTATTACAAAGTGTTTAAAAATTCAACAGTCTTACATTTCCAAGAAGCCTTACATGCTTAATTTTTTCCTGCTTTGTATTCATATTAAATATTACTCATCACAGTCCAGCAAGCTGCTTAAATTGTATGCCAGTCAGACACTTTGGCACCTTCAGTTTTGAAGCATTATCCTTTAGGTAGTTAACTGACTCTTAACAGAAATGTTTCTTATTGAATACTTATGCTAGTAAAAGTTGCTTAAGAAGACTACTAGGACCCATTAGTCTGGGTGCGTATGCAAAGCTGCCTGTTGAAGTAAATCTATATATTAGTCTAGAAGATATACACAATAAACAAACAGGCACACACAAAGCTCTGAAGTGTATGTGCATCTGAACTTACTGATGAATGTCATGCCCATCACATACACATTTCAAGCTGTTATCAGATAATGGTTTAAAGATGTGACACACTAAAATGAGAAGAAAATAAACAATTGTAACAGAATACGTTTCAGAACATGAGGAAGTATTCAAAAGTTTAAAAAGAACAAAAACAGGAGAAAAGGATGAAGTTAAATGTATGTGCTGCAAATGGTGTGGCCCAATTATTAAATGTTAATAAAAGATTAATAGTTCTAAGTCTACAACAGAAAACTGTTTATTCAAATGAAGTTTTAGTTGGGGCTTAGAGATATATTGTTTTCTTAAACTCAGAAGTCGCATTGTGTTTTGAGTTCTCTTTTAGTTCTGCAGCAAACCACACTGATGAATGGAATTCAGAGGATTAATCTACTGAATACTTTTCCCCCGTCTTTCTATCCACCAAAATAAACCTCCCTATTTACCCAGAAAAATCATTAATCTTTTTTTTTGCACTGATTTTCACCTGTTTTTGTTATTGTGGTAATAAACACATAAATTCATGGGAAAAAATTAAATACAATAAAAAATGAATACAAAGGGCCCTACCTATATCTCATGTTCCCAACATTGAAATTAAGTACTGGATGATTCTGTCTCAATCCTGCCACACTTGTCGTAGGTAAAGCAGTGGAGAGGTCCTCCAAGCATGCTAGAGTGGCTGCAGGGAAGCAGCCAATCAGGGGTCAGGAGGCCCTATAGAAAGGAGCTATAGCACTAGAGGCAGTGCAGTTCCTCACTGGAGTTGGAGGAGTATCATGGATGGTGTGGCTGGCTGAGGGAACTGCAACACAACAGACAGGCCAGTGCTAGTAGGGACTGGGGGAGTAAGGAAAAGCTCCTGACTGGCTACTGGGCCTGAGCTTAAAAGAGCCATGAGCTAAGGGTAAGGCAGAGCTGAAGACTTGTTCTGCAGGGAAGTGCCCCAGGGAACTGAAGACAGTTTTACTAAAGGGACACGGTGGCACATGGATGCTATTCTAAGCGTTCCTGTGCTGGGAAGGGCCTACAATTGGACATCAGTAAACCCCCTGAAGGGGACTGAACTATCAGAAGGCCCAGCTGAAGACTGAGACCAAAACAGACTATGTGGGCAAAACCATTGTCTCCAGGGAGGAAGGCCTGCAGGGATGACCCAATGGTAGGGCTGGGAGTGGTTTAAAATCTGCTGACACACCCAAGTATAGGTGGTTCTTGCAAGAGGTGAGTGCTGACACCATTACACTCATAAACGTTCAACTTTAAAAGAATGAACTGTATGACTGGTTAATAATACCAGTTTGTTATAATACTATTAAAACAGAAGATACTTTAAAGCTAGGAAAAGGCTATTCAACTCACCATGGTTTTCCTTTTAAATGTATATAATCCCACTTTGTTAATTTATCACCTGCCTCTCAGTCCTTGACTGCTCATTCTCCATAAGTAAACTTAAGTTTCTCCTAAATTCATCTATGCAATTTGCTTCAGTCACTTTCTAAGAAAAGTTTTTAATGTGTTTATTAGAAACATTGCTTCCATTTTTGGCATCTTGCCTCTGATTTCCCTTGTGATTACTGATGAGATCTTGGTTAATTTCAGGTGTCAAGTTCCTGTGTCATGAAACTTCCTCTATTGTTCTTTAGTGGTCTAATGACCTCCCCGTTGATGTCTTCCCATTAATATATGTCAGTAATCTTTAATTGTTTCATATTCAGTCCCTTAATCCAATGGTTCTCAACCTTTCCAGACTACAATTCCCATTTCAGAAGTCTGATTTGTGTTGTGTACCCCCAAGTTTCACCTCACTTAAACAACTTGCTTACAAAATCAGACAAAAAAATACAAAAATGTCACAGTACACTGTTACTGGAAAAAATGCTTACTTTTTATTTTTGCCATATAAATGTAAATTAAATCAATTTGAATATAAATATTGTACTTACATTTCAGTGTATAGCATATAGAGCAATATAAACAGTATAAACATTGTATGAAATTTTAGTTTGTAGTGACTTTGCTAGTGCTTTTAATGTAGTCTGTTAAACTAGGCAAATATCTAGATGAGCTGATGTACCCACTGGAAGACTTCTGCGTATCCCCAGGGGTACGCATACTCCTCATTGAGAACCACTGCTGTAATCCATCCAAAAGTTGATTTTTACTTCCCTATAAATGGCCTGGAACCTGAATTCCTTTCTCTGTTTTTAATCTACTCTTTACTCTAGCAAAATATTTCATTGTTTAATTCAGAGTTTGCCTGGAGTAACACTGAGGATGAGACTGTGCCTTTTGTACCTGCGTATGAGGGTAACCACAGTGAATATGAAATCAACTGTCTCCATGTCACCATCTCCCCATTTCCTGGCTCCTGTGAAAGGTTCCCTGTGGGTCTTGGGAACTATAGATGGGGAAGGGGAATCTGGGGACTTGACACCATTCTCCCTTCCCACACATCTCTGTTCCAAGTGTTAACATTCCCCTGGGCTTCAGTAGGAGATGAATCAGACCCCATGTAAGAGAGTCTGCGAAAGTTGACCTGTATAATATCCCACAGTATGCCTTGGAACTTTAAATTTCCTGCTGAAGTTTTATCCTTTACAGCAACCACAATCCCCCTCACCCCTCTCCACACACACACCAGCATCACCACCACCGGAAAAGAAAAGAAGAATGCAAAATAAACCCTTCTAGGTTCCCATACTACAGTTTTCTGGATTGCACACTCAAATAGCATCTTTTCAATTATTGATTTCATCAGAAACATTTAACTAATGTATTTATTAGTGGTTATATATATTTCCCCCTTGGAAAATTTTGAATTAAAAAAACAAACAAACCCCAAACAAACTGAAAACTTTCTACTAAATACTGACCATTCCAAAATGGAAATGCTGCTGCAGTGCTTAGTGAAGTTATGGAAGGTGTCTCATTTCCCTCATTGAATTCTATGTGCTGCAATGATGTACCATGATCTCCTTTCTTGCCCAGCCACCATGGTACACTGTGGAAGCCCTGGCCATGAGGTATCACAGGAGATGTAGTCTGCTCAGGGAATCTGTTGCATTGAAGAAAGTGGGACCAAATCACACAAACTACAATTCCTATGAGTCACATTTGTGGCATTTCCAAATGGATTTTTTCTGTTTTCAGGCATATTTTCTTTGTGAAAATTCAAAATTTTCCAATTTTACATTAAAAAAAGTTTCATTTTTTAAAAAAAATTCTTAATATATATCCTACATCTCAAACTACCACCCAGGTCTATCCAGAAGCCAAAACATCCTGCTTATCACCGGACATTTTTTTATGACTTAATTATGCATTTTCCACACAAAACTAAAACATGTGGGTACAGCATAAAATTGATTTTAATATAAAAATAAATAAAACAGAGGCCTCTGATTAATTTTGATATTTAATTTTAAAAAATAAGCTTTAAATTTAAATAAACCTGCTAAAGAATTTCCAGTTTGCCACGCCACAGCATATAAGTGTATTAGGGACTTTGCCATGGGGTTTTACGGCAAATATCTGTCACCTAAATCCTTGATGACAAAACTTTTGGCCTCAGGTGTCAGATGACAAAAGGATTTGATGACCAGTGGATATGAGCTCTGACATGATTGCATGGATGGTAAACCATTGTGAGTTTCATTGATCACAATAACATAGTCTAAAAATCCATGCAATTCAAATGTATGATTACAAAAATGTCATGTGACCTCAGAAGGTAAAGGAGGAATGAAGCGTTAACAGCTAATCCCACCACTGTGGGATATAAAGACTTCATAATCTTTCCAAAGCACATAATAATCCATTGCTGAAAAAATGAACTTGGCATATTAAAAGGAGTTCAATTAATTAATCTTATCCAAATAGATACATCTACTATTAAAAATCAATTTCCCTAATATAATAGAGAAGACTGGGGATATGTAAATAATACAGAGAAATGCCACTCATCTGGTAATAAAGGGACTGGTGCCTCTTTTTTGGATGGGGGTGGGTATTGTTAGAAATATTGAAAATTGAGAGAAATCGCTTTGCTATACATACATAACCATTCTGCCAGATCTCAGCAACAAAGAGAGCCAGTTTAAATTTTCTAGGAGTTCTTCTGAACATTTCAACATCATTGGCTTAAGTCCTCACCCAGAAACCTGGAAAACTATACATACTACCCTGGGCATCCTTAGTAGGCAATAATTCCCCACTCACAAGCACTAGGGACTTTATTTAGTGGAGGATGGCAGATGGGGCGGACAACCTAATGCATTTGGAAAAGCCAGCAATTAATAAATTAACATTACGTAAGACTGCTACACCATCAGGGTGTCTTAACAATGGTCCCAACCTCAGTTCTTTGGCAGATGTGAGTGGCCACTTCCTTCCTCCACAGCTCCCCCACTCACAATATGTTGTCCTGAGTTGGTGGAGTTCAAGGTGGACTGGGTTGCTCTGAGAGCTCAACCACCTGACCCCCGATGTGATTTCTGCTTTGCTTTGATTTCTGCAAGCCATAGCGCTTGCACTGACATGAGAAAGGCAATAATGCCTTTCTAGAAAAACTCCATTATAGACTGTGGAAACTCCCATAAGAATCTCCATTTTCCAATAATCTTCTGAAATAGCTTGTGATTTCCATGCTGTTTGAAGATTTCAGTCTTTAATGGCACATCTTCTCTTCAGTTGTTATCTTAATTGCAGTTTAATTAGTTTTGCTGTTAATTTGTATCAAGGTAAAAAGTGAAGTGATCTTGGACTTTTTATATTTTGGTTAAACAGTTGTTTTTTACGTGTTTGTCTACACACTGAGGAACAGATTGAAATGAGTCTGCTTATGGAGTAGAACATCACTCATCATGAATAATGATATCTGAATCCAGCCATTTCATATGTGAAAATTCAAGTAATCATTCTGCGTGTACCCACCTCATAGTTTCTTTTCTTCTGTGCTTATTCAAAGTCCTTATTACACAATAAATTTAAAGGAACATCTACTTGTTAGGTTGGGACATGCATGTGTGTAACTACCCTGTTGGATCATTATGGGGATGGCTAACTCCTGAAAGGATGAAGAATAAAGGAAGGGAGGGGTCATGCTCACACATACTGGATCCTATCCTCAAAGTGCACAGGGGAGCGGGCCTGGGTGAGGTGCTTCTCTGTCTTCCATTGGCCAGCCAGGGGAGATTAGAGGATCTGATTGGCTCTTGTGGCCCCCCTCCTCTCAATTTAAAGCCTCCCCAGGTGCCTAGGAGCCATCTTACCATGATTACTGCCCCACCCTCCCTTCCTGTAGTTGTGGTATATATGAAGCTGTGTTTACAAGATGCAGTGAGTCTGACCAATTCCCTGTTGTGAGGGAATCAGGAAGGATTTTTTCCCCATCAGGGGACATTGTCACAGATCTGGAGGGTTTTTCACCTTCCTCACGGTATTGTGGAGGACCAATTCAGGTTAAAAGAAGTAAGAATAAGAATTTTAACATTAGGAGGTCATATGGGTATGTTAGTTCATCACTATTTGTGGCTGGTGTCCTGTGTGGATAAAGGCTGAAGGGAAAACTGCCAGATGTAAATGAGACTCAGCATATGACTGGTGGACTTTTGCCTGTTAGGAGAAGGGGAGACCTGAAGTCTTTACAGACTGAGGTTCCCCTGGGTACCCTCTACCCGCCTGGCATGAGAGAGTTCAGAAGTGAGCTGAGTCCTAGGGGTTAGGATTATGAGGATCTATCCTAAATTATTGGTTAGAATGGTGGGAGCCCTGTAACCCTGCACTGGACCTAATTAAATGCCTGGTATGTGAGTGGGGATGGGCAGATAATGCCCCTCCACATTGTTATGGTAATAAAGTTGCAGCTTGCCTTTTAAACCCATCCATGTGTTTGTCTTTCATTTACGTGAATGTCCTGATCAAGGAGGCAATTAACCAAAATGTTAAGAAAAAAGGAAAGTCTCTGTGTCTGTGCTTTACATCTGCTTGTGGCTTTGATTTTATTAGGAGCCAGATTGTGCCATTCTGACTCAACCTCCCACTTCTGGGGTGGTCCCATTTGTTTCAGTGAAAGCACTTGAAGTGTAATGTATTATTCAAAATGAGTAAGGGTGACATGTAATGGCCCTTGGTGAGTACTCCTTTTGCTTCTTTTATCATGGCTGCTTGTGATTTGTAGTGCTGCTATGTGAGGAGATTTGTTGACTTATTGTCTTTCTTTCTCCCCCAGACTTCATTATTTGTTTTTTATGAGTGCGTTTCATAATATGGGCCTTCCAAATTCACGGCCATGAAAAACACATTATGGCTCGTGAAATCTAGTCTCCCCCCATGAAATCTGCTCTTGTGTGCTTTTACCCTATACTATGCGGATTTCACAGGGAAGACCAGCGTTTCTCAAACTGGGGGCCCTGACCCAAAAGGGAATTGCAGAGGGGTTGCAAGGTTTTTCTTTTTGGAGGGGGGTCATTATATTGCCACCCTTACTTCTGCGCTGCCTTCAGAGCTGGGCAGCTGGAGAGCGGCGGCTGCTGACTGAAGGCCCAGCCCTACAGGCAGCAGTGCGGAAGTAACGGTGGCAATACAATACCAGGCCATCCTTCCTTCTGCTCTGCTGCTGGCGCCATCCTGGCCAGCAGCCACCACTCTCCAGCTGCCCAGCTCTGAAGGCAGCGCCGCCGCTGGCAGCAGCACAGAAGTAACGGTAGCAGAACTGCAGTCCCCCTACGATAACCTTGTGACTCCCCTCCCCCCCCTTCCCCAACTCCCTTTTGGGTTAGGGCCCCTACAATAATAACTCTGTGAAATTTCAGATTTAAATAGCTGCTATCATGAAATTGATGGTTTTTAAAATCCGATGACCATGAAATTGACCAAAATGGACCGTGAATTTGGTAGAGCCCTATTCATAATGCTGGAAAAGCGTGCTCTTACACAGAGCTGGTGATAGATATCTTTGAACCAGAACTGCCACTTGGCTGACCATCTGAAGAAGAAATAGAATACTCATTCTGGACTCCGGTTCTGTGCCTCTCACACTCATGCTGGGTCGCAGTTAGTCATACAAGTGTTCCACGGACTTCAATGGCACTTAAGCAGAGGTGAAAGTAAGCTGGTATGCCCCGGTACGGGGTACCGGTAAGAGCCGGTTCGTCGTACCGGGACCGACTTTTCCAGAGGGCAATTTAAAGCCCTGGGGTAGTGGAGGTGGGGCTGCGGTGGGCATTTAAAGGGCCCCGGAGCTCCAGCCACTGCTACCGCCCCAGCCCTTTAAATCCCCGCCTGAGCCCTGCTGCCCAAGCCCCAGGGTAGCAGTGGCAGTCGGGAGACCCCAGGGCTCCTCAGGGATCTAAAGGGCCTGGGGCTCCACCTCTGCAGCTGGTAGCTCAGGGGTGATTTAAAGGGCCCCGGGCTCCCAGCCACCATGACCACAGCTGGAGTCCCAGGCCCTTTAAATCAAGATTTAAAGGGCCCGGGGATTCAAGGCCCTGCCTCTTCTGGTTAAGGCCACACCTCTTCCGGTTGAGGCCACGCCCCCTGCTCAGGACTCCGGCATACTGGTAAGTCCTCTAAGTTACTTTCACCCCTGCACTTGAGTGTGAATCTCAAATTAACAATCACAACTTAACTTAAGTAAGGGTTGTAGTATTGAGCCTTCTGTTCGCAGACTGAAATTTCAAGGAAAATGAGTAATTAATTGATGGCAGCCTCGGGCGGATGAACCGGTCACAATTAGGGGAACTTGAGGGGTATAGGCTAGATGACATTATGACTGCGTATAAGATTAGAAAAAATAGACACAATGAAAAAATGACGCACACTCCTCAGTGATCCAGATTAGCTGACTAGTTTTAAGCGTGAAATACTTTGAACAGTTTTAGAAGGCATAGTGCATTTTAGCTTCCTGAAACAAGTGGAATCTAACCAATTTACATATTGTCTAAGATTTTTGAAAAGTGGGTGGCTAAAATTAGGTTTCTAAATCCTTATTTTGCTTCTCAATACGTACTTGTTTTTCAGAAGTGCTGAACACCAAGTGGCTCCCATTAACTTCAGGGGGCATAAATATGGATTTGGAAGCTTGACTTTAGATACACCTTTTTGAAAACACTGGCCTATATGTATATAACTGTATATCTACATTTTTTGTTTGTATTCCTCTCCCCTAACCTTTGCATGTTACTTGTCGTCTTGGACTATAAACTCCAGGGCAGGTATTGTATCTTAGTGTGAAGGCAGGAACTAGCACACTGTGGGCCCTTGTAGTACACAAAGTAAATAATACAGCTGTACATCACAACATTCAACAGCTTTTAAACTATTATATGTATCAGTAAATTGATTGTAGTGTTGTAGCCATGTTAGTCCCAGGATGTGAGAGACACAAGACTGGTGAGGTAATATCTCTTCCTGGACCAACTATTGCTGGTGGAAAGTACAAACTTTCGAGCTACACTTCCAGACCTGAAGAAGAGTTCTGTGTAGCTTGAAAGTTTGTACCTTCCACTGACTGAGTTGGTCCAATAACAGATATTACCTCACCTTACTTCAAATTACCTCTCTCAGTAATTTGAGTCATTTTTAAACTTGAGAGCGCAGTTCTACTCTGAAAAATGGCATTGATTGTGTCTCTGTGACTTCCAAATCAAATGAGTTCAGTTTACCAGATGAAAAGTTGCTAAACCACACTTAAGGATGGTCGTTATGATGAAATGGGTGGTTTGTGATCTACAGCAGAGCCACATTTTTATCATATGCTTCTGTATATATAATGTGCTGAACAGATTTTAAGGTGACATTGCACTTTTTAAAATAGCCAAATTATTATTTTAGAGGAATCAAACAATATGTTTTGTGATAAACAAGAAGTTCTTCCTTTGAGTGCTAGCTTATTAAATGTCAAGAGCTAGTTTGTTTCAGAATTGTAGAGCATGATGGAAACAAACCACTCCATCATCCAGTATTTGCCTCTTGTAACTGAATCATTCACACAGAAGGTATCCATGGAATGCATAAGCCTGGAAGAAGTGTAACTTAACTATAAGCCTGAAATACATGGGTTATGATGTGCCTAATGGGAAAACAGCAAAAACTTAATTTATGAGTAACCAATGCACAGATGCCAGGATCAGATGCTATGTAAATGGGATTTGGGCACAACCTAAAACTTGTTACTTAATCTCTTTAGCAAGCCACCAGAGCATTTTAACAGTATAAATACTATACATTGAAGGCAACATCAATTTGCCACAGCAGTTTTCAACATTATCTGGAACTTTCCAGTAAGCAGTCTTACCTTTCTTAAACTGAAAATGAAATTTGTAAAAAAAGACTTTTCTTCAGTTCTTTATAGCCAAAAATTGTTCCAGTGTGCTCTTTTTAGTTTCAGATGGTTGTTTATTCAACGCATCTACACCAAAACCACAACATAATATAGTGCAAATACAACTGATTAAGGTGTCTAAACAAAGCTTAATTTGACTAAAAGAATGAGGAGTACTTGTGGCACCTTAGAGACTAACAAAAATGTATTTGGGCATAAGCTTTCATGGGCTAAAACCCACTTCATTAAATGCATTGAGTGGAAAATACAGTGTGTGTGTATATATATATATCTTCCTACTATATATATATATATATATATACGTACAGAAAACATGAAAAGATGGGGGTTGCCATACCAACACTAATGAGACAAATCAATTAAGGTGGGCTATTATCAGCAGGAGAAAAAAAAACTTTTGTAGTGATAATCAGGATGGCCCATTTTAAACCGTTGGCAAGAAGGTGTAACAGTAGGGGTCCAGTTTGCAAATTAACTCCAGTTCTGCAGTTTCTCCTTGGAGTCTGTTTCTGAAGTTTTTTTGTTGAAGAATTGCCACTTTTAGGTCTGTAATTGAGTGTCCAGGGAGATGGAAGTTTCAGTTCCACGGACTGAAATTGTGGAAAAGCAGCATCACTTGCCCCATAACCTCTGCCGTGCAGAACACAATGCCATCCACAGCCTCAGGAACAACTCTGACATCATAATCAAAAAAGCTGACAAAGGAGGCGCTATCGTCGTCATGAATAGGTTGGAATATGAACAATAGGCTGTTCAGCAGCTCTCTAAAACCTCATTCTACAGGCCATTAACCTCTGATCCCACTGAAGGTTACGAGAAGAAATCTGCACAGACACACACCCCTAGAACTCCAATCAGGGGCATTCTGTCTGCTACCCAAGATCCATAAACCTGGAAATCCTGGACACCCCATCATCTCAGGCATTGGCACCCTGACAGCAGGATTGTCTGGCTATGTATACTCTCTCCTCAGGCCCTACTCTACCAGCACTCCCAGCTACATTTGAGACATCACTGACATCCTGAAGAAACTACAATCCATTGGTGATCTTAAAGAAAACAGCATCCTAGCCACTATGGATGTAGAAACCCTCTACACCAAGATTCCACACAATGATGACTGCAGGCCGTAAGGAACACTATCCCCGATAATGTCACGGCAAACCTGGTGGCTGAACTTTGTGACTTTGTCCTCACCCACAACTATTTCACATTTGGGGACAATGTATACCTTCAAGTCAGTGGCACTGCTTTGGGTACCCTCATGGCCTCACAGTATGCCAACATTTTTATGTCTGACTTAGAACAATGCTTCCTCAGCTCTCATCCCCTACTCTACTTTGCTACATTGATGACATCTTCATCATCTGGACCCATGGAAAAGAAGCCCTTGAGGAATTCCACCATGATTTCAACAATTTCCATCCCACCATCAACCTCAGCCTGGACCAGTCCACACAAGAAATCCACTTCCTGGACTCTATAGTGCTAATAAGTGATGGTCACAAAGACCACCCTATACTGGAAACCTACAGACCACTATACTTATCTACATGCCTCCAGCTTTCATCCAGACCACATCACACGATCTGTTGTCTACAGCCAAGCTCTAAGATACAACCACATTTGCTCCAATCCCTCAGACAGAGACAAACACCTACAAGATCTCTATCAAGCATTCTTAAAACTACAGTACCACCTGCTGGAGTGACAAAACAGATTGACAGAGCCAGAAGAGTACCCAGAAGTCACCTACAACAGGACAGGCCCAACAAAGAAAGTAACAGAATGCCACTAGCCATCACCTTCAGCCCCCAACTAAAACCTCTGCAATGCATCATCGAGGATCTACAACCTACCCTGAAGGAAGATCCCTCACTCTCACAGATCTTGGGAGACAGGCCAGTCCTCATTTACAGACAGCCCCCCAACCTGAAGCAAATACTCACCAGCAACCACACAACAAAAACACTAACCCAGGAATGTATCCTTACAACAAAGCCTATTGCTAACTGTGTCCACATATCTGTTCAAGGGACACCATCATGGGATCTAATCACATCAGCCACACCATCAGGGGCTTGTTCACCTGCACATCTACCAATGTGATGTATGCCATCATGTGCCAGCAATGCCCCTCTCCCATGTACATTGGTCAAACTGGACAGTCTCTACATAAAAAATAAATGGACACAAATCAGATGTCAAGAATTATAACATTCAAAAACCAGTCAGAGAACACTTCAACCCCCCTGGACACTCAATTACAGACCTAAAAGTCACATTCTTCAACAAAAAACCTTCAAAAACAGACTTCAACGAGAAACTGCAGAACTAGAATTAATTTGCAAACAGGACACCATCAAATTAGACTTGAATAAAGACTAGGAGTGGATGGGTCATTACACAAACTAAAAACTATTTCCCCATGCTAATTTGCTCCCTACTGTTACTCACACCTTCTTGTTAACTGTTTGAAATGGGCCATCCTGATTATCACTACATAGGTTTTTTTTTTTCTCCTGCTGATAATAGTCCACCTTAATTGAGTCTTGTTAGAGTTGGTATGACAACCCTCATCTTTTCATGTTCTCTGTATGTGTATGTATTTACATCCTACTGTATTTTCCCTGCCCCTTCCACCCAATTCCCTGCCTCTTCAGTGCCCCCGCCAGAGCCCAGAGTCTTCCCCCGACCGTGGCCACTGGCCCAGTCCTGGTCCAAGCTAGACCCCCCCAGCCTATGCGACCCACTGCCCATTCCATGGAGGTTCTGGACTTCAATCTCTTACTTAGCAGCCTAAATTTGGCCTCCAGCACCTCTCTCCTATCCTTCCCTATATCATTGGTACCTACACATACCAGGATCACCAGCTCTTCCCCAGATGTACACAAGTCTATTGAGATGTCTCGAGAGATCCACAATCTTCACACCAGGCAGGCAAGTCATCACATGGTTCTTCCGGCCATCACAAACCATCCAATGAAGTGAGCTGTAGCTCATGAAAACTTATGCTCAAATAAATTTTAGTCCCACAGGTATTCCTTTTCTTTTTGCGAATACAGACTAACACAGCTGCTACTTTGAAACCCACCTATGTTTTTAATAATTGAATCCCCCATAATTATTACCTGTCTCTTCCCAATACCTGGAGTTCCCTCCCCCAGAGATGACAGGTTTCAGAGTGGCAGCTGTGTTAGTCTGTATCCTCAAAAAGAAAAGGAGGACTTGTGGCACCTTAGAGACTAACATTTATCTGAGCAGGAGCTTTCACGAGCTACAGCTCACTTAGTCTCTAAGGTGCCAAGTGAGCTGTAGCTCGTGAAAGCTCCTGCTCAGATAAATGTTAGTCTCTAAGGTGCCACAAGTCCTCCTTCTCTCCCCCAGAGAGGTATCCTCAGTGCAAGAGGATATCACTACGTAATCTGGAAGGAGGGTTCCAACTATGGGATCGTTTACCTCGGCTGCAGTTCGATGTTCTCCTTCCTTGAGATTTTTATCCTCCTCAACAGCACAGATGCTGAGGTGGGATCATTCTGCTGTGTCCCGAAATGTCTCATCTATGATCTACCTCAGCTCCTCTAGTTCGGCCATTCTGGTCTCCAACGCCTGTACGTGGTCTCTGAGGGCCAGGAGCTCCTTGCAGCCAATGCACACATACACCACCTGCCCATAGGGCAGGTACTCATACATGCTGCATTGGGTGCAATAAACTAGATAGATAGCCCCCACTCTGACATCAGCCTGCATTCTCTTTTTACTTCTGCAGCTCGTTCCTTTGTTGATGTTTTGTTTTCATTGCGGGGGGGAGGGGTTGGCTTTAAATTTAAAGAATGTTGAGTGTATCAATGCACCCCCCCCCGCTCCCCAACACACACCAGTCTCCCCCTCTAACCTCCTCCACTAGGTGCATGTTAGGAGATTCCCACACCAAAAAGCGATGTCATGACTTGGATTTGAGCTGAGGTCGCTGTGGCCACAGCACAGAGTGATAACCACTATACGATCACAGCCAGCCTCTTGGTGATACAGCAGATGAGCAGAAAATGCTCAGTTCTGCACTCTTGGGGCAGCCACCTATAGCCACGGGTATTTCTCAAGTCTCCCCATTACTGTCATATTTAAAATCATATCAAAAGGAAAAAAAGACAAGAGGCCAGCCTGCTGCCTGTCCACTTTTCGCTCTTCCTCACCTCTTGACCAGCTGCCATCCCGTTTGGCTGGGTGATTGTCCTCATGCCTTTGGCCAGAGTATTTCCCTTTGTGACTCTGAAACTTGCCCCAATGTGCAGGTAGGGTAACCAGATGTCCTGATTTTATAGGGACAGTCCTGATTTTGGGGTCTTTTTCTCACATACGCACTTATTTCCCCCCCACCTTCTGTCCCGATTTTGTGACACTTGCTATCTGGTCGCCTGCGTGCAGGTCTCGACACTGGGCCCAATGGCAGAAGGCAATGTAGAGGCTTTTGCTAGGGCAAGCAGGCACTGGTGGCCTTGCGGGCTAATTGGCTCTCTGGAGGTGAAAATCAACACTGTGGGCTGTGAACAGAAGTCACCATGAAAGGAGTAGATGAGGAATGTGCTGCCCAGGCAAGGCATTTCTTTCTCCCCATTCAAAAGGCATCACACTTCCCGTCAGGGAATCGCGCCCCAGTCTCCCACATGAGAGGTGGGGATACTCACCACTGTGCTAACGAAGAAAGGGGCAGGGCCTTGCCCTGCACGGAGCTCCTAGATACCAGCTATGGACAGCTTACTCCACACCACAGGCCCCAAGAGCAACAACACCCCTTGCTCTCCTCCTTTCTAGAGGCTTTTGCTGCAGCAATAGCTCTGGGAAAAGCCCTGTCCCTCCTCACATGTGCTTGCCTCTCACTCTCATCCAAAGAAGCTTTTGATATGACTCATGTAGGTTCTGGGGCCGCTGAGGAGGCCATATTTGCTGTTCAGCTTCCTGGGTCAATCAGTAATCTCCCTGGAGTCCAGAGAGACTACTGGTGAACCCAGGAAGCTGAATAGCCTATACCACCTCCTCAGCCACCCCAGAACCTGCAAGTGGCCTAATAAAGCAAAAACTCCCTCTACCCAAAACCCAGCAACAATCTCCCCTGGCCTATTATACCCTCCGCCAATGCTCTCAGCTTTGCCTAGCAGACCACCAGGCTCAGCACACGGTCCCCCAAGCAAACAGATCACATGGTCTATTTCAGTCAAGCATCAAGCACACCACAAACATTTCCTGGGGAGAGAATGAGAGAACAAACAACATGTGACAGATGTTAGTAACTTTGCTAAATGTGCTACTGGAAGGTGCTCAGATACTATGGTAATGAGTGTGATATAAGAATCTATGTCGAACAGAATAGATAGAAAATATGGTATAGCCTATAACTCCACTCTCAACCCACCACTGGGAAGCTGTAAGGGAGGAAAGTTCCTTTATAACTGCAGAAAACATTTCTTCTGACAAGTGATCACAGTTTCTTCTTATAATACCTGAAGTCACCACAATATTACATCCACAGCTTAATACAGCAAAATAAAAGGAATCAATTTAGCTGTATAGCAACTGGTTTATAGCTGTTGATGAATGTAGATTAACATGGCTTCTGCACTGCACCCCTTTCATCTAGGAGCTTGTTGATACTGTTGCCGGCACCCAGTGCCGAGAGGCTGAACAACAGCTTGAGTTGGTTCGTTACCCGGTGTGCTGCACCCAATAATCACAACGGGGTGGAGAAGCAGAAAAGTTTATTTGAAGCTTCAAAAAGGTACAGGGAGATTTGAATCTCAAATCCTGTACAACAGAGCAGGAAGTTACACAGGCTTTTATACATCCTTTTTTCCAGCATACTTATCCAATAGCAAGCTGCTCCAAGTATCCATATAGCCAGCCAATCCAGTTCCCAGCTAGTTCCCTGATTCTCTGTATCATTTGTTAAACTATACATAAAGCTGCTTTATTCAGCATTGTTCTTCCATATCTCCCTTGTTTGGCCTTGCTTAGTTTCAGGCAGTCTGACTCTGCAACATACTGTTGCAGATTCTCAGCATAACTGCTGTGTGTGCCTCCAGGCGGGGGGGCCAAGGACACTTGGGCCTAGCACGCAGAGCTGCTGCGAGTGCCTCCAGGCAGGAGGGGGCGGGGGCAAGGACACCGGGGCCTAGTGCGAGGGGGCTTCATCGACACTCGTGGTCTTCCATCCCCTCGAGTTACCTAGTGGCCATGCCCCAGTGTTCCCAACAATACTGCCGGCTAAATCGGCACTGCTGTGATCGATGCAGCATTGTCAATTTAGCGAGTCTGGTGAAGACAAGTCTCTGGGAGAGCGCCATCCCTTTGACATCTGTACTCCATCTCCCTGAGAGGCAGAAGGTAAATTGGCAGGAGAGTGTCTCCCGTTGACATAGTGGAATGTAGACACTGCTGTAAGTCAAGCTAAGTTATGTCTTAGGACGACTTACAAATTTAGTGTAGACCAGTCTAGCTGAGGTGAGATGTTACCATTTCAAGTTCACAAATCCTGAGCTAGAGTCAAGATTTCCTGAGTCACACTCACATGCTTTAATCACAATTCCAATCTCAATATTACATTTTAAGTGCTGATCCAAAGTACATTGAAGTCAATAACTCGATATTGACAACATGGACTTTGAATTGTGCTTTTATTCCTTAGAAACAGATTCTGTCCTTCGTTCCCCATTCCCATGCCACCGCAAAACAACTCCTTTGTAAACATGCTGTAAATATTTAAAATAAAAGAAGTGGGGCTTGAAGGGTTTTGTCTGAGAATATTGGAAGCAGTGGGGCTCGGGCTTTATGAAATGCCCTTCAAAGATTCAAAGAGAAGAATGAAGTAGGTGAATGTTCTTTTTACAAAGCTCAGTAAAATAATTTAGAACCTGATCCAAAGTCCACTGAAGTTAACAGGAGCATTTTTTATTGACTTCAATGAGCTTTTGGATCAGCCCTGAGTGTTCAGATTCATTTTTTTTCTTTTTCTCTGTGCCCTGGTCTACACTAGGACTTTAGGTCGAATTTAGCAGCGTTAAATCGATGTAAACCTGCACCCATCCACACGATGAAGTGCTTTATTTCGACTTAAAGGGCTCTTAAAATCTATTTCCTTACTCCACCCCTGAGAAGTGGATTAGCGCTTAAATTGGCCTTGCCGGGTCGAATTTGGGGTACTGTGGACACAATTCGACGGTATTGGCCTCCGGGAGCTATCCCAGAGTGCTCCATTGTGACTGCTCTGGACAGCACTCTCAACTCAAATGCACTGGCCAGGTAGACAGGAAAAGAACTGCAAACTTTTGAATCTCATTTCCTGTTTGGCCAGCGTGGCAAGCTGCAGGTGACCATGCAGAGCTCATCAGCAGAGGTGACCATGATGGACTCCCAGAATCGCAAAAGAGCTCCAGCATGGACTGAACGGAAGGTACGGGATCTGATCGCCGTATGGGGAGAGGAATCTCTGCTATCAGAACTCTGTTCCAGTTTTTGAAATGCCAAAACCTTTGTCAAAATCTCCCAGGGGATGAAGGACAGAGGCCATAACAGGGACCCGAAGCAGTGCCGCATGAAACTTAAGGAGCTGAGGCAAGCCTACCAGAAAACCAGAGAGGCGAACGGCCGCTCCGGGTCAGAGCCCCAAACATGCCACTTCTATGATGAGCTGCATGCCATTTTAGGGGGTTCAGCCACCACTACCCCAGCCATGTTGTTTGACTCCTTCAATGGAGATGGAGGCAACACGGAAGCAGGTTTTGGGGACGATGATGATGATGAGGAGGATGTATATAGCTCACAGCAAGCGGAGAAACCGGTTTTCCTGACAGCCAGGGACTGTTTCTCACCCTGGACCTGGAGCCAGTACCTCCCGAACCCACCCAAGGCTGCCTCCTGTATCCAGTAGGCAGAGAAGGGACCTCCGGTGAGTGTACCTTTTAAAATACTATACCTGGTTTAAAAGCAAGCATGTGAAAGGATTAATTTGCCCTGGCATTCACGGCTCTCCTGGATGTACTCCCAAAGACTTTGCAAAAGGTTTCTGGGGAGGGCAGCCTTATTGCGTCCTTCATGGTAGGACAGTTTACCGCTCCAGGCCAGTAACACGTACTCGGGAATCATTGTACAACAAAGCATTGCAGTGCATGTTTGCTGGCATTCAAACAACATTCGTTCTTTATCTCTCTGTGTTATCCTCAGGAGAGTGAGATATCATTAATGGTCATCTGGTTAAAATAGGGTGTTTTTCTTCAGGGGATACTCAGAGGAGCCCGTTCCTGCTGGGCTGTTTGCCTGTGGCTGAACAGAAATGTTCCCCGCTGTTAGCCACGGGGAGGATTGAGGGGGTAGCCACGCGGTGGGGGGAGGCAAAATGTGACCTTTTAACGAAAGTACATGTGCTATGTATGTAATGTTAACAGCAAGGTTTACCCTGAAAGTGTAGCCACTGTTTTATAAAATGTGTCTCTTTAAATACCGCTGTCCCTTTTTTTTCTCCACCAGCTGCATGTGTTTCAATGATCACAGGATCTTCTCCTTCCCAGAGGCTAGTGAAGATTAGAAAGGAAAAAAAATGCACTCGGGATGAAATGTTCTCTGAGCTCATGCTGTCCTCCCACACTGACAGAGCACAGACGAATGCGTGAAGGAAAATAATGTCAGAGTGCAGGAAAGCACAAAATGACTGGGAGGAGAGGTGGCGGGGTGAAGAGAGTAAGTGGCGGGCTGAAGACAGGGCTGAAGCTCAAATGTGGCGGCAGTGTGATGAGAGGAGGCAGGATTCAATGCTGAGGCTGCTGGAGGATCAAACCAGTATGCTCCAGTGTATGGTTGAGCTGCAGCAAAGGCAGCTGGAGCACAGACTGCCACTACAGCCCCTGTGTAACCAACCACCCTCCTCCCCAAGTTCCATAGCCTCCACACCCAGACGCCCAAGAATGCGGTGGGGGGGCCTCCGGCCAACCAGCCACTTCACCACAGAGGATTGCCCAAAAAAAAAAAAGGCTGGCATTCAATAAATTTTAAAGTTGTAAACTTTTAAATTGCTGTGTGGCATTTTCCTTCCCTCCTCCACCACCCCTCCTGGGCTACCTTGGTAGTCATCCCCCTATTTGTGTGATGAATGAATACAGAATGCATGAATGTGAAGCAACAATGACTTTATTGCCTCTGCAAGCGGTGATCGAAGGGAGGAGGGGAGGGTGGTTAGCTTACAGGGAAGTAGAGTGAACCAAGGGGCGGGGGGTTTCATCAAGGAGAAACAAAGAGAACTTTCACACCGTAGCCTGGCCAGTCATGAAACTGGTTTTCAAAGCTTCTCTGATGCGGACCGTGCCCTCCTGTGCTCTTCTAACCGCCCTGGTGTCTGGCTGTGCGCAATCAGCAGCCAGGCGATTTGCCTCAACCTCCCACCCTGCCATAATCATCTTCCCCTTACTCTCACAGATATTGTGGAGCGCACAGCAAACAGTAATAACAGTGGGAATATTGGTTTCGCTGAGGTCTAAGCGAGTCAGTAAACTGCACCAGCGCGCCTTTAAACATCCAAATGCACATTCTACCACCATTCTGCACTTGCTCAGCCTGTAGTTGAACAGCTCCTGACTACTGTCCAGGCTGCCTGTGTATGGCTTCATGAGCCATGGCATTAAGGGGTAGACTGGGTCCCCAAGGATAACTATAGGCATTTCAACATCCCCAACAGTTATTTTCTGGTCTGGGAATAAAGTCCCTTCCTGCAGCTTTTGAAACAGACCAGAGTTCCTGAAGATGCGAGCATCATGTACCTTTCCCAGCCATCCCATGTTTATGTTGGTGAAACATCCCTTGTGATCCATCAGAGCTTGCAGCACTATTGAAAAGTACCCCTTGCGGTTTATGTACTCGCCGGCTTGGTGCTCCAGTGCCAAGATAGGGATATGAGTTCCGTCTATGGCCCCACCACAGTTAGGGAATCCCATTGCAGCAAAGCCATCCACTATGACCTGCACATTTCCCAGGGTCACTACCCTTGATATCAGCAGATCTTTGATTGCGTGGGCTACTTGCATCACAGCAGCCCCCACAGTCGATTTGCCCACTCCAAATTGATTTCCAACTGACCAGTAGCTGTCTGGCATTGCAAGCTTCCACAGGGCTATTGCCACTCGCTTCTCAACTGTGAGGGCTGCTCTCATCTTGGTATTCATGCGCTTCAGGGCAGGGGAAAGCAAGTCACAAAGTTCCATGAAAGTGCCCTTACGCATGCGAAAGTTTCGCAGCCACTGGGAATTGTACCAGACCTGCAACACTGTGCGGTCCCACCAGTCTGTGCTTGTTTCCCGAGCCCATAATCGGCATTCCACAGCAAGAACCTGCCCCATTAGCACCATGATGCATGCATTGGCAGTGCCCATGCTTTTAGAGAAATCTGTGTCCATGTCCTGATCACTCACACGACCGTTCTGACGTCGCCTACTCGCCCGGTATCGCTCTGCCAGGTTCTAGTGCTGCATATACTGCTGGATAATGCATGTGGTGTTTAATGTGCTCCAAAGTGAGCTGAGCGGCCTCCATGCTTGCCTTGGTATGGCGTCCGCACAGAAAAAAGGCGCAGAACGATTGTCTGCCATTGCTCTGATGGAGGGGCGACTGACGACACAGCTTACAGGTTTGGCTTCAGAGAGCTAAAATCAACAAAGGGGGTGGCTTTACATCAAGGAGTATTTCAGGCAGGACGTCATGGAGGGTTCCAATAAGAAATGGTGCACCTAAGTTATTGTTCTTATTGGAACAAGTAGATTAGTCTGGCCTCTGATTGATACATGGCTAGATTTACCTCGCTGCACCTTCTCTGTGAGTGACTGCAGTGTGACCTAGAGGAATGAGTCCCCTAGACGGGGGAGGGTGGGAAGCAAATGAGTACAAAACAAATCTGGTCTATTTCTTGTTTTGATCCACTCCATCTATCTTTTACATCTTTGGCTGGCAGCAGACGGTGCAGAAGGACTGCATGCCATCCACATCTCAGGGCTGCTCGGCAGAAGATGGTACAATACGACTGCTAGCCATCCTCATCTCTTGCCTGCCTGGCAGAAGATGGTACAATATGACTACTAGCAATCCATATCGCCTGCCTGCTCACCATAAGATGGTTCAATAGGACTGACTGCAGGACTAAAGAGAATGACTTGATCAAGTCACTCCAAATTTAGTTCCTGCACCCATGTCTGCCCAGGTGCTCCTTCCCGCCGTGGCCAGGAGCACCTCAGACATGACGATGACGGCTACCAGTCATATTGTACCATCTGCTGCCACAAGGCAATGGGTTGCTGCTACTGTGTAGCAATGCTGTACCATGTCTGCCAGCACCCAGGAGACATACGGTGACAGTGAGCTGAGAGGGCTCCATGCTTGCCGTGGTATGGCGTCTGCACAAGTAACTCAGGAAAAAAGGCGCAAAACGATTGTCTGCCCTTGCTTTCACAGAGGGAGGGAGGGAACGGGGGCCTGACGATATGTACCCAGAACCACCCACGACAATGTTTTAGCCCCATCAGGCACTGGGATCTCAACTCAGAATTCCAATGGGCAGCAGAGACTGCAGGAACTGTGGGATAGCTATCCACAGTGCAAAGCTCCGGAAGTCGACTCTAGCCTCGGTACTGTGGAAGCACTCCACCGAGTTAATGCACTTAATGCACTTAGAGCATTTTTGGTGGGGACACACACACTCAAATATATAAAACCGATTTCTAAAATACTGACTTCTATAAATTCAACCTAATTTCGTAGTGTAGACTAGGCTCAATAGTTTATTATGCCTAATATGGCTTTTTTGCCTGCATTTGAATTGAATATTATAGCAACAAGCATAGCATAATTGAGATTGCCTAGCACTGTCCATATTCTGTCTGTGCACTGGACTGGGATGTTTCATTTCATACATCATTTGCAGCTTGCTGCAGTGATTCCATAAAATTTGTATCTATCCTTAGCCCCAAAAAAGAAAAAAATGAACACAAGAAAAGATACATATTGTTGTGAAACTTAGGTGTATTAGGCATGCATTTTAATAACCAATCTGATAATAGCAAAGAAGTCCTGGATCTGAATTCTTACAACAACAAAAAAGTGAAGGGTTTTTATTGTCTTGGTAGTATATTAAAATGAATGTAGAAACCTGCTTAAACAACTACACATGAACATGTAAAAGTGAGTATGATTAGCTTTGATTTTCATATTCACAAATCTGTGTGATTAAAAAAATAAGGACATGAATTTTCAAGCAGCTCTACATTGAGCCATACAGAGCTCTTGGAAGGATTGGGGAATAAAAGTTAAAATATGTTGTGACAGATTCTATAGTCTGTTAAGGCCACTTTGTGATGTTTAAGCAGCACAAATTGGCCTTAGAGACTCCTTGTGCCAATTATTCCTAAGAAATTGCTTGCCTTGACATTAACGTTAAAGGCAGGAGGCCAGTGCAGAACTCTCCCTGTACTGGGGAACTGTCTACTGGGATAAGGCTGTGGCTGTAACCTGAATCTCCCAAGTCCTCATCCAACATCTGAACCACTACATTAGGACTTTACTACATTAGTGGTTCCATTGTAATCATCCACCTTTGTACCAACTTTTGCTCCTGGCATTCAGGATCTTAACACTTGAAACATGAAGGATTTCCAGAGGCTTGTTACCACTATGGAATCCATCGATCCAAAATCCAGGATTTTGGGGTTCCAACAGTTTAATCTCTAGTTTTTATACAGAACTTATAAAAATAGATGTGGAGGCAAAATGTGGATGTATGAATAATGGGGGAAAATATATAGGGGGAAAAATCTTTGTTTTGATCTGTAGAGCCAAATTGGAAAGAAAGCTGCTACATCCTCTGTATGGGACTGCACCAAAGTCCACTGAGTCAATGGGAGTTATTCTATGTCTCTGTTAAAGACAGCGATTATGAGGTGATGTTTCAATGGTACTGCACTCTGTGGAAGTTTTTATTTAAAAAAGTACTTCTGATACTTGCTGGATGGACAGTGTGGTTCCTGTTGGCATGGACTTTTTTTTTTTTTTTACGGATTCTTTGAGAGAAAGGTAATATAAATGTCAGTACATGACACCAAAAGCTTTTTTAGTGTTTTTCATTTCCAAGAATATAAAATAAAAATATGCTCTTTTGGACATTAGCGAGCTTTCCACAAGACTGATCTCCATAGTAAAAAACCTGGAAATTTTCATATTGAACACAGCAGCCGCTTCTACTACAGAAAAAATAGGAATAAAGACTCAAAAACTGCTTCATTTATCATTCCCATGGAATATAAAATATACTGTTATGGATAATTGGTGGCTTTCAGTCAGCAAGATTTACATAAAAAGTAATAGTTAATTTTTTATTATTTCTTACTGAAGAAAAAATAGTTAGTACAACAACTCCAAAATTTTTTGTTTAAATTAATTTTCATTCCATAAAGGCTAATTTAAAAAAAAATCTGTTTTTTTGGAAGAATTCCATTAGTTTATTCAATAATATATATATATATATATATATATATATATATATATATATATATATTGTGATCGTGCCTAGGAGCTCTAATCATGGCTCTGGACCATATTATCCTCGGCACTATACAAACTCGGGAGAAAAATGTTTCTTTCATCATCTGGCGAGTAATTCTCCTCCTGTAATGGAAAATCAATGACTGATATGAGTGTATCACATCCCAGCAACTTACAAGGACTGCATAGTAAAGCTGATGCTCACACCACTGGTTTAATTACAGAACTATCTGGAAGCTGCCACATGATCACCTGAGTCCTTACTGTATTCTTCAAAAGAAAAGAAAGAAGTTGATAATTTCTAGTACAACACATCCAGGATACCCATGCACAAAAACCTGACAGTAGCGTCCAATACATTCCTTGCAATAGATTCCAAACAGCATTTAACAGTCTGGTCTCTTGGCCTCAGAAGACTATTACTTGCCATCCTGATCATATTTCCATATCAGTGGCAGTAGTATTAGGCTGACACTCATTAGGCCATCTCCAGTCAAACCTTAGCCTGAACCAGTTCACCTGGCAATATGAAACTCAGTTTACTTCACACTAATGTCCCTGTAGCTCACCGCTTCCTGCAGCTCCCATTGGCCAGGAACGGTGAACCGCAGCCACTGGGAGCTGCTGGGGGCCATGCCTGTGGAAGGTCAATGTAAACAAAATGTATCACGGGCCACCAGCACATTACCCTGATGGGCCACATGCTAAATGTTGCCGTCCCCTGCTCTATTCAGTGTTCTCTCAAAAACTTTAGGTGTGGCTACCTTTTCTTCTCCAACATTTTAGGGGTGCTAGATAGTGGTATTACCAGTTAACATTAAGAAATAGATTGCAGTAACTTTAGTGACCAAAAGAGTTATTTTGAAAAAATAAGGAGTGAGGAAATCTGCTGTTCGCTCCTCATGCACAGACTGGCTCAGTGACTCTCTGCTACTGCATTAATGGGGAAAAAAAAACCCTCTATTTAATAGAAACACTTGGAAAAATATTGAAGATGTCTCTGATCAGACAAGAAGCTATTATATACTTTTGTAGTTTAGTATATATTACTCCTTGATACTCATAGGTTATGTTCCCACTTATTTATCTATTTCATCACTTTAATAATTGATGCACTGCATGACCTCTAGAGGTTCAGGGTTTTTTTGGTTTGTTTTTGGTTTTTGTTCCAGGTTTTACACATAAGGAACATTGAATTTAGATGGTGTTTCCATCTTTTGCACATATTTATACATGGTTTGTTTCATCATGTGTTTCTATTTTATATAAAAACAGTAAAAATAAAGTTGAAGAAGAAGAAGAAACAGTTGTGGAAAATATCCTCAAAATGGACTTTAGCTTTGCTAACGCCTGCAAGTCTTCAACTTAAAAAAAAACAAAACTGAAAACCAAAAGGAAATAATAAACCAGACAAACCCAGATTTCAGTGCTGGAGTTGTCAGTTGTGTATGTGTGACGTATGTTTAAAATATGACCATACATATAATTGTTGCAACCACTGTTATATAATTGCAACAAATCTTATATGAAGTATGTCACGTAAGGTGTCAATGCAAAAGTTACAATTTATAAAATATGATTATCCTATTGTATGCCTGTATCAGCTTTGTATCTAAAGTTATGAATATTGACTATGTACCAGTATTTCAAATGTGTTTGCTTCTAGGGTAACACCCACAAGGTAATTTACATCCAGTCTGGCCAACACACTGTGAATGAACTGTTCTAGTTGATGACCCATTAAAGGACACTTAGCTCACCCAACAGATGATGGAAAAAGCCTATCCCTACCCGATGGGCCTTCCTGTGGACGTTGCAGCCAGAGCATGGGTAATGGCTCTTCTATGATTCATTGCCGCATGCAAGGGCATGCGACTAGATCATGTGATCCTGGACACACTCTTGTACCTTTAATTTTCCAGAAATTAAGACTAAGAGCAGTCCCTCCACATGGGAGAAGATATAAAAAAAACTCTGGATGCATCTCCAATTTGCCTCTTTCCTGCTCTGATCTCTGGACTATGGACTTACACTAAAAGGAGCATACCAGTCAATGGACTGAGGACCTTCCAATCATTTGGAAGTTACCAGAGACTTTACAAGCCAGCAGTTTATTCCATCACTGCTAGAAACCTGATCCAAGAACTTTGTAATGAGTGTATGTATTTGCTTTCCTTAAACATTTTAACTCTCTCCTCTTTCTTTTCTCTTATAAATAAATGTTTAGATATTAGATCCTAACAGATTTGCAACCGCATGATTATTGGGTAAGATCTGAGTTATATATCGACCTGGCTATGTGCTGATCTCTTGGGATTATAAAAAATCTTCTTTTGATGAAATTGGTTTTAAATAACTACTCAGCATTAAGACCGGGTGGTAGAACAAGGGCTGAGATACTTAAGTAGACTGCATTTCTGTCGTCTTCTTATCCAGTGTGGTGAGACAGAAGTTTACTGTATGTTTTTGCCCACTCCCATATTTTCTGCACCCACAGACCATTTCCTTACTTATGTCCTTAAGAACTGCTGGATTACTGAGATTTGGAATTGCATATGTAGCCCTTCTGGATTAGCATAATGGGGATTGCAGCACAGAACATGAAGGGAATATGAAAATCTTCTGGCTTAAAGGAGGACTAATTAGACAGCAGGGGAAAGCATCCTCTTCCTTTCTTCTGTTCAAACTTCAGTCATGGCCATACTCAAAGTGGGTGAGCTGACCAATGACCAGGGAAGCTATAGACTGATACCATTCCTCTGCACTACCTACAAACTGCAGAAATTTATCATCCTCCAGAGAATGAGTCTCTTGTCGAGTTAGTGATCCCCAAAGAACAAGTCGGATTCTGGCCTAAAAACAGTTGTTGCAACCAAGTTTGGCCCTTTTAACACTCATTGAGGCTGAGTTCCAGAGGAAATCTAAAGACCAGCTCAGCGCTTGTAGACCTGTCATCGGCCGACAGTAAGGCCTACTGCTGAAGCTCACAAGGATCATTCCCTGCTGCAAAACCCTATTCCTGCTGTGGATGATGCTGAGCAATAGGCGGCTGTGTGTCCACTTGGGCAATGAAGTTAGTTTGTCCTGGTTCCTCAATAATGGACTGCTGCAAGGATCAATACTCATGCCTGCCCTTTTCAATGTTTACATGAGCAACATGCCTCCAATGAAGTCGCAAAAATTTGCATATGCGGAGGATCTTGCCCTGGCAATGCAAGCTCCACCTTCAGTGATATCAAGTCCACCTAATGGGGGCCTAAACACCATGGAGGAATATTTCTGGAAATGGAGGCTCAAGCCACAAAACAACAGTCACTGCATTCCATCTTGATAACAGGAACCCTAAGCGCACCCTGACAGTGACTTTCTGTGGCAACACTGTGGGACATAACCCCACTCTGAAGCTGGATTGCACGCTAACCTTCCATGACCATCTGAAGAAGATAATGGCCAAGACGAAGACAAGGGTTAACCTGGTCCAGAAACTGGCAAGTACAAGCTGGGGAGCAACAGCATCAGTGTTATGGACATCAGCCATGGCCTTTGGGTCCTCCATAGCTGAGTACTATGCACTTGTATGGACCAGAAGTAGCTATACTCAACTTGTTGATGTCCAACTGAACACTGCAATGTGGTGCATCACTGCAACCCTCAAGCTGACCCTAACACCTTGGCTGCTGCTGTTGTCACACATTGCTCCCCTATCCATTCACTGCAATGCTACAACCTTTCAGGAATTCCAGAGGATCATGGAAAATGAATGGCTTCCCATCCCTTAACAACATCCTTCACCGTTGTTTGAAGTCATGTAAGCCCTTCTGAACCCATGCGCTTAATTTTCAACAATGCAATTTCATCCCTGAAGAAATGGGAAAGCTGAATGAAGTTCACAAGAAATCACAAATAAAAACTTCATGAAAGACCTGAAGCAGAAGTTCCCTGGCTTTGATCTCCCATGAAGCTCATGGGCAACCTTAAACTGCATCTGCACAAACCATGGCAGATGCAGATATTTGCTGCACAAATGGAAAATTAAAGACTTTCCAGTGTGCAACGGTGGTCACCTAGAACAGACCATGGAACATATAACAACTCAATGCCCAATTCACAAATACGAAGGAGGCATCATAGCAATCCACTCTGATACTTCAGATGCAATTATCTGGCTTAACCATCTGAATGTAAGATTACAGTTGTTGCTCTACATTTACATCAGCCATATGAAGAAGAAGATTCACTCTTCTGGTTTCTTGTTTCAAAGGGAGCTGTTTTAATAAAGTTCTTTCTCTTGGGAATGAGGAAACCTAATGGACATCATGGATTGTATTTTATGTGTTGAGTCTGTGATATCTTTCTCTGCTGTATTTTAGACTTGTGGTGTGCCTGAGCAACAAATTTCGGATCCAGATTTATGGACTGTTTATATTTATGTTTCGAGTTCAGATTACAAAACACAAGGCTGGAATCAGGATCCGGTTCCAAATCCGAACAGGTAGGTTCAGATCCAGGGTTCTAATTCACACCCATTTATATTATAAAACCATGGGTTAATCCCATGGTGATTCATTCTTTTATGTACACATACACACATGTTTTCTAGCTAAAGGAAAGCCTATGTTCTGTAGTAAGAATAGAACATCCACATCCATAATGTTAAGTGGGCAAAAGTGACTCTAGTTATGGTCAGTAATTTAACTTACTTCATAAATTTAGCCTCTCTTTCAGTTTGCTGAATTATCTTAATTTTTTTCATGATTTGAAAGTACTTGACAACTTTTTTTTCCCCTCCTTGGAGTGATTACAAACAGTGCACTATGAGTATGCAATACTCCATACTCAAGTTCTATGGATTAGTTATCGGTGGTTGCAGATTTCATATGGCATTAGTTATTTCCTGATTGGATGACTATAACTCCCCAAATCACTTTTAGTATGGATATTGGAGTACGTAAGCTCAAAATATGCTTTCTGTGAGCATTTGTGTGAGTAAAACTCAGTCAATCAATGGTTTGATGCTCTAGAACAGGGGTGGCCAAACTTACTGACCCTCTGAGCCACATACAACAATCTTCAGAAGTTCAAGAGCTGGGGTGCACCTGCTGGGGCTTCAGCCCCATGGGAGGTCCCTGGGACCCCACAGGACAGAAGCTGCTATGCCACCACCCTGCTGCAAGGCAAAGGTCCCAATCTCCCCTCCCAGTCCGGTAGATGGAGAATGGGAGTGGGGGGGAGGGGGCATGGGAGGCTCCACGAGCCACACTTTAATGGTAAAAAAGCCACATGTGGCTCGCAAGCCACATTTTGGCCACCCCTGCTCTAGAGGGTAAAGAGCTCTCTGCTCCCATCTGTTCGTCAATAGAAGGAAGAATGGCCACATAACTGATTCATTTGCATAAAGTATTTACACAGAAGTCCAATGAACAGATGCTCCAGATGGGAGGAGTCTTCTTCCTCCATTTATGGGTGAATAGGGGTGAATATGGATACAAAGATTGTTGCGGTTCAGTGATGAGACAGAACACAGCTTTATGCAAGCAAACAGGCTGGTCAGCAGAGATGGGCTGTTCTGCCCCCCCTGCCTTCCACCTTCTCCTTTTATTATATTTCTCCCCCTAAGCATTACACACTGCTACACAAAGGAATGTATGACGTTGATTCATATGCTTAGTTACCATCCTCTATCTACTACAATCCTGGTTCTCAGGCCTTGAGCCCAGGCTAAAGAAACCTCCCACAGTTGCTGTCCAAACAATCAAGTTCTCAGGGTTCATATCTAGCCCTTGTCCTTGGATAGAGCAATGTGTACATTGCTTCTAGGAAACAGTCAGGGTGTGCCCCGCCTGCTTCCAGGTGGAATAGCTAGACATTAACCCTTCATCTCCCCTTTTTTTGTTTATTGAAGTTGGCCATCTCATGGTAGCCGCCAATTTGTTTTATCATGCTATTTAACTCCCAGACAGACAAGGACATAACCTGGGGAGCTTTCCAGGGCAAAATTTTACAAAGTCTTAACAAGGAAGGAATACATTGTACACAGCAACAACAAAAAATAAGCCCAATGATTACAAACACAAAATAATCAAAAGCTTAACATCTGCAATATAATCATCTAAAAGGGGTACACTTCTTTTACTACAATTGTAACCAGCAAAAGGCAATATAAGTATCATTCTACTAAGACAGCAAAGGGTGCCATCACTTAAATTTGCAGGAATATAATTAAAGGTGCATGAACCACAAGTAAAAACCCATCCTGATGGTAGGATGATATGGCCATAATTATATGAAACATTAACAGCATGGGAACAATTTAAAAGGGATTGAGAAATTTTTTGACAGCCCAATGGCACCTTTGTACTAGTGCAGTTAACTACATGCGCACAGGTGACATTGTGAGCCCCGGCCGGGTACGGTGTGTGAAGGGATATAGCCGTGCGAGGCAGAGTATAATTGGCCGGGCCCCAATTAGCCATGCTAGAGTACTGGGAGAAAAGATTAGCATAAGCAAAGAGCAGTATCTTATTCTCCTTCGGACTTGTAACGGGGGAGGCGCTTCCGAGCCAACCCCTACAGAAAATAGCAGGCACAAAAGGCACACAATCATCACAGAATTAGCAGTGATTTGGGCGAGAATCGCCACAAACAAAGTCTTAGGAGTTTCTGGCTGCTGATCTGCTGCCAGTTTTCGTTGAGCCGTGGCGACCAATGCTTTTACTGCTCCCCATGTCACGGGCTGGCTTGGGACGTTACGCCTCCTCCGTTTCCGTCCCGCCGTTGTCGACTCGGGGGGCAACGCGGTCTCCTCCAAGGTCAGCTGAAACTCTGGTATGGGATTCGACAGCCCCTGGTGCCATGCCATGTTGTTTAAGTGCTGGTCGCACGCACCGGGCTGGAACCCACAACGGTCCTGCAGGGAGAGACACAGCAGCATATCCCCGACCCCAAGTGATTAGAGGTGCTGGGCCCAGCCACTGTGGATCGGGCAGCTGACGGTAAAAGACACGTGGTCTTTCCAGTACCTCAGATTTGTGAAAATGCCGATCCGCAGGGGTCTGCTGATCTGCATTCAGTGTTAAATTATTTAAAGTAAACAAGAGGATATACATTTGTTGTTGAATGTCTCCTAGGGTTCGGAGATGCAGCTCCCCTTGTTTTAATTGTTTATCTAGCAAGGTTTTGAGTGTGCGATTGGCACGTTCAACAATGGCTTGGCCCGTGGAATTATAAGGGATTCCGTGTTTAAGACGGACGTCCCAGCGGGCACAAAAGGTGGAGAGGGCTGCAGAGCAGTAGGCTGGGGCATTATCTGTTTTAATTTGGCAAGGGCGACCCATAACAGAAAAGCAGGCCAGCAAATGGTGAATAACTTTGTTAGTGGCTTCCCCACGTTGTGGGGTTGCCCAAAGGAAGCCTGAATAAGTATCAACGGAAACATGTAAAAATGAATAGGGGCGGAATTGTGGTACATGAGTAACATCCATTTGCCACAGCTGATTTGCTGCGGTACCTCGGGGGTTAACGGCATAAGAAAAAGTAGGAGCAGCAGCAGCACAGTGGGGGCAGGAACGAACAATGGAACGTGCATGATCAGCAGGAATGTGAAACTGCCGGGCCAAAACAGAGGCAGACTGATGAAAAAAGGCATGGCTTTCAATGGGGTCAGAAAAAAGGGAATTTACCTGACCACGCAACGCGCAATCGGCGCGTGCATTGCCCTCAGTGAGTGGCCCAGGCAGAGGGGTATGACTGCGAATATGAGCAACAAAGTAAGGGAAATGACGAGTGGCAAGAAGATGCTGTAAAGACAAAAACAGGTGAAGGAGGTCTGCATCAACCTGAGGGGTAATGAGGGCAAGGGGTAAATGATCAATTACCTGATAAGCATAATGGGTATCCACAATTAAATTAAAGGGACAATCAGCAAAAGATTGAAAGGCCAAAATAACAGCAGCTAATTCTGAACGCTGAGCAGAACGCTGAGGCAGTGTAAAACAAGAATGCCAACGAGGGGGGTCACCCAACTGATAAGTGACTACACCTCGGTGGGGAGAGCCATCAGATGTTAATATCGAGGGTGGTGTCTAACTTTGTAAGTAAATCACGGCCCCAAATATTGAGGTGGACAGGGAGCACAAAAGGGCGGATTGTAGCAAGGGCACGGCCTCCTGGTTTAGAGACGGTGACCCAAGACAAACTTTGGCGCCCGGGTTTGCTACCCCCAATCCCCCACAACTCTTTAGAAGGAACCGTAGGCCAACTAACTGGCCACTCCAGATCACGAATCACTGTAACGTCAGCTCCAGTGTCCACCAGCCCTGTAAAAGGAACATCATTTAAAAGAAGTGTTAACTGAGGTTTCGAGGGGCGGACTGACATTGTCAGAGCAACAAGTGGAGAAGACGCGCTGTGAGACGGCGAGTGAGACAACGTAGATCCAAAGCCTCCTCCACCCCGAGTTCGATCCTCGGCAGCTGGCACCTGATAGGGGACTAAAATCAATTGTGCAATTGACCGTCCACGCGGGAGCGACTGTGGAAGATGAGTCCACACCTGAACCTTAAGAATGCCAGTGTAATCAGCATTAATGACCCCTGGAATGACAAAAAAGCCCTGTTTCCCAGCATGTGAGCGAGGGAGAACAAGACCTACAAAGCCGGCAGGGAGAGGTCCCATCACCTGTGTAGGTATGGCACAGACCTCCCCTGGCAGCCGAAAGTCAGTGTCCTCCTGCATGATCAAATCAAGCCCTGCACTTCCAGCAGTCGCTGCCCTCATAGAGTCTACGGATTCCAAGGCAGAGGAGCGATTGCCTGAGTAGGAAACACCCCCGTTTAGCCCTGGGTTCGGGGGGGACCCGTCGCGCGGTTTCCCGACCCGCTACGACACTGATTAGCCCAGTGATAACCTTTCCCACACTTGGGGCACTTCTTTGAGGGTCGGGCTGGTGCCTTAGATGAGCGGCACTCCCGCTGAAAATGACCCTCCTTTCCACAGCGGTAACAGCGCTTCCCCTCCTTCCCAGTTTTTCTGAGGGCGGCAGCCAGAACTCCAGCCTTGTGGGCTTGTGTGCCAATGTTCTGGCACGCCCGCAGCATGTCTGAGAGCTCTAAAATACCAGAGACTTGTGCTGCCTGGAGAGCACGGCGGCAATCCTCATTTGCATTTTCAACTGCCAATTTTAACAGGAGCTCGTGAGCTGCCTCAGTGTTATCCACCTGTCGGAAGATAGCCTCCTGCAATCTGTTGGTAAAATCCAAAAAGGACTCTAGGGCACCCTGACGGATACTGACAAAGCTTTTGGTAGGCTTGCCTGAATCCGGGACCTTCTTGAAAGCATGCTGGGCACAGGTGGAAATAATGGGGAAGACGGCCTGAGGGAGTTGAGACTGCATCTCAATAGTAGCAAACTGGCCCTCCCCTGCCAAATGCTCATAAATGATACCTTGCTCTCTATATACCTGGGCTTGGCGTTCTGCCATCTGCCGATACTCACTAAGCTAAATAACATACTGACTGGGTGACAACATCATGCGCAGCAGCGTTTTCCAATCCTCAGGGATTAGGGAGTACCCAGCACCCATCCCTTCAATGAGACCACGCACAAAGGTGCTAGTCAGGCCAAATTCACGAATTGCTTTCTTTACCTCTCTAACCACCGAGTATGGCAGAGTGGTCCAGGTGCCCACCGGGTTGCCCTGGTCATCATTCTGCCAGGTCACCGGGCAAACGGAGACCAGATCAGCCAGCTCCTCTGCTGTAAGATCTGATCGAGCTTTCGCTGCGTGAACCATTTGTTGCACCAGCGAAAGCTTCTGAGCAGATGCAGATGACTCTCCAGGGGGCCCCATGGGGGGAAGGTGATCACACACCGGCTCCGGTGGGGAAGGCCAGGGAGGCGGTGGTAATAGAGGCACTGGGGGCGAAGCAGGGGGAGGGATGGCTGCAGGAGCGGACGGGGGTGGCAGGATCGGCAGCTCCTCTGTTGGTGCTGGAGAGGGCCTTTCCGAGGCGACACGCTGTGTCTCATCGCCAGGAGGGGGGATGGCTGCAGGGGCGGATGGGGGCGGCGAGAGCACCAGCCTCGCGAGGGAGGGTCTGTCCAAGGCGACACGCTGTACCACGTCGCGGCAGAGGTGCCAGGCATGTAAAACCTGCACGGGTGCCCGAGGCTCTTTGTGCAATGTCTGGCCCAATCGCTCCCAGTCCGCTAGCTTAAGGCTTCCAGCTTCAGGATACCACGGGCACTTGGCACGCACCTCCTGTAGCAGGAGAGTGAGTTCTCGAGCCGGGCAGTCATGCTGAGCCTTACGCAGCAAATACTGCAGCTCATTGCGGTGTTGCACTTGCAAAGCAGAGAGGGAGCTTCCCATACTTACCACAATGAAAAATACTCACCGGGATCCACGAAGTGGATGAGTGACGCGTCTGAAACCCTTGCCGGGCGAGGTGAGTGCTGAGGGCCCCACGTTTGGGCGCCAGTTGTTGCGGTTCAGTGATGAGACAGAACACAGCTTTATGCAAGCAAACAGGCTGGTCAGCGGAGATGGGCTGTTCTGCCCCCCCGCCTTCCACCTTCTCCTTTTATTATATTTCTTCCCCTAAGCATTACACACTGCTACACAAAGGAATGTATGACGTTGATTCATATGCTTAGTTACCATCCTCTATCTACTACAATCCTGGTTCTCAGGCCTTGAGCCCAGGCTAAAGAAACCTCCCACAGTTGCTGTCCAAACAATCAAGTTCTCAGGGTTCATATCTAGCCCTTGTCCTTGGATAGAGCAATGTGTACATTGCTTCTAGGAAACAGTCAGGGTGTGCCCCGCCTGCTTCCAGGTGGAATAGCTAGACATTAACCCTTCAAAAGATAGCTTTATTTGCATAAGCTTTCTGCCCAGAATTCCCTCTGTGACACTTTGAGAGCCATTCTTTAAAAACTCCAAATTGGTAAAGTAGTGGAACTGAACTGAGAGAACTGAAATGGGGTCCTAATTAGTGGCAAGGAGTGGACCCCTGATGAAAAGAGATCTGCACAAGGGTCTGACCTGCTAGTGGTTCCCCTTCAATGAATATCTTGTGTGGCTCAGAGGGGTATTTTATGGGAATAGCAGGGCTGAGTGAACTCAGTTCCCAGCCACCAAATAAATCTTAAATCACTATAGCTGGGTTGGGTGGTGAAAAGAACGGACTGGCAACAAGACCCAAGGGACTAGATAGGTCAGTCTGAATCCAGCTAGGCCTATGTTACCTACCGATACCAACCATTAGTGGGGTTCTTTAGAAGATGGGGAAGGGGAAAGTGATTGATGAAGGTACATCTGATATGGGACATTCACGCCAGAGGGTGGGGAGCCGAATTAATGCACTGCTGCCAATATTTTATTTATGATTCATGTAGATATTTTGTTGCTATATCTCATTTTCAGCTTCATAACATTTTCCTTGTTTCCTACACAGGGGAAGTTCAGTGAATGGGAAAGCATTGCCTGTTAAGGGTGCCCAGGGAAGGTTTTTAGTAATCCCAGAAATTCTGGGGTTTCAAACTGATGGTGCTGGTTAATTTTAAGAGGAACCCCTAGGTATTGAACTTTACCCTGTTGCTGCAGATAATACCTGGCAGAAGGGTTACACAAATATTTGTAGAAAGTGAGGTAGAAGGAGCACAAGCACAGCCCAAACAAATTTGTTTCTAAATTCAAACACTCACTGTTTTTTATTTATTTATGTATTTGTTGTTTATTCAACCAGCTCCACATATGGGCTGAGATTTTTTCAAACTGACCTAAAGGGCTTTAATGCCCAAACCTCATTGGGAAGAGGGCATCCAACCCCCTAGGTAGCACTGGAAATCTCAGCCATGGTGTGTATGGTATAGTTATTGTTTTCTCATTATGTCACAATGTCTGTAGTCCATTTCATATTGTTTTAAATTGCATCCCTCCCCCCTTGTCCTCTCATTAATTTCTTCAGTCTGTGATAAGAACATGAATGTAATAACTTTTGAATTTAACTTTAGAGTACACAGTTTTTTCATGGGTTTGAAATTATGTACAATTTGCCAATACACTCTTTTTATCCATCTTCCCCGCAATGTTTCATCTTTCATTTTAAAGCAAACCAGCACTATTAATCTGAAGATCTTATTTTGTAAATACTGAAAGATTTAGCTTATAAAAGTATGTGCTGAAAAGAGCAGACTGATGTTTTCCAGTGAGGGAACAATGAAACAAAAATGAACTCAGTAGCCATGAGAATAACAATATTATGTGCCACAATAAAGGATGTAATTGGTGAGATTTTATGGGAACATAAAAGATGTAATATCAAATAAAGGCCATTATTCCACCTAGTCTGGCATTCTGCTTCTATTAGCAGTTGCCTACACTTGATGCTTCAAATAAAATCAGAATCCACAATAATGCACTTGCTCAAATGTTTAATGTTATAATGGGGGGCGAGGGGGAGGAGATTTTTCCTTATTCCCACTCATTATTTTATGCCCTGAGGCATAAGATTTTATTATCATTATCTCAGCTTGTATAGTTGTAAATGTTGTTAATGACCATAAGGCTGTAACTTTGTGATGTACGTGTACTGGAGAAGGGACTGAGACAATCTAAAATGTAACTAATCTTGACTTCATTGGGAGCTATTGTCAGCTTTTCTGAATATCAAGCCATGTATTTAAATGTCAGAAAGTGGGATTTGGTGCTAAAAAGTAATAATCCAATTTGAAAAAAAATCTTTATTCTTAAAAGCAATTATAATGAATTGTATGCATTGTGAATGGGTCACCTAATGGTCTGCACATGAAAGGAAGCACACCAATGGAAAACAAACACTGACGTAGTCATAGGGTCTCTGAAAGTCTAAATAAAGACTAGGCTGTAAAGCTTTAGATCAGGAGGAACATTGTGGTTGATGCTACACACAATTGTGGAAGTAAGTTGGTCAGTGTTATGCAGAAGAAACTGTCTGCAGGAAGGAAATAAAAGCCAGAACTGATTCAGGAGCCTACCTAGAGCTGGAGCCCTGAAGCAGCCAGAAAAGGTCTAGGCTAAATTCAAAGGCCAAAATCATAATATAACACAACCAGAGAGTGTAAAAGAGTTAGTCCTGTGAGGGTAAATGATGGGCTGGAGTTTCATTGTGATGTGGGGGAGGAGGGAGCTCCAGGGAATTCTTCAGTGAAGCCCAGGTATTTATACAAATTTATATTTGCTGAAGATTTGGCCCATAAACCAAATCCTGAAAGAATAAAGAGAGAGAAAATAGATGTGTAAATAAAATTCTTCTTAATTCCAGGCATGGTTCATTATTCTTATATTTCATTCTTTTCAATATGCAAATGTTCAAGGTTGCAAAGGTTAAGCATATTATACAATTTAGAAATTAGAAGACTTCACATTTAACATTTGTGAACAAAACTCTTGATTGCTAATAGGTAGAAGTGTGTGATGTTCCATGTTTTCCACTCTAATGTTAGCACAGTTGCAATTTTCCTACAATGTAATTGTGACTGAGTGAATAAAATGTCAGCTGAGATAATGAAATAAGTATAGCAGGATGGTACCTAATAATAATTGCAAAGCTGCTGGTTGCATTTTCATATTTATGTTTGCTTGAGTCTATGTCTTTAACAGAGTTTCAAAAGTGCTGAAGAAAGCCATTCTGTTCCTGTTCTGTTATGTTCGTGGGTGGACTCTTCTGGAGGGTCTGCAACAAGGAACTTACCCAATTGCTGCTTACTGTGGGGATTAATGAGTAGAGACAGCAAGTTTGTGAATGTGTGTCATTCAACAGAGATCAGTTTGTTGCTTGGATGGTGAGAAATAAGATGTTGAAAAGGTTTTGCCTAAACCAGACAGAGGAACCAGCATAATTTCAGTTTACAAACTAAGTTATTTCTCTGTCTTTGGGTGTTCACCTTGCAGTTCAAGATTAAATCAGAGGAGGAGCACAAATAGCTTGTTAGCTGAATCTCCCATTAACTGGGCATATAGTACTTAAGGCTCATAATATTTTTTTCACTCAATGCCTATGACAAATGGCTGCACAGAGGAGCCCTTCTTCATCATGAAATGCCCCCTACTTTGCATCCTCCCACAGCTCAACCTGCCTTGCCGACTTTCTCAACCAGGTGGAATAAGAACTTGTCCTGGCAAGGCAGATATGTATGCAACCCAGAAGGGTCTTCTGACAACAGCTCTGCAGTCTTAGAACACTAAGCAGAGGCCCTAGAGGCTAAGTTTCCCCTCTTCCACTTTTCTGTTTATTGCAAAAATGAAGGAGAGAGAGAGAGATGGGGAAGAAAGAAAATAAAAATCTCACAGAGAGGAACTGGTAAAATAATCTTCCATTCTTGTCACACTGTCCACTTAGTCTTACTTCTTGCTCAGCCAATCCCTAAGACAAACAAGTTTGTTTATATTTGCGGGAGATAATGCTGCCCACTTCTCATTTGCAATGTCACTTGAAGGTGAGAACAGATGGGTTCTATGTGATAATGATCCAGAACACTGAACTGATGCATCATCATTTTCATCATCTGAGTCAGAGGCCACCAACAGAAGGTTGATTTCTTTTCTTGGTGGTTCAGATTCTGTAGTTTTCTCATTGAAGTGTTGCCCTTTAAGAATTCTGATAGCATCTTCCACACGTCGTTGCTCTCAGATTTTGGAAGGCTCTTTAGAATCATAAGCCTTGAATCATGTGGTGTAGCTATCTTTAGAAATCTCACATTGGTACCTTCTTTGCGTTTTGTCAAATCTGCAGTGAAAGTTTTCTTAAAATCAAACAATTTATGCTGGTTCATCATCTGAGACTGCCATAACACAAAATATATGGCAGAATGTGGGTAAAACCACAGAGCAATAGACATACAATTCTCCCCCAAGGAGTTCAGTCACAAATTGAATTAACACATTATTTTTTTAATGAGCATCATCAGCATGAAAGCACATCCTCTGGAATGGTGGTTGAAGAATGAAGGGGCATACACATGTTTAGTATATCTGGCAAGTAAATACCTTGCAATGTCAGCTACAACAGTGCCATGTGAATGCCTGTTCTCGCTTCTTACTTACGATGTCATCTGAAAGTGAGCAGCATTATCTCCCGTAAATGTAAACAAACTTGTTTGTGTTAACAATTAGCTGAAGAAAAAAGTAGGACTGAGTGGACTTGTAGGCTCTAAAGTTTTACATTGTTTTGTTTTTGAGTGCAGTTGTGTAAAAAAACCTAATAATTCTATCTTTGTAAATTGCACTTTCACGATAAAGATATTGCACTACAGTACTTGTATGAGGTGAATTGAAAAATACTATTTATTTTAATCATTTTTACAGTGCAAACATTTGTAATAAAAATATAAAGGGAGCACTGTAAACTTTGTGGTCTGTGTTGTAACTGAAATCAATATATTTGAAAATGTAGAATAAACCAAATATTTATAATACATTTAAATTAGTATTATATTATTGCTTAACAGTGCAATTAAAACTGTGGTTAATATTGACCTTTTTTTTAATCTAGTTAACTTGTTTTGCACTAATCACTTGAGTTAACTGTGATTGACAGCCCTAATATTTTATCTTTGCATTGTTTCTGTTCTCCCTGACCTATAATATTAGAACCTATGCTAAATATCACTGTTTCTCAGTCTCTCATATGGCATTTTCTTAAGGCTACTTACCAGACTGAAACACTGTGGTCTGTATCTCTACCCATCTTCATTTCTCTCTCGCTCTCATTCTCTCTCTGTTAGAGCTGGTTGGGAATTTTTTGACAAAACAATTTTGTCAGAAAATACGGACTTGTTAGAACTGAAACTGTTCATGGAAACATTGGATTTTAACAAAACTTTTACCTGGAAGGTTTCTCATGTATAGGATGGAATTTCTGGAGAGAGAGACCCTGTCCTAGAATAGCTGAAAGCCCAGTTGTTAGGACAGTCAGTTGGGATACTGGAGACCCAGGTTCAACTCCCTGGTGTAGTGTGAGTGCTCTAACCACTGTGCTAGAGAGTCAGTCTCTCTCTGGCATAATGAATCTTTCATTATTTTTACAAAGTGGAACGGAATCAACAAGAGAGGGAGACTGACTATCATCCAGTGGGATAAGGTGTAGGTTCAAGTACCTGGTCTAAATCCAGCAGAGTATAGTCCTGAACCTGACTTACCCACCTTTCAGGAAGTGCCCTAACCACCAAGCTATTAGCTAGTGTTACCTTCACTAGGTCTTGTGTTTTTCCATGAAAAATTTCAGAGGGTCTCATTTTCATTCCAATGCAGATTTTATAAAAAATTTATACCTCAAAATTTTTCACAAAACTGATTTTTTTTTGTTTTCCAGTCAGCCCTATTTTCAGACTCTTGGATGGTTTAAATAATTTAAGTATGATTAAGTTTAAATTATTAGACAATTTGGCAGTGTGACTGAAATCCTTTTATGCTCATTCTTTACTGTATGTGGTTAGGCCCAGAATCATAGAATATCAGGGTTGGAAGGGACCTCTGGAGGTCATCTAGGCCAACCCCCTGCTCAAAGCAGGACCAATCCCCAATTTTTGCCCCAGATCCCTAAATGACCCCCTCAAGGATTGAACTCACAACCTTGGGTTTAGCGGGCCAATGCGCAAACCACTGAGCTATTGCTCCCCCCCGAAACAGTGAACGTTTCAAAAATTCAATGCCTCCCCTTGGGGAATCGAACCCCCGTCTCCCGCATGACAGGTGGGAATACTTACCACTAAACTAACGAGGAAGTTAATTAACCCAGTCTGTGGGTCCATCAGATAAATGGCATTGTGCTCAGATTTATTTGCCTGTGTTGTTTGGAGCACATCAAACACTTAGCTACAGTTCTACTGACACGTTACATTTTCTCTTTAAAGTGACAGAGAAAAGATTGTAATCATTCAGATGTTTGATCAAATGGTATGAAAAACCTTAACTCACAGCAGAAGGCACAACCACTGCAAAGTCTATATGTCAGGTTCTTGTAAACAGAATGAATGTGTGACTACTGATCATTTTAGGTTAAAATGAGAAGAACTTTGCAGCAGCAGTCTCTTGAGCCCTATTAACTTTGCATTACTAACAGATGTCCTGAACAATTTGTTAAAGAATATTTGGAACAGACTCAAGAACATTTATCTCCCAGTAGGAATCCACACATTATACTGAGCACAATATATGAACAGATGTCTGATACTGATGCTGATATAACCAATTAAATCAAGTTTTCATTTATTAAGAATCATTTGTGTGTAATTTTAGGAGGAAACTTACCTGAAAATTCTTTTTGGGACTACACTGAAAAAAAAAAAGAAAGGTTTAGGGGAAATTCTGATTCCATCAAAGTCAATGGGAGATTAGCACTGACTTCAGTGGGATCAGGATTTCCCCCCAGTTGCTCATTTATCCTTCCCTTCACAACCCATTATAGTCTAACAGACTTCGTGTCACTCAAATATAATTAGGTTAGCAAATACAAGGATTTGGGGTGTGGGGAGGGGGTGGTTCTAACCAAGAATGATTAGAAAAATAATCTAACACTTTAGCAAGGATATTGGAAGGAGAAACAATGGGCTGGATTGCACAGCTTATACTGAGGTTGGTGAGAATTTACTCATATGAGCAGTCTCCTTGATGTCAATGAGTCTAGTCATATCAAGCTGTGCTCACTAACATGAGGAAGGGAGGAAGAATCACATCCACTGCTGATCAGTGTTTCTAGTACCATTCAGGTATGTTGATCAAAATGGCATTTCCAAAGCCATTTTCTGTTGGTGCTGATGTTTTTGCCTTTTGCTTATATTTGATTTGCTCTTCTGGCATCTCAGAGTGAGAATCAGACTGGAAGTAATTGCTTTAATTTCTTTTGTTTTTAAAAAGAGAGAAGGAACTTCGCACTTTTCGTAGTGTCATTTGTACACTCTTACTTCTTGTTGGAATATCAGTTAGATGATAAATAGATTGGAGTTGCAGTATTGTCAACCCTAAGCACACAAGAATATCAGTCAAGGTCCAAAAATCAGGAAATTGGTTTAGAAATCACAGTTTTTAAAAATATTTGTCTTCTAGAATTTGGAGCGTCTGTGTTCATGTCTTCAAGCTTTTCTCTGCAACCATCAAGCTAAGAGACCACTTTTACTGAATCAAATATCAAAGTATCAAGTATCATAATGTATCAAGTATCAAGTGAATCATAATGCCAGTTCTGATACTCATGCTGTGGTACTCTGATTTCATTTTCCCTTCTATCTCAGTTTCTCCTCTGAGAAACTGGAGTGATAAAAATCTTTACAGGTTTCAGAGTAACAGCCGTGTTAGTCTGTATTCGAAAAAAGAAAAGGAGTACTTGTGGCACCTTAGAGACTAACCAATTTATTTGAGCATGAGCTTTCGTGAGCTACAGCTCACTTCATCGGATGCATACCGTGGAAACTGCAGCAGACTTTATATATACACAGAGAATATTATCTCTCAGTGGTGCTGTCAGTCTGTAAAGTATGGTGAAGGCAGGTTCTACGTATTATTTAATCCAAATTGGGATTTCAGTTATCATGAAAGTACCCTTGCCAACACAAAAAAAGGAATTGTTGGTATGATTTTTATATCAGTGTTCAGGAAAGAAAAGCTTCATGATTTTTGAAAGTTATGAGACATTACATGAGGTCTGTTTAAGAACTTTATAAAATTTAGCCTAGGGTTCTGTTTGCCTTTGATATTTCTGTAGTCCAAATGATCTCACCAGAGTTATCAGGGAGTCAGGCTTTGGTTGGAAAGAGATGGCAGTAATATATATGGAGCTCCACACCTTCAAGCATAGTAGAGAAAAAATTACTACACATTTTAATTGAGATCTAATATTCATGTTTTGTAAATCAGTCTTGCCCCATTCATGCTCTCCCTAGAAATAGTTTAACATTCTGTTTCAATTGAAATACCAAGATCTTACAAGCTTTGTTTCTTTGCCTCATAATAGTTATTTTGTATGAATCAAGGAGAAAGACTATTATTTCTGAAGGTAAAAGTGTTTAATTCTTTTCTTGGACGGACCTCAAATGTTCAGGATTCAGCAAGGATAGGTTTTGTGTTTCTCCTACAGTACTTGAACTAAGAATTACCCTAATTACATTATATTAATCTGTTTTAATACCATCACTTTCTGTATCTTTTGCCGTTTAGCAGTTGGAAAAGATCTCCCTACCTTGACTCCTAAAATACTTTGGATGTGTTTCATAAGGGACAGAAAGAAAAGTACTCTGATGCCCTAGGTAAATGACTTTTTATGATACTTCTCTTGAAGTTAAAAGAAAGAAAGGTGATCAATATGTAAAAACCACAAAAATAACTACACATCACATCCTTGAGAGTCATTCTAAAATACACAGAGCCAGATTCAGTGAATGGAGTCCTATACTTTCCCCATCTAGAAGTAAATGAAACTTCATCAATTTATAACATCTTAGCATCTGGCCCAGATCATAGGAACAAAAATAAGAAAAAATAAAATCTAAAATAAATAATAAAATACAAGCTAAAATAAAATAATCTAAAAAAATAAAATTCCCAACAGTTGACAAGAAGGTGTTGGTATCAACAGAGGTAAAATTACTTTTTGTAGTGACCCAGCAACTCCCAGTCTTTATTCAGGCCTAATTTGATGGTGTCAAGTTTGCAAATTAATTCCAGCTCTGCCATTTCTCACTGAAGTCTGTTTTTGATTTTTTTTTGGTTGAAGAATGGCCACTTTTAAGTCCGTTATTGAGTGTCCAGGGAGACTGAAGTGCTCTCCTACTGGTTTTTAAATGTTACAATTATTGATATCTGATTTGTGTTCATGTATTCTTTTCTGTAGAGACTGTCCAGTTTGGCCACACCATCGGTAAGCTCATTCACCTGCACATCTACCAATGTGATATATGCCATCATGTGCCAACAGTGTGCTCTGCCATGTACATTGGCCAAACCAGACAGTTTTTACACAAAAGAATAAATGCATACAAATCAGATATCAAGAACTGTAACATTCAAAGACCAGTGGGTGAGCTCCATGGACACCCAATAACAGACTTAAAAGTAGCCATTCTTCAACAAAAAAACTTCAAAAACAGAGTTCAACAAGAAACTGCAGAGGTGGAATTAATTTGCAAACTTGACACCACCAAATTAGGCCTGAATAAAGACTGGGAGTGGATGTGTCACTACAAAAAGTAATTTTCCCCCTGTTGATACTCACACCTTCTTGTGAACTGTTGGGAATGGGCCACATCTACCCTGATTGAATTGGCCTCATTCGCACTGACCCCCCACTTGGTAAGGCAACTCCCATCTTTTCATGTGCTGTATATTTATACCTGCTTACTGTATTTTTCACTCCATGCATCTGATGATGTGGGTTATAGCCCACGAAAGCTTATGCCCAAATATTATTTGTTAGTCTCTAAGGTTCCACAAGGACTCCTCGTTGTTTTTGGTGATACAGACTAACATGGCTACCCCTCTGAAACCTATCTTATTAGTGGATCACTGGATGTTGCAGATTGCTAAGAACTGCTTGATTGGAGCTGTAGTCTTTTCTTTTCACTCATTTAAAACTGTGGCATTTAATTTCTTTTTAGGACTAGGGAAATAAACTATTTCCATTTTAGAGGTCTTTTTATTAGTTTTGATCCAGCTTCCTTCACTCCTGGTGACAGATCCCTGAAGGATGAGGGGGTTCTTAGGAACCCGTTGTTAATTATCATCATTTACTGGTTTTATAGTAGTGCCTAATGACCCTACTGTGCTGAGCACTGTACTAATACACAATAAAAGAAGTTCCTGCCCTGAACAGCTTAGAGTCTAAACTGACAGGACAGAAAAAGGGTGGGAGAAAGGGATACAATATACAAACAGAAGCACTCATGTTTTTCAGTGCTCTATTTCCCATGCCATAATCTCTTGAAGATATGATGCATGCATGTGGTTCTTCAGAGGTGACTCTTCCCCTCCAGTAATTCACACTATCAAAGAGCTTGGATAATTTATTTCTGGCTCACTACCCTTTTTCCTATAGGCAGATATCTCAAATTAATTGTTTGTTTGATCTGGCACACAATGAATATTGTTGAACACCAAACTCTGGAAAGCATCTTCCAGTGACAATTAAGGGTAAGAGGTAAAGGAGAAAAACTTCAGAGTCAGAGGGAGCTGTCAGACCTTTCAGATCAGAGGAATCAAGAATCTCTTTAACCTCTGGAATAAACAACACTATATTGGATTCTGGAGCCATTTCATCCTCTCTCTTCCATAATGTCATGCCCTATGCTGCTCCCTACTCTGTCCACGCCTAAAGCCAGCTCTGACCAACAGAGGTCTTCCTCATCAATACAACTATCTACTGTCAAGGTTCCTTCCCCACTCTGAACTCTAGGGTACAGATGTGGGGACCTGCATGAAAACCTCCTAAGCTTACTTTTACCAGCTTAGGTTAAAACTTCCCCAAGATACAAACTATTTTACCATTTGCCCTTGGACTTCCACTGCCACCAAACGTTTATCTAGGTTTATTGAAAAAAACTTTGTTTGGAAATGTCTTTCCCCCCCAAAATCCTCCCAACCCCTGCACCCCACTTCCTGGGGAAGATTAATAGATTCATAGATATTTAGGTCAGAAGGGACCATTATGATCATCTAGTCTGACCTCCTGCACAATGCAGGCCACAGAATTTCACCCACCACTCCTAAAAAAGACCTCACACCTATATCTGTGCTATTGAAGTCCTCAAATTGTAGTTTGAAGACCTCAAGGAGCAGAGAATCCTCCAGCAAGTGACCCGTGCCCCATGCTACAGAGGAAGGCGAAAAACCTCCAGGGCCTTCCAATCTGCCCTGGAGGAAAATTCCTTCCCGACCCCAAATATGGTGATCAGCTAAACCCTGAGCATATGGGCAAGATTCATCAGCCAGATACTACAGAAAATTCTTTCCCGGGTAACTTGGATCTTACCCCATCTAAAAACCCATCACAGTTTTGGGAAGGTTTGGTAAAATCCTCACCAATTTCAATAAGTGACCACAGACCCAAACCCTTGGATCTTAGAACAATGAAAAAGCATTCAGTTTTCTTACAAGAAGACTTTTAATAGAAGTAAAAAAGAATCACCTCTGTAAAATCAGGATGGTAAATACCTTACAGGGTAATTAGATTCAAAACATAGAGAATCCCTCTAGGCAAAACCTTAAGTTACAAAAAAGACACACAGATAGGAATATTCATTCTATTCAGCACAGCTATTTTCTCAGCCATTTAAAGAAATCATAATCTAACACATACCTAGCTAGATTACTTACTAAGTTCTAAGACTCCATTCCTGTTCTGTCCCCGGCAAAAGCATCAGACAGACAGACACAGCCCTTTGTTTTTCTCCCTCCTCCCAGCTTTTGAAAGTATCTTGTCTCCTCATTGGTCATTTTGGTCAGGTGCTAGCGAGGTTACCTTTAGCTTCTTAACCCTTTACAGGTGAGAGGATTTTTCCTCTGGCCAGGAGGGATTTTAAAGGTGATTACCCTTCCCTTTATATTTATGACATCTATCATGGAAATAATTTACTCCATAATCCAAGAATGAGACTTGTTGCAACAGTTTTGAATGAACAAGTAAAAAGAACCATAGCTGGGTTCAAGCAGTTCAAACATAGCACCAATCAAGAAGTTCTTAGCCATCTGCAGGCTAAAGTGATCTACTAAGAAGTTATGTAGCTTGACGTTGGATAGGGCACACCTTGAAAGATAAGCAGTCATTCTGAGCACTTTGGTATTAAAAGAGCTACACAAATGAATAAAATGTAGTGACACTTGGGTTAAGTTTGTTGTCTGTAGTGTGTGTGTTTGTGTTTGTGGTGTGTTTGCTGCTTGACTGAAGTACACTGTGTGATCTGTTTGTTTGGGGGACCATGTGCTGACCATTTGTGTGCTGAGCCTAGTGGCCGTTAGGCAAGGCTGATTGCTTCTTAATGAGGTTTTGATCAGTAAGCCCTTTGCCACCCATCAACCCTTAACCGGGGGCAGGGCTACTCAGGAAGACAAGGGCTTTAAAAAGCCCACTCCTAGGTGACCAGAGGGGCTACTGAACAGGAGCGGCTAACAGGGGAGTTTTGCAAGGGAGTTTAGAGGAGGGAGCTGAGCTGAGCTGAGCGGCTAGATACACTTAACATTCTTTAAACTTAAAGCCAAACACCCCCTGATAAAAACAAAACAATAACAAAGGAACGAGCTTCAGGAGTAAAAAGATAATGCAGGCAGAAGTCCAGCAACAGAGAGGGGGCTATCCAGTTTATTGCACCCAATGCAGCATCTATGATTACCTGCCCTATGGAGAGGTGGTGTGTATGCATTCAGTGCAGGAGCTCCTGGCCCTCGGAGACCAGTGTGGCTGAACTGGAGGAGCTAAGGAAGACAGAGAGGTACATAGATTAGACTTTCTGGAACAGTCGAATGATCCCACCCCTGGTCTGACAGTCTCTGTGCTGTTGAGCAGGATGAAAGTCTCAGGAAAGGACAACATCCAACTGGAGCAGAGGGTAACGATCCTACAGTTGGGACCCTTCCAGATAATGTCATGGTATCCTCTCACACTGCGGATACCTCTCCAGGGGAGGGAACTCCAGTTACTAGGAAGAGACCGTTAATAGTTATGGGGGATTTGATCATTAGAAACATAGATAGCTGGGTTTGCAAGGACCGGGAGAACCGCATAACTACTTGCCTAGTTGGTGCAAAGGTTATTGGTCTCTCAAGAAAAGTAGACTTATGTGTAGTGCTGGGGAGGAGCTGGTAGTCGTGGTGCCTGTACATACCAATGACATAGGGAAGGATAGAAGAGTGGTCCTGGAGGCCAAATTCAGGCTGGTAGGTAAGAGATTGAAGTCCAGGACCTCCATGGTAGCATTCTCTAAAATGCTTCCAGTTCCATGTGCAGGGCCAGTTAGACAGGCAGAACTTCAGGGTCTCAATGCATGGATGAGACAATGGTGTAGGGAGGAGGGATTTAGATTTATTAGGAACTGGGGAAACTTTTGGGAAAGGGGGACTCTATGCAGGAAGGATGGGCTCCACCTAAACCAAAATGGAACCAGATTATTGTCACTTAAAATTAAAAAAGGTCGTAGAGCAGTTTTTAAACTAAGAGCTGGGAGAAAACCAACAGGTGCGGAGAACCACATGGTTCAGAGAGAGGCATCCCTTAGGGGAGGATCTATTAATGGAGATTCTCTATGTCCTAGTAAGGAGGAGAGGATGGAAGATGATAAAATATAGGTAGGATTTGATGAGACAGAGTCAAATGAAAAAAAGTCCCATTACATCATGTAATGGGAGACAGCTAAAAAGTGACAAGTTTTTAAGTGCTTATATACAAATGCGAGAATTCTAAATAATAAGATGGGTGAACCAAAGTGCCTCGTATTAAATGAGGATATTGATATAATAGGAATCACAGAAACTTGATGGAATGAGGATAATCAATGGGACACAGTAATACCAGGGGACAAAATATATTGGAAGAACAGAACAGGTCATGCTGGTGAGGGAGAGGCACTATATGTGAAAGAAAGCATAGAATCAAACAAAGCAAAAATCTTAAATGAACCAAACTGTACCATAGGATCTCCATGGATAGTAATTCCATGCTTTAATAATAAGAATATAGCAGTAGGGATATATTCCTGATCACCTGGGCAGGATGGTGATAGTAACTGTGAAATGTTCAGGGAGATTAGAGAGGCTATAAAAATAAAAAACTCAATAATAACGGGGGATTTCATTTAGGGGATTTCCCCATATTGACTGGGTGCGTGTCTGCTCAGGACGGGATGTAGAGATAAAGTTTCCTGACACCTTAAATTACTGCTTTTTGGAGCAGCTGGTCCTGGAACCCACAAGAGGAGAAACAATTCTTGATTTAGTCTTGAGTACATTATCTTGTCCAAGTGGGGAATATAGCTGGACCACTTGGTAATAGTGACCATAAAATAATTAAATTTAACATCCCTGTGGTGGGGAAAACACCACAGCAGCACAACACTGTAGCATTTAATTTCAGAAAGAGGGACTACACAAAAATGAGGAGGTTAGTTAAACAGAAATTAAAAAGGTACAGCACCAAAAGTGAAATCCCAGCAAGCTGCATGGAAACTTTTTAAAGACACCATAATAGAGGCTCAAATTAAATGTATATCCTAAATTAAAAAAAAAAAAAAAACATAGTAAGAGAACCAAAAAAGTGCCAGTAGCTAAGCAACAAAGTAAAAGAAGCAGTGAGAGCCAAAAAGGCATCCTTTAAAAAATGGAAGTTAAATCCTAGTGAGGAAAATAGAAAGGAACAAACTCTGGCAAATGACATGTAAAAATATAATTAGGAAGGCCAAAAGGGAATTTGAAGAACAGCTAGCTAAAGACTCAAAAAGTGATATTAATTTTTTTTAAGTACATCAGATGCAGGAAACCCGCAGGAAGTAGGACCACTGGATGATCGAGATGCTAAAGAACCACTCAAGGACGATAAGGTCATTGTGGAGAAACTAAATCAATTGTTTAAACTGGTCTTCATGGCTGAGGATGTGAGGGAGATTCCCAAACCTGAACCATTCTTTTTAAGTGACAAATCTGAGGAACTGTCCCAGATTGAGGTGTCATTAGAGGAGATTTTGGAACAAATTGGTACACCAAACAGTAACGAGTCACCAGGTCCAGATGGCATTCACCTAAGAGTTCTGAAGGAACTCAAATATGAAATTGCTGAGCTATTAACTGTAGTTTGTAACCTATCATTTAAATCAACAGCTGTATGAAATGACTGGAGGATAGCTAATGTGATGCCAGTTTTTAAAAAGGGCTCCCAAGGTGATCCTGGCAATTACAGGCTGATACGCCTGACTTCAGTACCAGGCAAACTGGTTGAAACTATAGTAAAGAACAAAATTGTCAGAGACATAGCTGAACATAATTTTTTGGGGAAGAGTCAACATGTTTTTTGTAAAGGGAAATCATGCTTCAGCAATCTACTAGAATTCTTTGAGGTGGTCAACAAGCATGTGGACAAGGGGGATCCAATGGATATAGGGTTCTTAGATTTTCAGAAAGCCTTTGACAAGTCCCCTCTTAAGCAAAGTAAGCTGTCATGGGATAAGTGGGAAGGACTGGTAACTGGTTAAAAGATAGGAAACAAAGGGTAGGAATAAATGGTCAGTTTTCAGAATGGAGAAAGTCCCCCAGGGGTCTATACTGGGACCAGTCCTATTCAAGATATTCCTAAATGATCTGGAAAAAGGGGGTAAACAGTGATGTGGTATAATTTGCGGATAATACAAAACTACTCAAGATAGTTAAGTCCCAAGCAGACTGCAAAGATCTACAAAAGGATTTCACAAAACTGGATGATTGGGCAACAAAATGGCAGATAAAATTCAATGCTGATTAATGCAAAGTAAGGCATATTGGAAAATATCATTCCAACTATACACATAAAATGATGGGGTCTAAATTGTCTGTTACCACTGAAGAAAGAGATCTTGGAGTCATTGTGGATAGTTCTCTGAAAACATCCTGTCATAAATATAAAGGGAAGGGTAAACCCCTTTGAAATCCCTCCTGGCCAGGGGAAAGCTCCTCTCACCTGTAAAGGGTTAAGAAGCTAAAGGTAACCTCGCTGGCACCTGACCAAAATGACCAATGAGGAGACAAGATACTTTCAAAAGCTGGGAGGAGGGAGAGAAACAAAGGGTTTGTGTGTCTGTCTGTAGTCGTCTTGGCCGGGGACAGAACAGGAATGGAGTCTTAGAACTTTTAGTAAGTAATCTAGCTAGGTATGTGTTAGATTATGATTTCTTTAAATGGCTGAGAAAAGAATTGTGCTGAATAGAATAACTATTTCTGTCTGTGTATCTTTTTTGTAACTTAAGGTTTTGCCTAGAGGGGTTCTCTATGTTTTTGAATCTAATTACCCTGTAAGATATATACCATCCTGATTTTACAGGGGGGATTTCTTTATTTCTATTTACTTCTATTTTTTATTAAAAGTCTTCTTGTAAAACACTGAATGCTTTTTCATTGTTCTCAGATCCAAGGGTTTGGGTTTGTGGTCACCTATGCAAATTGGTGAGGCTTTTTATCCAACATTTCCCAGGAAAGGGGGGGGTGCAAGTGTTGGGAGGATTGTTCATTGTTCTTAAGATCCAAGGGTCTGGGTCTGTAGTCACCTAGGCAAATTGGTGAGGCTTTTTACCAAACCTTGTCCAGGAAGTGGGGTGCAAGGTTTTGGGAAGTATTTTGGGGGGAAGGACGCGTCCAAACAGCTCTTCCCCAGTAACCAGTATTAGTTTGGTGGTGGTAGCGGCCATTCCAAGGATAACGGGGGTAATATTTTGTACCTTGGGGAAGTTTTGACCTAAGCTGGTAAAGATAAGCTTAGGAGGTTTTTCATGCAGGTCCCCACATCTGTACCCTAGAGTTCAGAGTGGGGGAGGAACCTTGACATGGTGGCACAGTGGTGGGATTAACCTGAAATCATTTTGAGATCCAGTTGAGATTTTTTGAACTAGAAATACAGATTTTAAAAAGGAATTTTTAGGAAGTCCAGAAGGCAGCTTTGAAACTGAAAGCAGCTTGGTTTCTCTCTGCTTTGTGGCCAAGCAGAGACAAAAGGGGATTATCTTGTGAATTGCAGGTTTTCTTTGCCTGGAGGCAGGGTACTTAACTCCTGCAGGGAAATTCACAGTCTTCCAACCCAGAGGTTTTTTTTTTTTCTTTTCTTCCTAAAAGTAAATAGGGGGTGTGTGCTCTACCCATTTGCCTGGAGACAAAAGTGGCAGGGTTTTTTTTAGGATTTTGATTTTTTTTTTGTTTTACAAGGAGCACAGGTTTGAAAAGAAATTTTTTTTCTTCTTTGGGCTGGGTAAGCAGGTTTCCAAGTAGTTGGAGGGTTTTTGCTTTAATTTGGGCCCAGAGCAGAGACAAGGGAATTGTCTTTTTCTGTAGGCTGACAATCACTATCAGAGAATAGGTATTCTATTCCAGCACAGCAAAATTTTACAGCCAAGTTTTGTTTGTTTATTTCTAAACCTCGGGTGTAAAGTTAGTTAAAAACAGAGAGGTTAGAATGGCCAAATCCTCAGCTCGACTACAGCTGGAATTAGCCAAATTTCAGGCTGAGGAAAAACAAAGGGAACATGAAAGACAGATAGAACTCATGCAGCTGAAGAAGGAACAAGAAAGGGAGGCAGAACAACACCAAGAGGCTGCCCACAAGAGGGAAATGGAGGCAAGGAAGCATGTGGAGGAGGAGAAGGAAAAAGAGAGGAAGCATGTGGAGGAGATGGAGAGGATAAAGGCCCAGCAGAATATACCAACAAACCCTAGCAATCCTTCTCCAGGTACCACTTCCCATCCCAGAAAGTTCCCCACCTACAAGGCAGGTGATGATACTGAGGCCTTCTTAGAAAACTTCGAAAGGGCCTGCCTTGGGTACAACATCTCTACTGACCAATACATGGTAGAGCTGAGGCCGCAGCTCAGTGGACCCTTAGCTGAGGTGGCAGCTGAAATGCCTAAAGAACACATGAACAAGTATGAACTGTTTAAATCCAAGGCGAGAGTCAGAATGGGGATAACACCCGAGCAGTCTCGTCGGAGGTTCAGAGCCCTAAGGTGGAAACCAGACATGTCATTTACCCGACATGCCTACCACATTGTAAAACATTGGGATGCCTGGATATCAGGAGCAAGTGTTGAATCTCCAGTAAATTTGCCCTTCCTAATGCAAATGGAACAATTCTTAGAGGGTGTTCCTGAGGAAATAGAAAGATACATCCTAGATGGGAAACCCAAAACTGTAATTGAGGCAGGAGAGATTGGAGCCAGATGGGTGGAGGTGGCAGAGAAGAAGAAAACTGGTCGCAGTTGGAGCGGAGACCAGAAGGGACCACCCCAGACCACACCCTATTACCGGGGGCCGCCCAAAGCCCCACCTACCTCCCAAAGAACCCTCCAGACCCCTTATCGTCCCACCACCCCGTTCTCCAGCAACCCTCCTCGCCCCAGTGACCCGTCAGCTGGACGATGTTTTAAGTGTAACGAGCTGGGGCATGTAAAGGCCAACTGCCCCAAGAACCCCAACAGATTACAGTTCATTGCACCGGAATCACACCAGAGGTCCACAGGCCCAGATACCTCCCAGATACCCTTGGAGCGGAGGGAAACTGTGAGTGTGGGTGGGAAGAAGGTCACCGCGTGGAGGGACACCGGAGCACAAGTGTCAGCTATCCATGCTTCCTTAGTGGACCCCAATTTAATCAACCCAGAGATCCAAGTGACGATTCAACCCTTCAAGTCCAACTCTTTCAATTTGCCTACAGCCAAGTTGCCTGTCCAGTACAAGGGCTGGTCAGGAATGTGGACTTTTGCAGTCTATGATGATTATCCCATCCCCATGCTGTTGGGGGAAGACTTGGCCAATCATGTGAAGCAGGCCAAGAGGGTGGGAATGGTCACCCGCAACCAGGCTAAACAAGCCGTGAGGCCTAGCTCTGTTCCGGAAACTTCTATCAGGACCCAGTCAGAGGTGATGGACCTGGACCCCAGGCCAATGTCTGCAACAGCAGTAGTGGATCCAGTCCCAGAGACCCAGACGGAACCAGTCCCAGAACCGGAACCAGCCGAACAACCAACACCAGACCCCGTGTCAGCACTGAATCCAGTACTTGCAACCTCAACACCAGAGGGCCCCACCGAACCTGAACTGGCAGCAGCCGATAACCCTACACAAGAGGCTCAGCCGGAGCCTGAATCCCAACATAGTGCACCAGCGGAGAGCGGTTCACAGTCAACAGAAACAGCTCCATCCCCTATATCGCTTCCAGAGGGACCAAGCCTAGGTCCACAATCCCATGAGGAACTGATGTCTCCAGCATCAAGGGAACAGTTCCAGACCGAACAGGAAGCAGATGAAAGCCTCCAGAGAGCTTGGACGGCGGCACGGAGCAACCCACCGCCTCTCAGCTCTTCTAATCGATCCAGGTTTGTTGTAGAAAGAGGACTTTTATACAAGGAAACTCTTTCTGGGGGACACCAGGAAGACTGGCATCCTCAGAGACAGTTGGTAGTTCCAACTAAATACCGGGCCAAGCTCTTGAGCTTAGCCCATGATCACCCTAGTGGCCATGCTGGGGTGAACAGGACCAAAGACCGTTTGGGGGGGTCATTCCACTGGGAGGGAATGGGCAAGGATGTTTCTACCTATGTCCAGTCTTGTGAGGTGTGCCAAAGAGTGGGAAAACCCCAAGACCAGGTCAAAGCTCCTCTCCAGCCACTCCCCATCATTGAAGTTCCATTTCAGCGAGTAGCTGTGGATATTCTGGGTCCTTTTCCGAAAAAGACACCCAGAGGAAAGCAGTACATACTGACTTTCATGGATTTTGCCACCCGATGGCCGGAAGCAGTAGCTCTAAGCAACACCAGGGCTAAAAGTGTGTGCCAGGCACTAGCAGACATTTTTGCCAGGGTAGGTTGGCCCTCCGACATCCTCACAGATGCAGGGACTAATTTCCTGGCAGGAACTATGAAAAACCTTTGGGAAGCTCATGGGGTAAATCACTTGGTTGCCACTCCTTACCATCATCAAACAAATGGCATGGTGGAGAAGTTTAATGGAACTTTGGGGGCCATGATACGTAAATTCGTAAATGAGCACTCCAATGATTGGGACCTAGTATTGCAGCAGTTGCTCTTTGCCTACAGAGCTGTACCACATCCCAGTTTAGGGTTTTCCCCATTTGAACTTGTATATGGCCATGAGGTTAAGGGGCCATTGCAGTTGGTGAAGCAGCAATGGGAGGGATTTACACCTTCTCCAGGAACTAACATTCTGGACTTTGTAACCAACCTACAAACCACCCTCCGAACCTCTTTAGCCCTTGCTAGAGAAAACTTACAGGATGCTGAAAAAGAGCAAAAAGCCTGGTATGATAAATATGCCAGAGAGCGTTCCTTCAAAGTAGGAGACCAGGTCATGGTCTTAAAGGCGCTCCAGGCCCATAAAATGGAAGCATCGTGGGAAGGGCCATTCGTGGTCCAGGAGCGCCTGGGAGCTGTTAATTATCTCATAGCATTCCCCACCTCCAACCGAAAGCCTAAGGTGTATCATATTAATTCTCTAAAGCCCTTTTATTCCAGAGAATTAAAGGTTTGTCAGTTTACAGCCCAGGGAGGAGACGACGCTGAGTGGCCTGAAGGTGTCTACTACGAAGGGAAATGTGCTGGTGGTGTGGAAGAGGTGAACCTCTCCATGACCCTTGGGCGTATGCAGCGACAGCAGATCCAGGAGCTGTGCACTAGCTACGCGCCAACGTTCTCAGCCACCCCAGGACTGACTGAACGGGCATACCACTCCATTGACACAGGTAATGCTCACCCAATTAGGGTCCAACCTTACCGAGTGTCTCCTCAAGCTAAAACTGCTATAGAACGGGAGATCCAGGATATGTTACAGATCGGTGTAATCCGCCCCTCTGAAAGTGCATGGGCATCTCCAGTGGTTCTAGTTCCCAAACCAGATGGGGAAATACGTTTTTGCGTGGACTACCGTAAGCTAAATGCTGTAACTCGCCCAGACAACTATCCCATGCCACGCACAGATGAACTATTAGAGAAACTGGGAAGGGCCCAGTTCATCTCTACCTTGGACTTAACCAAGGGGTACTGGCAGGTACCGCTAGATGAATCTGCCAAGGAAAGGTCAGCCTTCATCACACATCTCGGGCTGTATGAATTTAATGTACTCCCTTTCGGGCTGCGAAATGCACCCGCCACTTTCCAAAGACTTGTAGATGGTCTCCTAGCGGGATTAGGAGAATATGCAGTCGCCTACCTTGACGATGTGGCCATATTTTCGGATTCCTGGGCAGACCACCTGGAACATCTACAAAAAGTCCTTGAGCGCATAAGGGAGGCAGGACTAACTGTTAAGGCTAAGAAGTGTCAAATAGGCCTAAACAGAGTGACTTACCTTGGACACCAGGTGGGTCAAGGAACTATCAGCCCCCTACAGGCCAAAGTGGATGCTATCCAAAAGTGGCCTGTCCCAAAGTCAAAGAAACAGGTTCAATCCTTCTTAGGCTTGGCCGGTTATTACAGACGATTTGTACCGCACTACAGCCAAATCGCTGCCCCACTGACAGACCTAACCAAAAAGAAACAGCCAAATGCTGTTCAGTGGACCGGAAAGTGTCAGAAGGCCTTTAACAAGCTTAAAGCGACACTCATGTCTGACCCTGTACTAAGGGCCCCAGACTTTGACAAACCGTTCCTAGTAACCACAGATGCATCCGAGCGTGGTGTGGGAGCAGTTTTAATGCAGAAAGGACCTGATCAAGAATTCCACCCTGTAGTGTTTCTCAGCAAAAAACTGTCTGAGAGGGAAAGCAACTGGTCAGTCACTGAAAAAGAATGTTATGCCATTGTCTACGCTCTGGAAAAGCTACGCCCCTATGTTTGGGGACGGCGTTTCCACCTGCAAACCGACCATGCTGCACTAAAGTGGCTTCACACCGTCAAAGAAACTAACAGAAAACTTCTTCGGTGGAGTTTAGCTCTCCAAGATTTTGATTTCGACATCCAACACATCTCAGGAGCTTCTAACAAAGTGGCTGATGCACTCTCCCGTGAAAGTTTCCCAGAATCAACTGGTTAAAATCGTCCTTGAGATGTGGAAAATATTGTTAGTCTTTATGTACTTGGTAGTATATTTAGAGATGCATGTGTCTTATTAACTCTGTTTTCCTAGAGCTCCAGGAAGAAATCCCAGCCAGTGTTTCACCCTAGCTGAGATTTGGGGGGCGTGTCATAAATATAAAGGGAAGGGTAAACCCCTTTGAAATCCCTCCTGGCCAGGGGAAAGCTCCTCTCACCTGTAAAGGGTTAAGAAGCTAAAGGTAACCTCGCTGGCACCTGACCAAAATGACCAATGAGGAGACAAGATACTTTCAAAAGCTGGGAGGAGGGAGAGAAACAAAGGGTTTGTGTGTCTGTCTGTAGTCGTCTTGGCCGGGGACAGAACAGGAATGGAGTCTTAGAACTTTTAGTAAGTAATCTAGCTAGGTATGTGTTAGATTATGATTTCTTTAAATGGCTGAGAAAAGAATTGTGCTGAATAGAATAACTATTTCTGTCTGTGTATCTTTTTTGTAACTTAAGGTTTTGCCTAGAGGGGTTCTCTATGTTTTTTAATCTAATTACCCTGTAAGATATATACCATCCTGATTTTACAGGGGGGATTTCTTTATTTCTATTTACTTCTATTTTTTATTAAAAGTCTTCTTGTAAAACACTGAATGCTTTTTCATTGTTCTCAGATCCAAGGGTTTGGGTTTGTGGTCACCTATGCAAATTGGTGAGGCTTTTTATCCAACATTTCCCAGGAAAGGGGGGGGTGCAAGTGTTGGGAGGATTGTTCATTGTTCTTAAGATCCAAGGGTCTGGGTCTGTAGTCACCTAGGCAAATTGGTGAGGCTTTTTACCAAACCTTGTCCAGGAAGTGGGGTGCAAGGTTTTGGGAAGTATTTTGGGGGGAAGGACGCGTCCAAACAGCTCTTCCCCAGTAACCAGTATTAGTTTGGTGGTGGTAGCGGCCATTCCAAGGATAACGGGGGTAATATTTTGTACCTTGGGGAAGTTTTGACCTAAGCTGGTAAAGATAAGCTTAGGAGGTTTTTCATGCAGGTCCCCACATCTGTACCCTAGAGTTCAGAGTGGGGGAGGAACCTTGACACATCCACTCAGTGTGCAGGAGCAGTCAAAAAAAGCAAACGGAATGTTGGGAATCATTAAGAAAGGGATAGATAAGACAGAAAATATCATATTGCCCCGTATAAATCCCTGGTACGCGCACATCTTAAATATTGCGTGCAGATGTGGTCGCCCCATCTCAAAAACAATATATTGGAATTGGAAAAGGTTCAGAAAATGGCAATAAAAATGATTAAGTGTATGAAACGGCTGCCATCTGAGGAGAGATTAATAAAACCAGGCCTTTTCGGCTTGGAAAAGGGACAACTAAGGGGGGATATGATAGAGGTCTATAAAATCATGACTGGTATGGAGAAAGTAAATAAGGAATTATTATGTACTCCTCATAACACAAGAACTAGGGGTCAACAAATGAAATTAATAGGCAGCAGGTTTAAAACAAAAAACATGAAGTATTTTTTTCACACAATGCACAGTCAACCTGTGGAACTCCTAGCCAGAGGATATTGTTAAGGCCAAGACTATAACAGGGTTCAAAAAAGAACTAGATAAATTCATGGAGGATAGGTCCATTACTGGCTATTAGCCAGCATTGGAAGGGATGGTGTCCCTAGCCTCTATTTGCCAGAAGCTGGGAATGGGTGACAGGGATTGGCCATTGTCGGAAGACAGGATACTGGACTAGATGGACCTTTGGTCTGACCCAGTTTGGCCATTCTTATGTTTTTATGTAGTGTAATTTAATTTGCACGAAGCTGAGATCAAGCATCCTTTAATTTAAGATTAAACATACTATTCATGATAGTTTAGCTGTCATTAAACTTCCATAAAGTCTATGAAGAACAATCCATATGTGTTGATATCAGTAATTGAGTTTGTCACAACCAAGCACCAAAAATGAGCTCTCTTATGGTGCATGAGCAGTAGCAATACATTTTCAATCATTTCTGTGTCAGAATTGGGATTATATGCCTGTGTAATGGCAGCTGGGGAGCCTCCTATCTGAGACCCTGTACTAACACAAAGCTACAGACAGTTGCATTATTATTATTATTTAATAATTATTTTAGTAGAGTTTGTAATCGATTTGTATTGTGTGAACAGTGTGCTAGGAATGAAGATCAGTGCCATACCCCATAGATCTTGCAACCCATATCAAATACTTTAAGAAAAAGAAGAGGAGGAGGAGGAGGAATGGGACGGTAATGAGAAGAAATGTGAAAAGATGGTGAAATGTAGTGTGGTACAGTGACCTAGACCATGGGATTATGTCCTTCTCTAGTGGCTGGCCCTGGGGACTACAGCAGCCCAATACTTTTTTAAAGCGAACAGATTTGCCTTTAAATTCAGTTGGCAGAGGCCAGAGTGTTTGGTGCTGCAGAAGCTAGGTTTGGCTAGGTTCCTGGAGAGTGTGGTTTCTCTCTCTATGTAGCCATCGTTCACTACATTCATCCAAGTCTTGTTAGTTCCACAATTTGTTTCTGTTGTTTATTGTCAGAACTGTGCTGAATCTGGACCTTATGTAACAAACATTTCTCTGCACGAAGGAAAAAAGGGGTTGTAAGCTGTCAGTAAGTCAAATACAGCTTCCAACAGTAGCAGAAATATCAGCCCTTTTCTTTGGGGTTTTCTTTATTTAACAAAGGTCAATTTGACTTAAACCAAATCTTTCATAGACCCTATAGTTCCATCTTGAAACTCAGGACATTAAGCTTGGCTTTTCCAAAAACCTCGGTCAATGTTCCACTGCTGATGGTGTCTCCTACCTGGGGTGTCCAACTTTCTACTCACACAAAACTGATCACCCTTGCCTCACCCCCTGCCCCTGCCTTCCCCAAGGCCCCGCACCACCCCCACTCACTCCATCACCCCTTCTGTCGCTTGCTCTCCCCACCCTCACTCACTCATTTTCACCTGGCCGGCTCATGGGGTTGGGGTGCAGAAGGGGGTGAGTGCTCCGGCTGGGGTGAGACTCCAGCGTGGGGCCAGGAATGAGGGGTTCATGGTGCAGAAGGGGCCTCTGGGCTGGGGCAAGGATGCAGGAGGGGGGTGAGGGCTCTGGCTGGGGGTGTGGACTCTGGGGTGGGGCCAGGAATGAGGGGTTTATGGTGGAAGAAGGGGCTCTGGGCTGGGGATGAGGGGTTTGGAGTGCAGGACAGGGTTCCTGGCTTGGGCAGGGGGTTGAGGGTGTGTGAGGGCTGTGGGTGAGGGTTCTGGGGTGAGGAAGGGGATGGGGGTTTGGGGTGTAGGAGGCTGCTCCAGGCTGGAACTGAGGGGTTCAGAGGGTGGGAGGGGGAGAGCTCTGGCTGGGGGTCTAGGCTCTGGGGTGTGGCTGGGGATGAAGGGTTTGAGGTGCAGGAGGATGCTATGCTATGGTGGGACCAAGGGGTTAGGAGGGCGGGAGGGAGATCAGGGCTGGAGCAGGGGTTTAGGACATGGGAGGGAGTCAGGGGTGCAGATTCCAGGCGGCGCTTACTTCAAGCAGCTCCCAGAAGCAGCAGCATGTTAATCTCTGGCTCCTATGTGGAGGCACAGCCAGGCGGCTCTGCATGCTGCCCCGTCTGTAGGTGTTCTTTGCTCTTTCCAGAGCAACCACTCCCAGGTGTTTCTATCTGCAATCTGCCACAGGCCAGGCCACCTGTGGCTGCTCAGGAAAGAGCAGGGAGCAACCCAAAGGAGCCCAGGAGAGGCTGAGAGAACAGACGAAAAGGAACCTGGGGTGGGTGAAAGCTAGAGGGTGGGTGTAATCTAGTGGTCATGATATGGTTAACTAGACTACCTAGAGTATTATGGGATTGAACTATGCTCCACCCCCTTACTTTCTATTTTAGTTAGTGACAATTCACCTCCCTGCAGCTCAGTGATGCAGCTAAATAAAGCAGTAAGTTCTCAGCCTGCAGTGCTCTCAGTAGACTTATCTATCTTGCTGTGAGTGATCCTTTACAAAAGTGGGTAACAGAGTGCTTGAATCAGAGGAGGGCAGACAGATCCCTTGGGAAGAAGGGGCTGGGCTCTGGTTGAAACTGGGGCAAAGACTTCGTAATTTATTTATTTTGAACTTGGATACCACAGAAGCAGTGAACTTTTGTTAACGCCTGAGTGTTACATTCTGATGCACACCAGAACAGCAATCCAAAAACATAAGGAAACTGAAGCAAGACAAATAGGTGGTCAGTCAAAACAAGTAATAACCACAAATTAGTTAAGTCAGCAACAGTCTGAAAGAAAAATAATAACAGTCCAAATGGCAGGTATATAGCTGCAAGCCCTCAGTAACTGCACACAAGTACACACACACAGGAACAAGCATTAGAACAATGAGTTCAGGGAGCAGGAACCAGGAAACAGCAACGGGGAGTAGGAAGGGAATACACCCATCATCACACTTAGCTGAAGGGCCAGCTCACTGCAGCCAGGCACTTCTATGGTGGAAGCAGGCCAAAGACCATTGTTGAGACACTGAGGTGCTGCAACACTAGGTCTTGACACTAGAGAGCACTCTCGAACATTGAGTCTTGTAGCATTCACCTTATAGTGTCATTGCACGTTTTTAGTTCTCTGGCCCTTCTCTACTCTTTTTTCCTCTTCAGTCTCTAAAACTAATGTGAATCCAACTAACTTATGAGTTTGAGTCAGTTTTTCAAGTAGGTTTGGACTAGAGAACATGCATTTGCCTGTAACACAAATATCACTCTTTCATGCAAAAGAGGTACACACCACTCAGTTATATCAACATAATGAATACACAGTCCCCAATTAATTCTGTAAATCTTTACTTAAACTCACATGCTGTAGGCAAATGGTGTTAGCTAGACCAATATGATAAAATGGAGGGCAAATATAGTGAGGTATGGATCCAATACAACAATCCATAGCAGGACTGATGGCTACATGACCCATTCTACAAAACTAGGCAGATCAGTGATAGGATATAGGCCTGCAGATGCACTAAAGTCTGCTAACAATATAGCAACCTACCACTGCATAGCATGGAGCCTGGAAAGAGGAACATTGTACAGGTCTCACTGTGCAGTCTATTAGCAGAGGGACCAAGGGTCACTCTGCTGCCACCGGAGCTGCAGTACAGTCTCTGTCGAAAGGCACAGTGCACAGCACCACGTTCATCTCACCAGCACAAAGCATCAACACCCTCGTTCACTTTGTGCTCATTGCTCTCCAAACACTTCAGTGACTGTCTCTGCTGCAAGGAGCTCACAACTCACATCTCGCTCACAGACAGCCCCCCAACCTGAAGCAAATACTCACCAGCAACTACACACCACACAACAAAAACACTAACCCAGGAACCTATCCTTGCAACAAAGCCCATTGCCAGCTCTGTCCACATATTTATTCAAGGGACACCATCACAGGACCTAATCACATCAGCCACACTATCAGAGGCTCGTTCACCTGCACATCTACCAATGTGATATATGCCATCATGTGCCAGCAATGCCCCCCTGCCATGTACATTGGCCAAACTGGACAGTCTCTACGCAAAAGAATAAATGGACACAAATCAGACGTCAAGAATTATAACATTCAAACACCAGTCAGAGAACACTTCAACCCCCCTGGACACGCAATTAGAGACCTAAGTGTCACAATTATTCAACAAAAATCTTCAAAAACAGACTCTAACAAGAAACAGCAGAACTGGAATTAATCTGCAAACTAGACACCATTAAATTAGGCTTGAATAAAGACTGGGAGTTGATGAGTCATTACACTAACTAAAAACTATTTCCCCATGCTAATTTTTCCCCCTACTGTTACTTACACCTTCTTGTCAACTGTTTGAAATGGGCCATCCTGATTATCACTACAAAAGGTTTTTTTTTCCCTCCTGCCCATAATAGCCCACCTTAATTGATTGGTCTTATTAAGAGTTGGTATGGCAACCCCCATTTTTTCATGTTCTCTGTATTTATCTATCTATCTATCTATCCATCTTCCTACTGTATTTTTCACTGCATGCATCTGATGAAGTGGGCTTCAGCCCACAAAAGCTTATGCTCAAATAACTTTTTGTTAGTCTCTAAGGTGCCAAAGTACTCCTGTTCTTTCTGCTGATACAGACTAACATGGCTACCACTCTGAAACTTAATTTAAATGGCAATAGGCAAACATTACTGATGCTACAGAAAATACAGTACCTTATGTTTGGTTAGATTGAAGATGTGTTATCGAGCTGGATATCAGAAGGATCCAAAGGATGCTGCACACATGCCACTGAGATGAATGAAGAGCAAGGGTATGATGGCATAGATTTTATCTCACTCTCTGCTCCATCAGGTCACCTCTAGTATATATATTTCAACTTATGGCTACATACGTATTGTACCTTTAACATTTCAACACCTTCCTTTTATGAAAGACACTTTTCTGCAGTACGCCAGATGGCAAAAACCATGGTATAATTTGTGTATCTGCAAACTGAATAGATTTTCAATCATTCTATTTATTATTCCGGTTATTTAAAAACTCACTCTATTTATGGTGGTGTTTGTTTTGTACCTGAATGTTATGCATAAATACTTTATGGGGGTGTTTGGTTTTTTTCTTAGCCACTATATCCACTCCTCACAGCCTAAAAAAATCTCCTTAACCAAATCTATCTTTGGTATGGATTTCAATATCCTTCAAATGGACTTATTGGATAAGCACAGGAACTTAGTCAAATAAAAATAAGGATAAAACAGTCACAATAAATATAAAACATAACAGCAAAGCAGAATGTATTAAAATGCAATTTAAATGAATTAATTAAACACAGCTTGTGAATATAAAAGCAAGGAGCCTTAGGCAATGTTCCCTCTTTCCATCCATGTGTGGAATGAATTTTGTTATGCGCACCAATAGAGAGGTAATGTACGGATGTGCGCCACCAGGACAAACAATAAACCTATATATTTTTAAAAAGTTACAATAGGGATAATTTCTCCAGCCAGGACAGATTAGGTATTTTAGAACTCACTAATCAAAGAATTAAATTTAAGCATAAGAGAAAAATAAAAATTATGAAATGCATAGACCCATCAAAAACTAAAATAATAGCACTTTTAAAGAATAAAATTGCAGAGAATATATGTGTATTGTAGGAAGTATCAAGTAGTAAGAACAACAACAACAACACAAGTATGTATTCGGAGGCGAGTTGAAAGACAGAGTGTCTGTGTATCAGAGACACACACAGTGTGTGTGTGTGTGTGTGTGTGAGAGAGACGGAGAAACACAGTGTGTGTTTGAGACAGACACAGCATGTGTGTGTGAGAAAGAGAGACACACATACAGTGTGTGTGTGTGTGAGAGAGAGAAACGGATACTGTGTGTGTTTCAGAGACACACAGTGTGTGTGTGTGAGTGAGACAGAGAGAGACAAACTGTGTGTGTCAGAGACACAGTGTATGTGTGTGAGAGAGACACTGTGTGTGTGTGTGAGAGAGACGTGCTGCCCCTTTAAGTAAATTGGCACTCACCAGTCTGAAGCCTGCTTGTTCAGACACAGCAGCAGCAGCCAGAAAGCTCTGTCCTACCTTCCACTCTTGAGCCCTGTCGTGCTCCCAACCCCCGCTCTGCGGAAATGGGGTACAGGGGCAAATGGGGGTATGGGGACACCCTCCATCTGCACAGCAAGAAGGAGGCTCCCAGGAGCTGCTGGCCAGGGGCTCCAAGGCAGAGGGCAGCAGCAGCACAGCAGTGGGGGGGAAGGGCAGCTGAACTGCACTAGACACTCAGACTGCTGGGCAGCCACACGGCCCTGAAGCTTAGAGGGAACTTAGGCCATAGGCAAATAGTACGTCCAGGTAAACAAGAAGAAAGAAAAATATCCATGGCCTTCCTGCGTGTGTAACCTTGGACAAGTCAGACTGGATTGTGAGTCTTCATCATGACTAAGGCTCCGCGTTTGTCATGGAGGTCACGGATTCTGTGGTTTTCCGTGACCTCTAACTCTTGCAGCAGCCCAGTGTGCTGGGCTGGGAGCCACCTGAGCAGCATGGGCAACACCTGGGCCAGGCGCATGGGGCAGTCTTGCCGCCCCCCCCCCCCCCCCGCTGCAGGAGTTTGGGTGTGTGTGTTGGGGGGGTGGGGGCTCAGGTCTGGGGGGGTGGGTGTGGGGCGGTGTTTACCTGGGGGGCTCCCCGGGTGTCAGCAACTCCCCTCCCTCAGTTCCTAGCTCCATGTACTGCCTCCGCCCGCAGGCATGGCCCCTGCAGCTCCCACTGGCTGCGGTTCCCAGCCAATGGGAGCTGCACAACCAGGGCTTGTGGTGGGCAGCAACACCCACCAGCACCAGTGGCGCCCCCCGGGCCTCGACTCTCCCCAGCACCCGAGGCATCCCCCGGGCCACACCTCTCCCAGCAGCCTCACACAACCTGCGGTGCCCTCCCCCCAGTACTGCAGCATCCCCTGGGCCACCCCCCGCAGCACCCTCAGGGCTGCCCCCTCTGAGCTGCTCCCCCCTCCCTATTTTTAGTCAGAGGTATATAGTAAAAGTTATGGACAGGTCATGGGCTGTGAATTATTGTTTACTGCCCGTGATCTGTCCATGACTTTTACTAAAAATACCCGTGACTAAAACGTAGCCTTAGTCATGATATAACACTGCAATATTCTTCTAGAAGTAAATTATTATGCACTTCTTTTCCAAATAATAATGTTCATGCCGTGTATTTGCAAACGGCATTAAAAAAAATCAAAATTAAGCTGAAAGTGCTGATGTGAAGACATCTTGCCGATGGAGCTAACAAAAATATATTAATTACTATTAACAGGCCCACAGTAGCAGCTTCTCTACATGTTTTGAACTAGCCTCCCTAAACCTACCCAGAGCAGTGAAAGAACCTATTTTGTCAATTGATGTCTCACGCAGTCCTGTAACACCCTTTACGTTATACAATAAGGAAATTCTTCTGCCATGATAAGGTTAGCAAAATTTTAACATATAAGTTGTATTTATGTTCTATAATCAAGTAAAAAAATCCAGTTTAGGTTTGTTAAAAAACAACTTATTTATCAGAACCAGTATTACAATCTTTATTTATGCCCAAGGGTTCTCCCAATCATTAATGGGGCTCTCAGCCCCATTCTTTGTATTTTAAGTCATTCTTTGTATTTTAGTCCACTTGTGCTCAAAGCCCTAGGTCTGATCTTCCTTGCAGCTGAGAAGAACTGGAGAAGCTATACCTCTACATTTGTAAAGCAGTTCTTCAACTGGACAAAAAGGATGCAGTTGGATGACATGGCAATGGGAAGCTAACCCATTAAACCAGACCTCAAAACTCTGTACAATAATAACAGGTACCTCATTGCATTTGTATAAAACTTGACAAAGCAACACATCAAGCATATTACCCCTTGTTTGCTGAAAAGGCTCTGAATGAAATTTGTTCTTATGTGTTCAGTATTGCTTCACCTGCACCACTGGCTGATACCTATTGTTAGCAACAGCTGAATTTTGTGGTGGTGACAAGGCTTGAAAGAAGACTCACAACAAATTGGTAAGCAGGCTCCTTTCTGAAGACTCATCTAGCCAGTGCTATTCTGCATGAATGTCTCACCAGTGTCCTGGCTCAGGCTTCATTTGGCAAGGAATTTATGTGAACACTTTATGAATTACTTTATGTGAACACTTCCTTTTATATTAATAAAATAGCTATTAAAAACACAAAAGAATATCAAAGGAGGCACTGCATAAACTAGCAGCTGCAGGGCACCAATGCTCCCCAGGAGTCTCAGCTGCCTTCTGTGGTACCTCTTTTGATCCAGCCATAGCAGTTCACAAAGGGGATCTTGCTGAGTTCTAAAGTTCATGGTATAGGCAGTGTCTCTTTGAAGTACTTCAAAGATGCATCCTATGAAGTGAGCTGTAGCTCACAAAAGCTTATGCTCAAATAAATTGGTTAGTCTCTAAGGTGCCACTAGTACTCCTTTTCTTAATGCACATCTAGAGTTGTCTTGTTCTGTGATTCTCTGACCAGGTGAAGAGATTAGCTATCTCTACCAGCACATCTGAAAAAGACCCTTGCTTTCTTTATTATTTATAATGTATACTGCAGTAGTGCTCATAGATCTCAACAATGTCAAAACCCAAAGTGGCAATCCTTTACCCCAAAGAATTTTCAGGCTAAAAGACAGTGAATGGAGAAATGAAAGGGATGTCATGGAGGGAAAATGGACAACGAATTAAATTCTGCTGTGACACTAGTGTAAATCTAGAGCAACTCCTTTCATTTCTGGGCTTATATCAGATAACGGTCTCAATATGTTAAAGTTTAAGTAAGAACCCTATCCTTACTGATTCTGGGTTAGGTGCAGCTGTCATAGTTGATAATCATTTCAGTCCTCAATGTTAGATATATTAAAATTATATCTTCCTTGAAACAATGTATGTACCACCTTTGGAACAATGGAATTTTTTTATAGCATACAAAACATTCATTTTAGAGGTCAATATCTAGGGAATCCTAAACTAACTACCTGCAATCTGGAGAGTTTATCAACAATTTAAACTTTATTTTATGGATTTGCTAGGCTTAATGAAAATTATTCAGGCTATTTAAATTTTAGCAGAGAGTAAATTAGAAGAAAATTTTCCTATGAAGCGCTGCTCTGAGGCAAAATTACAAACCTTGATATTAAAAAAAAAAGGATCTTAAGAGTTCTTTATTGATAATGCTTCCAGCTTGATATGCTTATTAACAAGTTATGTTCTAGCAATGCACTAAGTTTGTGTAACTCAGCCTTGCTGAATTAATGTGAGCATGAAATAAATTAGGATTCTTAGACATTATGGGCAAGATTGCCTCATGGGACTAGGGCAACTGGGGGCACAAAACTCCTTGAGGGTGACCTTGCAGAATTTCTGTGTAATCATTTTTTTCAGGAATCACGTTAATCAGCCATAAACTCTATCAGCTTAAAAGGAAAGTGTGAGAAAGAGAGGGGCGTTGTGCTGTGGTACTGGTAGCTGATGTCTCATGCCTCCTGAGGTGGCTTCTCTTTCAGTTTATGGTTCTATTTGTAGTTTCTCCCATAATTTCTCCCCCCCCCCTTTTTTTTTTTTTAAATCAAGGTTATTAGTTAAACACCCTCTGTCATCAGAGTGAGTTCTCATTCAGAATGCCCCACCATAAAGCTCTTGGATGGACTCCCTCAGCTATATCTGGCTGACACATCCCGATAGCAAGGCTTTTCCTGCCTTTAGATTATCAAGGGCCTACCATCCTCCTGAAAGTTATAAGGCACATTCTGCTTCACTTTATGGGGTAGTGGAAGATAGTGGAGGATACTGGGATTCAAAGTCATGAAGCCGGGCTTTAAGGACCTTGTGAGATCCCAGAGCTCAGCCTCTACCCTGAACTTGAATGTCTACACTGCAATTCTACTGCCCCTTAGCCTGATCCCTGCAAGCCCAAGTCAGCTGGCATGGGCCAACCATAGTGTCTCATTGCAGTGTAGACATACCCAAAGGCACTGGCACAATTCTGCCGTCTATTTGCATTACTGGGTGCCATGGTTTTGAAACAGATCTTCTTTCACAGTCATTGATGTAGCTCTGCCTTGAGGCACTGAGTCATTAACACAGCTCTGCCTCTGGACCCCAAAAGAACCATCTCTGAGAGGTGAGACTTTATCATAGTTCTGGCTGCTGGTGATGACAGACTTCTTTTTTCATTATGACATTGATGCAACTAGGTGTCAAGAGAGCTCTGGCAGTGGGTGCCCGGACAAGATGCAGAGCTATTTCCAGTTTCGGAGGGAACTCTGCATCCATTTTTGCATCAATTCGCACTGAGTTCAGTGACAGCTCTGCCTTCAAGTCAATGAGAGATATCAATTCCGATGAATGGGTGAGTGATCAGCATCATTTAAATTTCACACTTAGGTATCTAAACTTGAACACCCAAAAACAGAGGCAGCCCAAATTAGGGACCACTTATAAACATTTGGATCTGAATAAACAAAGTTCTACTAAAGATTTCTCTTTTATTGCCAAACCATTCATTGCTTTGGAGCTACAATATCTGAATCATGGAAGACATATGGATCTGCAGTTAAACACATTTAGACATATCAGCTTCCTGTAGATCATCAATTGTTCAAACACATCATAGATTTCAATTTAACCTTCTTTGCAAAGATAAACATGAGCTGAAGTGACAGGAAAACTTGGCTGATATGCTTTGAATTATTATTTAATTAAGGGATTCAAATGTGATATGCTTGTCAAAGTATGTTTTTGCAATATATCCTTGTTTTGTGGAATTCATTTTACCTGATTACATTTTAGTGAAGGTCAAATTAAACTTGAGATATCAACTAATACTGTATGTGATGCTTGTGGAGAACTGAGAAATATCTGAATTATTTTGTATAAATATTGTGCATGACTTGGTGTTTTGCATGATGGGTTACTTGCTATAGAGGTAGATCAAAAGGGTTTTTTAAAGAAACCAAGCAGGAGAGGGTTTTTTGTTTGTTTGTTTTTTAAAGTGGCCTGGATAAAGAGCATACTAGCAAATACTCAAACACAATAGCCAGTTTTATAGCCATGAAGAAGCGATTACTCAGACCAGCCCTGGTAACATAGCTATTTTGCCAAAGTTAAGAAGCTGGAGATGAAAAGACACTTATCCCTTAAAAAATCCACCCTATAGAAATTCTCAGCTTCTGGACATTGACACAGAATGGAGCCAGGCCTGGTCTACACTGAAAAATTAGATTAACCTAGCTACATTACTCAAGGTTATGAAACCTTTTGTGCCGTTATCACCGTAGTTAGGTCGGCCTGAATCCCTGTGTAGAAGGATTCATCCATTGACCTAACTGCCATCTCTTGGAAAGGTAGATTAACTACATCAAAGGAAAAAATAACATTCCTTAGTGTAGGATACACAAAAAGAAATGGAGGTATGGACTAGTTGCTTCAGAGCGGTGAGCTTTGGAACTGCTACCCAGGGACCATGACACTGCTTAACAGCCAAATATTGAAATGCTAATATGGTTACTCAGAGTATCTTGAAATGCTTTGGAAACTACATTGGTAATTTTAAAAAATTACTCTGAGATGTTTAAGTGTGTCTAAAATTTGGCCACCATAAAACATTTTTTATAAAAGTATAAATTAAAGAAATAATGCAGGTGAAATGTTTGCTGTGAAAGGTCAAGATCAGTCCATTGTCTGAGAAACATCTCTGCGGAACTCTGTGTTAAAGTGGCATTTTGCTCGACAAAAGTCACTCAGTAAAAGTTCTTATGGCACCTTAGAGACTAACAAATTTATTAGAGCATAAGCTTTCATGGGCTACAGCCCACTTCATTGGATGCATATAATGGAACATATAGTAAGAAGATTATATATAGATATAGACACATATATACATACATACACACACACACAGATAAGTTGGAAGTTGCCATACAAACTGTCAAGGTTCCTCCCCCACTCTGAACTCTAGGGTACAGATGTGGGGACCTGCATGAAAAACCTCCTAAGCTTATCTTTACCAGCTTACGTCAAAACTTCCCCAAGGTACAAAATATTACACCCGTTATCCTTGGACTGGCCGCTACCACCACCAAACTAATACTGGTTACTGGGGAAGAGCTGTTTGGACGCGTCCTTCCCCCCAAAATACTTCCCACAACCTTGCACCCCACTTCCTGGACAAGGTTTGGTAAAAAGCCTCACCAATTTGCCTAGGTGACTACAGACCCAGACCCTTGGAACTCAAGAACAATGAACAATCCTCCCAACACTTGCACCCCCCCTTTCCTGGGAAATGTTGGATAAAAAGCCTCACCAATTTGCATAGGTGACCACAGACCCAAACCCTTGGATCTGAGAACAATGAAAAAGCATTCAGTGTTTTACAAGAAGACTTTTAATAAAAAATAGAAGTAAATAGAAATAAAGAAATCCCCCCTGTAAAATCAGGATGGTAGATATCTTACAGGGTAATTAGATTCAAAAACATAGAGAACCCCTCTAGGCAAAACCTTAAGTTACAAAAAAGATACACAGACAGAAATAGTTATTCTATTCAGCACAATTCTTTTCTCAGCCATTTAAAGAAATCATAATCTAACACATACCTAGCTAGATTACTTACTAAAAGTTCTAAGACTCCATTCCTGTTCTGTCCCTGGCCAAGACGACTACAGACAGACACAGACCCTTTGTTTTTCTCCCTCCTCCCAGCTTTTGAAAGTATCTTGTCTCCTCATTGGTCATTTTGGTCAGGTGCCAGCGAGGTTACCTTTAGCTTCTTAACCCTTTACAGGTGAGAGGAGCTTTCCCCTGGCCAGGAGGGATTTCAAAGGGGTTTACCCTTCCCTTTATATTTATGACACAAACTGTGAGAGGCTAATTAGTTAAGATGAGCTATTATCAGCAGGAGAAAAAAAAATTGTAGTGATAATCAAGATGGCCCATTTAGACAGTTGACAAGAAGGTGTGAGGATACTTAACATAGGGAAATAGATTCAATATGTGTAATGACCCAGCCACTCCCAGTCTCTATTCAAACCCAAGTTAATGATATCTAGTTTGCATATTAATTCAAGCTCAGCCTAGGTGTCCCACAATACAATGTTGTTCCCTAACCACCTGGCTAGAGAGTCAGTCTGTTTAACTAGCCCATTTAATATGTAATTATTTAAACAAAGTGGAATAGTTCAAACAGGGATTTAGAGCGACCCATCCTGAAATAGATTGATGGTAAAAACACTTAGGTTGGTGATACTGGCTTAATGGCTATATTGGTCTCTCAGCTTACACATTTCATCCTGGCTCTAAGAAACCTTCTCAACAAAAGATTCCTTGAAACTGATACATTCCTTCCAAATGTTTCATGAATTTGCATTTTCCAAAAAAAAAACCACCCAACCCTCCAAAAAAATAATCTGTTGAAAAATTCTCAACCAGCTCTAGTAAGAATGGCTTTGTATTGTTCCAAATTTAGTGTCTCTCAGTGACTCCAGACCATATTTTTTAGTTTACAAATAAAAAGAAAGGTTTCAGAGTAGCAGCCGTGTTAGTCTGTATCCGCAAAAAGAAAAGGAGTACTCATGGCACCTTAGAGACTAACAAATTTGAGCATAAGCTTTCATGAGTTTATGCTCAAATAAATTTGTTAGTCTCTAAGGTGCCACGAGTACTCCTTTTCTTTTTGCTAATAAAAAGATATTGGGGTAGATCCTCAACTGTTGTAAATTGCCATAGCTTGATTGTCTTAAATGGAGAGGTGACAATTTACACTCGCTAAAGATCTGCTAAGTGAAGGTACTGCAAACTCACACTGCAATCTGGAAGTTAAGCTAGATTCTCTATTACTGGTGATGATACAGGAAAAAAGAAACATTTACTAATTTGCAGATCAAATCAGGCTTTTTGTGATAGTTGTGCAACCCACTGTCTTCATATTGTACCTTCAGTAACATCTTTGACCCTCCCACACACACACACATATCCCACACACTACTCTCAATAGGTTTGTGCAAGTATAACTGATTATGCTTTGTGAACAATTTCAGTGACATATGCTGAAGGTCTCATGCTGAGAGTACTAAAACATCCTTGGAATTTTGAAACATCATAGATGACAGTTTCCTAACTCAAGAAATGTTGCAGCCAAAACATGGGGAATACTTTATTAAACCTTGTCCTAACAGATAAAGAGGAACTGATCACAGAACTAAAAATTAATGGTAGCTTAGATACAAGTGATCATGACTTGATCACATCTATAATATACAAGCAGGATAAAGTCCAGACCAGTAGGCCAATTTCACAAAGCTAAAAACAATTATGAGGCAAATCAGCTGGGAGGAACAATTTATTCAGAAAATTGTGAATGATAATTGGGAATCATTTAAGAGAACCTTAGTAGAGGCCAAAAAAAAAAAAAAAGCCACAATCGAGGAAGAAGGTTGTCCTGTTTTTTTGTTTTGTTTTGTTTTTTGTTTTTAAACTGTTTAGAGGGGAAATGAAGGCAGCTATAAAATATAGCAAATGGAAGAAAGGGGACATTGAAAGTAATGAATATAAACCAGAAGTTAGAAATTGTAGAAAATTGATCAGGGAAGTATTGGGTGAGAAAGTTACCCACTTGGGTCTGAGACACCCAGGTTTATTAATACAAACATTTATTTTCACCAAAAGTATTCCTTGCAATTACAAGTACTTACAAGTATTACTAAAGTAAGAAATTATAGACATGGAAAAAAATTGGCCAACTACCTTGAGGATTTCTCCTATGATGCTCTGACTACCTCTTACAAACCATCAGATTTTATTACATATCCAAAGTACATGTTCATTAATTCTCTTCCAATCACCATGAAACATCATGAATCCAATTAAGTGAGCTGTAGCTTACGAAAGCTTATGCTCAAATAAATTGGTTAGTCTCTAAGGTGCCATAAGTAGTCCTTTTCTTTTTGTGGATACAGACTAACACGGCTGCTACTCTGAAACGTATCAGTAGCTTATGTAACTGATACAATATGTAGGTGTGAATTTAATTTTGTCATAACCTTTATGTTATCATTCTCTTTTCTGATTGGTTTATTGTCACTGATTATTTGTGTAGGTTTGGCCAGGTCATCTTGACCCTTTACTCTGTACGTATTCTGTAGCTCGTTTTTTTCTTAACTGCTTCTTGGCAGTACATTTTCTGCATCTGTTGTCCTTCAATTTAAATCACAAAAATCACCACCCTAATTGTAGATACCAATTTATAAGCACAACACCACACAGGAGAAACCTATGACTAGGAGAATTAAGGAAAATAAGAAGTCGTTTTAAAAATATATTTTGAATAAAAAGAATAAATAATAAATAAAAAGAATCCTGAGGATAGTATTGGTCCGTTGCCAATTTTTTAAAAGGGTAAATGGGATGACCCAGGTAATTACAGACCTGTCGACCTGACATTGATCCTTGGCAACATAATGGAGCAGCTGATCTAGGACTCGATAAATAAAGAATTAAAATAGGGTATTGTAATTAATGCATGTCAACATGGGTTTATAGAAAATAGATCCTGTCAAACTAACTTGATATCCTTTTTTGGTGAGATTACTAGTTTGGTAGATAAAGGTAATAGTGTTGACATATTATACTTACACTTCCATAACATGTTTCACTGGGTACCATAAGACATTTTTGATTAAAAAACTAGAATAGAAAATTAACATGGCACATATTAAATGGATTAAAAGCTGGCTAACTGATAGGCCTCAAAATATAATACTAAATAGGGCATAATGATCAAGCAGGTGGGTTTCCAGTGGGAACTTGCTGGAATTTGTTCTTGGCCCTAAGCTATTTAACATTTTTATCAATGACCTGGAAGAAAACATAAAATTATCACTGATAAAGTTTGCAGACCAAAATTGAGAGAGGTGGTAAATAACAAAGAGGACAGGTCACAGATTCAGAGAGATCAAATCACTTGGTTAATTGGGTGCAAGCAAAAAATATGCATTTTAATACAGCTAAATGTAAGTGTGCACATGTAGGAACAAAGAATGTAGGTCATACTTAAGGATGGAGGACTATGTCATAAGAAGCAGTGACTCCGAAAAGGATTTGATGGTCCTGGTGGATAATCAGCTGAACATGAGCTCCTGGTGTGATGCTGTGACTAAAAGAGCTAGTGTGATCCTGGGATGCATAAAGAGAGGAATGTTGACTAGGAGGAGAAACTTTATTTTACCTCTGTATTTGGCACTGGTGTAACTGCTGTTAGAATACCATGTCCAGTTGTGGTGCCCACAATTCAAGAATGATGTTGATAAATTAGAGAGAGTTCAGAAAAGAGCCATGAGAATGATTCAGTATTAGAATACATGCCAGACTCTAAGGCTTAGTGTGATAGACTAAAAGAGCTCAATCTATTAGCTTAACAAAGAGAAGGTTAAAGGGTGAATTGATTACAGTCTATCAGAGAGCTCTTCAGTCTAGCAGAGAAAGGTATAAAATGATCCAATGGCTGAGGAGAGATAGGATTGCTCCCTATAAATACATGAGAAGGATAAATACCAGGGAGGGAGAGGAGTTAGTATGGAGAATTCTTTCCCAGATGTCTGATATATGGGTCTTGCCCACATGCTCAGCATCTAATTGAGCCATATTTGGGATCAGGAAGGAATTCTCCCCTGAGTCAGAATGGCAGAGACCCTGAGGGTTTTTCTCCTTCCTCTGCTGCATGGGGAACTGATCACTTGCAGGTTTAAAATATAAATGGTGGATTGTCCATAATTTGAAATCTTTAACTCATGAGGACTTCCGTAACTCAGCCAGAGTTTTATGGGTCCACTACAGGAGTGGTTGTGTGAGGTTCCTGCAATGTGCAGGAGGTCAGACTAGATGATCATGATGGTCTCTTCTGACAAAGTCTATGAGTCTAAGCTGAAGGTGGACAAATTCAGACTGGAGATGACGTAAATTTGTAAAGTAACGGTAATTAACCTTTGGAACACACTTAGCAAGAGTAATGGTGGATTGTCCATCACGGACAAATTTTAAATAAAGATTATGTGGTTTTCTAAAAGAGATAGTCTATGAATTATTTTGGGGAAGTTCTATGGCCTGGGTTATAAAGGAGTGATCACAATGGTCCCTTCTGGACTCAGAATCTATGAATGAATTTTTGGAGACTTTTATTGCTGTGCAAGAAGGAATGAAATCCAACACACACTCATAGCTGGGTTGGCTCTGCAGTTCCAACAGGAGTAAGAAGCAGTAAAAGTTTTTTTATCAGTAACGTCAGCAGCCAGGAATCTGAATGTGCACAGGGAACAGGTCTTGGAAAAGTGTCTCATTTCCACATAGTAATGTTTTCTGAGGGGAACCATACTTTACCTGTTTTCATTAAGAGCTATTGTTTAATTACTACAGTTAAGAGTTTAGATACATTTCACAGGTATCTGAAGAATTAATATCGTCTGATTCTTTAGAGGTACAGGATAACAGAGAACTAGATTGTTCCTCCCTGATCCATCCATAGATGTGACCTTGGATACATGGATCTCACCCATCTCTTTGGTGAGGGATAGGGATCAGACACCCCTGGGTACAATTTTTCCTCTGTCCATTCCAGGATCCTTTGGATTGCTCTTTGTGCATGGGCGAGCTGTTAAAACAGGGCAGGCAGTGATCTTGAAAAGGTCAGGATTAGAACCGAAGAATAAATACCTAACCATTCTGTTCAGTCCATTAGACAAGCCTCACCCATTCTCTTTATTTCTTTAAAATATTCATGCATCTCTAAACAGTTAAAGCATTTGTGTATAGATGAATATGCTATGTACTGCTGGAAATTTTTTTGTCAAAGATAGAAAACAAAAGGGATCAAAGAATAAAACCTTGAGGCATCCTGGTGCATAAGATGCATGTAAATATGATTCTTCCTCACACAAAATAGGTTTATCTGTAAAGTAATTCTAAAACCAATCAAAAAACCCTGTGGGAAAGGTCTGTTTCATTTGCCTTAATCAAAGACCAAATCAAAGACCTTATAAATTTACAAACATGGCCTGAAACAAATGGCTCTTGTTGAGAGCATTTTTTGGCTGTCATTAGCATTTTTGCTGGCCATATATGACCCCTTATTCACATGGTAGCATATTATAGGTGTCACTGGCAACCTTCAGCCATGGTGTTGCAATCAAATGACAAAGTCAGTGTAAAGCTGAAAAAACAATACACGATTGGCCTTGTCAAGGTTCCTCCCCCACTCTGAACTCTAGGGTACAGATGTGGGGACCTGCATGAAAAACCTCCTAAGCTTATCTTTACCAGCTTAGGTCAAAACTTCCCCAAGGTACAAAGTATTCCACCCGTTGTCCTTGGACTGGCCGCTACCACCACCAAACTAATACTGGTTACTGGGGAAGAGCTGTTTGGACGCGTCTTTCCCCCCAAAATACTTCCCAAAACCTTGCACCCCACTTCCTGGGAAATGTTGGATAAAAAGCCACACCAATTTGCATAGGTGACCACAGACCCAAACCCTTGGATCTGAGAACAATGAAAAAGCATTCAGTTTTCTTACAAGAAGACTTTTAATAAAAATAGAAGTAAATAGAAATAAAGAAATCCCCCCTGTAAAATCAGGATGGTAGATATCTTACAGGGTAATTAGATTCAAAAACATAGAGAACCCCTCTAGGCAAAACCTTAAGTTACAAAAAAGATACACAGACAGAAATAGTTATTCTATTCAGCACAATTCTTTTCTCAGTCATTTAAAGAAATCATAATCTAACACATACCTAGCTAGATTACTTACTAAAAGTTCTAAGACTCCATTCCTGGTCTATCCCCGACAAAGACCAGCATATAGACAGACACAGACCCTTTGTTTCTCTCCCTCCTCCCAGCTTTTGAAAGTATCTTGTCTCCTCATTGATCATTTTGGTCAGGTGCCAGCGAGGTTACTTTTAGCTTCTTAACCCTTTACAGGTGAGAGGAGCTTTCCCCTGGCCAGGAGGGATTTCAAAGGGGTTTACCCTTCCCTTTATATTTATGACAGGCCTGTACTTCTCAATTCAGCTGTGAACCAGTTTCTTCAGTAATTCAGTAGGGTTTCATAGAGACCCAAACACTAAATGTCAGGAATTTCAAGAAGCTTCATACCAAAGCCAAATCCCAAAATGTAACAAAGACATTCATGATCCACTGCGGTAATTTCAAAAGGGTATGTGTAAGCCTCAGGAATGTGCTTTCTGGATGTGTTTTCCACCTACCAACATGGGGTTGTCCCTAGAAATAGACTCACAAGGACTTGCTATTGTCCCAAAACATTTTGCTGGTTTGGATTAACTGGTTTGTGTGTGTCTTACTAGTAATGATAACTGCTGATTACCCAGTTTGGTACAGTATCTACCTTTTACTGTTCTGGTTCGTACTTTCATTTTAATTTCTCCTTTTCCCTATTGATTCAAACTGGCAAGGGCCTTTGTAATCACAAAGAAAATTAGAAACAGGGGAAGGAAAGAATTTCCATGCTTCACAGGCTTACCTGCAATCTCATGTACACATGTAGTAGGCACTCTTATGCAATGTTACCTGTTTTCCTCTGCCCTGATTCAGCACAATAGTTTAACATCTCCCTAACTTTAAGCATGGGAGTAGTCCCATTGTATTAAATGGACTGGGATGACATCAGTGGCATTTACTAAAGGCCCTTAATGGTTTCTGGTAGGGATTATAAATGTGAAGTTTGAGCTGTAAGAAAAACCAAGGGAACAAAACTACTATAGCTGAGTATTGCAGCAGTCAGTGTGGGCTATGAACTACAGAGTTTAATCTAGGATAAGGTGGTTCGCTTTGGGGAAAAAAAAGGAACTTTCTCTAGGAGAAATTTGCTATTGCTGGTGTTTATGTAAGCCTTAATCTTAATGATTTTTCTATTAAAATCCCTTTATGTACAAAATCTATTCCTAAAGCAACTGTAAATTACAATTTAATTTATCAGTGTGGCATTGGCTGTCTTCTTATTTTCCTCTTAAATGAAATAACTCACTTCCCCTGCTCAAAGCCCTCAAATTGCTTAGGGCCATGAAAGATATTTCTTGATGCTCTGCCTCTTACCTGGATCTCATAATGTTATATTTTATCTTTAAAATAAATTCTTTTATACACTGTATTAGAGAAATAATTTCTACAAAGTTGGTAAGATCTCTACCCAAGTTATTTCTTAAATATTTTTTGACAAAATATATACATCCTAGATAAAGTTAATTATGTCTGTGCTTTTGGGACATGGAATTTCTTTTTAATTGAGTTTTTCCAGTGTTCTTAATTTCTTTTTTTTTTAAATATGACTCCACCTGGTAATTCCCTTACTTATCAACTCTAACTTCAATCCCTTTTCTATACCATGCTGAAAGTCAAGGAGCAAAAATAAGAGCAAAAAAAAAAAAAAAAAATCAGGCCATGACAATAAATTTAATTGGTCTAATTTACCATTACACCAATTAGTAAGAATTTTTTCTTCTTTTTAACATTCACAGCATCATTACTAAATCTACTACTACTTCTTAACTACTCCTCCAGTAATAACATTGGAAATGTATGGCAGAATGAATATATAACAATTTTTATTTTCATATATTACAATCAGGGTGCCAGTCTTCCCCCAAAATACACTCCTGTGTTCAAATTGTGTTTTTCTTTCCATTCTCCTTTGAGCTAATTTACAGTGTAACTAAACCTATGGTTTAAAGTTTAAAAAGTGGTTAACAGCGATTACTATTCTTTTTTTCAAAATATATCTTTTGGGGGCAGATATAGTAAAAATATAGACAAAGCTAGGTTAACAATTTATGCAGCATAATACTAATGATTATGATCTACACCCAAGTCTTTCAAAACACATTATATTCCAAAGGGAAGAAATGTTATTAAATAAAGTTTATATACATTGTGTTTTTCTATTTGGTTTAGAACAGGTAGTCACATAACCAAATGTCTGTGTAATATATTTATCTATTAAAGGGCTGGCTTTCAAAGGAAGAAGTGACAGTTAAGTGCCCAACTCTTACTGGCTTTCAATGGCAGGTGGCACCTAACTGCCAGTTGTGCTATAGAAAATGGTCCCCAAAGAGGCTTGTCAACTTGTTCTTAGAAGTGATAGACCTGATGATTTCTGTGGAAATATGCCAGTTTACCTTACCTAAAAATCTGGCCCATTGTCCCATATTTTGCAATTGCTGATGCTTCATATGCCTGAGTCAAACCCCATTAAGACTAATGGGAGTTATTTTATTGACTCCAATGGGTTTTAGATCAGGATGCAGGTTAACTTTCATTATTGCCAGTCATAGTAGTAAATGAAGAAGAGGTTCTATTTTGCTTCACAAATTCCCAGTAGGTACATTTAACCCCATGGTTAGCAATGATAGCATATCATCTACATGAAAGTTATTTTTTCATTAACTTTGTGATAAAATTTGTGATAATATCCAGAAGGGTCAGCATTTGGAATCCATGAAAACATCTGTGGTTACACTACAAATAGTGTATGATAACTATAATGGAAGGACATAATCTTATTACTGTCAGACTCATAAGACCATAAGAATGGCCATACTGGGTCAGACTAAAGGTCCATCCAGCCCACTATTCTGTCTACCGACAGTGGCCAATGCCAGGTGCCCCAGAGGGAGTGAACCTAACAGGTAATGATCAAGTGATCTCTCTCCTGCCATCCATCTCCACCTTCTGACAAACAAGGCTGGGGACACCATTCCTTACTCATCCTGGCTAATAGCCATTAATGGACTTAACCTCCATGAGTCATCCTTCCTCTGTCCTTTCTAGTTTGACATTATTATTAATAAAAATAGCTATTACCCTTATTCTTTCCTTTCTATTTTTCTTTTCCAGTTTTCTGTTATTTCTATTCCACTTTCTCTCACCACTTATTGCCCTTCAGTCTGTTGCTGCTTTTCAGTTTGTCTTCACTGCAGAGGTAACTCAGGTGTTTCCCCTAACCTGGCTCCTGTCCACACAAAACTCTCTTACTTGAGTGTGGTAGTGCTTTAGGGTATGTCTCCATAGCAACTGGCAGCCCACAGCAGTGAGTCTCAGACAGACTTTGGCTCATGGGAAGCAAAAGTGGATGGGAACCTGGGAGGCAGTGACCATGAAATGGTCGGGTTCAGGATCCTGGCACAAGGCAGAAAGGAAAGCAGCAGAATATGGACCCTGGACTTCAGAAAAGCAGACTGACTCCCTCCGGATGGAGGCAAGATCCCCTAGGAGAATAAAATGAGTGGGAAAGGAGTCCAGGAGACCTGGCTGTATTTTAAAGAATCCTTATTGTGGTTACAGGGACAAACCATCCCGATGTGTAGAAAGAATAGTAAATATGGCAGGCGACCAGCTTGGCTTAACAGTGAAATCCTTGCTGATCTTAAACACAAAAAAGAGGCTTACAAGAAGTGAAAGATTGGACAAACGACCAGGGATGAGTATATAAATATTGCTCGGGCATGTAGGAATGAAATCAGGAAGGCTAAATCACACCTGGAGTTGCAGCTAGCGAGGGATGTCAAGAGTAACAAGAAGGGTTTCTTCAGGTATGTTGGCAACAAGAAGAAAGCCAAGGAAAGTGTGGGCCCCTTACTGAATGAGGGAGGCAACCTAGTGACAGAGGATGTGGAAAAAGCTAATGTACTCAATGCTTTTTTTGCCTCTGTCTTCACGAACAAGGTCAGCTCCCAGACTACTGCACTGGGCAGCACAGCATGGGGAGGAGGTGGCCAGCCCTCTGTGAAGGAAGAAGTGGTTCGGGACTATTTAGAAAAACTGGACATGCACAAGTCCATGGAGCCGGATGCGTTGCATCCGAGCGTGCTAAAGGAATTGGCGGATGTGATTGCAGAGCCATTGGCCATTATCTTTGAAAACTCATGGCGATCGGGGGAAGTCCCAGAAGACTGGAAAAAGGCTAATGTAGTGCCAATCTTTAAAAAAGGGAAGAAGGAGGATCCTGGGAACTACAGGCTGGTCAGCCTCACCTCAGTCCCTGGAAAAATCATGGAGCATGTCCTCAAGGAATCAATTCTGAAGCACTTACATGAGAGGAAAGTGATCAGGAACAGTCAGCATGGATTCACCAAGGGAAAGTCATGCCTGACTAACCTAATTGCCTTCTATGATTAGTTAACTGGTTCTGTGGATGAAAGGAAAGCAGTGGACGTGTTATTCCTCGACTTTAGCAAAGCTTTTGACACGGTCTCCCACAGTATTCTTGTCAGTAAGTTAAAGAAGTATGGGCTGGATGGATGCACTACAAGGTGGGTAGAAAGTTGGCTAGATTGTTGGGCTCAATGGGTAGTGATCAATGGCTCCATGTCTAGTTGGCAGCCGGTATCAAGTGGAGTGCCCCAAGGGTTGGTCCTGGGGCCAGTTTTGTTCAATATCTTCATTAATGATCTGGAGGATGGTGTGGATTGCACCCTCAGCAAGTTTGCGGATGACACTAAACTGGGAGGAGTGGTAGATACGCTGGAGGGTAGGGATAGGATACAGAGGGACCTAGACAAGCTGGATATGAGACAGTGTACCTTTGTTGCCAAGAAGGCCAATGGCATTTTGGGCTGTATAAGTAGGGGCATTGCCAGCAGATCGGGGGATGTGATCGTTCCCCTCTATTCGACATTAGTGAGGCCTCATCTGGAGTACTGTGTCCAGTTTTTGGCTCCACACTACAAGAAGGATGTGGAGAAATTGGAGAGAGTCCAGCAAAGGGCAACAAAAATGATTAGGGGTCTGGAACACATGACTTATGAGGAGAGACTGAGGGAACTGGGATTGTTTAGTCTATGGAGGAGAAGAATGAGGGGGGATTTGATAGCTGCTTTTAACTACCTGAATGGTAGATCCAAAGAGGATGGATCTAGACTATTCTCAGTGATAGCAGATGACAGGACAAAGAGTAATGGTCTCAAGTTGCAGTGAGGGAGATTTAGGTGGATATTAGGAAAATCTTTTTCACTGGGAGGGTGGTGAAACACTGGAATGCGTTACCTAGGGAGGTGGTGGAATCCCCTTCCTTAGAAGTTTTTAAGGTTAGGCTTGACAAAGCCTTGGCTGGGACGATTTAGTTGGGATTGGTCCTGCTCTGGGCAGGGGGTTGGACTAGATGACATCCAGAGGTCCCTTCCAACTCTGATATTCTATAATTCTATGATTCATGGGGCTCATGCTATGGCACTAAAAATAGTAGGGTAGATGTTTGGACTCAGGCTCTGAAACCTGGGGTGGGCGTAGGCTTTAGAACCTGAGCTCCAGCCTAAACGGTAATGTCTACACAGTTGTTTTTAGTGCCATGGTACAAGCCAAAGTCTGTTGACCTGGGCTCTGAGACTCGCTGCCATGGGCTGTGTAGACCACACCCATACACTTGAGTTAACTGGCTCATCTGGGGTACAGGCTAAAGCCTAAGTGAGGCTTACATTTGAAGTGGTAACCTTCCCACTTTGCACTGAGAATGCAGGCTAAACCACTTAGTGCTGATACCTCCAGTGCTTTCTCCCTATTCCCCCATGTGTCCAGATCGATAGACAAGTGCTTCTACAATTCACTGGGAAAGAATCACAATGTGGCTCAGCTTACAGCAATGTTAAGTACTGGGGGACATGAAACCAGAAGTCCTAGAGTCTCTGATGAGTGAGTACAGCACCAATATGGATGCAGCTGAGTGAACGCTATTTGAGTATAGCTCTGCGGCTGCTCACACCTGAGCTAGGCCAAACTGGGTGCTCATAGCCAGATACTGATCACCTGAATTAACTCTGCAGTGAAAATATACCATTTATTATGAAGTAATCCGCACAAGGGGAATGGCAAGTGACCTGAGGCAGATGGTCTAACCTGAATTGGAGGCTGGGAAAGCTGCAGATTAGGGCATAATGATGTCACCTGGCTATTCCAGCAAGCGTCTACCAGTGAAAAAGGAAGAAGTCAGGAGAAGACACTTCTAATGCAAGAAGAGATGAAAACAACTTTAAAAATTAAATAAAATAGGCTTCATGAGACACTCTGTATGCACCAAAAAGGGAGAAGAAAGAGTTCAGACATTTATAATTATTAACTGGTTTTCACTTTATGACTCATCCAAAAGATAACAATTTCAGCAAGTCAAGGCCCTGTAGCACCATGCTGTGGCACTCACTCAGAACTAACGAGGATCAGTGACAGTTACTAAATCACATGAGTAGCAGCAGCAGCAAAAGCACTAGTAGGTATCTCTTCGCTAAATAAGAACTGTTCTTCATAACCACAAATCTTGCACAAATCAGTGTAATTGCCCAACTGGACAGCTTTGAAGACACATCCTGTTGTTCAGCAAAACATTCCCGCTTGTTTCATGAGTTCAGTTATGTGCTGGTTAATGCCTTCTGATGCTTCTTTGATTCTTTACCTTACACCGTCATTAGAAGAATTGTTTTCAGCTTTGTTGCCGATTCTCCAAACAATGCTGTTCACATATCTAGAGCCGCAGGCAAAATTCAATATTTGACAAATATGAGGCTTTTTAACACTCTGTAACAGGTTGTGCAACAAGACATGAAGCACTGAGTGTGTGTTCCTTGACAATAAGCCCGAATGATAAAATCTGCTTTTATTTACTCACTTCATTATTATTGCTTAACCCCCCCCCCCCCCCCAAAACAGGTTTAACATTCTAAATGAATCAATGGAGTGAGACGACTTGTCTGTTTGCCAGACGTTCAAGTGAAGTGTCTGAGCCACTGTGGCTTTTGTTCACCCATCTTTTTTCCCTTGTTTGTTATTTTTAAAAGGTTTAATACAGGAAAACTCTTACGTTACACATCTTCAATAGGGGAGGGATGAAGTTAGACATAGGGTTTTGGAATCAGCAATCAGATTCTTAGGTTCAAAATTCTACATGTTTACTGTATAATCCTCAATAAATCTGTGCCTCAGATTACTAATCTGTAAAATAGATAGTAGCATTTCTATAATATGCATTGTGCTTTATAGACAAATAAAAGACAGGGCTGTGATACTCATCCTTTGGCCCCTTTATGCTGGGTAAGCCCTAAAAAAATTTCTGTCAGGAAAAATCCTGAGGAACTAAGGAATAAAGGAAGACAGTCACAAGATTGTCCTCCAAGCAACCCCTTGTAAAACCTGGTGTAGGGGGCATATCAGGGGCAAGGCCAGGGCAGGAGGGACGTATCTGGACAGAGCTTCAGCATAGTGTTGTGGAGATCCCAGACAGTGCTGCAGCCTGGAGAGTAGCCCAGGGAGGCTTCTATAAATTAGGCTATGTCTCCACGGGAGACCTGACAGAGGCACAGCTGAACTGCTGCAGTTGTGCCGTTATAAGGTCTTCTGTGTAGCCGCTCTATGCCGTCAGGAGATTGCTCTCTTGCTGGCATAATTAAAATACCCATAATGAGCGGTGGTAGTTATGTCAGCAGGAGAGTGTCTCCTGCCGACAGTGCTGTCCACACTGGCACTTTTGTCAGTGAAACTTTTGTCAACAAGGGGGGTGTTTTGTTACACCTCTGACTGACAAAAGTTTTACTAACAAAATTGCTCATGTAGACAAAGCCTTAGAAAGGCCCCCATGGCTAAATTACACTGGGGGTCTGTCTAATCCTCAGAACAGCCCAGAATCACAATGGTACAAAAGTGGCATAAGTCACCTAGCTATGAAGTGGTAAATGATTCAGCACAAAAACTTACAAGATTTCTGCCCTGAGGACCTTACAATCAGGGTCTACTTGGCCAAGATTCAACTCAGATTCTTCTTGTGGGCTAGGCCATGGGCTGCACCCCTCCATCCCAAAGAAGGCATTCCCCAGCTTGGACGCCCTGTACTGTGGAGCTGTGAATGTTGGGAGCCTGGTGAGGGGATGGCTCTGCTAAGGAAGTGGTGAATCAGGGCATGGTGCAGATAGGGTACTCTGCTGTTGGGGGAAGATAGCCAGCCAGTGGAAGCTACCCTGGGGGAGCAGGGCCTGGGCAAGGAGATGTTAGCACTGCTGTGGGGGGAGATGGGAACCAACAGGAAGGCAGGGAAATTCTGCTGCTGCCAACAGGGCCCATGCTTGGGGGCTCTGCCAGGGAGAGGTGGTCAGGCAAGGTTCTGTCCCAGGGGTTGGATCTGTCTGCCCACTGAAGGGCCAGGTGCTGGATTCCCCTCACCCAGCAGTCCTGGCCTTCCCAATAACCTGTGGGTCTGAAGCTGCCTCCACACTATGGACCCCTTGACCAGACCCAAACCCATGAACCCCCCACAGGGCCCTCCTGGTATGCCCTAGTGGCTGAGCCCCTTCTGCAGGGGAGGGGCCCTGCAACTCGCTGGTCATGTGGGGTTTCCCCTTTTTCTCACCCACAAGTGCTGAATTTAGGACCATCCAGGTTCCCTCTTTCCTTGTGCGCAGGGGGCACACATGTAAATTGAATCTCTGAAGGTGACGGCAGAGAGCAGCAAAAAAAATGTGAACCTCTGCTCTCCAGTATCAGTGTGACTTACTGGAATACTGTGACCAGTTCTGGTGTCCAACCTCCAAAAAGGAGGCTGACAAAAAGGGTTCAGGAAAATCATTCAGGATCTGGCAAACCTGCCTTAAGTGAGAGCCTAAAGATGCTCAATCTATTTAGTTTATCTAGTGAAGGTTCAGAGGTGATGTCATGATCTACAATCAGCTCGGGGGGGGGGGGGAGATTTCTGATAGTAGAGGGCTCTATAATTTAGAGGACAAAAACATAAGATGCAATGGCTGGAAGTTGAAGCTAGACTTATTCAGACTAGAAATAAGGTTCAAAATTTTAACAGGAAGGGTAATTAACCATTGCAACAATTTATCTATGGATATAGGGGACTTTCTATCATTTGAAGTCTTTAAAGCAAGATCAGATGTTGCTCTAACTCAACCAGAAGAAGCAGCTGCATGGTAATCTGCTCTTATCACATTGGGCTTGATTCTCTAATTAACACTGTTTTTACATTGCTATAACTCCATTGACTTCAACTGAATTATTCTGGGTTTACATCAATGTCATAGGAGAATCAAATTTATTTTCTTTAATTCAATTATATGAAAGCAGTTTAGTATGTCAGTCTGAGATTATAGGGTCCTTTGTTTCCAAAACTTGTTGATTGCAGGACTGGGTGCACTCTCAAGAGTTTTGTTTCACGATATACACATTTTGTTGCAGCTCAGAATTTAAACCTTTGAATGGAAATAACTCATTTGTCATCTAAATGGAATCCCGCGGTAATTCAGGTGGGATGTGAACATACAGGCATATTATGTACACTGTGGTACAATTATATTTGATCTGCTTGACACAATGTATTCACGGCTGGAAAAATATTAATACAACAGATGTAGGACAGTATTCAGATAGTGTAAGCAGGTGTAATGCTGTTGAAATCAATGTCACTGCACCTACTTACACTATGGCTGAATCTGGCTGAGGTTGCTTCTTTATAATCCTTCACTTTGAGATTGTGACTGTATAAGATTTATTTAAAATTATTCTGTTTGATGAAATACTTTAGAGTCTGCAATTTATAGTAGCAGTCCACATTCTTTCCAATTATCTTAAATTCATTAAGAAAATGAATGATCCTACTCTCATATGCAGATGTCAGAACTCAATGTCCAGGTTCCATAACCGAATAATAGCCTCTGTATGCAAGGAGGCAAAGTGCTGTAAATCTCTCTGGGCACTCTTCCATCACATGACTTAGTGTGTGCAATGCTGCCCCACAGTCACAGTTTGGAGAGAAAACCAGGCCAATCTGGTACTCAGCTGCAACAACTCTGGAGAAGCCATAGAGTAGCCTATTGGGCCTGGTCCAGGATCTACTATCAAGTGGACAAGGATGCAGGTGCAGCCAGCGGTGGACTCCTGAATTTACATAGTGTGTTAGACTCCTTTCCACTGATGTTTCCATTCTAGAAGAATATAGTCTGCAGCTCACTGGCACTAATCATGGCAAAGGCTCAGTAGTGATCTTCTCCAGGAGTTTGTATGCTGCTGTAGCAAAGGGGCATTGAGAAATCAGACAGGGTGCCACACCTGTCTATAGGAGTGGGATTTCTCCCCTGAACACAAGCAGACCTTCAAGTTGGTGCTGTGTGGTGTTTTCTTTGTGAGAATGGGGCATCAGAAAACTTTAGATGTAATAGTTTTGTTTCATCTGTCACAGGTCTCCAGGTAGATTTAACAGTAATGACATCTTATAATTATGAGTTATAAGTCAGGAGGCCACTAATATGGTGGCTGAATTCAGCCCCGTGTCAAAAAGCTGAGTGTAGTGGCTGTGCCCCTGGACCACAATTCAGCTGGAGCAAACATCAGAGCCAGTACGGATGTATGAAGGACTGAAGGGTCTTCTCCTGAGGAGGTATCCAATCATTTTCATAACAAGGCAGAGATCTTGATTTTCAGGTGTTCCGGGGAGGCTGCTTTGTCAGGCTATGGTTAAGCTTTACTCCCATGTATGTAACAGTTGGTTGGAATGGCAGTAACCATTGTTGTACACTGATCAAGATGGGTTGATTGGCAAGATGATTGTGTAGATGGAAAGTAGTTGCCACTATCTCGGTTGCATTAAGAATTAGTCTCTGTTTCTGGAAATAAGTGGTCAAAATATCCATGTCTTGGCTGAGATTCCCTTTAAACCTATGGAAATAGTTTCCAGTGTGAGCAATACAGATCATCAGGATATGCATACCTTTTGGCCTGCATTTCAGGAAGATCATATGTGTGTATATTGAATGAAAGGACAGCTAAAACTGACAGTTGTGTCAGTAAGGACTGCACCAACTTTCTTTCCTGACTCAAATGTGTTTTTTATATCTTGAGTCAGACAAATTACTTGATCCTTGGTGCATCATCCCCTCCTGAATCCAGCCTGAGCACAAGGCAGCTGAAAGAATGATAAACAGAAGGGAACAAATTCATAAAAGGCAAGAAGACAGAATATGAATCAATGATAAAGGTAAGACGGAAGCTTGGGAAAGAATGATAAAGGGTATGAAACTCTAAGTCAACGAATCTTTTACTGATTCCTTTCAATGCAAATACCAAATAGCAGTATTGTTTTCTGTTAAGTATAACCCAAGCAAAATCTAGGTCATAGTCAGTTGATACTGTTCAACAAGTTGAGTGCCTGTAGTTATTGTGTGTACAAATTTTAGATATGCCTGTCTCAATCCATATTTAGGTATCCCAAATACATATTTTGGACTAAAAATATTAATGGAAGACACCTACCAATAAGTTATCCCCAAATGTAGATTTATGAGCCTACATTTAGGCACAAAAGTTTGAAAACTGAGCCTTGAATTTCCTTCACATGGCATGTGTGACAATAAGTCTGTTAGATGTCACATTAACATTTCATGGGCATTAGCTAGCAAGTAATACAGTCACTTCCCTGCATACAGCTTTCAGCTTGATTCCTCCACTCTGTTGTCTCTCCTTCATTCTCTACATGTCTTTTCTCTTCCTGCCCAGTATGCCAGGAACAGCCTCAGCCTCTCTCCTCTGAAAACCAGTTGATCATATTCTCTCATATTGACATCTAATCTAAGGTATTTTAAAGGTGCTTGCCACTGCAGTATATAAGACAGCATCTTTTGCTTAGCCTTCAAATACCAATATCCTCTTTGATGCTAACCCACTCAGTGTTTTGAGTAGGCTAAATTCTACCTTCAGTTGTATCCATGCAACCCAGTTAACATGTTTGGCTATGACCACGTTTACACATTTGTTCTACTATTGTCAATACTACCACTAATGCTGCGGACCCAAAAATTCCATATTCATAGATTCCGCCACCAGAAGAGATCATTGTGATCATCTGTCTGACCTCCTGTATAGCACAGGCCGCAGAAATTCCCCCAAAATAATTTGTAGATCATATATTTTAGAAAAACATCCACTCTTGATATTGTGTCTGCCCAGCATTCAACTATATGACCCAGCTTCAGACCTAGCTATGTTTCTGATTTCTTATCCAGACTATATATGGAACTGTGAGAATGTCACAGTTCTAGTGTCTCAATTTTTACCATGCAAGATTCTTACCAGCATGAAATTTTCTATTAATTCCCAGCATGGTACGGCTTGTTTACACAAAATCTTTTGATATTCAAATTAAGGTGTTGTCCTTCAGTTATTTAAAGAACATTTGTACAAAACAGAAATACAAATAAAATAGCTAGCACTTTCATAATGACAGGGCAGGCTTTTTTTTTTTTTTTTTTTTGGAGCCCCGTAAGGCTGAAGCTAAGGAAAGGCCATGAGTTAACTTCTTTGTTAGAGGGCTTTCCATTCACCCTGTCCCCTAGTTCTTGTCACACAGAGAGAAAGCAGAAGACCGGAAGTCTGAAGTGTAGGTAATGCAATGTTTATTGGGGTTAGATTCCAGCAAGCATGTGGACCATAACGCTGATGCCACAGAGCCTTGTTTCCCAGTGTCCCATTTCCCTCCCCTGCCCTTTAGCAGGCATAATTATATATGAAAGGCACACTTACAGTCCCACCTTTTACAATTTATAGTCATGTTCCATTTTGGGGGATTGTGGGTCTGGGGTCTTTGTTCCAGCTCTTTTCTACCCCATGTAAGGGGTAAGGAGTGAGGTTGAGCTATGGTCAGGGGCAGACATTTCTCTGGCCTTTTAGTGTTTTACCTTCCCCCCAATCCCTCCCTGCCTCTCCTGATTGGTTGCTTGACCTTGCCTTGAGATAGGAGTTGAGGCAGTCTTAAAGTGTGTGCTCATATATTATGCTCCCACCATGCCCAGGAATACTTTAACTGTTCTTATCTTTACAATCCCATCTGGGTAGGCAGAAGCAACATACAGTGTCTTTGTCCTTTGTTTACACATATTAGTAAGGATTCCTTTGTTCACGTATATTAAGAACGTAAAAAAAATTAAACAGGCAAGCAAGACCCATGTCAAGGTTCCTTCCCCACTCTGAACTCTAGGGTACAGATGGGGGTACCCGCATGAAAGACCTCCTAAGCTTATTTCTACCAGATTAGGATAAAAACTTCCCCAAGGCACAAAGTCTTTGCCCTTGGATTAGGTAAAATGCTGCCACCGCCAAGTGTTTTAGACAAAGAACAGGGAAAGGACCACTTGGAGTGCTTGTTTCCCCAAAATATTCCCCCAAGCCCTTATACCCCCTTTCCTGGGGAGGCTTGAGAATACACAAGATGAGCACAAACCCCTTGGATTTTTAAGACCCAAAAAACCCAATCAGATTCTTAAAAATCAGAACTTTATTAGAAGAACAAAAAAAGATAAGAACAACTCTGTAAGATCAGAATGGAAGATAATCTTACAGGCAGTCAGATTCAAAACATAGAGAATCCCTCTAGGCAAAATCTTAAGTTACAAAAAGACACAAAAACAGGAATACACATTTCCTCCAGCACAGCAAATTTACAAGCCAAAATGAAGAAAACCTAACACATTTTCTAGCTAGATTACTTACTAACTTTACAGGAGTTGAAGTGCTTGCATCTTTGATCTGTTCCCAGAGACAAAGGTAACTACAGACAGAGAAAAGTCTTTTTCCCCCCCTCCAGATTTGAAAGTATCTCATCCCCTCATTGGTCATTTTGGGTCAGGTGTCAGCGGGGTACCTTAGCTTCTTAACCCTTTACAGGTGAAAGGGTTTTGCCTCTGGCCAGGAGGGATTTTATAGCACTGTATACAAAAAGGTTGTTACCCTTCCCTTTATATTTACGACAACCCAAAATTCTATTTCAGGAAAAAATACAGGCCTGAATCCTACATTGTCATTAGCACTCCTAACACTGTTGCCCTCCTGGTCCTCTTGCTGGAGTGTGGTCTGCTGAGAGGTGGTGTGTGTGTGTGTGTGTGTGTGTGTGTGTGTGTGTGAGAGAGAGAGAGAGAGAGAGAGAGCGAGAGCGAGAGCGAGAGCGAGATGATTGTACAGCCAGTGAGTTGGAGTGATTGTATACGATGTGAGAGCAGTTTCTTGCTTTGCCTGTACTTAAGGCTTTCCCAGAAAACTGGTTAATAAATGTATAGTCCCAGGCAGAAACTAAGACAAAAGTGATGCTTTGCATTGGAGAGGAGGGAGTTCTCAAGCACTGAATGAAACAGGGAATCACATCCTCTTTCTGGCTTAAATAGTGTCTGAGCCAATTGGAGAGGCCAGACGTGTTGTCCAGTTGGGAACTTCATGGGCAGTGTAAGCAAAACCCTAATGGGAAGAAATTGTCTCAAATAAAATTGTACTCCATTTTGCTCTATACTCCATTTTGCTAGTAAGAAGAAATTGTAGCCTTGAATTAGTAAGTTGAAATTGTTCTGAGTTTATTCTTTACTGATTGTGTTAATGATTGTTTTTAGAAGGACAGAAGTTTTATGGTTGTAATTGCCTTATTTACTGTTTGGTGTGAGTGAAGAATGTGTGGTAGTTAACTTAGAAAGTACAGCTATGCCAGATGCTCAAGAAGGGAGTGGAGGAGTCGAGAGGCACCAACTTTCACCCAGATGGCATATTGATGATCCTAAAGCAAAGGCATACACCCCAAGGACAAGATAAAGAGTGGAGCCAGAGGGACGAGATAAGAAACAGCTGTGGATAACTCCCAGTAACAACCCAAATATGCTGATTGGAGCACCCTTGAACAGCTCCAGTATAACACAGCAAGGTCCAGAGACTTGTATGGGAGCTTATTATTATCACTCTATGGTGAGACAGGGTTCACCAGCCCACACTCCTGGCAAGCTGCCAGATCATGGCTGTAATTTGATAACTGCCTGGGAATCTCCAGACCTGGCTTTGGGGCCCCCAATCCTTCACGCTTAACATTACAGTACTTTACAGCATCAAATGTTTCAGGACAGAACATAACACTGTAAGATGAGAACTTCAGCCAGCAATGAACACCACCACGATCATCAAATCCATGAGCCAAGGCATCTTTAGATCACAGAAAATAATTACCCAAGGCAAACTTTTAACCACAGGTCTAAATGAAGAGAATGAGTCTTCACTACATCACTGGAAGATGATAAAAAAAGTCCATGAACATAAATGATGCCCTGTACATGTTCATTGAATTGTGACCCAAATTAGAAGTCAGACAGCAGAAAATGCTAGAAAAAGGAAAATCTACTACAGAAACAATGGCTCAGTACTTGAAGTATGTCTATAATGCAATCATGGGGTTTGGTCAGTGTGTGTAGACGTACCTGAGCTAGTTGTAATGCAGCTTTCTTGGGTAGCAGAGCAGTGAAGATGTGGCAACACCGGCTGTACCCTGAACCCTGGGTAATTACTGAAGTAGCTGGTCTGTGCAACCATGACTTTCTGCTACAATACCTGAACTAGCTAGATTAAACTGAGCTCAGGTATGTCTACATGAGCTGCAATCTTACCCCATCACTGCAGATTAGACATATCCCTTCAGAAGGAATCTATAACTTTTGTGAGAGCGCAAAGAGCACTGGGGCACTGAGAACCTGTAATAATCACGGTGCTTAGCTGCATCAAATATGTGAATGAAAAATTGATGGCCTTACTCTAAACAAAGCATTTTGTACTGAAGCTCACAGAACTGGTGCAAAAATACTATAGTGATGGAAGAATTAAGTAGTATTGCCAACCCCAATCATTCAAAAATCATGAGTCAGGTTCCCCAAAATCATGAGATTTAAAAAAAAGGTTCTTTTTTCTTTGCCCTGTAGTTTTTGAGCCATTAGATTATACACAGGTAATGATTTCAAGCTTTTCTTTGCATTCATTAGGGCAGGACACTTACCTTTTAAAAAAATAACTCAAGTTAAGATTGTGTCATAATCAATTGTTTCCAGGATCTGGAATTTTAAGTAAAATGCCAAATATCTAAACTTGGTATCTCTCAAAGGCCTCAATCAGGACTGGGGAACCCAATGTGATCAGCACTGTATAATCATATAAAGAAATAAGGTCCCTGTCTTAGAGATCTGACAATCTAATCCAGTGCATTATGTATCAAGTTAACATTTGTGCTCCCTTTTACAGTCCTAAATCATTCTGCTCTATCCTACAACTCTGATCTGGTCTGATTTTAATCCCCCCTCCAGTTTCTACTCTAATAATGATGGCAATGATCTAGTCACAAATGTATAGATTTTTAAGGCCAGAAGGGACCATTATGAACATTTCATTTGACTCATATATAAAACACAAGCCATTAGAATTTAAAACCAGTGAATTCCTTCAAGCACCAAAACTTGTGCTTAAATTAGAGAAAATAACCCTTTTCATTTCCTTCGTTTGGTCCACTGTGCCTTTTCCCATGCTAGTCCCTAGGCACCTAATGTTCTTTACAACCATGTTCAGCAAACTACTATGTTTTCTCCCTTTTACTCTCTGATGCTTTAAAAATAATAAATAGTATTAATAACAGGAAAAGAAAATCAATGAAAAATACATTAAAAAGACTTTCCCTCTTTCCTATCCCCATGTTTACTATGTGTGTGTTTGAGTAAGTGAATGTATGTGTGTGTACGTGGATATATTATAGGAGAAACTAGTAGCAGCCCCTTTATTTAAGCTGCTTTTCACTTCTCATTGTAAGGGATTCTTGTGACCTTTTCTTTGAGATTCCTTCATACTTCCATTATTTGCAGCAGATCTTTGATATTTGGCATGGAATATCTGATCTCAGGAAGTGCCCTTTGTCCCATAAAATTCCTTTCAGCTTTTTTTAATATATGTATTACAATACAATATTTAATTTCATGATCACATATTATTTTTCCATGTGAACCACTCCCACATTCAGTTCACAGGACAGATGCGCACAGGTGGAGAATTAAGGTTGCATTTGGGTATTTCCTAATCTTTTATTGCTTGACCTTGCAACATACATAAAGTTAATGTAATAGGCTTGTGTGTGTGCACACATGTATGTAAATTTAGATCTGGCAAGTTCCTAAATATTTTCTCTTTCTACAAATATCTTTTTTTTTCCCATAGGGGCAACTGCTTTTCATCTGGCATTGTTCTTCATTCATCTGCTAATCTATCCCAGGCAATGAAACATCGCAATAATAGTGATATTTCTATCAATGGAAAAGGCTTGTTACCCTGTCAAAGAAAGCTATTAGGGTGATTTGACATGATTTGTTCTGACACACATCCATGCTGACTTTTACTTATCACCTGATTATCTTCTAGGCATTTGCAAATTAATTAATTCACTTGTCTACATAATTTTTAAACTTGTTTTTCGCCTATTTTAGCTTATGATCTTACCTCATTTTCACTAGCATTCATTATGTTAGATGTCCACTCGCTACTGAACTTTTTGGTGAAAAATTAAACAAAAAAATCATGTAGCGTTTTTGTCATTACCACATTTTCTGTTATCATTTCCCCAAACACATTCAAATGAATTTAATATTGCATTTAATATTTTAGTGTAGTTTTACAACTTGTGTTGGCAACCTTTTTGAACCTCCTTCACATTTAGTGAAAGGCAAATCTTATTCAGCATCTTTGAAAAAAAGCTTTAAATGTACATATTGTATAAATGAGATATTTGGATCTGGAACCAAACTTGATTTTGGCTAGAGTTCACGAATCAGCTTTTAGGGCTGGATTTGAACATACACTGACATCTTAAGATATTTTTGTCAAGTGGTGGGAATTTCATGAGATCAGCTATTTTGCTGAGATTTCCTCCATTCTGGGACCAAATCTCTATTACTGAGAGATTTGGCGACACCAAAATTAGTCAGAATATAGGTCTCTTCTGGGTTTCATTCCGACTTGGGGCTTGTCTTCACTATGGGGATAAATCCACCTAAGTTATGCTACTCCAGCTACATGAATAACGTAGCTAGAGCTGACATAGCTTAGGTCGACTTATCTCAGTGTTTTCACTGCATGGCATCAATGGGAGATGCTCTCCAGTCAACTTCCCTTACTCTTCTCAGAGAGCTGGAGTACTGGGTTCAACCAGAGAGCACTCTGCCATCAATTTAGCAGGTCTTCACTAAACCCACTAAATGGATCCCTGCTGCATCAGTTGGAGTGGAATCGATCTCCCTGTAGCGAAGACCAGACCTTAGAACCAACACTGGAAGAGGGAATGAATAGGCTCCTGTAATGGGGTCAGCACCTGCCTCTTGCAGGCTCCCTCTTATCTCTGGCTGATATACGTGCAATCACAGTTCTTTTCACAGGGAGGCACCCACCTGACCTTCTGCTGCTCTTCCCGCCAGCCAGGAACCTGGTCTTCAGCAGTCCCTGGGCTTCAGTCCTGTCTGCAGTGAGCTCTCCGCAGTGAGCTGTTTGCAGTAATGCTGCTTTTTCAGCCAGTCAGTTACCCAGTCTTTGCTCCTCAAGGTCCACCCAACAACTGAACTTCTCTGCTCTGCTGTTTGTCTTATATAGGGCCCTTCTGGCCCTGGATTGGTCGCTCCATCAGCCCCTCTGATTGGCCACTCTTCAGCAGTCACGCTAGGCAGTCTGGAGGATTTCTTTCTGCTCTATTCTGGGGCAGGGTGATGCAGGGCCACGAGGCCTCCAGGAGGGGGCCTCCAGACCTAGTCCACCCTGCCACAGCTTCTCATCTATCTTGGCTAGCATGAAGTATGCTCTATGAACTTTTCATACATAGACGAAAGCATACATGTCCCAAGGAGCTAACTATGGCCTTCAGCAAATAAGTGGGGGTAATTTACAATAGTTTCTCTTCTTTATAAAGAACATTTTTTTGTCATGTACCTGGTAGGTATCTAACCACTCTAGGAAATATGGATGAGTAACAGTTTACCATGAATAAGAAATTCTGGCCATGACTGCACACATTTGGCTGTCAAATGACCCAGTTAAACTGGCCGTATGCTTTCTTTCTCTTGCCAAGTGGATTTCTGTTACTATTTGATAATGTTGCTATTATTTGATTACAGTGTTTTAACCCAAATGCCTTGGTTTATAATACCAGTTTGAATATAGGATTATTCAAGACAACTTGGTCTCTTTTAAGATTCAATGAGGAGCTGCAGCGTCTACAATCTGACATGACTGAGAGATGGAAGAGAAGGGAGAAACGACTGAGAAAGTAGAGGTTTCAGAGTAGCAGCCGTGTTAGTCTGTATCCGCAAAAAGAAAAGGAGGACTTTGGTACCTTAGAGACTAACAAATTTATTTGAGCATAAGCTTTCATGAGCTATAGCTCACTTCATCGGATGCATTCAGTGGAAAATAAAGTGGGGAGATTTATATACACAGAAAACATGAAACAGTGGGTGTTACCATACACACTGTAAGGAGAGTGATCAGGTAAGGTGAGCTATTACCAGCAGGAGAGCGTGGGTGAAGGGGAAACCTTTTGTAGTGATAATCAAGGTGGGCCATTTCCAGCAGTTGACAAGAACGTCTGAGGAACAGCGGGGGGGAGGGGGGAATAAACATGGGGAAATAGTTTTACTTTGTGTAATGACACATCCACTCCCAGTCTTTATTCAAGCCTAAGTTAATTGTATCCAGTTTGCAAATTAATTCCAATTCAGCAGTCTCTCGTTGGAGTCTGTTTTTGAAGTTTTTTTGTTGAAGAATTGCCACTTTTAGGTCTGTAATCGAGTGACCAAAGAGACTGAAGTGTTCTCCGACTGGTTTTTGAATGTTATAATTCTTGACATCTGATTTGTGTCCATTTATTATTTTACATAGAGACTGTCCAGTTTGGCCAATGTACATGGCAGGGGGGCATTGCTGGCACATGATGGCATATATCACATTGGTAGATGTGCAGGTGAATGAGCCTCTGATAGTGTGGCTGATGTGACTAGGCCCTATGATGGTGTCCCCTGAATACATATGTGGACACAGTTGGCAATGGGCTTCGTTGCAAGGATAGGTTTCTGGGTTAGTGTTTTTGTTGTGTGGTGTGTAGTTGCTGGTGAGTATTTGCTTCAGGTTGGGGGGCTGTCTGTAAGCAAGGACTGGCCTGTCTCCCAAGATCTGTGAAAGTGATGGGTCGTCCTCCAGGATAGGTTGTAGATCCTTGATGTTGCGTTGGAGAGGTTTCAGTTGGAGGCTGAAGTTGATGGCTAATGATATTCTGTTATTTTCTTTGTTGGGCCTGTCCTGTAGTAGGTAACTTCTGGTTACTCTTCTGGCTCTGTCAATCTGTTTCTTCACTTCACCAGGTGGGTATTGTAGTTGTAAAAATGCTTGATAGAGATCTTGTAGGTGTTTGTCTCTGTCTGAGGGGTTGGAGCAAATGCGGTTGTATCGTAGAGCTTGGCTGTAGACAATGGATCGTGTGGTGTGGTCTGGATGAAAGCTGGAGGCATGTAGGTAGGCATAGCAGTCAGTAGGTTTCCAGTATAGGGTGGTGTTTATGTGACCATCACTTATTAGCACCGTAGTGTCCAGGAAGTGGATCTCTTGTGTGGACTGGTCCAGGCTGAGGTTGATGGTGGGATGGAAATTGTTGAAATCATGGTGGAATTCCTCAAGGGCTTCTTTTTCATGGGTTCAGATGATGAAGATGTCATCAGTGTAGCACAAGTAGAGTAGGGGCATTAGGGGACGAGAGCTGAGGAAGCGTTGTTCTAAGTCAGCCATAAAAATGTTGGCATACTGTGGGGCCATATGGGTACCCATAGCAGTGCCGCTGATTTGAAGGTATACATTGTCCCCAAATGCGAAATAGTTATGGGTGAGGACAAAGTCACAAAGTTCAGCCACCAGGTTTGCTGTGACATTATCGGGGATACTGTTCCTGACGGCTTGTAGTCCATCTTTGTGTGGGATGTTGGTGGAGAGGGCTTCTACATCCATAGTGGCCAGGATGGTGTTTTCAGGAAGATCACCGAAGGATTGTAGTTTCCTCAGGAAGTCAGTGGTGTTTCGAAGGTAGCTGGGAGTGCTGGTAGTGTAGGGCCGGAGGAGGGAGTCTACATAGAGTCTACATACCTGATCACTCTCGTTACATTGTATATGGTAACACCCATTGTTTCATGTTCTCTGTGTATATAAATCTCCCCACTGTATTTTCCACTGAATGCATCTGATGAAGTGAGCTGTAGCTCAGGAAAGCTTATGCTCAAATAAATTTGTTAGTCTTTAAGGTGCCACAAGTCCTCCTTTTCTTTTTGAGAAATTAGAGTATACATTACTGAATGTAGCTATAGATGTACTCACTGAGCTCTACATTATGTTAAACAGAATCTAGATACTTTTGCTTTTGATTTCACTGTTACCTGCCTCATTTTCCCTTTTAAGTAACTCATAGAGTTTATCACTAAACTTTATCCTTCCCTATTCTCCTCTTGTTCCCTACATTTCTGATTGTAACCTTGGGTGCAATTTCTGTACCAGTAAAAGATCAACGATTACGTAGAAATAACCATGTAAGCATAAAAGATTAATGAATGGATCATACCTCTTACATATTCCATGAATAATCTGTGCACTTTTAATGGCATGGGATTCCAAACAAGCTATTCAAAAAATAATTATTTGTTCTACTTAATTTTCTGAAAGACTCTTTTAAAACTTTGAATCCATGAGGAAGATTTTTTTAAAGTATAATCATAACTTTCATAAATATGTTTTGCCTAAATTAGAAACCTTTTAAAAATGATTAGTTAACCTTTTCTTGTATTCCTGGTTTTTCTTAACGTGTATAGCCTTTATGTTAAACCCTCCATAGCTTTGCCTATCTTATGTTTGCCTTCAGTGTAATTCTGCCAAATTTTTAATTCAAGCTTTTGGTTTTTTTTCCTTTGTGATAAACTTCCTCCAATACAGATTTCTAGCATCTCCTCTCTACACAGGAGTGCAACTAGAATTTTCGTAAGGAAGAGGCCCAGAGCTCTCTTTCCACTGCCCTGCACCTGGCCCCAAGTTCTCTCTCCTGCACTCTCATAAGAGCAGACATACTGGGTCAGGCCAATGGTCCATCTAGCCCAGTACCCTATCTTCTGACTATGGCCATAACCAAATGCTTCACGGGGAATGAAAAGAACAGGACAACTTCAAGGGATCCATCCTCTGTCCGCTAATCCCAGCTTCTGGTTGTCGGAGGTTTAGGGACACCTGGAGCATTGAGTTGTTTTGCTGATCATCTTGGCTAATGCCCACTGATGGAACAATCCTCCATTAATTTACCTAATTCTTTTTGTCATTTTTGACCTTCAGAACATCCCAAAATTTTATAGACCTCTATCACATCCCCTCACCAGTTGTCTCTTTTTAAAAAAATTAAACAGACCCACTCTTTTTAAATTCTCCTCATATGGAAGCTGTTTCATACCCCTAATAATTTCAGTTGCCCCTCTCTGTACCTTTTCCAACTCCAATGTAATGTTTTTTGAGATTGGATGATCAGAACTGCACACAGTATTCAAGGTTTGCACATATCATGAATTTATGAAGTGGCATGATATATCCTGTTTTATTATTTATCCTTTTTCTCATGGTTCCTAACATTGTTAGGTTCTTTTGACTACTACTGCACATTGAATGGATGTTTTCAGAGGTGTATCCACAATGACTTCAAGATCTCTTTCTTCAGTGGCAACCACTAATTTAGATCCTGTCCCTTTTCATGTATAGTTGGGATCATTTTTCCCAATGTGCATTACTTTTCACATATCAACATTAAATTTTATGATATCCCTTTGTAACTCTTTGCAGCCAGCTTTGGACTTAACTATCTTGAATAGAATCATAGAATATCAGGGTTGGCAGGGACCTCAGGAGGTCACCTAGTCCAACCCCCTGCTCAAAGCAGGACCAATCCCCAACTAAATCGTCCCAGCCAAGGCTTTGTCAAACCTGACCTTAAAAACCTCAAAGGAGGGAGATTCCACCACCTCCCTAGGTAGTGCATTCCAGTGCTTCACCACCCTCCTAGTGAAAAAGTTGTTCCTACCATCCAACCTATCCCCTACTGTAACTTGAGACCTTTTCTCCTTGTTCTGTCATCTGCTACCACTGAGAACAGTCTAGATCCATCCTCTTTGGAACCCCCTTTCAGGTAGTTGAAACCAGCTATCAAATCCCCCCTCATTCTTCTCTTCTGCAGACTAAACAATCCCAGTTCCCTCAGCCTCTCCTCATAACTCATGTGTTCCAGTCCCCTAATCATTTTTGTTGCCCTCCGCTGGACGCTTTCCAATTTTTCCACATCCTTCTTGTAGTGTGGGGCCCAAAACTGGACACAGTATTCCAGATGAGGCCTCACTAATGTTGAATAGAGGGGAATGATCACATCCCTCGATCTGCTGGCAATGCCCCTACTTATACAGCCCAAAATGCTGCTAGCCTTCTTGGCAACAAGGGCACACTGTTGACTCATATCCAGCTTTTCATCCACTGTAATTTTATATTGTCTTCACAATTTGTGTCCTCACTATTCATGCCCTTTTCCAGATCATCTATGAAATTGTTCCACAGCACAGGTCCTAGTACAGATCTTTGGGGAACCATGCTATTTACATTTTTCCATTGTGAAAACTGATCATTTATTCCTACCCTTTATTTCCGATCTTTTAGCCAGTTACTGATCCATGAAAGGGCCTTCCCTCTTTTCCCATGATTTCTTTGTTTGCTAAAGAACCATGGGTCAGGTTGTTAAAGGCTTTCTGAAAGTGTAAATACACTATATCAATCAAATCACCTTTGTCCATATGCTTGTTGACACCTTCAAAGAATTCTAATAGATTGAATAGATAGTATGATTTCTCTTCACAAAAGCCATGTTGACTCTTCCCCAACGTATTGTATTTATCTGTGTTTCTGATCATTCTATTCTTAACTATAATTTTAACCAACTTGCTTGGTACTGAAGTTAGGTTCACTGATCTGTAATTTTCAGAAGATCCTCTGGAGCCTTTAAAAAAAATCAGCATTACATTAGCTACCCTCTAGCCATCTGGTACTAAGCTGATTTCAGTGATAGGTTACATTCCACAGTTAGTAGTTAGTAGTTATGCAAAAAGAAAAGGAGTACTTGTGGCACCTTAGAGACTAACCAATTTATTAGAGCATAAGCTTTCGTGAGCTACAGCTCACTTCATCAGCTCACGAAAGCTTATGCTCTAATAAATTGGTTAGTCTCTAAGGTGCCACAAGTACTCCTTTTCTTTTTGCGAATACAGACTAACACGGCTGTTACTCTGAAACCAGTAGTTATGCAATTTCATACTTCAGTTCCTTCAGAACACTTGGGTGAATACCATCTGATCCTGGGGACTTACTACTGTTTAACTCATCAATTTGTTCCAAAACCTCCTCTGTCGCCACCTCAGCCTGGGACAGTTCCTCAGATTTGTCACCTAAAAAGAATGGCTCAGGTGTGGGTTTCTCCCCCACATCCTCTGCAGTGAAGACTTTTGCAACAAATTAATTTAGCTTCACTGTAACAGCCTTGTCTTCCTTGAGTGCTCCTTTAGTACCATTGTCCAGTGGCCCCACAGACTGTTTGGCAGGCTTCCCGCTTCTGATGTACTTTAAAAAATTACTGTTAGTTATTGTGTCATGAGCTGGTCGCTCTTTCAATTCTTTCTTAGCCTACCTTATTATATTTTTACACTTAACTTTCCAGAGTTTATGCTCCTTTCTATTTCCTCACTAGGATTTGATTTCCATTTTTTAAAGGACGCCTTTCTGCCTTTCCCTACCTCTTTTACTCTGCTGTTTACCTATTGTGGCAATCTTTTTCTGGTTCTCTTATTTTTTTTATTTGTGATATGCATTTAGTTTGTGGTTCTGTTATGCTGCTTTTTATATAGTCTTCATGCAGTTTGAAGCTATTTCCCTCTCATGACCGTTCCTTTTATTTTCTGTTTAAGTAGCTTTCTCATTTTTGTGTGGTTCCCCTCTTTGAAGTTACATGTGGTGGTGGTGGGGTTCTTTTGTGTTAAATATGTTAAATTTAATTACACTATGGACACTATTATGAAAGTTTAATCCATGTTCAGTTTTGTGCTCCACTATGATTAAATCAAGAATTTCCTCTCTCTGTGGACTAGCTGCTTCAAGAAGTAGTAATTTATGGTGTCTAGACATTTTATCACTGCATCTCATTTTGAGGTGACAGGTATGAGGACAATTGATATCTCCCATTATTATTATGTTCTCTGTTTTTGTAGCCTCTTTAATCTCCCTGGACATTTCACAATCACCAGCACCATCTTGGTAAGGTGGCCAATAGTGTATTCCTACTGAAATACTCTTATGCTCAAATACAGAATATGAATCCATAGAGATTTTATAGCACAGTTTTATTCATTTAAGATTTTGACTTAATTTGAATCTGCATTCTTTCACATATAGTGCCACTCCCCCAACAGTATGGCCTATTCTATCATTCCTGTATATTTTATAATGTGTTATTATCATGTTCAATTGACTATCCTCATTCTGCCATGTTTCTATCATGCCTATTGTATCAATATCTTCATTTAGGGCCAGGCACTCTAGTTTAGCCATCTTAATATTTAGACTTCTAGTATCTGTATATGAGCACTGCTACATTTTGTGAATATTCAGTTGCTTTCCTCCATGATAAATTTAAACAAGACTCTTATGTTTTATTGTTCCTCATTAGCCCCTATCCCTACTTTACCAACATCTTTCCTATCCTCTTTACGGGTACATATAGAGCTCCCATTTTAATCAGTTCATCCCTAAGGGGTGTCTCCACTCAAACCATGCATTCCTCTGCACCTGTCAGCTTTTCCCCAGACTGTAGTTTAAAAAATCATCTACAACCTTTTTCATTTAAATGGCAGAAGTCTGGTTCCATTTTGTTTAAAGTGGATCCCATTCTTCCCCCTGCACCCAGCTTCACACACGGTTGCCTCCTGCTGCCTTACACCTAGCCTAGCACTCTTCTCCCTCCCCCTCATTTCCCCCTATCCAGCTCCAAGCTCTCTTCCCCCTTGCACTCTGCCCTGTGATGACCCCCGCACACACAGCTAGCCCTGCACTCTTACCCAGAGACTTAGTCAGGCTGAAGAGCACCATCCCTCCCAAGAGTCAGGCGGTTCTGGGATTCTCATATCCCTCTACCCCTTCTGCATCTCTGCTTCCCCAAGAAGCACCACAATACCATATCCAATCCTCCCACCTTCCTGAGAACTGGGGTTTCTGGTGACCTCTGCTACATATCTCCCAGGGGGCTGGGGGTGCAAAGGTGAGGGGGCCAAGCAGGTGCATAGGGTTACAACATCACTCAAATTTGGCCTGGCTGCCCCTCCATCCAGACAGAAAAGTGACGAGGTAAATTTCCAGCTATGGTCTGGGCCCTGTGCACCCATCCAGTGTGATGTTGTCTCTGTACTATGAAAAGGATGACTTATGGCACCTTAGAGACTAACAAATTTATTTGAGCATAAGCTTTCATGAGCTACAGCTCACTTCATCAGATGCATTCAGTGGATGTACTATGTTCACACTTCAGCTGCATATTTCAGCTAAGTTCACAAATATATTCTAATTACTGCTGTTTTGTGACATTTAAATGATGTCTGCTCCACTTTGGAAACAAATGCTATCCACAGAACTGAAGCATGGATATGCACCATAATATCTTTCCTTTGCTACTATTTGAATTCAAATCCTGTTGTTTCCTCTGTCTTAGGTTTCCTTATGATCTCTAAAAAAGAAAAGGAGTACTTGTGGCACCTTAGAGACTAACCAATTTATTTGAGCATAAGCTTTCGTGAGCTACAGCTCACTTATGAAGTGAGCTGTAGCTCACGAAAGCTTATGCTCAAATAAATTGGTTAGTCTCTAAGGTGCCACAAGTACTCCTTTTCTTTTTGCGAATACAGACTAACACGGCTGTTACTCTGAAACCTGTCCTTATGATCTCTGTTCTTAACAGAATCATTGTGGACAATAGATCTTATTATATAAAATTGTCTTTCCCTGGATATTTGTCCCAATGATTCTCTCATTGTTCAGACTCCGTTTAATAAATTAATCTTTACTCCTTGATATGTAGCTCTTAATTGGGATATTTTTACATTATATGTCTCTTTTATTTTTCTTTAGATGGTTTACCTTCAATGAAATAGCCATTAAGGGATCGAAAAAATCCTCTGATTTTCTTCCTTTATGTTACTTCCATGTGTGTTTGAATCATTTCCCTAGTTTCCTGTCTTTTGCAGAACATACAAATGCCTTGCTCTTACAGTCAAGCCCCAGCATAAAACAAACCAACTCATAAATTAGCATTAAGACAGACTTACAGTTGAACAATTGATTACCTTTAGCAGTAGATGTCTTCCAACAACAATGCCCTCTCCGTGTCTTGTCCCTGTACCTCCTTGTAGTTTCCTGACTCTACCTGATTCAATAAATATATATAGTTGTGCTTGTTCCTTTTTTTCTCTTGAGCAAATGAGAGACTCCATGAATGCCTCGTAATTGACTTGGCAGTCTTCAGCAGCAGGAAACTCTTTACATTCAGGGGCTTGCTCTACTTTGAGAAGGTTTGGCCAGATCTGAAAAAGACACTGATTCTAGCACAGACCCTTAGAAAATAAAGCTGAGATTTAGTGGCATTTAGACATAAACACTTCTTAAGTAGAAGGCGTATGGGTGGTGCATGTTGCACAAGACCTATTAAAGTGACCTTCTTTGAGGCATTTTAGGCAATTTGTATGCTGGTCCATAATGAACATCACTGAACTGTTATCATGACAGAGCCAACCCCCTGTCAGCAGTAGCCATAATGGAGGTTTGTTGCTTTTGAGGACAGGTTTGTGTGAAACAGACTAAAACTGCAGTGGGAGCTTCAAATAAAACAAACCAAACCATAAAACCAGATCTAAAACACATGAAAAATTACAGTAACTAATATAAGAAAGAAGAAAAAGATTAAGCCAAATCCCCAAACTCAGGAAAACAGAAGACAGTCTGATGCATTCAAGCAAACTCTGCCCACTGAGAGTGAAAAGGAACAAAGACAGTATTACAATGTCAATGGAACATGATAATACCACAGTCCAAAATATACAGGAATGATAAAGTAGGCCCTACTATTCGGGGAGTGGCACTATATGTAAAACAATGCAGATTCAAATAAAGTCAAAATCTTAAATGAATAAAACTGTGCTATAAAATCACTATGCATAGATAGTAGTATTCTCTTACATACCCTCACGTGCTTCTTTCCATGTGTAAAAGGATATGCATGTGGACCAACAGTCACTAGTCAAGAGGCTGTAGTGAAATACTGAATGTGTCCTTATGGTATCGCTCTTCAGAGGAAACTTGGGAAGGAAAATGTTCTAGTAAATCAAGTTTGTCCAATTTTAGCTGCAAATATGAAGCTGAACTTTCAGAAACAGAACAATTCATTCATCTTTCTTTGTTTCCTCTTAGACAGTGTTAGTGATCTCTTGATATAAGAGTAACTTTATGCAATTAGTTTTTTAACCTAACTTGTATTAGACCCAAAAAGTTTAGATAAATTCAGATAAGCTTCAGACATACATTTGAACTTGTATGCTTAGCAGAGTCAAACCTTTTAACGTCTGTCACTCACTAGTTGATAGCCAGAGTCTTTGTAAAGACCAAAATATGTTTTGATTTCTGGCCTCCGAGAGTACAAAAGGTCACTCCAGTTAGTGAATGATCTCTCCAGTACAGCAAAGATATCTCCACATATTTAAACAAATAAATGGCTGTGCAGAATATAAATAACCAAAGGTTTGTTCATTGTCTTTCAGGCACATGCATAAAAGTGAAAGGCAATTTTGTGTAACCTATAAACACAACTAATGTAGTACACTGAGAGACAAAGACATTTTTGTCAATAGTTTTTAATTGAAAGAAAAGAGGCAACCAATTTCCATGGTGTAAAATGTGATCAGTTGTGTCAGAGCTTTATAAACCATATCCTACTTTACAGCATAAAAAAAATGAAAAACATGATGGACTTTGAATAACGCCTCAACAGTAATGCTGTATAATTGCTTTCCATCCTTTCTATCAGCAGTGAAGCTTTAAAACATTGATCAAAGACAGTGACTAACACAGAATTCTTCAGCAGCAGCACATTGTTAAAATTCCTCATCCTCCTTAATAATTGTAGCATGAGCCAGCATAAAGACGATTTTTTTTCAATCCTCAAATGGTTTTTCAACCTACGCAGAGAGGATTAAAAGAATCTGACAGGAATGAGCTATATTAGAACATCAGTGTCAAAAGATATATCATGGGCAGTTGCCTCAAAAGCATAAAAATACTCTGAACATTTGACATTATTGCACAATGTAATGTATAAGCATTATTCATGTCAAATACCAGCTCCAAAGAGAAGACATGCAAAGCCATATTTGATCTATTACCAATTGAAGCATTTAGAAATTAAACATGTTTGCTGATGATATAATGCACTTATTATACTCTCTGATTTAATGTGAATTCTCCCAAAATACTGAGCCTACATGTTGTGAATGAGTAGAGTAGGTCGGGATTTTTCTGATAAAACATTTTTAAGCAGAATATGATGATTTATTGAAACTGAAAGATCCCTGTGGGAACATGTTAATTTTGATGAGTTATTCATTATGAAAAAAAATTGGGAAAAAAATCAATACTGCCAAAATGTCCCATTTTGACAACTTCAGATTGTAACATTTTGATTTTCAGTACAGAATTACTTTTTGTTTCAATATTTTAGTTAATTTTTATTTTTTTTAAATAAAAGTTATAATTAAAACAAAAGATTTGAATATTATTGAAACATTTTAATCAACCCAAACTTATTTTCCCCCAGGTTTTCTGTTCATGAAAATTTTCAAGTTATTGACTTCCTATCCTAATCTGGGCTAAGACATTTTTCCATACTCTCAAAGACTTCAAATGAGGAAAGCTACATCTTGCCTGCCCTACTAATGAGTTACTGTAGTGGTTTGTTTTTAATTGTATACAAGTCAAATCAGTTTCACTCAAGTTTTATTGACTAGAAAAACACATGGAGAAATGTTCCCTCCTCCTCCCCCACCCCTCCAAGGTTAGGTTCCTAGAGCTGGAAACTACAACTTTAGGGCCATATGCTCTCTCTCTCTCTCTCTCTCTGTCAAATTATATATATATATATATATATATATATATATATATATATATATATATATATATATATATATACACACGTGCACGAGAGCAAGCAGGCTTTGTGGACTCTGTAGCCTGGGGAAGTCCAGACCTTTTAGTTACTGAAGGATAGAGGGCCCCACAAACTCAGCCAAGAGCAGGGCTATCACTTCAATCATTGTTCTATATTTCCTTTTGTTTTTGTTAGAGGATAAACAGCCCTAAGGCACTATAAATGGAACTGGACGTGGCTGATAAGATCCACCATTTTACAATATTCATATATAAAGTTGTTCCAAACTTTTACCCTAGCTCACCTCTAATTTTACTCTCTCATAGATAACCTTCCCATTATTTACTTTTGATGTCATATTTGAACTCCCTGTTGTCTTGGTAAATATTTTGCAGACTAGTGTATTGTGGATTCATTCATTTTTTGGATTACTCACAGTGACTCTAGTCTTTCAGCACAAATATATTTTAGTCAGGTATTGTTTTTCAAAAATTAGGAAAATCATTAACGTACTGTTAGGCAAGATAATTACTACAAGCCCATAAACAAGAATTAAACTATTTTAATGAAGAAAAAAAGTTAATTTGAATCTGAGAAAGGGACTAAAAAAGCAACTGTGTTGCAGGAGGATGGTTCTGTTAATTCCTCCGTCTGCCAGATATTCTCACTGATTTCTACCAATTTCTGTGGATATCCTCAAATACTAATGAAAGGGAACAGTTCGGTAGATATTTTGGCACTACTATAGCATACAGGAAACCAATTAAATCTTTACCAAGAGCTCTTCCCTAACTCTAAGAATTCTCTAAGACAATAAAGGACAATAAAGGAATTTATATATAAATATTTTAGTGCATCTATTTTTCTGAATATTTAAAAAAGAATGAACCTATCAAATTTTGCACTTTGATTTTCCATACTCCGTTTGTTTTGACTAGGGATAGGGTTTCTCTAGCTGTGCTTCTGGCAAATATGATCAGTGTTTAAGACATAAAGTGACCAGATGTCCCGATTTTATAGGGACAGTCCCGATATTTGGGGCTTTTTCTTATATAGGCTCCTATTACCCCCCCACCTCCTGTCCTGATTTTTCACACTTGCTATCTGATCAACCTGTTAAGACATAGCATACAAGTGCTGTAGCTCACGAAAGCTTATGCTCAAATAAATTGGTTAGTCTCTAAGGTGCCACAAGTACTCCTTTTCTTTTTCCTGAATATATAGACTTTTTAGAAGCAATCAGATAGCTTACCTACCAGTCTGTACCTGCACAATGGTGTATTGAGCTGTCTGAAAACAGTGAACTGGGGTGAATGGGAGATTGAGGAAATATAGTCCATTTACAACTCTAGCCCATTTCAGTTAAATATAGTCCCTACATTTGTAGACAAAATCGTTTGTCCCAAGAATGACTGGGGGTTTGAACTCAATCCAGAAATGAGCTGGTGGGGTGGGGGATGGCAGTGAATTTCTGTGTGTTTGCATGTTTGGAGTCATAACAAGCTAAGCTATGTGAATGCTAATGCTGCATCCTGTTGATTCCATCATTAATTCTGGTCTAGTCCCAGCTGCTGATAGCTGCAAACTTTTCCCACAGCAGGAACTCCAGTTAGGTGGTCACATTTTGGGGAAGTTTGTATTTTCCATGATCACCTAGGAAGCCGACCAGCCCACTCCACTTTGTAGATGTGCTCTGCAGTCACCATATTTTCCCACCCCAGAAAGCTTAGAATAACACCCTTCTTTGCCAACTGAGCACCACCAGAACTGTTGCATCTTCCAAAATATGGAATGATAGAGTAGCCTTAGGTAGCCGGGCCACGGACCTCCCCCAAAACCACAAGTTCTTCTTAAACTTATAGGGGAAAAAAGCAGCTGTGATTTTTAACTTACCATTGTGTCTTCCTTTTCTTCATTGTGATTAACCCAGCTGTGTCCAGGGAGCTTCTGTGATCTGAAGCACCCTCTGACATTTCAGTTTTAGAAAATAACATTTTATGTCCTTGAAATTCCATAATAATTTTTTTCTCTGCTCCTGCACTGAGCTGTTTGAAACAAGAATCTTCTGTGTCTTGTCCTATTTCAGGCCTCTGGACATATACAGGCTGCAGTACTGCCATAGCTCACTCACACTGCAGCAGAAGCCTGGGTCACTGCTCCTCCACAGACCATTCCAAGGGGAAGTGTTTCTATGATGAACTTATGATTGAAGTTCTGGACAGGGCCAACAAGCAGGTCCAATACCAAAGACAGAGGGACTTTAGGCTAAAGTAAAGGCATGACAAGAGACAAGCGTAAAGGCTCAGGTTGAGGACAGGGTTGCAGTGCAGCAGCAGACCCTGGAACAGGAACGGGGCTTAAGGAAGCATGGCAGAGCTCTGCAGAAAAAAAAATACTTGAGTGGCTGCTATCACTAATGGCCACAAGAGTACAGGCTCCTGCTGCACCCACACCATGGCCTGAGTCCTTTCTATGCTACCCTGTACTGTGGTCCAGGATCAGTTTGGACAACTGCATGCCAGAGTGGCCCATGTAATTGGGCCCCGTTAGTGGCTGGGCAGGGCCACTGTGCCCCATGCAGTCCTCTATGCTGACCCCCTCCTGCATGGATGCCTCCACCTTTCTGCCATGGTGCAAAATGCATGGCAAATGTGGAAGAAAGGGAAAGGAGAACAGGGCAGAGAAGGGGACATGGAACAGTCTATCCCTATCACAGTTACAGTCAGGGGGAAATGGTTCATCTCTGGCTTCATAAAGATGACAAAGATCATGAAAAGCCCAGCAAGCCATAGTAATGCACACAGATTTGATCCACACTGGAATCCCAGTGGGTCTGTAGACATCACCAGCGGTATTTCAGTCTGCCAAATGCAAATGCAACGACCATGTTACACCTTCTGAGAGAGTAATTAAACCTTCTTGTGCCAGGGCCTGTGAGATCAGGGTACTGTTTAATAAGATAAGACAAATGGGGGTGTGTGGTCCCCAGAATAACAATGAGGACAATAACTCCATTTATGACAATGTCATTTGTTGGGAATATTGTCCCAGCCTGTCCATGAATGTAGCCCCTCGATAGGGAAAAAAACGTAATATCATGGCCTTTCCTTGTGCAGCCTACATCAATATTCATAAATTGGCCTTTGTGGTCCATGACGGCCTGCATAATAATGGAGAAGTAGTCTTTGATTTATGTACACATGTGCTCCTTGAGGAGGGCAAACTATGGACACATGAGTCCCATCAATGGCCCCAGCACCATTTGGAAAACAAATTATTTCAAAGCCAGCAATTACTTCATGAATATCTTTTATGCCCACCACCTTGAGATAAACCGCATGCCTGATTGCCTTAGAAACCTCAGCCACCACTTTACAAACAGTTGACTTTCCAGTACCATGCTGGTTGGTGATGGACCTATACAGCCCTGGGTAGCCAGCTTCCAGATTGTTATAGCAACCTGCTTCTGGATCACCATGGTCCCCCACAGTCATGTGTCTTTATGCTGGAGGGTCAGGGCAAGCTGCGTACAAAGCTCTGGAAATGTCGTTTTCTTCATGTGAAAATTCTGGACCAGTGGGTCATATCAGGTCTGCAAGACAATGTGGTCCCACCAGTCTGTGCTTCTGGATCTGCTCCAGAAGCACCAGTCTACAATGGCAACACCAGCAGCTATACTGAGATTCATGGGCAGTATTAGCATTTTTAATTTCCATGTCTGTGTCCTCCTCCTCCTTCTGCTCTGTCATTTGCTCTGCCAGGTGCCTCCAGTGGGTCAGAAACATCACCAAATTGTCCACCAGCATCTCACAGAAGCTCTGCCCACTTCCTGAAGCAGGAGTAAAAATGCAAGCAAAGGAAGTTCTTCAAATGGCATCTCTTCCTGATTCCTGTCTCGGGTTGCTGAGAGTGCACACATCAAAATGACAGCTTGGCAGGTTATGTTGACAGGCTGTTCAAACTTCCTGTAATGTGCAGGGTGAACTGTCAAGATTTCCCACACTGCACCAGCAACAAAAGGCTAGAGTGGCCGCACTTCAGGATGGCACTAGGAAGTCTGGGATATGATTGGTTGAACTTGGGTCAGTGTACTGCAGTATGCACACTGGAGCCCCAGGTTTGGGCCCCGGTTAGAAAATTCTTAACTTCGGGTTGGCAATCAGTGTAAACACCAAAGCTCTGAGTTCTCTGGCCCAGGGTCTCCTGACTCAAGCTATACTAATCTTGGGCTTACACTGCAATTTAGCCATATCCTCTGTGATGTTTAATAAGAACTAGACCCTGAAGAATTCCATGTGCACTAAGTGCATATGTAACCCACACACCTTCTAGTGTGGTGTTCTATCCCATCTTGTGGCACTGAGACCCCTTAGAGAGAATTAAATGAGTCTGCTCTCCAGCCTTAGCTAACAAGCAGTTGGCTTTTAGCTCATGCGGTTGAGGCTCATGCACTAAGCTCCAGAGGTCCCGGGTTCAATCCTGCCCACCAACAACTGGGGCCTGTCAGTGTTACACATTGTTATAGAATTACAAGAAGTGCAATGTCTTCTCTTCCTCTTCAGTTTATATGATTTTTTTCCTGAAAACCACATTTAATTTTAAATAACGTTTACTTCCGGGATTAGAGAAAAAGTAATGCTGTGTGTTGGCTTTGCAGAAAAGTGAGAAACTCAGAGGCAGACAAGAGATTTTTGGCTCAAAGACTTGAACATGTGATCTTGAGCACTTTCACCTTCAGTTTACATGCGCATCAGGTTAGTAGTGAACAAGCCATTACATTATAATGGCTATTTCATGGTCCACTGTGCCTAAATTTAATTCCTAGTGCACAGATTTCCATGTCACAAAAGTTAGGATCACGGCTTTGTTGGTATTCTCAGCAAAGAGGACAAGGACTCATTGAACATGACAACTGAACTACTCTCACACACTTAGAGACAGTCCCGATGGAACAGCACTGTTGTACATTGGCGGGCCATTATGGAGATTGAGTTCACTGCTCCTGTCTTTTCTGTACTGGGTCCTGTGGAACAAAAAGTGGGTCAGTCTCTAAGACTGTCCTTCTGACATCTTTCACAAACAATTACTGTAAATTCACTGGGAGCTAGTGAACAGGAGCAGCAAACACGAGTTTTGTGAGGGAGTTCTCCAGGTGAAGGAGAATCGACTGCATAACCCTTTGGGTGAGTTTGTTTGTTTGTTGTTGTGCACTTGCTGCTTGCCGTGTGCCTGCTTGATTGAAGTTTATAGTCTGATTTGGGGGCCTGTGTACTGAGCCTAGAGGCCTGCTAGTTGAGAGCTTCCTATTGAGGCTCTAGCCTGCCATTCTTTGATCTCTTTAGGGTTGCTTGATGAGGGGGATGGGCTACTTAGGAAGTGCAGGGTTTTAGAAAATCAACTAGAGTTGCTAGCGAACAGAACAGCAATCAGGGGAGTGTTGTGAGGAAATTTAGAGAGAGAGCATGAGAGCCAGGCACACATAACGTTCTCTAAACTCTGGTCAATAACAACAATCCCCCTCTCCCCCATCCTCCCACCTTCCATCTTCAAGAGAATAGATACTGCAGGAATAAGTCCAGAGTGGGAGCTATCCAGTTTATTGCACTGAATGCAGCATGTATGATTATCTGCCTGTTGGCCAGGTGGCATGTGTTCAGTTGGTGTAAGTAGCTCACGGCCCTCAGAGACTGATCATAACCTCTGGAGACCAGAGTGGCTGAACAGGAAGAGCTAAGTGAGACAGAGAGGCCCACAGATGAGACTTTCTGGGGTGCAGTACAACAGCTTCTGTGCTGCCGAGTAGAATGAAAATCATAGTTGGGATCCTCCTTTCATATGATGTTGTGGTATCCTCACACACTGAAATACCCCTCCAGGGAGGGGAACCCACTTATTAGGAAGACATGGGGATTCAATTATTAGAAATATGGATAGTTGGGTTTGTGATGACTGGAAAAACTGTATGGCAAATTGCCTGCTGCAGGTCTCTCAAGACATCTAGATAGACTTATGTGCAGTGCTGGGGAGGAACTGGTGGTGGTGGTACATGTCAGTACCAATGACATATGGAAAGGCAGGAGAGATGTCCTAAAGGCCAAATTAAGCCTGCTAAGAAAGAGGTTAAATGCAAGGACCTCCATGGTAGCGTTCTCTGAAATGCTCCCAGTTTCACACAGAGGACCAGTTAGACAGGCACAGTTGCAGTGCCTTAATGTGTGGATAAGATGATGGTGTAAGTGGAGATTTATTTTTAGGTTTATTAGGAAGAGGGGAACCTTTTGGGAAGGGAGGAGCTCATAGGTGCCGACTCCATGGGTGCTCTGGGGCTGGAGCATCCACAGGGAAAAATTGGTGGGTCCTCTGCACCCCCAGCAGCTCCCTGCCATGCCCATCCCCCCTGCCCCAGCTCACCTCTGCTCCGCCTCCTCCCCTGAGTGCGCTGCAGCTCCACTTCTCCCGCTAGCTACCAGCGCTTGCCGCCACAAAACAGCTGTTTCATGGTGGCACATGCTGGGAGGGAGGGGGGAGAACGCAGCACACTCAGGGAAGAGGCAGGGCTGGGGCAGAGATTTGGGGAAGGGATCCAATAGGGGCAGGGAGGGGGGCGGAGTTGGGGCAGGGACTGTGGGGAAGGGGTTGGAATGGGGGCAGGAGGGGGTGGGGCAGGGTTGGAGTTGGGGCAGGGCCAGGGGCGGGGAGGGGCTTGAGCACCCACCAGCTCCAGGGTAAGTTGGCACCTATGGAGGAGCCGATACAGGAAGGATGGGCTCCACTAAACAAAATAGAACCAGACTGCTGGCATGCACAATTGAAAAGGTCTTAGAGGAATTTTTAAACAAAGGGCTGGGGGAAAGCCAACAGTGGATGAGCACACAGTTTGGATAGAGTATCCCTTTGGTGAGGATCTATTAATGGGGATTCCCTACATCCTAGTAAACAGGTGAGGATAGAAGTTGATGAAGAGTTCAATTCAATTACTTCACATGAAGACAGACAGCTAAATATTGACAAATTTGATATAGGCTTGTATATAAATACTAGAAGTCTAAATACTAAAATAGGTGAACCTGAGTGTCTGGTATTAAATAAGAGTATTGGTTAAAGGGAAGACTACAACAGGTCACTTTGAAAGGTAAACTGTCAGGTTGGAGGAAGGTTACTAGTGGAGTTCCTCAGGGATCAGTCTTGAGATCAATCTTATTTAACATTTTCATTTTCAACTTGGGCACAGAAAGTGGGAGTATGTTAATAAAATTTGTAGATGACACAAAGTTGGGAGGTATTTCCAATATGGCGGAGGACCAGAATACCACACAAGAAGATCTGGAGGACCTTGAAAACTGGAGTACTAGAAATAGGATGAAATTTCATAGTGCAAAGTGCAAGCCCATGCACTTAGGGACTAATAAGAATTTTGCTAAAAGCCTGGGATGTATCATTTGGAAGCAACAGAGGAGGAGAAAGACCTGGGTGTCTTGGCTGATCACAGGATGACTGTGAGCCCCCAATGTGATGCAGCCATCAAAAAGGCTAATGCAATTTTAGGATAGAATCATAGAACTGAAAGGGACCTTGAGATCTAATCTAGTCCAGTCCCCTGCCCTCCTGACTGGACTAAGTATTATCTAGACCATGCCTGTCAGGTGTTTGTCTAACCTGCTCTTAAAAATCTCAATGATGGAGATTCCACAATCTCCCCTAGATAATTTATTCCTATGCTTAACCACCTTGACAGTTAGGAAGTTTTTTTCTTAATGTCCAACCTAAACCTCCCTTGCTGCAATTTAAACACATTGTTTATTGTCCTATCCTCAGAGGTTAAGGGGAACAATTTTTCCCCTCCTCCTTGTAACAACATTTAATGTACATGAACATTGTTACTATATCCCCTTTCAGTTTTCTCTTCTCCAGACTAAACAAACCCAGTTTTTTCAATCTTCCCTCACAGGTCATGTTTTCTAGACCTTTAATAATTTTTGTTGCTTTTCTCTGGACTTTCTCCAGTTTGCCCACATCTTTTCTGAAATATGGTGCTCAGAACTGGACAGAATACTTTGAGGCCTGATCGGCACAGAGTAGAGCAGAAGAATTACTTTTTGTGTCTTGCTTACAACACTCCTGGTAATACATCCCAGGATGAAGTTTGCTTTTTTTGCAACAATGTTACACTGTTAACTCATATTTAGCTTGTGATACACTATGACCCCAAGTTTCCTTTCCACAGTACTCCTTCCTAGGCAGTACTTTCTCATTTTGTATATGTGCAACTGATTATTCCTTCCGAAGTGGAGTATTTTGCATTTGTCCTTATTGAATTTCATCCTATTTACTTCAGCCCATTGCTCCAGTTTGTCCAGATCATTTTGAATTTTAATCCTATCCTCCAAAGCACTTGTGTCCCCTCCCAGCTTTATATTTTAACTATAAACGTTATAAGTGTACTCTCCATCTCATTATCTAAATAATTGATGAAGAAATTCAACAGAACCAGATCCAGAACAGAACCCTGTGGGACCACACTCGATATGACCTTCCAGCTTGAATGTGAACCACTGATAACTACACTCTGGGAATGCTTTTCCAACCAACCTTATAGTAGCTCCATCTAGGTTGTATTTCCCTATTTTGTTTATGAGAAGGTAATGTGTTACAGTATCAATAGGCTTACTAAAATAAAGATATACCACATCTACTGCTTCTCCCCTTTCCAGAAGGCTTGTTACCCCATCAAAGAAAGATATTAGGTTATTTTGACACAATTTGCTCTTGACAAATACATGCTGACTATTACTTTTCACCTTATTATCGTCTAGGTGTTCACAAATTCATTGCTTAATTATTTGATCCATTATCTTTCCATGTACTGAAGTTAAGCTGACTAGTCTGTAATTCCCCGGGTAGTACTTATTTCCCTTTTGATAGATTGGTACTAAATTTGTCTTTTTCCAGTCCTCTTGAATCTTTCCTGTCTTCCATGACTCTTTGAAGATAATCACTCATGGTTCAGAGATCTCCTCAGTCAGCTCCTTGAGTATTCTTGGATGTATTTCATCAGGACAAGGTGACTTGAAAACATCTAACTTAAGTAATTTTTATCTTGTTCTTTCCCTATTTTAGTCTCTGTTTCTATCTCATTTTCATTGGCATTCACTATATTAGACGTCCAATTACTACTAACCCCTTTTTGGTGAAAAATGAAACAAAAAAGTCATTTAGCACTTCTGCTATTTCCACATTTTATGTTATTGTTCCCCCTCATTGTGTAACACCTACCCCATCCATGGTCTTCCTCTTGCTTCTAACATATTTGTAGAAAGTTTTCTTCTTATTCTTTATGTCTCTGGCTAGTTTTATCTTGCTTTGTGACTTGACCTTTCTAATTTTGTCACTACATACTTGTGTTATTTGTCTATATTCATCCCTTGTAATTTGACCTAGTTTCCACTTTCTTTTAGGACTCTTTTTTTTTATTTTTAGAACATTGAATATTTCCTGGTTAAGCCAGGGTGGTCTCTTGCCATACCTCCTATCTTTCCTGCACAGTGGGATAGTTTCCTCTTGTGCTCTTAATGATGTCTCTTTGAAAAACTGCCAATTCTCTTGAACTGTTTTCCCTTTAGTCTTGCTTCCCATGGGATCTTACCTACCAACTCCCTGAGTTTGCTAAAGGCTGCCTTTTTGAAATCCATTATCTTTATTGTGCTGTTTTCCCTCCTATCATTCCTTAGAATCATAAACTTTATCATTTCATGATTACTTTCACCTAAAACGCCTTCCACTTTCAAATTCTCAACCTGTTCCTCCTTATTTGTCAAAATCAAATCCAGAAAGCCTCTTCCCTAGTAGCATTCTCCACCTTCTGAAATAAAAAAAATGTCTCCAATACATTTCAAGAACTTGTTGGATAATCTGTGCCTTGCTATATTAGTTTCCCAACAGATGTCTGGGTAGTTGAAGTCCCCCATCACCACCAAGTCCTGTGCTTTGGATGATGTTGTTAGTTGTTATTAAAAAGCCCCATCCACCTCTTCTTCCTGGTTAGGTGGTCTGTAGTAGGAGACATCACCCTTTTTTTAACCCCTTTTATCCTTACTCAGACACTTTCAGCAAATCTGTTTCCTATTTCCATCTCAACCTCAGTGCAAGTGTATACATTTTCCCCTTCCTGTCCTTTCTGAGCAAGTTGTACAACTTCTATACCAATATTCCAGTCATGCATATTATCCTACCAAGGCTTTTGTCACCTGCCCCCTTCTAACGTAGTTTAAAGCTGTCCTCACTAGGTTACCCAGTCTCTATCCAAATATACTCTTCCTCATTAGGTGGACCACATCTCTGCTTTGCAGTCCTTCTTCCTGGAACAATATCCCATGGTCAAGGAAGTCAAAGATCTCCTGGCGACACAGTGCTCTTAGCCAGGCATTCATCTCTAGCATGCATCTGTCTCTACTTGCCCCATATCCATGACAGGAAGGATCAAAGAGAACACCACCTGTGTCGCAACTCCTTTAACCTCACTCTGATCTGCTCAAGGTCATACCTTGCAGTATCATTACTGCCCACATGGATGAGTGGCATGGGGTAGTAGTCTGAGGGCTGGATGATCCTCAACAATCCCTCCATATCTTAGATATAGGCCCTTGGCAAGTAACATATCTCCCAGGATGCCATGTCAGACCAACAGATGGTTGCCTCCATCTCCCTCAGAAAAGAGTCACCAACCACTACTATCCTACGTTTTCTCCTAGGAGTGGTGGCTGTGATCCTCCCAGCTGTGGGGGTTATTGCTTCTCCTCCTTCACCTTTGGGGGTTATTTCTCATCACTCATTGCCAGGGCAGCATAACGGTTCTTCATCACCCTGGTGGGTGGATTGGGAGTAGGCATGGAGCACTGCCTGCTGCCAGAAATAACCATCAGCCAGTGTCCTCCCTGTGACAGAGCCAAATCCTCCTTCCCCGGTGGCACAACAGCAGTCCTTTCTAGCTGGATAGCTTCCTTAGCCTTGGATGTCTCCATATGAATACTCTCAAGGAACTCCTTGTGGGCACGGACGCTCGTCAGCCTAGCCACCTGCTCCTGTAGCTCTCCCACCTGCTTCCTGAGATATTTGACCATCAGACACCTTTCACACTGGATAGTCCCCCCAATCTGGCTTTCTGTGAGTGGGAATTGTAGAGCACAGTCTCTGCAAACCCACACCAGGACACATCTTGTGAGATATTTCCAGTAGAGATAAGGCAGTGTTATTTCAATTATACAAGGCAATGGTGAGCCCTCGTCTGGAATACTGTGTGCAATTCTGATCTCCCATGTTTAAGAAAGATGAATTCAAACAGGTGCACAGAAGGGCTACTAGGATGATCACTGGAATGGAGAACCTATCTTATGAGAGAAGAATCAAGAAGCTTGGCTTGTTTAACCTAATACAAAGAAGGCTGAGGGGAGTTATGATTGCTCTGTATAAATACATCATAGAGAAAAATAAATAGCAGGGAGGAGGAAGAGTTATGTAAGTTTAGCACCAGTGTTGACACAAGAACAATTGACTATGAGCTGGCCATCAACAAGTTTAGGCTTGAAATTAGAAGATTCCTAACCATCAAAGGAGTGAAGTTCTGGAAAAGCATTCCAAGAGGAGGGGTGGAGGAAAAAAACCTAACTTGTTTCAAGACGGAGCTTGATAAGTTTATGGCGGGAATGGCATGATGATATTGCCTATGAGATTGATGAGATTGGCATGTGGTCCATCTGCAATTGCTAGTAGCAAAAATCCCCAATGGCCAGAGATGAGGCACTAAATGGGAAGGGCTCTGATTTTCTGCAGGGAATTCTTTCCCAGATATTTGGCTGGTGGCTCTTGCCAACATGCTCAGGGTTCAATTGATCACTATATTTGGGGACAGAAAGGAATTTTTCCCCAGGTCATACTTACAGAGATCCTGGTGGGCTCTCACCTTCCTCTGCAGCATGGGTCACGAGTCATTTACTAGTTTAAATTAGAGTAAATGGTGGTTTCTCTGTAACAAAGGCTTTAAATCCATGATCTGAGGACTTCACTAATTCAGTCAGAGGTTATGAGTCTATTACAGAAGTGGGTGGGTGAGGTTCTGTGGCCTGCGATGTGCAGGATGTCAAACTATATGATCATGATGGTCCTTTCTGGCCTTAAAGTCTATGAGTCTAAGATAGGCATCAAACAAACTTGGTGGAATTATGATAATCAATGGCACATGGTAATATCAGTGTATAAAATATATAGGAAAGACAGAGTAGGGTATGGTGGTGGTGACGGGTGAGGGGGTGTGGAACTATATGTGAAAGAATGCAGATTCAAATAAAGAACAGGGGATGGGTCACCCAATAATTGCCCTGTTCTGCACATTCCCTCTAACGCATCTGGCACCAGGAACTGTTGGAAGACAGGATACTGGGCTAGATGGACCATTTATTTGACCCTGTAAAGTCAATCTTTTGTTCTTATTTACAGTTTTAACTAATGTTGTATGGCTGTATAGTAATTATTTAGCTAATGCTCAGACTGCTTGGACTATAGCTTTTAGAGAAAACAAAACAATTACTATAAACAGAAATCTTACCTATAGTATACTTCTGGCTTTCCTAAAGCTTGATTTATACTTACTGGGCCTGATCCTTGACTATGCAGCACAGCTCAGGGATGTAAAGCATGTCTTTAATCCTTTTCGATTCTGGGCTTTCTGTATATTGGGCCAATGATCTGGCATAAACCGTACCATCTGAAAATGACCCTAATGTGTTCTGGCTCACAGTGCCACCAAAGAGTTGTTACAGAGCTAAAGATCACTGGAGTACTGTGCTGCCTATATCTTTTCTGTGGTTACGCCCTGAGGTCTGTGTGCAGGCTGGGATAGCAGCATAGGAGCTGTTACATTGCATGCATATCAGGGGATCTTCCTAGAATGGGGTGGTCTTCCAGGGGCTAGTTATGCTGACTTTAATGCTACTTTGTGGCTGTGGTGCATCACAAAGCAGCTCGAATACAGTCATAACTGGGGTTGATAATTTTCACAAACAGTGATCCATGCAACTAATAAATATTAGTTATTAGAATATTACTCATTCTCTCAAATAATCAAAAATAGCTAAGTTTAATTGAGACTAATTATTTCTAGTTTTAAGGGATTATATTTATCTTCATGGACCGAATAATCATTTAGGAAAAACCACATTTATCGCTATATAAAAGAGAAAAAAATTATCTGAATACCTTCTAAACTTCAAGGATTTTGCCTTTCATTTTCCGACCTTCAAAAACAATTAGCAAACATGAATGTTATTAAAAGTGAAAGTTATATTTTGAGTCTGAGGACTGTTTTCTGTGATCTTTGTTTAGCTCATCTCTCTGTAGCATTCTGCAAGGCACTGGCACTAGCCTACATCTGCTATTATTCAGAGGTCACTGTAAAACCTGAGATTTTATGCAATGCCATCTCCTTCTCTGTCCTCACATCTGGATATTTTTCTATTATTAATAATGATTAATTAATCACAAATTATAATTATTATTTTTATTATTATTGATGTTGTTGTTGAAATAATAATCATATGTATTACCGACCAAGACCCTCTGTGCTAGGCGCTGTACAAACACAGAATGAACAGTTGGTTCTTACCCCAATAAACTAACAATCTACACATAAGACAAGAGACTACAGGTGGCTACAAATGGATAGGGGAGTATAAGAAAACAATTAGACAGTATTTATCAGCATGATAGGCAATGGTGTCTGCACACTAAGAATTGTCAAGATTTTGTGGGCAACATGGTAAAGGAGAGATTTGAGGATTGATCTGAAGATGGATATTTATAGGTCAGCATGGAAGAAAGCACAAAGGGGCTTATTTGAAAATTTAACAAGCGGCAATGGAGGCTGACATCAAGGGCTGATCGGAGGTGAGCATCAACAGCTCAATAGCAATACAAACAGCTTGGGTTTGTTTCATCTAATAGAGAAGATGGAGCCAATGGAAGGACTGAAGAGGGTGTTGACATGATCAAAACGTTAGACTACAAAAATGATCTTTCCTGCAGATATGAGTGGGGCAAGATTGCATTTGTAAAGGCCAGAGCAAATGTTGCAATAATCAAGATGCATGATGATGTGAGGTTAGACGAGAGTTTTAGCTGTGTGGATGGATAGGAAAGGCCATATCTTAGAGATGTTATTCAAAAAGAATTGGCAAGATTTAGATATAGCTGGATAAGAGGACCTAGAGAGAGGTCCAAGTTGACGATTACCTAAGAAGAAATTATGAATTCTGTGTTCCTTAATACCTGAGTAACCACTTATTTAAATAAATCCAAATGGCTGTAGGGTTCCATATTGTTTTTGTGGACTGACAAGGCAGGATCCATCTTCCTTTTCTGTTCATTAGCTCTGACGCAGTCACAGTGACCATAGTTTTGGCACCTGAAGCTGTGGAACAGTCACAAATCCTGAGATTTTAGAAAACAAATCTGAAGGGCTGAGAAAACTCCTCAAAGCCTGAGTGTCAGGCTGGAGGCCTAAGGCTAGGTAGGAATGTATAAGTTTTGTCCCATTCTCTGATAGTCAAGCACTAGCACAGCATGCAGTCAAGCATGCAAGAGGACTAAAACTGGGGTTTGCAGGTAGGTGCTCAGCTCATAGGGAAGTGCCTTGTCGTTCTGTAACAGAGATGATCAAACATTTTTGGCAAATGTTGTGCAGCCTATAGCAATCCTGCTCTACGCATAAACAGTGATGTATGTGGCTTGGGACACTGTAAGGTAACATGGGCCTAAATCTGCACTGTGATATTCACCACACACATACATTTCAGCTCCACTTTATTGTGTCTGTAACACCGACAGACACTGGTTGGGATCAAACCTGGGGTCTCTGTAGCTAAATGCCTGAGCCTCTACTGCATGAGCTAAAAGCCACGTGGCTTTTAGCTAAGGCAGTAGTAGACTCATTAATATCTAAGTGGTCTCGGTACTACTCAAGGGGATAGAACACCACAGCCAGGAGGTGTGTAGGTTACATACGTCCGCTAGCTGAGGAAGCACATCCCAAGCTTCAGAGACTTCCCAGTTGATATACTCAATAAGCCCCCACTTATAACACCAACAGACCTGGTCGTTGGCGGGCAAGATCGAACCTGGGACCGTTGCAGCTAAATGCACGAGCTTCTGCTACATGATCTAGGCACTTAGCCAAGGGTATAGCAGACTCATTAATCTCTAAGTGGTCTTGGTGCCACTAGAGGGGACAGAACATCACACCCAGGAGGTGTGTGGGTTACATGTCCATTCCTGAATAGTCAAAACTGGCTCTAACACTTCACTTCAGTCTTCAGGCTGAATCATACTGACCAGAATCAGGAGGCTGCTGCTGCCCATTCATCCTCCCCAGCTCAGGAAGGGACTGTTTCAGAATATCAATGCCATCCTCAGCAATTCATTAGGAGGCCTCTCAGTTGCACATGTAAGCAAGTACAGCAAATCTGAATCACACATTATGTAGCTGGTGAAGACAGCTGATCTGGAGTCACTGTGGAGAATGGTCCATCAATCACAGGGATGGTTCTATGCTCTAGCAGGTACAGCAATCTTAAGCAAATTGATTCAATGGTGGGGAAGGTGGCACTCACTCCTAAAGGCAAGAGAAAAGGAAATGTAGTGGTATCTACACTGTTTACAGCCCCTGGACTTCTGGCACCACATTTTTCTATAGTAAAACAGGTGAAATTAAAGGTTTTACACCTTCAGTATGCTAAATAGGATGAGATACCAAAAGCATTGCCCCACCCAGAGAGATCTCACTTTTATGCCTCCAGCTACAAGAGTAAAACTTGTTTGTGCAGAAGACAGGGCTTTCTCAGGGCTGACCCTAGATTGTGGAATTCATTCCGACAGGAACCACCATGAACCTCAGTCCATTCCAGTCCAAACACAAAACACATTTCTTAAACTTTGCTGTCACAATCCGTGGCATGTAACACATCAGCTAATTATAATGTGCCACACAATATGGAAGGTAGCTGGACAGGAGATTGATACATTCATTGCAAACTATAATTTGCAATACACTAACTGCAAAAATAAAAGGAGGACTTGTGGCACCTTAGAGACTAATGCTCAAATAAATGTGTTAGTCTCTAAGGTGCCACAAGTCCTCCTTTTCTTTTTGCAGATACAGACTAACATGGCTGCTCCTCTGAAACCTGTCATTAATTGCAAAGTGTACTTGTAACTCTTGAAGACCATGGTGATGAGTAAGATGTAAGAACCTAAACAGAATTATTGTAAATATGGTTCTTACTAATCTTTAGTACCACTTTGGGTGTTTTGGCAGCTCTGGAAGAAATTGTCTCTCCCAGCTCATCTGGCATTATGCTTGATCTAATGAGGAAATGTGAGAGGGGGTAAAGAGGTAGTGTGTGGGGAGGGGGTCAGCAGAGGAGGTTTTCGAGATTCCAACTTGCTGAAAGAGCTGTGCTGCAAGGGAACAATTTCAACTAGAGAATCTAAGAATAGCATAAATTAAATGGAGATGTGCCAACATAATTATACTAAGACTGAATCTTCACCTCCTTTCTCCTTATGTAGCCACTTGTAATTTGCAAAGTGGGTATAGAACCAAATCAGAATGGACAACATTTTTACAGCCACTTTGAATTAGTGTAAATGACAACATAAAGTCAAGAGAATTATGCCAATTGCTTTCTGTGATCATACCCCATTTCCCCTAGTTGACATCATTTCCCCACTAAAAACCCTCTGAATATCTTGATATAATTATTAAATGATACATGGGATTTACACTAGTTTTTCATTGCAAGACCAACAGGTGAATTGATGCCAGTGAGTTCTTCCAAGTGAGCTCAGAGGACCTGATTGTCAGAGTTAGCATCCCCAATATTTTCTTATTTTCGGCCTGAATGACAGATTGGACATTGGGAAACTATTTCTGCAAGTGCATTTCCCAAATGGTGAGTTCATGAGTCACTGCAGCGTTACTTAGGAAACCGAGTCCATTTCTGCTCTTAGTCTTCTGTATAACCACCCTCACTATACTATACTGTATTATGACACTAGTGAACCAGATAAGAAAAAAAAAATATAACATCTTCTGAAGCTTTCTAAAAGATTGTTTATATGCAGGTGAGTGACTTTAAATAGCATCTGTGGGCTCTCTTATTAACATTACTATCAAATTTCATCAACACATGACTTTTTCTAAGAATCAGCCCTGCAAACTCATCCTCTCTAAATTAATAGCAATAGTAATTTAGGTGACAACTTTGATTATATGGAATGCACTATATGCATTCTATGGACATATGCATTCTATGGACTAAACAATTATTTTGTCAATGAAAGAAGCAACAGTGGCTTAAAAACACACACACAGCCTTTTCTCTCACTGCACTGCACCTTGGGCAGTTATTTGTACCTGAGCAAAATCTGAGTCAAACATTACCCTATTGATTTCATAATGTTTACATATACTTTATACAATTGTAAATGAATACAAAAAAGTACCAGGGAATGGCAATCGGGCCCAGTATTTCAAAGGCAAATAGAGAAGGATGATTACCTTCCTCTTCTGACATGTTGACTCTGCATTTCCAGTCCAAAATTGATGGGACTTTTTTGCTGCCATATTACCTTGCAAAGTCATATTGAATTTGCTGTTCAGTTTTATCCTTTCTAGTCTCTTTCAGCAGTATTCATTTCCTGGATTTTCTCTCCAGTGGAAAATTTGAGCTTGTTTATGCCCAGCTGTTCCGAATGTGTGCAAGCCTCCTTCCCTCTTGCACTACTGCATAATAGTTGGGCAAAACCACAGGACTTCCTGCTAACAACTGCTCAGGTGCAGCATGCCCCAAGAGGGCAAGTAAATAGCAAAACCAATTTCCCACCAAACATATAGTACCCAGGAGAGCTGGAGGGGTGTGGTACCAGGCATGCTGCTCCATGCCTACCATAGTGTTTTAGGAGGAATTTCTAAGGCAGAATTTCTCCTTGAGCTCCCTGATTGCAGTATAGATTGATTGCTCTGTGTTTCAGATTATTTTTCCCCTATCAAATTAGCTTGCATTTTTGTAAAATGAATTTCATATTATCTTCCCATATTTTAATATCTTTTTATTAATAAGTCAACATTTGCCTACATAGACCATTACATTGCCAGATTGTTACTATTGTACATAAAGGGAAAACTGTGGTCTCTCAGATACCAGCTGTTTGACAACTGTTAGTAAAATATTACCACTCTAAGCACCTCTGTGTTATTTAATTGTCCTCACTGGTGTTTGCCACTCTTCCAAACTCAGCAGAATCAATGGAATTCATTAACAATTTCTTTACTCTCTTGTAGAAAATTCTTGAAGATAACATAGATTTTGTTCTTATGACCCATACCTTGTCTCCCTCCCAGCTAGATAATTAGTTTTGTTATGTTTTTATATCTATGAGAATATTCATATACAATCATATTTGAATTTGTGAGACACTGTACAAAGTTCTTTACTAAAATACAAATTTATATCATCTATTAGTTTTTTTAGCAAGCAACTTTCTAATACTGTTAAAACAATACATTTTCTATCTCTCCTATTTAAATTTTTCTATAATACTCCTCCTAAGTGGAACAATTTTTTAGACTGTGATTATTTTTACTCCTTTTGGGAACAGTTTACCCAGAATTTTTCTGTCCATACATTCCAAGGACTTACTCATTCCTCCATATAGCTCTTGACTTACATGGTATTGTGTATTAAGCCAGTTCTCTTAATTAATCTTCTTCACTGCCTGTTTGTTCTTTTTTCTAAGCCAAGATGTAAGTCAAAGTGGGTGATATATAAACTTGGATGTTTCTCATTTGCATTTTCTATAAAGAAAGATACATTGTTCTTCAGTCAGATCCAATACCCTCAGCTGCTCTGAGCATATGTCCCAAGATCACGCCTAAATTGAACCATTATAAAAGATATCAGCAATTTTTGCCAATGCTGACAATAGTAAGGTTTTCATCTTCTATTAGAATAACACTGCTGCCTTATGACCTATACTCTTGTAGAAGCATTTTCTTCATCTCCATGAGTAAAGATTATTTATAGAAGCCTCAAGTTGCAGATATGTTCTGTCACTTTCCAAAAATATGTTGGTTGTGGCAGCGGTGCTTCTGCTCCTGTAGGAACTTGTCTAAATTTTGTTGAATTTCTCTACTGCCTGTTATGAACATATGGTCTGGGTTTCAGATATACTGAGCAACCACAGCTCCTGCTGAAGGCAAAGGAAGCTGTGGATGCTCAAGACCTCTCAATCTCGGGCTATTAACCTCTCTATGGGAGATGTCTGGGAATAAGAATATTAGAATGAAACGCATTTTGGCTATTATCATAAGATTGCAGTAGTGTAAGCCCAGGAGCAGGGTCTTCTTTTGAATTGTGGATAACGTAACATGGCAAATGCTTTCCTCAGGGAAGCAACTGTATTCTTGGAATCTATATTGTTAAGTGCCATGTACATCTATGATGTTATATAAGTATTATGAATAATAATGAGTTGTCTGAGTACTGTTACCCAATCCAGTTTTAAATTCAGATGGAATGGTTTTTCAACAATCTTCATTTTTATGCCTGGTTTGATTGACCAAGTATGGTTAAGTCAAATTTGTTTTAAAGTGAGGATAGAATCTATATTCTAGTCCTAGTTTTGGTTCCTCCACATCCATGCTACCTGACTCAAGTGAACTTAAAAAAAATGCTTGCATCATTAAAAAAAAAAAAAACAGGTGTAGGTAACAGTTCCTGACAGTACAGATATGACCTAAAGCTTAGTTGCACCTTTAGGACTTTGATTCAAGCAATGGAATATGCTAACAATAAGCCAAGAGAGAACTGATGTTCAGATTCTAGGGCTAAATGTTATAAATATGGTGTGATCCCCTTGCTGCTTCAGTTCCCCCCACTCCTCTTAATACAAACACAAATACTACCAGGGCTGATGGGGAATAAGTAGTTTAGCAAAATTAATTCCTAAAATACTAACACTTTTCTTCAATAATAATACTGATGTATATTTTGTTGGTGATGTTCTCTTTCACTCTACTATAGCATTTTGACAGATCTCCCCACCTCCAAACCTTGCTCCTTACTTAATGAACTGTACATTCATATTCTTTGTAACATCATTTTTCTGCTTAGTAGATCTGGGATACATAATAGGTGTGGATACTAGTGCTGCTGCACTGGTCTTGTCCAAATACAAGAAATGACACCTATTAGAGCTGATTGGAAGTTTTCTGATGGAACACTTTTTGGTTCTGGAATCAAAATGTTCTGTTGGAATGTATTGATTTAACTGAAATTTTCCATGGGAAATTCTCAAATTGTTACATTTGATAAAGTCTAAACAACATTTCATTTAAACTATTCTTTGACTCTTATGATGTAAAAGATTGTTATCATCAGGGGTGAAAGTAAGGGGGTACGGACCGGTACGGTGTACCGGTAAAAGGGGGCCACAGCAGCGCTTTAACGTTGCTGTCCCTTTTGCGTCCCCGATCAGCAATGGGGGGCGGGGGGCACAAAAGGGCAGTGATGACCCGGCAGGGCCGCCGATGGGGGGTGGAAAAAGGGCAGTGATGTTAAATATTGCTTTTGCACTGGGGGTGCAAAAGAAGTAGCTTCCCCGGGGCCATGATTTAAAAGGGCCCGGGGCCTTTAAATTGCCGCTGGAGCCCCTGGTGGCGCAGGCCAGGGAGCGCAGATGGACTGGCTGGGGGATGCTGACCACCAGTGCCGCCCCTTCCGCCCGAGGCCATGCCCTTCCAGGGGTGCCAGAGTGGCCCTGTACTGGTGAGATCTGCATTTTACTTTCACCCCTGGTTATAATATAATAGTCAAAACAATAATAATGAAATGAAACCTTTTTAACCTTATTGAAACAAAAGTACAAAATGTTCTGATAGGTTCAAATGAAATATTTTCAGCATATTTCATTTTGCAAAAAGTTTGGAGATTGACTTTTCATCCCTATTTCAGATGCAATGAAATTTCAAAATCTTGGAATCTTGCACGGGACAGAAATTCCATGTTTTGACTAGCTCTACTAATTATCTTAGTACAGAATTTGTTTTAATTACTATGCATTCATGAGTAATTTTCTTAACAGGCTCTGTGACATCTCTGACCCATGCTAATGAGTTTCCAGAAAACTCATAAATTGTTCAGTCAACTAACACACACTTTCCCTATCCATATCTCTGTAATTATAATGGCTATGGGGAAGGGGGAAGAGTTGTTTATACTTTACTTGAACTATCAACTATAGCCATTTCTTTAAGCTAAGTCACAAACTAACATGATTTAAGAGATGGCACATTCCTTGTAGAAGATCTATGAAAGAGTCTCCTGTATCTGGTTACTGGTAATGCTGAAGTTATGGTTGGAAATGTTTATTAGGATTTGCAATCTGTATCATATCGAACAAATGCAAACATATATCGTATAAAATTGTGAGTCTGATTCTCCACTACCTTGTACTTTGTGTAGTGTCTTTCAACTGTACAATATGATTATGAAGGGGTAACTGCACAGAGATCTCTGACTGAGTAGGACTGAGTACCCTCTCACAGTGTGAATGACTGCAGAAGGTGCCAGACAGGGTGGGGTGGGAAAAAAATCAGAACCTGTATAATTAATTCCAGCCCTGGAGAAATGTGTAAGTTTCTACACTTTGGTCAGCTTCCTGGGCTAAAGTAGGACAGCACTTTAGGCTGTCTTAGCTAGTGCTGGGGGACAGTTCAGCCTCCAATATCATCAGGATTGGGGAGGCACCAGCTACCTCCCTCCCTCATCCCAGACCCTTTGTTGGTATATGGCACCTGTGCACCAATGAATTTGGTTGAGGAACCTGCCCCTTACAGCCTACAGTCTAAGACCTGATTCTGCAGACACTTTGGTACAAAATGCATAAGAATTTGCAGGATTGGAGGCTATTTAAACAGAGAACATAGAATGCTCTGGGAGATGCAGAAGACAATTCTTCTGAAATTGTCAGTATTTTGGTAATGGGTATGTGGCAATAGTTGTTCCTAATTAAGCTTGGAGTCAGTTTTTAATCTCATTTGCACAAATATAAATTGCTGTATTTATTCTGATATACACTAGTGTAACTATGATCAAAATCTGATCATTAGTACATGTAGGCTTTGTAGGGGTTCCATTAAATTGCTGGAATCACTTTGTTTTTACATTTGTGAGAGCTGAATTTGGCCTAAGGCCTCCAGTTCACCAAATGTACATAATTAGATCTGAAGCCTACAAGGGATATTCAGAAAATAAAATTATTTCAGAATTGTTTTTCCTGGCTCACAGTGAGGTTTCTCATATGTTTTTAAAAAAATATCAATATGCATAAAGAAAAACAAGAGACAGGAGGAGTTTGTCCCAAATAAGGAAAACATTTCAATTACCTTAGTGATGGTATTTTCTAAACTGTTAAGATAATGTTTCAGATAACATTTTTTTCAACTGGAAAAAAAGGTAAGATTGTGTTACGGCTGAATGTAAATCAGGAATTTAAGGTAAAATACATTATAGAGCTGTCATAAACCAAAATCAACCATTATAAAACCAGAAAATTGAGATTTAAAGTCAAATTTAAAAGAAATGCAACCATATTAAGACTAAAAATACACAGTTCGGGCACGCAAATAACCTTAATTCTGGCCTGTATGGGTACCATGCAATAATCACATTATGTTGAAGGCCCTTCAGTGTTTGTGGTCCCAGATTAGATTCTTCTAATTTTTAAAGATGCATTGACACTTTTTCCTTTCCCCTCTCATAGGGCAATGCTGTATTGCAGCAGAGGTATACATAGTGTTTTACAGGCAATCATAAAGTGAAAGGAACTGATTCTGTGCTCACATTGGTGTAAATCAGATGTGATACAAGTCAATGAAATTAGTGGTCTAAGTGAAAGGATATCCGATAAGCTCATTATCCTTCCTGTAGCAGTGGCCAATGCCTAGAGCTGGTTTTAAAAAATGGTAAGTATGTGTTGTGGACATATCAGATGATTCTACTTTTCTTTGATGAAAAAAACCTGAAAAATATTTATCTTTCCTTTTTTTTTCCCCACTGAAAAACTGGAAATTGATTAAAACATATTTATTGAACTTCTTTTTAACAGCTGTACCAATATTTGAGGATTGCAATCCTCTTACTTACCCAATTGTGTAATTCTGCATACAAAGAAATAGTTTCTACCTTTCTGGGGCAACCATCTTGGATACTGGAAAATACTTTAGGATACAATCTTAGCTTGCATAACTACACATGTTATTGATGGTCATGGTTATCCAGCCTTTTCAAGATTCCAGACATTGATAGTAAAGTTTTACTTAGCCTGTAGTTATTAGTCTCTTCCTCCAGTAAATATCAGCGCAAAGGTAACCAATTAGAGGAAATAAGGAGTAAACCCTGGGAAATATTTTTGTACAGTACTCTGAATTCCAAGCAGCTGTAAGTAAATACATTAGACAAAATATTATTGTCCAATGACATTATTTTCATTAGTGACAAGTCTATTAAATTAAAAGAATGTTTTAAACTGGCATAATAAGTGTGGTCCAATGTTTCAGGTAAACTGGGTTCAGGTAAATCCTGTTTCAGGTAAACCCCAGGTTCAATTCCCTGCTTTGCCGCAGACATCCTGTATGACTTTGGACCAGTCATGTAGGGTGAGATTTTCAGAAGTATTTAGATGCCTAAAGATACCAATAAGCACTTAGAGGTCTTTCCTAAGCACCTAAACAAGTTATACACTTAAGTCCCATTGAAATCAATTGGAATTAAGTACCAGCTTGTTCAGGTGATTTGAAAATCCCTCTAGGTGCCTATCTGCATCCCAAATGTCTTTAAAAATCTGGTCCGTGGCTGTTCTGTGCCTCAGCTGCCCAATTGTAAAATGAGGGTTATAGCACTTCCCTACCAGATAGGGGTGTTGTGATGATAAGTGCATTAAAGTCTGGGATGCTTTCAAATATGACAGTAATAGAGGCTGTCTAAGTACCTAAGATAAACTAAGGTGGTGTTTTTTTCCTAAGCCTAACAAAAAATTACGACAGAACCATGTGTATCTGAACCTCCATTATCCAGCTCTCCATATTCGCCAAACAACCAGTGCACACACAGGAGTATGGGAAATTGACATCACCTCCATGGCAACACTATGTCACCGTTACATCTTTTCAGCCTTGGAAAATGACCGTGACTATTAAGTGAAAACGTGTAGTACTGTCATTGGATGCTAAAATAGAGATTATTAATAAAATTTTAAAAAGGAGAGCCACTGGCAAAAATGGCCAAGGATAAGAAGTGTGTGTGTGTGTGTGCATATTTTAATGCTTTTCCAGGGGGTGTCAGCTAATTTAAAAGCAACTTCACATCTTAAGATAAGCTCTTTGCCCATTCTCCTGATTATCTGAACTTTTGGTTATCCGATCTGGCCCCAGTCCAAATTAGATCATTAAATGGTGTTCTACTATAATATTAGACACTGGTAGCTCAGGATGGAATTCAGAAGACATTGGACAGAAGACCAACACAATGCCTATTCACCATGAAATTCCCAATTAAGCTATAATTTAAAGTGCTTAAGTAAGAATTTACTTGGTTCCCAGACCTTGTCCTGGCCTTCTGGATGGGGAAGACTTTAACCCTTAGTGTGCATTTAAGAACTAATGAGAGCAGTAGGTTGAGGCATTCTGATTCACAGCAGAAGGTGTTTTTTATAAACACCTAGTGGACAATCGTCTATTTTCAGCATTAAATCTGTTTTGAAAACTAAGTTTTATGAGTAGCTCAGATACCCTAGTGACAGGTGCAGCCACAGAACCTCAATTAGACTAGAAAAGAATAGCCAGATTTCCCTTAATTATTGTCTTTGCACCAATTTCACACCATTTTGTAGCATTTTCAAAGTTGAAAGATGATAAATTATTTTACATGCCTCACACCTGCAGTGCAAACAAATAATCTGGATTCATTTGAAATTTGCATCCACAGCTGCTGGCCCACAGAAGCTCTGTGTGTCATATTGCAGTGATCAGAACTTTATTTAGAATGGCTCAGGGGAAAATCTCCCCCCCACCCACCCACCAACCATACTGCATACTGCATCCATTCTGTTTGTATAAAAGCCCCCTCTCTAATAAATGCATCTTACTTCCAGTGGGCTGACTTCTCTAACTCAAGGTCACTGTACAGTCACAGCCTATACTCTTGAGTGTGTTACAATAATAATAGCTTTATGAGGGCAAGCAACTGTATTAGGCTTCTTACTGGGTGCACTTCACTGTATTAACCATATAGAGTTGGATGTTTCCATGAAATGCTAGCTTAGGGTTAGTGTCATGGTTTAGACATAAAATTCCATGGTGCTAAATCTGAGTTATAAATTGTCAGTTTTCAGTCATTCAAATGTTTTTGAGCTATAAAGCACTCCCCTCCACCCATACAACTTTCTCAAACTATTTTACATTTTTTTGATAAAGCTTTAGCCCCAAAATGACATATTATACTTAATAACTGTACATTTTTCTTTACTATTTAATACAACAGAGCCTTTTAAAATAATTGTATTAGTTTCCAAACTTCATATTAAATATACTTTAAAAACTGAACTATGTAGGTTTGCGCTCAAAATTAAAAATAGCAATGTCTTATTTGGTGCTGTATCTGCTTCTCTTAGTGACAAATAGGTACCACTATACAATTTTTCCTGTTGGTACTGCAGAGCCAATACACCTGGAAGAGTGAGCAGCAGTACATAATGGCCATTAATCAGCAACAGAATTGTTAAGTTCTGATTGGGGCATCTTTATTGTTGGTAGTGAATGAGCCAGACAGAACCTAGCTTGACTTGCAAACCTCAAATTAAATTTATAAGCCTAACAGTTAGAAAAAATAAAATAAAACATGGAATAGATTAGGGTGACCAGCTAGCAAGTGTGAAAAATCAGAACAGGGGGTGGAGTGGGGGGTGGGGTAAATAGGTGCCTGTATAAGATAAAGCCCCAAATATCAGGACTGTCCCTATAAAATCAAGATATCTGGTCACCCTAGGATAGATCCACTGGTGTAGTCTGGCTGATACAAAGCAACCTAAAGACATTGGATCTGATCAGTGGAGGATTCCCCCCTGTAGGGGTTCCCCATGTAGAGCAATTCTTGTGGCTACCAGTGCACATGCTCTCCATAGCTGGGAGAGCCAAAGGGCATCCTAAATATAGATCAGCCTTCAGGTTTTATGCCTCAGATAGGCCTAATGGCTGCCTAGCTCCAGACCTGGGGAGGTGCAAAGGAGACTTAAAACCACCTTTTCATCCACCCTTTCTGCATTGCAATGACACTGAGTACATCTTGGCCAGAGCTCAGAATCTGGGCCTATGTTTATTTTAAATTGAGCAGACATGGTCTGGAAATCATTATGAGACAATAAATACTGAAACTCACAATGTCAGTTTTTAGTCACTTTTCAAAGCAGCCCACTCTAAGTTTAATATCATTTAGGTATAATGGGCAAACTAATCAGTGCAGCAACTCCTTACTTTCATCCAACGTCCCCTGTAATAAAAGTAACACCTGAAACCATTAGTACACATACTAAAACATAAGATAGAAAATGGGCACTGGTTAATGAAAGATCTATCAACCTTTGCTATAATCTGAATAACCACAGAAAAGTGTTATACACTAAAAAGTACTAGTGTGTAAATTATATTTCATTATAGAGCTGTGTAGGAAACTGTTTTCTGCCTCACCAAGCATTTTGAATATCAGAAAGATGTTCCCATCCCACACTGGGATGAAACTGAGACCTTTTGATGTTTCTTTGTGAAAACTAGAGAGAATGCTCACCCAACTAGCCAATAGCCTATGGGCTAAGGGATTGATTTGGCACCTCAGAGCCTCAAATTCAAGTCACTGCTCCAAGGAATATTTAATTTTTATGTAACGTGAAAGAGCTCCAACAGCAGAGATTGAGAGATACCCATCCCAGAATATCCAACAGCCTGTTGGCTAGGGCACTCACCTGTGACGTGAGAGACTAGCAAAGCAGGGACTTGAACCTGATTCTCACACACTGCAGGTGAATGCTCTATGTGTCAGACGATCATTGGCTTTTTGGAGTCTCTCTTTCTTGATCAAAAATTCCATGCTGGATCCAGTGGAAGTTTTGCGAAAACTGGAACATTCTACCAAAATGTTTTAGTTTCAACAAATCAGCATTTTCAATCCAGCAAAAAAAAACCCCACAAACAAACATAAACAAAACAAAAACAATGGGGAGGAAATTAAGCATCTTTGATACAAATATTTCTTTCCTGGGGCAGTGCAGCTACGTGCCTCCCCTTAAACAAGGCTACATATAAAGGAACAATGTAGCTCAACAAAAACAGAAAAAAACAACAACATTCTTCTGCCGAGTGAGGCACTAAGTACAGAATCAGTAATTAAGCCTTTCTGTTGTAACATTTGAATTAATTTTGCTACTGCACTGCTGAGTGTGGTGTAAATGCCAGTTAGATATGTATGGTAGTTACAGTGACTGACAAACATAGTAGATTAGATGGATAATACAGATTAGACAGACCAACAGACTTTGGTCACAATTAGACTAGTGGAATAGAACAAGATTGTCTTCCATTTTCTTCTATTTTCATGGATGGAGTGTGGGGATCCTTAACGGAACATTTTTGAACATGAATAAAATTAGTTCAGTCAGTATGAGGGATGGCAGAAGGTTTAAATCAGCTCTTAATTTAACTAGACTAGTGCACCCTTCTCTAACAGAAAACCTTTCAAACTCTGATTAGTCTGAAAGACAGAGAAAGAGTGCATTAATTTTATGAAGCAAAGTAGTATAAATGTATGTAGGCAGAGACAGGTTTCTCCCCCCCACCACTTTTAATACTGTGAAGTTTCTAATTCTAGGAACTCAACCTGCGTACCTTCCATTTGGACTTCTCCTAATTATAATGACTCTTGAACTTTTCTTTCTAATGTATGACAGAGCAATGCTTTTAGTATGCAGTTACAGTAAATGGATACATACATTTAGCATTTTAAGCCTCTAGCAGATCTCTCTTTTTATACAGCAGCTCACCAATTGAATATTAATATCATGCTTGATAATTCTGAAGCACATAGTGAATTTCCTTTGTCCGTAAATGTCTGTTCAACAAGTGTTTAATATTCAGGCAAAGAACTTGGGTTCAATACTTACAGTAACACTAGGAATCTGAATGGCTTATTAGCAAGGTGCAATGGCATCCGATACCTTTTTTAACTCCATTTTTTGTTGAACAGCACACGCTATTGTTATGAGATTTTCTATTATTTATAATCAATGTTATATTTCAAAATAGTAAAACAGCCTGTAGTCCATACATTTATATGAATCTCTATTGAAACTAGAAACCTATTAATGCAAAAGCAAATAATTTCAGTTACTTACCAGCACTAAAATTGCTCACCCCTTTATAGTCTCTCAGTTTTCAGTTTTGGAGACTGAACAATTCCTCCTCTTACCATTTAGAGTCCAAAACTCAATTAAGTAAGTATATTTCATGAGTAGTATCACTACTTCAGCATTAAAAATAAACCTTTGATATTTTGGGCCAGATTCTCCAGTATGCACTTTTACATGACATTTCATAGCATCCTTCCCTGCTGTCAACCCTTCCTCACCTAAGACCCTAAGGGTGATTAGGAGCCATTTTGGCACCAGCCTCAACTTAGAGCATCCTTATAGCAGAGTTGTGCTGGCTAGTAACACCTTCTTCCGCACTTACATACCTCTTACTTCCTATAGTTTTGACTAGGCATTCTCTCTCCTGTGCTGATTGGCTAATTGCTCCAACTGCTTCCAACCCCATTTCTCAGTGTCTTCACCTGAGCTTCACTCCACACCTGCCAATCCTCTTTCCTTCTCTCCCTTCCCTATGCCCTTCCTGGCCTTCCCTTCAATGTACCCTCTCCTTCCTTTCACTTCCCATTTTGCTTATTCCTGCTGAACTAATCCCACTCTCCCCAAAAGAGAAGTCATAGAACTAATCTGACATTTGGTGGAGCCAAGTTGATCACTCTGCTTGTATCTTACATACCTTTCCCTTTATCAGTTTTGTTCTTTAGATTGTAAACTCTTCAGGGCAGGGACCTTCAACTACTGTGTTTGCTCAGTGCCTAGCACAATGGGATCCTGTTCTTGGTTGGTCCTTCGGCACTACAATAATAAACATCATTAACAATGAACAACAGTAATGATTAATTATAACATGCTGGGGTTAGAAGGGGATGGTGGCATAAAATGGCTATGCTGGTTTCATTCTACTTGGGGATTATTCTTCATTATAGGGGGATTCCCAAATGACTAGTTAGGCTAGCTTTGTGATGCCATAGAAATGTAAAGTAGGTGGAATGGGGGTCAAGATCTGGTGCAATGTGCTATAATCAGAATACTGAGCACTAATTTAACTGCACAATTTCCACTGACTTTAATGGGAATCATGTGGCTGCAATATCACGCACTTTTTGAGTGTCTCCCAATGAGCATAACAGATGAAATAGGCCAAAGCTGTATTCACTATTCCACATGTTTACTTCTATTATAATAATGTTGATTTATTTTTCTGAGAACTGGGCTTAGTTATATTTGGCAACATTCTTCTTTCACTTCAATATAAAATATATATTTTATGTGGAAACAGAAAATAATCCCCATATTTTAATAGTTAAACTATATTATCTACAAGAATTTATATATTTTGTGAACTAATTCACAAAGTGAAAGCATAATAACATATCCCTTTTATTTCTCCTTTAAAGAGTGTACATCCATATGTATGTATTTATCTTTACCAAGTTCTACTTTTAGATAGTTTAAAAGATCATAACATCTGTCTTTTATTTTTTATAAACTGTTTTTGACTGTTAATCCTTGATGGATAGATTCCATCTCTTTTCCAGCAGCCATACTATACTTTGACAATGTGAAAGTTATTTATAAGCTCGCACTGCAATTTACATATGGATCAATGGCCTTTAAAACACAGATTAAAGAAAAAAGAAAATAAGAGAGAAATAACTCACTATTCAATGTGAGATTATACAACAATAGCAAGCATATTGGCAAAGAAAGTATATTGAATATGATATCAAAATAATCAATATCCTTTCACTATAAAAGTTTGGATTGAAATATATATTTTCCTGAACTGGCTTTTCAGTTACAGGTGTAATATCAGGAACTAAGCTGCTCTTTCTGTCAGATGACCTTACAAGTACAAATCTTATTTTTGACCCCAAAATATCCAAGTGACAAACCACTTCAAAATAATTCAAATAGCAGCAAACAAAAGCTACCTGCTGCCCTGTAAGTGAACTGTGTAATTTACCAACTATGATACTTTTGTCCAATTCAAGAAATGTAGGCTGTGTAGCCCAGTGGGCCAGCTTACCTCTATCATATTCACTGCTTTGCATTATATTCTGCTTTATTATATACAGCAGTAATGCAAGGAACCTACAGGCTTGTATCCTTTAAGTCACTGGCTTCAGCAGTTAGCATGAGGATTGAGTCCTATGAACTTTAGTATAGATAAACTTAGGTAACTCAAGTTTTGGGGAACTGGAAGTAGAGTGTAGGGGGGAATTTTGTCCATAATGACATCAGCCAACCAAAGAACATGAACTGACACTAGCTTCTGGAAGGTTTTGGATGGAACATCCAATCGCAATAGTGCCATGGCAATGAATTGACATATATGATAATGGGGTGAAATCATAAATACACCAGCCTATAGAAGGCAACTTAACATTGGTAAGGGAAAGAAATACATATAAGGAAGAGGGGAGAAACCTCTATTGAATCTGCATTAGACATGGTAACATCAGCGTAACATATTATAAAAGTGGCATCCCAGGGCAGTAGGGGAGAGACGTAGCCCTTGGGAGGGGCAAGAATGATGGCCTTGGGTGAAGATGAGGAAGATAATGGCTAACATTTCAGGTTGTTCTGCAAGGGATGGTGTGAGTATGGATGTTCAGATGTACTTTCTGTATTATCTCTATATACCTTACTGAGTTAGTGTATGTGACTTTGCTAAATGTATCAATAAATTATTTATTTGTAAATATAAAAGAGTTCCTATAGTGTGAGTGTTGCACCTGTGCACATTGGAGTTCCCAACTATATAATAATTTTTAATAATTTTAATAATAATAATTTAATAATAATAATAATAATAATCTTGGGATGGGAACCTGTCAACCCTCAAAGAGATAACAGGGAATTTTTATTCATTATCTATAGATCAGGCTACAGTAATTTATCAGCTTGCACTCCAACTTACATATGGATCAATGGCCTTTAGAACACATATTAAAGAGAAAAAAAGATAAATAACACACCATTGAATGTGGGATTATACAACAATAGCAAGCATTTTGGCAAAGAAATTATATTGAATATGATATCAAAATAACCAATATCCTTTAACTATCAAAATTTGGGCTGAAATATATATTTTCCTGAACCAGTTTCCCAGTTACAAATGTAATATCAGGGACTAAGCTGTTCTTTCTATCAGATGACCTTACAAGTACAAATCTTATTTTTGTCCCCAAAATAGACATGTGACAAACCACCTTAAAATAATTCAAATAGCAGCAGACAAAAGCTACCTGCTGCCCTGTAAGTGAACTGTGTAATTTACCAACTATGATACTTTTGTCCAGTTCAAGAAATGTAGGCTGTAAGAAAATCATTTTCCATATCTCCTTTACATAACTAAAATGCACTATAGCAAAAAGGATGTTTGTAGCCATTTTCATTTTTACTGTTTATTAAAAAAAAGATCATTTCAGAAATTTTATCCAGGCTTAACAGAAAAATAACCCAAAATTTCAGGTAAATACCCAAATCCCTCTATTGTAAACAAAACCATTTCCCCCAGGGTTGCTAGACATTTTTCCTTCTTATAAAGATAATCAGTGATTTTTTTTGAGTGAAAATATTTATTGAGTTTTATCATATGCAACACAACGTCATCATCTACAATGTCTCTCAAGGGCATGTGGTGAAAGCAGCAATATTTGATATATTAATTAGGCACCAGATGGAATAATCTTCAATGATTGTAATCATAAAGTGGCTGAAATTAAAAGATTCAAGTTTACTATTTGAAAATAATTAGTGTTATCAGAGAGTTAAGGGTATTTCCCCAAACCTCTGTCACTCTCCCCTTTTTTAGTTAAGGACTATTATAATTTTTCATTTGTAATACAAAAGGGTTTAGGACCCCAATCCAGAATCAGAGTCCCATTGTGCTAAGAATGGTAAATATATGTAATAAAGATAGTACAGTAGAACCTCAGAGTTATGAACAACAGAGTTACGAACTGATCGGTCAACCACATACCTCATTTGGAAACAGAAATAAGCAATCAGGCAGCAGCAGAGATTAAAACAAACAAAAAATATACAAGAGTACTGTGTTAAACATAAACTACTACAAAAATAAAGGGAAAGTTTAAAAAAAGATTTGACAAGGTAAGGAAACTGTTTCTGTGCTTGTTTCATGTAAATTAAGATGGTTAAAAGCAGAATTTTTCTTCTGCATAGTAAAGTTTCAAAGCTGTATTAAGTCAATGTTCAGTGGTAAACTTTTGAAAGAAGACCCATAACTTTTTGTTTAGAGTTACAAACATTTCAGAGTTACGGATAACCTCCCTTTCTGGGGTGTTTGTAACTCTGAGGTTCTACTGTACTCTGAGGCAAGTAATCCCAATCTACATGTCAGCTGGAAGAAAGAGACAAATTGGATGGAGGTGGGTTTGGGCACGGGAGAAGCAGGAAGAAATGGAGAAAGAGGCTTCCATGCGGAGAGAAGGAAAGAATATCCTCAGATCCTTCCCAAACTTTGATTTTTTTCCACCACTAAGAAATACTCAGTAGAATGCCCATATGTTGTTGAAGTATCTTCTCCAAGATACCTCTTGATTCTGATCATTACAGCCTTTTGCCTTTAGATCTCTCTGTCTTGCTGATTCCTCCCCATTTTCTTCTGACTATTTCACACATCTTTTGGACCAGACACTTCAGATCTGGAGACTGGAATCTTTTCATAACTCAAATTGAATTATTTAGATGCATTAGTCTATTAGCAGTTAAATCATTATGCTCTGAAGAATTCAAACAGGTCTATTTGGTTGCATAGCAGGTATACAGTTCATGTCTAAAGAAAAGGAGTACTTGTGGCACCTTAGAGACTAACCAATTTATTTGAGCATAAGCTTTCATGAGCTACAGCTCACTTCATCGGATGCATACTGTGGAAAGTGTAGAAGATCTTTTTATATACACACAAAGCATGAAAAAATACCTCCTCCCACCCCACTCTCCTGCTGGTAATAGCTTATCTAAAGTGATCACTCTCCTTACAATGTGTATGATAATCAAGTTGAGACATTTCCAGCACAAATCCAGGTTTCCTCACCCTCCGCCTCCCCCCCCCACACACACAAACTCACTCTCCTGCTGGTAATAGCCCATCCAAAGTGACCACTCTCTCTACAATGTGTATGGTATTCAGGGTGGGCCATTTCCAGCACAAATCCAGGTTTTCTCACCCCCCCACCCAAACACACAAACTCACTCTCCTGCTGGTAATAGCTCATCCAAACTGACCGCTCTCCTTACAATGTGCATGATAATCAAGGTGGGCCATTTCCAGCATAAATCCAAGTTTAACCAGAACGTCCGGGGGGGGGGGGGGGGGCGGGGGGCGGTAGGCGGTAGGAAAAAACAAGGGGAAATAGGCTACCTTGCATAATGACTTAGCCACTCCCAGTCTCTATTTAAGCCTAAATTAATAGTATCCAATTTGCAAATGAACTCCAATTCAGCAGTTTCTCGCTGGAGTCTGGATTTGAAGTTTTTTTGTTTTAAGATAGCAACCTTCATGTCTGTAATTGCGTGACCAGAGAGATTGAAGTGTTCTCCGACTGGTTTATGAATGTTATAATTCTTGACATCTGATTTGTGTCCATTTATTCTTTTACATAGAGACTGTCCAGTTTGACCAATGTACATGGCAGAGGGGCATTGCTGGCACATGATGGCATATATCACATTGGTGGATGTGCAGGTGAACGAGCCTCTGATAGTGTGGCTGATGTTATTAGGCCCTGTGATGGTGTCCCCTGAATAGATATGTGGGCACAGTTGGCAATGGGCTTTGTTGCAAGGATAGGTTGAGTGAGGCAAAGTGAATTAAATTAGCTAATGAAATGAGGAAGCAAAGACAACTGTAGTCTTTCTTCGTGTTATTTTAGTAACAGCATATCCATAGTAACATAACATCATGTTTGAAAATAACGTCAAATTGACTTGCATATGGAAGTTTGAAAGGTATCCTCATTCAAGTCACTTTCTGCATTTTAAAAGAGTTATACCAAGGATGAACTTGATTCCCTAACTCCATCACAACCTATTCCCCTCCTTCTCCTCCGTGTCATCATTGACAGGAGTTGAGGTCCATCTTCAGGGTTCTAAACACCCTTCACTCCCATCAAGAGCAATGGGATTTGAACATGTTCAGCATCTCACAGAATAGGAATGGGCCCTAAAGAATGAGAATTGGAGACCTATGTATAAATCCTGCTGTGGGTTTCACAGTAATTATGGGAAAGTACTTTGAAGAAGATCTGATTTGCAGACTGAGTAATGGATAGATGGTCCATTATTAAAGACAATTATATGTATATCTATATGAAAATATTGGAGAAATGTTCTCTCTTCTGTATATAAGTAACTTGTACTGTTTTAGTGTTAACTTTTTCAATATTAATTATCTGAGAGATAATATTAATTATCTTTCTTTTCTATAAGCACTTCACCCACAGTCTGGCCACACAATTGTGGACAGGCATAATTTGTGGATGGGCAGAGACGGGAGGGGCCACCCAGGCCATCGCCCAACCACTTTTCATCTGGACCAAACCCGAGTGGCAGTTTGACCCCACGTACCAGGTCACAGTGCCATTCAATCAGATTTGGAAAGGGTTGGTTTAGGCACAGGGGTTTATGGGCCACAGGGGACAGGCTGTTGGTAAGTGGGGGCACCTGAGCGGGGAATAGAAGGGCCAGATGAGGGGAGGCAGATCTATGCTTTCCTTTCTTTAAATGGTGCTCCACAGCCCCTGACTTTAGGTATACTTTAGCAGATTATTAGTTAGATTTTCTCTCTCTGTCCTAGGGCTCTAAAGCTGGACTTATGGTACTAAGGAAATTTGATTTTATAGCTAGACAGAGATATATAAAACATAGTACCAATAAACATTTCCAAAATTCCCTAAAATATTTATAAAATACCTTTCCTATGAAATATATAGCATACTATATACAGAATAGATGATCACAGTAAAGCTTTACTGAGGCTTGTTTGCAATAACCTACATAACTTACTTGTGGCTTCACAATTCATGAGCCAGTCTCCAGGCAACCTAATGAGTGCAGCTGGCCTGTAGTAGGCTGCCTGATTGACTGCATAAACTAACTGGTGGGAGGAGTCAGCAGACCAGCTCTTAAGCCCAGCAGCAGCAGTTTGCAATAGCCCATTGCTGTGATAGTTCCTGCTCATTCACAGCCTTGCTCCCATTTAGTTTTAATCCTGCTTCTGCCTTGTTCCAGCCTTGGACCCAGCCCTGCTCCTGCCTTGAACTGAGCTCACTCCAGTTAACCCATCTCTTACTCTCAGCTCCAATTCCTGCCTTTGGTCTTGGCATCTGGCCTTTGACTCAGTCTCTGACCCTGGGCTCCAATTCCTGGCTGTTGACTCCTGTTCTAACCAGTGGTTGCTAACTATGGTTCCAACCACTAGGCATGACAGCCCATGTCCTGGTCTCTGACAGGCGGTAATAGAAAATGAAAAACTGAATGCTACCAACCAACCCAATAACCGCGGGATGTTCACAAGAGGTGCCAATGATCCATGCATTGTATAGACACAAACTATGCTAGGCTGTGGACATTACCAAATTTGCAATATGGGAAAGAATTACACGTTTCATCTGATTGTCTGGATCTATTGATGACAATGATATATTCAATACTGTAATAGCCCATATAGGATAATTATAAATATAAAATTAGATTGTCACATTGCTAAATAACTCATACATTTTTGGTTTTTAAAAAGTACTAGACTAAAAGGAAATGAATGTAAGCAAGAAAATTAGACAAAATTCAGAAAAACAGAATGATACCAAGCTTACAAGGATAAGACAATAAGTCAAGTAAACCTTGTGATTCATGGTACTTGTATATTTGAACTGTAGCCAAGATATCACAAAAGGGCACAGGAGATCTTACAAATTATACAGTGAACTTTCAAAATCTAGTCCAGGAACTAAATTGCAGGAGCAAATACCAACATATGGCCTTCTAACTATCTCACTGCAGGTGTAAAACAGGTAAGTGGAGGTAAAAATACTCAGATCTGCCCTTTTAGCCCTTTTAAAAATGTACTTCTACATCACAAGTACCTTATAGCTCCTTTATGTTTCACTCATCAAATATGGGAAAGGGAATATCAGTGGTTGTGGGCCCCATATAGCGACTATGACAAAATGGACAAGAGTAAGTGATACTCAAGCATTCACCCGCATGCCCAACTTCATGTTCCACCAAGAAGACAGGCACATGACCTTCCATTGTAACATATCCTCCTACACAAGCAGACAGTTCTGTCTGAGCCTGCAATAGTGGTTACAAAGCCATGTACAAGCCAGTGTACTCAGTTTAGCAATGGTGAAAAGAATTTGCCCCCAAAAGATTATATAATATGGAATAATATGATGACATTAAAATAGGGGGAAATTTAGGCTGAATAACAAGGAGAAATTCTTGGACAATGAGATTTAATTAGTTGGGGAATAGCCTTCCAAAAGAAATAGTGGAAAACTTACTATGTAGGCCTAGAAAAGCCAGATTGGGGACAGCACCAGAAAATGTACGAAGGGACAATTTTGCACTGCCAGAGTGATGGACTGGGTGGCCAAATAGGTCTTTCCTATCTCTCACAGATGTGATTCTATCATTGTATGATAGTATTTTTCCTAGGTTGTATTGCTTTATTTATTTATTACAAACTTAGGCTCTGATCTTGCAAAAGCTTTACACACTAAGACTGCTTCCATCACAGTCAATGGGACTGCTCTTAATACATAAAGTTAAGCAGGTGCGTAAATTTTTGCAGAATTATAATCTTATTGCAGAAAGTGGGCTTGTAATCTGTGCAGGCATTTATGCTTGCATACAACCCCACTGAAATCAATGGCCTAAGCACAGTGGATTGATATGCCTATATGGATCTAACTGAGATGTTGGGACATGAAGCAGTGATCTTGTCATTTTCATATTAGTTTAAAGCATTTCATATCCTTTTATATAGAATACTTATAAAATGCAAAAATTTACTGAAAGTTGTTGCCATATCTAGTTAGTAATTTGATTAATTTAAATCAATGTTTTTGTATGTTTTGCCCTTTAAAATGATTCCTCATTAATGAAACAATTTTAATTCTGTCAGCATTGCAATAATTTCCCATAACACAGAATTATGATTTGTTTTACTTTTTCACACTCAGTCTGCCAACTGTTTTTTAAAACAATCTTTTCACTAATAATACTTGCTAGAAAAAGAAGCCAAAACTATTAAACATGAAATATGAAAAACCTGGTATTATATATGTGCTTAGTGAGAGCCAATAAAATATGAGTTTTATGCTTTCTCAGATGGATTTGTTGAAATGAGGTCTTGGACTCAATGTGTGTTCTCTGGTATAATAAAACTGTTATTTTTCATTATTAATGTGCAAATGAACCAAGACACAGTGATACAATGAATAGCCTGCTAATTCTATTTTTATGGATACTATTCAGATGCAGGTTTCAGAGGAACAGCCGTGTTAGTCTGTATTCGCAAAAAGAAAAGGAGTACTTGTGGCACCTTAGAGACTAACCAATTTATTTGAGCATGAGCTTTCGTGAGCTACAGCTCACTTCATCAGATGTTTACCGTGGAAACTGCAGCAGCAGTTTCCACGGTAAACATCTGATGAAGTGAGCTGTAGCTCACGAAAGCTCATGCTCAAATAAATTGGTTAGTCTCTAAGGTGCCACAAGTACTCCTTTTCTTTATTCAGATGCAGAGAGTCAACTGATTGGCTTCAGTGCTGAAATCAGGTAATACATTAATTCTCTATTCCTGTCCAGCACTAATAAGCATATCTTTTGTATTGCAAGGAGAATTTCATTGTTCTGTCCTGACTAGCCTATATCTCTGTCTAATTTCTTCCCCCCTCCCGCACCCTCCAGTCTACTCTGCCAGTTAACTCAGCCTCAGTGCCCTATTGGGTTCCTTATTCTACTTCATCTCTGTGCATTGCTCTATGCTACCCCTATGCCTGGAACACCTTTCACTCATCCCATCCCAGTTTTGTTACTCTTATTATGTCACATTTAAAATTAGACTGCAAGCTGTTCAGTTCATGGATCATGTCTTCTTCCCTGTCCTATAAAGCTCATAGGAACTCTTTGGGGCAATATAAATTATGAATCCATTCAGAATACTACAGCAAAGATCATTCTCCTAGCCAGTCACTTTGGCCATGTCACCCTTCTTTTTGCATCCTTTCTGTCACACTCTTTGGAGTGGCTCACAACAGAGAGCCAACCTCAGGGCAGACTGTCAAAAAGTAGCGCAGAGACCCCAAAATGGTGGTAGGTTCTATAATAAGATTCTACCAACTCAGCAACAAATGTGAACTCCCATAGTATTACAATAGTCTTGTAATGAAGTCACACACAATTCCCTTAGACCAGTGGTGGACAACCTGCTTCCCATGGACCGCATACGGCCCATCAGGGTAATCTGATTGCGGGCCATGAGACATTTTGCTGACATTGACCATCCAGAGGCATGGCTCCCCTCAGCTCCCAGTGGCTGCGTTCACCATTCCCAGCTAATGGGAGCTGCGGGAAGTAGCGGGCTGCAGGAACTGCAGGGGGGTGGAGGGAGAAAGGGGGAATGTGCCTGCGAATGGTCAATGTCAGCAAAATGTCTGGCGGCCCACAATCAGATTACCTTGATGGGCCGCAGGTTGCCCACCACTGCCTTAGACACTCCAGTCTATCTTGCCACCTAGGCAAGCTGGACTATGTGATAAATGGTCACTTACACCAACAATCACAAAGTATTCAGATTGCTTCCAGTCCCAAGAGACCTATCACTTACCCCAGATCAAGTTGTCACACTAAGGACAACACTGGCAGCCAGTCCTTTTTAACTAACTAAAATTTATTAACTGGGAAAAAAAGACATAAGAGAGTTATTTACAGGTTAAAACAGGCAACCCATACACACAAGACAGTTCAGTCTGTGGTTTCAAAAGGTGACAGAGATGTAGTAGTCTATCAGCATGGAATGTCTGTTCAGGGGTAATACATGCCATGCATCTTGGAGATTCCTGTGCTTATGATTAGGAGTCCTTGCCCCTCAAAATCCAGACAGCATAAAAGAGATTCAGTTTCACCTTGTCAGGGATTTTTATTCCCTCCACACCAGAGCCCAAATTGATAGGATGAGTTCATCCATAAATGTCCCCTTTCTGGAGGGAGTTAGGAATGTGATCAACAAAGTCTTTGTGCTTTGATGCAATACAATACTTCATTGGCCTTAAATGGGTCATGGATGAGCATTTTATCTTAATCAGTGCTTCTTTTCCTGTTTGGCGAATTACACAATTACAGAGGTTTATAATGCAAACACTCTCTAACTTCATACCATGGGCTATAGAGATTGTAAGTGAGATCAATGCATGCAGCATCCTACAAGCATGTTATAAAGTATACAGACTAAACACATTCTTACAAAATTATCAGCTAATATCTATTTTGATAAAGCTAACACACAGGTAAACAAGACTGATTTCCCCACTATGCATTTGTTACTGTTCAGTGAGGCCTGGGGCCTTGACAAGAGCTGGCACCTAGTCTGCCAGCACCACACCTTTCCTCTCTCTCTCCCCTCAATCATATCAAACATAAACTACTTGTCATCACTTTCAAGACCCTTCACAACCTATCTCCACCCTACGTATCATCTTTCATTCAATACTGAAAGGTCAGCTCCTGCCCCTGATTGGCTCATGATGTCAACCTCCATCACCAACTTGTTAAATTTTCAACCAAACACTTTTGTGCTTCTTCCCTGGCTGCCCTCCTCACACGTGAGAGGTGCTCCCTATAACCATCTGCAAAACTAACTCATTATCATCCTTCAAAAGCCTTCTTAAAACTTTCCTTTGCCATGAAGCTGACAGAAATCTTAATGGCTAGGCTGCTGGTGTGCTGAGACCCTAGCCTATTATGCTCACTAATATTGTCTCATTCTTTCCTTATACTTTCCCATCTGTCTGTACGTATCCACCTGTTAGCTCTTTGGAGCAGGGATTGTAGTTTTGTTCTGAGTTTGTACAGTGTCTAGATCAATGGGGTCCTAGTCCCTGACTGGGGCTCTGAGGTGTTATGATAATACAAATAAATAAAATAATAATAATAAATATTTTACCCATTGACATACATTTAATTATTTGAATTGTGAAATTTCGCACTAGACATTTATGATGCATGATTGACCACCTGATGGTACTATTTAGTTCCAGTAGTTCCTATTTTTTTATTTTTATTTATAGATCTCATTCAGACAAAAATCAAGCCAATTCTGGAGACATTACGGATAGATTTTTTTTTAAAATATATAGTCTCCCTTTTTAGGCTCACAACTTGCAGATTCTGGTTTGCAGCCAGAATTTTTTGAAGTTGCTTCTTAATTCATTTAGACATATATGTACCCGTGTGTAGTAATTTCAATGTAGTTAATTGTGCTTGTCTGTTTAAGGGCAGGCTGAAAAATAAGGCCTTGTTTGTACTGTAGCTCAATGAACATAAGGCTGAATGAGAAATTACAATTTTCCTGATCATGTATCAAGGAGGATTGATTTGTCTATCACAATGCTGCCATTCCACACTGGGAGAGGGAATGGTGATATCACCTGTGATGCCAATATTCTGTTACTCAACAAGTGATATTCAGCAAGGAAAATGAAGGGCTTCCTTCCTATTGACTCAAAGGAGTACATAGCATACAATTGCAAATTGCACTAACTGCAGTGAACAGACGCATAATGAGACATTAAGGGAAACAAAGCTGTTCTGAGCCGGAATGGTTTCCACGAATGTCTCCTGTTTTACCATAGCCTGAAGGCATGTGTGTGACATGCCTTGTACTTCACCAATATGCATACCACAAAATGCTGCAGACTTCATTTCATATTTAAATAAGCAATTTCTGCCCTGGAGTGTTTGATCATAGATGTTGTTATACTTAATAGATGAGTTATAGGAAAGCCCCTTTACTGTTCATTCCTGTTGTATGAGAACAGAAAGATGGTATATTAGCTGCCATCTACATTTTTTCATATGTTTTTAAGTTTTGGAGTATTGATCTGAGGAAAACAAGACACAGTGTTTGCCCTTCCTGACATTTGCAGCAGATCCCTTGTATCCAATTATGCTCATATGTACACAGCTTCCAAATGTGGTATTCACTTTGCCTCAGAAATGAAGTTTAAGATGGAGGGCAGGTTTCTTATGCTATGCTGCAAATATCTTATGATTCTCTCTCAAAGAAGCCTATATATCATTAGAAAGATGTGCATGCACACCTTTGCCTAGGCCCTGCTCTTCCTTCCTTCTTTCTTTTTTTTTTTTTTTTGACCTTGGATGCATACAAGTTGAACATAAAACTTCCATTGGAAATTCGTGGGAATCATGAAAGTGTGATATGTATCTGAGGGTGAATTTTTCCCAACTCTTTAATCTAGTTCCCTTCTATATGAGGGTCTACATTATATATGTTGTTATATGGCAGAACTGCTCTTATTTTCCCTTACTTCGATTTTTTTGAATTTCATAGACAAAGGGGACATGGACAGTGCAGGATCTGGTCCAAGAGGACCGCTTGGAAATAGTGACCATAATATAATAACATTTAACATTCCTGCGGTGGGAAGAACACCTCAACAGCACAACACTGTGGCATTTAATTTCAGAAAGGGGAACTATGCAAAAATGAGGAGGTTAGTTAAACAGAAATTAAAAGGTACAGTGACTAGAGTGAAATCCCTGCAAACTGCATGGACACTTTTCAAAGACACCCTAATAGAGGCTCAAGTTAAATGTATACCCCAAATTAAAAACAAACACAGTAAAAGAACTTAAAAAGAGCCACCATGGCTTAACAACCATGTAAAAGAAGCAGTGAGAGATAAAAAGGCATCTTTTAAAAAGTGGAAGTCAAATCCTGATGAGGTAAATAGAAAGGAGCATAAACACTGCCAAATTAAGTGTAAAAATGTAATAAGAAAAGCCAAAAAGGAGTTTGAAGAACAGCTAATCAAAAACTCAAAAGGTAATAACAAAATGTTTTTAAGTATATCAGAAGCAGGAAGCCTGCTAAACAACCAGTGGGGGCCCTTGACGATTGAGATAAAAAAGGAGCACTTAAAGACGATAAAGTCATTGCGAAGAAACTAAATTAATTCTTTGCTTCAGTCTTCATGGCCAAGGATGTTAGGGAGATTCCCAAACGCGAGCCATCTTTTGTAGGTGACAAATCTGAGGAATTGTCACAGATTGAAGTGTCACTAGAGCAGGTTTTGGAATTAATTGAGAAACTTAACAGTAACAAGTCACGGGGACCAGATGGCATTCACCCAAGAGTTCTGAAAGAACTCAAATGTGAAATTGTGGAACTACTAACTATGGTTTGTAACCTGTCCTTTAAATCAGCTTCTGTACCCAGTGACTGGAAGATAGCTTATGTAACACCAATATTGAAAAAAGGGCTTTAGAGGTGATCCTGGCAATTACAGACTGGTAAGTCTAACGTCAGTACTTGGCAAATTAGTTGAAACCAATAGTAAAGAATAAAATTGTCAGACACATAAAAGAACATCAATTGTTGGGCAAAAGTCAACATGGTTTCTGTAAAGGAAAACCATATCTTATTAATCTATTAGAGTTCTTTGAAGGAGCCAACAAACATGTGGACAAGGGGAATCCAGTGGACATAGTGTACTTAGATTTCCAGAAAGCCTTTGATAAGGTCCCTCACCACAGGCTCTTATGTAAATTAAGTTGTCATCGGCTAAGAGGGAAGATCCTTTCATGGACTAAGAACTGGCTAAAAGACAGGGAACAAAGGGTAGGAATAAATGGTAAATTTTCAGAATGGAGAGAGGTAACTAGTGTTCCCCGAGGGTCAGTCCTAGGACCAATCTTATTCAACTTATTCATAAATGATCTGGAGAAAGGGGTAAACAGTGAGGTGGCAACATTTGCAGACGATACTAAACTGCTCAAGATAGTCAAGACCAAAGCTGACTGTGAAGAACTTCAAAAAGATCTCACAAAACTAAGTGATTGAGCAACAAAATGGCAAATGAAATTCAATGTGATAAATGTAAAGTAATGCACATTGGAAAAAAATAACCAACTATACATACAATATGATGGGGGCTAATTTAGCTACAACTAATCAAGAAAAAGATCTTTGAGTCATCATGGATAGTTCTCTGAAGGCATCCACGCAGTGTGCAGCAGCAGTCAAAAAAGCAAACAGGATGTTAGGAATCATTAAAAAAGGGATAGAGAATAAGACAGAGAATATCTTATTGGCCTTATATAAATCCATGTACACCCATATCTTGAATGCTGCGTACAAATGTGGTCCCCTCATCTCAGAAAAGATATATTGGTATTAGAAAAGGTTCAGAAAAGGGCAACTAAAATGGTTAGGGGTTTGGAACGGGTCCCATATGAGGAGAGATTAAAGAGGCTAGGACTTTTCAGCTTGGAAAAGAGGAGACTAAGGGGGGATATGATAGAGGTATATAAAATCATGAGTGGTGTGGAGAAAGTGAATAAGGAAATGTTATGTACTTGTTCCCATAATATAAGAACTAGGGGCCACCAAATGAAATTAATGGGTAGCAGGTTTAAAATAAATAAAAGGAAGTTCTTCTTCACACAGCGCACAGTCAACCTGTGGAACTCCTTCCCTGAGGAGGTTGTGAAGGCTAGGATCATAACAGGGTTTAAAAGAGAACTGGATAAATTCATGGAGGTTAAATCCAGTAATGGCTATTAGCCAAGATGGGTAAGGAATGGTATCCCTAGCCTCTGTTTGTCTGAGGGTGGAGATGGAAGGCAGGAGAGAGATCACTTGATCATTACCTGCTAGGTTCACTCCCTCTGGGGCACCTGACATTGGTCATTGTCAGTAGACAGGATACTGGGCTGGATGGACCTTTGGTCTGACCCAATATGGCCATTCTTATGTTCTTATGTTCTAATACAGAGTTTAACAAATAGGAAGTACCTGTTTTGAGTGCATTTAGGTTCATATATCCACTTTACTTTAAACTTGTTAACAAGAATAGCAGATTTTTTTTTTTATAATCCATCAAGGCTTTCAAGAAATCTTCATTTTCCTGCACTGTATGCTTCTCCTCACCACCTTTTCACTATTCCAAAATAGTGTTATAAGGAAGAGAAGCTGATCAAATGGCGATATTAACAATCTTCATGCTGTCAATTCACATGTGAGGCAGTAACACTTCATGCTATACAAATTAAGAGCATAACATATGTGTTGTAACACAGAGCGTTAGGTATTAGAAGATGATAGCTTGTTTCTGGACATGTAGGTTTATGCACCAGCATCTTGCTCAGTGTAGTTCAGTAATTCTGGAGACTGTTTTCAACCTATGCAAGAGAAAAAAATAGAATTGCTGGAATCAACTTTAAAATAATTCTCTAGCAGTGTTGTGGGGGGAACATGCTAACCTCCTGCAGGCAGATAGAAGAGTGGCAGAATGCAACTGTTCTTCTGGCCTGATATCTTATTTTTCCTTCATCATACCTTGAAACATAAGCCGTAGCTTCACTGCTCTTCTTAAATGAATAAATTATTGGCAATCATTGAAAGTATGAGTGTGCTTAAAATCTGTTTCCTAATAGAAACAAAGAGGGGGACAAATTCAAAACTATCACAACATTATATTAAATGGAGTCAGCATCACCCTGTAACATCTTGCTGAATTTACTCCTACTGAATGACAAAGCACAATTAAACAAACTTTCACCTGATCAGCAGCAAGTCTATTTATGTGCCTTTTTGGATAACTTGTGGGAGGGGACTTAGAGGGAGGACAGAGAGTCATGGTCTCTCTGGAACAATGATTATTCAAGTATTTTATATAAAATGGAACAGCACCAGCAGCAGGGATTAAGAGAACCATACTGACAGTGCAGTAGTTAAGCCACTCGCCAGTAATGTAGGAGGCCCAAATTCCATTCCCTGCTCCACAGAAGACAGAGGGGGGAATAAAACCAGTCTCTCCCACCTCCCAGGTGAGCGCCCTGAGCTAAAGATTATAAGGGAGCTGGTGGTAGCAGCTAGCCCCTCTTTTGTGAAGGGCACTTAAGTCCTGAAAAAACATTTTGGGGCCAAAATTATTCAGCAAATTCATGTCAATTATGCAAATAATTTCAGGTTGACCAAAACTGCATTTTTGGGCAATAAAATATGTGTTCAATTTGTTTTACATAGCAACAGTCCTCACACCTTGTTGTGCCCCAACTCTATTCACTTTTCATCTGTCCACATCACTCTGTGTCCCCTTCCCCTCTCACAGATTCCTGGATCAAAGGAATGCCCTGAATGGGGTCTTTGGAAGGAGAAAGTGCTGCCAAAATGGTGGTCGAGTCTCCTTTTCTATAATAGAGGGGTATGAGACACGTGAGGCACAACTGAACCTTATAACAGACCACATAACATATAACAGCACATAAATATGTTCATTGAAGGCACAAAATTCTTTATGACTCCAGATAGTACAAATACGTGTAGTACAGAGCAGAGAAAGACTCAGGGGTCTGTATGGAACAGAGCTCAAATTAAAATGTCTCAAATACAGTTTAATATGGCTGATCAGTTTGATACTATAGCCTCATAGACTCATCCGCATGATTTAAGCTTTTTCACTCCTTTTACAGTACATAGTGTCCAAGGACTGGCCTAGGACAGAGTAAAAGAACTAACGCAACTTATTTTCTGTGACCTCATATTCCAAGTACTTAGAAGCATTTTGGATTTAGGCAATACATATTTTAGAACTCTAATACATACACTTATCAGCACACACCTGTAATGCAGAGTATAGAGATACTCCTGGGGTCTGTATGAAACACAGGGCTCAAACTATCACAACAACCCCAGCCAACAAGAACAAAGAGAGTCTAGAAACCCCAACCACTGAGGAACACAGTGAGGGGTTGTCCAAAGAATTCAACCATTGTGAAAACATCAGTTATCAATATAAGATCATAGCCCTCCCCTGTGGATATGCTTGCCATATGTGTACAGGAAATGGTATCTGAGAATTTATGTCTGACCCTGGGTTAGTTTCTGTTTAGCTGAAATGCAAAATAAGCTCCTTTCTCTAAGGCAATGAGAACTCAGTGTAATTCAGCGTGCAATCTCTCTATCAAAGCAATGTAGGGCGCCCATCACTGGTATGTATGGGTGCCAAAGCATACAATAACTGTAAGAAATTGTTACATTCAGCAATATCTATCCAGCTCTTGACAGTTACTACATCAATAATTATTTGCTATAACAGAAAGAAAGTCAATGCAACAACACTTTAACACTGAATATGTTTACTGTACTTTAAAATACCACTGCTCTGGTTAGGCATTTATATAGCACTAAGAAATCATTATCCCGTGACATCATCCTGTCTTATTTACCTCATTCCTTATTTAGTAGCTCAGGAGAGAGCTAAGTGAACCTTTCACACATTCAGCAATAAGAAAAGGAGTACTTGTGGCACCTTAGAGACTAACCAATTTATTTGAGCATGAGCTTTCGTGAGCTACAGCTCACTTCATCGGATGCTCACGAAAGCTCATGCTCAAATAAATTGGTTAGTTTCTAAGGTGCCACAAGTACTCCTTTTCTTTTTGCGAATACAGACTAACACGGCTGTTACTCTGAAACCTGTCACATTCAGCAATATGGCTAAATGATATAGAGCAAGGTCACCCCTGAGTTCCGTTCTTTCTGTCAACGTATGTGGGTTACTGTTGCAAAGTTTTAAAATTCTTTATACCTGAAATAGTTTGCCCTTTTAAGAGATTATATATATAGGACCAGATTCAATGGCACACTTTGGCTGCTTTCACTGCGCTAGTAATGCAAAGCTGGATTTATGTCTGCTTTGTATCAATGATTCAACTCATAGGAGCCAGAGTTCACTGATGAATCTGGCCCATTATATATATAAGAGAGAGACAAGCTGAGATATAAGAAAGGGGAAAGAAACATTACACCTGACAGATTTTGGGGAAAGCACTAATACGATGGTTCTCAAATTAGGGGTGCCACTTGTTCAAAGAAAGCCCCTGGCGGGCCGGGCTGGTTTGTTTACCTGCCGCATCTGCAGGTTTGGCCAATCAAACCACTGGTCGCGGTTCGCCGTTCCAGACCAATGGGGGCTGCAGAAAGTGGTGTGGGCTGAGGGATGTGCTGGCTGCCCTTCCCGCAGCCCCCATTGGCCTGGAGCATCAAACCGTAGCCAGTGGGAGCTGCGATCAGCCAAACCTGCGGACGCAGCAGGTAAACAAACCAGCCCAGCCTGCCAGGGGCTTTCCCTGAACAAGCGGTGCCCCGAGGTTGAGAACCACTGCACTAATAAAAGGAGTTTGGGTAAAGCATTATGCTAATGTACGTTATAATGTTTCTTTCCCCTTTCCTGTACCTCAGTTTATTTCTCCACGGTGGAACAGAGCAGAGTTTAGTATTTTCAGAACAATATATAAAATACAGAATTAAATGTGTGATAAGAATGACACAAAATCTCTAAAAGAAAACATAATTAGTAAATCTGTATGCACATAGAACAGTTTACTTATAAACCTTGAAATAATTATGAATAATTTCAGTAACAAATCTTGTTTATAGAGAACACTTTTTGGGGGTAGGAGGTTCCCTAAATATTAGTATTTGTAACTATCACAAGTTCAAATGCAAAAATCCTATTACGTGTGCACTTACATACACTTCCTGTTCTCTGGGAGGATTTATCCTTCTCAGTCCCTATGGCAGTGGTGGGCAACCTGTGTCCCCTCACAGCCCGCGGGCTTCATGTGGCCCGTCAGGGTAATCTGCTGGTGGGCTGCAAGGCGGTGTTTACATTGACTGTCCACAGGCGCGGCTGCCTGAAGCTCCCAGGGGCCACGGTTCACTGTTCCCGGCCAGTGGGAGCTGTGGGAAGCAGCGGCCAGCATGTCCCTGCGGCCCGCACTGCTTTCCACAGCTCCCATTGGCTGGGAACAGCGAACCACGGCCAATGGGAGCTGCGGGCGGCCGTGCCTGCAGACGGTCAATATAAACACTGTCTTGCGACATGCCAGCAGATTACGCTGATGGGCTGCATGCGGCCCGCAGGCTGTAGGTTGCCCACCACTGCTCTATGGAATGGTGTTTAAACCCTGTGTAAGGCATACCAGTTCCTTAAATCTGTCCCACAGTCTCCTTCAAAGTACCTTTGAGCCTCTGCAAGGAGAAACTACAATTTGCACAACCTTCGGCAATTCAGGTCCTCTTCTTTTTCTCCAGTGAGGTTAAGCTCCCATTGTTCCAGAAATACTCTGGGTGTGTGCTGCCAGGCTGCTTGCCCACACTGTAAGTCACCCAAATGGCTTCAAGCAGCCAATTAGCATGCCTACTGCCCACCACACCTACTTTCTGTCTGATTCTGATCCATCAATCGGAATCACCTAATCTGCCTCCAGCTAGTCTGCAAGCACAGAGTCCCCTAAACAAATAAGAGTTCCCTCAACAAGAAACTATGTATCCTCCACACTTCTTCTCTTATTTACACCACTAAATGCTGCAGAGGAAGCATGTGGGTTACACACAAAGCACATTCAGATAAATCCCTTTGTGACAGGTTGTGACCCCTGGGGTGAATTCTGGGAGCTTTCAGAACTGAGGAGCCAATCTCCAACACACAGCTGGGTTGGGCACACATCCAGCCTCACCGGGGCCCTGTTATCATCCAACACAACAGCAGGTGGTTCTGCTCACCCAAACTGGGCTACCTGAGTGCAAACAGCAGCCCCCCCCCCAGAGTATAAACTCAAAATTATACCATCTTGCACTACACAGGCATCTGTACAGTGTAAGCTCATTAATATATCTGCCCCTCCCTCAATGTGGAAAGGAATATGCACACTTGTGGTAACCAAGCTGAGAATTTTCCCCAGACATTTCACTTAAAGGCACACTGATTTAGGTTAAAATATAAAACAAGTTTATTAACTACAAAAAGATAGATTTTACGTTATTATAAGTGATAGCAGACAGATCAAAGCAGATTAACTAGTCAATAAACAAAACTGCAAACTTAGCCTAAAATACTAGAAAGATAGGATATGAATTAGCAAATTCTCACCCTGTCTGATGATACAAGCAGGACTGCAGATCCTTAAGGGACAAGCTGCATCTGCTTTGCAGCTTGGGATCCCCTCCCCTGTTTCAAGTCTTTTTCTTTCGGAGCTTCTCTTGTGTGTGGAGTTGTGGAAGAGTGAAGAATAACCTATGATGTCACTCTCTGCCTTATATAGCTTTAGCATGTAGCGGGATCCCTTTGTTTAAAAAACAGTTCCCACCCCAGTTTGTGGAAAAATACAGGCACCCAAAATGGAGTCCAGAGTCATGTGCACTTGCAGAGCCATAGCGGCCATTACCCAGAGACTGTCTGGAGCATTCTCAGGCTGGCTTACCAGGTGGGGGATAAGCTTCTCTTAAGGCCTATTGTTTTCCCTAATGATCCATTACCCTGAATGGGCCCTTCACAACCAGCTATTCAGACTGGAAGCATCTTGTCTAGCGGGTGTCACCCAGGTGCGACTATATGTGAACTACAGATACGTAGTTAATATTCATAACTTCAGATAGAAAAGTGATACATGCATACATATAGGATAATCATATTCAGCAAGTCATAACTTTTCCAATGACACCTTACAGGAGCTTTCTTGTACAAAATGCATCATAATTATGCCACAATCTTATCATAGTGTGTCATGGTTAGAAACCAAAACCCCTGAATTTGAGCCAAAACCAAAGTCTAGATCCAAACAAACTGAAACTTTGAGCTAGTTTGGAATCCAGAGCTAAATCTGGGTTCATATGTTACATCTAGCCCCGCTTTTACAATAGGAGGATTGGCTGCTAGTTCTTTATTATAAAAATGATTAGAGATAAATTCTGCCCTCACACATGTATGAGATCTTTTATGCCATATTAATGCATCCCAAGGCTGAATTTGGACCTTAATTGATGGCTCCCATTTGTGTGGCCCACACCATACCAGATCAATATTATATCAGGGTAATAAGCAGGTATAGGTAGGCAGAATGCCAGCAGGTGCAGGGATCAATCGGTTCAGAGTCTACATGTCTTTTATAAAATGTTTCATGCATATCTAAAATATGACAATTTACAGTTTTGTGTTGGGTAACATATACCAGAACAGCCTATGGTCTCATGTTTTAATGAGTATGTTTTACTAACATAAAATGAACACCTAAAATGATTAATTTGTTATGGGCTAATCTTCTGGATTATTCATTTTGTCTTTCAATTTTATAAACTGTCATGAAAATGAACATGGGAACTAGAACATACATTGGAATGCAGTTACAGAGCACATTACATTTCAACTCCTGCAGAGCTTAGCTCTACGGGAGCTGGTTTTAAGTCAGAGCCAGCGCCCTTGTTGATTAGATGACCCACAGAGTGGGCAGCATATAGTTTAAATACTATGCACTTGCCATGACCAGCAGTTTACAGATAGGTTTCAGAGTAGCAGCCTTGTTAGTCTGTATTAGCAAAAAGAAAAGGAGTACTTGTGGCACCTTAGAGACTAACCAATTTATTTAAGCATAAGCTTTCGTGAGCTACAGCGCACTTCATCGGATGCATAAAGTGGAAAGTACAGTGAGGAGATTTTATATATACAAATATATACAAATACTCACCAGCAACCACACAACAGAACCACTAACCCAGGAACCTATCCTTGCAACAAAGCCCGTTACCAACTGTGCCCACATATCTATTCAGGGGACATCATCACAGGGCCTAATCACAGCAGCCACACTATCAGAGGCTCGTTCACCTGCACATCTACCAATGTGATATATGCCATCATGTGCCAGAAATGCCCCTCTGCCATGTACATTGGCCAAACTGGACAGTCTCTACGTAAAAGAATAAATGGACACAAATCAGATGTCAAGAATTATAACATTCATAAACCAGTCGGAGAACACTTCAATCTCTCTGGTCACTCAATTTCTGATCTCAAAGTGACTATCCTTCAACAAAATACTTCGAAAACAGACTCCAATGAGAGACTGCTGAATTGGAATTAATTTGCAAATTGGATACAATTAACTTAGGCTTGAATAGAGACTGGGAGTGGTTGAGTCATTATACTAAGTGAAACTATTTCCCCTTGTTTATTCCTCCCTCCCCCCCCCCCCCCTGTTCCTCAGATGTTCTTGTTAACTCCTGGAAATGTGCTGGAAATGGCCCACCTTGATTATCACTTCAAAAGGTTTTCTCTCCCCCCACCCCACTCTCCTGCTGGTAATAGCTCGTCTTAAGTGATCACTCTCCTTACAATGTATATTTTTTCATGGTCTGTGTGTATATATAAAATCTCCTCACTGTACTTTTCACTTTATGCATCCGATGAAGTGAGCTGTAGCTCACGAAAGCTTATGCTCAAATAAATTGGTTAGTCTCTAAGGTGCCACAAGTACTCCTTCTCTTTTAGTTTAAAGATAGTAGATTTGCCATTGTGGTTTTCTAAAAAGAATAGCCCTGCCCTTTGCTGACATTTCAAATACAATGAGCAACTGCCAAATAGTACAAATGATTTGAGCTAGGCTGTTGCTCTCTCTCTCTTTATGACACCAGAGGGATCATTAGATCTAGCCTGACCTCCTATATATTACAGGCCATTAAATTTCACCTTACATTGAGCCCAGTGCACTAGTTAGTCTAAAGCATTTCAGCCCTCAGGAAACTACGTTGTTGTGTGCCACAGACAGAGAATGATGTTTTGCCAATGCCACCATGACACCAATTTGTCTCAGCAAGTTATTTTTGCTATGTAGGATGTGGAGTCTGCTATTGCACAGGTGATCAAGTATGGCAGATATTTGAATTCAGTTTTAAGCAAATATGCACTCCCCACCTGGCTCAGGGGCCTACTGTGAGGCCGAATGGTTTGCCTACAAATCTGCATTCAAAATGGTGGATACAATCACCAATCACTGAAGTAAAATGCACTCTCTGGAATAAAACACTACAGCACTGGGTAATACAGATGACAAATCTTCTTACTATGTGGTTTCCAAATGTCAGGCTGCACCAATTTATGGCATAAGCAGACAAGGAGTACTTATTGTTCAAACATTCCTATACCACTGTATGGAGTGATAGCCCAAAACTAAGAGGTGGGGCCAATCCTGAAATTTGCTCCCCCTGGCTTTTCTCGGGCATGGGGGTGTACTGTAGAACAGTGGTTCTCAAACTAGGGCTGCTGCTTGCTCAGGGAAAGCCCCTGGTGGGCCAGGCCAGTTTGTTTACCTGTTGCGTCCGCAGGTTCGGCTGATCGCGGCTCCCACTGGCCGCGGTTCACCGCTCTAGGCCAATGGGGGCTACGGGAAGCAGCGCGGGCCGAGGGATGTGCTGGCCACCCTTCCTGCAGCCCCCATTGGCCTGGAGTGGCGAACCGCGGCCAGTGGGAGCTGCGATTGGCCAAACCTGCGGATGCAGCAGATAAACAAACCAGCCCGGGCCGCCAGGGGCTTTCCCTGAACAAGCAGCGGCCCTAGTTTGAGAACCACTGGTGTAGAAGGGTTAACCTGATCATTCCATTCTTGTGACCAGGGCTGGATTTAGGGGCAGGTGACTTAGGTGATCACCTTGGGTGCTGGGTTTGAAGGGCACTGTAAGGTATTCAAAAGTTTAATAAATGGAGTGGGGTTGGCCCCGCTTGTGACAAAGAAATATAATTCCAAAAGTGCTGCTGATGCAATTGCCAGTTTTTACTCTTGAATCTTAGCTAAGTGGATTTTTCTATGACCTGTAGATGCAGAGAATTCCAAACTTTTATTGCACTCCAAGGGAAAAAAGACACATATTTAATTTACCCTTTGGGTTGTTTTTCTTCATTTCTAACAGTGTCCAGGAGTTCTTCTCTTGCTGCATAAGTCAACTATTGCCTTGCCTAAATGTTTGGAGTCTTTGGGTGTTTATGGGCTTGACATAAATGTTATGGCCTGGCTTGACAAAGTCCTGGCTGGGATGATTTAGTTGGTGTTGGTACTGCTTTGAGCAGGGAGTTGGACCAGATGACGTCTTGAGGTCTCTTCCAACCCTAATCTTCTATGATTCTATGATTATTTCAGTGGAATTCAGATCAGGCTCTATATGACCAAAATGATCCTCTGAACACTTTTCTTTTCCACACTATAGTTCTTCAACCTATTTTCACAACCAAAAGGCTTCATAACTTCAGTTACACTTCTCTATACATCCTGGTGGAAGCAAGGTGTCTAGAAGTTAAAGGTCAGGCATTACAATGCCTTTTTTTACAAGGATACAGCTTCTAATGTCTTGGCTAGAATACCCCATTTATTGCATCTTCTTATCCTCTTGGACTTCTGTGGCATAATTGAACAATTTGTTTCCATTTTCGTATGAGTATTTTTAAATGTATTTACCTAATAGCATTTGTTGCTTTGTGGCTTTTAGATCTAAAATACATCCTTGCTTATTTTTGAGATTTTATTTAATGAATGACCCTCTTTTAAATGAGTTTTATGTTCTGCTATATCATAAAATATTTCATCGCCATCTGTGAAATCTATAATTTGACATTTTTTAACAAATGTGCTACATCTTTTATAGAAGCAAGAGAATACAGCTAGATAAGGAACAATGCACATGTGAAACCAAATTATATGTAGGCATTTTCTAATAGTTCTATAGATATTCAGAATGTTTATTTAATTCTTCCTTTAGTAGTCTCAAGACTTATTCCATAGCATTGTGTCAATGCCTGGCTGAGTTGTAAAGCATTACATTGTTTTGCTAGTGCATTGAAAGTATCCTCAGCATGGCACTGAAGCAGAAATCTTGACACCTCAGACTACCAACTAGATGAAAGAAACATTTCTTTTCAATTTATCAGTACTGGGAGGTTTGCCATGCATGTACATAATGTCAAGGGACTCATAGGTAATGCATTTAAGTGAATTTGAATTAAATCAATGCTTCTCCTCAAACAGTATATTAAATGGCAAACTGAGCAGCTTTGTTTTCTTCTTAGTCATCAGCCTTTTCCATTCAGCTCTAATGGTACTGAAGGAATTTTAAACTTTTAAAAAAATCTGGAGATCATTGCATTTTATTATTATTAGATTTCTAGCAGTCCCTGTTATGCAAAGTAGGTACAAACACATGATAGGATGGTCCCTGCCTATCATCTATAGACACAAGACAAACAGAAGGAGGGAGAAATGAAAGATTATTTTCCCAATTTTAAAAGTCAGAAATTGAGGCACAGAGACTTCAAGTGACTTACCCAAAGTCACAGAGGAATTTCCTAGCAGAGGCTCAGATTGAACCCAGCTCCCCAGGGCTGGATTAACTCTCCTGTGGCCAGGGGCTATTAGATTTGTTGGGCTCCTGGGGGTTTAGAGTGGGGGAGTAGACTCAGAGCTGGTGCTGGGGATTGGGGTGTGGGAAGGGGTGCAGCTCCAGCTGGGGGGGTGGGCTCTGGGGTGGGGACAAGGATGGGCCAGGGGGTTAGGGTGTAGCACAAGGTTCGGGGTGCAGGCTCTGGGAGGGAGTTTGGGTGCTGGAGGGGGTTCTGGACTGGGGTACGGAGTTGGGGTGCAGGAGGGCGTGTGGAGTGGAGGCTCTGGCCAGGAGGTGATTGCTTGGGGCAGCTTCTGGTTGGCGGCGCAGCAGGGCTAAGGCAGGATCCCGGCCTGCCCTGGCTCCAGGCTGCTCTGCTCCCCGAGGTGGCCATATGTCCGGCCACTATGCAGAGGGGCCAGGCCGCTCTGCACGGTGCCCACTGCCCATGCCCGCAGGTGCTGCCCCACAGCTCCCATTGGCCGTGGTACTCAGCGCTGGGGGCGGGAGCAGCATGCAGAGGTTCCCTGAATTCCCCTTGCCTACGGGCTGCTGGGGCACATCGGCAAGCCGGCGCTTGCAGCTCCAGCCCCCGGGGGAAGGGTTGATGAGGCTCGGCTACCAGTGTCTGGCCCGCAGTGCGGAGACTTGCCAAGGGCCGGATGAAAAGAAGCAGTGGGCTGCATCCGGCCTGCGGGCCCCCCTTAGTCAAAGACCCTGGGCTGCACTGTAGCCCCTAAAGCTGAAGACCCTTTGCTTTAAGCATGGCAACTATAGAAATCTTTATGGTAAGACCAGACTCTTCTCTTGCCCCAGTGAACGAATTTAATCAGTTTGTTCATTCTCTGGTTGGTAGTATACAAACATTTTGTCACAGTTAAGTAGAATTCAATTTTGTGCTGCATAGTCTGATCTTTAAATATAATAGGAATCTGGTTAACCCTCCCCCCCCCATACACACATTAACCAACCCCCCATTTCAAAATTAACGATATCACCCTCTTCTGTATATCCCCTGTCTACAGGGGCAGCCCATCCATATAGGCGAACTAGGCAGTTGCCTAGGGTGCTAAGTTTAATGGGGTGCCAAATTTGAGGAAAAAAATCAAATGAAAAAAAATGAAAAAGATGAAAAATATACAAATAAAATAATGAAGATGTCATTATTTCAATTCCCGTGCACGTACGGAAGGAATATGAATTATAATTCATTTCTCTACATTTCTGAGAATTTATTAATATGCCAAATCTTTTATTTACTGCAAAAATAAATACTATTTTAGCCATTTTTTTTCAGTTTGTGACATAATGTCAAGAGGACCCACTCCACAATTTTGATAAGCAATAACTCAGCCACAATTATACACATCCACCAGCGGCAAGAGCTGCAATGCTAGTGGCACCTAACTCGAATATACATCAGGGTCACATAGCTGGAAATTCATGTAGAGTGGAGATATCATGAGTTGATACATGTCAAATGGTCATTTTAACAAATGTCGCAGGCAGATGGTTAAGAATCAAGTGAATACTGTGGAAAATTGTGTTTCTTGATGCCAAACAATAAAGAATAACATTTTTCAGCATTATAAATCCAAAATGTGAGTATCTTTAAGCATTATTAAATCTTAGTGTTATTATCGGGCTGTATAGTTATGAACTTTTCTTTGTTATATCTGCTTTACATGTAATAAATAAGGTCCATAAAAGAAAAGTAACAGCGTTAACGCTTAATAGACTACAAAAGTGATGATGTCACGCTCCAAGCAGGTAACCATGAGGAAGGGATTACTTTCCAAACAACCGGTGTCAGGTTATAATGTCAAAAAAGGTCATTTTTTTCCATGTAAACACTGTAACTAACTGTTTTAATTGGTAAGTGAGTGAATATTATTAATCTCTGAACCTTTAAGCAGTGAAAAGACGTGTTGGAGTGGCTGCAATGTGGTTTAAATCACCAACTATTGATGAAGAAAATTTACGTATGATCAAGGAAAAAGAAGAATATTGGCAACAAATATTGGAGCATCTGATTGCTTTAGTGAGAGTTCTCGGTGCGCTAAATTAAAAAATTATACACTCCAGGTAGTGGAAACTTTTTAAAATTTGTTGAATACCTAGCTTTGTTTGATCCACTCGTGAAGGAGCATCTACATAAAATAACTGATCATGAAACACAGGTTCATTATATAGGAAAAAATATGTGGAATGAACTGATTCAAATCCTAGCAAATGCCATTAAAAAGAACGTTGTAGAAGCTGCCCATTCTGCAAACACTTTTCAATAATACTGGGCTGTACACCAAATGTGAGTCATGTTGAACAAATGACGATGATCATTCATTTTGTGGATATGGAAAAGTCTGCAGATGAAGATAATGTTGAAGTGCTCATAAAGGAACATTTTTGGGGTTTCGTATCACTGAAGGAGACGACTGGAGCATTTATGACTGAAACTATTCTGCAAGAGCTTGAAACGATGTCATTATCTGTTGAAAACTTATGTGGCCAAAGCTATGATAATGGGAGTAATATGAAGGGTAAAGACAATGGTGTGCAACGGAGAATGATGGAAATCAATACTAGGGCCTTTTTTGTTCCTTGCAGTGTGCATTTTCTGAATTTGGTTGTCAATGATGCTGCTAGATGCTGTTTGGAGGCAAGCAGTTTCTTTGACCTAGTGCAATGGGTTTATGTGTTTTTCTCAAGATCAACATGCCATTGGGAGATTCTGACTCGCCCTGTGAATTCTCTAACTGTGAAACCAGTTAGTCAGACAAGATGGGAGAGTCGCATTGATGCTTTGAAGCCTCTTCGCTATGAACTTGGAAACATTTATGATGCCCTAATTGAAATTTCTGATGATACTATCTTTACTGGATCATCTGGCAATGTGGCATGTTCAGATTCAGAAGCTCTTGCAAATGGCCTTTCCAAGTTCAAATTTGTGACTTCGCTCATTTTGTGGTATAATATCCTTTTCAAGATTAACCTCACTAGTAAGCAGCTTCAGGAAAAGAACTTGAACATACATTCTACTATTCAAAAACTGGAGCAAACTAAAAATATTCTGGAGGAATTCAGAAGTGATGAAGGGTTTGAAAGAACACTGGTAGATTCTCTTAAGCTAGCTGAAGAAATAGACTTTCTGACAGAATTTGAACCAGAGCCAGTTTGCATTCGGCAAAAGAAACAGCAGTTTTCATATGAAGGATGAGACGCCCATTCAGAACACAAAACAAAGGTTCAAAGTGAATGTCTGCTTCGCAGTCCTTGATACTGCTATTCACTCAGTTGACAAAAGATTTCAACAGATGCAGCAGCTAGAGTCAGTATTTGGCATTCTGCATGATATCCATAGCTTGCAAAATAAAACAGCAAAACAGATAAGAGAATTTTGTATAAAACTGGAGTTGGCATTGAAGCATGAAAATTCAAAAGTCATTGATGCTACAGATTTGAGTAGTGAGCTTTAGGCTTTTTCAAGACGACTTAAGAAACATTCCACTCCTGAATAAGTACTGAAGTTTGTTTGTGAAAATAAACTCACAGACAGTTTTCCAAACATTTTTATAGCTCTATGCATTCTTTTAACTTTGCCAGTTTTCATATCTAGTGGGGAACGTAGCTTCTCAAAGTTAAAATTGATAAAAACATATCTGCATTCAACAATGGAGCAAGAGAGACTTGTTGGACTTGCCAGAATGTCAATAGAGTGTGAAATAACTGGAAAACTGGATCTAAAAGAACTAGTGACTGAATTTTCAAAACTTAAAGCAAGAAAACTCATGTTTTAAGAGCACAGAGAGTTTTTTATTCAGTGTTTTCTAAATACAGGTTAAAGTTCATTGAAGAGTTTTCTTATTTCTTTCTATATTGGATGTGGTGGTAATGGCATTTAAAGCAGATTGCATAATGGATGATTTTGGATTTGTAATAATAAAAATTATAATTAACATTTTAATGCATTTTTATTTGAAATCGGACTGAAATATCATCTATCTGTTGTGTACAAATCTATTCTGAAAATATTTTGTCTCTATTTTATCTGATCTCAGAAACATTGGTTGGACAGACGGACAAACAAACTAAATAATTAAGTCTCTGTTTTTAAAAAAAATGCTTAAAAAACATTAAAAGGGAAAATAGGGGCAAAATGTTTCCCAGTTTACCAAAAACCTCAGTCTAGATCTGCCCTTGGGGTTTGCGGGTGGGGGGCACTGATTGCATGGGGGGCGCATAGGGGACCAGTTGCTGGCAGCTAGTCTAGGGCCACCCCTGCCTGTCTATTGTTTCTTAATTATACCAACTCACAATTATGCAGGATTTTTCTCTTTTAGATTTAAAGGTGATCTATTGTGTACTTAAATAGATACAAAATATATAGATTTCTACTAATAAGTCCATTACAAACAAAAATCATAGAGCTCAGAGAGGGAAAAGTCCTATTAGTCTATCTCTGTGAGTAACTGCAGTTTCAAGTGTGTTGTCCAATCTATTATTGAATGTCTCAAGTGATGAGGCTTCCATTGCATCGAAATGTGAAATCTCTGCAAAGAGGATGGAGCTGGATGACTGAAGGTTGCCAACTTTCCAATGGCACAAAAAAGAACACCCCTGCCCTGCCCCTTCCCCGAGGCCCGCCCTCACTCGCTCCATTCCCCCTCCCTCCATCGCTCTCTCTCCTTCATGCTCACTGTCACTGGGCTGGGGCAGGGAGTGGGGGTGAGGGTAACACATGGAGCCTCCCTAGCTGCCCATGCACCCAGGGGCCACAAGGATCTGGCGGCCACTTCCAGGAGCCGTGTGGAGCTAGGGCAGGCATGGAGCCTGCCTTAGCCCCAGGTCCCTGCTGAGCTGTGGATTGGACTTGTAATGGTCTGGTCGGCGGTGCTGAACAGAGCTGCCAAGGTCCCTTTTTGACTGGGTGTTCTGGTTGAAAACTGAATGTCTGGCAACCCTACTGACTAGCATGACATACTTTCTACCCAGTGAACCTTCTCCCCTTGGGATCCAACTACTGTTCTCCAGCTGCAAAGTCTGGGGAGCTCTGACTAGACTCTGCATCTGTGGGAAAGGAGCATCAGGACTTAGTCCTATATATTTTTACTGTGCAGACCAAAACAGCAAAGGAAAGATCCAAATGAAAGAGAAACACTATTTCCAAAAGTATCATTTTAAAAAGTGCAAATAGAATCAAGTGAAATCTAACACATATATTATTATCGTAACATTCCTCAAGCTATAATTAACTTAGATTAATTAGTTCAGCCTTGGAAACTTCTACTCACTATTCTTGCAACCGGGGGGAGCGGTTTTTCTGATGAGTGAATAAACACAGTGATTTTTCATTATTATCTTCATGTAAAGCGTGGGTGAGGAGATTTTGTATCTGCGCTAGTAATTTTTATGACTATTTTACAAGGCTGAATTTGATAACATATGTGAAGTTCGTAGTGGAGAAATAGATCTATATACCATGAGTGCTAATGCATGTTATTGTTGTCATAGGAAAGGACTTTTATGGAAACATAATTGTGATAATGATATAAAGCAAAATTTTGCACTCAGTTACACTGGTGTAAAAACAGCAACTACATTGACTTCAGTGGCAACTCACTGAAGTCAATGTGTTTAATTGATTTATGTAGATATAACTGGGAACTTAATCTGACCTCATTGGACTAGTTGAGGGATAATACACATGACTCTTGTCTAGGGTATCTTGCCATAAAAAAGAGACTATAGTTAATGAAATGTTGAAGTAAAGCTGTATTAAAGAATGGGAAAAAGCCATAAATTGATTAAAAGGATGACATTACAAATATAAACAATCTATGAACGATATTGTGTTGTTCTTACTTACTGGTAGTCCTTACTAACAAGATTAGTCCTATAATATTAGACATCTTGAAGTGTAGTTCTAACTCTAAAAATGACTATGTAAAAATGGCACCATCTTACTCAACAGATCTGTTCCTTTGGTGTATTTAGAGTCATTTTAGTGATTAAAACAAGATTAAAATAAGTTGAATTATTTTATGGCTTCCCATTGGCACTGCTGAGCCAAAACAGCCTGATAGAATGAGCTGGGTTCTATTCCATCTTGTGAATCAACATAGGGGTTAACTAAATTCCATTCAGTTACATCTACTCATTGCAGGCAATGAGGTCATAGAAGTGTTCTGGTTTGGATTTGTGGAGACTGTGGCCTGCAATTCTCATTCTTAGAAATCCAGATTGGGGGGACCAACCAGTGTGAAAGGTGTCTGCTAGTAGAATCTCTCAGGAAGCAGGTGGGATAGCTACAGGAGGAGGTGGCTAGGCTCAGGACCATCCGTGCCCATGAGGGATTTATTGAGAGTATTCATGTGGAAACATCCAAGGCTGAGGACGCTATCCAGCTAGAGAGGACTGCTGTAATGCCACCAGGGGAGGAGGATATGCCTCTGTCACAGGGAGGACACTGGCTGCTGGTTAATTCTGGCAGCAGGGAGTGCTCCACGCCTACTCCCAATCCACCCACCACAGTGATGAGGAACAATTATGCTGCCCTGGAAACAAGCAATGAGGAATCACACCCAAAGGTGGAGAAGGAGAAGCCGTGAACCCCCAAGGCTGGGAGGATCACAGCCACCACTCCCAGGAGGAAATGTAGGATAGTGGTGGTTGGTGACTCTCTTCTGAGGGGGATGGAGGCACCTATCTGTCAGCCAGACATGGCGTCCCTGTAAGTATGCTGCCTGTCAGGGGCCCCTTTCCAAGATGTTACAGAGGGAGTGTCAAGGATCATCTGGCCCTCTGACTACTACCCCATGCTACTCATCCATGTGGGAACTAATGATACTGTGAGGTATGACCATGAACAGATCAGAAGTGACTACAGGGCTCTGGGAGTAAGGGTGAAGGGGCTGAGGGCACAGATAGTGTTCTCTGAAATCCTTCAGTTCACAGATAGGGGCACAGGCAGAGACAGATGCATCCTGTAGATGAGGATGGTGTCACTAGAAAAGCTTCAGGTTCCTTGACCAGGGGATGCTGTTCCAGGAAGAAGGATTTCTAAGCAGACATGGGGTCCACCAATCAAGGAAGGGGAAGAGTATATTTGGATACAGACTTGCTAACCTTTTAAACTAGGTTTGACAGGTGCAGGTGAAAATGCCCACACTAAGTCAAAAACATGGAAACCTGAGAGAAGGGTTAGAATTTGTGGGGCACATGGGCTGTTATAGCAGGGATAAGGGAGAGACAAGAGAGAACATAGGGGGAAATCAAATCAGTATCTTAGATGTCTGTGCCCTAATGCAAGAAGTATGGGGAATAAGCAGGAAGAACTTGAAATGCTACTTAATAAACCCAAGTATGACAGAGATGGCATTACAGAGACTTGGTGGGATGATACACGTGACTAGAATATTGGTATAGAAGGGTACAGCTTGCTCAGGAAGGACAGGTGGGGGGAAAAGTAGGAGGTGTTACCTTATATATTAAAAATGTACGCACTTGAACTGAGTGCGATGAAATGAGATGGAAATGGGAGACAGACTTTTTGAAAGTCTGGCAAGGAGAAAAGGAGTAAAAGACAAGGTAATGTCCTAGTAGGGGTCTACTAGAGATCACCTAACCAGGAAGAAGAAGTGAATGACAAAGCACAGGACTTGGTGATGATGGAGAACTTCAACTACCAGATATCTGTTGGGAAACTAATACAGCAAGGCACAGATTATCCAACAAGTTTTTGAAACGTATTGGGGCAATAATTTTATTTCAGAAGATGGAGAAAGCTACAAGGGGAGAGGCTGTTCTAAAGCTGATTTTGACAAATAGGGAGGAACTCCTTAAAGTGGAAGGCAGGTTAGGTGAAAGTGATTATGAAATGGTAGATTCATGATTCTAAGGAATGGTAGTAGGGCAAACAGCGTGATAAAGATAATAGTTTTCAAGAAGGCAGATTTTAGCAAACTCAGGGAGTTGGTGGGAAGCAAGTCTAAAGGGAAAAGCAGTTCAAGAGAGTTGGCAGTTTTTCAGACACATTATTAAGGGCACAAGAACAAACTATCCCACTGCATTAGAAAGATAGGAAGAATGGCGTGAGACCATCCTGGCTTAACCAAAAGATCTTCAATGATCTGAAACTCAAATTGCAAACACCTAGAAGATAATAAGGTGATAAATAATAGTCAGCGTGGATTTGTCAAGAACAAATCATGTCAAACCATCTAAAAGCTTTCTTTGACAGAGTAACAAGCTGTGTGCATAGAGTAGAAATGGTAAATGTGATATATCTTGACTTTAGTAAGGCTTTTGATACTGTCTCACATGACCTTCTCATAAACAAACTAGGGAAACACAACCTAGATGGAGTTAGAAGGTGGGTACATAACTGATTGGAAAAATAATCCCAGAGAGTAGTTATCAGTGGTTCACAGTCATGCTGGAAGGGCAAAATGAGTGTGGTCCCGCAGGGATTCTGTTCAATATCTTCAACGATGATTTAGAAAATGGCATAGAAAGTACACTTATAAAGTTTGCAGACAATACCAATACCAAGCTGGAAGGGGTTGCAAGTGCTTTGGAGGATAGGATTAAAATTCAAAATGATCTGGACAAACTGGAGAAATGGTCTGAAGTAAATGAGATGAAATTCAATAAGGAGAAATGCAAAGTACTCCACTTAATGAAGGAACAATCAGTTGCACATATACATGTGCACATATACAAAATGGGAAATGATTGCCTAGGAAGGAGTACTGCAGAAGAGTCTGGGGGTCATAGTGCAAGTTAAATATCAGTTAACAATGTAATATTGTTGCAAACCTCCCCCCCGCCCATCATTCTGGGATATATTAGCAGGAATGTTGTAACCAAGACATAGAAAGTAATTCTTGTGGCCTACTCTGCACTAATTAGGTCTCAACTGAAGTATTATGTCCAGTTCTGGGTGTCACATTTCAGGAAAGATGTGGACAGATTGGAGAAAGTCCAGAGAAAAACATGAAAAATGATAAAATGTCTAGAAAACATGACCTATGAGGGAAGATTGAAAAAATTGGGTTTCTTTAGTCTGGAGAAGAGAAGACTGAGAAGAGGACATGATAACAGGTGTCAAGTACATAAAGGATTGTTACAATGAGTACGGAGAAAAAATGTCCTCCCTAACCTCGGAGAATAGGGCAAGAAGCAATGGACTTAAATTGCAGCAAGGACGGTTTAGGTTGGACATTAGGAAAACTTGTCAATGTGGTTAAACACTGGAATAAATTGCCTAGGTAGGTTGTGGAATCTCCATCATTGGAGATTTTTAAGAGTAGGTTAGGCAAACACTTGTCAGAGGTGGTCTAGATAATACTTAGCTCTGCCTTGAGTGCTGAGGACTGGATTAAATGACTTCTCAAGTTGCTTCCAGTCCTATGATTCTATGAATAGAGCCTTCACCCGAAGACATTCCTTCACTGTAAGCAGTCAGGGACAGTAGTCAGTCACAGGCGTACGTGAGTTCTTTGTCTAAACCCTACATAAACCCTGTGTGAGCTTGGCATGAGCTTGCCATTGCCAAGTTTTTTTCTCTCTCTACCTGCATTTTTTTACGTTGGAGGATATTAATGTTTCTGGTTAGCAACACCCTCTGTGGCCCCTGCTCATAGATAAGAGAGGGACCACAATCAGCAGAGAACAAATATATCTTTCTCTGAAGGGGAAGGAAAAAAACAGCTTATTTCAAGATTTTTACCTTTTAGAATTTTTTTTTTCATGTAAATGTAACATAAATTGGATGCTTTTGAAATTTAAATGCTATAATGACTAAACTGTTGACAAATAACCATGAAATGCTAGTTTATATCAGCTTGGATATTTTAAGTTAGGGATATCAGCAGATGTCTGACCACAAGAATACTATGGTAACTAATTATGTTTTGTAGTGTAGCCTTGTTGGTCCCAGGATATTAGAGACACAAGGTGGATGAGGTAATATCTTTCATTGGACCAACTTCTGTTGGTGAGAGACACCAGCTGTCAAGCCAAACAAAGTTCTTCTTCAGGAGCTCTGTGTGTCTCAAAAACTTGTTTCTCTCACCAACAGAAATTGGTCCAATAAAAGAATTACATCACCCTCCTTCTCTCATGGTCACTAAATTAACATATTTGTTAATTAGCTCAAGGTAAAAGAATTAATAACCTATGGGAGAAGGGCACCCCAACATTAGTAGGGTGAGGAACTACAAATAAGGAAAAGGGCCTGAAACCCCTACTGAATAAGCATTAGGCATAGTGTAGTCCAGGGACTGGCAACTTGTGGCACGTGGCCCATCAGGGAAATCTGCTGGCGGGCCGGGCCGGTTTGTTTACCTGCAGCATCCACAGGTTTGGCCGATTGCAGCTCCTACTGGCAGCCGTTTGCCATTCCAGGCCAACGGGAGCTAAAGGAAGCAGTGTGCGTCGACGGATGTGCTGGCCACCACTTCCCGCAGTCCCCATTGGCCTGGAACGGTGAACCACAGCCAGTGGGAGCTGCGATCGGCCAAATCTGCAGACGGTGCAGATAAACAAACCATCCCAGCCTGCTAGAGGGTTTCCCTGATGGGCTGCATGCCAAAGGTTGCTGATTCCTGGTGTAGTCAGTATAGCACATTATAAAAGTTATACCCCAGCCTTTGTGCCTTGAGAGATGTAGCTTTTGGGAGCTTGGGAGATGTGTAAATCTTGGCAGGGGGTTAAATAGGATGACCCCTGTGGTCCCTTCTAGCCCTATGATTCTATGACATGTCAGGATCGTGATCACTGGTGATGATGGTGAGGGGGACGAAAGGAAGATGATAACTTAACGGCTCCACTTAACGAAGAGAGGGAAGAGCATCTTCGTAAGCAGGCTGGCTAACCTAGTGAGGAGGGCTTTAAACTAGGTTCACCAGGAGAAGGAGACCAAAGCCCTGAGGTAAGTGTGGAAGCGGGATACTGGGAGGAAGCACGAGTAGGAGCATGTGAGAGGGGAGGGCTCCTGCCTCATACTGAGAATGAGGGGCGATCAGAGAGTTATCTCAAGTGCCTATATACAAATGCACAAAGCCTGGGAAACAAGCAGGGAGAACTGGAGGTCCTGGCAAAGTCAGGGAATTATGATGTGATTGGAATAACAGAGACTTGGTGGGATAACTCACATGACTGGAGTACTGTCATGGATGGGTATAAAGTGTTCAGGAAGGACAGGGAGGCCAGAAAAGGTGGGGGAGTTGCACTGTATGTAAGGGAGCAGTATGACAGCTCAGAGCTCAAGTATGAAACTGCAGAAAAACCTGAGAGTCTCTGGATTAAGTTTAGAAGCATGAGCAAAAAGGGTGATGTTGTGGTGGGAGTCCGCTATAGACCACCAGACCAGGGGGATGAGGTGGATGAGGCTTTCTTCCGGCAACTCGCAAAAGCTACTAGATCGCACACCCTGGTTCTCATGGGCGACTTCAATCATCCTGATATCTGCTGGGAGAGCAATACAGCGGTGCACAGACAATCCAGGAAGTTTTTGGAAACTGTAGGGGACAATTTCCTGGAGCAAGTGCTGGAGGAGCCAACTGGGGGGGGGCTTTTCTTGACCTGCTGCTCACAAACCGGGAAGAATTAGTAGGGGAAGCAAAAGTGGATGGGAATCTGGGAGGCGGTGACCATGAGTTGGTCGAGTTCAGGATCCTGACACAGGGAAGAAAGGTAAGCAGCAGAATACGGACCCTGGACTTCAGGAAAGCAGACTTCGACTCCCTCAGGGAACTGATGGGTAGGATCCCCTGGGGGAATAACATGAGGGGGAAGGGAGTCCAGGAGAGCTGGCTGTATTTCAAGGAATCCCTATTGAGGTTACAGGGACAAACCATCCCGATGTGTCGAAAGAATAGTAAATATGGCAGGCGACCAGCTTGGCTTAACAGTGAAATCCTTGCTGATCTTCAACACAAAAAAGAGGCTTACAAGAAGTGGAAGATTGGACAAATGACCAGGGATGAGTATATAAATATTGCTCGGGCATGTAGGAATGAAATCTGGAAAGCTAAATCACACCTGGAGTTGCAGCTAGCGAGGGATGTTAAGAGTAACAAGAAGGGTTTCTTCAGGTATGTTGGCAACAAGAAGAAAGCCAAGGGAAGTGTGGGCCCCTTACTGAATGAGGGAGGCAACCTAGTGACAGAGGATGTGGAAAAAGCTAATGTACTCAATGCTTTTTTTGCCTCTGTCATCACGAACAAGGTCAGCTCCCAGACTACTGCACTGGACAGCACAGCATGGGGAGGAGGTGGCCAGCCCTCTGTGAAGGAAGAAGTGGTTCGAGACTATTTAGAAAAACTGGACATGCACAAGTCCATGGGGCCGGTTGCGTTGCATCCGAGAGTGCTAAAGGAATTGGTGGATGTGATTACAGAGCCATTGGCCATTATCTTTGAACACTCATGGCAATCGGGGGAAGTCCCGGAAGACTGGAAAAAGGCTAATGTAGTGCCAATCTTTAAAAAAGGGAAGAAGGAGGATCCTGGGAACTACAGGACGGTCAGCCTCACCTCAGTCCCCGGAAAAATCATGGAGCATGACCTCAAGGAATCAATTCTGAAGCACTTAGAGGAGAGGAAAGTGATCAGGAACAGTCAGCATGGATTCACCAAGGGAAAGTCATGCCTGACTAACCTAATTGCCTTCTATGATGAGTTAACTGGTTCTGTGGCTGAAGGGAAAGCAGTGGACGTGTTATTCCTTGACTTTAGCAAAGCTTTTGACACGGTCTCCCACAGTATTCTTGTCAGCAAATTAAAGAAGTATGGGCTGGATGGATGCACTGCAAGGTGGGTAGAAAGTTGGCTAGATTGTCGGGCTCAATGGGTAGTGATTAATGGATCCATGTCTAGTTGGCAGCCGGTATCTAGCAGAGTGCCCCAAGGGTTGGTCCTGGGGCTGGTTTTGTTCAATATCTTCATTAATGATCTGGAGGATGGTGTGGATTGCACCCTCAGCAAGTTTGCGGATGACACTAAACTGGGAGGAGTGGTAGATATGCTGGAGGGTAGGGATAGGATACAGAGGGACCTAGACAAATTGGATGATTGGGCCAAAAGAAATCTGATGAGGTTCAACAAGGACAAGTGCAGAGTCCTGCACTTAGGACGGAAGAATCCAATGCACCGCTACAGACTAGGGACCGAATAGCTAGGCAGCAGTTCTGCAGAAAAGGACCTAGGGGTGACAGTGGACGAGAAGCTGGATATGAGTCAACAGTGTGCCCTTGTTGCCAAGAAGACCAATGGTATTTTGGGCTGTATAAGTAGGGGCACTGCCAGCAGATCGGGGGACGTGATCGTTCCCCTCTATTTGACACTGGTGAGGCCTCATCTGGAGTACTGTGTCCAGTTTTGGGCCCCACACTACAAGAAGGATGTGGAGAAATTGGAGAGAGTCCAGCAAAGGGCAACAAAAATGATTAGAGGTCTGGAACACATGACTTATGAGGAGAGACTGAGGGAACTGGGATTGTTTAGTCTACAGAAGAGAAGAATGAGGGGGGATTTGATAGCTGCTTTTAACTACCTGAAAGGTGGATCCAAAGAGGATGTATCTAGACTATTCTCAGTGATAGCAGATGACAGGACAAGGAGTAATGGTCTCAAGTTGCAGTGTGGGAGATTTAGGTTGGATATTAGGAAAAACTTTTTCACTAGGAGGGTGGTGAAACACTGGAATGTGTTACCTAGGGAGGTGGTGGAATCCCCTTTCTTAGAAGTTTTTAAGGTCAGGCTTGACAAAGCCCTGGCTGGGATGATTTATTTGGGATTGGTCCTGCTCTGGGCAGGGGGTTGGACTAGATGGCCTCCAGAGGTCCCTTCCAACTCTGTTATTCTATGATTATATGAACTAACACTTCAGGTTGTTTTGCAAAGGTGGTGTAAGTATGTGGATGCTCAGCTCATTCTGTATTATCTCTACGTGACAGGCCAAGTTAAAACGTTTGTGAATTTACTAACGGTATTAATAAAGTATTATAAATATTGTGTGGTTTCCTAAGTGTGAGTGTTGCAATGGTGCACATCGGGGCCTCCAACTAAACCATAATTCTGATAATACTGGGCCTGATCTTGGGACAAGGACCTACCAAATTTCAGAGGTTTAATTAGGGAAAATAAATCAGTAATAGATTCCTCAGACCCCAACTTGTTGCGCTTACTTAGGCTAGGAGCTAGAGTGTCCACACTCCAGGGTGCACTGGACACTTTGCTGACCCACAGATCATTACATACAGTTCAACGCGAATACAATTTATCAAGCAGCAATCAATTTTTTTTAAAGAAACAAGGAAAAAATGGGAAAGGTTAAAGGAAAACACATCACCCCGCTCTGTGGCACAGGGACATCACAACCAGTGGTCTCTGGAATGTAAGGGAGATTCATATTCTGTTCATCACATGTCCCAGGCTTCCTTCTCAGGCCCTGGCTGCAGGGATGCTGCGGGTCAGACACTTGCTATGGCAGTGGCCACATGCCTTCAGGCTCTAGGAGGCAGGACCCTTCTTCACAGTGTAAGCCCCACCCTGCCAAGGTTATGATCCCCCTCCAAGTCTGGCCTGCAAGGCCTTTGGCTGGGGGCATCTCCCTGCAGTGGGTCTGCTACCCGGGGTCCCTTGCTGTCCTCAGCCGCTCACTGCACCTTGTTCCAGACTGCTCCAACTCCAGCCGCAGCTCCAGCCCTAGCACTGCTGTTGCTCTGCCTCCAGTCTCCTGGACTGCTTTTCTGGCCTCTCTGGCTCTGGTTGCATTCCTCCCAGTGCAGGTCTGCTCTCTGGGCTGCTTCTGTTGCTCTGCTCCCAGCACTGACCTGCTTCCTGGGGACTGTCAGTCTCAGGGTCCTGATTTCCCATCAACCCTTCCCCTTTCTTTTGGTACTGGGAGTTAGTCAACCAAAATCCCCCACTGAGTTTTAGTAAGGGACCAATAGTCCCCTTACATATAGTTGCATACTAGAGAATTTGTTATATGGCATTTTGGCATCATGATTATGAAATGTATCTTTTGAATTTTACAGCCAAGAAATAAGTCTCAACAAAAATATAACTTTCTTGCAAGCAGTGTAAGTGGGTGTCATTCATATCATCTGGAAGACTACAAGGAAACAAGACTGACAGTGAATAAGAGTGGGTGCCTTTCAATACACTGGACCAGCCATTTGAAAACAACAGCCTGTAACGTTGGTAAGCTCTCCTTTGGCTTGTGATCTTGGCTAGCTTTTGACGTTTTTATTTTTTAAAGAGTGCTTGTTTGCCAGGTGTGTTTTCTAAGCCTTCTCAATTTTATACCAGCTATTAGGCTTTTGACAGATTAAATGCCAATTTACTGTTAATGTACTCATTAGTTTTACATTGCATTTGGGATTGAGTGATTCATAAAGCCCACTTTTTATATGTTCTCATCAAAGCATGAACATAAAAATAATGAACGAAAAGACGCTCTGTTTTTTTATTAAACTGGAAACATACAAAAAAATCAATGAACCAGGTCAGTTCTGAATAAGGAAGCATTGAAAATATGGTACAGTTGTTCAATCAGCTCACAGGATTACTGGTTTAGTCACAGAAAAGAAGCTAAAAAGTGTTATGAATATGATAATACTAAGTTTTTCACTGCAACCTGAAATTTCTAGCCCTGAGTTCCAGGTTGTTTTTTTGTTTGTTTTGATTTGTTTTCAGCTTGAGTGGCTGGAAAATAAAGATAGTAGGATCCCACCAGAATTTACTAGTTTTGTCAGATCAGACTGAACAATAACCTTATACACTGATCTTTACAATCACATCTATTTTGGGAATGCAAAAAGCGATGTGGGAAGAGCAGTTTAGAGATATTGATTGTGTTACTATTGTACCTCTCCAGGTTGTAATCTGAAGGGTCAGAAATTCATTTCAGAAACATATAATGGGAGATTTAATTTATCCAAACCTGTCTATGTAAAGCTAGTAAATACCAGTCAAACTACATCTCATCTATTAAACTGTATAAAGCTAATTGTCATCATAACTTAGGGGTGGCTTTTTCTTTAAATATTGGCCTAGATAACCTGTGAACTAATTCATGATATTTGCTTCTCTTGCTTGGTCAGTTCTTTACTATAACTACAAGTTGGAAATCTCCTGTACATAAATGATTACATGTCATTTTAATTCTTGACTTCAGTCTATGACCTCTTGGTTTAAATTAGTCTCTAACTCAAAAACATTAATAGCGCATTTTCCTTTTAAGATCCTGTACAGCTCTATGAAAACTCACCTAGTCTTCTTTCTTCATATGATATCCAGGCCAAATTTTCTAACCCTTCCTTACAATCTATATCTGTGAAACCATAACATAATGCACTTGTACAATAGGACAAATTCTACAGGATACATTGATTGTTGTAGAATTACCCTTGATTTACACTGGTGATACCAAGAACAAATTTGGCCTCCATTTATCCATATTTATACTATATCTTATGTAATAGAATAAATAGCGTTGTACATACAAAACAATGGAAGTTTTGACAGCTAGTCATCTTGCTGGAAAGTTACTTCATAAAAATTTAAAGAAAGTCACAATTGACCCATCCTAAACTAGCTTATTTGTAAGTCCAGAGAAGAAAAAAATCTTTGTCAGTCTATCAGCCCTTAGATAATCAGTTACCCACAGAAAAATTGTACTGATTCCATATTAATTTTCTGACTCAAGTAAATGTCATGGGAAAACAACATGCATCAGATTGTGACCACCATCTTGGATTGCTTCTATCTAAGAAGGGATGGAACTTTTGCTGCAGAAATTTGGATGATTATTCAAAGCTTATTTCATCTTCTTTGACCTTGAAATAGATCTAGGAAGTTCAGTATAACTGGATCCTCATGAAGTTCTAGATTTACCTATATCCATTTCAGGCCAGAAATAGTGCAAGAACAGACTTTTTGCCATTCCTCATTCCAGAATTTCAGCTTCTGGGTCAAGCTAAAATCAGGGGCAAGAAAGGGGAAAAAAATCGATTCATCCATCCACCCATAAAAGAGTGAGATGAGCTCCAATTTTTACTGACATTTGAGTAACTTCGTATTTGATATGTAGCACTTTGCCCATCCCTATTGATTATGACCCTCAGTCCTGCAATGAGCTCCCTGGGCATGGGGTCCACCACTTTCCAGCACCTGAACAAAAAGTGCATATTCGACCAATCATTCACTGAATTTTGGGGGTTCAGTCTGTTAGCAGATGGACTATTGATGGATCCTCCTAGGGTATCTGCAGTTTGGGATTGGGCTGAACCTTGAAGCATCCAAGACTTTCAGATGGTCATAGAGTTTTCTCAAAGGTCAGAGCCCCTAAAACTGCCATCCTCTGCAAACCTGCAAGGTTTCATTGGCTGATGAAGGCCCACCAGGCCTGCGAATGCCTGAAGATAGCTTTCACATCTGTCCTGATGCTGGTCCACCCTGATCTTGACCAACACTTTGTCTTTGAGACTGGCATCTCTGATGTAGCCATCGGGGTTGTACTATCCCAAGAAATGGGGTCACAGCAAGAGATGCATCCAAGGTTCATATTTTTCATGAAAACTCACCCGAGTTGAACACAATTATGAAATAGCAGACAAGTAATTACTCGCCATTAAGGCTGGACTGGAAACTTCAAGACACTACCTTGAGGGGGCCAAACATTCCATCCTAGTCTTAACTGACCATAACAATCTAGAATATCTACAATCTTCCAAGGAGCTGAATTAGCAGCAGTTGCACTGTGCCCTATTCTTCTTGAGATTCAATTTCACAACCACATATTGTCCAAGCAACAAGAATGGCAAAGTTGAAGCCCTCTCAGAGAAGGGAAACGCTATACAGAACCCACTAATGCCAAAAAACTATCACCTGACATATTAAAACCACACCATTCCATTTGTGGGTCTGTATCCTCAGACCTCCTTGCCATGCTTCAAGTAGCCCTCCCTAACAATCCTTTTTTTTTCTAAACTCTGAACTTCATCCAAGGTGGGTCTCCCCTGTACCACCTTAGCCACTATTCTTGAGTCAACAACTTCCTCTATGACAATGCTGCCTATATGTCCCTGACAGTTCCTCAAGACTGGAAGTGCTGTGCATACATCATGATATCCCCTGGCAAGTCATTTTGGGCAATCCAAGACTTTGTGCATTGTAGCCACTCATTCTGGTGGTCACAAAGTAAGATGATGTATGGTCCTATGTCATGTCCTGTGACATTTATGCTTGAACAAAAACATGCTTTTGACCTCCTGATGCCATCTGAGACCCTTTTGTGGCCCCGGTCATGCATAACTCTTGATTTTGTAGTGGAACTACACAAATCTGAAGGCCGCAACACCATACTGACTATTGTGGACCAACTCACCAAAATGGCCCCTTTTTTACTATGCATACGTCTCCCAATTGCATGACTTCTAGTTACGCATATCTTCCACCTCCATGGCCTCCCTGACCATCTTACCACAGACCATGGCTCCCAGTTCATACCCAGGTTCTGGAAGGAGATGTTTTACCTCCTAATTTCCAGCCCTGTGCATCCACTGTGTATCACCCTCACACAGCTGGCCAGTTGGAAGAGATCAACCAGGTAGTTGGACAATACCTGTGTTGCTTCCTGAACCATTGTTAAAACATCTGGGTCACATTACTCCTGCTTGCTAAATTGACATAGAACAACACAAAACATGCCTCTAGTCAATCTGGCCAGAAAAAGAATTTAATCTGCTGGGTTTTTTCTTATGTGAGTCTAAAGATTTGTATTATTATCACAGTACACTAGGATATCTAATGTCAAAAGTTTCTGTGTCCAGTGTTCCCACTTCCCCAATCTGAGCGATAGAGCAAAACTGTTGAAAATACAGCATCTGTCTGCACACTAGTATTACTCCTGGGGGAATTCTGCGGGACTGTGTGCATGCAGAACCCCCACCCCCAGCCCTGAACAGAATTTCTTTGCTTCCCTGCAGAAAATGCCAGGGAAGCAAAGGGAAGCTGTGTGTGTGGGGAGTGGAGATGACCATGGGCACAGTTTTGGGGGATATTGTCCACCCCACAGAGAGGCAAGGTATGGGGGGCACACAGGGTTATGTGTCACTGCCACCCCTCATTTCTGCAAGTGCAGAGCTGCCCAGCTGAAGAAGGCTGAGTCTTGGTTTCCCTGACTCTGCAGCTGAATGCCACCTCCTGGGTCCTAGTGCCAGTCAAGCTCCCCTTCTGTGTTTTGGGAGCCTTCCTATTTTCTGTGGAACAGTGAGTTCCTGTGGTGGGGCTGGCTAAGGGGGTGTGGTGGAAATGAGGGAAGGGAGGGTGAGGGGGTGGGGGGAAGAGGCAGTGGGGAAGGAAGGGGAGTGAAATAGGGCAGTGGGAGGGGAATGTGGGAGTGAGGAGAGGGGGATGGAGAAGAAAAGGTGGTTGGGGAATAGCGGGGGAAGTGGGAGGGCACGCGGCATCCACTCGGCAGCAGCTGGGTCTCCCCTGTTCAGCAGGTCCATCGAACCCTCACCCTGACAAGCTGTACCCCCCTATACCTGGACACTCCCGATGAGCCTCCCACCATCCAGACCCCCACCCCACTGAGCCCCACCCAGCTGCACCTGGACCCCACCCCATCAAGCCCCACTCCCCCACCCAGACCCTCACTGAGCCCCCCAAACCCAGAACCACCCACTAAGCCCCATCTCCCCACACCCAGAATCCCCCTGGTGATCCCTAACCACCTTCACGTGGATACCCTGTAGAGTCCCATTGCCCCTGCACCTGGAAACCCCCAACAAGCCCCTCTGCATCCAGATCTCCCACTGAGCCACCCGCACCCAGATTGCCCCACACAGAACCCCACACATGGATCCCCCCACACTAAGCCCCTTTACACTTGTATCCTGCTGGTTTGAGCCTGTTCACCCACACCTGGTGCACCTGGTGTAGAGGGGCACTACCCCGGGGTGTTTCTGGGGCAGGCCCAGCCCTCGCACTGTGTCAGGGTCGGGTGCAGCCTCACTGCCGAGTCTCTGTACAGGACAAGGTGAGGGCTTCAGGGTAATCTCTCCGCACAGTGCAGCCAGTCACCTCTGCTCCCCACTGCCATGTTGGAGCCACATTTATTTACTAACAAATAAAATTGGCAAAATGTTGTAGTATTTAATAATATTTTGTGCATAATTTTTAAATTTTTGGCACAGAATTCCATCAGGAGTACAACATGCAAGCACAGCATGTGTGTGTGTGGTGAGAGAGGGTTTGAGTCACGCAAGAGTGAGGAGATGTGTGATGTTAGCAATCTTATCTATATGTGTTATTTCTCTAGATACTATGATTGGCTGTTGAAGCGGCGGTGTATGTGTGTGGGGGGGAGTTGCCTGGAATTGGAGCCATAGGCTTGCTTTGTGAGGGAGTGCCATTTTTTTTTTTTTTTTTGCATTTCAAAGGTGGTAACCCTACTCTTGGGAGCTAACTCTTCAAACCCAGGCCTGTTGAGCAAAAGCCTTATCCCAAGGGCTGACAAGGGAACTGCTGCTAATACCCTACCAGCTGAAGCTACACCCAGGGCTGACCCTAGACTAAGGGTTCCCAAACTTGGTTCGCAGACCACGCTGCTTTCCACAGCTCTCATTGGCCTGGAATGGTGAACCGCAGCCATTGGAAGCTGTGAGCAGCCGTACCTACGGATGCTCAGGTAAACAAAGCATCTTGTGGCCTGCCAGGGGCTCACCCTGAACAAGCCATGAACCAAGTTTGGGAACCCCTGCCCTAGACCAAATGGTGCCCCCACTCTATTTGTTAAACTTTTGAATACCTTATTTTTATTGCATTTGTTGCCCATTTCACTACTTTGATGCACACTTTGCATGTGTGGTTTATCCCTGTCATATAAGACGATAAATTTGCATGCTAGGATTTGTAAATCTGTATTTATTCATTCTATATATAAGCAAATAACAAAATTGTTTCCTCTAAGCTTATAGAAACTTTTTACTTTTAAGTATAAGATCAAGAAATTGAACTGACATCATTGGGTGGATCAGTATTAAATAGGGTTACAGAAGGTGACAGTCTTAGAACGTTAACCTAGTCCTTTTGTGCAAAAGGTTGCTTTTCTTGTCTTTGCCTTCGTGAACTAAAGCACAACATTAGAAAGATCCAATGACTGCCCAATGTCATTTCAAGCGATAAAACAGCAAGCAATGTCAGTCTCTCACTGGCCATCATCGATCAAAGATTAATGAGCCTGATCTTCAAAAAGCTGCACTCACCACTCATGACTGACAGTCTGAGCAGAATCCTCAAAGTATCCACACATTAGGAAAAGTGTCCTTCAGCTTTGAGTCATGAATGAGTTGGAAAACTTGAAGTGGAGAGTGCTTTCTGTGTTGCAAAATGTGACAGATGTTTTCTAATTCAACATAGAGGTCTATATTGATATCAAAACATTCCCTATGGGTTAGCATCCGGTGAAGGTCTGTACAATTGTTCAAGAATATTTTCCTGCCCACTGGCAGCTTACTAAGGTCATACAAAAACCCCAGGTCTTTTCGTGGTGCTTCATTTGTTCAAACCTTTCTTCGATGGATACTCCAGCAGTGTCAACAAATGAGAAAAAAACCTCCCTCTTGATTTTTTCTTCTGAGCTTCCCATCACCTCACATCAGCCCTTGTAAGCAAACTGTCTCTTCTTCTGACAAATACGAATTTCCTTGAAGACAGGCTCAACTCCTAAGTTTTTTGCCATTTCTTTGACAGATGTGATGGTATCTTAAAATCCGTTGGCTCTGTAGGCCACAATGAAATCAAGGCAGCTTCTCATCCAAGTAGTAATGGTCGCAATGTCCATTGACTGATTTTGTAATGCCTTGTTTACAACATTTACTTGAAACAGGATATTATCACAAACCATACCTGAGACCAGAAATTTAAAGTCAGTGATCTGGTTTGCCAGACTTTGTGCCTTGTGTCAGATTCTGGTCTCAGCTTTACTGCACCAGGTCCATCAGGGCATCGTAAATCTCAGTCATTTGGTATCTCACTGGTTTTATGCTGTCAGTGCGGCTCTCCCACTGAGTGGCTTCACAGACAGATTTTGAACATTATCTGTGAGGATCTTCCCCATGATAGCTGATGCTGAAAAGAAGGATGTATATCCTTTGCAGTACTTTGAAGAGAGATACTGAATCTAAAGAAGATGATACTGCAACTGGCACAACTAGGTTGAGGGAATGTGAGCCACAAAGCACATAGAAAGTTCTTGGATTTAGCACAAGGATCCTTGCCTGGAGGCCACTGTTTCTTCTCTTTATGTTCATGCCGGTGTCATAGACTTGTCTGCGGCAGGCCTGAAGCTTTATTTTATTCTTATTCAATACTTTCAAAAAGATAGGCCTTTTCCTGTAGAGTCACCCACAGACCAGAAACAGAAAAGTTTTCCTTTACTTGGATACAGCCATCCTCAATGTCAACAAATATTATTGTAAATGACATCTTTTCACTGTGACTAATGTCAGCAGCGCAGTCCATTATTACAGTGTAGTACTTCACTTTGCTGAGATGCATCAATAAGTTATCAAGCACCTTCCTTGCCATAAGGTCAGTCAATTCGTTTTGAATTGTTTTGCTGCAGTAATGGTCTATAGCTTCTTTACGAACTACTCGATATAGGTGCTCATGCATGACATTGTCGTATTTCCCAAGGAGCCCTACCAAACCAAGGAAATTACCATTATGTTCAATGAACAACTTATCTGACGAGCCCCGGAAAGCCAAATTATTCTTGGCAAGGAAGGGGGTAATTGAGATCAGATGCTCAGGCATGTTCCTCCAATGCTGGGTTTCTGCATTAATAATACACTGTTTTTCTGCATCTATGCATTTATATAGCTTGAGCCCAGACTCAATCTCCGTTCATTTGGAGTAGAATGTAAAATGGCTGGGTGACTTTTTATGTTGCTTCAGAGCATCAGCTAAGTTATGCCAGTAATTGTACACAGAAAGCACAAGCAACAATTTGGCATTCTTGTAAAATATTTTGCAACAAAAACTGAACACTTTGTAAGTTGATTTTGAGAAAACTAGCCATTGCCGATTCAGTTTTTCACCATTCTTGAGTACTCTTTTTCAGTGTGACTTTGAGAAGTGTCGCTTATGCTCATTTACTGGAAACATCATATACTAAATTTTGCCTGGTCCGTTCAAAATTGTTTGATCAATATTGGCAGAATTTAGGATCGCTGACCATAAAGCAGGATCTGATATACCAATTTTTGATGTGCAATTGTTTTCATTGCTCTTTCCGTCATCATGCAAGGCTGATTATCCTTTATCGTTTCTCTCCTTTTCATGTAAAAAAGATTTAAGTTTGTCATTACTCTCCTTTACCTATGAGCCACATTCTTCTTTATCATCACTCTACTTTAGGCTTCCAGGAAAATTGGATGATTCTCCAACACTTTCCTCACATTTCCATTCCTTATCTTCAGGTAGATCTGCTAATTCCTTAGTAATAGGACTTTCATCATTTACTCTTCACGCCTCAATTTCTTCTGCAATGTGACAATCACTACTGCCCAAAGCCCCATTTATGTTGTTCTGTTTCAGATATTTTCCATCAATTTTGCCCCTTGCTGCAAACTAGATTGCAACTGAACTTTTCACTTCCTATACTGAGCTCCTGTAGGCTTCTTCGGGGGCATCTTTTATTTTCTACGGGGGAAAACAGACAGTATTAGGGAGAGCAAAAGTCTATGTTCCGCAGGGTAGGTCTACACTACAGTGGGGATCGACACTCTGAGATTGATCCACCAGCAGTCGATTTAGCAGGTCTAGTAAAGACTGCCAAATCGACTGCAGATCGCTCTCCAGTCAACCCCTGTACTCTACCTCCAATGAGAAGAGTAAGGTAAGTCGATGGGGGATTTTCTCCCATCGACCTCCCACAGTGTAGACCCCATGGTAACTCGACCTAAGGTATGTCAACTTCAGCTTTTATTCACGTAGCTGGAGTTGCATAGCGTAGGTCGACTTACTGCGGCAGTGTAGACATAGCCTCAGTTTTAGAAAGTCAGCAAACATTATGTGTTAAGCACGGCAAAAGGAGTAACAGTATTTCTTTTATATTGTTGCAAAGATAGGGGTTTGATAGATATCTCTGGAATCTCATTAAGTATGTCCTTTATTAGTTGCTACTTACACTCTTCCATTTTTAAAACACAAGCACACATTCACACTTGCAGAAACAAGGTTCACAACATCGCAGCTGAGCTCTCACTTCCCTTCACTTTGTTCTTATATATCACTGACTTACTGGCGACGCCCACCCCTTATATACCCACAAGGGCATGGTTGACAACATTCTAGGAGGTTCAAGGAAAATGTAGTTCTCAGAAAATCTGGAAGGTTCCATGAGATTCTACAAAGATCCAGAACATTCTAGGAGGTTAGTGAGAAATGAATCCACATACAGAATACCTGAAACATTTTCCTTCAAACATTCTATTTTCCCTTTTCTCACTGAGAACAAAAATAACACCCCGAGCCCAGTGGCCCCCTAAGCCCAGCACCCCAGGTGGTCACCTGGGTTGCCTGCCCCTAAATCCAGCTCTGGCTATGACTAATGACTCAGCAGATTGTACATCACTGTATATAAAGCTTCCTTTTCCTGTCATATCCCTTATCTGAGCAACTAGTTGCTAGGCCTGTTGATGCCCAGACCTCTGAGATCAACTCCCTGCTCCCTTGCCTGGCCCCTGTTACCCTGCCTTGTTCCTGCTTCCTTGTCCTTATCTCAGTTGCTGACTTTGGCTTTGATCCTTTGCGTGACCAGGGCCCTGACTCTACCACTGGCTCCAACCAATGGGTCAGATAGCCCATATGTTGGACCGTGACACTGAGCTGGATTTTTGCTTTTCCAGCAATGAATATATCTATGGCCACTCAATCGACCATTAGATCTTCTGGTCATGTACTGGTCACTAATACACTTCTTAGCTTAAAAAACGTCACTTTGGCTTTGTAGGTCTTCCTACAACTAGCCCTTGCTACAAACAATCTGTTTTAGCTACATGAGAGATTCTGTATAATTTCTCAGGTCTAGGCAGAAAGTTATGTCTTGACATACCTAAATTAGCTCTAATTTATGAATCCCTATATTAATAGAATCCATATTTTAATAATAATATTATCCATATTTTATATATTTCCCTCACATCGTAGAGAGTCTGGGAAGTCATGTAAGAGGGAAGAATTCTTGTTTATCCCTCTGCCTACACATCGATGGCTCATCATGTGTTACACAATTTAGTTTTATCAAATATATACCATATCTGAGTAATTTTATCTCTTCCCTGATAAATGGGTACATTCACTTTGGGATATATAATAATTCTTATAATACAAATTATTTACAAAGAGACCATGTTTAGTTTAAATCTATCTTTTGTCTCCATATTAGGGCAATTTTAGTTATAGAAGAACTGATGATGTGCAGAAAATGACACCAAAAACAACATGCAGGGGTTTAAGTTCCATACTGGTTTACTCTTCTTGCAATTGGAATCTAGCCCAACCAGGCCTTTTCAAGTTTCTGTAAAACAAGTTATTTTGGCCACAAAAGCCCTAGTTTAGTCTACTCTATGTGGTCAAACTGCACAGAATTTTTTGTCCAATTTGACAGCTCAGAAAAAAACACTATCATATAAACCTGGTAACTGAGTATTAAGGTTTCAGAGTAGCAGCCATGTTAGTCTGTATTCACAAAAAGAAAAGGAGTACTTGTGGCACCTTAGAGACTAACAAATTTATTTGAGCATAAGCTTGCATCCGATGAAGTGAGCTGTAGCTCACGAAAAGCTTATGCTCAAATAAATTTGTCAGTCTCTTGTTAGTCTCTAAGGTGCCACAAGTACTCCTTTTCTTTTTGAGTATTAAGGGTGATAGCACTTAAAGATAGGTCAATAAAGATTTTAAGGCTTTCCTGGGAGCAAGACTCTGATTTTGCTTTACAGTTAAAATGAAGCTAAGACTAGAGAGTGGAATTTTACCAAGCAGTAACCCTTAGCATATTTTGAAAACTGCTGTAGGAGATACTTTAGCAATGTACTAGCAGCAAGAAATGAAACAAATAAGTGTGTCTAAAAACTAACTAACCAACAGGTGCTGAGACAGTTGGAAAGTCACAAGGGACTGTGGGGCTCAGGAAGTAACCTAAGATATGAAGAAGTATGTACTGTAAGGAGGCAGTTGGTAAAAAGTGAGATGATGAGCTAATTTTTTGACAATAGACAGTAATGGAAATAGGTGTACAATTTGGGGGAAAACTATTCCAAGAAAGTGGGGTGGCAGAGAAAGGGGCATACTGCAATAAACTGGAGCCAATGCGAACAGCTGTGACTCCAGAGGTACAGAATCAACTGTTGTCACCACAAACAGAAATTCTGTCTTCCTTTTATTTTTTCTGAAAGACTTAGGTTCTGATCCTGAAATCATCTCTGGTGGAAGGAGCCCTATACCTGAATCAACTTATATTGACTTCAAAGCGGATCAGCATGGGTCTACCCCAACAGAGCTTATTACAGCATAGGCATGGCCGGCTCCAGGCACCAGCGAACCAAGCAGGTGCCTGGGTCGGCAAATGTAAAGGGGCAGCAGGACATCGGGCTCTGGGGCGGCAAGTTTGCGGCAGGGACATGACTCTTCTTCGGTCGCCAGCGGCAATTCAGTGGCTGCACCATCACTCCTCCTCCGTGTTCGGCGGGCAGGATTCCGCCTCCCCATTCGGCGGCAAGTTGGGGTTTTTTTGCCGCTTGCGGTGGCAAAAATGCTGGAGCCAGCCCTGAGCACAGGGACCTACTGTCTACTTATCTTCGATACAATGTCAGTGAATGTTCCATAAACATCTATTCACTAATCGGCTGAACCTTGCCATATGTAGTAGGGTAAGAAAAAAACTACAGAGCAGAGCCAGTCTGAGGGACAGGAGAACTCAAGCCAATGGAAGGAAACAGAAGAAACAGCCTAAACAGGGACTGATGGACACTGATGATGTCATAGGTGCTGATTCCATGTGTGCTCCAGGATCGGAGTGCCCTGGACAAAATTTAGCATGTGCTTAGCACCCACTGGCAGCCAGCTCATCCCCTCCCGCCCAGAACCTCCTGTCCTCTGGCAGTCCCACCGATCAACTCCTTCCCCTCCCTCCCAGTGCGTGCTGCAATCAGCTGTTCTGCAGCTTTCAGGAGGTGTTGGGAGGGGGAGGGAGGGAGAGGATCAGAGATGGGGCACGCTCAGAGGAGGCGGTAGGAAGAGGCAGGGAAGAGGCAGGGCAGGGGTGGGGCTTGAGGGAAAGGGTGGGGTGGGGGCAGGGCCTGGGACGGAGTAGGGAGTAGGAAGAAGCGGGGTGGGGGTTTGAGAGAAGGGGTCAGGTGGGAGTGAAGCTGGGGGCAGAGCAGGGGAAGTTGGCGCCTGTAGATGATGTCATCAGATTGCTTTCTAAGGATTTTGCGGTGAATATTCTTTCTCCTCTGCCGATTGGCTGCTGACTCCAGCTCCTTCCTCCACAGACTCTTCACTTCACTTCACTATCACTTCAACTTCCACACATTTTTTTTCTCCATCATTTCCTTCCTCCTTACCCAATTTGTTCCTTCCCTCATTCACCCTCCCCCATGTAATATAAACAGTTAACCAAATAACCCCCCATTTTTTTAAAAAATGCAACAAAATATCAACCAACCAAAACATGTGGCACTTGTAAAAGGATAAGAATGATGCTGGCAAGCCATCATTCTGTATGCCACTTGTATTCTGTATCCTTTCCTCCCCCATCTTTGTCTTGACTGGTTAGATTGCAAGCTCTTCATCTTTATGCTGTACAGCACCTCACACAGCTGGGTCCTAAGGCCTGTAGGTGTTACCCCAATACAAATCAATAAATCACAATAATAATGCATATCCCTCATATAAAATCCCTTTGTCAAAAGAGACGGTGTGGTCTAAGGTTTTGTCTACAGGGTGTGTTAGCACACAGCAGCTGGGGTGTAAGTTCCAGTGCATACTAGCTTGTCATACGCTAAATGGCCATGTGGATTCTGCTGGGAATTGGGAACTATTGATGCATGTCAGCAGGGTCCACACTTCCAATTAGTGCATGACATGTTAGTGTGCACTGAAATTTACATTTCTGCTGGCACACACTAACGCACCACATAGACAAATCTTAACTGTTAGAGAAGAGATACTGGAGTCAAGGACCCTGAGCTTTATTTCCAAATCAGCATGGGACACAGCTATGCAATTTGACACTTGAGAAGATGTTTGGATCTACATTTTCAAAACTGTTCTCTAATTATTCATGCCTTTCTTTGGCAGTCCAACCTAAGACAGACAAGGGGTATTTCAAGTTAATAGCTATTTTCATTTCTTTGTGCTTCCTTTTCTAAATCCCATGTATGACAGATCAAGGTAGTTTGCAATGTTTGTTTGAGACGTAATTTAGTTGAGAACACCCCCCCAAGAGTAATACATATTTTGTAAATAACAACAGCTTGGAATCTTGGAAAACATGCAAGTGTATTTTTCTTATTTCTATTACCCTTTGAGAATATCCAAAATAGTTGGTAATAACTCACAAGAAGGCATTCACATTTCATTTCCCAGTTCCTGCAAGGACATTATGCTGTTAGAGCTCCAATTCACTAGTTGAAACATGTTTAGCCTTTTCAGGAGCTTGTGAATTGAAGGCTTATGAGGCTTATTAGCTAAGGTCAAATGGCTGTGGTAGTAATACTGAATTTGCTGCTACTGGTTTTATCATGATGCCCTCTAAAGGGAATACTTCCCCTTTGAGGAAGAAGTAAATCTGAATATGGGTTGAGTTATCTGTAACCATCATTTCACTTTGTTATTTTTTAGTATACTTCTGTGCCTTTTGTTCTTTTTACATTACTTTGGCCCTGGGCCATTCTGAGATCCTACATAAAGCTGAGAAAGCTAGCCCTCAGCTAAATTGGGATAAGAATATTTGAAATATGATGCAACCAGAAGAGAAGCCACTATTAAATGTGATATCATGTTGCATACATTGGCAAATTGTATTACCATCCAGTAGCTGGGATTGTATGTGAAGGAGGTAGCCCATAGGGCTAGCTTGCCTTTACTATATTCACTGCCTTGCCTTTATTATTCTGCCTTTATTATATTCAGCAATAATGCAAGGAACATACAGGCTTATATCAGTTTCAGCAGTTAGCATGAGGCTGGAGATGAACTTTGGCATAGATAAACTTAGTTAACCCCTATGTTTTGGGGAACTGGAGGTAGAGTGTAAGGGGGAATTTTGTCCATAATAACATAAGCCAATCACAGTAAAATGACCTAACACCAGCTTTTGGAAAGATTTATAAAGCACATCCAACCACAAGAGTGCCATGGCAATGAACTGATGTATATGATAATGAGTTGAAATCATTAACATACTAACATATACAAGAAGGGCACCTCAACATTAGTAGATTAAGGAAATACAAAGAAAAAAGAGGGGAGAAACCCCTACTGAATATGCACTAGACATAGTGGTATCAGCATAACATACTATAAAAGTGACATAAGAAAATCTTTGGTCAGAAATCAACAGTCTGGCATGAATTAGCAATTCAAGTTTGCTTTTGCTGTGACATATACAACATTAGATGAATGTGCTAGCCTAGATTCTGTCCTACGTATACCAGGGTTCAGAGTTTGTCAGAAGCTGGAATTTCAATTTCATTGGAAATTCTTTGATTGTGAAATTTGTTTTTGTTCTGAATTAGAAAAAAAATATCAAATTTTGAAATTTTCTGTGAAACACAACTTTTAAAGAAATTTTGTTTTCGCTCCGTTGAAATATTTTGTTTTAATTTCAAGTTGTTTATTTTTATTATATTTACATAATTGTATCTATCTATAATATAAAAATAAATGTCAAAACAAAAAGTTATTTTAAAATGAAAAATCAAAATTTTCCATTCCAATAAGGTGGAATGCCTTATATATAGATGTTTCATTTCTATTTTTGTAATGCATTTTTTTTCTAAATCAATATATTCCCATGGACCGTATTGATTTCAGCTGAGTGACTTTTCTGCTAGAGAAATGTTTCATTGGAAACTTTTTGACCTGTTTTAGTTTGTATATTTGTCTGTACACTAAAATAGACTTAGATGTCCTTTCAGTCATGTCTCCCCTTATCACCGTCAGCCAGAAAGGGAGCTATTCTCCAGATAATTACTTCTGATTCCCACCACCCAGTTTCCATTCCTAGCCACTCCATGTATGGATAAGTGTGATAAAAGAAGATGGCTGAATGCCTCGCTGCATATAGGAAACTCTTGCACAAAGGCTTGAAATGGAAATCAAGGAGCATCTTGCTTTACACAACCCTGATCAATACAATCCTTACTTAAGACCAGTAATCCCTCCAAGTCATTTTGAAAGGGCACTGCAAACAGTAGCTTATTGCATGCTTCCCACATTAAAGGAACAGCTGGCTTCAGAATTTCCTACTGAAAGGTTGGAAGCTACATAGAGAAAGACAGATTTCATCATTTAAAAGATAGCATGGATCAGTTTGTTATGTAGTAAGCTGGAAATCATGATGGTCACAGATGCCAACTAGGTACAAATTTGGAGACAAATTCCAGACTTAGTTAAGTATGAATAAAACTTTATACTCCTGTATATGCCAGCTCTGCACCACTCTGATTCTGAGGACATAAGGTGAGCCTGCAAGGGGGCTCCACACCCTCTCTATAGCAGGACTTGTAGAGATGTTTAGAGCCTTGTGTGGGTAGAAAATTTGTATCCGCATCCAATCCACAATCTGCAAAAATGGTCTGCCGATATACATGGATTTGCAGGGTTCTAGAGATGTTCCTGAGCTCCCTTGCATCCGCACAAGTCCCTGTGTTATCCGACAGAGGACTCTAATAGGCTTATACAACTCTCGAACAGCAGCTCTCCCCTGTAAAACAGACATGCGGGAGGGAAGAGAAGGTGATGGGAACACAAATATGTCCCCACTCTTAAAAAAAGCAGGAGATTGTGTGGAAAATATATCCTTCAAACTCTACCTTCCCAATAACAGGATCCATATATGTCAAAACTAGTAGCTCCCATTCACAGATGATGGCCATAAGCATTTTTCAGGCTATATACCACCTTAAAGTTCCTATATAGATGAGCTACAGTGGGATCTCAACTCCCACATCTGTAGGAGTTGGGAGGCCCTGATCATGAATACAATCTGCTTGATATTAGAAGAGATTTTACCCCAGTGCCCTTCCTATATACAGAAGGAATTCCTGAATTCACTCTAAGTGTGCCAATAATCACTCTATAAGGAAAATAACCAATGTAGGAATAGAATTTAAATATAAACAGTAGACCACTCACTGTGGTGGCTGTTACTTGAGTCAATAACATGCTAATGCAGAGCTGCTGAAACTCAAGCTTTGGTGAGATTTCTAAGGCCTTTTTTTGGGAAATCCCAAACAGTTCTTGCTCTACTCCAGATAGCTCTAGCTACTAATTCCATTCTCCACTGCAGCATCTACCCTGCTATCTTCTAAGATAAGAAAAGCTAGTGCTAGTGGAAGTTATGCAGAGTATACACAATCTAAAGTCCATTATAAATTATGGTGAGTGCACTGGATGGGTAACAAGAAATCCTTCCCAAACACACATTACAAGGAAGAATAAATAAAAATAACCTGTTTACAAACTTGAATATAAATAACTAGATTTCCCCCCACCCACTTCATGGAAAGTTTAAACTTTTGGCAAAACATTGAAAACCAAAACTTTTTTGTCTGAAAATGTTCAGATGAAACCCAAAAATTTTGATTCAGAAGTGCTGTCACGGTTCCTCATGAGAAGTGTAGTTAAAGTACCTCATGCCCATGCTTAACCTCTATGGACTAGGTGGCTTGACCAGATAATATCTCCCTTGATGTACAAAAGTCTCCACTCATGTTGAATCACTGTGGTGCACTATGGGAGTCTCTGACTGTGGTGCATCATGACAGATGTAATTTGGCTAGGGAAGCTGGCCCATAGAAAAGAATGGGGCATAAGACATGAATAACAACTCCCATAAAACACTGCAGCTATGTTTTCAAATTGAATATTTTTGATTAGAGGTTGAAATTTTTCATTTTTGGATGTTCTGTTTTTCAGTAAGAACTTGAGATTTTCTGCAGAAAGCAAACACTTTTCACAAAACATTTTGTTTTATTGAAAACCCAATTGTCGCTCCAAAATAGATTAGATGGCAAAATTTGACCTTTCCTACAAATAACATTAAGGACACTTAACTAACGGGATCTGCTTCATATCTTGAACCTGCAAATTAGTAAGTATTCTGTTCAGTTGTCCTTTCCCCATCTATATGTAGCATAATATTTTTTCCTTATAGTCACTTCAATAATGGTTCAATATCCCATACACTGACATCATCCATAGACTTCTCTCAGAGAGGAGAGTTTGGAGCTACACAATTGCTACTGATGGGCTGCTTCTTCTTCAGGATTTCATTTGCTCTCTCTGGTCCCAGAATGTCTCAGGGCAGAATTATCCCTTCACAAAGTACTCCACTACATCATCCCCTCTACATTTTACTATGTAAAACAATATTAACCCATATATTATAATGCACATGGTGCATCAGGAGCTGTACTGTCATAACAGGTGAGTGTTTTAGAAAGCAGCAAGGACGTTTGGGGAATACTATGGAGATTTACAGTGAATCTCAAAAAATCTGTGGGATTGGAGGGCCATATCCCTGCTCACTAAATGGAGAGGTATACTGTTATCTGGATCGAAGATTCAATGAAAGCAATGTGGCTTAGAATCCCCAGAAATTTCTTCTGAACTTGAGCTCTCCCATGAAACTTTAGATGGGAGGGCAGGATTTAGTCCCAAAATGCTATATAGGAATATTATTTGAGCTCCTAACATCTACACCAAAATCTTTGCTGTCTAATTTTGCGATAAGCATTAGGCTAAGTATGCTACTGTCTTGGTTGTTGTAAATTAACCAAAGTAACAACTGGTACTCAACACTGTTTTGCTTTTAATTCAGAGCAAATTAGGAGGCTTAGCCAAAAGGAAACTATGACCAAGATTTTCAAAAATGACTAGTCATTTTGCGTGCCTCAGCTTTTGGGTGCGCAATCTGAGACACCTTAAAAGGGCCTGGTTTTCAGCAAGTTTTTTACAACCAACCTCAGAAAATCAGATCCCATTAAAGTGTCTTTTTCGAAAATTGTCCCTTTTGAAAATCTTGGTCTTAACTGTTTTAATTTTAATCACAATAAGGTGACTCCTCAGAAGTTTCATTGGTTTGGTTCAGATAAATTTTAGTAACCTATCCATAGATTTTTTTAATGCTAATCCAAAGATTACATGAACCTTTTGTGATCTTCTCCCTCCCTACTACCCACATTTTCTGTTTTCTTTCTTACTCTCTCCATTCATCCCAGACTGATCTTTGTTTCCTATGATAACATCTTTCTCTTTAGCTAACTGTATGACCTATCCTGATCCCTGATCCTGCTTCTTGTCAATGATTTAGTTATGAAATTCCTAGAAATAAGAGACTGAAAGATCTCAGAGTTGCACAGAAGAGTGGATGTTGTGATATATAGCAACCGACAATGAAAATCACTGAGAAATATAGAGCGGAAGAGAAAAGATATTGCCTGGCCTGGAAACAGATAATTTAGCTGGGAGGAATTTCCTGGTCTTCCACCTTTCATGGACATTAAAAATCACTGCTCAATTACATCAGTGTGCCAATTTCATCCACCTTTCCTCAGAATATAATGAGATGTCTGGCTGAGCCTTTTGCTATGGCACTTATGATTCTCATTCTCTGTTACCTCATTTTTTTCTTACATTACCCCCCCTTCCTGACCTAAGACTTATTCTGTTTCCAGCAGGACTCCCTGTGATATTTCAATTTTTTTATATAGGGACTCAGTATCACGGAGCTGGCTGATACCTTAAAATCTCACTAGCTCAAGGGTTTCTTTGGGTTAGAGTCATTCCAGAGAGAACTGCTTGCTTGTTATATGTGACTGTGGCATGAAAGATATGATTTTCCTTCATTGATGACTCAGAGAAAAAAAGAATGTGAACTCAGTTTTGTAAATTTACCACCATTTTACTGTTATTTTGCACATTTGCCTTCAATATCATCCAATTTTATCAGCATCTCTTGTAAAGTTTAAGTACTTAACAACAATTTATTTTCTCCTGGGCATCTTGTTTGTTTGGTTTGTGGGGCTTTTTCCCCCCTAGTGAACTAGGAGGGCACGTGGTTGCAATTAAACATTTTACTCCGATTCTGTCATACAGAAGAGGGCAAAGATAGGAAAGTGAAACACTCTTGTGCTGGGTGGATTTTTTTGGATGAATAATTTATTTGTCAAAAAACGCGCTTTGATCAACCCCTATTCTCAAATTTGAAATGAATTAATCAAAGTGTTTTGGCCATCTTAAAAAACAAAAAGCACTAGATTCAAAAAGTGGACAGAGGAGGAGAGAGCACTAGTAATGCCCACTTTATAGCTTTTGGCCCAGTGGCTATAGCTTTCCTATGTGGAGGTGGGAGACACAGGTTCAAATCCCTGATCTGGAGTAGGAATTTGAACTTTGGTCTTTCTTTTTCTATGTGAATGTCCATCAGGCTATGGGATATTCTCAGGTGGGTCTTTTTCAATCACTCCTGCTGAAGCTGTTCCACTTCGTATAAAATACTTGAATAGTCACCAGGCCAGAGAGAGAGAGAGAGCTTACTCCTCATTAAAAAGCTAATTAGAGCGTTGTCAGAGTACTAGTGAGTATAAGAGCCAGATTAATCAAGCCCTGCTACAGGCACAAGTGCAACAGGTTATCAAATGAAAACCCAGGGCATGTGTGTCAGTATAAAAAACAGAAGCATCAGGCAAATGGATCTTTCTGTTTCACAGGTGGCTAATAATCCTCATGTGAGTGTAATTCAGGCCCAGATCCTCAAAGACATTTAGGTTCCTAACTTCCATGAAAGTTAGGAGACTAAATACCTTTGAGTATCTGAGCCTAGGAGATTTATCTTGATTATACTATAACTTATAATAGTAATCTTTGTTGTTGTTTTTGGGGTGAGAGATGTTATGGTCCCTTTCCCCAAGGTGGTTTGAAAGACCAATGTGAACTGGAGCACTTGTTTTCTTTAGGAAGCTGACCCACTTGCTTTAATGTCTATGACAGAGCTAAAACCGCATCGTAACAGTGTTGGGAACGGAATATTGTCACTGGAAGACTGAAGTAAAGCCTCTACTCTTGTAAAAATGCCATGTGATTCTTAATAGCCGAAAACAGAGGACAATAATCTGCTATGTTACTAATACTGGACTGTGGCTATATTGCAGAAATAAGCAAAAATGGAGAGACAGTATGTGACAGGAAAGTTCTTACTCAAGCAAAATGATTGGAAATCACAGTGTAAGGAATGCTGAACGTGACAGGCCCATGGTAAGGTTTGTGAAATAAACAATATTTTCTCCTGTGTGAAAGTCTGTCTTTAATATGGATCCAGCTGAATAGGATCAATATCATTTGTTACACAACAGACAGAGGCTAGCCATTGTTAAGGGGGGAAAATGCAGCAGCATCCAGGTAGTCTTCCCACACATGCACATGTGTTCCTGCACTGACCTGTAGAGACCAACTCTATGATGAGAAGGTAGTTCAGGTGCCAGGCCCATTCTGTTGAGATTTCCATCAAGGGAGCTAATAAATGCTAATTGTGGCATTTGTCATGTGGACCGCTTTCTACTCGCTGCAACTGTTAGTTAGTTAGTTCTATCATTGTCCCCAGCACTGTTTGAAACACTTGGCAGTAGATTCTATAACACCATGAAAGTTGCAAAACTGCTTCCATGATAATACCCTGTATCATAATTTCAGGGGGGGAAATATCCTTTTTGGCTAAAATTAGCCATGATTGATCTTTGCTTGCCCTGGTGATTTCTTTAGTAAGACAAACCCTAGGAAATTTATTCCAGTGCTTAATTACTCTGACAGTTAGGAATTTTTTTCCTAATGTCCAACCTAACCTCTCTTTCTGCAATTTAAGCCCATTGCTTCTTGTCCTATCCTCAGAGGATAAGAAAAAACTGTTTTTCTTCCTCCTCCTTGTAACAACCTTTTCTGTACTTGAAAACCTATGCCCCCCCCACTCTTCTTTCCGAGACCAAACAAACCCATTTTTTTCAGTGTTTCCTCATAGGTCATGTGTTCTAAACCTTTAATAATTTTTGTTTCTCTACTCTGGACTTTCTCCAATTTGTCCACACCTAAGAATGTGATCTGCAAAAGCCAGCATGCTAAGTGGCTCCCCACCTAATCTAACCAATGAAACTCGCCAACCAGAAGAGTGTGTCCTATGTGCCACTCATCGCATGGAGTTAACATCCTAACTGTCAGCTGCAGGGAGGCACCTATGTTGGGGTATGTGTGAAGTTAGGAGCATAGTTCAGAAAGGGCACTTTGTGTGTTGGGGGCTGCATGAAAGAAAGTGCAGCGACACATGAAGGAAAATCATAAGTGTTACAATCAGGCTTCTGGTGCAAAATGTTCACATTTACAAATACCAAATTCACAATCTGTGAATATTCCTCAAAGTCAACTTAAAATTAACTCTTCCCATTAACATTTCTCACAGTAAGCTCATTCAGCACACATTAGCAAAATGCAAACATAACAGATGCAGGGAAATAGCGGAGATGAATTTGTTTTGAAGTTCCAATTAATAAGCTGAAAATGTTTTGTAATATTCACCAGGTTCTAGTCACATCTGTAGCAATTCTGCTACACAACTTAGCAACGGTTCCCACAACCTAGCATTGATTCTGTACTGATTCAGAGCAGTGTGAACTATTTGGTCACCAACTACATTCCACTGTAGATTTTGCAGTCGAGCACTGACCCATATCAACTTTGCTACTCTTGGGCCAAAATCTGCTATTAGATACATGGGAACAGTTCCCAGTGTAAGATGCATGCGTGTTTCCCAGAGCTTGTACATCTTTTAGGGTCCCTGAATAAGGTGATATGTTACAGCAAAAGATGTTACTGCAAGGCTCTGCTCATAGAATTTTCCTTTTGAACTTTCTTTTTCCTTCCTTGCTCTGCTGTGATGCACGCTTTCATTTATTCTCAGGGCAAACCAGTTCTGTTAGTGAAATATAGTTTCTCCTCGTGGCAAAATTTACAAAATAGCACCAGGGAAAAGAGAGAATCAAAATTTGACAGTTTGCAAGTTCTAGTGACAAGAAGGGTAGGGATGAAATGGCATCATCTTGAGAGAGGTCAATAAAACCCTGTGAAATAAGCAAGGGTTTTTGCAGTGTGCCAGATCAGAAAATGAAGGGTTAGACACTTTCGTATTCCAGCTGTTTCTTGTTTGCTTTGTAAAATGGTAGTGCTTGTTTTGTAATGCACATATTGATGGACTTCTTTTTACCCAGACTAGAAATTACTGTTAAATATTGACAATGGATTTCTCCAGAAGGCAAATGGGAGGGGGAGTTATTAGACATGATAAACAAATATAATCGTACTCACTAAAGGTCTTAGAGGTGAGGTTACTTTTACACTTCTAGAATATTTTGCCCCTCTACAGCATTTTCTGTCCAAGGATCTCAAAGCACTTTACAAATATTAATTAATTTAACATCACAACTCCTCTGTGAGTCAGTGCGTCAGTGCAACAGTGCCCCTCCTAGCTAAACAGGGTGTGGCCCCAGCTCACTCAGGCCATAAATCTATTCCTGGTACCCTCTCTGATCTCAGGTCCATCAGGGATGGGTAAGGGAATCCAGGCCCACCCACTCCATTGAATTCCAGATCAGGGCCCTCAAGCTAGACATGCAGAATCATGGTTTGCCAACTCTGACAGTTCCCTGAGCTCCTTCCTATCTACCCCCAGACCTCTGCAGGCTGGTCAGTCTGCTGGTCCATTCATCCCTTCCCGGGATGTTGTGCCTGGGTGGTCCTTTAGCAGTTTGCTGAGAGGAGCTCCTTTCTCTGGCCTGCTAACTCCTCTAATAGCTGCCCCACCCCTCTGCTTCAGAGTCCTTTTATCATCCCAGCTGCTCTGAGGCTGCCAGTCTGCAGTGGAGGGCAGTGCCCATATTAACCCTTTGGTTGCTGGGCCAGCATGGGGTACATACATCCCATGACACCCTCTAAAAGAGGGAACTATTATTATCCCTATTGTACACATGGGGGAAATGAGGCACAGCATATTTAAATGACTGGCCCAAGATTATGCAGGATGTCTGTATCAGAGCTGAGAATAAAACCCAGACTACCTGATTCATAGTCTCTTGCTTTAACCATGAGACTACCCAACCTTGGCTTTAATACTTCTTTGTTAGGAAGGCAATGTTTCTTTACCTATTTGTGTACCACTTTAAGAAAAATTAAATTGTTAAAAGTACTTCATGCATGGTGCAATTATTTGTATTTCAGTACAAAACTTCTTAAAGGCTAGACTGCAGGAGTAAAAAGAGAATCCAAGCAGAAGTCCATCAACAAAGTTGGAGCTATCCAGTTTATTGCACCCAATGCAGCATGTATAATTACCTGCTCTATAGGCAGGTGGCATACATGTTCATTTGGTGCAAGGAGCTCCTGGCCCTCAGAGTCTGTGTACTTGCTTTGGAGACCAGAATGGCTGAACTGGAGGAGCTAAGGGAGACTGAGAGGTACATAGATGAGACTTTCTAGGACACAGTTGAACAGTCCCACCCCAGGTCTGACAGCCTCTGTGCTATTGAGGAGGATGAACATCTCAGGGAAGGAGAACATCAAACTGGAGCAGATGGAAAGGATCCGATTGTTGGGAACTTCCTTCCAGATGATGTTGTGATATCCTCTTGCACTGAGGCTACCTCTCCAGGGGAGGGACCTCCAGTTATTGGGAAGAGACAGGTAATAGTTATGGGGGATTCAATCATTAGAAACATAGAGAGCTGGGTTTGTCATGACTGGGAGAACCGCATGGTGACTTGCTTGCCTGGTGTGAAGGCTGCGGATCTCTCACAACATCTAGATAGACGTATGTGTAGTGCTGGGGAGGAGACGTTAGTTGTGGTCCATGTAGGTACCAATGACATAGGGAAGGACAGGAGAGAGGTCCTGGAGGCCAAATTTAGGCTTCTAAGTAAGAGATTGAAGTCCAGAACCTCCATGGTAGCATTCTCTGAAATGCTTCCAGTTCTAAGTGCAGGGCCAGTTAGACAGGCAGAACTGCAGGGTCTCAATGCCTGAATGAGACAATGGTGTAGGGTGGTGGGATTTAGATATATTAGAAACTGGGGAAACTTTTGGGAAAGGGGGAGCCTCTGGGAAGGAGGAGGAGGAGCGGAGACACGGCATGCTGAGGGGAGGAGGCGCAGAAGAGGCAGGGCAGGGGCAGGAACTTTAGGGCAGGGGTGGAATGGGGGTGGAGAGAAGGCGGGGGGGGGATCGAGCACCCACAGGGCAGAGGGGAAGTTGGCGCCTGTGGTGCTGGTGGGGGAGTGACACTCAGTGAAAGAAACCGTAAAATCAAATGAAGTAAAAATCTTAAATGAACCAAACTGTACCATAGAATCTCTATGGATAGTAATTCCATGCTATAATAATAAGAATATAGCAGTAGGGATAATGACTGTGAAATACTCAGGGGGATTAGAAAGGCTATAAAATAGAAAACTCAATAATAATGAGGGATTTTAACTATCCCCATATTGACTGGGTACATGTCAATTAAGGACGGGATGCAGAGACACCTTAAATGACTTGAAACCTTAAATGTCTGCTTCTTGGAGCAGCTAGTCCTGGAACCCACAAGAGGGGAGGCAATTCTTGATTTAGTCCTAAGTGAAGCAAAGGATCTGGTCCAAGAGGTGAATATAGCTGGACCGCTTGGTAATAGTGACCATAATATAATTAAATTTAACATCCTTGTGGCTGGGAAAACACCACAGAAGTCCAACACTGTAGCATTTAATTTCAGAAAGGGGGACTACATAAAAATGAGGAAGTTAATTAAACAGAAATTAAAAGATACAGTGCCAAAAATGAAATCCTTGCAAGCTGCATAGAAACTATTTAAAGACACCATAATAGAGGCTCAGCTTAAATGTATACCCTGTCACGGGGGCTGGCATATTGAGCTGGGATGCCCCTGTTGGCCCAGTGTGCGGTTGGTTCATACCATCACCCAGTCATCAGGATTCCCCATTAAGCGGGTGATTTCAGGCAGGTGGGACCCGACCCCCTGACAGGGTCACTTAAAACAAAACAGCAATCTGGAGCCCTGCAGCCTCCTGGCTGGGGCAAGTAATAGTACTTAGCAGCAATCAGGCTGCAGCCCCTGGGTGGGGCAAAAAAAGAAAAAAGCAAAGAGTCTAGAGTCTTGCAGCCTCCTCGCTGGGGCAGCGGTGGCACTTGGAGAATTAGCCCCTTGGGCAGGGCCAGTAGCAGGCAGGCTGCAGCCCCTGGACAGGGCAAGGTAAGCAAACAGTCTAGAGCCCTGCAGCCCACTGGCTGGGGCAGCAGTGGCACTTGGGGAATTAGTTCGCTGCTCAGGGCAAAGTAGCATGTGGGCTGCGGCCCCTGGGCAGGGCAAAACAAACAAACAGTCTATAGGCCTTACTTCCCTCTGGGCTAGGACATAGAGCAGGCAGCAGCTTCCACAGCGGGTGGCAGCTTGGCTTCCCCGGCGGGCTCCACAGTCAGTGAGTTGCCTGGAGCACCATCCAGGCCTTCAGGCTGTACCTCCAGGAGCATCACAGTCACCTCTGCAGGAGCCGGCAGTGTAAGTCCTTCCTTCTCCATCACCCGTCCTGACTGAGCTGGGCTGCCTCCTTTTATCTGGCTTCTCCACCTGAAGCATGCTCAGCCGGGGAAAGAGGGCATGGCCACCTGGCCCCACAACGATTGGTCCGCCCCCGCCGGGCCAGTGTGAGGTTGGTACACCCCGTCACATACCCCAAATTAGAAAACATAGCAAGAGAACCAAAAAAGTGCCACTGTGGCTAAACAACAAAGTAAAAGAAGCAGTGAGAGGCAAAAAGGCATCCTTTAAAAAGTGGAAGTTAAATCCCAGTGAGGAAAATAGAAAGGAGCATAAACTCAGGCAAATGAAGTGTAAATATATCATTAAGAAGGCCAGAAAAGAATGTGAACAATAATTAGCCAAAGACTCAAAAAGTAATAGCAACATTTTTTTTAAGTACATCAGAAGCAGGAAGTCTGCTAAACAGCCACTGGGGCTGTGATGGGTTGGGTCACAAAACCCCCTTAGGAACTGCCACCTGATGTGCTGGGACTACCTCTGAGACTGTTTTCCTGGCAGCTTGGGACTTCAGTGCCCTGCTTCATTGTGCAAGACATGCTATCCTGCTATAAACACAGACCTAGGTCTGAACCATGTCCCCCAAAAGCTGCAGGCTTAACTGAAAACAGCTTAAGAAGTTCTCCTGTCTCCAACACCCAGATAACAATGGGATAAAACCCCCAAATAAATCCGTTTTACTCTGTATAAAGTTTATACAGGCTAAACTCATAAATTGTTCGCCCTCTCTAACACTATTAGAGAGATATGCTCAGCTGTTTACTCCCCCAGGAATTAATACTTGCTCTGGGTTAATTAATAAGTAAAAAGTGATTTTATTAAATATAAAAAGTAGGATGTAAGTGGTTCCAAGAAATAACAGACCGACCAAAGTGAATTACCAAGCAAAATAAAATAAAACACGAAAGGCAACGCCTAATACAGTAAGAAACTAAATGCAGGTAAATCTCACCCTCAGAGATGATCCAATAAGCTTCTTTTACAGACTGGACTTTCTCCTAGTCTGGGTCCAGCAATCACTCACACCCCTGTAGTTACTGTCCTTTGTTCCAGTTTCTTTCAGGCACCTCTTTGGGGTGGAGAAGCTATGTCTTCAGCCAGCTGAAGACAAAATGGAGGGATTTCCAGGGGCTTAAATAGTCTCTCTCTGGTAGGTGGAAACCCCTCTCTCCCCCTGTGTAGAATCACAGCTACAAGATGGAGTTTTGGAGTCACAAGGGCAAGTCACATGTCCATGCATGACTCAGTTCTCTACAGGCTAAGACATTGCCCACATGTTAACCCAAACATTCCCAGGAAAGCTCAGATGTAGATTGGCGTCCATCAAGGTCCATTGTTAGCCAAATACTTCCATTTACTTGAACAACCCCTTCACACTATGTTGACCAAATCTGCCATAGGTGCTTTCTACAGCAAACATTTTAAATACAAGCATAGAGCCAACGCTCATAACTTCAGATATAAAAATGATACATGCATACAAATAGGATGAATACATGCAGTAGAACAAACCTTTGCAAAGAAATGTTACATGGCATATCTAACATAAAACATATTCCAGTTATGTCATATTTACACTCATAAACATATTTCTATAAAGCATTATGGGGTGAAACGTCGCAGGAGCCACTGGATGATCGAGATGCTAAAGGAGCATTCAAGAATGTTAAGGCCACTACAGAGAAACTAAATGAATTCTTTGCTTCTGTCTTCATGGCTAAGGATGTGAAGGAGATTCCGAAACCTGAGCCATTCTTTTGAGGTGACAAATCTGAGGAACTGTCCCAGATTGAGGTGCCATTAGAGGAGGTTTTGGAACAAATTGATAAACTAAATGGTAATAAGTCACCAGGACCAGATGGAATTCTCCCAAGAGTTTGGAAGGAACTCAAGTGTAAATTGCAGAACTACTAACTGTAGTTTGTAACCTATCATTTAAATCAGCTTCTGTAGCAAATGACAGGAGGATAGATATTGTGATGCCAACTTTTTAAAAGGGCTCCAGAGGTGATCCCAGCAATTACAGGCTGGTAAGCCTGACTTCAATACCGGGCAAACTGGTTGAAACTATAGTAATGAATAAAATTGCAGACAAATAGATGAACATAGTTTGTTGGGGAAGAATCAACATGGTTTTTGTAAAGGAAAATCATGCCTCACCAATCTACTAGAATTCTTCTAGAAATCACTAGAAGCATGTGGACCAAGGGGATCCAGTGGATATAGTGTACTTAGATTTTCAGAAAGCCTTTGTGAGGTCCCTCACCAAAGGCTCTTAAGCAAAGTAAGCTGTCATGGGATAAGAGGGAAGGCTTCTCATGGTAACTGGTCAAAAGATAGGAAACAAAGGATAGGAATAAATCATCAGTTTTCAGAATGGAGAGAGATAAATAGTGGTGTCCCCCAGGGATATGTACTGGGACCAGTCCTATTCAACATATTCATAAATGATCTGGAAAAAGGGGTAAACAGTGAGGTGGCAAAATTTGCAGATGATACGAAACTACTCAAGACAGTTAAGTACCAAGCAGACTGCAAAGAGCTACAAAAGGATCTCACAAAACTGAGTGACTTGGCAACAAAATGGCAGATGAAATTCAGTGTTGATAAATGCCGAGTAATGCACATTGGAAAATATGATCCCAACTACACATATAAACTAGTGGGGCCTAAATTAGCTGTTACCACTCAAGGAACAGAACTTGGAGTCATTGTGGATAGTTCTCTGAAAATATCCGCTCAATGTGCAGCGGCAGTCAAAAAAGCAAACAGAATGTTGGGAATCATTAAGAAAGGGATAGATAATAACGCAGAAAATATCATATTGACTCTATACAAATCCATGGTATACCCACATTTTGAATACTTTGGTCACCCCATCTCAAAATAGATATATTGGAATTGGAAAAGATTCAGAAAAGGTCAACACAAATGATTAGGGGGTATGGAACAACTTCCATATGAGGAGAGATTAATAAGACAGGGACTTTTCAGCTTGGAAAAGAGACAGCTAAGGGGGGATATGATAGAGGTCTATACATTCATGACTGGTGTGGAGAAAGTAAATAAGTAAGTGTTATTTACTCCTCATAACACAAGAACTGGGTGTCACCAAATGAAATTAACAGGCAGCAGGTTAAAACAAACAAAAGGAAGTATTTCTGCACACAGCACACAGTCAACCTGTGGAACACTTTGCCAGAGAATGTTGTGAAGGTCAAGACTATAACACGGTTAAAAAAAGGAACTAGATAAGTTCATGGAGGACAGGTCCATCAATGGCTATTAGCAAGGATGGGCAGGGATGGTGTCCCTAACCTCTGTTTGCTAGAATCTGGGAGTGTGTGACGGGACTGATCACTTGGTGATTACCTGTTCTGTTCATTCCCTCTGGGGCATCTGACATTGTCCACTGTTGGAAGACAGGATACTGGGCTAGATAGACCTTTGCTCTGGCCCAGTATGGCCGTTCTTATGTTCTAAGCTGTATGTATTATTGGCTTGATTCTGCAAGGTGCTGCTGAGAGTCTGGTGCAGTTCCAGCCCAGCCAGTTAAGCACATGGCTAACTTGATATATGCGAGAAGTCCCATTGAAGTCTGAATTTATTGTATTTGGAAAAGGAGAAGTATTTGTACTTCATGGATAAATGTTATAGACTGATTTATAAGCAGTTTGTTAACAATTGTACAATGAGTGCAGTATCTGTGATAAGAAAGGGGAACTGCACTAAGCTTATCTGCTGTGCTTTCCACGTTGAATTAAAATATTGTGTACCCTACAAGTCCAAATTTGCAGATATCTGTGCCTGTGGTTACCTTTACCCTCATGCATTGCTATTTGCAGGATTTGGGGCTAAATTAGTATTATGAACTTCTGGGAATTGTACATTGGGTGCCTTGTACTTAAAGTGGAAAATAATGCTGGTACCGATCATACTTTACCTAATGGGCAAGCTTATTAGGAAACTTTTTAAGGGCACCCAATCTAGCATGCAAGCATTTCCAACCAAGTTGTGTTCTTAATTTTGCTTCTGCATCAATATGTTGCCTGGAAGTCAACCTGTCAAACATTCTAGCAAGGAGTTTGCAAGGCAACAAAAGCAGTCACTAACCAATGAGACCGGGGTCACTGGAGGGGCTATTTTGAGAATGCTCAATAAGGGCAAACTGCAAAGAATAGGGCAGATTATCCCCAAAACTAGTGGTTTTATTATTCTAATATTTTGATTCACCAAGCCAGTAACAAAACAGCTTCTGTAATACTTTACTGGTTACCAAGAAGCTAAAATACAGTTCTCCTTAAGCAATCCAACCTTTGGCTCTGACCCAGACAGCCAAGTCTGTAGAGGGAGGATTACTTAAAATCTTATTCACTATAGATAAAGTTCTACCAATCCCAAGAGATCAGACACATTACCCAACAGGTCAATGAATATTTCAGATCTTACCCAAATGCATGCCTACAGCCAATTCTTATTAACTAATCTAAGATTTATTTTTAAAAGGAAAAAACAGTTACTATGGTTAAAATATCGTTATACATACAGATATGAATACATTTCTTGGGTCAGTTTCATAGCAGATGGTGAGCTTCTAATTTATAAAAGTCCTTCAAGAATTGGTTCCATAGGTTATTGTCCAATAGGCAGTCCATGTGCAGAGTTAATTCTTCCATGAGAAATAGCAACGAAAACCCAGGACATATCTGGAGACCTCAGTCTTGTGGCTTGAACTTCCCCTGTCAAAGGTTAAGCAGATCTGTTAAAAAAGGACCAGGCTCGAGACCTTTTCTTATAGTTCCCAAGCAGACTGAGAAGCCTCTTGTCACAGCAGGAACTCCTCCTGAGGAAGAATAGATAATATACATGGTTGCTTTGACGTAAATCTCTATTTCCTAGGCATACATTGATTAGCATAAGGCAGTTAGCCATTCAAATGGCTCGTAGGTAGGCTACTACGAACTTCCAAGAGAAATAACGACAATGATATTATTACACCACAAGTTTTATCTAAATGTTAATATCCCCTTTTGATCTCTAAATCAATAGAATATAGTGATGAAATATCATAGACGGGAACAGAAGTTTAGCATCTACAAGATAATCAGATCACATTGTTAAACAGATATTGGCAAACACAGACACATACAATTAGAATCTACCTCTAATTCTCTAACCATGTCAAACTCTCGTCTATGTAACATGGGTTTGATAACTATCTACAAGGAATGGACCTGATTACCATTTCAATACTTTTCATATATGTTTTTTTAATGGTTAATTTTGGGTCACTTAGCCTGCTGGTTGCTTAACTCTCACTGGCTCAGTGTCACACCTCCAACATGAAATTGGTGTGGAAGGGAGTATTTCAGAGCTCTTGTATATATTTCAAGGATACACCTCCTGTGTACACCTCCTGTAGGCCCATAATCTAGCATTGGTTCCCTTTGCATTGTGTAACCATACCAATGGACCATGATCACTGAACATGTTAAACTTCTTGTTAAAGAAATAGGGTTTAAGTTGCTTTACAACCCAGACAATTGCATAACATTCTTTCTCAAAAGTAGCATAGTGTAGTTCAGTGTGTGTTAGTTTTTTGCTTAAATATGCAATGGGGTGTCTTTTTCCCTCTTCTCCATCCTGCATCAACATAACTCCCAACCCAATATTAGAGGTGTCCGTGCATAGCAAGAATGTTTTCTCAAAATCCGGGCTGACCAATACAGGCTGTTTAGATAACACTTCTTTTATATTTTGGAAGCCTTCTTCACAGGCTTCAGTCCACTTCACTTTGTCTGGTTTCCCCTTCTTTGTAAAGGGCTGTTATGGGGGCCACAATTTCACTAAACCCCTTTAAAAATCTGCAGTAATAACTGGCCAGTCCCAATAAAGGATTGGACCTGCTTCTTTCTTTTAGGGGTAGGTCAGCCTTTTATGGCCTCTACTTTCAAAGGATCAGGGTGCACCAACCCACTGTACACCCTGTCTCCCAGGTATGATATCTCTGCAGCTCCTAACATGCACTCAGAGACCTTGCACAGTGAGGTTGGTATCTTTTCGCCTGTGTAACACCACTTCCATGTGGTACAAATTTTCTTTCCCGGAACTGCTGAAAATAGCTAAGTCATCTATATAGGTTCTGTCAAAGATCTGTAACCCATAGAAAACCTCATTAATGAGTCTCATAAAGATGGAGCCAGAATTCTTTAATCCAAACAGTAGAACCTTGAATTCATACAGATCAAAATCCACCATGAAAGCAGATTTTTCCAGGGCATTAGCACCTAATAGAATCTTCCAGTATCCTTTAGTCAAATCCAGTGTGCTTACGAATTCTGCACCCACCAATTGGGCAATTCTCTATTCAGGCTGTGGGTGTGAATCAGGCTGTATGATTGCATTTAGTTTCCTGTAATCCACACAAAACCTCATGGTTTTATCTGTCTTGGGCACCATTACAATTGGAGAAGCCCAGAGACTGTTTGATTTAGTAATTATTCCCTTTTCCAACATGCTCTCAACCTACTCCAGGGTCTCTTTTTGCATTTTCCCCTAGACCTGATATGCTCTGCTAGGTGCTGGGCAGGGCCCTGTGGTTTGAATGGAGTGCACAATCTTGTTAAACTTGGCCAGTCAGAGAATATTTGCCTGTGGTATTTTAACAGGGCTAACATCTCCTGCTTTGGGGGTCAGATTTAAACCTCCCACAAACTCAATGTTTTCCAGTGGAGTCTCTTCCTTGCTCTCTGTAATTAGATCAATCAAAGGCACAGATAACGTTCCCTCATCAGCACAACAAATCATATTGATGGCTGCTACTCTCTACTTCAGCCTATTAGCACAGGGTCCCCGGGTTGCAACCTGGACTGTGGGACCGTTGAGCCCTCCGAACCCACCAACCTGGGCTGCCTCTCACTCTGTGATGCTGATGTCAAGCTACAAACCTCTGGCAGGTACTGCACTTACACAGCCATCCACAGGCAGAGCACACCCACCTGAATTACATGAATGGTCTCCTAGCCACTCAAGAACCAAAAACAGAGAGACTCTGCCAATTCCCCTCAGCTCCAGGCCCTCACCCCAGAACTGTAACATCTTGTACTGGGCAGAAACCTGACCATGGTAAATTCATTACTTAGTTTGCCACATCTTCACAGAAAAGTGGGCATACATCAGCCTTGTAACCTGAGCTGAGGTTTCCCAAGCACTTTAGACAAACTTTATACAGGGTAAAACAGATTTATTTGGGGTTTTGACCCCATTGGGAGTTGGGCATCTGAGTGTTAAAGACAGGAACACTTCTTAAGCTGCTTTCAGTTTAAGCCTACAGATGTGAGGGTGCGTGGCTCAGACCTGGGTCTAGGTTTGCAGCAGGATAGCGGGTCTGAATCATAGAATCATAGAATATCAGGGTTGGAAGGAACCTCAGGAGGTCATCTAGTCCAACCCCCTGCTCAAAGCAGGACCAATCCCCAACTAAATCATCCCAGCCAGGGCTTTGTCAAGCCTGACCTTAAAAACTTCAAAGGAAGGAGATTCCACCACCTCCCTAGGTAACGCATTCCAGTGTTTCACCACCCTCCTAGTGAAAAAGTTTTTCCTAATATCCAACCTAAATCTCCCCCACTGCAACTTAAGACCATTACTCCTTGTTCTGTCATCTACTACCACTGAGAACAGTCTAGAGCCATCCTCTTTGCAACCCCCTTTCAGGTAGTTGAAAGCAGATATCAAATCCCACCTCATTCTTCTCCTCCGTAGACTAAACATCCGCAGTTCCCTCAGCCTCTCCTCATAACTCATGTGTTCCAGTCCCCTAATCATTGTTGTTGCTCTCCGCTGGACTCTTTCCAATTTTTCCACATCCTTCTTGTAGTGTGGAGCCCAAAACTGGACACAGTACTCCAGATGAGGCCTCACCAGTGTTGAACAGAAGGGAATGATCACGTCCCTCGATCTGCTGGCAATGCCCCTACTTATACATCCCAAAATGCCATTGGCCTTCTTGGCAAAAAGGGCACACTGCTGACTCATATCCAGCTTCTCGTCCACTGTAACCCCTAGGTCCTTTTCTGCAGAACTGCTGCCTAGCCATTCGGTCCCTAGTCTGTAACGGTGCATGGGATTCTTCTGTCCTAAGTGCAGGACTCTGTACTTGTCCTTGTTGAACCTCATCAGATTTCTTTTGGCCCAATCCTCCAATTTGGCTAGGTCCCTCTGTAACCTATCCCTACCCTCCAGTGTATCTACCTCTCCTCCCAGTTTAGTGTCTGGCTCAAAACAGGAGGGCACTGAAATCCCAAGCTGCCAGGGCAAGAAAAGCAGAGGCAGAAGTAGTCTTGGCACATCAGTTGGCAGCTCCCCAGGGGGGTTTTGTGATCCAACCTGTCACAGTGGTGTAGTCGAGCAGGATCTGTGCATAGCTGATTGCTTTGTGATACTGGTAGTGATTTTAAGTGAGTTTTGGTTGTGGTGACTGGAGAACAGACAAAGTGGTTACTGGTTTGTTATTTTCTGTTTGCTTATTTCAGGGAAGGGAAATCAGCAACATGAGTGAGAGTGAGGCTCAGAAAAAGCTAGAACTGCAGAGGTTGCAAATGGCTGAGAAAGAAAATGAACCTAAAAGACTGCTGCAATTAAAACAAATGGAAATTAATGCAGAAACAGCCAGAGAGGAGGCTGCCCATAAAAGAGCCCTGGAATTAAGAGACAGAGAAATACAGGCCCAGATGGAGGCCCAGAAGCATGAACTGGCTGTTATGGAGTTGAAGAGACAAAACCCTCCATCTGATGGCTCTACTTCCGCAAAAATCCACAAATGGGAGCAACTATGTCCACAGTATGATGAATCCAGCGATATTGCTGAATTTTTCATCACCTTTGAGAGTCTGTGCACCCTCCATGCAATCCCTGAAGATCAAAAGATGACCACATTGATAGCAAAATTGACTGGTAGAGCTCTGGACATATTCAATAAGATGCCTATTGATGATGCTTCAAACTATGGTAAATTTAAGAAGCTGATTTTGAAACAGTTTCAGGTTACACCTGAAACCTACAGGGTTAAATTCAGGAGTCTTAAGGGGGGATCTGGATTGAGTAATGTGGTTTATGTAAATGACATGAGAGATTTGGTAGATAAGTGGGTGAGGGGGAAAAGCAGTACAAGCTCGGAAAAAATCTGTGATTTGGTTACTCAGGAACAATTCCTGAATATGTGCAGTGATGATGTAAAACAATATTTGTGGGACAAAAAGGTGGATGCAGTGGGTGAATTAGCTGGGTTTGCAGACTCTTATGAGCAAGCACAAGCTGCAGTTAAGCATAAACCACTGGCAGAGCAGGACAGGGTTGGGGGAAAGCAAAATCACCGTTTTACCTCTGGGAAAAAGGAGGGTGGGCGTTCACCTCCCCATTCCTCTGCTACTCGTCCCAAGTCTCCTGTACATGCAGAGGAGCCAAAGAGGGGCTATCACTATAAGGCCACTCAGCACCTGAGGAATAATTGTCCCTTGCTGAGAGGAAACAGGCAGCAAGTAACACATGAAGTTGCTGCTTCAGAGAGCCTGGATGCTACCTCTTTCCACATAGGATTTGTAAAAAGAAAAGGAGTATTTGTGGCACCTTAGAGACTAACAAATTTATTTGAGCATAAGCTTCTGTGAGCTACAGCTCACTTCATCGGATGAAGTGAGCTGTAGCTCACGAAAGCTTTGCTCAAATAAATTGATTAGTCTCTGAGGTGCCACAAGTACTCCTTTTCTTTTTGCAGACACAGACTAACAGGGCTGCTACTCTAAAACCTGTCATTATGCAAGGATTTGTAAAGGTTGCTTCCATACAACGAAGCACTAAACATATGCATGCTGTTAAAATCAATGGTAAAGTGCTTCTTAGATTGAGGGACACAGGTCAGGAGGGACCTGATTGAGGAGAAGGATTTGTTGCCAGGGAAAATGGCAGAATTATAACTGGTAGGAGGTTACAAAGTCCTTGCACCTTTAGCTAAGGTACACGTGGAAACTGGTCATTTGCAGGCTGAGCTGATTGTTGCAACAGTGGCACACAATTTTGCACCGTTTCTACTAGAAAATGATTTCTTTGATGTGGCAGAATCTGTCCCAGGGTTGGTTAGCAGCGAGAAGGTATCTTGTGCTAAAAGCCCCGGGGTGGGATGGTGGGGGGTGAAGTCACATGGACTGCTGGGGGGAAGCAGTGAAAAATGCAGCTTTGGTGGCAGGGAGGGTTGTAACCAGTTCCTGTAGCCCTCAGTCTCCAGGCAAGTCCCAGAGGGAGGGGCAGGACGAAGCCAGCTCCTATCGCATAATCATCTCCCCAGGGGAGGGGAATGTTCCACCTTGTAGCAGTGGGGCCACCCCAGCTGCTGATTGCCAGGCAGTTGCAGGTCAGCAGGGGGCAGGACCTGTCCGTTGGGGTCTTGGTGACCTCTGCAGTGAGAAGAGACCCTAAGGACTCTGTAGCGGGCAGCAAGCCCAACCTGAGTGAGGGGGGGCGATTTTTTCTGGACAGTGAAAGGTCTGTCAGAGCTGGTAGTTGTAAGCCCACAGCTGGACCAGGCTTACCTTTCTTTTTGGGGGACACAGGAGTGCCTGACCCAGAGGGGAGCCCAGAGAGGGAAGCCCGGATGGAAGGTGAGGGGGGGCCAGAGAGTCTGCCCACCTTTTGTAGGGAGGATCTTTCCCAGGAGAAGGGTGAAAAATCTGCATTTAAAATGCCAGACCCCTCTCTTGTGGATCAGGGTTTAAGGGAAAGCTGGGGGTCAGATCTCCTAGAGGGGAGCACCCCCCCGCTAACCTTTTGGGAACAGAAAGTGGAGTGTCCAAGCGGATCTTACCCATCCAAAGCACCCCATTGAAAGATGTTGTTCTTGCTAAGCTTGTCAGAGATAAAACTGCCTCTTCAAGGCAGGAGGGGGGAAATCTCTGCATGGTTGATGCTTCACAGGGGAGTGGGGTCCAGCCCAGAGAAATTCCAGAGGGAGGGGCCTTGGGCAGGCATGGGTGCAGTACACCTTTTCCTTGCCAAAGCCCCAAACACAGGCTTGAATGAAAAGCCTTTCCCAAAGAGGCAGAAAAATCTGCATGAGAGTGCCTACCAGGGCGCAGAAGGAAAATGGGAAAATGCAGTAGATGTTAAACAAGCTAAATTGTGTGAACAAAGCTTGTCCACCATATATTTGCTGTTAATCTTGTGTCTTTTGCTAATTCATTCATGGGTTAAAACAAAGGAGTTAATACTAGTGGTTAACCCTTTAAAGATGTGGCACATACCTGATTTATGGAAGAAATTGTTGTGCATGCTAGGGATGGTGACAAGACAGTCCCACAAGCATGTTACTTTTCAGCTTATACCTGTAAACACGCTGGAAGCTTGGGACAGCAGCAAAAGCATAACAGGCCCATACTGGTGTGTAGAAGGGGAAACTGAGGCACACCACCTCATGGCATTGGTGGCTAAAAGCCAAGACACCTACACTTTAACAGATGTTGCTGTCTGCATTCTGTTAGCAATACTACACCCCAACCTGTTTTCAGGAACCCGGGGACCAGGAACCCCAAAACTTGCTAGAACACTTATGAATGATATCATATGGTTTAAAGGTACTGAGAGGTAGTGTGACCAAAGACAAACAGGGATTTTACACGTACAGCCTCTGCCGTGAACAGTGTCCAAGTCTCTGGCAGTAAGTTCAGGAGGAGGGTATGACGTTGCACCCCATAATGCTTTATGGGATATGCTTATGAATGCATATATGACATAACTGGATTTTTTTCATGCTAAATATCCCATGTAACATATATCTGTAAAGGTCATGATCATCTGAATCTATTCATCCTATTTCTATGCATGTATCATTTTTGTATTTGAAGTTATAAATATTGGCTGTGTGCTTGCTTGAATTTTAAGTAGCCTTAGTAAAGCATTTGGTCAGCTTCCTGAGCAAGGAATGTGCAAATTAAGTGCCCGATCAAGAAGCTCTTAATGGACAATGGATCTTGGAAGGCTTCAATTCACATAAGAAGCCTGCATGAGGACGTTCAAGGTAGCATGTGAACCATGGCTGCTACCTGTAAGTTCTGAGTCATGCATGGACATGTGACTTGCCCATGTGACTCCAAAACTCCACCTTGTAGCTGGAATTCTACACAGGGGGAGGGAGGGGTATCCACCCACAAGAGAAAGTTTGTTTAAACCCATAGGAGACCCCTCCATTTTGTCTTCAGCTGGCTCAAGAGAGAGCCTCTCCACCCCCAAGGGTAAATGAAAGAAACTGGAACAAAGGACAGTAACTACAGGGGGTGTGGGTGATTGCTGGACCCAGACTACAAGGAGACTAGTCTGTAAAAGGAAGCTTACTGGAACTTCTCTGAGGGTAAGGTTTTATCTGTATTCAGTTTTCTTACTATATTAGGCATACACTTGCGGGTTGTATTTTATTTTACTTGGTAATTCACTTTGTTCTGTCTGCTACTCGGTGATCAAGAAAGAGGCACTGGCCATTAAATAGGTAATAGAAGCCCTTTGGTATTACCATCTAGGTGGCCTCTTTATGGTGGTAACAGACCACACACCCCTCAGATGGCTCCAACAAATGAAGAATACCAATGCCCAACTGATGCACTGGTATCTGACTTACAGCCATTCGCCTTCACTGTGCAACATCAGGCGGGTAAGGAGCACGCCAACGTGGACGCGTTGTTGCGACTGGGGGAAGGAGACCTAGCAAGCCCCGGAGAACAGGAGCTGGGCTTAAGTGGGTGGGAGTGTAGCTCAACTCCTCTCATCTCACCCCAGCTCATCTTCTTTGACCCTGAGACAGAAGGCGCAGACCAGACTAAAGGATTCTATGATTTTCTTCCCAAGAGGAAGGCAAGCAGGGCTTGCTCTTGTTTAAGGAACTTTGTTTTCACCTGTGAGACCTGAAAGTCAACATGTGATCATGATATCCAGTCCTCAGGCCATCAGAGGGAAAAATGTCTGCATTGCAGAGGCATGTAAGATCCTGTTCTGTCTCCCTTCTTTTTTGTGTTGTTTCTGATTCACTATTTTTTCCCTCCTGTCCTATCTCTCACCTTTTTCACAAGATCCCAAAATCAACTCCACTACTCACATTGCCACAGTGAGATGAAATGGCCCATTCAGCCCTGCCCGGTTTAAGAATAAAAGACCTAACCACATATCTCTAACTGAAATATGATCCTGGGTCCAAGCAGCCGGTGCCATGGCTTAACTAAAGCATCCACTCATGACTGACCAGCAGTCAACCGTTCCACGGATATCAACAAAAGCCATATTTTGACACCAGAGAGTGTTGCGACTGAAGTGGATGTAGGTTGCTTGAGCTCAGAAGCAGCCCACAGGGAGTCTCCACACAACATCTAAACCACACCATCCAACCCCAAGAAATATTGCACCTGACTACTAGCTTTGCATCAGCCGCTCCAACACCATCTGAAAAAACAAAAAAACAGAGGAGATCTGCCTCCTCCTCCCTGCTACCAAAAAAATGCTGCCTGAGCCTGATGGACTGCAGCTGATGGCAGTAATGCAACAGGCTGCCGCAAACACTGTTGAAATTAAATCAACTATTTCCATCCTAAAGACCCCCATGACTGAGATTCTGAGTGCACTACGAGCTCTATCCAGGCCAATGCGGGGAACAGAACACAGAATTTCTGAAGAGGAAGATGATTTCAGAGAGACAAAGTTGCAATGATTACAGTTCTTCATAACCTGTAAGACAATGAAGACTAAGCTAATTGATCTAGAAAGCCACTCAAGACAATGGTAATATCAGCACTGTAGGTGTCCCTGAGAAAGTAGAGAAAGGTAAACCCTCTGAATTTGCCCCTGAACTGCTAACTAAGTTGTTGGATCGGTCAGTGTATATATCTTATCATTGTTTTATTACAGGGTAATTCCTGATAGACTAATATATAAAGGCTCTATTGATATAGGTAAGGCTTCGTGTTTGTCATGGAGGTCACGGAAGTCATGGATTCTGGCATGGGAGTCACCTGCACTGCTCTGAGAGCCCCTGGGCCAGCTGCACTGGCTGCTGCTGGGGCAGTCTTGCCCGCTCTCTTCCCCCACACCCCCCCGCATCACAGCAACAGGAGTTTGGGTGTGTGTGGGGGGGCTCAGGGATGGGGCTTGGGGTGCAGGGCAGTGCTTACCTGGGAGGGGTCCCTGGAAGGGTGACAGGAACTCCCCTCCCTCAGCTCCTAGGTCCATGTGCTGCCTCCACTTGCAGGCACCCACCCCACAGCTCCCATTGGCCATGGTTCCCAGCCAATCGGAGCTGCAGAAATGGGGCTTGGGTCAGAGCAGAGGTAACACGTGGAGCTGGGGATTGGGGTCGTTGCTTCCCAGGAGCTGGGTAGGGAACCTGCACCAGCCCTGCCAACCCCTCCCCACAAGCACCCCCGGCACTCCCCAGCCACGTCCCCCCACATAGCACCCCCAGCACCTCCCCCAGCATCTGCAGCACCCCCAGACTTAAAACTATGGCTTATTCACCAGAAGACACTTTTTTTAAATATACTGATCCCCATGTAGGCTAATAGTAATGGGCCTCATAAGTGCTGACCACTGTTGAAAGTTTAACTCCTTTGATGTTACATTAGCTTGGGAGTGTCCCTGCACCAAGAATTTCTGGTATGAAGTAAGTCAAAGGACCAATTTGATATTGGATTCTAAGTTGGAGCTCTTCTCCTTAAGTTTCATTGTTGGATATATTCGTGATACCTGGAGATTACCTGATAATAAGGAACATGGTTCCAATGTGCAGCTGTGGGCACTAAAATATTCATCCTGCAAAAATGGAAAAGTCACTCCCCATCAGATATTGATTCCTGGCTCAGTGGTTTGGCAGACCTCACAGCTAATGAATGACATTCTGCAGAAAGGGAATGCCCAAAAAATTCAAAGCAATGTGGGTGGACATTTTAGAGGTCTATGATTAACGTAGACCCTGAAGATAGAAATGTCACTTCTCCTCATCTCCCTTTATCCTAACCCTGTTTATTTACTTTGAGTATTATGATCAATCTGGTATTTTGGTGTATTTGGAAAAATAAATGAAAAATTATAAATTTTTAAAAAGCCTGTATTCCCTACTCCTGTTCTGTCCTGTCTCTGTGACAGAATTCATAAGGCCTTTTACTCTTCTGGCCCTTCAGTTCAATACAACGGCCACTTTTCCCTGTTCTGGCAGTGTGCTAAACAGTAAGTTGAGGATTCCCCAGGCATTGAGGAATCCATGGCTAACATAGATCTGGAATAAATGGGTCCTCCATGACTGCTATCATAGGAGGTATGACAGGATCAGAAAGGGGTGTAACTGGAGTACATTGCACTCTAGTGATTCCTGGCCAGCATAATGACCTAGGGGTTAAACTGGCCTCTGGCACCCCTGGAGAGCGGGAAACATAGCTCTGGATGAAAGCCATATTTGTCCCCATCCCACCACATCCTGCTTCTCAAGTGCTCTGAATGAAGCTGCGATGCAGCTGAGGAGAGCCTCCAAATATATATGAATACTTTCTACCATGGACATGATAGTTTTCAGAGAGATCCAGATTTCTGCCCAACTGTTTGCATATCATTGTAACAGAAACAAAAGGGAAGAATGATGCCCAGATTAATTTTTAGTTCTGCCACAAAGTTAAATAAAAGATAGGTTGCTTTTTCAGAAGAGGTCCCCCTTCTTTTCCCTCTCTCTCTCTCCACAAAAATAAGAACAAAGCTTCCATTCAAAGTATTTGATTAAAAATATCACTTGAAAAACCAGGTCCGAAAATGAGAACATTGCTATGAATACCATCCAATAAAAGAGCCTGGCTAATCTTCTTTACATTATTTTCATTTCACTGCTGAATTATTAAACAGCAATTTTTCCACTGCTTTGAACTTTGAAATAGCATTTCTGCTATACTTATGCTCTCTGGTACACTGCATCAATCAAATCAGACTGCCGCAGATTTCAAATAGCGTTTTGGAATAACTTGGTGATTTAACATGCTGCCTGGACCAGACCACATGACAAAGTTGTAAAGTAGTGGGAACATTTCCATTTAAAATAATTGCCCATTATTGGCTTCCTAATGGAGTTGTGGTTAGTTTACAATTATTTACATGTGAAATATTAAGGCAGTTTAAATCAATCCTTAACATTCCCCCCTTGCTCTTTTTTTGCATGTATTTTACTGTAAATAAAAATAATTTAAAAAACAGTGGAAATGCAGTAAATGGTGAATCCAGGATTTTAGCTAAGGCTCTGCTGGATAACAAAAGAGGAGTGAGTGTGGAAAACGTAGAAAGATATAGCTATTTATTTATCTGAGCATAGGCTTTCATGAGCTACAGCTCACTTCATCGGATGCATCCGATGAACTGAGCTGTAACTCACGAAAGCTTATGCTCAAATAAATTGGTTAGTCTCTAAGGTACCACAAGTACTCCTTTTCTTTTTGCGAATACAGACTAACACGGCTGTTACTCTGATAGCTATTTATGAAACAGAACACGTGCAATTAAATTAGATAGTAGAAAAATGATATATGTACTACAAAGTGTCATGCGTCTTGGCATAAACCAAACACTATCTCAATGGGATTAGGAAGAAACTTCCCCTTTGGGCAAGTACTCCATAATTGCCTACTTGTGGTAGGGAGGCTACACCTTCTTCTATTGATCTGGTATGGCCATTGTTAGTGACAGGCTACTGGACTAAATGGACCATGGTTGTGATCCAGTAGGCATCAAAATAATACTATATTCCGAATAGATTCCTGGGTCTGCTTCTGCAACTGCTCCATACATGCATGTGTGTTTGATAGAGATAATTGAGAGAGATACTGAAAAGAGTATAAGACTAGAGTAAATATACTTACGTAAATATGTAAATATTTGTCAGTAATTTCCATATGACCATAAACTTATAGTCAACATATCCAACTACAACGCAAACAGGCGTGGAAGAAGGATGTGGAGCTGCAGGGATAAGTGAGAGAGGGGTTGTTAGAATATAGATATTCAGGCCTGTGTGGGACTTGGGGACACAATTGCACCAGCATCTGGCACAGTTACACACATCTACACGCTGCCATTGGGACTTTGGTGCACAAATGGATCCATGGAACTCATTGCTGTGCACAATCAAACCAGTGCATACTACCCAATTCCATACCAAGTGGCCAAGCTGGTTTGGATAATACCCCATTTTTCTGTGAATATTCAGTGGACTCATGCTATGGACAAAAGCAAGCGAAACCTGCAGGGGCAGCTCACTGCAACTGCCAACAACTGGACACATTTAAAATATACACTTCAGGATGTCATTAAAAGGGTTTTAACCTTGTCAATGGAGGAGAAGCAGTGTTTTTGGTGGTGACCAGGATGTTGGACTGTACTACAGTGGTCAGGACTCTTGGTGTTGCTGTGGATTATCATAGCGGCTGGTGTATTGTTAAGTATACTTGTGTTATGCTGTATATGGAAACAGTCAAGAGGGGTACAACTATCTAAAGAACGGCCTCTAATTATAACATAAGTAATGTAATAGGCCCTCCACTCTAGTGTACTAGACAACCCATACCCAACCTTCTCGGGCCCACTATAATGGGAAGTCTGGAACACTAATTGGAATGGGTGTAGTATGCCCATATGAGAGAAGATGCAGGGAATTGTACTACACAAGGGGCAGTGGGACAGATGAAGCATCGACACCTTTCACCTTGATGCCTGGCCCTATCAGGAAATGTGTTCCCATATGCCCTATGCTTTTCCAGGGATACCTGGGCAGGAGGATCTCAAAAGAAAAAGAAAGGGGTGGAGTGTTAGAATATAGATATTCAGGCCTGTCTGTAAAGGCCTATACTTTAAGAACATAGGTTTATTTTTATCACTTAGCTAGTTAAAGGGATATAAAAACAAAGAATCAAAATCAGAGTCTCCCTGTGTATAGGCCTCCTCTCACTAGGATAATCTGAGGCCTTGTTCTTAGGCTAAGGCCTTTGGCTAAGCAGCAGGGGCAGCCACAAGCTGGGAAGTGAATAGTCAGATCCTCACATTCCAAACCAGTCACATCGAAATAAGGTGGTATTGGGCTGTTAGGAAGACAATCCTGTCTTGATAGTGCCCATCACCATCAGATAAAGAAACCGATCTTAAGACGGTTAAAGAAAACTTAGTTTGATAGCTTCCTGTCTGGCAAGAAATCACTTATCCATGCTTGTGGTTGTGACACCCTCATTTCTGTATTGTTTTATCGTTATGGCCCCCACTTTTCTATTGCTAATTTGTCTGGTTCTCTAATTGTTTCCATCTGCTATATAATTAATTTTGCTAGATGCAAGTTAATTAGGGTAGTGGGATATGATTGGTTAAAGAATTATGTTACAATATGTTAGGATTGGTTAGTTAAATTTCAGTAAAATGATTGGTTAAGATATAGCTGAGAATATTACTATATACACTGGGGTCAAACAGGAAGTGGGGGGAAGGGAAATTGGAATCAAGTTTGCTAAGGGGAGGAGGGGAATGGGAACAAGGAATAGGGAATGGGGAACAGGGACAAAGGCAAGGCTCTGTGGTGTCAGAGCAGGGAAAGGGGACATGGGGTAAACGCTCTGCGGCATCGGAGCTGGGAACAGAACACTGGGGAACAGACTCTAATGGCATATAGAGATAAGCCCGACTAGTGTGAAGGGCTTCAGAATATGCTTGCTTGGAAACTATCCCCAATAAACATCACATTTTTTGCACTTCAGACTTCTGGTCTTCTGCTTTCTGTCTACATGACAAGAACCAGAGGAGAGGGTGAAAGGAAATACCTCTAACAGGTCTGTGGAGCCGCTAGGGTAGGTGAATAGGTGGGTGCTGGAGGATGTCTGGAAAGGGTGGCAGACTGGGAAAGCTGAATTCAGTGGGTGGCAAACGTACAGGTGGAAACTGAGGACTGCATGTAGGAGTTTCAAATGGGACTTTCTTAAGAGACTGGGTGTCTGTCGGATAAGTTGGCACCTCTGGACCATCTCTTTGAGGTGTCTAGGGTTGGCTAACCTAAACTGAAGACATGCTGTCTGGGTAAACTTAGGAGTGTTGCTGAGGGGTCTGAAGGAAAAAGAGTACTTGTGGCATCTTAGAGACTAACCAATTTATTTGAGCATAAGCTTTTGTGAGCTACAGCTCACTTCATCGGATGCATTCAGTGGAAAATACAGTGAGGAGATTTATATACACACAGAACATGAAAAAATGGGTGTTATCATACACACTGTACGGAGAGTGATCACTTAAGATGAGCTATTACCAGCAGGAGAGCGGGGGGTGGGGGCAGGGAGGGGGGAGAAAACCTTTTGTAGTGATAATCAAGGTGGGCCATTTCCAGCAGTTGACAAGTATGTGTGAGGGACAGTGGGGGGGAAATAAACATGGGGAAATAGTCTTACTTTGTGTAATGACCCATGCACTCCCAGTCTCTATTCAAGCCTAAGTTAATTGTATCCAGTTTGCAAATTAATTCCAATTCAGCAGTCTCTCGATGGAGTCTGTTTTTGAAGTCTTTTTGTTGTAATATTGTGACTTTTAGGTCTGTTATTGAGTGACCAGAGAGATTGAAGTGTTCTCTGATTGGTTTATGAATGTTATAATTCTTGACATCTGATTTGTGTCCATTTATTCTTTTACGTAGAGACTGTCCAGTTTGACCAATGTACATGGCAGAGGGGCATTGCTGGCACATGATGGCATATATCACATTGGTAGATGCGCAGGTAAACGAGCCTCTGATAGTGTGGCTGATGTTATTAGGCCCTATGATGGTGTCCCCTGAATAGATATGTGGACACAGTTGGCAACGGGCTTTGTTGCAAGGATAGGTTCCTGGGTTAGTGGTTCTGTTGTGTGGTGCGTGGTTGCTGGTGAGTATTTGCTTCAGGTTGCGGGGCTGTCTGTAAGCAAGGATTGGCCTGTCTCCCAAGATTTGTGAGAGTGATGGGTCGTCCTCAGGATAGGTTGTAGATCCTTGATGATGTGTTGGAGAGGTTTTAGTTGGGGGCTGAAGGTGATGGCTAGTGGCGTTCTGTTATTTTCTTTGTTGGGCCTGTCCTGGGGTAGGTGACTTCTGGGTACTCTTCTGGTTCTATCAATTTGTTTCTTCACTTCAGCAGGTGGGTATTGTAGTTGTAGGAATGCTTGATAGAGATCTTGTAGGTGTTTGTCCCTGTCTGAGGGATTGGAGCAAATGTGGTTGTATCGTAGAGCGTGGCTGTAGACAATGGATCGTGTGGTGTGGTCTCGGTGAAAGCTGGAGGAATGTAGGTAGGAATAGTGGGCAGTAGGTTTCCAGTATAGGGTGGTGTTTATGTGACCATCACTTATTAGTATCGTAGTGTCCAGGAAGTGGATCTCTTGTGCGGACTGGTCCAGTCTGAGGTTTAATGGTGGGATGGAAATTGTTGAAATCATGGAGGAATTCCTCAAGGGCTTCTTTTCCATGGGTCCAGATGATGAAGATGTCATCAATATAGCGCAAGGAGAGTAGGGGCGTTAGGGGACGAGAGCTGAGGAAGCGTTGTTCTAAGTCAGCCATAAAAATGTTGGCATACTGTGGGGCCATGCAGGTATCCATAGCAGTGCCGCCGATTTGAAGGTATACATTGTCCCCAAATGTAAAATAGTTATGGGTGAGGACAAAGTCACAAATTTCAGCCACCAGGTTAGCCGTGACATTATCAGGGATAGTGTTCTTGATGGCTTGTAGTCCATCTTTGTGTGGAATGTTGGTGTAGAGCGCTTCTACATCCATAGTGGCCAGGATGGTGTTTTCAGGAAGATCACCGATGGATTGTAGTTTCCTCAGGAAGTCAGTGGTGTCTTGAAGATAGCTGGGAGTGCTGGTAGCATAGGGCCTGAGGAGGGAGTCTACATAGCCAGACAATCCTGCTGTCAGGATGCCAATGCCTGAGATGATGGGGTGTCCAGGATTTCCAGGTTTATGGATCTTGGGTGGCAGATAGAATACCTCAGGTCGGGGTTCCAGGGGTGTGTCTGTGCGGATTTGTTCTTGTGCTTTTTCAGGGAGTTTCTTGAGCAAATGCTGTAGTTTCTTTTGGTAACCCTCAGAGGGATCAGAGGGTAATAGCTTGTTGAAAGTGGTGTTGGAGAGCTGCCTAGCAGCCTCTTGTTCATATTCCGACCTATTCATGATGACGACAGCCCCTCCTTTGTCAGCCTTTTTGATTATGATGTCAAAGTTGTTTCTGAGGCTGTGGATGGCATTGTGTTCTGCACGACTGAGGTTATGGGGCAAGTGATGTTGCTTTTCCACAATTTCAGCCCGTGCATGTCGGCAGAAGCACTCTGTGTAGCAGTCCAGTCTGTTGTTTCGACCTTCAGGGGGAGTCCACCTAGAATCCTTCTTTTTGTAGTGTTGGTAGGAAGGTCTCTGTGGATTAGTATGTTGTTCAGAGGTGTGTTGGAAATATTCCTTGAGTCGGAGATGTCGAAAATAGGATTCTAGGTCACCACAGAACTGTATCATGTTCGTGGGGGTGGAGGGGAAGAAGGAGAGGCCCCGAGATAGAACAGATTCTTCTGCTGGGCTAAGAGTATAGTTGGATAGATTAACAATATTGCTGGGTGGCTTAAGGGAACCATTGCTGTGGCCTCTTGTTGCATGTAGTAGTTTAGATAGTTTAGTGTCCTTTTTCTTTTGTAGAGAAGCAAAGTGTGTGTTGTAAATGGCTTGTCTAGTTTTTGTAAAGTCCAGCCACGAGGAAGTTTGTGTGGAAGGTTGTTTTTTTATGAGAGTATCCAGTTTTGAGAGCTCATTCTTAATCTTTCTCTGTTTGCTATAGAGGATGTTGATCAGGTGGTTCCGCAGTTTCTTTGACAGTGTGTGGCACAAGCTGTCAGCATAGTCTGTATGGTATGTAGATTGTAATGGATTGTAATGTCAAAAACAGACTCCAAAGACAGACTGCTGAATTGGAATTAATTTTGCAAACTGGATACAATTAACTTAGGCTTGAATAGAAACTTGGAGTGGATAGGTCATTACACAAAGTAAAACTATTTCCCCATGTTTATTTCCCCCCCCCACACTCCCCACGTTCTTGTTAACTGCTGGAAATGGCCCACCTTGATTATCACTACAAAAGCTTTTCTCCCCCCACCCCACCCCCCGTTCTCCTGCTGGCAATAGCTCATCTTAAGTGATCACTCTCCTTATAGTGTGTATAACACCCATTTTTTCATGTTCTGTGTGTATATAAATCTCCTCACTGTATTTTCCACTGAATGCATCCGATGAAGTGAGCTGTAGCTCACGAAAGCTTATGCTCAAATAAATGGGTTAGTCTCTAAGGTGCCACAAGTCCTCCTTTCCTTTTTGCGAATACAGACTAACACGGCTGCGACTCTGAAACCTGTCCTTATGCGAGGGGTCTGACTGGCTGCAAGGTAAAATGGTGTCTGGGGAAGGTATGGGATTCTTAAACCTATTCAGACCTCCAGACTCTACCTCCCCCACAGCAATCTGTTCTTTCTCCTATTGGCTGCTCCTTCAGTGCTGTGATCCAGCAGGGGAGCAGTGAGAGGGGAGACAGAGCGCATGTATGGCTACTGGTAGAACAGCTAATACGGTAGCCTCTGGTGTCTGTCAGCAGCAACAGCAGCCCATTCCAGCAAACCAGCCAGATGCACAAAAGGGATGACAAATCCATGACACATGGCAGCCCCACAGGCTGGGCCAGAAGGCTGGTGCCTCTGGCTAAACCTGGGAGTTAGGCAGATCTATTTCTGGTGCAGAATGTTACAGACTGACTCACTCTCCATTCTGTCGGCGTCTCGCCTAGAGCTAGGCAGTTTTTTTCAATGAACATTAAAATTTGTGAAAAAAATGCATTTGGGGGCAAACAGAAACTATCTGCAAATTTGCTGAATAGTTTTGTTTGGCTAAAAAAATGTTCTGGGGTGCCATTCATAAAGCCAGAGCGGTAGGTGTTACTCAAGCTTTGGCCTGGTAGCTATGGGACTCCCCTGGGGGTGTGGAAAACCCAGGCTCAATTTTCCCTTTCTGCCTGTGGTGAAACAGGGATTTGAACTTGGGTATTCGACACTGCTGGAGAATGCCATAGCTCTCCAGCAGCATATCCCAGTGGATATCTCAATCTGTCTTGTGCTGAAGCTGTTCTACTGTGTATGCATAGTTATTTAAGCAGGGACATGCACTTGGATCTCCTACATCAGGACCCTGATGAAAGGCTATAGAATCAGTCTGTCTTATGTGCTCTCTTTTTATTGTCTCAATGACTATTTAATTATCAATATAAAGTGGAACAGCTTCCACAGGAGACACTGAGAAATCCCCATCCAAGCCTTCTGTATGGCCCAGAAGTTAGGGCACTTGCTGCAATGTGGGAGACAAATGATGTTTTTGATTTTTTTTTGTGAGCCAACCTGACCAAAAATATGTTGTTTGTTCTAACTGTATCTGAATACAACTAAAGTTAATGCTGGATATGTATAGCAGATCACACATAATGAAGTCTCAGGAAGATTATTGTAGAAATCTATAATTGTGATGGTTTGAGGGATCTGTCTGTGCAACTTATTAATATTGTTTAACACTGGGGGCTTTTTATATGTACGTGTGTCAGACTGTCCGCACAAAGGAGCAAAAGCTAAAGGACCAAAACTTTCAAAATTGAGTGCCTGAAATTAGGCTCCCAAATCCATATAAATTACAATGGGAACTGGGGAAACCAGCACTTGAAAAAACATATCTACATTTGTATTTATGGGCTTACAGTTTTGAATACCTTAACTAAATGAGAATTTCCCCTTGTTCATTAAAGGTGACTGTTCTTGCAGTAGATTAGCCTACAGTGTGATTCTGGCAGCTTGTTGTGGCTCGCACCAGTGACGGCTTCCAGCTTTTTCAGAACGAAGGGAGTTAACTCCAGTGGGAGTGGACATCCAGGATATGCATATATGAATACAGCCAAACTGCAGAATGGCACCCCAGATGGGATTTCAGCTCCTGTGGTTCTCAAACTCCTGTAGGAGGAGGAGTATGTAATCTGCTAGCCTAGGGGATGTGATCATGATACCCTCTAGTGGCTGACCAGCAAAAACTCCTACTTTAGCTTATGTGGTTGTGATCTGTGTTTCTGATGTTAAAGGTTTCAAATTTGATCACTGCTGCTGATCTGATGTCTCTGTGTGTGGGTGTTATAGTTCATTACACTATCACAGCACTAGAAGTCATCCCCAGGAATATGTGTTGCAGCTCTTTCTTTTCTCTTTCAATCATATGTTGATTTCCAAAATAAATAAATAAAAAATCACACTGGACTGTATCTTTAAGTCGTAGCTCTGTGTTGTAGGGGAGTGACCAGACAACATGCACTCAGAATTGTGGCCTTTTCCTTTTTTATTCTTAATGCAAAACAATTTGCCAGACTGCCAACTGAACCCCCTCTCCATGAGTTGGCTTCCATTTCTGAAGATATTCTGCGAAGAAAAGTGCCAGAAACTTAAGCCAAGAGTCTCAAGGTATCTATGCCCCATATTTCACTTGATCACAGCACCTGATATATGTTAGGATCAACGGTTTAGTGGCTAGAATGCTGGACTGGAGATCTACCACAAAGTCCATGTTTGATCTGAGCAAATCACTAAATATACGCGGTTCCTCATTTCTTCATCAATAATATAGTACAAATTCATCCCAACATTTGGGAAAGGTTTAAGGAAATATACAAAGTAAGAGTTCAGTTATAAAATAAAATAAATAAAAAACACCACCACAGTGGAAATAGGTACAGGTTTTTATAAAAACAATAATCAAAATAACTTAATAGGCTAAGGATTATGGAAAAAAACAACAACTAGTAATTGGATTGACATCATTAGGTTGTGCACTAGCTAACCTCTGTTACTGGATAATATCATTATTGGTATCCTCATCCTCCTTCCCCCTTTTCCCTTATTTGTTTCCATTTTGACAATTTAAAAAATAAAAAAAGTTAGAATCCAGAAATTTGTTGAAACTGATCCTTTCCTGCAAACACTTTTTTAGACAAATCTGCATTTTTTTAAAAAAAGTCATTTGAAAATTCCCAACCAGTTCTCATTAAAACAGCTTCTTGTGTTTTGTCTTTACATTGAATTATAAGTGTCACAGGGCAGGGACTCCGTTTTACTATATCTCACAAAAACACAGGGTTAGCAGAATGCATATTTTCTGATTTTATCTTCACAGGTTGCAATGCACCTTACAGATCGTTTGTTATTAAAGAGTAGATTCAGACAAAACCCCAAATATGCATTATTTTAGAGATGCTTCAATATTCGCTATGTAATTTTTTTCTTTCAAGTTTTTTTTCCATGGGAGAATACCCTGGAGCGCTCTCACATACCAATGGCTTCCTCATGCCAACATATTGCATCTGTATTATCTCATCTCTCATAGCAGGAACATCGCATTGTCTACTGGATGGAAATAAAAGATAAGGAAAACAAAACAGTCAGAAGATTTAAAGAAGTTATTTGGAGCTCAGTATTTCAAGTGGTTTGCTTGTCCTCTCCAGGACTGTTTAAAAAGTTATGATGTTGATCAACAGAACACTAGCTAAGTGAATGTTTTCTTCTATTTTTGTCTTCATTAGACTAGTGAAAAGTATTTATATTATGGGCCAAATTGTCTCCAGTGTAGCCTATTCTCACGTTGGGGCAGGAAACTCCACAAATTTACTTGCACAATTCTTCCTCATTGTTCCATGAGGGGTGGGAGTGCAGGGCTCATCCCACTGTCCCTGTGGACCAGGTAGGGGATTTAGACCAAATGATAGTGTACCCTCAAGATCTGTATAGAGTCATGATTAATATACTCAGCAGGTTGTCACTAGGTTGCTGAGTGAACAATAATGTTGAGACCAGTTGACTCCCTTTCCCACTGACCCCATTGCCCACTTTAGCCTGCCTCCCACGCAGAGCTAATTCCCCACAGAAGAACTTTTCTGGGGTAAGGTTAGAATGAGAGGTGGCTCTTCCCTTATCCAGATCCAAAAGTTCCTTGTCTACAAAAAACAGAGTGGGACAATCCATCTCCAAAGTTTTCTCTGAGGACTATTGAGGGGAGAGGAATTCAGTGTGCTGAATTACATTAATTACAAAAATACTTAAAACAGCAAACCAACAGGTAACCTCAATAAGCTGTGTGCCTGTCATTACACTTATCCCTTACTTTGTATGTTGTATCCCTTTCCCCCACCATTCATCTTTTTTGTTTTAGACTGTACATTCTTCAGTCTTCCTCTGTGTTTGGAAAGCACTTAGCATACTGAGGGTACTACTGCATGAAAGACCCCCTAAGCTTATTCTTACCAGCTTAGGTTAAACGCTGCCTCCACCGAAGTGGTGTACAAAGAACAGGGGAAGTGCCCACTTGGTAATGTCTCCCCCCAAAATATCCCCCCGAGCACTACACCCCCTTTCCTGGGGAAGGCTTGATAAAAATCCTCACCAACTTGCATAGGTGAACACAGACCTAAACCCTTGGATCTTAAGAATAATAAAAAAAAATCCGGTTCTTAAAAGAGAATTTTAATTAAAGAAGAAGTAAAAGAATCACCTCTGTAAAATCAGGATAGTAAATACCTTACAGGGTAATCAGATTCAAAACATAGGGAATCCCTCTAGGCAAAACCTTAAGTTACAAAAAGACACAAAAACAGGAATATACATTTCATTCAGCACAACTTCTTTATCAGCCATTTAAACAAAACAGAATCTAACGCATATCTAACTAGATTGCTTACTAACTCTTTACAGGAGTTCTGACCTGCATTCCTGCACTGGTCCTGGCAAAAGCATCACCCAGACAGAGCAGACCCTTTGTCCCCCCCCCCCAGCTTTGAAAGTATATTGTCTCCTCATTGGTCATTTTGGTCAGGTGACAGTGAGGTTATCTTAGCTTCTTAACCATTTACAGGTGAAAGGGTTTTTCTTCTGTCCAGGAGGGATTTAAAGGTGGTTAGCCTTCCCTTTATATTTATGACACATGAAACAGCATGAGTTAATACACTAATTCACATTTAGTCCTTCTCTACATATGTAGTGGAATTACAACCAAAAGTGCTTGGCTGGTCTCATGCACCTTTCTCACACTCCCAGCCATGGACCTTGCCCCTTTGGTGTCCCCATAATAAGCTTTCATGACAACAGGAGGAATGGTGAACATGACAGTGAGGCAACACCACTCAGTGGTTGAAGTATGGCAGAAGGGAGCCTGCAGCCAAACCATGTGGAGGAGACTGGGGGATGGGGGGAGCTAAGTTATCAATAGGACCCTGGATATATGAAAATTGCAGCCTGTGAAGCAACTGAGCAATTACTCACAAAGAAAGCTGCTTATTTGTGTGACATTCAGTGGCCTGTTGTGACGATGCCCGCTCAACTCTCATGAGCAACTCCTGTCAGGGTGTGAACTTGTACTTTCTCTCTCTGCTCCCAGCACCCCCTGTAAACGGTTAGCCTCATCAGGCGGGTCTTCGGTGGTTCAGCCCACAAACTAAGTTACGCTTAGTCTAACTCATGAACGAAGAAACCCCTTCTGGGGTAAAAGGTCCACCAGCCAGTTCCTGTGCCCTTCTTGGTGTCTGCAGCCCTGTCTCTAGGCTCAATTCTCAGCCCCTTCTGGGCTAGCTTTAAGTCCATGTCTGCCCTGGTATAAGCAGTGCGCCCAGGGCTTTTTCCCTGGAGTCTCTAAGTTCTGCCCATCACTTGGGTCTCTAAACAAGTCTTATCCCCTTCCTGGGGCTTAGGCTACTTCCCCAGTGGTGGGACCCGGACCCACCCAGTACTATGGGTCCTGACCCAGAGACCCTATAAATAGCAGCCACATGCTGCTGCCTGCAATAGTTGCTGCTACTATTCCTTGGGCCACTTCCCACATAGCCCCTGCATCTTCACCCTTACTTCAGGGCTGAAGTTCTTCCTCACAGAATGCCAATGTCACCAGAACCCATCTTCTGGTTCTCCCTTGAGCTCCACCAAGGAGCACCTTCCTTTCTCCTCTAAGTCCCTACCAGGAACAGACCTGCTCAGCCTCTTAAACGCCTTTTATCTGAGCCTGCTTAACCCTGATTGGCCACTTCCCTGGGGGTGTGGTGTGGCAAGACCATGAGGCCTCCCGGGGTTGGGGGGAGGAGGAGGGGTCTCAAAAGTCCTGGTATGCCCCATCACACCATGCTATAACTGTGAAATCTCTTTCGGGGTGTTTATGACTATAACCATTTTCAGTGGCATCATTGCTAGTTCAAAGCCATGTGGCAGCAAAAGGAGAAAACTTTTAAAGAATTATTACCCCAGTTATTTAGTTACAGCAAGTGATTTAAGTTGAACAGCTCTTCAAAATCTAATATGTAAAATTGATTCTGTCTTGATAAATTTAAAAGAATAGCAAAGTAGGAAAACTAACGTAAACCGTGCATCATTGTATGTTTAATAATAAAACATAAATTGCCTAATAACTCAAACTGTCATTTTTTCCTAGAGAAATGTGGTTCCTAACTAACTTAACTATTATAAAATACGTTTAATGATTAATTTTCCTGAAGATTTGGGATGCATTTGTGGCCAGTACAGCTACTGGAAAAGTCTGTTAACGTGTATAGGGATGGAACGGAAATCCTCCAGGGATATCTCAATGAAGCTCTCCTGGATGTACTCCCAAAGCCTTTGCAAAAGGTTTCTGGAGAGGGCAGCCTTATTCTGTCCTCCATGGTAGGACACTTTACCATGCCAGGCCAGTAGTATGTAGTCTGGAATCATTGCATAACAAAGCATGGCAGTGTATGGTCCCGGTGTTTGCTGACATTCAAGCAACATCCATTCTTTATCTCTCGGTGTTATTCTCAGGAGAGTGATGATATTCATGGTCACCTACTTGAAATAGGGGAATTTTATTAAGGGGACATTCAGAGGTGGCTGTTCCTGCTGGGCTGTTTGCCTGTGACTAAAAAGAAATCCCCACGTTTAGCAACGCGGGGCGCGGGGGAGAGTGGGGGGAGTTCACACTGAGCTGTTCACATTTGGCTGGCAGGGATCTTTCCTGATAGTACTCACACAGTGGGAGGAGGGGTGAAGCAATCACCCCAGAGAATGGGGGTGGGGGGAAATTAGTTGGGTTTGTGCTGCACTTTAACCCGAAAACTGCAGCCCCTCCTTTTAAATGGCTAACCCAACAGGTGCTTGGTATGGGAAAGGAGGGCGCTGCTGTTTGAAACCATTCACTATGAAAGAGTTTACCATTGTTCTCTAAAATGTGTCTTTTTAAATACTACTCTCCCTTTTTTTTCCTCCTGCAGCTGCAAATGTTTCAACACTCCCCCTATCATCTCTGTCCCAGAGGCCAGCGCAGATAAGGAGAAAAAAAACGCACTTGTGATTAAATGTTCTCTGAGCTCATGCAGTCCTCCTGCACTGAAAGGGTTCAGCAGAATGCATGGAGGCAGACAATTGCAGAGTCCAGGAAAGCAGAAAATGAACGTGAGGAGAGGTGGCGGGAGCAAGATGATAGGTGGCGGCAGTGTGATGAGAGGAGGCAGGAGGCAATGCTGAGGCTACTGGAGGATCAAACTGATATGCTCCAGTGTATGGTTGAACTGCAGGAAAGGCAGCATAAGCACAGACCGCCACTACAGCCGTTGTGTAACCGCCTGCCCTCCTCCCCAAGTTCCATAGCCTCCTCACCCCAAAAGAAAAAAGGAGTACTTGTGGCACCTTAGAGACTAACAAGGTGCCACAAGTACTCCTTTTCTTTTTGCAGATACAGACTAACACGGCTGCTACTCTGAAATCTCTTCACCGAGACGCCCAAGAATGTGGGGGGGGGGCTCCAGGCACCCAACCACTCCACCCCAGAGGACTGCCCAAGCAACAAAAGGCTGGCATTCAATACGTTTTGAAGTGCAGTGTGGCCTTGTCCTTCCCTCCTCCCATCTTCCCACACTCCACCTGGTGCTTTCCACCTCTCCCCGGGCTACCTTGGCAGTTATCCCCCTATTTGTGTGATTAATTAATAAAGAATGCATGAATTTGAAACAACAATGACTTTATTGTCTCTGCAAGTGGTGATCGAAGGGGGGAGGGTGGTTGGCTTACAGGGAAGTAGAGTGAACCAAGGGGGCGGGTTTTCATCAAGGAGAAACAAACAGAACTGTCACACCGTAGCCTGCCAGTCATGAAACTGGCTTCCAAAGCTTCTCTGATGCACAGCACACCCTGCTGTGCTCTTCTAACCACCCTGGTGTCTGGCTGAGCGTAATCAGCAGTCAGGTGATTTGCCTCAACCTCCCACCCCGCCATAAACGTCTCCCCCTTACTCTCACAGATATTGTGGAGCACACAGCAAGAAGTAATAACAATGGGAATATTGGTTTCGCTGAGGTCTAACAGAGTCAGTAAACTGTACCAGCACGCATTTAAACGTCCAAATGCACATTCTACCACCATTCTGCACTTGCTCAGCCTATAGCTGAACAGCTCCTGACTACTGTCCAGGGTGCCTGTGTATGGCTTCATGAGCCATGGCATTAAGGTGTAGGCTTATAGGCATTTCAACAGCCCCAATGGTTATTTTCTGGTCTGGAAAGTAAGTCCCTTCCTGCAGCTCTTCAAACAGACCAGAGTTCCTGAAGATGCGAGTGTCATGTACGGTCATTTCCCGGCCATCCCACGTTGATGTTGATGAAACGTCCCTTGTGATCCACCAGTGCTTGCAGCACCACTGAAAAGTACCCCTTTTGGTTTATGTATTGGCTGCCAAGGTGGTCCGGTCCCAAGATAGGGATATAGTTCCGTCTATCACCCCACCACAGTTAGGGAACCCCATTGCAGCAAAGCCATCCACTATGACTTGCACATTTCCCAGAGTCACTACCCTTGATAGCAGCAGCTTAGTTGGCTACTTGGATCACAGCAGCCCCCACAGTAGATTTGCCCACCCAAAATTGATTCCCGACTGACTGGTAGCTGTCTGGTGTTTGCAAGCTTCCAGAGGGCTATTGCCACTCAGTTGTGAACTGTGAGGGCTGCTCTCATCTTGGTATTCTCGTGCTTCAGGGCAGGGAAAAGCGAGTCACAAAGTTCCATGAAAGTGCCCTTACGCATGCGCAAGTTTCGCAGCCACTGGGAATCATCCCAGACCTGCAATACTATGCGGTCCCCCCAGTCTGTGCTTGTTTCCTGGGCCCAGAATCGGCGTTCCACGGCATGAGCCTGCCCCATTGCCAACAGGATGTTCAAATTGCCGGGGCCCATACTTTGAGAGAAGTCTGTGTCCATGTCCTCATCACTCGCATCACCGCGCTGCCATCACCTCCTCACCTGCTTTTGTAGGTTCTGGTTCTGCACATACTGCAGGATAATGCATGAGGTATTTACAATGCTCATAACTGCCATGGTGATCTGAGCGGGCTCCATGCTTGCCATGGTATGGCATCTGTAGGAGATCAGGAAAGCAGAGTTGAAGTGGAAGCGGTGGTTGACGAGGTGGCCTGCAAGGTAGATTCAGGAGAGCAAGAGAGCAGAATTGCAGCGGAAGCGGGAGCCCATGACAGTCAAAATGGAGAAATTTGCTATCGAGACAAGAGCAGGAGAGCAGAGTTGCAGTGGAAGAGGTGGTTCGATGACGACAGTTAGAAGTCCTACTGCACCATCTGCTGAAAGCAGTATGGCATCCACATGGAAAAAAGGCGAAAAACAATTGTATGCCATTGCTTTCACGGAGGGAGGGGCGACTGACAACATGTACCTAAAACCACCCACGACAATGTTTTTGTCCCATCAGGCATTGCGAGCTTAACCCAGAATTCCAATGGGCAGCGGAGACTGTGGGAACTGTGGGATAGCTACCCACAGTGCAATGCTCCGAAAGTCGACGCTAGCCACAGTACTGTGGATGCACTCCACTGACTTAATGCGCTTATTGGGGACACACGCAATTGACTGTATAAAATCACTTCCTAAAAAATCGACTTCTATAAATTTGACCTAATTTTCTAGTGTAAACATACCCTAATACTGCCTGATTCAAAAGTCTAGGTAGGGGTGAAAAGGTACATCTCCTTCCTGCTGCTCTGCTTGGATCTGACTCACAGATGAGCATGATGTTGAAACAGGAATATCTTGCAATGTTGCCAACTCTCATGATTTTACCATGAATCTTGCAATATCTGGTGTTTGTAAAGTCCCTGCTCCTGGAGTCAAGTGATTCATAGAACAAGATCTCAGCTTCCACCATTTTTTTTAAATAAGTTTTTAGCCCTGGTTGTGGAGAAAAGCTTGAACACATGACCAGACAACACCATAAAAGCTCAAAAAACAGAAGGCAAATAAATAAGAATACCTTCATTGTTAGTAGTATATGATGATTTTTAAATACAATCTCATGAGTTTGAGAAAGCATTGATTCTTGATTTTGAACACTTGCAGTTGGCAATGCTGTAGTTGTAAAAATCAAATACCACAACTCGCAAAGCCCACTGCTGGCAAGGAACAGGCTAGAGGATGACGGTTCAATTTTGGGGCAACTTTAGGTTTTTTTAATTTATTTTTGTTGCACGTTGGAATGAAAACAAACCTTTTGAACATTTTTGCCAAAACAGAATTGTGTCAAAATGTCCCTTTTCAGATTGAAACCTGAAGAGATCAAGATTCAAGTCCCTGCTCTGAGCAGAGGTTTTACCACAGATCACTCTGAATTAAGCAGAGCAGGGACTTGCACTCATCTCTCAGATATCCCACACCACTTCCCTAATCACCAAGCCATAGGGTGAATGAGGATCTCTTTCTGAAAACCTTCCCAACAAAAAAGCATTGAAAGTGACATGTATCCACACAAAGTTTCGACTTTGATGAAATTTTATTTAGTTGAAAGTGTTCTGACCAGTTCTAGCCACAACCACAATCGTAGCTGCGTGCTGCTGATTATTAGAGACAGAGGAATGAAAATATAGTTCTGGCATTCCAACCAGTTCTGTGTAAAACAAACATTTTACTCTAAACACAAAAGCTACATTTACACTAACATGTGATTACCACTTTTGTGTACTGCACTGTCAACATTTTAATACAGGACTTATCCATCTTACTAGCAATATATGTGAACATCTTCCCATGTGACTTATGTGGCCAATTACAATGTATCAACAGTGCTTAAATTTTGAATCCCATCTTACAGCGAACAGTTTGAGATCAAATCATAGAGTAAAAAATTTAAAAAAAAACAAATAAAAAATCTTATCAAAATAATGGCATTGAGTAGAATTGAATAACTAAAACAAGAGAGAATCAGGCTGTGCTTGCACTCATTCCAGAAGCAAAAAAAAAATCTTGTTTAATTTTTTTCATGTGCATTATTCTCTCAGTTCTAGTTGCTACAGATTGCAACTAAATATGCACTATATCTTCTTGAGTTGTTGCAGTCAATGAAGCAATTAAATGTAAAGAGAAAGGAAAAAAGGACTCAGTGTTTGAGAGCATAGTGGATTTTTCATTGGGGTACAAAAGTATAGAGAAGAAGCATTTTCCAGGTCTGACATATAAAGACATTACCTTTCCTTTTTGTTTTTTTCTTTATTAATGAGAAATGTCTTAGGAATCTATTACTGAGAAAAAAAAGTGGAACATATCTCTTTAAACACAACTCTGATGGTTGCTTATCTTTCCTGTTCTTCACTGACCCACCTGCCCAGCTAATACAAAAGTGTAACTGCAATATGAATTCTTTAATAAATTAGAAAGATCAAGACAAAGAGCAGAAAAAAAAAAAGATGAACTCTGCCAACAGGACCACTGAGACCAATGGTGCTTTCCTCAGTAGTAAAAGCTTCAAAGAGAACTTGCCTTTGTATTAGACACTTTCCCTAGCAACTGCTTTTGAGGTTCCCTCTCAAAGCAGAAGTTCTGGCACCATTGGGAAGCCTCAAAGGTGCGCCACAAGCAGTGCAGAAGTGACCCAACTGCAAGGCATTGTTCATACCTTTATTCTTATAAGGCCACCAAGGGGGCAGAAATAAGGCATAAGAGAGGAATACAGAAGTCAAATAATAATGAACTGAAAAAAAGAGAGCTAAAAATAATGAAATAGTAAAATACCCATTGCCTATATCCTTCTTGGAAAACTCAAAAGGGCACTTAGACTTCAATCCAGCCTTCCCAGATTATTCTTGAAAAGGCTGTTAACTTGTAGATATATTTAATAAGAAATATTGTATACAAATATGAATTATTTGATTTTTAAAAGAAATGTTCTTGTTTCACATAGACCTGGTAACACAAATACCAGCCATTCTACATATGTCATCAGTCTGTGCCTAGTAGATAGCACAAAGGGCTAGGATTTAGGAAACCTGGTTCAATTCCTGGCTTTGCCACTGATGATGGTTTAGAGAGTCCTTTCCCTTCTCTGTGCCTCAGTTTTCCCATCCGTGAAGTTGTGATAACTGATAGGGTCCTATTTCTACACTGCTTTGAGATGTACTGAGGAAAGGCACTATAAGAGGTAGGTATTGTTATGCTAATAGCTATTTTTCTTCTACTTTTTGCCCAGGAGTGTGTTCAAGTTGTGCCTGTTATTCAGTTCATGCTTTATTATTTCATGGTGAAATTGAAAGATTCGGGTCAATAAGAAATACCTATTAGGGAAATCCTGGATATATTTCTTCTGAGTATAGAATTTACTACTGTGAGTGGTCCCACTGGAATTAATGTGATTTTTTCTTAGTAATACATGCTCAGTAATAAATCTTTGCAGGATTAGCCCACTGAAGTCAATAGAATTAAGTTAATTTACACCAGCTAAAGATCTGGTCCTATATATTTTAGCTATTTGATCCATTTGTCCCACGGCCAGTTTTGATGACTAACGCAAACTTCATGGGATTACAAATTTATTTCTATAATGAATCTTATTTTTTGTACATCTTATATGTATTTTCTTGCCTAAATTGCAAATAGTAATAAAACATATCTTACATATTATAGTCTTAAACACTTCAGATCAGATCTTCATCTTGAATATTTTTAAAATATTTTTTCTCTGGCTGAGAAATATGATTTGGGTTTATTTGTAGAGCTTTCCTTCTGAAGCCTCAAATCACAAAACTGTTAAATTCCCTAAAAGACCTTGAGGGTGAAATTTCAAAACATTACATTAGAGATGCAAGATTATTTGCTTGATGGGTTTTACATGCTTTTCTCCAGTGTAATGGTTTGAACATTTGTGCACAACAGGATTTATTTGATACATAAACCTGTATGTGACAGAACATGTATGGTATGTTAATATTTAAATCCCCCTGCAATATCATAATATTACTACTGTTGTGACACAAAACTGGAAAAGTATCAAAATTCCCAGCTAAAGCTCTTTCTCTGGCCTTAACTCTCCCATTATCTCATAACATTTAATGAGCACATGTCTGGAATGCAGAAACAGTTGATTCAGCCTAAATTAATTGAGCAGAGAGATAATGTCATCTTTGAGCTGAACTCTCCCAATGTCATGTAAAGTAGGAAGTTATTCGCAAAATGTGTCTGACCTGTTGGATTGAAGGAATTAGGCAATAAAGGATAGACTGTCTTCAGGTGATCATTCATTCCACAGACCAGCAAAGACATTTAACTCTAGGAACTGTAAAGGTGGTGCAGATGAAGGACTGCATGCTAGAATTTATAGTCTCCAAGGGCCATGCTTCTGTACTAAAGCTGAGGTAATTACAGGCTGCACCACAGAAGTTCATGTATACTGCATGGAAACTACACTTTCTCCACCCCAAGCACTCTTAAAACATTACCTAATTTCCTTGTACGTTGCATAGATTTTTAGGAGGAACAGGAGAGAATTTAGTGTCTTTCAGAAACTACCCCATGGCCTTCTTCAGGATGAAATGAACCATTCCAAATCTGACCTGGAGATTGCCTCTCTCAAACAATGCTATCTGTTTATGTGCTATCTTGCTGACACATATTTTTAATAAGCCTGAGGTGAAGTCAAGAGGATCATTATTATATCAATATTACTAACTCAAATTCCTTGGTTTTCAGATGACATTTTAGGTCATTTTTTATTTCAATCTTGTGCAGTGTGCTGGGTTTTTCATGCTGTTTGTAGCAGAGGTAATTGGCCAAGATTACAAATGGCATTTCAGGAGATGCTGATGTCTGCCTGATCTAATGCTATCAAGTTGTTGTTTTTTTTGAAGGCGCTAAGAACGCATCTAAGCTCCATCCGAAAATGTTTGATAATTATGTACTGGTTTCTATTTTCATTCTGCAAATTTAGCCACTGCCTTCGTGAATTAATCCTTGGTGATGGATACAGCTGCAAAAACGCCTGGACGTTTATGGCTTGTATGATAAATTCCATTCATCTTTATATGAGCTAAAATGAGCAAGAGTTCAGTTTAAAGTGCTGTAGCACATGAGAGGGGAACTTTAAGCATATTTCTGACAAAATAAATGGAATTATCCTCACCCAATCAATAAGAATTGGAAATATAAATGTGGTGTGCGCCATTCATTGTGGGTTTCACAAAGCTTTTGAATATAATTCCTGTTTGAAATTTACAGCTATCATTGTCTGAGACAACGTTTGAAATATTGTTGGTGTGTATAAGAAATTATGGGTATCACTAAGCCATTATGAAAACAAACAAAACGCCTCACTGAAATCAATGTGACTTCATATATTGTTGTAACTTCTGCTCTTTCCTCCCTGGGTTACGCAGGAGCAGGCAACATTCACCTGTGTACCCAAGCGCATGATGTTGTTGAAAAGAAAGGAGATTCTGAGTGTCCCAGCGGTGATGTTGAATATGTGTGAATCCTCTAACCATCCTCTGCTGCAGTCCTTTTATGTGCAAAGGAAATTAATCTTGGCAATGCCTACACCTGGCTGGGCCCCATACACACTCAAGGAAGAAGCCTGAGGTAATCTATGCAATGAGTCTGGCTCTAAAGTACCAATTAAAAACAATGTACATCCAGCATACACCTAGATTAGAGTTAACACACCTTTACTTAAATTTTAAAAAATAACAGTTTGAGATGAACTTAAATGTCATAACCAAATTAAATCAGCAGGGGGCACTTCAATAAATCAATTAATAAATGCAATTTACAGCAGTAAATGAAACAAAAGCAACTTTCATTTACACCAGTACCAGCCACCCCACCCTTGAGCGTGCACTCCTCTGAATGCCCGCGTTCTAAACACTTGTGTGGGCATGCCTGCAGATCTTGAAGCTGGGGACAGCACTCTTTTGGTCCAGGATAATGGTCTAACCCCAACAACAAGGGGGAGAGCAATTCTAACTTGGGATCATTCCAAGCTGCACAACCCCTCTGAAAATAGGATCTGTTTTAACCATAGGTCAGTAACCTGGATCCTGGTTAGACCATAAGACCACTTGTCTCTTCTCACACTCAGGCAATCCCTTACAGTTTCTTTGCTACCCCCTTCCCTTGCAAGCACTTTTTCCAGACAAAACAGTGGTCACACTGCCTTCACTGCTGACCAACCTCAGTCAGTTCTGGGCACAGAAACAGTGTCTTTTCCCTGGCACCAATGAAGTCTATCAACAGCCTCAGAGGCTACCTCCAGACTGTCAGCAGCAGCTTCCACATTTCTGTCATTAGCTTAACAGCAGCTCCTGTCTTGGACAGAACTCCACAAAGCAATCTCAGTTTCTCACACACAAAATGGAACCCAGTGTATACCCTCCCTACATCCCCTGGAAGTGGAAGTCTCTATCTCATTTCCACAAGGCACCACGGGAGTTATAGTCTCCAAGGCTGGATGTCAGAACTCCCAAAAAAGTTCAGAGGCCCCTCTAGCAGAGGGTGCCTACATTATCACAATATCTGCTTCCAACCATAAGTTAGATAGTAAAAAGTAAGGTAGTTACTGCCCAATATGATATCCCAAATGGGCCAATTTACTTTTTCTTGACTTATTTGTTTTAAGAAGAAACAATCACTTTATTAAGAAAAAGCATAGGGTTAATAGGAGTTGGTAAAAAAGGTAATGACAGGGGGAGGAGGGGAAATGGGGAAAAAATAAACGAATGAATAAATTAACCCCACAACAAATAATCTGGGCCTGTCTGAAATCATCACATTCCTTTAAATGAATAAACATAATTAGAATCCTGCAACAGAATTAAATGGTAAATGGGGAGTAACCCCAGTCTGCCGGCAGGCCTCAGGTGGATGGGATGAAGAATGTCGCAGAGATCTGTACTATTTTTTATTACTATTATGTGCTCCTGTAATGAGGTATGTACTCCACACAGGCCCTGAAAGGGTTAATGTGGACCTGAGAGGCAGTCATGTTACCTGGCTGCAACTAGAGGGAAAGCCAGGCTTAACTGATCATGAAGCCCAACGGGGCAGGAACAAGCTGGTTATTATAAAGAGAGGAACTTTGTAGTAGAAAAGGGCTGCAAGGTGTCTACCGGGAGCACTGCCAGGTGAGTACAAGCGGGTGCCGCTGAAGACCTGGAGCACTGCCTGACCCGCCGCAGAAGACCCAGAGCACCGCTGGGTGAGTAAAAGTTAAAAAGGCACCAAAAAATTAAAAAGCCGCCACTTCTGCTCGGTGGGAGAACGGCCGCTGCCTCACTCCCCTCCCCCGCCCCAAGCTACACTACTGTGTATACAGTCATTCTCTCTGGGAAAAGGGGCAGGGGTGAGGAGGAAACTCAATGGGGGAGAATAAGCCCTGGGATCATCTGAAAGAAGGGCCAACCCAGAGAAGTTGTGCAGAAGAAAGCCTAAGAGAGGCTGGGTAGGAAGAAGTCCAGGGAAACAGCGGCAAGGGTAGACCTGTGCAAACCTTGGCTTCTAGTTATAGGGTCCCTGGGCTGGAACCCACTGCAGAGGGAGGGTATGGGTTGAACTTTGTTACCCCAAAAGGGGCAGATGTTAATATTGTGACCTGGCTGGAACACCAAGTTATGGAAGCGAGACTACCACAGGGAAGGAGCCCAGTCAGGAAGGGTGCCAGAGTGAAATACAGCTGCCATGCCTGGCCATGAGAAGGTGCTCCTGTGGTGAATAAAACCCTTTACAATCTTGTTCTCTACTTGACTTTTATCATACTGACTGCTACATGGGTAACTTGGACCTGGGTAGGTTTTTTTTTTCCTCCCCATATCTGCAGGAAACCATTGTCAATGGTTTTAGAGAACCCACATTACCAGAGTTCAACTGACAAAATAGGTGTCAAGATTTTTTTGTTCTTTTGTCTCTTTCCCAGGGGGACACCACCAACCCCAGCTGAGGACAGAGCCAGGGACCTTCTTGAGGGAAATTTTAAACATAGAAGTGGGAAACTGTTAACAGTCTCAGCCCTGAAGCTGAGAATCTGAGGCACAGTTTGCAGAGAAACTTACTGTAACTCAGCCCCCAGAAAAGCAAGGGTCTGAGAGCTAAATTGGGCCTAAGTCTTGAAGATACTGCTGAGCTTTAGGTAAGACAATATGCATAGAGGCATTTTGTTGTTTTAAACTTTTTCTCTGATTGCTATGGTCCTATGGATAGATACTTTATTTTGAAAAACGTGTCTGGTATCACTGCATTTTCCCACTAATCATAACTTGCAAAGGGAAGTTCTTCTTCAGTGGCCTCAACTTTGCTGAGGAAAAACAGTTGGTGAACAGGCCTGCTGTAACCTGGAGACCCAATGTAAAAGTGGGGTGAATGTCAGGATTCCACTCTGAGAGACATGCAGGTCCTGGGCCTCTCATTTGGATGAGGTGCCCATGGAGAGACTAGAGAGGGTTCAAAGGTACAGCTAACCCTGGACTATGACAGATACACTATTCTGTGCATAGGAGAGTTTTAGAAATGGCCAAAGGAAGGTACATTTCAAGTTAGTATTTAAATAGAAGTTGCAGACTTGTTAGAGCATGGGGTGTTGCTGGCACACCCTTCACCTAGCTGTGTACACAGACAATATCTTAACTCATCTTTGAATTGTTTTTCTAACTAGCTAAGTATGAAGTCCAGACAGTACTCACTGTACTAATTTCCCACTTTAAGGCAAGCGGATCACACGAGGGACTTGCTCTGTTATAGTGAATGCTCAAACTCAGCTCTCCTTTGGCTTCCAGTGTAAGGGCAGCCTAATTGTGAGCATGGTAGAGGGTTCCCTCCACCTAGGGATTTTTGTGGCTCCTCTCCTCTCCTCTCCTTCTGCCTAGTCCTGGGCAAGCCGAAGAAAGGCTCTCCTTTCTCCCTGTTGGTTCTGGCTGCTGGGTGGTATTGAGTTGGGTGACTGACTCCTGTCATTCCCGATGCCTTCAGTAGTCATGCTCTTTTATGACAAGCTGGATGTGGAGGAACACCTTCATGAAGCTAGGTGCTTCTGATCTTCTTGGAATCAGAGCAGATAAGCAGCAAAATGGAGCTTTTCTTTTTCTCTCCAGAGAGCAACTCATAGGCTGCATCTTTGTCTGTTGAAGCCAAAACTCTTGTTCCCTCAAAACCAATGTGTTGGGTTGGGTAGGGATCACATGTTTAGGCACTTGTGCTGGCTGTTCTCATTTTGATGGGCTGTTGACATGTCAGTCAAGCCCCTGGTCTTATAACTCCTCCTCTTCTTCTCTGTCCCAGCCCTCTGTTGGTCTGAGTCTCAAGAACAGGCTATGAAAGCAGTGTCAGTCTCCCATTCTCTGCCATTTTATGTCTAAGATACTTATATGCCTTATAACTCACATAGTATCTGAGTGCTTCACTCTCTCTCTCTCTCTCTCTATATATATAGTCATCCTTACAATGCCCCTTGTGGTAGGTAAATGCTATTATATTCATTGTACAGATAGTCTCTCTGTGCCTCAGTTATCTAAGTGACTTACCGAGCATCACACAGGAAGCCTGTTCTTCCAAGGCCTAAGATAGTGCCCTAAGCAACAGACTATCTGGGAAACTACTGCCTGTAAGCCCCAAAAATAGCAGGGATGGTGCATTTTTCTATGTTAACAGAGTAATGTTTCTGTTTATTATTTTATGTATTTACAAGGCATGCACAGCTACATATACCCATAAAATAACTATTTACATTTCTGTGGACCATTCATCATTATTTTTATATGACTTCCATTGAAATATAAGATTTAAATGATCGTTTTATACAGTCCATCAACTCTGATGTGATGGATCAATAGACCCAAAGCCAATAATATATGTAAGAGTATTGAGACCTCAGTGAGTGCCTGTCACTTTCCCTTCGAAATTATTTATGGTAAACTGACTTTAATCAAATCTAAATAAAAAGTGTAACACAGGTTATATCTGTCAAGCCACATTTCCTTGTGAGACCAAGACCATGACTGAATTTGTAACTGGCAAGGTAATGAGGCAAAACATGCTGTAAAAATCAAGGGAATAAGTGTGTGAAATACATCATTTTGGCAAAATATATAGTACTGAAACATGTTTTTCTTAGCTCTAGGGTTCTGGTAAGGCACAGTTACTCTGGTTTATTAAAAGTAAACAACTACACAAAGAATTCTGCACCAGATCTTTTAACTTTAATAGTTGAAAATCAGAATAATCATAAACAATCATTTGCAGTTCAAGATTGGATTTCCCTGACATGTAGAGGCTCATGTCCAGGTATTAGAATATCTATGCAAAGTCATAATTGCATAGTGAAATGTCACTGTTCCAAGGAACTTGCTAAATGCCCTAAGAACTAGAGCATCCCTTTCAGAAAGGAAGAAAGCTCTCCGGTTTGCCTTGCAGGGGGACAAGGTTTGCTCAGCTGAAAAATAAGCCCCATTGGCTGCTCAAAATTTGTATGGCTCAGCAGCGCCTTATGTAGGCACCAGCTCATCCAGATGGAGTCCTTGAGCCTTACCATCAGCTCTGCAGCCTCTTGCCCACCTCAGGTTCAATGTCAGTGCAGCTCCCTTGGAGCTACACTGCTAGGGTGTCACCGTGCCTCAGCGGGTCATAGCTGAGAATATCAAATTCAGAACAAACTGTTGAGAAATAGGCAAACGCATCCCAAACTGGTGATTATACCAACCCAGTAATAGAAGTGAACTTCTGTCTCACCACATTGTTTAACAAGAAGTCAAAAATGCAGTCTCCGTAGGCATTCCAGCCCATGTCTCACTACTCAGACACTGGACTCTATGATGAGTGGCTACTGAAAACCAATTTAATCAAATATAGGGGCTTTCTAATTTCACGAGATCAGCCACTTAGCCAGATCAATATATAATTCAGATCTTACCCAGTAATCATGCTGATGCCAATCTTTTAGTAACTAAAAATTAAAAGTTTAATAATAAAAGAGAGATAATAATGGTTAATAGACCATATACATACAAATAATGCAAAATTCTTATATTATGTTTATATCAGTGATGGAATAGACTGCTAGCTTATAAAGTCTCTCTGGTAACTTGCAAAAGATTGGAAAGTCCTCAGTCCATAGTTCAAAATGCTCCTTTTTGTTGTAAATCCACAGTTCAGAGAATCAGGGCAGGAAACAGGCAACATTTAGATATTTCAGGATATTTTATATTCTCTGCCATGTGCCCGGAAATGTACTGTCTCAAACAAAGTTCACAGACCAGTTAGTGGAAAGTTACTTGCACAAGATGGAGTCCAGGGTCACATGAGCATATCACATGTCCTTAAATGGCTTGATGACTCAGGAAGGTTTATGGGCAGGATGTTTATTATGTGGCCCTTAATAGGCTGTCAGCACTTAGCTGTCTAACCTTGATGTAAATCTTATCTGGCAGCTGTTACCCAGGAATACAACACATGTAAAATACCAGTGCATAGCCAATATTCATAAGTTCAGATACAAAGATTGATATGTAATCCTTCTGCCAGTAGCTGTGGACCACAAGAAGGGCTGGGTTCGATATCTAGAGGGTTCTTTTCAACAATATAACCAAAACCAGCTCTAGCCCCCATGCAGTAAACTGGGAAATTTTCAATTTACCCTCTGGGTGCCTCTAAAAGGCAATTCTTCCCCTCTCTCAAGGACAGAGCCTGAGGTAGAAAAATAACCTCACATTAATCTAAGAAAAACAGCACATGCAGTATCCATAAACATAAAAGCATGAGCAAGATACCCTCCCCAGAGTATGCTGGGCAGTGTCCTTTGCTTCAGGTTTGAGTCCAACACCCCAGTTCTTGTAGTGTGCCCCCTCCCCCTTAACACCCCACTCACAGTTGTGTCTGGTCAGACCCAGAGTTTATAGGTACATCTGCATGAATTCTCCTCTTGTTATGAGGAAGAACACCACTATGCTTGCTGCTCTTGCCAGCCGCCCCCACCATACACCTGCTCGCTGCTCCTGCCAGGCAGTCTTTTAGTGATTTTAGTTCTGTGCAGAAACACCATCCTGCCACGAGTGATTTTAGCAATCAGTGATTTCAGCTCTTGGGCAGAAACACAAGCCCGCCACAGATGCGTCTAGCTGTGATTGAACAATTTAAAAGGAACAAAGGAGGCTCCTAATAAAGCCTATTTAGCTCTAGTCTTTGAACAGTGGGGAGAAACAGTTTGAACCAGTCTTACAGCAGACCCTTAAGGGCATACAGACTGCTAGTTAGAAGCCCTGTGCTCCCCCTGTTACTTTCACAGGGCTATGACATTGGAGCCCTTGTTTATCCAAGGTTCTTTAAGCTGAGAATGGCTCCCTCCTTTGGGACAGATTAAGCACAGTCTTTCTTTTCTGTATTCCCACAATAATTACAAACATTGGTGACCATATTTCAGTACCCCTGGATTAGTACTAACATAATTTGTGACCCAACACCAGCCAAGTTGATTACAATGAGTAAAACACTGCTCCATCAGCTGAATATCCAGCAAAGCTAAGGAAAACAGGAGCAAACTGTATTTACATAAACACACCCAGGGTCTCTTCCCCGCTCCTAGCTAGCTGTCAGGGAAGCATTCATTCAGACCCTGCTTACACATATAAACAGGATAATCGTAATAGCAAATCATAACTTTTCCATTGACACCTCCCATGACCTACAGGCCAGTCAACCTCACGTCAGTCCCTGGAAAAATCATGGAGCAGGTCCTCAAGGAATCAATTCTGAAGCACTTAGAGGAGAGGAAAGTGATCAGGAATAGTCAGCATGTATTCACCAAGGGCAAGTCATGCCTGACTAATCTAATTGCCTTCTATGACGAGATAACTGGCTCTGTGGATGAGGGGAAAGCGGTGGACGTGTTGTTCCTTGACTTTAGCAAAGCTTTTGACACCGTCTCCCACAGTATTCTTGCCAGCAAGTTAAAGAAGTATGGGCTGGATGAATGGACTATAAGGTGGATAGAAAGTTGGCTAGATTGTCAGGCTCAACAGGTAGTGATCGATGGCTCCATGTCTAGTTGGCAGCCGGTATCAAGTGGGGTTCCCCAAGGGTCGGTCCTGGGGCTGGTTTTGTTCAATATCTTCATTAATGATCTGGAGGATGGTGTGGATTGCACCCTCATCAAGTTTTCAGATGACACTAAACTGGGAGGAGAGGTAGATACGCTGGAGGTAGGGTTAGGATACAGAGGGATGTAGACAAAATAGAGGATTGGGCCAAAAGAAAATCTTATGAGGTTCAACAAGGACAGGTGCAGAGACCTGCACTTAGGACGGAAGAATCCTATGTGCCGCTACAGACTAGGGACCGAATGGCTCAGCAGCAGTTCGGCAGAAAAGGACCTAGGGGTTACAGTGGACGAGAAGCTGGATATGAGTCAACAGTGTGAACTTGTTGCCAAGAATGGGATGTACATTTTGGGATGTATAGGTAGGGGCATTGCCAGGAGATTGAGGGACGTGATCGTTCCCCTCTATTCAACATTGGTGAGGCCTCATCTGGAGTACTGTGTCCAGTTTTGGACCCCACACTATAAGAAGGATGTGGAAAAAATGGAATGAGTCCAGCGGAGCGCAACAAAAATGGTTAGGGGACTGGAACACATGAGTTATGAGGAGAGGCTGAGGGAACTGGGATTGTTTAGTCTGCGGAAGAGAAGAATGAGGGGGGATTTGATAGCTGCTTTCAACTATCTGAAAGGGGGTTCCAAAGAGGATGGATCTAGACTGTTCTCGGTGGTAGCTGATGACAGAACAAGGAGTAATGGTCTCACGTTGCAGTTGGGGAGGTTTAGGTTGGATATTAGGCAAAACTTTTTCACTAGGAGGGTGGTGAAACACTGGAATGCGTTACCTAGGGAGGTGGTGGAATCTCCTTCCTTAGATATTTTTAAGGTCAGGCTTGACAAAGCCCTGGCTGGGATGATTTAGTTGGGGATTGGTCCTGCTTTGAGCAGGGGGTTGGACTAGATGACCTCCTGAGGTCCCTTCCAATCCTGATATTCTATGATTCTATGACATACTTTGCACAAGATTTGTTGTAATTGTGTAACAGTGGTAATATCAACGACCATATAATATAATATAAATGATCATATTCAATCACACAGCATCACACAGAGATTCCAGAGTCTGCATCTGCCCCTATAATGTGCCCTTTAAGGAAAATATCATTGTGTGGAGCGGAGGCATATGCCAATTAATACAGCCTTGAGCCATCTTAACTTTCATAGTGTGGTGGTGGGAGGATAAAGTACATTTCTCTAGACTCATCCTGCCTGGATGCTGGAGCCCCCAAAGATCCCACATATGCTCATGTTATAGAATATTAAATATTCTAAATGTTACTGCTTCCTCTTGGGAAAATGCAAAGTTTATTATGTTTCGAACATCTTAACCTTTTTTGTGGCCTCTGGTTCAAAATCACTGAAAGCGTCAATGCAAAAATTATTTTTAGAAGCTCTGAAACTTTACTTAGAGAGGTAAAACTAACTCCACCAATTTGTCATCATTTAAATGGTTAGGCAATGACTCACCAATGGAAAAAATAATGTGGTTTTATTCCCTTCAAATAAACAAAAATAATAATTAAAATCAGAGGCAATCTGTCTTTTATAACCTGTAGATGTCAATGAAAAGATCCTAGTTTCCAAATTGGACTGTTTAATATTCCCAATAATTTTCTCCCTTGCCCTCTTGCAGCATCCTGCAAGGTGTTTCTGCCACCCTAAAATTATACAGAAAACACTCTCTAATTCTAATCATACAAATTCTTTTAAAGACACAGATAAAGAGCTCATATACAAGCCGTTTTAGAGTGTCATAACGTAAAATTAACAAATTTATTTGAGAGCAATAAATTTGAGAGGGGACACCATCATAGGGCCTAATCACGTCAGCCACACTATCAGAGGCTTGTTCATCTGCACATCTACCAATGTGATATATGCCATCATGTGCCAGCAATGCCCCTCTGCCATGTACATTGGCCAAACTGGACAGTCTCTACGTAAAAGACTAAATGGACACAAATCAGACTTCAAGAATTATAACATTCAAAAACCAGTCGGAGAACACTTCAATCTCTTTGGTCACTCGATTACAGACCTAAAAGTGGCAATTCTTCAACAAAAACTTCAAAAACAGACTCCAACGAGAGACTGCTGAATTGGAATTAATTTGCAAACTGGATACAATTAACTTAGGCTTGAATAAACACTTGGAGTGGATGGGTCATTACACAAAGTTAAAACTATTTCCCCATGTTTATTCTCCTCCCTCCCCCCCCCCCCCCTGTTCCTCAGACGTTCTTGTCAACTGCTGGAAATGGCCCACCTTGATTATCACTACAAAAGGTTCTTCCCCCAGTTCTCCTGCTGATAATAGCTCACCTTACCTGATCACTCTAGTTACAGTGTGTATGGGAACACCCATTGTTTCATATTCTCTGTGTATATAAATCTCCTCACTGTATTTTCCACTGAATGCATCCGATGAAGTGAGCTGTAGCTCACAAATGCTTATGCTCAAATAAATTTGTTAGTCTCTAAGGTGCCACAAGTCCTCCTTTTCTTTTTGCGAATACAGACTAACACAGCTGCTAATCTGAAACCTGTCATAACATAAAATTGTTACCATAAATGTAAGAACCTTAAATTGTTACCAAAGAGTATACTTTCATTAAAGCAAAATATAACCTACTCTGTTGTGCCATCTAGTTATAGCGAGCGCCTGTCTACATTGTGTCTTAGTCCTCACTACCTGTGGTGTAAAGTCTAATGCACTGCTGTGTTTTGCACAGTAACTGGCTCACATAGACCCTGCTGGTATGCACTAAAAGTTCCCTAAGAAAGGTTAATGTATCATGATCATCAAACATGCACAGTCTACTAAGGACCATTTTGCTAGCCAGAGTGACCATGATCGATGGTGTCGCACCAGGCCTTGTTTAGTGAGGTTCCAAGATCTGGCTCAATCCTGTGAATCTACTATTCTCTGGGGTGGCCCTACAGGCAGCCACAAGTAGGGTCAGGGTCCCTTCATGCTTTGATGGGGAGTTTGACAGCATGGTGTGCTAGGGTGTTTTTGTCTATTCTGGCGACTTCGCTGAAGAGCATGCAATGCCACTTTTGAATATAGTACTGTTTGTTTGAAAGGAACTACGTTAACACACACTGGTGAACTTTTACTGCACACCAGCTACATCAACATGGGCCAGTTAGTGTGCGCCATGCTGGAATGCTTTAGAGTTTACATCCCAGGTAGTGTAGACTAGGTACCGTGTAGACAAGCCCTAAGAGGTGTGAGCTTAGAACTAGGCTTCTTGAGTCTTCTCAATTGCTCTGCTATAATATGTTCACTTTATAATGCAAATAAACCAACACCATTTTGTGCTTCAAAGTAATAACTGTCTGAAAGATGTGACGGACGAAAAATTGCTGGCCAGAAGAATCCTTTATGTGCACTGTCCCTGACTGGGAGCAGAGGAAAGGTGGACTGTTCTAAGAGGATATAATGAGAAGGTGCTCTGCCTCAAAATACCACACCGTGCTTTCCAGCATGAAAGTGTTTATAGGCCTGAACGTATCTCTAAACACCCTAAATGGCCGACACAGGACACAGGGTGGAAACAATAGATTGTAATGCCCTTTTCCACTTCATGTAAACTGAAGACAAATTTCACAGACTTGATTTAAAGTGAATAAGTAACTGAATTAACTATATAATTTATAACATATTTTACCTTGTCTCTTGTTTATTGGTTCTCTCCTTTCCCTGTACTTCTATATTGTCCTTCATTTTTTTCTAAAGTTATATTTCTCTTAAATTCCTCCTCCCTCATCCTTTTGATCAATATGCTATTATAGATTGTATTTCTCCTGAGGTTGTTTCCTCTGGAGTTTTTCTCTTTTGCTCTAGTATCTTCTCCCTCTTATTTTTTTTAAATGTTATCACTTGGTTATATTTCATTTTCTGTTTACATGCAGCAAATTTTTTAGATGTGTTCCTTAATTTCTGTACCTAAATTTTTGTGCTGTACTTGAGACACCCAGAGTGAAAACCCTGCCTTACTAAAGTCAGTGGGAGTTTGGCTGCTGAATTTAATGGAATTAGGATTTCACCCTGATTTTTAAAGGAGCCAAGGGTCTACAGCCTTTATTGTCAAAACATCTGAAAATGCTAGCCTTTTTTTCTCTTTACCTAATACATTTCTCCCCTCTTCCCTCTGCTCCAGTAAATCCAGTAAATGGCAACAAAAATGATTAGGGGACTGGAACACATGAGTTGGCAACAAAAATGATTAGGGGACTGGAACACATGAGTTATGAGGAGAGGCTGAGGGAGCTGGGATTGTTTAGCCTGCAGAAGAGAAGAATGAGGGGGGATTTGATAGCTGCTTTCAACTACCTGAAAGGGGGTTCCAAAGAGGATGGCTCTAGACTGTTCTGAATGGTAGCAGATGACAGAACGAGGAGTAATGGTCTCAAGTTGCAGTGGGGGAGGTTTAGATTGGATATTAGGAAAAACTTTTTCACTAAGAGGGTGGTGAAACACTGGAATGCGTTACCTAGGGAGGTGGTAGAATCTCCTTCCTTAGAGGTTTTTAAGGTCAGGCTTGACAAAGCCCTGGCTGGGATGATTTAACTGGGAATTGGTCCTGCTTTGAGCAGGGGGTTGGACTAGATGACCTTCTGGGGTCCCTTCCAACCCTGATATTCTATGATTCTATGATTCTAAATCTCATTCTGCACTTTCTTTTGAGACTCATCAGTGCTTGAGGATGAACTTTTGAGCTATATCCATTTTTAACATCAGGCTCTGCTGAAATGGGGTTAGGAATTCTGCATGGAAGCAATCATGCATTAGACTACAGATCCCACAAACAGAGTTCAGTCATTTTTGTCCATCTTTTTCTGTAGTAGATTAATTAAAATCACAGTTTTATTTTTTTTCCATTTGTACTTTTCAGTTATTTTCCAAAGAGAGATTCATTCTCACTGGTTTGTATAGACATGCAGCCTCCATATGGAGATTGCCAGCTCCTGGATCTCTGGACTGAGCCTTTACGAGGTCCTACCCTATCGATCACAACAATAGTGGCTACCAGAGCCCTCTGACACCATTTCCCAGCATGCTTGGTGTCAGGGGTGGGGACACAACAGATTAGAGACTACTACTAGAGCCAACAGGGAGGCTTCTGCATAGGGTGATCTGGAAAAGCAGTTTGCTGGGCCAATGCTGAGCCAAGGCTGCTCAACTCATCAGTGGGAGAGCACAGCCAGATTCAGAGACAAAGACTACTTTTAATTTCAGTTTTGAGCATTGAGTTTGGGAGTTGAGAGAAGCAGAATAGATCAAGGAGTCTCTGATTAACACCCCCCTCTTCCTTTCCCCATAGGGCTCTTTCAACTACTGTGGGATCTAGTATATAGATCAGTCAGCTTTCAGAAGAGCAGAGATCTCATCTGATGGCATCTCCAGTCCAGCTGAGACCTCCACAGGATGCCAGACCAGGGAGCCAGGAGAGTGCTCTGCCTCAGCAGTGGCAAAGCCTCAGCAAGGGGACCCCTTCATGTAGTTTAAACCAGCCAACATCCACAGTGTGGCAGCACTTATCTACTGACTCATGCTATCTACCTGGGAAGGTGCCAGGGAAAAAAACTTGGTGTTGGGAAGAGTTGAGTGTTATGAGGTGGGGAATATGTTGATATTTTAGTACTTATTAATTAACCTTAAACTTTTGTTCCCTAGATCCTGTTTTCCTTCTCCCAATAAAGTCCCCCTTTGCTACCTGTTTTTAAGTGAGTAATTTTTTCGCTGGGATTCGTGTTGTACTTTATTGTTACATGTATGCTGGGTTTTTATACTCCTTGCAAGTAGCAGAAGTGTTATTCATTTTCAAAAGGGACAGCACCATTTGTGGCCCGAGTACAGTGAGGAATCACCTTGGGTGAAGGCACCAGATATCACAAAAAAAGAACCCAGGACCCAACCCATGCATGGAGAGGGAAGAAGCAATTCCATGTAGCAAACAACAGCAAGGAGGTTTGAGCTATCCCTCAAGAGAAGGGGCTACAGACATTAAAATGTGTTGATTTTATTATTTTAATTAAATACCATCTACATGAGATTTGTTATTTATTATACAATTTAATTTTTACTCATGATTTGCCTCAAGCTGCATGTGCATGGAAATTGAAATTTGGTTAAAAATACTCTAAAGCACCATTTAAAATTGTTTTTGACAGTTGAATGAAACTATCCTGTCTTTTATCCCACTTCCCCATTGTTGTAATCTACAATAGAAGCTCTTCTCTCAAGAATGCTAGATGACTGATGAATAGACTTCAAAAGTCTTGGTTAAACTAACACATTTTTTCAGCTTTTCTGTAGAACAGAAATGGAAAGTATTGATATTTGAAAAAACTTAAATATCAGCATTAGAGCTGCTTGAAATCTTCCATCATAGAACTGTTAATGTGAACTAGTGAAATTTTAGTGAATGCCAACACAGTCTGTACATCCAGTTAATGTGCAACAGGTTGGTGCATGTTAGAATTCACACCCCACTGGTGCACATCATTGAATAATGTAGGCAAGCCCTTATTGGAAAACTGTATTTCAGGTTTATTTGATCCAAACTGGAACATCTTGTTTTTGTTGATCTGACGTAAACTATTTTCTTTCAGATCAATTCAATAAAATATTCAGCTGCATTTCCATAAGGAGGAGGTGTAGTCTGGCAAGGGAGCCTGGCACATGAGAGAATGGGGGCAACAAGCTTCCAAACTACAATTCCCATGAGGCAATGTGCCATAATGGAAAAAAGCAATTCAATTTTGAACTGACTCAAAACAAAACTTTTTGGGTCAGATCAACAAACCAAGAATATTTTTTTCCATTTGAGGAATGTTTATAAAGTGTGACCTGAAAAAATAGTTAAAGATGTTTTTCTCCTGATTCGTATGTATAAAAAAAAGCATCTCTTATAAAACTGTAGTGAGTTGAGGTGGCTTTATTGGTTCTGCATATTTTGTTAAATGATTTGAATAGATTATAGCAAGTTTTGCCCATAACACAGATTCTCATGAACCCAAATTTAATTTTTCAAAAGGTTTATTTTAAAAAAGAAAAACTTAATATAAAATGTTTAAAATGATATTTAAAAAAATTAAAGAAATCCAAAGAAAAGTCTTTGATTTTTATCCACACTGTCTTGTTCAGAGCCAGCCACATGGCTCCATTGTTTGAAAGCCACATGAGCTTATCTGCCTGTTGCTGCTTTCATTTTCCCTCTTGCCAGGAACAGGGTGTTTTCCAGCCTAGCTTTCATCCTTTCAGTGCTATCTCCTAAATTGACACCCTCTCTCAACAGCCTACTCCCCGGCTGCTGTTTCTAACCTATCGTTCCTACTCAAGTAGCCTCCAGCACCTGCCTGGGCCTGACTTCTTCTGACCTCTGGCAATACTTCCCTTTTCTGTGCTGGAGGGACAATAGAGCTTTCTACCGGCTGCATACTGCACTATGAATTAACATAATTCCCGGTGATGAGCCAGCGGCTTCATTCTTCTATTTACCAGTGACAGGGAGAGTATGAGGATATTTGTGACTGGAAGAGTTTTTGGTCTCAGTTCGAACCAAGAGATACAGTAAAATTCTGCAAGGCATGCTCTCTGACTGCCTATGCCTTCAACAGTCTGGAAACCTTCTAATGTGAAAAAATAGTAAATTAGGGCTATTCAACTCACCTGAAAAAGAAAATATAAAAGAACAAAGAGGTTGCCCTAGACCCAAAGTCAGAATGGGTTCTTCCAAATGTCCTTTACTTATTTGCCTACTCCTTTTCTTAACTCTTTTGTAGTTCTATGGGGCATTTTCCTACCTTCATGAGCTTCTTATAGCTTTCTGAGGTAATGTTCTCTAAACACAAATGTTCTGTACAGCAGGATTCCCTTGTTTTCATTTTATAATCCCCATTCTTCTTCCTGTTTTACCCCTATAAGCTTACTCCTAAGCACTGAATATTTTCCACCTACAGAGTACATTTTAAACCCTGGATTTGAATTAGTTTAAAGAAAAAACAAATTACCCTCATGGAATCCCAGCCAAATCTTGGTATAAAAACAACAAAAACATTCCACTCTTCAAGTTCAGAGATCTGTATCCAGATTCACATTTTTGACTTTTGTAACTCTAGGTGAATCCACAAACCTACAATACAGTTATTGATTTAATGCATTACAGCTACTGGAGACAATGAGAATCAAGGGAAAAGAACATGCCGCTCTGCATCATAAGAACATAATACTGGAACAGAGATCTGAAAAGATGAGACAAAGTAATTTTATCCTCTTTTATTCCAACTTTCTGTCTTGCAAAATAATGAAACTTTTGTTCTCTGTATCCCACAAAAATTGGTTGACCAATTCTCCAGTAAAAATGTAATTTTCTATACAGCTATGTACATCCATTCTTAATCTCTACGGTGCTTGTGTTGAAGCCATCTGAAATGAAATAAATAAGCAGATGTTACAAAACAAAACACAAAATGGATGTAAGAAACTAAAGAAATCTCCATTTGTTTTCCAAATATATAATAAGCCATAATAGGATCCTGTGCCTGTAAACTGAAGATAGACCTATTTAGACAGGAATTATATATATTGTGACAAAGCTCCAAGCCTGTATTGGTGAGTCCCACACTTCCAGGGAGATTCAGTGGCCTCAGAAGCTTGATAAGGCCCTCAATGTGACCTCACTTTCTCAGTGTAGCAGCAACAGTCACAGCCTATTGAGCTACTTTTCATCACAGGCCAGTATGGGAGGTGGGATACCCTACAGTCTGTTGCTCCTTTGAGCTAGTAGGCACAGTTCAGCCTCCTTCCTGGACCTAAGACTGCTTCCCCTCTCACGGGTGTCTCTGTAGAGCTTAGGGGGTGGGGAAAGAACCTAGGCCCACCCTCTACTCTGGCTTCCATCCCAGGGACCCTAATGGTAGCAGCTGTTCACAGCTTCCCCTTCACCACTGGAGCTGCTTCAATTCCCTGGGCCACTTCCCCATGGTCCCTTTTTTGTGGCTTCACCCTTACCTCAGGCTTCAGCAACACTTCCTCTCCTCTGGCTCCTTTCAACAGGATTCCCCTGAGGGAACAGGAAGGAGAGCTCTTAAGCAGTATGAGTAGGACCTTGATTGGTTCCAGCTGTCTCCATTAGCATAATGTACTTAACTGGTTAATTGGCATCAGGTGTCCAAATTGGCCTGGAGCAGCCCCTGTTTGGCTATCCAGGGAACAGGGACCTGCTCATCCTGAGGCTGATACACCTGCCTTCCCCCATTCTCTTATCTCCTTCTGATCTGAGTTCATCATAATATATATATATATATATATATATATATATAAACAATGAGGATAATTAACCATTGGAACAATTTACCTGTGGACAAAGGTGCTGACTCCATGGGTGCTCCAGCCCATGTTGGGTGCTTAGCTCCTACTGGCAGCCCCCTATCACTCTCTATCTCTAAGAGAGAGTGACAGAGAGAAACAAAGAGGCTCTTAGTAAATGGAGAGAACAGGGAGAGGAGAGAGGACAGCCAGAGGGAAACCAGGACTGAGGGAAACCTAGAGTAAATGGAGAGGTTGAGATTGAGCAGGACAGACAGATATACAGAAGAGGGTCCCTTCAGTTTAAAGTTGGCTGGTCAAGTCAGTTCATGTTTGATGGTGTGTTCCTGAGCATCTCTTCTTGTTTGTTCCTGACCATTGGTTCTAGTCATTCCCTATAATTGATTCATGCTGCCCTGGAGATCTGTAACAGGAGAACCCAAAGCCCTTCTGATCCCAGATCCCCATGGGTCTGGTCTACTGTGCACCCTGGCAAGCAAGCACCACTGAAATTGAGACCACCTCTTCAGGAAGTCATGAGAGGTGCTTGAGGATTTATGACTGACTTTGGTGTTAGTACCCAGGGAGACATTTTGGGAAAGGGGAAGCTTGAATCAAAATAATAAATATATAATCATGAATAACCTATACGATAAAAGTCTGTGCATACAGAGATACATGTAGATATATTTCTTTATTTAGATGGTTATATTTAGTTAAGTGCACTTAGTATTAAATTACAGTGTATATATATATATATTTGAATTGTTATAATTTTTCATATATCTTCTTCCACAGTATGCATCCGATGAAGTGAGCTGTAGCTCACGAAAGCTTATGCTCAAATAAATTGGTTAGTCTCTAAGGTGCCACAAGTACTCCTTTCCTTCTTCATCTACTGTTATTGTAGGTAGGTGAAATCAAGTTCCATTTGTTCCAGTTGAAATAAAATCCCTGTTATGTTATTTTTTGACAACCAGTTGTATCATCTCATCTACAGTTAAATAATCTTTTATCACATGTTGTCAAGGTTCCTCCCCCACTCTGAACTCTAGGGTACAGATGTGGGGACCTGCATGAAAAACCTCCTAAGCTTATCTTTACCAGCTTAGGTCAAAACTTCCCCAAGGTACAAAATATTCCCCCCGTTGTCCTTGGACTGGCCGCTACCACCACCAAACTAATACTGGTTACTGGGAAAGAGCTGTTTGGACGCGTCCTTCCCCCCAAAATACTTCCCAAAACCTTGCACCCCACTTCCTGGGCAAGGTTTGGTAAAAAGCCTCACCAATTTGCCTAGGTGACTACAGACCCAGACCCTTGGATCTTAAGAACAATGAACAATCCTCCCAACACTTGCACCCCCCCTTTCCTGGGAAATGTTGGATAAAAAGCCTCACCAATTTGCATAGGTGACCACAGACCCAAACCCTTGGATCTGAGAACAATGAAAAAGCATTCAGTGTTTTACAAGAAGACTTTTAATAAAAAAATAGAAGTAAATAGAAATAAAGAAATCCCCCCTGTAAAATCAGGATGGTAGATATCTTACAGGGTAATTAGATTCAAAAACATAGAGAACCCCTCTAGGCAAAACCTTAAGTTACAAAAAAGATACACAGACAGAAATAGTTATTCTATTCAGCACAATTCTTTCCTCAGCCATTTAAAGAAATCATAATCTAACACATACCTAGCTAGATTACTTACTAAAAGTTCTAAGATTCCATTCCTGATCTATCCCCGGCAAAGACCCAGCATACAGACCGACACAGACCCTTTGTTTCTCTCCCTCCTCCCAGCTTTTGAAAGTATCTTGTCTCCTCATTGGTCATTTTGGTCAGGTGCCAGCAAGGTTACCTTTAGCTTCTTAACCCTTTACAGGTGAGAGGAGCTTTCCCCTGGCCAGGAGGGATTTCAAAGGGGTTTACCCTTCCCTTTATATTTATGACACATATATCTTCCCCCCTCAGCACCAGGTTCCTAATAAAGTATACCATCCATGTGATGAACCAGTACTAAATCTTGGTCAATGGTTTTGTGATTGGGTGACCCTCCGATGTATTTCAAATTATAACACAATAAGCCTACTCTGAGAGGTCTGTTTACATTTAAAAAACATATAACTATACAGGAAGTTAAACACTGGAATAGACTTCTGAGGGAAGTTGTGGAATTCCCATCATTGGAGGTTTTTAACAACAGGTTGGACAAACAACTGCCAGTGACAGTCTAGGTTTACTTGGTCCTGCTTCTACACAGGGGTCTGGACTTGATGAATTCTTGAGGTCCCTTCTAACCCTACATTTCTATGATTCTGTGAATGCCAGAACCATTCAAAATGCTAAGCACTCTGAAATACCATTGACTTCAATGCAAATTGAGGGCATTCAGATCTCACACAAGGCACTCAGCACTTTGTAGCATCCAGCACATATTGAAACTTCATAATTTAGATGAATTGTTTTGATTTTCTTCACTTTTAATAAGCTAGGTGTGATTTGTGTTAGCAGTCTTGAGAAATGAGAAACAGACTTGAGAAATTAAGCAGTCTTATCTAACTAATTTGCTGCCAGATGAGTTTGCTGTCATCTAATTTGCTGTGCTTGCTTGTCCAATGCACACTTCCCTTGTTAGGATGGATGGTATTGGTCAACTCCAGGGCTTCTAACAACCACTGGGATTGGAGGGCAGGTGTTGCAGCATTGATCATAAAAGTGGAAATAGGCCTCTTCCTGCTCCCCGAGGCCATAGAATAACTGAAGGCCTTGGTTACACATTAGAATTATGTGGGCTTGGTGGGACTTTATAGTATAGTTGGGATTATGCTTTCCAATTTACATTACTTTGTATTTATCAACATTGAAATTCATCTCCATTTTGTTGCACAGTCACCCCATTTTATGAGATCCCTCTGTAACTCTTTGCAGTCTGCTTTAGACTTAACTATCTTGAGTAATTTTGTATCATCTTCAAATTTTGCAAACTTACTGTTTACCCCTTTTTCAAGATCAGTACAGATCCCTGGGGATACCACTATTTACCTGTCTCCATTCTGAAAACTGACCATTTATTCCTACCCTGTGTTTTCTGTCTTTTAACAAGTTACGGATCCATGATAGGATCTTCCTTCTTATCCCATGACTTCTTAGTTTGCTTAAGAGACTTTGTTGAGGGACCTTATCAAAAGCTTTCTGAAACTCCAACTACTCTATATTCACTGGATCACTCTTGTCCACATGTTTGTTGACTCCCTCAAAGAATTATAGTAAATTGGTGAGGCATGATTTCCCTTTACAAAATCTGTGTTGACTCTTCCCCAACAAATCTTGTTCTCCGATACATTTGAAAATTCTGTTCTTTACTATAGTTAAAACCCATTGGCCTGGTACTAAAGTTAGGCTTACTGGACTTTAATCTGCCAGGATCACCTCTAGAACCTTTTTAAAAAAATGGAGTCACATTAGCTATCCTCCAGTCATCTAGTACAGAAGCTGATTTAAGTGACAGGTTACATACCTCATTTAGTAGTTCTGTACTCTCATATATGAGTTATTTCAGAACTCTTGGGTGAATACCATCTGCTCCTGGTGACTTATTACTGTTTAATGCATCAATTTGTTCCTAAACCTCCTGTATAAACCCTCAATATGGGACAGTTTTTGAGATGTGGCACCTAAAATTGAATGGATCAATTGTGGGAATCTCCCTCACATCTTCTGCAGTGAAGACAGATGCAAAAAATTAATTTAGCTTTTCCACAATGGCCTTATATTCCTTGAGTGATCCTTTAGCTCCTTGATTGACCAGTGGTGCCATTGATCATTTGGCAGGCTTCCTGATTCTGATGTACTGAACTTATTTTTTTAGCTTTAGTTTTTGAGTCTTTGGCTAGTTTGCCCTTCAAATTCTTTTTTGGTCTGCCTTATTATGGTTTTTATACTTGATTTGCCAGAGTTTATGTGCCTTTCTATTTTCCTCAGTAAGATTTGGCTTCCAATTTTTAAAGGATGCCTTTTTGCCTCTAGCTGCTTATTTTACTTTTTTGTTTAACCATGGTGGCACTGTTTTGGTCCTCTTACTAAGTTTCTTTAATTTGGGGTACATATTTAATTTGACCCTCTGTTATGCTGTTTTTAAAAAGTTTCCATGCAGCTTGCAGGCATTTCACTTTTGCCCCAGTACCTTTCTAATTTCTGTTTAATTAGCTTCCTCATTTTTGTGTAGTTCCCCTTTCTGAAGTTAAATGCTATTATGGTATTTGCCCCGAACAATAATGTTAAATTTAATTATATTATGGTCGCTATTACCTAGAAGTTCAAGTATATTCATCTCTTGGACCAGATCCTGTGCTCCACTTAGGACTAAATCAAGAATTGCCTCTCCCTTTATGGGTTCCAGGACTAGCTGTGCCAAGAAGCAGTCATTTATGGTGTCAAGAAACTTTATCTCTTCATCCCGTCCTGAGGTGACATGTAGCCAGTCAATATGGGGATATTGAAATCCCTCATTATTATTGATTTTTCTATTTTTATAGTCTCTCTAATTTCCTGGAGCATTTCATAATCACTATCACCATCCTAGTTAGGTGGTTGGTATGTTATAGTCTTATTATTCAAGCATAGAATGTCTATCCATAGATATTCTATGGATAGTTTGATTTATTTAAGATTTGCCTTATATTTGACTCTATGCTTTCTTTTTTTAAGCTGTAGTGCCACTCCCCCACCAGCATGACCTACTCTGTCATCCCTACATATTTTGTACCCTGGTATTACCATGTTCCATTGATTTTCATCATTCCACCAAGTTTATGTGATGCCTATTATATCAGTATTCTCCTTTAATACATGGCACTCAAGTTCACCCATCTTAGTATTTAATCTTCTAGCAACTGGATACAAGCATTTACAAAATTTGCTTTTTAGCTTTTTACCTGTCTGCCATTATGTGATATAATTGAAAGGGACTCTTTTTCATTTGACTGTTTCTCTTCAGTTCCTACCTGTACTTTATCAACGTCTATCTTCTCCTCTCTACTAGGATGTAGAGAATACCCATTAATAGATCCTCCCCTAAGGGACGTCTCTGTCCAAACTGTGTGCTCCTCCGCAACTGTTGGTTTTCCCCCAGCCCTTAGTTTAAAACTCCTTTATGAACTTTTAAATTGTAAATGCAAGCAATCTGGTCCCATTTTGGTTTAGGTGGACCCCATCCTTCCTGTAGAGGGTTGTCCTTTCCCCAAAGGTTCCTAAGTTCCTAATAAACCTAAGCCCCTCCTCCCTACACCATTGTGTCATCCACACATAGAGACCCTGCAGATCTACCTAACTGGCCCTGCATGTGAAACTGGAAGCATTTCAGAAAATGCTTCTATGGAGCACATGGACTTCAATGTCTTGCCCAGCAGCCTAAATTTGGCCTCCAGAACCTCTCTCCAACCTTTACCTATGTCATGGTTACCTACGTGTACCACGATCACCAGTTCCTCCCCAGTACTGCACATAAACCAGTCTAGATGTCTTGAAAGATCTGCAACCTTCGCACCCAGCAAGCAGTTCACCATGTGGTTCTTATGGCCATCATAAACCAAGCTATCTATATTTCTAATGATTGAATCCTCTGTTCTCATTGTGTGCCTCTTCCTAATAATTGGTATTTCCTCCCTCAGACAGGTATCCTTAATGTGAGAGGATACCACAACATAACCTGGAAGGATGGTCCCAACTCTGGGATCATTTCCCTCTGCTCCACTTTGATCTTCTCTTTACCCAAGACTTCCATCCTCCTCAACAGCACAGAAGCTGTAAGATTGGGGGTGAGAACCTGAAAAAACACATCTGTGTGTCCCTCTGTCTCCCTTAGCTCCTCCAGTTCAGCCACTCTGGTCCCCAGAGGCTGTATTCAGTCTCTGATGTCCATGAGCTCCTTGCACCGAACGCACACATGCTACCTGCCCACATGCTGCATTCAGTGCAATAAACTGGGTAACTCCACTCTGCTGCTGGATTTCTGTCTGCATTCTTTTTACTCCTGTAGCATTTTTTGTTGGGGTTTTTTGTTAGTTTGGTTGTTTGTTTGTCTTTTGACCGGGTGTTTATTGGCCTAAGTTTAGAGAAAGGTAATCAGGTGTATCTGTCTCTCAAGCTCCCCCCGTAAACTTCCTTATACAACTCCTGTTAGCTGCTCCTTGTTCACTAACTCTTCTGGTCGCTTAGGAGACAATATATCAAAGTTCATGTGCACTTTTCTCGATCAAACAACCTATCACTGGGATCCTACACTCGGCGGGGTTGTCTTGCTGTGTATTTATCTTGTACATTCCTTCTGCTAATACGTCAATCAAGACTTTTGTGACCAAAGGCATATTAAGATTTATTGGGGCCCTGGGCACAAAGAACATTCCCCTCCCGCCCCACACACCATTAAAAACACAAATGTTTAAAAATGCATTAATCCAAAGACTACATTCAATGTTTACACACAACATTAATAATAAAGCAAACCATATCCCAGTTCATTATGCCCAAATTAACTGCTCAATTTTTCATGTAGAAAATGAGTATAGCTAGATATTATCCATACCATTACACAAAGGTGTTCACTGCTAATCTGGACAGCACTGATGTTACAAGAATTAGTTGTTCACAGGCCAACAAGTGGTCCTTTCATCTCCCCCAGTTTTCTTAAAGCGGACCATTACACATTTTTTCCATCCATTGATCCTTTTACAGTTCAGTTTTAATATTGTGGAAGCAAAGATGTCTAAAGTCAGCAGTCACAGTTCCAGAAAGTAACTTAATTAAAAGAAATAATCCTAACCTGAAGTAAAATTACTTTATTATTAATAATTTAAGTTTCAGCCAATGGTGAGAACTGGTTTAAAACACAGTTTGCAATTGATCACATAAACTATGAAAAAATGTTGAAATAATCTGATGTGTGCCAAAATGACTCTTTGGCTTTCTGCCAGAAGCAATTCATGTCAAGCCATTAGAAAGTTGACATTTTACCAATTAAGTTTTAGGACTAACTAAACTAGCTTGTACATATACATGAAATCACACTTTTAAGACGAGGACAAATTCTGATTAGCCAGAGAACACAACAGGATGTTCAGTGTATGATGAATATTCTCTCTCTGCAGTATTATTGAATCCTTCTCTCCTTGGCTGCGTAACAACAGGAAGTTCAGTCATTACAAAGCCCATGACAGTAGGATACTCTCTCTGCAATTAATATATTTCCAATAATACTGCAGAGAGAGAATATTCATCACTCCATTATACTAATTCCTTAACATCAGTGTATTGAAGGGAAAAAGTCACTGGAACTGAAGGTCCTCACAAGATAAATTTCTTCCACTTCTATAACTATCTGGGTTTGTCCTTTATGTTTTATCCCCCAACGAGACTTTGCTTTGGCATTCACATAGTAACAGATGACCATTAGACCATGACAACAGTTGATGACAATGGCCATCTTTGTTAAGTAAATTTGGGTGGGTCACAATTCATTTTGACATTCATAGTTGAGTGGGTTGGGTCTGGAAGCTGTGGACCAGTCAGTCCATGCTGAGTGAGTGGGAAAATACACACACGGATCTTAAAAGTACTGTTTGGGGGTAAATAGTATTATAGTCTTTCAGCCAAGGCTAAGGTGGGAGAATTGTACTGTGGAAGGCTTCATATCAGCTGAGGGGTGGATAAATAATGCCATACCACAATGTACATGGCTAGAATTCACATAAGATACCAAGGCTGTTAACCACGTGCATGGGGAAATGGGATCCAGGGGTACAGGTGGGGGTAAACAGGATTACATTGTGACATATTAGGATAGGGTAAATAGTGCTGCATTGTGAAATGAAGGGATGGGACATCCAAAAGCCTTGAAACTGTGGCTGGAGGTACAAAAATCCCAAACAAAGTCCCTGTCTCACCATATATTTTGAAATCACCAAAAGACACAAGAAAAAATACTGGAAGAAGAGGGGAGAGAATAGGTCCTGCCTAGGGGAGAGAAGTGATTGAACATAGAGAGGGAAGGAAGAGGTGATGGGTGCTCCCATGGTGTGTGTGGGGGGAGGGTTGAGAGTTTCCATGTTTCCCTCCTTGAGCAAGACAGCAGAGAGTTCCCTCCTGCTTGGCTCCCCATGGGCTAATGGGAGTTGCATTTCCCTGGGGCTGCTCCTGTTGTTTGAGATAACATAGATTTCCCTGGCCCTGGAGAAGCTGTGGGGGATTTTCCCAGCTCCCCTGGTTGCAGAGACCCTTCTTACCACCTCTGTTCTCCCAGTTGCTGATGTGCTGCAGTTTGCAGCCCATGTCCTCATGGCTCTCCTTGGGCTTGGGGTACTAGGACTCCAGCTGGGAGTGGGCATTCCTGCCCAGCTCGGGGCTGGAGGAGACACAGCAAGAAGTGGTGTTCCCTATCTTGCTTTGCCGCCCAGCCAGGCGCGGGAGGAGGCGGAGGAGCCTGTCACCAGTAGTGGCAAGAAGCCATGGGCAGCAGCGGAGAAAACAACAAGCAGTGAAGGAAGAGGCGGCAGCTGCTGCTCCCTCCAGCCTCACTCACTGGCAGAACCCCACTGGCTCATCTAAGAACATTGCCCTCAGCATGTCCAGCCCAGCCAGCAGAGCAGAGGGCACAGCAGCTAAATCATCCTGCCCTGGCATCGTGAGTTTTTCCAGGGGCTCCGGAACTCGGGGCACCATTGAGGCCATGCCTGCCCACTTTTTAACACTTTTTAACTTTTAGTAGCATTGGGCAAGCACGGATCTTAGGCTCCCCAGAGCAGCCTGGGCTCCCTGGGCAGATCTTACCACAGCCCAGCTCCAGCTTCCAGCCTGGCCAGGGGCAGGTCTACAGTTACGGTGCGGGTGCCTCCTCCCACACTTCTACACAGGTTACAGTGCTACTGCAGAGCTCCCCAAAATGGCTAGGATCCCTTGGTGAGGCCCATGCATTAATCCACTACTGATTAGACCCATAGGCAGCAATTTTAGCGGGTGAGCCTCCCTCTGGCCAAATCCGATGGAGCTGTGCTAGCTCAGCTGGAAGTCACTCTTTCCATACCTGACACTAATACGAATTGTAAGGAGTTGGCAAGGAGAAAAGGGAAAAGCTATTGCACAAGAAAAGAAACACACAGCTAACACTACTTAAATATTGCTGGGGAGAAAAAGGAGAAAATAAATTTAAAGTGTGGTGATAAGACAGAGATGCATTCTCTTGTGTGAATTATGAATAAGAAATAATCATAGAATCATAGAAGATTAGGGTTGGAGGTCATATAGTCCAACCCCCTGCTCGAAGCAGGACCAACTAAATCATCCCAGTCAGGGTTTTGTGAAGCTGGGCCTGAAAAACCTCTAAGGATGGAGATTCCACCATCTCCCTAGGTAACCCTTTCCAGTGCTTCATCCTCCTAGTGAAATAGTTTTTCCTAATATCCAGCCTAGACCTCCCCCACTGCAACTTGAGACCATTGCTTCTTATTCTGTCATCTGCAACCACTGAGAACAGCCTAGCTCCATCCTCTTTGGAACCCCCCTTCAGGTAGTTGAAGGGTGCTATCAAATCCCCCCTCGCTCTACTCTTCTGCAGACTAAATGAGCCCAGTTCCCTCAGCCTCTCCTCATAAGTCATGTGCCACAGCCCACTAATCACTTTTGTTGCCCTCTTCTGGACTCTTTCCAATTGATCCACATCCTTTCTGAAGTGGGGGGCCCAAAACTGGACACAATACTCCAGATGTGGCCTCACCAGTGCCTAATAGAGGGGAATAATCAGTCCCTTGATCTTCTGGCAAAACTCCTACTAATGCAGCCCAGTATGCCATTAGCCTTCTTGGAAACAGGGGCATGTTGTTGACTCATATCCAGCTTCTCGTCCACTGTAATCCCCATGTCCTTCTCTACAGAACTGCTGCTTAGCCAGTTGATCCCCAGCCTATAGCGGTGCATGGGATTCTTCCATCCTAAGTGCAGGACTCTGCACTTGTCCTTGTTACACCTCATCAGATTTCTTTTAGCCCAATCCTCCAATTTGTCTAGGTCACTCTGAACCCTATCCCAACTCTCCAATGTATCTACCACTCCCTCCAGCTTAGTGTCATCTGAGAACTTCCTGAGGGTGCAATTCATCCCATCTCATTTCAGGATCAATGTGGCCAGGATTTAACACACTGTCTTGATTTCTGTGTTTTTCAGTAACATCAGCACAGGCAGAACTTAACAAAATGTAATAATCAAAACTAGATAACAATGACTGCAACTGATATGTAAACTTAAATAGGCTCTGAGATATGGTCTATTTCAGTAACAAAAAGTTTGAATGTTTATCTGAATCTCTGGTGTGGCAATCGAGATGAAGATTTTATGAAATCAGGCTTATCATAATTCTAGTACTTCTTGGATGTGTCTTGTTTAAAAGTATATTGAGAATGGCATTTTAATATTTTTTTGCTTTAGGTCTAGGCTGAAGGTGGGCATTCAAAAGGATTAATGGAATGTGTTCAAACTTCAAACAAGTTTCTACATAGGTTTGAATTTGGGGGGGATGAAAGCTTTGTGGCTGTCTTTTATCTGAACTACTTCTGCGGTTGTTAGTGACTATACAGAATTGTTCTATCTTTTCAATAGATGAAACTTAATTTAAAAAGGTATCATTTAATAGATGTTGTGATGAACTCATGATGCATAGTTTGATGAACTACCAGTTCCAGGAATAATTTATGAATTGGGTCAGCAGTATTAAGGATGTTACAATTCAAGTGACTCTTGAAGTGAAGGAATATGACCCCGAGGATCGATCATCTTTCAGAGTACATAGAACAATAGAAACAACAAAAGGCACTAAGCAACTGCTTGATGTTTTCTGACAATTAAATGACAGCCCATGATGTTGGTATTGGCAGACTTCTGAATACTAAGTGACAAGACAACCTTAATGCCTCTACTTATCTCCTCAAGGTATTTATGTATAATATTACAGTTAGCCCTATATATTCAGAATGAGGAGTTACAGACTTCAGAGGAAAACATCTGAATATAAACACATTATAGGGAGAGCTAGTAGCATCTCCTATGGTTAATGTTGCCCAACACTTCATATTATAGACCATTTGTAGTTGTTTATAGGTATGCCAGACTTTAACCATTTGGGCTGAAGTTTTCCACACTGGGTTTCTGCCTCAGGGTGCTTTTTTCTGGGAAAGTTTCAGCTAAAATGGTTCAGCTTTTTCCAAGAATGAGATCAGGGAAAAACATGTAGTTTTGCTAAAAAAATAAATGCACCACCTCTAATTCAGAAATTGTAATTCCATTGACTTCATTATTGTTATTCCTGATTGCAGCAATGTAAATGAGATCAGCAGCATTATTCCAAAGAATGGTGAACACCATTTTATGCATAACTTCTGCAAGTGGGAATAAAATTATCACCTTGATGGTGCTAAGAATGAAAAGAGGCTCAGTACATAAACAGTAAGAAACAAACAATTGAATTTTCTTTTTCTCAAATCTGAGCTTATCCAAGCAATCAAAAAGGCAAGCCAGGCTTTAAATCAAGACACTGTTTGTTGTCAGAGTAATATGTCAAGGCCAAGTACTTACTATATGTACTATGAAAAGCTGAAGGTCATTTTTGAGGGGAAAAAAAATCTGTTAATACAGGACTCTTTGCGGATTAGAGAACAAACAGTACTAAATAATTTGGTTGCGTTGTCTCAAGGGGATGATAACTGAACTGTTGTAGGGCTTTTTGTATTTTTCTATTATCTTTTCTTCTCACTCTTACATTGAACTAAAAAAAATGTTTGTTAAATTAGCAATTTCATCACACACTGTTCAGTGACTGGAATTTGAACTAATACCAGCTCAGCAAGTCTTTGTATTTAATGTCTCCTTTTTAAGTCATCCAGGAGTGTTAGTTATTTGAGAGTTTTACCACTACTATGATCCAGTCTAAGGTTTCTAACTGGATAGATTATTTTCCCTGGTACCTTCACGAATAGAGTCAAGCACCAAAAGTTCCAGACAAAGCCTCACTGGTCTGTACATGACTTGTTCTGGTTACATATTCCCCTTCAATAGCAAATCAATACAAAATCTTTTGAAATACTATAATCTCCTCTATTCCTTATATTTCTGGGGATTTCACAATTACATCACATATAAGATGCACTGTTCTTGCTGCAGAGCTGAGAGGCTGTATTTCTTCAAACTCTTGTTCCTTTGAAATAATCTCCATCCCCCTTCTTCCCCACTCCCATAATATGCATATCCCACAGATCCGGTGACACTCAATTAAATTGAAGAGCAATAAGAAAATCCTTCTTTATAGAGCATATAGGTCCATGCCTTATATCCCACACCAAATCTGACTATATAGGTTTGGTACAAGGGTTCTCTGCAATTATCATAGAAGGCTCCTCTCTCCATAACTAGGATCCTCTCCCTTCATGATAGCTACTGCAACCTCAGGACATCCAAAGCCATTGTGCATGTTGCATCACCCTCATCCCCTCTGGAGTATAGTGGTAGTCAGTGTAGTTGCTGATAGACCTGTCCCACCATGCCTCAGAACTTTTGCTGTGTACTGGGGTGCAGATTGCTATCAAGAAGCTGTGCTGTGCCACGTGCTAGTGTTGCAGAACCTATGTGACCTCCAAAAATCTTTCCTGCCACGCACACCCTGTGTAGTAGATTCTTATTCCAAGCATGGCAAAGTCTTACAGAACCTTCTATTTTCTTCTCTTAGATTCATAGATATTAAGGTCAGAAGGGACCATTACGATCATCTAGTCTGACCTCCTGCACAATGCAGGCCACAGAATCTCACCCACCCACTCCTGCGATAAACCTCTCACCTATGTCTGAGCTATTGAAGTCCTCAAATCATGGTTTAAAGACTTCAAGGAGCAGAGAATCCTCCAGCAAGTGACCCGTGCCCCATGCTTCTTGTCCTATAAATTGTTGTGTAGTGTCACTGTGAGATGTTAAACAATTTGTACCTTTCGCTATAGAAGTGGCTGCATTTCATTGGTGGATCCCACTTCTCACTTACTTACACTTTAAGCTTGTTGGGAGTCTTGGGATGAAAGATACTATATAAATATAAGATTGTTATAATTATATTTCATGGTGTTACAAAGGACAGTGAGCAATTTTGTTCCCCTCTACATAGCACTGAATCATTGCTTAGGTGCATTTATAGGGAGAATTACTGGGATTCCCCAAGAATTTAGCTCAACTCCAAATTCATCACTGTGGTTTCTTTACTGCCGTACAATCAAACTACACTTGAATTGATCAAGCTTAAACAGAGATTGTAGTTACAGGGCATGCCACACATCCAGAGTTACACAGCAAACTTCTTCCTATATATTCATTTACTATATGTTGTATCACACATTTTTGGCTTGGCTTGGCCAGTTCGAAGGAACCAGTCCCTGTACAGCATATTCTGTCTACACACCATCCCTGTATGATTTACTGTACCTCATCATAGGTTTCAAGCTTATCTTGTCCATTGTAAGTGGTTACCTTGGTGTTCCTCTTATCTTAGCTAGTACAGAGATTCTGTTTCAAGCCATCTGATCCATTTGCCTTCTTAATCCGGTCTCCCAAAATATGAGGCCTCACCCATGTCCAGTACTGCTGTCAAGCCAGGCCTACATTCCATTGATTTTGTTTTCCTTTTTTTATATTTTATATATTAGCTTTTGTTTAATTCACATAATATTTTTGTCTTTCTGTGCTTTTTTTTTAAGTTCACTGTCCTGTCCAGCAACATATTTTTAAGTCCACAATGGTGGTTAGTAATTGTACAACCCTTAAAAGTAAGCTTACTCTCCAAACTACAGGATGGAGGCTTATTTTCTCTAGGATAGCCCGTTATAGACCACAGTCCATCACTGGCCAGGTCTGGATACCCTAGAGGAAGGCAATCCTTAAAGTGACACAGTTTTGTATTTGAACAGTTTTAGCCACCAGAAATAATCCTTGTGAAACTGCTGCCTTGATTTGGGCTTTTTTTGCTTTAGGGAAAAAAAATAGATACTATTTTTCCATGGCTGCTAATAGGTTGTATTTTTTTTAAATTGTAAAGGCATTCAACAGCCCTATGCTGTGCTCTGCCAAACATTCTTTTTTTTTCCTCTGTCTCTCTGTCTCTCTCTCTCTAACACCAGTCTCTGAAGTTATTTTTTCACATTGTCCCAGTCTCCCCTCTAATACTCCTCTGGGGAATCCAAAGGGTTGCCCCTTAGATTTAACCTTCTTCTCCAGCATGGTACTAACTTATTTATATTTAAACCCTTCCACTGCCATTTCCCTTCATGCGAGGTTGTGACCCTCACATGAAAGGGTGTATACGTTACCTTCTATGGATGACTGGGTCCAAGTCATACTTCACCTATCCAATTACTTATGACAACCCAGGCTTACAAGAATAATGATTGCCACCATGGACTGGCCAATGATGGAGGCTGGATACTAAAATAGGTAAGGCTAATGGTCTATTGTGGTATGTTGAATTCTGTGCTTCTATGATCCTCCATTTCAAGTACTCCTACATTAGATAAATTTCACAATCATCTTTTTTTTACATAAAAATATAATTTGTGTACAAATCCTGGGTTACTGGTAAACTAGCACATACATTTTAGCATGTTTAACAAAACCCCAAACAACTAATATACATTATTTACCAAGAAGGGTCATTCTGAAATGTCCTTGTTGACAATTTTTAATGAATTGCAGTGGAACTGTTCCTGACAGGAGTTAGTCTGCATACTTTGCAGAATTGTTTAGCATCCTACTGCATTGCTATGCCAATAGAATGAGTACAGTTCTTGCTGAAAAGTCCTCCAAGATCCTGAATGACTATCAAAAGCTAGTATGGCTCACAAAGTGACCAGCAAACTACAAGAATCAGATATTACTGGGAGATTATAATCCCACGATACTGAGAAAGAATAAAGTTAGGATAAGCACCCTTAGGCCTTTCTTCAGAGAATAGTTGTAGCAATTCATGAGTGAAGACAGTGCCATTATAAGAATTTATTCCACGATGTTCAACAACTTGTTCATAAAAATTTAATTCAGATACCCACATCAGTACCTTACAGCTAAATGTTCAATAGTTAGTTTATGCATTCTTTGGAGATATCACCTGGCGATGATTGCTTAGGGATAGCCATAGCAATACAGTACAACAAAAAGAAAACTTTATTTTGCTTACCATCTTTCATACATATTGTGGGCTCAACACCACTGTCTTTACTCAGATAAAACACCAAGGGTCAAGATATTGAAAGGTGACTAATGATATTGGAGCCCTCAATTCTTAGGTAGCCAACTTCACCCAACCTTAAAGGGGCTAGTTTTTCAGAAAGTGCTGAGCAGACAGTCTGGAGATCAGGCTTTTTTAGGTTGTCTCAAGTTGGGCACTGAAAATTGCAAGTCACTTTTGAAAATGTTGAGTACAATGAAGAATTTTGTCTGATTGGGGTGGTAAAGGGGCAAGATAAGTACCTGGATTCCAAAATTGGATAGTGAGCTAAACACTACATATAAAGAGCTGAATAATAAATGATACCATAAGGAGTAAAATAAGAGACCTGGACAAAGGAGAAGAGATATTTTTAAATGAGAATTCAATTGACATGAAATGGCATGGAACTTATGAGAGATCGATACATATACTAGGAGAGGAAGAAAATGCATTGTTATCCAATTATGAGATAAATAACAATCACTACTCATATTACAATAATTTCATTTTAGAGGGAACCAGAATGAAGGGTGTTAAGATGCCAGCAGGTTCAAAATTGCTGGAATTTTATTTGTGAAATTTTGTTTGAAAATTTGTCCCAATCCACTTTATCTTGATTTTTAATTCTCAGAATTTCTCTCTGTCAACATGTGAGTAGCACCCTACTCTACCAAAGAATGTCTTCTTATGAGGAAAACTGGCATGGCTCCCACCCAACGCTCAACTCCAGTATCTTTAGTTGACAGACTGCTCTCCCCACTGGTGTTTGTAAGGACCACTCTTCCACTAAAATCCAGAATGGCCTTTGGAGAATGGATGGGTGTTTAAGCAGGCTGTCTGATGACACTGCAGCCAGGAGCACCCATAGAAATACCTGCTGCTGCTGATGATTTTTTAAATTACATATTTACTGACTGGCTTGAAGATCCCACACAATCCCACCACTCCTGAGAAAATGAGTCTAAATAGCTTCATCTAACTCTCCTGATCACAGACTTATGTGACCAGATAAAACCAGTCTTGAAATGTGGAGCTGGACCTTGAGATTTCACCCAGAAAAATGTTTGCAACCATCTTTGTAGCAAAATTTTTCATACCATTTTTTTCTCCAGAAATTGCTTCAATTTTGTGAACATGCACTAACCTTGAAAACAAACCAATGTCAAAAAATATTATGAATTATTCAGCAAGTTGTAGACATTATGTATATACTCCAATAGCTGCTTTTCAAGCTTCCACATATTGAGAATAAATAGTATCAGAGGGGTAGCCGTGTTAGTCTGAATCTGTAAAAGCGGCAAAGAGTCCTGTGGCACCTTATAGACTAACAGACGTATTGGAGCATAAGCTTTCGTGGGTGAATACCCACTTTGTCGGAAGCATGAGTGTAAATAGTTCACTATAGGCTCAGTCCTGCTAAATGCTGAGCATTCTAGACGTGATCCAGCAAAGCACTTAAATTCTTATCTAACTTCAAGTGTGCAAGTAGTCTCATGTAAGCCAATGAGACTATTTGTGTGCTTAAAGTTAAGCATGTATTTAAGTACCTTGCTGAATTGGAGCCAAAGTGCTCAGCACTCGGTATTAGAGCAACGTGGGAATTTTTTGATGAAATGTTTTTTCATCAACAAACCTTTTGTCGAGATGTCTCTAGTCCAGGATGGAATTTCTGGTGAAAGAGAGACCTCTACAGACCTATTCCAGACTAGCCAAAACCCCACTGATTAGAGCACTGACCTATGAGGCGGGAGACCTAGGTTGAAGTCCTTGACCTGCCTGATTCAGAGGGCCTTGAATCTAGGTCTCATATCTCCCAGGTGAATGTCATAACCAGTGAGCTCTTGGCTAGTTTGGGGTGGGTTTCTCTCTCTGTAAAAATATTGAAAGTTCTAATTTTTGTTCTGATGCAGAACAAAAACAAAATATGAAATTTTTCACAAAAGTAATTATAATGATTTGGCCAGCACTGGTTTGTAGGATCAAGCCCTAATCTGAGGAATGTCATGAACAGAGGATGGTTACTTTAAATATTTGTGAATTTAAAAGTGTTCTTACCGTGTATATTTGTCACAGAGAAAACTCAATTTTGGAATGAGACATTGAACATCCTTTTTGCAGGTTTGTCATTAAAAAAAAAACTACATTTGTAAAATAATAGAAAAGCTTTTATATTTGCAGTACATTTAAGAACAAAACACAATTTCACATACCATAATATTTATTATCTACATTACGTATAATATATATTTGCTGGTAGTATAAAGTTGTTTGAATTCATCTGCATCTTTTATGATCAGCCTTTTTAATCTAACTTGATAAAATCAAATTTACATATCATGCATTTTAGCCAGATAATGATTTTGAAAAGGAAACAAACAAAAAACAAAAACCCTTTTCATGCATATGTCTTAATCTTATTAAATCATGCACATTATCCTGTATAGATTTATGAAGACACAGTTTATAAGACAAATTGAATATGGAAAGCAGTGATAGTCACTTCAGATCTATGATAGTAATTTAATCACACTGAAGTAGGGAGTGACTTACTAAATGGCTTATAGTAGGATGAAAAATTACTAAATAGTATTTATTATTCACTTTGCATCAGGAAACTCACTTTCAATACAACTATGGTGCTTCATACTGGAAAATAAAATCTATAATGAAGTTACCCCTTGCAGTGTAATTGGGGTTTTTTTTTAACTTCACTTTGAATTCCCTGGAGACAGCCTGGATGAGATTGTTTATGTAGGCCAGTCATTTGTTTTCCTCTTGTGACGAGAATAAAGAATACTTCCCGTTTAAGTGGAAAGAATCAAATTATATAATGGAATCATAGAAATGTAGGGCTAAAGTGGACATCAAGAGGTCATCTAATCCATCCCCCTGCAGGATTGGGGTGTGAACCCAGGATTAAGTATCTCTAGAGTTTAACTGACAGGTGTTTGTCTAACCTGTTAAAAACCTCCAGTGACAGAGATTTCACAACATATGTAGGTAACCAGCTCCAGTGCCTAACTATCCTTATAGTTAGAACATTTTTTCCCCCTAGGACCAATCCTATTCAACTTATTCATAAATGATCTGGAGAAAGGGGTAAACAGTGAGGTGGCAAAGTTTGCAGACAATACTAAACTGCTCAAGATAGTCAAGACCAAAGCACACTGTGAAGAACTTCAAAAAGATCTCACAAAACTAAGTGATTGGGCAACAAAATGGCAAATGAAATTTAATGTGGATAAATGTAAAGTAATGCACACTGGAAAAAAATAACCTCAACTATACATACAATATGATGGGAGCTAATTTAGCTATAACTTATCAGGAAAAAAATCTTGGAGCCATAGTGGATAGTTCTCTGAAAACGTCCATGCAGTGTGCAGCAGCAGTCAAAAAAGCAAATGGGATGTTAGGAATCATTTAAAAAGGGATAGAGAATAAGACAGAGAATCTCTTATTGCCCTTATATAAATCCATCATATGCCCACATCTTGAATACTGCGTACAGATGTGGTCCCCTCATCTCAAAAAAGATATACTGGCATTAGAAAAGGTTCAGAAAAGGGCAACTAAAATTATTAGGGGTTTGGAACAGGTCCCATATGAGGAGAGATTAAAGAGGCTAGGACTTTTCAGCTTGGAAAAGAGGAGACTAAGGGGGGATATGATAGAGGTTTATAAAATCATTAGTGGTGTGGAGAAAGTGAATAAGGAAAAGTTATGTACTCATTCCCATAATATAAGAACTAGGGGGCACCAAATAAAATTAATGGGTAGCAGGTTTAAAACAAATAAAAGGAAGTTCTTCTTCACTCAGCGCACAGTCAACCTGTGGAACTCCTTGCCTGAGGAGGTTGTGAAGGATAGGATGATAACAGGGTTTAAAAGAGAACTGGATAAATTCATGGAGGTTAAGTCCATTAATAGCTATTAGCCAGGATGGGCAAGGAATGGTGTACCTAGCCTCGGTTTGTCAGAGGGTGGAGATGGATGGCAGGAGAGAGATCACTTGATCATTACCTGTTAGATTCACACCCTCTGGGGCACCTGGCATTGGCCACTGTCGGTAGATAGGATACTGGGCTGGATGGACCTTTTGTCTGACCCAATATGGCCATTCTTATGTTCTTAATATCCAGCCTAAATCTCCCTTGCTGCAAACGAAACAGAATATTTCTTGGCCTACCATCAGTGGGCATAAAGAACAATTGATCATCATACTCTTTGTGATAACCTTTTTCACATTTGAAGACTCTTATCTCCCCCATTAGGCTTCTCTTCTCTAGACTAAACATGCCCAATTCTTTCAACCTTTCCTCATAGGTCATGTTTTCTAAACCTCTTATAATTTCTGTCTCTATCCACTAGGCCAGTAATCCTGTCAAAGAAGGATATTAAGTTGGTGTGGCATATTTTTTTTGTTTGTTTACAAATCCAAGCTGGCTTTTACTTATCACCTTATTATCCTCTAGGTTTCAACAAATTGAGTGTTTGTTGCAGTATTTCTCCAGGTATCAAAGTTAGACTGACAGGTCTCTAATTTCTTGGTCCTCCCTTTCCCTTTTTGAAGATGAGTACTATGTTTGTCTTTCTCCAGTCCTCTGGGACTTCACCTGTCCTCCAAGAGTTCTCAAGGATAATCACTAATGTTTCAGAGAATCATTTAGTTAGTAGCTTAAGTACTCTAGAGTAAATTTCATCAGGCTCTGCTGACTTAAATACATCTATTTTATTTAAATATTATTTAATCTGTTCTTTCCCTATATCTAACAAAGAAACTCTGGTGCTGTGTTGACTGCAGTACTGCTTGACTTGGGCATGAAAGGGAAGTGAAGAACTGGATCTGCTGCATTTTAAACTCTTAGCAGAACAAATTGGACTGCAGGGAATCAGCCTCAGAAAAGTTGTAAAGCACCATAATAAAAAAGCCAGGCTGGTAAGTGTAAGATTTTAGTATAGGTCATGAATCCCTTTCCTATCCTAATGGAAAGCTACATTAGCTTTCCCTTAGGACATTTTTCCTTTTCCCTGTAACTTAAGGATTTATTTTTTGGATTTAAAATTTTGAGAAGAGACTTCAACAGAGTTTTCCGCCTTTTGCTTTGTTCATTGTTTTGATATGTGCAGTAAATAATGCATGGTTTATTAATATGTGGGAGTCATTGCTTCAGTTTGGTTCTACAGATAAATACGAGAGCTCATATGTGTCACTGTTATCCTCATAGCCACACAGTACTCCATTGGGAATGCTACTTTTTTGTAGCATGAGCCTTATACTACTCCCTTCGAACCAATAAGAGCTTTCCCTTTGGATTCAATGGGTCCCAGCACTAGTTTAATCTTTGTGAGAATTCTTCTTTTGGAAGCCTTTTTGGTGTTTAGGTTTTTTTCCTCTTTCATATAGATTAATATTTATTCATATATTTTTATTTATTTAAGAATCATCCATGCTGTCTAAGAAAAAAGAGAGCCTGAAAAAATCTTACTCAAAGGGCCTAGATATATTGTGGAACAGGGAAGGAACACCCTGCACTAAACTCAATTACACTGCTAACAGCTCTCACAAAACTTCTTGCAAAATCAACACCCATACCTTATTCAAATCCCACCTAAAGATTCACTTCTGGCAGGAAGCTTACTGAGGATGAAGTCATTCCTTTTATACTAAAATAAAACAAAGTTTACTCATGTGTACTCAAAATGGCTGTCTCCACCTGGTCTTAGTCTCCACAGTCTTCTTTTTGTAACCATGTCCAGTCCCAATTCTTTTCCCCTCTTTCTAGGTCATGTCCAAATTCCAACCTGTAAGCCTCATGGGGCAGGGATCTGTTCTGTGAGGTACCTCCAGTAGCACTCCTTTGGGTATGGGGTAATTAAATAAAATAATACAAACAATAACAATGTTTGCAGTAATAAAGCTGTATTAGATGAGCCAGTTTTAAACAGATAAAGCAGTGTCTATTGCTGCTGGGGACTGTTGACTCCTCTGTGTGAGGGTAAGGTTCTGCTCCTCTTTAGAAAGCTGTTGAACAATTTTTGCTCAAGAAACTATCATCTAATGTTGATTATTGTCCAGCATCCCATTTTTGGCGAGGATTATAGAGAAGGTTATGATCAGACTACTTTCATAGTAAACCATATGTTTCTAGCCTCTTTGACTCTTCTCTGTCTGGGTATGGACTTGTGCATGGAACAGAAACTGGTGGCACTGGTGAATGAAACCTGGATTTCCATGCTCATATTGTTAGATTTTTCAGCTGCCTTTGATATCATTGATCATGAGGGATGATTAACTTGCCTGTGGACTGTAGTGGAAATGGGTGGGACTGCTCCTGCCTGGCTCCATTCTTTCCTTTCAGTGGCAGGAAATACATCAATGGAGACATGGCCATCCGACCGATAGGTGGCTAGCACAAACAGTACGATACAAGAGTGCTTTCACTTAAAACAGCACTTTATTTTAATCTCAAGCACTTACACATCCACAATAGGTTAGTAAAACACCCCATAAATCAATAGTTATCAAAGTCTGCAGCAGTCTTTGAGTGGTACAACAATAGCCGTCTGATTGGCCCATCTCTCAGCTGCCGTTGGGGACCCTAAACTGTGTCCATGAATTGTCTCTGTCCCTACCCCATAATTTCTCCTTTTATTTATTGGGTTAGTGAAATAACATTTCAATAAAAAAAAAACTTGTTAAGCAAACAGCTTTAAAGTATAAGCAAGAGGTTTCCCTAAACCATTAATTAGACAGATGTGTTTTTGCAGAGTCCTCGTGTCTTGAGGGCCATGACAAACACATTCCAGAGGGCAAATATAGATAAGCTTCCTGTTTTTCCAAAACACATACCTCAGCAATTTCAACAGAGATCATATCAGGAAGGATAGAGGAATCAGGCTCTCCCCTCGACCCCTCCCCTTCTGGCTTGTTGCTTAGATATACCAAGGCCATTGCAGAGGCCTCCTAATTTAGCTGTTTTTGGCAATATGCATGATAATTGATATTCCAATTATCAGTAATAGTCCAGTTTTTTTGTTGGTCCACCAAGATCTCCCCATACACTGTAACTGGGCATATAAGCCTCATTCTGTCACAGCCATTAAGAGGTTAAGGGACCAGAATAGGTACCTCCCCAGCCGTGGCTAATTTTTTAAAATCAGTAACAATAGGGATTCATAGATTCATAGATTCCAAGGCCAGAAGGGACCACTGTGATCATTTAATCTGACCTTCTGTATAGCTCAGGCCATAGAACGTCCCCCAAATAATTTTTAGACCATCTCTTTTTGAAAAAAAGTATCCAATCTTGCCTTTAAAAATTTCCAGTGATGGAGAATCCACCATGGTCCTTGGTAAATTCTTCCACCAAAACTTGATAATTAATCTCAGGTTAAAAATTCACACCTTATTTCTGGCTTGAATTTGTCTAGTTTCAATGTCCAGCCATTAGACTATGTTACACCTTTCTCTGCAAGACTGAAGAGCCCATTAAAAAGTGGCTGCAGGCCAGGCAAAGAGGGGTGGGCTGCCAAATAAACTGAGGATTACCTGCATAAGCAGCAAACTAATGAATCTGCCCAAGGAGCTGGCCCAGAACCCCCTTGAGGACTGAGGTGAGACAGCTGGGGGATCAGTGTCCCTTCCCTTGTGCTTCAGAAGCTAGAGGAAACTGTACTCCCTAGGGTCTTGATACCAGGCCCAAGAGAAAGATGATGTAAGGGTTTGAGGACAGGGGGAGCTGAACAAGAAAAGTTAGGGGAGAAAGGTCTTAAAGGGAGAATATACTGCTAATTCCCCTGAGGGCAGGTGAGAGGGCCTGAACCCCTTTTATAGAGATGTTAATAAGATGGTATGGGCTGCTATGATTTCATTATATTGATGCCCCCCTTGTCTACACTTCCAACTCACCTGACCCACCCATTGTTGTTGAGTGCTTGGTTCAGTGTTTCAGTTTGGGATATGGATGAGAGCTGGCTGCCTGAAGTGCTGTCCAGATAAGATTGAGGTGATGCTGCTAGGATGGGAAGGTATGATGATAATTCTATCTGCATCTTTTATTGAGTGTGTGTACACTATTTGTTATAGAGTTTACAATCTGGAGGTATTACTGGGTTCCCAGCTACTATTAAATAATCATATAGCAGCAATATCTAGGAAGGGTTTTCTCCAACTTCCTCCCAGCAGCGTAATAAAAATAATTCTAGGAATTTCCTTGTTTGCAGAGCATGATATGACTGAACAAACATATTTAATTCAAAGTGTGTGACTCTTAAGTGCTTAGACAAATTTTCTGTGCCATTGTCATTTTGTTTTCATTAACGCTTGTCATACAGGTTTGCTCTCATTTAGCCTTCAACATGTGGACATGCTTTTTGTTTAAATACTGAAGAGGAAGTTGGAAAATATTTCTGTAAAGGGCCTGGAAACAAATCCTGCTTGGATTTTATTTTCATTTAAACAAAACAGGCCTGATTCTGAGATGTTTCTGACACGTAACTTCTAGAAGTCAACAGAAATTATGTGTAAGGAAAATCCCTTAGGATCAGATGCATAACTAATGTTGATTCACAGAATAAAATATTACTTTCCCATCACAATTATTTTTTTCTATATGTAACCCTTCTGCCTGTCAGAGTTGGCAGCAATAAGGGCCGGGTTCAGTATCTAGGGGTTCCATTCCAGTAACACAATGCAAAACCGGCTCGAGCCCCCACCCAGTGACCTGGGACAAATATATACCACCCCCGCTGTGCACCTCCAAGAGGCAATACTTCCCCTCTCGCAAGCACATAGTCTGAGTGTAGCAAAAAGCCTTTTAATAACAGAGAGAAACAATGTGGCATTATGTTGGGGAAACACCACCAACAGGATTCATAACACAACCCATGAACAAAAAAAACCCACCCCAAGCAAATTGGGGCATGTCCTTTCCCTTTGGTTCTTGAGTCCAGCAACCCAAAATCACCAAAGTCCCAAAAGTCCAACGACCCAAAAGTCTCTTTCCCTGGTCAGGGCAGCCCCAGAGTTTGAAAGTTTATCTACAGAGTTTTATCTCCCAACCTGGGTGGAGATGGGGGGGGGGGTTTAAGGGGCACCTTACGTGGTCCAAAGCTGATGGCCCCACCTCTCCATGGGGCTCCACTCTGCCAGCCGCCCCATGAGCTACTCTAGGCATCCAACAAACTGCTCTGCTCTGCTCCACCAGCTGCTCTGCTCACCATCCCGCAAACTGCTCCACCATATATCTTCAGGCTCCCCCACTACTTAACACAACACTCAGTGATTTCAGCTCTTAGTAAGTTTAGCTCTTTTGTGATTTCAGCTTGTAGTAGAGGAGCCTCAGTGCTGGTGCACCATTAGCCCAAAGTGAATTCAGCTCAGCAGCCTGTAACTAGACTCCTAATGGAATCAAAATTAGCTCTGATATGCCACAGTGGAGAGAGGAGGAAGTGCAATTAGCATGTAAGGCCCTCATCAGGAGGCCCATACCACCCATGTCCCCAGCCTCTCTCAATTCACAGAGTTTTGGAATGATGTCCCTTGCCTAGAGAGTGCTACTTAGTTGATGGCGAGTCCCTCCATCATAACAAAAGGCCAAGTACAGTTTCACTGTCCTTGATTCCCAGAATCAGGGTAATAACAATTTATTCTTCCTGCCCCAATAACAGAGACACTGGGGATCCCACAGCAGCCAAAGTGTCCATTTGGGCAGCTATGGCCTCATTCTTGGTGGGGTGGGTGTGCCTATGCAAATGAGATCGGCCCCTGAAGTTCTTTTCCACAACTTGCCACACCTCACCACCAGATGTCAGGGTGGAGCTCATCCTGACCCTGCTTACATATATAAAACTTAAGTAACTACTATTTGAAATATTTTAATGTATTGAGTTCTAATATATATCATGACAAAAGGTGCCACGTTGAAAAAGAGTTCTCATTTAAATTGTTACATTGAATAAGAAACAATTAGAGCTAACTGAGCTGAAATTCTTAAATGTCACACTAAAAAGACTAAATACATTTTTTTCTGTTAAAATGAATAATTCTACCCTATCCAGCTTACAGAGAATAAAGGCATTGCTGTCCTTGCACCTGTAAGATACCTACCCCCACAACCTTGTTGTCAGATGCAATTGTTCTAACTAACAGTAAAGCACTAATGCTTTTCAGCTGACCACATTTATTTTCTTTTTAGAACTTAGAAGATGGTTGTACCTGAGAGGTCTCCTTCTTCATCTATCCCTTGATGGGAGGATCATGTTTGCCAAGGGGGCTCATTGGTGGGTTTTTAAGTGTCTGAGGAGCCCCATTTGTGCCCTGCAGATTTTCCCACAGAAGTGACAAGTGTAATCTTGGAGGAGACATAGTTGTTGGCTGGACTGTTGTGCCTTTTCTTTCCTCCTTTGTTGCTTCTCTGTCTCATGAGCGTGTCTGTTCTCCTCAAAGTGAGCTGTGGCTTGGTGTTTGGTGTGGCACCACTGTCTTCTGTTCTGCACTGAGTCCTCCCAGCTTGTTGGGTTGATGCCTCCCCTTTTAAGATTACCTTCAGTATGTCTTTGAAGCTCTTCTGCTGCCCTCTGCAAGCCCTGCTTCCCTGACTTAACTAAGAGAAGAGTACTTGCTTCGGGAGGCGAGTGTCAGGCATACATACAGTGACCAGCCCAGCGGAGTTGGTGTTTCATGACTTCCGCTTCTATATTACTGATATTGGCTGCAGCAAGAACGCTGATGTAAGTGTGCCTGTCTTCCCAGCTGATCCTGAGAATCCTCCTGAGGAGGTGCTATTGGAACCACTCCAGCTGCTTGAGATGTCATCTGTAGGTTACCCTGGTCCAGGGCTGTTCCTAGGGGTGTGTGGAGCCCAGGAGAAATCAGCTGCCACCAGCTTGTGGCCCCTGCTCTGCATCGGTAGTTGGGCCAGCGGCTGGATATAGCCTGGTGCGGGGTGGCAGCCAAGACCCCGGGTGTGAGGGGTGGCAGCCAAGACCCTGGGCATGTGGGGTGGCAGTCGGGACCCCAGGCGGGTGGGGCAGCAGCCAAGACCCCAGGCACAGGATGGCAGCAGAGCCCCAGTCATGCAGGTCGGCAGCCGAGACCTCAGGCACAGGCCGGCAGAAGAGCCCCAGGCACACGGGATGGCAGCCGAGACCCCGGTCATGCAGGGTGGCAGCCGAGACCCCGGTCATGCAGGGTGGCAGCTGGGAGCCTGGGCATGGGGCAGCAGCCAAGACCCCGGGCCCGGGCAGCAGCAGAACTCCAAGCACATGGGGTGGCAGCCGAGACCCTGGGCACACAGGCTGGCAGCAGAGCCCCGGGTGTGGGGCTGGCAGCCGGGAGCCTGGAATTGCTGCAGTACTCCCCTAATTCCCGTGCCTATGTCTTCTGGGATGCACTGCATTGGCCAATCACACCGGCCAGCAGGGCCCCCCAAAGCATGGGGCCTGGAGCGATCACCCTGATTCGCCTTACCCAAGGGACAGCTCTGTCCTTGTCTCACACCCATAGAGAAGGGTGAATGTCAAATATAAAAGGAAGGGTAACAACCTTCCTGTACACAGTACTACAAAATCCCTCCTGGCCAGAGGCACAATATCCTTTTACCTGTAAAGGGTTAAGAAGCTCAGGTAACCTGGCTGGCACCTGACCAAAAGGACCAATAAGAGGACAAGATACTTTCAAATGTACGAGGGGGGAAAGGCTTTTGTCTGTCTGTTCCGTGTGCTTGCCGGAGAGAGATCAAGAAAGCAAGCAATCCAACTCCATTAGAATTAGTAAATACTAGCAAGGAAATGCATTAGTTTACTTTTGTTTTGACTTGTGATTTTCTCTGTGCTGAGAGGAAGGTGTATTCCTGGTTTTCTTTTCATAACTTTAAAGTTTTTGCCCAGAGGGAAATCCTCTGTGTTTTAAATCTGATTGCCCTGTGAGATTAGCTTCCCTTCTAATTTTACAGAGGTGCTTCTTTTACCTTTTTTCTTTCTCATAAAGTTCTGTTTTCTTTTAAGAGCCTGACTGATTTATCTATTGTCCGAAGATCCAGGGGTTTGGGTCTGTGACCACTTTGTAACCAATTGGTTAGGATATTATTCTAAAGCCTCCCCAGGAAAGGGGGTGTAAGGGCTTGGGAGGATATTTTGGGGGAATAGGAACTCCAAGTGGTCCTTTCCCTGATTCTTTGTTAAATCACTTGGTGGTGGCAGCTTACCCTCCAAGGGCAAAGAGTTTGTGCCTTGGGGAAGTTTTACCCTAAGCTGGTAGAAATAAACATAGGGAGTCTTTCATGCAGGTCCCCACATCTGTACCCTAGAGTTCAGAGTGGGGAGGGAACCCTGACGGTGAGTATGACAACTGCCTTGTAAACCAAAATCTTGGTGCCTGTTTGCAGATCCCTATCCCTGAAAACTCGTTTGAGTAGTGTCCCAAAAGATGTGCTGGCACAGCAGATCCTGTATTCAATTTCTGTGTCAATGCTGGCTGTTTGGGAGAGGTGGCTGCCAAGGTATGGCAAATGGTACACATTTTCCAGGGGTTCTCCACTGAAGGTAATCTGTGGAGTACGAAGAATAGTTTGTACAGGTGAGGGCTGGTAAAGTACCTTGGTTTTCCTGATGTTGAAGGAGAGACCCAGGCTGTGATAGGAATCTCCAGAAAGATTTAGGGTGCTTTGCAGGTTGGCCTCTGTGTGTGCGAGAATGACGGTCTTCTGCATACAGTGATGCCAATTCTCGTGATCTTAGATTTTGTTTGGAGACATAGAGATTGAGGAGTTGACCATCCATATGATGCTCAATCCAGATTCCATCAGGAAGGCAGTCACGGATGAGAATCACGATCACGGCAAGGTAAACGAAGAAGAGTGTTGGAGCAATGAAACAGCCCTGATTGGCATCAGTGCAAATGATGAATGGTTCAGTCTCTGAGCCATTGCACAGAATGCTGGCAGTTACTCCATCATGGAGTAGTCTGATGATGGAAATTAATTTCTGGATCCTACTAGACTCGCCTTCTCCCCGTTGCTGAGGAACTCCTCCCTGTTAGGGGCTTATTCCTTCACCCGCTTACTTCCCTGGTCTTTCTCGCATGAACAGAGAGCAACAATACCCGAAGTCCAAAGGTGCAAACAATTCGATGTTTATTGGGGTGAACTTCCAGCAAGCATGATTCCAGTTTCCTTCCTTAGTGTCCCCCTTCCCAGCTCTGACACCACAGAGCCTTACCTGTGTCCCTGTTCCCACTTCCCCCCCAGCAAAACATGATTCCAATTTTGCCAACCCCATTCCCTGTTTCCATTTCCCCCACACACAGACTTCCTGAGTGACTGCAGACTATATAGTAAAACTTGAGTTCTGCTTAGCTATACCTTAACCAATCATTTTACTGAAATTTAACTAACCAATCCTAACATACTGTAACATGATTATTTAACCAATTATACCCCACCACCTTAATTAGTTTACACCCAGCAGAATTAATTATACAGCAGTCAGGAACAATCACAGAACCAGACAGAGATTATACAGACAAACAATAAGGAAATGGGGACGACAATGATAGAACAAACACAGAAATGAGGATTTCACATCCCAGCTATTGATAAGTGAGTTCTTGCCAGACAGGATGCTATCAAACTAAGTTTCCTTTTACATCTTCTAGGCACTTCCTTTTTCTGGAGGTGATAGGAATACAATCCTGTCCTGATAGTGCCTAACAGCCTAATAGCACCTTATCTCAATGGGAATAGTTTGGAATGTGAGGATGTGACCGGTCGCTTCCCAGCTTATGGCTGCCTCTGCTGCTTAGCCAAAGGCCTTAGCCTAAGAACAGGGCCTCAGACTGTCACAGTAAGAGAAGGCCCTTACACCAGCAGACAGTGGTTTTGATTCTTTCTTTTATAGCTCTATAACTAGCTAAGTGATAAGAATACACCTAAATTCTTGGAGTATAGGCCTTTATAGACAGGCCTGAATATCTATATCCTAACACTCCCCAAATCACAGTGTGGCTTCAGGACATCCCAGGCACAATTGACATGAGCTTTGTGGTATGACACATTTGGGAGAACTGTTCACAGCATTTGTCAGCCTCACCAAGGCCGTTGACTCTATCAATTGTGATGCCCTGTGAAAGGTGCTGTGTAGGTTTGGCTATCCACCTGAGAAGTATAGTTATAGCAGAGGAGTTACAATTAAATATGTACATTCTGACATGTGTGAGACCCCATTCCTGTTTTACAGTGCCTGTTGGTCCTGTTTTTTAATTTCTGTCACACTTCTGAATAATGTATTGGTGTCCTAGTGGTGAAAAATACCAATCCCTGTATTGAAGCAATCAGCACAAAGAGAATATTTCATCAGTAGGGAACACCTCACAAATCTCTCAGATTTGGTGCTTGATGTGCAGTCCTTTTCCATCCCAAACTAACATGGAAAAGGGAGTAGCAACTGCATAGCAGCTGTTTTGCACCTCATGCATAAACCTGCAATGTGGATAACCCATGGAGTGAGTGCATTATATCTCACTTACTCACTCCCTTGTGCAAGCACATACAGTGGCTCATGACTAAGCTCTTGGTTTCTAAATGTCGGTTGCTATATTTGTTTGCCTTTTAGTTTACTCATCAAATTTTGGAAAAGGTTCATTTTTACACTTAATTTTTTTAGGATAAAATTAAAAGGAACCAAGAAAAGGGAGCTGGATTGATCCTTGGCAAAAATTGATTCAGCACTACATTTTTCCAAGGAAGCTTGACAAGAAGCATTCTACTCTTGTAACCAATGCCAAGTCATACCCATTCTTGGGTCCATGGCTGCAATAGAAAGTAAGCTTTGGCAAACTGACATCTAAAAGTTAAAGCACTCTGAGAGCAAATTCTTCTCTTAGACCTTTATCAGTACAAGATGGCAAGGACTTGAAATCCTAATGAGAAAATAGTATTTAAAGTGATGAAGCTCTTGAGTTTCAGTTGTTTACTTTTAAAAGGTTGCATTCTGGAGTGTGTTTGTTTCCAGTTCCTAGTTTTAACAAGGATTGCCTGTGCCCGTGTCAGAGCATTATCACCATAAAAAATATCTAGACTTCAAAAGCAGGCTCTTTATAGAGGAAGATTTTCTCAGTTCTTATAGCTTTGTAGAAAGATGGATAGAAATATGGAGAGGAACTCAAATCTACTTCAGGCCGCATTCAGAAAGGAATGAACAGAGTAAAACAGAGAGGAAAATATGTAAGTGTTTTCTGAAAAAAAGGCTATCATATCCATGCTGATAGAAGTTATAGCAAAATTGAATCCATACACATGAATGCTATAAACTAAATCTGATCAGCTGGATAATCAACTGAACATAAGCTCCCAGTGTAATGCTGTGGCCAAGAGAGCTAATTCAATTCTTGAATGCATAAACAGTGGAATCTTGAGTAGAAGTAGACAGGTTATGTGAGCTCTATATTTTGGACTAATGCAATAATGTGACAGGTCTGGTGTACACAATTCAAGACAGATGTTCATATATTGGAGAGGGTTCAGAGAAGAGCTAAGAGAATGAGTAAGGAATTAGAAAACATGCCTTACAAACTCAAGAAGCTCAATCTATTTCGCTTAACAAAGAAAAGGCTAAGGGGTGACTTGATTACACTTTATAAGAACAAGTATTTAATTATGGACTCTCCAATCTACCAGAGAAATGTATAACCCACCCAATGCGTAGAAGTTGGAGCTAAGCAAACTCAGACTGGAAATGAGGCATGCATTTGTAACAATGGTAGTAATTAACCATTGGAAAAACTTACCAAGAGTTATGTGGAGAAGGTGAATAAGGAAGTGTTACTTATCCCATCACATAACATAAGAAATAGAGGTCACCCAATGCAATTAATAAGCAGCAATTTAAACAAACAAAAATAATTGCTTCACACAACACACAGTCAACCTGTGGAAATTGTTGCAAGGGGATGTTGTGAAGGCCAAAGTATAACTGGGTTAAAAAAAAGAGCTAAATTCATGGAGGATCACTCCATTGATGGCTATTAGCCAAGATGATCAGGGATGACACCCAATGCTCCAAGTGTCCCGAAACCTCTGACTGCCAGAAGCAGGGAGTGGGTGACAGGAGACGGAGCATTCAGTAATTGTCCTGTTCTCTTCATTTCCTCTGAAACATCTGGCACTGGTCACTGCCAGGAGAAAGGACACTGGGCTAGATGAACCATTGGTATGACCCAGTATAGCCATTTTTATTTTCTTATGTGGTAGACTCTCCATCAGTGACAATTTATAAATCAAGATTTGATGGTTTTTCTAAAATATATGCTCTAGGAATTATTTTGGGGAAGTTCTATGTTCCATGTTATACAGGAGGTCAGACTAGATGATTGCAGTGGTCTCTTCTGACCTTAGAATCTATAACTATAAAGTATATTTAGACTTGTTCTGTATTGTAGATCCAAACTGTGGCATTATAGTCATCAAGCATAAGGTCATATGACTGGATTTGTGAATGACAGAACAGCATTTTTTCATTCTATTTTATAATAATGTTATAGTTGACTTGTGAAAGGATGTAATATTCTTGGTGGGAGGTGACAGATTTTCAAACCTGGGTCCCTGAAGTGAGGCTCCTAAATCAATATTTAGGCACCTCACTAAGGCCTATCCTGCACCATTAAAGTCAATGAGAGTTTTGCCACTGGTTTCAATGAACCTAGGATTAAGTACTAATTAGCCTGGTTTTCCAAAATTGGGTACTCAATGTTTTCAAAAAATCAAGCCACTTGTTTAGGCACATACAATTTTGACTTAGGAGCCCAATTTTAGGCACCAAGTTTTTGAAAATGTTGGCCTTTATGCTTGTTGTTAGAGCTGGGTGGAAAATGTTTTTCCCCACATGGGAAAATGTTGATATTTGATAAAAGAAAAACTGAAAACAAGATGTTTTTGGCTTGAAAAAAATTGGGTTTTGAAGAAAAATCAAAATTCTCTGTGGAAAGCAGATGCTTTCCATTAAAAAATAAAATAAATGCGTTTTGTTGCACACCCAATTTTCTGTCACAAATCAGTTGTGACGGAAAATTGAGCAGCCTTAATTCTTATATGTTGTCCATCAATTAGTCCTCTAAATTCCCCATGAATATATCCATCATTAACCCCTTGTCTTGTAGCATCTTTAATTTCTCTTGCACTGCAGATGTAGGATTCTTTTTGCTGGAAATTCAAAAAAGTTAGTATGAATTTACAAAATAAATAAAGGTTTTACTGCAGATAAATGGCTTGTTTAATGGATGAGAAATGCTGTCAAGTTTAAAGGGAAGGAAACCTTTGGAGTATTTGGCTATGATTAGTCACTGTCGTATTTTAAATGTACCCAGAGTATGATTTTCATATATGGTTTAAGTTTAGAATTGATATATAAGCAAGATACACAAATAGTAATAAATAAATTCAGCAATAGATATTTTCACTGACTGCTGAAATTGAATATGAATTAAAATTAAATATCTGATGGTTTCTCTAAATAAAGTTCACAGCATATCACACAGGTAGCAACTGAACCAATGAAGTTGGCTGACTGTTTCTTTGTATCTTTCCAAGTTTAACAAATATTCCAATAAACCTGTGCAAAGGCCTAAGGAAAAAAATCAACAATGATAATAATTTCACTTCCAGAATGCCTTAGAAGTGAAGGTCTCAAAGGTCCATGTAAACGCGAATATGCATTAAGCATCAATCAAAGCAAACCTGTGAGGTTTGAAACTCATAGAAGCTCAAAAATCCAATTTGTCCCACAAGAAGGGAATTTGTTTACAGAACTAAATGTTCAGGGTTGGAAATCCCATGCAGGACAGGTATAATGTTAAGATATTATAATTTTACATAAATATTATTATTCCTCATTTATATGGGAGAAACTGAGGCACAGATAGATTAAGTCCGTGGCCCAATGCCACAAAGAAAGTCTGTTACAATACTGGAAACAGTTATATTGAAATGTCACCATGAATCCCTGTTCTGTTTAAAATATGAATAAACTATACTTATAGTAAGATACAGCTGCAAAGTGCAGGTAGACTGTGGTGATAGGCACCATACAATACCCAGAGAGTTAAATGGACAGATAGATAGATGTGCAGATGCTTGCATTTTTTCAAGAATGAAGGAGCTCCCAGTGTAATATTGTGGCAAAAATTACATTAACAATGAGGCAATGGGTAAAACTGATATTTCTGTTTATATTGTAGCATAAATTGAGAATTATGCATCATGCTGCAAAGGGGGAAATTATATGGCCGTTTGCATGACTATATAATCATATTTCACCCAGGCCCTCTCATGCCTATATAATACATAGCACACACAAGTATTCTTTACAGCTTTATAAAAGTTCAAGTTGCTTTGTTTAAACTGGAAAATAAATAATGTCGGGGCCTGATCCTCAGAGGTGCAGTAGGAACTCGGGGCATTCAGACAGCAGGCTATGGACACAGTGTAAGATGACAGATAGCTAAAAACTCTCTGTAATTAAATATTTTGAAGCATGTTGAAAGTTTTTATTTGAAATACTTATGGGCCCTGAGAAATAGAGAATAGCATTAGTTTAATAGCTGTAATTTAGTGCACTCTGGCCACACATCCTTAGAACACCCCTCTGATTCACACTATATACTGAAGACAGACCACAGGACTGATGTACAGCATATATACCACTTCTACAGTGGCTGGAGATGCCATCTGAAGGAGGATTATTTTCAGGAAGTCATTTGCACCGGTGTGTCTGCACTGCACTGGGAAATAAACCTCCTAGCCTGGGTCCACAGCCTTGTGCTAGCAAGCCTTACACTAGTACTCGAAAAATAATTGTGAAGATGTTGCAACGTGGGCTGGAACTCAGGCTCTGAAACCTGGGAGGAGAGAACTTGAAAGCCCAAGTTTCAGCCCAATTTACAATGTCTACACAGCTATTTTTAGAGCACTACTGTGAGCCCAGCTAGCGTGAATCTATTGACTCAGGCTGAGAGGCTCGTTCCCACATGCAGTGTAGACATACCCTTAAAAGTCCCTTCAGGCTGCCCAAGCAGTGTAGCTGGGCATTATTTAAACTGAGAACTGGGCCCTTTATAATAATAATAATACGTTTACATGGAGTGTTTCAACTTATCTAATCAAATTGTCTCTTTTCAACTCCTGATACAGTTCTTCAAGGTCTGTTACCAAAGCAAAGGTATAACACAGATTGTTGCGTGGAATGATTTCTCAGTCACGCTAATGATATGTAACTAAAACACACCACAAGAATCATCATGATCTAAGGTTGTAGCTAGAAATACATCATTTTAGAGTTGCCTTTCTATGATGTATAGCAGCAAGAAATCATCACAGCAAATCACATGCTGTAGGAGACCTTCAGCAGTAGATGTTTTCAATATTTATTTCTTTTAAAGAAAATCAATTCAGGTGATTGGCAAAGTGAGACTAACTTTACTGAACTGACCAACTCCATACATCTTTCAAAGCACATAAATAGACATGTTCAAGACCAAAGTCCAGTGGGTCCTCTCTTTCCAATTGTTGGCAGCTATAGCTCAAAAGGTATTCTTTATCAGGAATTCATAAGGGATGTTATGGTTGGAAAAGTTGGTGGAAAAAATAAATCTATAGAGAAACTTAAAGTGACTCTTTGAGTGATGACTTCTTTCAGTCATGGGTGGAGATCAGCAAAGATTGAGGTGGGACATGGTTTGTGACTCACTCTCCATCTTCCAGCGCTAAGATATGGCATTCATAGATTGCATGTTTCAAAATGTGAATCTTCTTTACAAAAGGTTTGATTCCATGCAGGGTTTTTTCCCTTTTGTGAATAAAAATCTGGAGACCGATAGGCAAGACTGAGTCAGAATGGCTGAATAATAATAAATAAATGGTAATTAGAATGAATATTTTGAAAAATAGAACTCAAATGTGCCTTTTTTAGACTGTGAAGGATTCATGCAGGGTTCATGCACTTGGCAACATTCAGGGCACACCCTGAGTGTTGTGTAGGAGCAGTGCACACATGGCTCCTCTCAAGGGCATGAACCTTGGAAACTCGCCCAGAGGACATGAACCGTGGGAAGCCTCCCAGGACTGGGCTCAAGGCCCGAGAGCAAGGAATGCGGTAGATAGAAATTGGTAAATAAGAATATTAAACAAAGCCAGTGTATTTCTTTTATCTGTTGGAGTATGTAATGCGCAGGAGGAGGGGGAGAATAAAAGAGAGGATGGAAAGCTGACAAGGCAGACCAGCCTGCTTGCTTGCTTAAAGCCTTGTTCTGTCTTGTATTTGAACCGCAACAAGACTGTGAGAGTTAAGTTTGTTCATAGTTTATACTTTATAAGAATAAAGGGCCCGAGTCTCCTGATACTTAAAGAGAGATAAAACTGTTGATATGTTATTATTACTACAATTAATTACAATAGTTGTATACCTCTTTAACAGGAGAATCAGGTCTATTGTAATAACAATAATACATTTGGTTTATACATTTGATCACGGTGATGGTGAGCATGCCTTGTTCTTCCTTATTGTCTTTTTTCTTTAGTTGTGTTTATTTTTATTGTGGGACAGGGTGAGGAGGAATGGTACACAGGAACGGGGCAAATAAAAGGAGCAAGGGAGCAAGAATAGTAAAAAAGAAGACAATGGACATTAAGAAGAATGGACGGACGGGCAGTTGGGAATAGAATTGCTGGAAGAATGGAGGGGAACAAGGAGGGCAAAAGAATGAAGCTGGCATCAGACAGAGAAGGATGTACAAGACAGTCTGCTGATGTCCCTAGTGTCCAGGATCTGTGAAGGTGCTGGGAGAAAAAGGAATTGTCTTTGCTGATACTGCTCCTCGCTATTCTTGTGGAAGTCCAGGCTGCTTATGGCAGCTAGTTATACCTTGGCAGATTATACTTTGAGCCCTTTAGCGTGGTAAGGAAATTAGGCCATAGGGTCCTGATGTCCCTTGACTGGGCTGTTAGAGTCTTGTGGATGGGAGGGAACACCAAGGGGGCCTTTTCTTCCCCTGATGTTGCTCCTGGGCTGTTGCTGGGGTTGTCCCTGCTGCTTCCAGCTTCTACCCTGAAGGTCCTGCTCTGCTTCCCCCAGCACTGGGTGAAGAGACGCAGGCCCCATACTTATGTTTATAGTATGGGGCAATGTAGACATTACAGTATCCTTAAATGTGCTTGGTTTACAAACGATGTGATAGGTAAGTGCACTGCAGTCATTTAGCAAACTTAACTGGTATATGGAACAAAGTGTTTTTTGCTTTTTTTAAAAAAAAGTTTTGAATAACTAAAAATGACATCTCTAGTAACATATGATGAGGTAGACTTGGAAGCTGGATTCAAGGTTTATAGGATTTCATTTTTCTCCTATTGATATGTATAGTGATGAACTGAGAATCTTACATGATGTTTAGTATGTCTCAGTATGTTCGACTGTGCACTATATTCTAACTTTATTTAACTGGGATTGTGCAACATGAGATTTGCTGTTTAATTATACAATTAGGTGCAACTGTTAGAGATTTATTCCATTTAGATAGTATTCATACTTTCACTCTGTGTAAGCCACTCATATATCCATACTTCGAGTATCGGTTCTCAGGTGCTATAGGGCCTCATTGTCAGGATTTGAGGTAAGTGACTGTTCAGCTCACTCCCAGGTCATGCCCTCTACTCCACTCATCTTTTTGTGCACATGTGTTCAGCCTACAAAGAGCCACCCAGGCTATGTCTACACTGCAATTAGATACCTAGCCAGCTAACTTGGTCTCTCATGTCTTAGGCGAAGGGGCTGTTTAATTGTGATGTAGACATTCCAGTTGGGACTGCAGCTCGAGCTCTGGAACTCACCCACTTCAGAGGCTCCTAAAGCCCGGGTTCCAGCCTGAGCCCAAAGGTCTATGCAGCAATTAAACAGCTCCTTAGCCCACGCCCCGGGAGCCTGAGCCCGCTGGCATGGGCCAGCCATGGATTTGTAATTGCAGTGTAGACATACTTTCAGAAACTCCTGTAAGGGAAAGCAGAGGAAGTACATCTCCCACTTCTCTGCTAACATCAGAGGGAAAGCTCTGCTCTTTGGCTGCTCTCTGTCCTCCTTCCATGGTGTAGTGAGAGCTCCCACTCCTGTTTCAATCTATTTCAACGACTGCAGTCAGCACCTTTGAAAATTCCACGCCTGCTTATCTGTGCCTGAGACTCCATGCAAACAAAGAGCTCAGTGCCCATTTGAACTTGTGAAAATTTGACCCCTGAGGTGAACTAATTCAATAGCCAGGTTGTACAATACTTAGCATGGCTCACATTCTTCTATCGCCTTCAGCTAGATTTTCTGACAGAACCTTTTGTAAATAAATTTAAAACAAAACCCATTAATTTCACTTTATTCTTGAAATGTGTCTTAATAATCAAACTCTTTCTAATTTGAAAGGAGTTTCACCTTCACCAGTTAACTTATCTTTTAAGAACTGAAACTATCTACTCTAAGATTATTTTCGGCTTATAACACTTCTGATCAGAAATATCACCCAGCTAGCTATATACTGGAAAAAGTTAGGGCACAGGAATATTGTCAGTCATAAAATTCATATAAAAGATCACAATTCTGTAACAGATCTACAGTAATTATAGGCAGGTCTGGTAATGTCATCTATGTAACCCTTCTGCCCGTCAGAGTTGGCAGCAACAAGGGCCAGGTTCAATATCTAGGGGATCCATTCCAATAACACAATGCAAACTGGCTCGAACCCCCACCCAGTGACCTGGGACAAATATATACCACCCCCACTGGGCGCCTCCAAGAGGCAATACTTCCCCTCTCGCAAGCACATAGTCTGAGTGTAGCAAAAAGCCTTTTAATAACAGAGAGAAACAATGTGGCATTATGTTGGGGAAACACCACCAACAGGATTCATAACACAACCCATGAACAAAAAAACCCCACCCCAAGCAAATTGGGGCATGCCCCTTTCCCTTTGGTTCTTGAGTCCAGCAACCCAAAATCACCCAAAGTCCCAAAAGTCCAATGACCCAAAAGTCTCTGTCCCTGGTCAGGGCAGCCCCAGAGTTTGAAAGTTTATCTGCGGAGCTTTACCTCCCAACCTGGGTGGAGTTGGGTCGGGGGTAAGAGGCACCTTACATGATCTGAAGCTGACCGCCCCACAGCTCCATAGGCCTTCGCTCTGCCAGCCGCCCCACGAACTCCTTCGCTCAGCTCCGCTCCGCGGCCCACCAGCAGCTCCCACAGTCCTACAAACTGCTCCGCCAGCCTGTCCACAAGGCACTCCAGCCGTCCCGCAAACTGTTCCACAATATATCTTCAGGCTCCCCCACTACTTAACACAACACTCAGTGATTTCAGCTCTTTGGTGAATTCAGCTTGTAGTAGGGGAGCCTCAGTGCTGGTGCACTGTTAGCCCAAAGTGAGCTCAGCAGCCTGTAACTAGACTTCTAATGAAATCAAAATTAGCTCTGATATTCCACAGTGGAGAGAGGAGGAAGTGCAATTAGCATGTAAGGCCCTCACCAAGGGGCCCATGCCACCAAGTATTAATACTTGTCCCCAGCCTCTCTCCATTCACAGAGTTTTGGACCCCATGACCCTTGCCTAGCGAGTGCCACTTAGTTGATGGTGAGTCCCTCCATCATAACAAAAGGCCACGTACAGTTCCAAGCACAGTTCCCATAATCAGGGTAATAATTTATTCTTCCTGCCCCAATAACAGAGACACTGGGGATCCCACAGCAGCCAAAGTGACCATTTGGGCAGCTATGGCCTCATTCTAGGCGGGGTGGGGTGGGTGTGCCTATGCAAATGGGATCGGCCCCTGAAGTTCTTTTCCACAACTTGCCACACCTCACCGCCAGATGTCAGGGTGGAGCTCATCCTGACACTGCTTACATCTATTATCAATTTTGTCTCACACTTCCTAATATAAAGCCCCGTTTTTAGGTTCTTATAACTTTGTCCAAATGGGCCCATCTTTAACAATTTAGGCTGAAACTTTACATGCTGTCTGTCTGTCGCAGGCTGTCTTTTTTAAATTTCAGTCAAAACGCGTGAGCTAATTCCAAGGAATGGGCAGTCCTGCCTAGCAGTCACGGCTGGGCTGGGGTCCACATGTCACAGATGGTAGTCAGTGAACAGTGGTTGGAGATATCACTAGAGCCGGGTTCAATGAACAAGAGTTGGGGTTAAGGTTAGGCTGAGGCTGGAGACCAGAGGTAGCACGAGGCTGGAACTGGGAGTCAGGAATCAGGATCGGAGTCAGGCCAGGATTGGAGACTGGAAGTAGTACCAGGCTAGAGTTAGGGGACAAGAGCTAGAGTCAGGTTGGGATGGGAAACCAGAGATCAGGAGACAAGGTGAGGTCTGGAGTCACAGCAGGCCCAAAGTCCATGTTGTTGCCCAGGCAACTTTCTGGGCACACTCCAGGGTTAAATAGAGTGGTCAGCCAATCAGAGAGACACAGGGAACTCTGGGTACCTTGAGCAGTACTTCCTGAAATGTCTATTCTCCACAGAGTTCCCTGACTACAGCTCTGCATGGCCTCCCAGTGGCCCTGTTGGAATGTCCACCATCCCAGACTTGACAGAACAAGGGTCTATGCCTGGCATCCTTACAAATATGTAAGGATGTTACATGTTAAAAAAATTTGGAAACCCTTTCTTTGAACAACTCTAATGCCCCCTGCTTTGGAGCAGGGATTTAATTTCGCAGAGAGGTGTACTCTGTGGTTGGGATCCATCTTTTGCCATTCCTGTGAAAATCCACCCAAACTTGGCAACATTATAAGACTTTGAAAAGTCACAGTTCATGCACACTCATAGGGACTTACTAGAGGTTATTGGCTAAAACATCTGAAGATTCCATCCTCATTGAGCATGTGCCATGCCATCCTTTCATAGCTCCTAGTGCTGGTCAGACTGTGCAGGCACCATTCCCACACAGTGACTGAGGGTTATCCCAGTGGAGGGCTAGAGGAATGAAGCCAGGCATTCTCTATAATGGCTATTCCAGGCCAGGATACAACCAGGAACTGGAACTGAGAGGTGGGATCCTGTCTCTTTTGTGCTCTCATGAGCAACGTGTTGGCACCCAGGCAATTTGGAGAAGGAAGCCCTGTGATTCGAATGGAGAGGGAACAAATGCCAGATGAGGGGAGAAAATGGAAAAAGTAGATTGGGAAAAGGTTTCTGGAGAGACTGGAGCTGGAAGGAGGGAAAGAAGCAGACTGGGAGGGAAAGGGTGGTTGGGAGTGGAGAGGGAAGTGGGGTATGGACTGAGAGTCAGTTGGCTGGGTCGGGGGTTAAAAACTGAGATCAGATGAGGAGCCGAGTAATGGCTGGACAAGGAGACTGGCACTAGGAACCAGTGTGCGTGTAGTGGGAAGAGGTGAGGGCAGGGGAGAAGATAGACCCTGGAAAGGAGATGGTATGTGGGATGAAACCTGTATCTAGCTGGGCAAAGAGATTTGGACAAGGATCCAAGGAAGAGATTGGAAGAAGAGTGAGATTAGACGTTGCCCCCCTATACTCCAGAATTTTTGAATTCAAACAACTGGAAAATTACTGGAGCAAGGAACTCTTTAAACTTGGCTTGTTTTCTGAGTCTCCTTAAGATGTAAGGCTTAAGATAAGATTGAAGAAAATTACTTCAGTCATTTTAAAGTCATCTCAATGAGCATTTAATGTTGCCAATTTCTTGCATGTGCAGCTTGATTTTTAATCATATTTTTCAGTTTGAAGTTCAAATTCTGACTTTAAACATTTAGTGCTTTAAAACTTCTGATGCAACCAATTTTCTGCTCACTTGTGGCCAGATTTTCCTAAGAGTTCGGCATGCAGCTGCTCCCAGTGAAAACAATGGGGGTCTTTGGATGATGTGCTACTTTAAAAAATCTATTAGGTCCTAATGCAAAGTCCTTGGACGTCTGTGGAAACACTCCCATTGACTTCAGTTGGCCTTGGATCACACACATGGGACAAGAGTTTCAGAAATTCCCAGCATCCATAACTGGGGCCAGGGTTGTTTTTTTTAAAAGAGGCCCCACCTGGCACCTAACAGCTCCCATTGTGACACGTATGGCCAGGTTTTCGAAAGAGCTTAGCTCATGACATGTAACTGGTGTGCCAAGCTTTGTTTCTTTCAACGTGTCAGATGTCCATGGACCTGATTTTCCATCTTCTTACAGCCATGTAGTTATTTACACTTGTGCAAAGGGAGTGGGTATACAGCAACCATCCCGATTTTGTTAATTTCACACTCACTTGGCCCTCACTGTGCACTGATATAAATGGTCATGGGGACTTAAGGCCCCCTTGTGCTTCTTTCACCTGTTTCCTTCCTTTTTCTCCAGTTCATGGCAGGATGCTAAGGTGAGAGCTGCTCTTTTTGTACTCCAAATAAATCGATATCTTTCCCACACAGGAAGAAGCCAGCTCCAATATAGTGAAGCCAGTCTTCGTTCATTCTGTTTTTTTCCAGAAGCCCTTTGGCTGACTGGTGTATATTGAAGTTATCCCAAACCTCACCTGATGGGGCATATCTGGGGATGTCACAGGATGACTTTTTTCCTCTCCTTCCCACCAAGTATTTTTCAGAATAGAACACCTTAAAGTCTCCCTCTGGTGCCATTATAACAAATTTAATTTGGCTAAGAAGATAAATGGTGACAAGTATGACATTATACAAATGCTAGTTCATATGTCCAAGCCACCTGTTATTCTCTATATAAGCTATTTGTGTAAATAAATTTCACCCATATTCTTGTAGTAAAATACATGTCCTTTCCTAGCATAAGTTAGTGCTTTCTTATTCAGGTGTTTGATACTGTACACAGACACAAGTAGCCTTGTGGCATCCCTCTTCTCTTCAGAATATTTTCTCTCTCAGAGAGGTCCCCTATTCAGCTACTTTTATACTCAGGTATAAAGACCTAGGTTATTTTGCCTTTTGAAGATCCTTGATTCGTGAATCATTCAAGTTGCCCTCTCTTGTGGCATCTCCATTTCTATAATAGCTTTTTAAATAATATAATGACCAGATATGCACATCAAATGTGGCCTTACAAATCCTTTAAGTGCCATTATAACTTCTTCAGTTTATATTCAATACATGGTCTATTTATGAATCTCCCCATCTCTCTTATTATTGCTCTACTGATTTATTTTATCGGATTTAAAGTTTTAACCACTGACTTCAGATCTTTTTTTTCTACTTGGTGTTCTGAAGTACATGATAATAAAGTTATACATCTCTCCCACTCTCTTTCTCTCTTCTCCACCACTAGCCTATGTATTTTATGTTTTTGAATAGTGATTTGCATAAACTACTTTTATCTCATTGTTCTCAGTTTGAATTTTATTATCCTCCTTTTTTAACATTTGCTGCCTCCATTTTATAATCTTACTTCACATTCCTTCTTTCAGGTAATTCAAATAAAATCATTTGGCCAAATTCTGCTTTTGTAACACTGGTGTAAATCTGGCAGGATTGCATTAATATATATATGTAATTACTCCAGACCTGCATTGTGTAGAAGAGTGCAGTATTTGCCAACCTGATAATATTATCCTTCTGAATCCATACTGGATGTTTGTCAGCTGATCTTAAAATACAAAAGTGTGCAGCCAATGTTTGATGCACCCTCTTCCTGATTACTATCATCTGTCCAACCATTGTTGCATATGGCAAATAACACTGTAACTTTAAGCCAATCAACATAACTGGTTGCTGGTCCAAATATCAATGGTGAACTAACACACTGCAAGATTGTTGTAATTTTGAGGTACATGACAAGCCTTATAGAGAGATGTGAAACCTGATGGTTTTGGTTCACACAGGTTATGGCAAACCTTACTAATGAGTTGAGCTTGCACCATTTCGCAATATCTGAATTTTGACTGTAGTTTTAGGTTTATCCAATGTGAGCTCGGAGGAGAATTATGTGCTCTGATTTAGCCGATAATATTTTTGTTTCTGTGTGTGCTTGTCAAGGTTCCTCCCCCACTCTGAACTCTAGGGTACAGATGTGGGGACCTGCATGAAAAAACCTCCTAAGCTTATCTTTACCAGCTTAGGTCAAAACTTCCCCAAGGTACAAAATATTCCCCCCGTTGTCCTTGGACTGGCCGCTACCACCACCAAACTAATACTGGTTACTGGGGAAGAGCTGTTTGGACGCGTCACCAATTTGCCTAGGTGACTACAGACCGAGACCCTTGGATCTTAAGAACAATGAACAATCCTCCCAACACTTGCACCCCCCCTTTCCTGGGAAATGTTAGAATAAAAGCCTTACCAATTTGCATAGGTGACCACAGACCCAAACCCTTGGATCTGAGAACAATGAAAAGGCATTCAGTTTTCTTACAAGAAGACTTTTAATAAAAATAGAAGTAAATAGAAATAAAGAAATCCCCCCCTGTAAAATCAGGATGGTAGATATCTTACAGGGTAATTAGATTCAAAAACATAGAGAACCCCTCTAGGCAAAACCTTAAGTTACAAAAAAGATACACAGACAGAAATAGTTATTCTATTCAGCACAATTCTTTTCTCAGCCATTTAAAGAAATCATAATCTAACACATACCTAGCTAGATTACTTACTAAAAGTTCTAAGACTCCATTCCTGGTCTATCCCTGGCAAAGACCAGCATACAGACCGACACAGACCCTTTGTTTCTCTCCCTCCTCCCAGCTTTTGAAAGTATCTTGTCTCCTCATTGGTCATTTTGGTCAGGTGCCAGCGAGGTTACCTTTAGCTTCTTAACCCTTTACAGGTGAGAGGAGCTTTCCCCTGGCCAGGAGGGATTTCAAAGGGGTTTACCCTTCCCTTTATATTTATGACAGTGCTTGAGAGAGAATACTGACCAATATTTCAGAGATTGATTTAAAAAAGCTTATCATAATACCAGGAGTTGATTGTGCCTGAGAATATTTAAATAAATAATATGTGACAATGCTCAACTGCTGTTTACTTTATAAATAAATCTAATCACCAACCATCGATAACAACTGATCTGATTGGGATTTTGGATGAGTTGGTACCAGGCTGTGATATAAATGTGAGCCTCTCAGGTGGCTGTGACTGATTATCTGAATTTTAAACTAATGTCTCTGCAGGGCACATGCAGTTTTAGTTTTCATCCAGCACTCAATGTGAAAAGCGTAAACTCCTGAAATGTAGCTTTTGAAAGCTGAGATGGGGAAAGCTAGGAGCCTAGGGGGCATAAGGAAGAATGAAGGGGTCTGATTAGACTGAGCTTTCAAGTAAATGGTTCTGTGTTTCTTCCATTTCTATTTATCACCTTTTTATTTTCTATTTAAATATTTCAGTCATTGCATCTTTTCATTCATGTTCTTGATTGGTGCTGGTGATTTGCTCCTATCTGAGCCCCGGCTTATTGTGTACAGTTGCTACTCTGCCTGTTATTTTAAAAACATTTATTAACAATGAAAGGGGGCAATGGAGGAACTACTGGTTTATTTTAGGACCAACAAAGCTGTTCCCTTTTTACATCCCCTTTCCACCAGTGTAAATGACTAAAAACAACAAAACAAAGGACAATCTCTGCCCTAATATATTTTTTAAAAAAATAAATGATTACCTATAAAACCTTTTCAATTATTTCCAATGCACAAAATCCTGTTAAACACTAGTATGTATTCTCGACTTGGATTCTGTATGATTAATAACAAGTATTTCTGTTGTGCCATAGCTTTTCATGGTGCTTTTCAGAGATTTAATCAAGCGAATTGTGTACAATCAAAATTGGACAAACACATCAAAGTGATGAGTCATATTCAATAACAAGTAAATTGTGTAACTAATATTAATTAGAGATCTAGGAAGGATAAGACAAAGGCATTTCAGAGCACTAAAGCAGAAGTCAACAGTGGAAAGCAGTCACAAGAAGAACAGAGGGTTTGAAGGAGGAAGAGGATTTTTCTCCTACCATCTTCCCCCAAATACAAAACAGTAATAAATGAAATTGTGACTAAATTAGGACTTAATTGGCAGCACAAAGAATTGATGGGATAAATCTCATGACTGGAATAGAATCATAGAATATCAGGGTTGGAAGGGACCTCAGGAGGTCATCTAGTCCAACCCCCTGCTCAAAGCAGGACCAATCCCCAATTAAATCATCCCAGCCAGGGCTTTGACAAGCCTGACTTTAAAAACTTCTAAGGAAGGAGATTCTACCACCTCCCTAGGTAACGCATTCCAGTGTTTCACCACCCTCCTGGTGAAAAAGTTTTTCCTAATATCCAACCTAAACCTCCCCCACTGCAACTTGAGACCATTAGTCCTTGTCCTGTCCTCTTCTACCACTGAGAATAGTCTAGAACCATCCTCTCTGGAACCACCTCTCAGGTAGTTGAAAGCAGCTATCAAATCCCCCCTCATTCTTCTCTTCTGCAGACTAAACAATCCCAGTTCCCTCAACCTCTCCTCATAACTCATGTGTTCCAGACCCCTAATCATTTTCGTTGCCCTTCGCTAGACTCTCTCCAATTTATCCACATCCTTCTTGTAGTGTGGGGCCCCAAACTGAACACAGTACTCCAGATGAGGCCTCACCAATGTCAAATAGAGGGGGATGATCACGTCCCTCGATCTGCTGGCTATGCCCCTACTTATACATCCCAAAATGCCATTGGCCTTCTTGGCAACAAGGGCACACTGTTGACTCATATCCAGCTTCTCGTCCACTGTCACCCCTAGGTCCTTTTCCACTGAATTGCTGCCTAGCCATTCGGTCCCCAGTCTGTAGCGGTGTATTGGGTTCTTCCGTCCTAAGTGCAGGACCCTGCACTTATCCTTATTGAACCTCATCAGATTTCTTTTGGCCCAATCCTCCAATTTGTCTAGGCCCCTCTGTATCCTATCCCTGCCCTACCACTCCTCCTAGTTTAGTATCATCCGCAAATTTGCTGAGAGTGCAATCCACACCATCCTCCAGATCATTTATGAAGATATTGAACAAAACCGGCCCAAGGACCGACCCCTGGGGCACTCCACTTGACACCGGCTGCCAACTAGACATGGAGCCATTGATCACTACCTGTTGAGCCCGACAATCTAGCCAACTTTCTACCCACCTTATAGTGCATTCATCCAGTCCATACTTCTTTAACTTGATGACAAGAATACTGTGGGAGATCGTGTCAAAAGCTTCGCTAAAGTCAAGAAACAATACATCCACTGCTTTCCCTTCATCCACAGAACCAGTAATCTCATCATAGAAGGCGATTAGATTAGTCAGGCATGACCTTCCCTTGGTGAATCCATGCTGACTGTTCCTGATCACTTTCCTCTCATGTAAGTGCTTCAGGATTGATTCTTTGAGGACCTGCTCCATGATTTTTCCAGTGACTGAGGTGAGGCTGACTGGCCTATAGTTCCCAGGATCCTCCTTCTTCCCTTTTTTAAAGATGGGCACTACATTATCCTTTTTCCAGTCATCTGGGACTTCCCCTGTTCGCCACAAGTTTTCAAAGATAATGGCCAATGGCTCTGCAATCACAGCCGCCAATTCCTTTAGCACTCTCGGATGCAACTCGTCCGGCCCCATGGACTTGTGCACATCCAGCTTTTCTAAATAGTCCCTAACCACCTCTTTCTCCACAGAGGGCTGGCCATCTACTCCCCATGCTGTGATGCCCAGCGCAGCAGTCTGGGAGCTGACCTAGTTAGTAAAGACAGAGGCAACAAAACCATTGAGTACATCCTCTGTCACTAGGTTGCCTCCCTCATTCAGTAAGGGGCCCACACTTTCCTTGGCTTTCTTCTTGTTGCCAACATACCTGAAGAAACCCTTCTTGTTACTCTTGACATCTCTTGCTAGCTGCAGTTCCAGATGCGATTTGGCCCTCCTGATTTCATTCCTACATGCCCGAGCAATATTTTTGTACTCTTCCCTGGTCATATGTCCAACCTTCCACTTCTTGTAAGCTTCTTTTTTATGTTTAAGATCCGCTAGGATTTCACCGTTAAGCCAAGCTGTTCACCTGCCATATTTACTATTCTTTTGACACATCGGGATGGTTTGTCCCTGTAACCTCAACAGGGATTCCTTGAAATACAGCTAGTGCTCCTGGACTCCTTTCCCCTTCATGTTAATCCCCCAGGGGATCCTACCCATCCGTTCCCTGAGGGAGTCGAAGTCTGCTTTCCTGAAGTCCAGGGTCCGTATCCTGCTGCTTACCTTTCTTCCCTGTGTCAGAATCCTGAAGTCAACCAACTCATGGTCACTGCCTCCCAAATTCCCATCCACTTTTGCTTCCCTCACTAATTCTTCCCGGTTTGTGAGTAGCAGGTCAAGAAAAGCTCCCCCGCTAGTTGGCTCCTCTAGCACTTGCATCAGGAAGTTGTCCCCTACGTTTTCCAAAAACTTCCTGGATTGTCTATGCACCGCTGTATTGCTATCCCAGCAGATATCAGGAAAATTAAAGTCACCCATGAGAACCAGGGTGTGCGATATAGTAGCTTCTGTGAGTTGCCGGAAGAAAGCCTCATCCACCTCATCCCCCTGGTCTGGTGGTCTATAGCAGACTCCCACCACTACATCACTCTTGTAGCTCACACTTCTAAATTTAATCCAGAGACACTCAGGTTTTTCTGCAGTTTCGTACTGGAGCTCTGAGCAGTCATACTGCTCCCTTACATACAGTGCTACTCCCCCACCTTTTCTGGCCTCCCTGTCCTTCCTGAACAGTTTATAACCATCCATGACAGTACTCCAGTCATGTGAGTTATCCCACCAAGTCTCTGTTATTCCAATCACGTCATAATTCCTTGACATCACCAGGACCTCCAGTTCTCCCTGCTTGTTTCCAAGGCTTTGTGCATTTGTATACAAGCACTTGAGATAACCTGCTGATTGCCCCTCATTCTCATTATGAGGCAGGAGCCCTCCCCTCACAGCTGTTTCTGCCTGTGCTTCCTCCCGGTATCCTGCTTTCCCACTTACCTCAGGGCTTTGGTCTCCTTCCCCCGGTGAACCTAGTTTAAAGCCCTCCTCACTAGGTTAGCCAGCCTGCTCGCAAAGATGCTCTTCCCTCTCTTCGTGAGGTGGAGCCCGTCTCTGCCCAGCTATATTGGTATAGAGGGGGATAGCTTGTTCAGGAAAGACAGTCTAGAAAAAATAGAGTAGGCATTGCATTATACATCAAGAATATATACACTTGTTCTGAGGTCCAGAAGGAGGTGAGAGGTGGACCAGTTGAAAGTCTCTGGGTGAAGATAAAAGGGGAAAAAACAGGGGTGACATCATGATAGAGGTCTATTACAGATCACCAAATCAGGAAGAGGTGGTAGAGGAGGAATTTCTGAAACAAATAACAGAAATATCCAAAACACAAGGCCTGCTAGTAATGGGAGACTAGCTACCCAGACATCGGTTGGAAAAGTAATATGGTAAAACACAAAATTTACAATAAGTTCTTGGAATGTACTGGGGACAATTTCTTGTTTTCAGAAGGTGGAGGAAGTAACCAGGGGGGCTGCCATTTTAGATTTTATTTTGACAGACAAGGAGAAATTGGATGTGAATCTCAAGGCTGAAGGCAATTCAGGTAAAAGTGATCATGAAAGTATAGTTTTTTATGATTATAAGGAAAAGAAGGAGTGAGAGCAGCAGAATAAGGACACAATTGTGTCCACAGTACCCCAAATTCGAGCCGGCAACGTCGATTTAAGCGCTAATCCACTTGTAAGGGGTGGAGTAAGGAAATCGATTTTAAGAGCCCTTTAAGTCGAAATAAAGGGCTTCATTGTGTGGACGGGTGCAGGTTTACATCGATTTAACGCTGCTAAATTCGACCTAAAGTCCTAGTGTAGACCTGGCCTTTGAGAAGTAGACTTTAACAAATTCAGAGATTTGGTAGGTAAATCTGGTAGATTTTTGGGGAAGAAAATGTATGGGTAAAAGGAGTTCAGGAGAGCTGACAGTTTCTCAAAGAGACAATATTAAAAGCACAAGAGCAAACTAGCCCAGTGCAAAGGACAGATAGGAGGAATAGTAAGAGGCCAGTAGGACTCCATTAGGAGCCCTTTAATGAGCTGAAAATCAAAAGGGAACCCTACAAAGAGTGGAAACATGGACAAATTGCTAAGAAGGAGTCAGAAGAATAGCACAAGCTGTTACCTGGGGTTTTGAGAACCCAAAGCAGTGGCAACTTTTCTGTTTTTTTCCAGGCGGTGTCAGGAATAAATCAATGGGGACACAGTTCCTCCATCTAATATATTATTGGTATAAACCAGAGTGCTTTTACTTAAAACTGTTTTTATAAGATCTTAAGCACACATACATATGTGTTGTTGTAATAAGTTCAGAGCATGTTTTATTTTTATATATATATATATATATATATATATATATATATATATATATATATATATAAACCGTTATATTTACCAAAGTTAAGATGGTTTTGGGGAATCAACAGCCAGGCTTCCACAGGGGCCCACCTTCTGTCTAGCTCCTGGGGAACTTAGAAGTTAGATCCTTCCCCAAAGAAAAACTTCCCTGGGCTTCTCCAAACCACACTTTCTAACTAAACTTTTCGTAAATTTTCTCTGAACAAAGCACAGAATTCATAATAGCCTCTAATAAGCTAACGATTTCCCTAGGAACAGTCAATAACAATTCATTATTTTCCTCATCAGAAAAACATTTCTTGCCATAAAACAATAAAATGTACATGTCAGAGGCACCTAAAACCAAGGCTGTCCAAACATTCCTTCTGTTTTCATGGAACTTTAACTCCCTGTCCCAACCTCCCATTTTGATAGCAGAGATTTTCCCTAGCTATGTAATGTTTGGATTTCAGCGGCCAAAGGTCGAACACACAAGATGAATGATTTGGGTGGCACAGATGAAATACACAACCCCTACACTGGCACCCTTTTCCTGTAACTTGTGTATGGGACATTGCTGAGGGAAAGGAGGCATTGATCCCCAGCTGGCTACCACTGGCAGCAGGTGCAACATGAAGCAGCCTTGAGATAGCTCTGACCTGAGCCTGTGGACTAGTCCAGTGAATACTGGCCTCAGAGTTATCACTGCACCCTCTCCTCACTTGCACAAAGTGTTCCTCAACTGGACCTTATGAACTGGTCCCTTATTTGCATTGACAATAGTGCATTAAGTTCACCTACACCTTTATAGTAACATTATTTTTTTTACTGTGCTACTTGTATTGCTCAGCAGCCTGTCTTCCATTAGTACATCATGTAGTTGCAATTGACTAGAAATCCTCTCCTTGCACATAGCTCTCTTAGTTGTTAAGGAAACAGGGAGGACTTGAATGTTTATGCGCTCCAAGTATAGTGTACAAAGACTGAGGTATTAAAAGGGCTCTATTATACTAAAATAGCAAGTGTAAGGAAGGGATAAAAATGCCAAGAGACAAATCATTACCAGAGGAAAAATACATTTATATTAAAATGTATAATTAGAAACTAGATTTTTAAAATCATCTTATAGCACTAAAGGGCAATTCTTTGTTTTAGTCCAGCTGTGCTCTCTGGAGGCTCAAATCAACCACCTGCAACCCCCAGCTATTTATTGTAGCCTATTTCAGGATGTCTGAAGACTGCAGCTCAAGTTACATTTTCCCATAGGACCACATGCTAAAGGTCCACCTCCTCCAGCCCCTGATCTACCACCTTCTTCTCCCAGTGTTGCCCTGGCTTGCACCTACACCAGGGGCTGAAAAGGGAGCAGCAGAGAACTCCTGTTGGCAACCTCACCCTGTACCTGAACGGAGGTAAATTTCCCGCATGCAGGTGTGATGCATTAATAGCCCCTATATGCCACTACCACAGAGTATAGGGGTGAAAACAGGGGTCATGATGTGTTTGTAAGTGTCTGATTGTGCAACCCCTACTCATGTTGTTGATCTTTGCTCACATTAGTGTCTCATTGCCATCAGTGAGATTACTTGCATGAGGAAATGCTCATTACAATGTATAAAAAGCTTGCATAATGAGACCCATGCATTGATTTACTGACTCATACTCTCTCCCACCTCTTAAATATTCTGATAGCTGAGTCCATACTGAAAAATAGCTTACTGCACACCAGGCTCCTGTACAGCAGCATCTTTCCCAAACTGGGTTGTTGTCGACAGGTGCACTAATATATAGTGCCTGTGCTGTTTCATTATATCTTTTTATAAGCCTTAACGAGCTTCGTAAAGTACTCAAAATTCACAGACACTGAACAACCACATGTATTCCCTTTAAACACTGGATACCAGAACACAGAAATGTAAGGAGGCTTTTCAAAATCTTATTTACCATGGAGGAGGTTTTTACCAATACACATTGCTCCATGCTGAACTAATACAAATGTACACAATTTCCCCCCTGAGGACAATGAAAGAATATCACACCTTGTATGGCACTATCTTTTCTCCCCATCCTTGTCCAGACCAACAATTACATGTGTCATGTACTTCCACTGGCTAGGATAGGCAGAGGGACGGAAAAGCCTGTCATAATTGCAGATGGCATGTTTTCTTTTAGCTTTTTTTGCCACTAGGTAAGAGATAAATTGTTTTAGTGGTATTCCTCATTATGAGTAGACTGTCGTCTCAAGATAGAAATACCTTACCTCCCCATAAAAAGTTAAATGAAAACTTTTCATTTGAGCTGACTAACAGCTTTTGACAAAACCATCCTCAGAAAGGAGAAGGAAATGTTGAAACCTGCCACTTAAAATGATGCTGTATTAATAGTTTGCAGTGCTGTGGTAGTCCTGTTTTTCAGGATATGAAAGAGAGACAAGGTAGGTGAGGTAACAACTTTTATTGAACCAACTTCTGTTGGTGGAAGATACATGCTTTCAAACTCAGACCTGAAGAAAAGCTCTGTGTAATTTGAAAGCTTGCATCTTCCACTAACAGAAGTTGGTCCAATAAAATATATTACTCATCTACCTTGTCACACTGTGTTAACTGAGAGTCCCGAAATGGTCCCCACATTGAAGATCCTCAAAAGAGCTGCAGAAGAATACATGTGGTAATAGAGGAGTCAGCAAAAGTCAAACTACTGGGTATGATACTCTGACAAAGGGGAGGGGAGAGAAATCAGCTTATGACCGAAAAGACATATTATGTTATTGGTACTCTGGTCTAAACACAGAATTCTACATATTGCTGCAAAAGGTGTAACAGCCACGGACTGAAACATTTTCACCTATCTCCTAGATATGTAAATATCTACAAAACCATAGCAGCACTAGAAAAAATGGTCAAGTTTGTGGGTGTGACGGTTAACCTGCTGAAGTCTAAATGACTGTGATAAAACTGACTGTCTAGCCTCATTTCTTTTCAATTTCTTGGAACAAGAATGAGCTGAAGGGACCGCTATTATAAAGGCTCTTTCACTGTTATCACTGTCTAGAAAATACAGTAAAGTCATCTTTTCCATCAGCTGTCAAGAATACGCTGTTCTCCCACTTTGTTTATTTTTAATGCAATATGTATCTATTGTGTTGAGCTCTGTTTGAAATAGGAAAGTATCAGGGAACAAAAAAAAAAGTTTTATGTAGGCCAAGATTTTTTTTTTTAAATGGATACCTAAAATTATGCTGCTAACCACCTAAATTAAGTAGCCTTTTTTTTCCAAGAGGATCTAGCATCCAGCGGCTCCTAATGAGGCTTGAAGGCTTTAACATTCAGCTTTCCACAGCTCCACATGGATCATTGTGGCTATGCCCCCTTTCTCCTAGAAATATCCCTGCACCAGGAAATGGGAACCCAGTAGGTGTAGGAACTGGAATGGCAACCTTCCACCCCTGATGGATTTCTCAGCATAGGGGAACTCCTCAGTCACCTATATCTGCTGGGTTTAAGACAGTACTGTGCCAGGAGTGTGGTGTTTCATTAAGCACAAAGCTTTAATACTTAAGCTCTGGTTCTGATTTACCTCACTCAGCAAGTTTTACACCTGTGGAACTCCACTGAGTTTCATGGTGTCACTTTCTGTTTACACCAGTGTAAATAAGATCAGAATCAGATTCTCTGTCTTCAGGCTATGGGATGATATATCAAAATGTAATGCCATTTGGGATATCAACCCTATAGAGATTGCATTGCAGATTCTAATTGCATTTCATGTGATCTCAGCAATCAGAGAATTGGCTCTGTAAGCAGCCCATAATTCATAGTTTTTAACATGACACTATCATTATCTATGGCAAATATTGCCATGTGAAGGTTATTGAGGATAAGATGGGTTTCCAAAAGAGAGATGAAGATATTCAGAATATTAACAGCAATATCTATCTACTTGATCTGAGACATATTTAGGATGAAAGACCTTTTTGGCCTTGTAAGGGTATCTATGCTGCTCATATCATTCTTCTTGTGGCAGGATATGTCTGAGTATTGTTAATGACCCTATGAACAATGAGGCTGAATTAATATAGCTAAGGAGAGAAGAATACAAATTTCTTGCTTCATAGAGATGATCAAAGAGATGATCTTTTGATGGAAATTTAGTGCAGCTATACAAACAATTGGTGCTTGAGCTGTAATTATGATGTATGTAGAAATGGGTATACCTATTTATCATATTCATAAATTGCTGTTTTCCCCTCTTAATTATGCGTGGCTATGTCTTCATTAAAATGCATAATTGTAGTAGGTCATTCATGTCATACAGATATGGTAAATAATTAAAATGTTGTGAAGCATTTAAAACCAGGTGGCTTGTTTTTACTAAGGCCCATTTACACTACTCTGCCAGTGGTGTACAATGAGTAAGGCTCTAATACACTGGCACATTAGCCCATAATGAGTGGAAGGATGGTGCAGTGGTTAGGGTACATATATAAGACTTGGCAGCCCTGGGTTCAAGTCATTGTTTTACCATGGACTCCCTGTGTGACCTTGGGCAAGTCACTTAGTCTCTCATTTTCCCAATTTGTAAAATGGGGTTTATAGCTTTGCCCTGTTTTGCAGTGTGTTGTAAGGATAAATACATTAAAGACTGTGAGGTGCTGAGATACTGCAGCAATGAGGGTTGTATAAGTACCCAAGATATATAAGGGCATTAGTGTAACAAGAAGCACGCCCAATAAGCTTTATAAGATGTAAATATCCTTGTCCAAGTGTAGCAATCCTTAACAATTAGTTCTTATTTAAGTGATTCCATATATGCATTCCACTGTTAGTGTGCTTGCACCCTGCACAGAGTTGTTAGAAATTTTTCCCTCAATAGTATCTGTTGGGACAGCTTGAGTGCCCTCTGCGTGCTGGTATAAAGATCCCAGCTGCCCCTAAGCTGCCTCAGTTCCTTCTTATCGCCCATGACAGTAATTGGAATTACTTGGCTTGCCTTAGCAAATGCTCTCAGTGTGTTCACTTGTAAATTAATTGTAGATAGATAGTGTAAGTTCTCTCTTTTTGGGGTACCCAATTTGGGAAATTTTCTGTTATTATGTAATGAGGGATGCCTTAGGCACTGGGCTTCAAGCACTGTGTCTCTTGTGCTAGGCCAATGCCTGTGAGTGACCCCCACTCAAGCTGCTTGAAGGGGAAGCTTGTATTCAGGATCATTCACAGATTTGCAAAGACTTTAAACCTAGGACAAGGAAAGACAGAGAAGCCAGGCTAAACTTTTTGCTGATGGAAGGAGCCCTGAGACCTAGTTGGTCAGACTCAGCACAGAGTGCCTCAGCACTGCTTAGGAGTGCACCTTTTATGTTGTCTGAGTCCTGACACTGTTCACAGGGCCATCTCCATTGCTCACAAAGAGGCATAAGACTGCTAAGCAGACTGCTGAGAGAGGAAGGTCACTAGCACCAAAATCTTCTGTTCTTGGGGATAGGAGTAGAGTACAGCCAAAACCTAAGCCCTTCTCTTCTCTGGCATTGCAGAAGCTGGCACTGTGGCAGGTGTCATCAAGTCTGGGGCCTGAGAGAGCACCTTCTACATCTGCAGCACTCCACCAGCCTGAGACTCTCTCAGACCTCACCACGTCTGAGATGTTTGTGGCCCCAAGAGATTTGCTAAGTCTTTCAGTGCCAGTATCTCCAGTGGTGCAGGACGCCATGCTTTCTGTACCAGCAGAGGGGTGCCACCGACATCGGTGACGTACTTGGTGCTGTGTCCTCCATTGTCGTCATCTCCATCAGTACCATTGAAGGGGAAGCCGGCAATGCTGGTACGCTGTGTCCATCTCTGGCTCAGCACCGGTCTTCAGCATTGTCCAGAGCAGCCACTCATTGGTCAGCAGAGGGAGAGTTGCCCTTTTCTAAATTGGAGATTGGTTCCTATGTTTCCCAGTCTCACTACTCTCCACCAAGGCACTACTATCCTGCTAGGGAAACTTTAGTGGGAGTGCTCTTGAGTGGGTAGTCAAGGGATCACGGGTGTCCACCACCTGTCCAGTGACCATTTTGGAACCTGTGGGATTTCCCCCCCCCCCCCCTCCCCAGTTTCTAGGTCATAGAGGAGACGTTCCTGTTCTGTGTCCTCAGAAAGATGTGTGTGGGATGGGTGGGAGGAATGCCTATTCTTCAGGCACCACCTGTTTCTGAGCCCAGTACCAGGCACAGTGTCAAGCAGCAACAGGCTGTTCAGGAGGACCCTTTTGGACTGCAAGTGGAGGAGGAGCAGCCTCAGCCAGTGTTGGTGTCTTCCTCCTCTCCTGATGAGGCAGTCTCCTCAGGGGGGACTTGATGACTAGAAGGCCAATCTTATGCAGCTCTTGGCGGTCCTTAAGCTATTACCTATTAATGAGGCAATTATGATCCCATTAAGGCTATCTGGCAGACCCTTTCATCCTTTCCCCCTTTCTTAATAAGTGCCAGATGTAAATATTATATTTCATTCAAGGGGTCTGAATACATATATTCTCATCACTTCTGCTCCTTGGCTCTCTGGTGGTGTCAATGGCTAATGAGGGGGAATGACAAGGGCAAGAAGGGGAGACCCCCAAATCAAAAGATACAAAATAACCTAGATCTGTTTGGTAGAAGAGTTCATTCTAGTAGGGGATTGCAACTCAGGATTGTTAACCAGCAAGCACTTTTGGGTCAGTATGATGTTAATGTGCGGGACTCCATTTTAAAATTTAGAGACATGCTGCCATAGCATGCTAGGCATGAGTTCTCCTTATTAGTTGATGAGAGGAAATTGGTAGCAAGATCTTTGCTGCCTGCTGTTCTGTATGCAGTAGACTTGGTGGCTAGGCCCATAGCTTCTGCAGAGGCCATGCACAGGAGCTCTTGTAAGCATTCCAAGAGGTTTCCATGAGAGGTCACTGTTTTCTAAGCAAACAGACTCTAAGCTCCACAGTTTGAAGGGCTCAAGAGCCACCTAAAAGTCTTTGAGGTTGTACACTCCAGCCCCATCTAAGAAACACTTCACCCACAGCAATCCCACCATTACTGTGTCCCTGCTCCTTGGCAGGGCCTGCAGAAAAAAGAAAAGTGGGGATTAGAACATAGAACACCCCCTCCTTCTGCCTCTACATCAGTGCCTTCTCCAGCCAGACACCAGGGGTGCTCAACAAGCATTTTGAGGGGGTGCTTGAAGATGCCATTCCACTTTCCATTATTCCAAATTTCATTTTCCCCATATTTGCAAACCACCTTTTCCACTTCCTCAGTGCTTGGTCCCAGATTACCTCAAACCGCCAGGTATTTAGCACTGAGGAAGTGGAATATACCCTCCAATTTTTTTCTATCCCTCCCTCCCCATTCTGCTTGAGGGACCACTCTCATGAGGAGATCATAATCCAGGAAGTTCAGCGTTTCCTTCAGGTAGGAGCCACAGAAGAGGTTCCTCAGTATCACAGAGGGAAGGGCTTAATCCTACTATTTCCTAATCATGAAAGTAAAAGGAGGTTTCAAACAAATTTTAGACCCGTGCCAGTGCAACAACTCTGAAAGATAAAGTTTTGCATGGTCACACTGGCTTCCATTATTCCCTGTCTGGAGGCTGGTATGCTGCCCTCAATTTGAGAGATGCCTACTTTCATGTGGCAATCTATGAATGTCACAGAAAGTTTCACAGGTTCATAGTGAGCCACTCTCATTGGCAGTTCACCGTGTTGCCTTTTGGTCTCTCATCAGCTCATTGGTTTTTCACAAAATGTATGTCTATGGTAGACGCTTTCCTGAGGAATAGAGGAGTACGGGTCTACCCTTACCTGGATGACTGGCTAGTGAAGGGCCGGTCCAAGGCTTAGGTTATCTCCACTGTTCAACTCGTCCAGTCAACCTTCAAAGCTCTAGGTCTACTGATCAGTTCAGACAAGTCTACCCTTTGTCCAGTTCAGAGGATAGAGATTATAGGAACAGTACTGGACTCTTCTCAGGCCAGAGTTTTCCTTCAGGCACAAGATTCCAATAGTTAAATCTCCTGTGGCAGATCTTGAGGTTCACCAAATCAAAACAGCTCAGAAATGAGGCTCTTGGGGCATATGGCCTTGTGCATGTATCTAGTCTAGCATGTCAGGCTGTACTTTGGGACTCTTCAAATTGGGTTGGACTTTATTTATTCACCAAGTTGTCACCATCTGAATACAGTACTCAGTGCCCTCATGGGTTCAGATTTCACAAGGTTGTTTGACAGATCCACTCAGTGTTTCTGTGGATGTTCCTCTTGTTTACCCTCAGCCTTCACCTACACAGGTGACAGATGTGTCTGCCCTGGGGTGAGGGGCTCATCTGGGCTTCCTCCAAACTCAAGGTTTGTGCTCCTCAAGTGGTATCTCTCTTCATTTCAATGTCAGAGAGCTACAGGTTGTCCACCTTGCCTGTCAGGCCTTGCTAGCTCATGCCAAAGGGAAAAGCCAGTTCTCAGAGACAGCACTGTGGTGATATTTTACTGCAACAGGCAGAGAGGACCTCACTCTTCCCTGCTTTGTCAGGAGGCAATTCACTTAGGGAACTTTTGCATTGCCAGTTCAATCAATCTTGAAGCTTCTTACATTCCAGTAGTGCAGAACGAGCAGGCAGACTGCCTGAGAAGATGTATGCGCCACCACGAGTGATCTCTCTGCCCAGGTGTAGCCAGACACACTTTACAGCAGTGGGGGGACTCTCCAGACAGACCTTTTAACAACTAAAACCAAAAAGAAATGCCTACAATTTTTCTCCCTACAAGGCCACAGTCCCATCACAGATGCTTTCCTGGTACCATGGACAAACAGGCTCTACTTCCCCCCACCCCCACTCCTATGCAGGGTGCTGCTGAAGATCAAGTGGAACCATACTTCTGTTATATTAATAGCTGCAGTGTGACCTCAACAGCAACGGTTCTCCTGGGCTTCTGTTGCCTGGGCTTGATTTCCCAAGACCATAGTTGACTGCTCCATTCAAACCTGTGGGCCCTTCATTTAATAACTTGGAGGCTACATTGTAGAGAAAAGTCTCAGAGCAAGTTTTCCATTTTTAAACAACAGTAGCAAGCCTTCTACCAATAGTAGCAAGCTGTCTACCAAAAGGAAGGTGTTTTTCTCTTGGTCTCATTAATCTGGGGTCTCCCCAATTCACTCCTCTATCTAGCATATCATGGGATATCTATTGCTCCTAAAACAAGGATTAATAATATTTTCTATCAAGGGCCACCTGGCAGCAATATCAGCTCCCCATCCTCATGTGTAAAACCATTCTATAGTCTCGAATGATAGAACAATCAGATTTGTGAAGGGCCTGAAAAGGTTTTACTCTTGAATAAGGGCACCGATTCTCTCCTGGAACTTGAACATAGTTTTGTTGCAGCTCATGGGACCACCCTTTGAACTTCTAGCAACATGTTCCTTATTGCACTTATCTCTGAAGGTGGCTTTCCTGGTAGCTCTCACTTTGGCCAGGAGGATGGCCAAAATGCATGGGCTGACATCCAAACTGCCTTATAGAAACATTTAAGGATAAAGCATATTTGCGCTGTCATCTGATATTTCTCTCTAAAGTGGTATCTAATGTTCATATTAGCCAGTCAATTTACTTCACTATGTTTTACCTAAAATCACACACCAATAGAGAGGAGCACTGTCTGCAACCCTTAGAAGGGCATTTGTGAACCCAGATAGCCATAGCAGATAGAATGAAGGGTCTCCGAGTCCCTTCACAAAGAATTTCATCTTGGATAACTTCTTGTATTTATTATGATCTAGCAGACATTTCCCTGCTGAGAAAAATGGCAGCACATTTCACGAGATTGCAATTGGCCTTGGCAGCATTCCTTGTGCAAGTCCCCTATCTAGGAGATTTGCAGAGTGGCAACCTGGTCTTCATTTCACACGTTTGTGTCCGATTATGCCATTACTCAGTACTCCATAGATGATGCTAAATTTAGATGAGTTGTGCTCCATACTGTGTGTACATGAATTTTGATCTCTTCTCCTATGTTAAAGCTTGTGAGCTACCAAGAGTGGAATACACACGTGCAATCACTTGAAGAAAAAAAAACAGTTACCAACCTTTTGTAAGTGTTGTTCTTCAAGATGTGCTTCACATGCCCATTCCACTACCCAACTTCTTACTCCTCTGCATCTCCGTCTGGCTGGAAGGAACAGAGAGAGGTCAGGGGCAACTGAACCCTTTATACTAGCATGCAGTGGTGTGCAGAAGCAGAGAGCACTCAAGACACTGGATGAGATACCACTGAGAAAAAATTCTGACAACTGCGCATGGGGGGTGTGCATACCAAGAGTGGAATGGACATGTGCAACACACCTTGAACACCACCACTTACAACCTTTTTTTTATACTGCATGTTTTCATAAGGGTTTGAAAGTGTTTTGCAAACATTCCTTGATTAACCATCACAACATTCATAGGAGGTATATATTCTTAGCTTTATTTTATAGCTGGGGAAACAGAGCCACATAAAGTGTAAGTGACCTGACCAAGATTTTATAATGAGTTACAGTTGGAAATGGAATTCCTGTCTTTTGTCACCTCAGCCTGTTTTTAACACAATACCATACTGCTTCCCTTTGCCTTACTTAGTCAAAATTCTTATTAAAGTCAACACTGGGGAAGCAAAATTCACACAAGAGAACTGACTGAGGAGTCCAGAATTTAGTTCATAACTACTATCTATTATTGTTCCATATAACTCCAGTGTATGCTTAATTTCAGCTCCACTGGTACGGAAATGTCTTGCTGTAAAGCAAATGCCAGTGCAACAAAGCAATCTATAATTCTTCCAGCTTCAAAGGATTTCAGTTCGTTCATAATAGGTGTTCAATGTTTATGTCATTTTGCCCAATCCATACATAATCTCTTCATCCTCGTAATTAGCTTTTCAATTAGTAACTCTGTTTGTGAGGACTAATGGCAGTTGAATAAAATCCATTATTGTTTGTGCTTGCAACTTTGTGATGACTATTGATGCTAATTGTCAAGGTTCCTTCCCCCACTCTGAATTCTAACTCTGAAAGACCCCCTAAGATTATGCTTACCAGCTTACGTTAAAAGCTTCCCCAAGGTACAAACTTTGCCTTGTCCTTGAACCCTATGCTGCCACCACCAAGTCTGTTAAACAAAGAACAGGGAAAGAGCCCACTTGGAGACACCTTCCCCCAAAATATCCCCCCTCAAGCCCTACACCCCCTTTCCTGGGGAAGGCTTGATAAAAATCCTTACCAATTTGTACAGGTGAACACAGACCCAAACCCTTGGATCTTAAAAACAATGAAAAATCAATCAGGTTCTTAAAAGAAGAATTTTAATTAAAGAAAAGGTAAGAGAATCACCTCTGTAAAATCAGGATGGTAAATACCTGACAGGGTAATCAGATTCAAAACAGAATTCCTCTAGGCAAAACCTTAAGTTACAAAAAGACAAAAACAGGAATATACATTCCATTCAGCACAACTATTTTATCAGCCATTAAACAAAAGGAAATCCAATACATTTCTAGCTAGATTACTTACTAACAGAAGTTCTGAGACTGCATTCCTGACCTGTTCTCAGCAAAAGCATCACACAGACAGACAGACCCTTTGTCGTCCCCCCCGCCCGATTTGAAAGTATCTTGTCTCCTTATTGGACATTTTGGTCAGGTGCCAGAGAGGTTATCCTAGCTTCTTAACCCTTTACAGGTGAAAGGGTTTTGCCTCTGGCCAGGAGGGATTTTATAGTTCTGTATACAGAAAGGTGGTTACCCTTCCCTTTATTTTTATGACACTAACCAATAAAAATATAAACAATAGAGAAATGGGTTTTAGGAAGCAAGTACAATATAGAAGATCAATTATATTTACACATGCAGAAACCAAACTTGAAATATCTCTTTTTGGTCTCATCAGATGTACATATACTGAACAGAGATAATATGGAATAAAACTAAGCACTTTAATTAAAAATAGCATAGAAATGGAGAAGACCTAGTTTTAAAAAATGAGAATGTAAAACAACATGGGACATGAGCTGTTTGAATGGTTTAGTTCTATAGAATAATAATAATAGTAATGTACTCCAGCTTTACACAAGAAAATCAGTTTACCATGGGGATTGCTGTTGTGACCAGCTAAAGAAATTATAAATAGTCTGACAGTGTAGCGAGCTCAAGGACTCACTGGCATGGCGCCTCCTGCTGGTCATCCTGGGAATTAGCTCTTTTCTAGCCCTTGGAGCACCCTCTGCTGACAGATGTCTCACCTGCCTCAGTCCCCATGTCCCTCCTGGACCCTGGTGCCCTTTTTCTCAGGGTTCTGCCCCAGCAGTACCCCCACACTCTGGGTCACCCCTCCCAGGGGAACCCCCAACGCTCTAAACCCACCTTGTCGCAGTGGCTACTGCCAGTCATCATCTAGCTCCTGCTCACTGGGGCAGACTGCAGTCTGTAATCCACTGGCAAGGGGGTTTGGACCAGCTGCCTCTGCCTAACCCCAAACTGTACCTCTGCAGCCCCAATACCTTCTTTAGGCCTTGCACAAGGCCTGCAGCCTGGGGAGTTACCAGGCTGGAGCTCCCCAGCACTGCTCTGCGCTAGGCACCCTCTTCTCCAAGGCAGCCTAGACCTTCTCTCTCTACAGCTAGAGAGAGATTTTGGCTTCTGGCCCCACAATTCTTTTATAGGGCCAGCTGTGGCCTGATTGGGGCATGGCCCCAGCTGTGGCTGCTTCCCCAATCGGCCTAGCCTTTTCTCTCAGGAGCAGGGTAACTGCCCCGCTACACATAGTAAAAGAATTAATATAAAAAACTTTAATTATACCTTACTTTTCATCTGTTATGAAGTTTATTTTAATTAGCTGTACTTTGGAGAAAACCAGACATAGTACATCATCTTTTGATGTTGCTACCTAACAAGTGCAATAGGGAAATAGATAATATGTTCTATGTTAATGACAACCACACTCCTTTTTCAGTCCTGCACCACTGAAGACAATGGGAGCTTTAACAATGATTTCAGTGGAAGCAGGAATCCTGGGGAACAAGTGTAATAATTAGAGCCAGGTGAATAATGGAAAAATTCATTATCTGCAAATATTTGTTAAAATAAAGCACACATTTGAGTGAAATTTGATTAATAGTGATATTCTTTAAAAGTGTCACAAATACTTATGGGAGACAAGATGGGTGAGGTAATATCTTTTATTTGACCAACTTCTCTTGGTGAAGGAGACAAGCTTTTGAAATACATGGAGCTCTTCTTCAGGACTGGGAAAGAGACTCAGAGTGTCACAGCTGACTACATGGTAGAACAGATTGTTTAACTTTAGCATAAATAGTGAACACATATGTCAAGGGAACATTCAAGGTGACGTGGCCTATTAATACCTCTGCTTCATAGGACAAAAAAGCAGGGGTTAGTGAGTTACAGATTGTTGTAATAATTCATAAATCCAGTGTCTTTATTAAGACCATGATTTTTATTTTCTAGCAAATGAATTTAAGCTGCCAATCTCATCTTTTAAAGGTTTCCTTTGAGGATTAGGACTGTGAGGTCAGATGTAGAGTGATCTTTTTATGAATAGTGTTCGCCCACAAGCAGTATGATGTTTTTGTCTTTTATCAATTTTCTGTATGAGTTCATTCAACAGCATAGTGAGTGTCTTGTTTCACCCACATAGTTATTTTGGGGGCATGTGGTGCACTGAATGATGTACATCACATGTTGTCCTATTGGGATCCAGGACGTGGGCGGGCAGAGCTCGTCCACTACAAAACATCACATGTTGTGATAGGCATGTATAGGACCCATGGATCTTGAAAGATGTATTGTGGCAGGTGTTGATCACGTATCAGTGGAGATATGTCTGGAGGTTTTGCATCTGTTATTTTACCAGGGTCCGGTGCCACTTTGAGTTGGTTATCGTGGTCTGTGGACAGCTTGCTTCTGATGATGAGCTTTGAGAGGTTGGAGGGTTTTTTGAAGGCCAGAAGAGGGGGTTCAGGAAATATTTCTTTCAGAATGTGGTCCCTATGATATATATGTTGTAATTGTTTGATGATACCCCATATGGGTTCCAATGTGGGATGGTATGACAGAGTGCAGGGAGTAAATAGGAGAGCCTGCACTCTGACCACTTAGGTACTAATTAGTGCCCTAGAAGAAGCTGATTGGGGGTAATTACCTAATCAGGCTGGTTGTCTGGGTGGGGCAAAAATTCAATTAACCTCATCAGCCTAAAGGCTGATAAGAGAGATACAAGAATGAAGTACAAGGAGAGAGATAGGAAAAGGGCTAGCTGAGTCTAGTCATAGGGGGTCCTCAGAGTAGGGAGATTTCTGTTCCCCTCAGGTCCTGCTTTAGACCCCTCTGGGCCTAAAGTTTAGCAAATATTGTAAATAGCAGGAATATAGAGGACTGTGGTGATACTGGTGGAGGGGAATCGAAATAAAATTTCACCGAGGCACCAAGTGCGTATGGTTTCTTCAGAAAGAAGTCGGGGGGGATCTGGGCTCCTGTTATAGGTGGTAGGTGACAACTAGAGGTGTGCAGTCAGGGGGATATTGAAGTAGATTCTTTCAGGGTATTTGGGTGGCCCATTCTATGATGTGATCTACTTCTCTGGTGGAGTGTCCTTGGTTGGTGAGGGCAGTTTAAGTGTGCTAAGGTGTATATCCCAGACATTCTATATTCTGTGGCATATGAGTGCTTTGCTGTTGATAATATATTTCTTGGTGAGTTTGGGGTGGTTCCTGGATCTGTGAAGGTAAGTGTGGTGATCTGTGGGTTTCTTGTATATAGTTGTCTGTAGGGTTTCATTGTTAAAATAGATAGTCACTGATACAAGAGGTGTTGTTTTGTTTTTAACTGCTCTATGCAACAACTGGCAATGCGCAGGACAGAGGCATATCACTGCATCTGCTGACAAGGAAAAACCTTGGAATGAGTTTAAAAACATTGTAAAAGTGTACCTCTCCAGATTGACATGACAAAAGTAGTGACAGTATCATAATACTTTAGCTTGCCTAAAACTGTAGTTAGTTTTAGAATTAAGGCTTTAGATTAACAATTAATGATAGTTTGAAGCTAAAAATCCAAAGTGGTGGACACACTGATTTTCTATTAAAAAAACATCAAAGATGGAGGATACAGACTAAATTGACCAACAGCAAGTAAGAAACAAAGGTCGAACAAAGTTCTGGAAGTGTGACTCAACTCACTCCAAAACACCTGCAGGGAAGAGGACAGAATAGCTATGATGTTAGGGCAGAGCTGATTGGTTGACCTTTCAAACTGAGAGCTCCCTGTGTGGGTGGCAACTCATTCAGCCAACCAGAGAAGGTCAAACTGAATATAAGGCTGGCTAGAAGTAGGCTTGGTGTGGGTGTAAGTGAGAGTGGAGAAGACAGAAGAAAGGAGAAGACCAGACAGAAGTAGCAGAAGAAGGAAAAGATCACAAGGAGCTACAGTATACTTGACAGAGCAAAAGGACCCTAGATAATTCAGGGAGATTGTAAAACTAATTTTTATGATAATTTTGATGATTTTTTGTGAAATCACTGAGTGTGCCTGTTAGGTGGCTTATTCCTTCACCCACTTACTTCCCTGGTCCTTCTCACATGAACAGAGAGCAACAATACCCGAAGTCCAAAGGTGCAAACAATTCGATGTTTATTGGGGTGAACTTCCAGCAAGCATGATTCCAGTTTCCTTCCTTAGTATCCTCCTTCCCAGCTCTGACACCACAGAGCCTTACACCTGTGTCCCTGTTCCCATTCCTGCCCTTAGCCAAACATGATTCCAACTTCCTTACTCCCATTCCCTGTTCCCATTTCCCCCTTTAGCAAAACATGATTCCAATTTTCTTACCCCCATTCCCTGTTCCCATCTCACACACCCACATGCCCACCCCCACTTCCTCATTGACTACAGATTATATAGTAAAACTTGAGTTCTGCTTAGCTATACCTTAACCAATCATTCTCCTGAAATTTAACTAACCAATCCTAACATATTGTAACATGATTATGTAACCAATTATATCCCACCACCTCAATTAGTTTACACCCAGCAAAATTAATTATACAGCAGACAGGAACAATCACAGAACCAGACAGAGATTATACAGACAAACAACAGCAAAGTGGGAACTATAATGACAAAACAATACAGAAGCTGGGATGTGAAATCCTCAGCTATTGATAAGTGAGTTCTTGCCAGACAGGATGCTATCAAACTAAGTTTCCTTTTACATTTTCTAGGCACTTCCCTTTCTCTGGAGGTGATAGGAATACAATCCTGTCCTGATAGTGCCTAACAGCCCAATAGCACCTTATTTCAATGTGACTAGTTTGGAATGTGAGGATGTGACCGTTCGCTTCCCAGCTTATGGCTGCCTCTGCTGCTTAGCCAAAGGCCTTAGCCTAAGAACAGGGCCTCAGACTGTCACAGTAAGAGAAGGACCTTACACCAGCAGACAGTGATTTTGATTCTTTTATAGCTCTATCACTAGCCAAGTGATAAGAATACACCTAAATTCTTAGAGTACAGGCCTTTGCAGACAGGCCTGAATATCTATATCCTAACAGTGCCTATAAGTAAAGCTGAATGCCTGCTTCTGAGTGTGAACTACCCCACTCATTTCATGACTGTCTGATCACCGCTCACAAAATGGTAATCTTACTCTTTCTTTAATGTTATAGTGTAATGCTGTTTTATACACATGCACAGAATATTTGTATGTTACATTGTAATAAATTCACTATTATATTAGAGGCCTTATGCATATGTATGAACCAACTCACAGCATTCACCAACTCACAACATTGTATTTGTCTCAGTCTGTGTAGTTTTCTGGGCAAATTAAATGCAACTCTTAACTACCACAGTGTATATTGCAGGATTATTATACTTAAGAGGCAAATAGCCATAATAATCCAGAGTAACATTGTGAGCCCCGACGACTGTAATATACTCCAACATCTAGGCCACAACCAAAAGCACTGCTTATCCTCTATGCACTTGTACTCCCAAGTGTTATATTACAGAATTGTGTACACTCCCAGCAGAACACTCCATACCCAATATATTACTTAACTGAATTATTGTCCAATGTACATCATTCCATCCCGCAGTGGTTCCTAGCATGCTCTTCACTTTCTCATTATTCCCATGGGGTCATGGAAAACATCCTTAATTGCTGTCCCATTCCAGGGTACCACAGTAACTATTACACAGGTGCTAGCCCCCCAGTTGAGCATTTTGCATTCTCATACACACTTCCCACTGGGTTGGCCTTCTGAAGGCATCCCTCACCCACGTCATGAGGTTCCCTGTTCATTGCATTAACCGCAGGTTCACCTCTGCTGCCCTCTACCACCCCATTGTGATTGCAGACAGTTGCTGTGTTCATTGATTTGCTGCTGCAATTTCACATTTTGGCTTATCAATTTCTTGGTTACTCAACTGTTCCCCGGATTCCATACACCCAACCCTGTGTTTCTGACTACCCACAAATCCCTTTTCTGGTGACAATTCCCACCAATTAAATTGTTGTTTTAATCCTTCTATGCATGTACTGCAGCTGGGGTGTACCCGGTCCACCCCCACCCCTGCATTCTTTGGGGTGTACCACCCATGTAATGAACTGAAAAGACATATTGAAGAGCGTTGATTGCACCTGCTCCCACAGTGGCTCCCATACTTCTCCCGTTGGGGGATGTTTCTGGCTCTGGGCTACAGCCAGCTTAGATCAGGATCCTTCCAGCTTGGCATTCACAATACCTGTAGGGTTATATTAACAGCAACTCTTGTTATTAGGAGCAACAATTGTTTCATTCCAGGCCAGGGAGTCCTTGGTTTCCCTTTGTGGGAAGGTCCTTGGTTTCCCTTTGTGTGCAAGATGCATGCAAAATAATTTATCCATCCTCCTTCTTAATCCCCATTCTGTGCCTTTTATTTGTGTGCCATGAACCCATTCCCACCCTTCGTTCTCCATTTCAATAGCAGCAGGCTGGGACCCAATAGGTCAAGGACTAGGTAAAGGCCCCTCCATTTAGGAGCTGGGAATAGATGGTGTTGTCCTGGAATCCAGTACATCATGTGATCTCCCACCTTGGGGAGACCATGCTTTCTAGGCAGATTATACCATGAATTGACCTTTGCTGCTGTATGTGTTAACCCTCTTTGTACACTATCCACCAAAACAGTAACAACAAGACAAACAACACGAAACACACAACACAATCTTTGTCGTGACAGTAGACTCATGGTACTCTGGGCTGCTCTTCCACTGGCACCAGCTTGCCTGTAGAGTATCTGAAAAACAAAAGAAATATTTCCCAACCCCTGGGTGAGGGCAGATTGCTGCTTAAAAATACCCCTTCCTTTTACAAATCTCCTTGCTGACTACAGGAAAAACAGAAGAATTACCTCCATACTTTCCTTGTTTTGTTCTATAGGTAGGCTAGTGAATTATCCCACTGTTCATTTATGAAATTCATGAGGTGGTGTACCTCAGTTTCCCCTCTTGTACAGCAGACCAGGTTTGTAATGGTTTTTCTGCTGTGCCAAGCTTTAAGGTTATTCACAGGTAATAGCTGAGAGGTAGTATTACCATGAGACTTCTGACATGAGATGTGCTTTAAATTACCATTTTCAGCATGCTTAAGAATTTCCCCAGAAATCATACTCATTATCCATTATTACAGGATTACTCACTAGCATTCATCCCAAGGTTTAACATTGTGACAATTTGATTACTCAGAGCCACCTCAAGGCTCAGTGTTTCTGACATTGATTTTTTGTACATTCCATCCCTGCCTTTGCTTCCGAGGTATACTGTCTTAACTTTTTGTTCCCCTCCTGCTATTCATTACCAAAAAGGCATCCAGAATCTCTGAGTTCTGGCTGCTCCAGCCAGGGCCACATTCTCTGGTTCCTATTTAAAAATATATTAAACTCTACTAAAAAAACATGGAAGGTACCCAAAGGGTCAAATTCTAAATACCAAAGCCACATCACACTAGCTACCCATGTCTGGCACAAGGGTCTGTCAGTGTTGCAACTTTGAATGAGAGATTCAAATGGAATTTTATACCATGGTCTTTTCTTTATTTAAAAAAAGAAAAGACCAATTTATCTTAAACCTACAAATAGGATTTTACAAACTTTGAGTGTTGGTTTAGGTCCTTATAACCTTACATAATTACACACACACAAATTCTCTTTTGCCTTACACCCCTTGCACTGCTTTCTTTATTTTCATACAACTGTACCCAAATTACATTCCCATCTTGTACAATCAGAGGCAGTCAAGTTAAGTTCCAACAGCTTATACTCCTGTAGTGATTTTGATTAAATCATATTTACAAACCATTTCTGTGGTAAGAGGGCCCATTTTCCTTCAGAATAGCTGTAAAGGCTCCAGAGGACAAAAACATAATGGTGGTAATAGCCACCTGCCCCCCACCCCCCTTATATAATTTGTTTAACTACCAGGGTTCCACCCAGTGTGATTGTACCAAGTTGCACATATATTTACATTTACATAGTTGGGTTTTGCTATCAAACCAAAACTTCTTTCTTATAACATCACAACTGTTACTCATTAACATCTTCACAACCATTACCTTTTAACATTTCCACAACTTTTAATTGTTTACTTCCCTCAAACTCTGTAGTATTAATTTCAGTAAAAGCTACTTGTAACTCTTCACTCACTTTAAATCACTTACTTCTGCATTCAATTTTTTAAGGTGGTACATTTTGCCTGTAACGACATAGCCACCCTGCAACACACAGCTGTCTCACCCTTTGCTTCGTTTACCTTTGGATTATTTAAAAAGGCAGTAAAACATTTGTCCTCATGGGCGCCCATGGGTCTTTTACTCCAAAAATTTAAATGGTATCCAGCAAACTTCTGTCATGCTTTGTCCAAACAACCTTTTCACATAAATATCCAAAGTACCCTCCATTAAAACTTCAGAAAACCAAAAGCATGAGAGAGGAGGGTGGGGTAGAAAGCAACCCTGCAAAGATAGTTTAAAGTACAGGCTAACAGCTAAAACAGTTAGGAACCCTTACACCTACATTTTTATCCTGGCTCTGGGAGAAGAGTGGGGGTTGTTACCTGCTCCTGCAAACCCTGAATTTGTTCCCCCAGTGTCTGTTGCTTTTGCTTGCACCCCAACTGAAATACAGGAGTGCCCTTCCTCATAACAGTTAATTGTTTCCAAGCAGCTCCATGAATTAACCTCCTCACTCTGTTTTTTCACTTTGAAACTTTTATTCTTCACTCTCCTAGGACCAAGTTGCAGCTCCTGTCTCCTAATGAGGTCTATTAACTCTGCTTCTGATTCCAAACCCTGTTTTGCTATCTTATCTTTAGCCACCTCTAACTCTAATTTACAATCCTCTGGTTGCCTTTGCTGGAGTAGCACCAAACTTGAAAGATTACAGGCAGCCTCCTATAATGCTGTCTTTATTTCAAACCTCTTACAAGTGGACTTAAGTGCCTCCTTTCCCTGGAAGGCATCTTGTATCCATAGGCATAGACCTCCTTCTGATACCCATTTACCAAGGTGGGTGAGCTCCTCAGCCAGCCCCCATCCCTCTAGGTCCCCTAGCACTGCTCCCATTTCCTTTTTAATCTCCTCTCAGGTAGACCCCCTGTGGTGTTTAGGTGATCCTTGTAATTATTAGAACTGGGAGCACTGGCTGTTGGGAGTCTGAAAGGACAGGAAACATCAAAGGTGGTGGGGGGGGAGTTGAGGAGGCTGAGTGAGAGCTACCGAGGGTGCAGTAGCAGCTTGGTAAAGAGGTTTCCACTTTAAGAATAAAGTCCTGTTGAAGTTTGTTAGTACCGTCCCTGGTTTCTACAACATTTTGGCAACGAGGATGGATCTTCTGCCTCTGAACCCACCTGCACCCTTTCTGCAAAGCCCAGGTGAGCCTCCAATTGCTTTTACTGCCTGGATCCATATGTTTGAGACTTATCTGTTTGCAATCAGTGCTACAGAGATTTCTGAAGTGAGAAAGTGTGCTCTGCTAATCCACTGCTGTGGAGCAGAAGGGTAGTGTATATTTTACACTTTTCCCCTTGCAGTTGATAAATATGAGACTGCACTCACTGCATTAAAGAACTTTTTTGTGCCAAAAGTGAATGTAGTAGCTAATCGCTACAGATTTTGCCAGCATGAGCAGAGAACAGGGGAGACTATAATGCAGTATATTGCTTCCCTGAGGAGTCTGATTGTAATTTGTGACTTTGGGAATATGGCAGATGAAATGATTAGAGACCAGCTCATTGAGAAAACAACCATGCTTCATGTAAGAGAACACTTACTTCCAGAACCACAACTTACATTAGAAAAAGCAATAACCATTGCTACTCAGATTGAGTCAGCTACAGCTGAAGCCAAAATAATGAGCATGGATACAGGAGGCACAGTCCAGACTGTGACTCCTTTGCAGAAAAGTTCGCTATTGCTGCAGACAAATGACTCCAAGAGAAAAATAGTTGAACAGAACCAAGCAAAGTGTAAGGCTTTCACAGAGAAGCGGTGGGGTGCTAAGGAAACAAAGTTTGAGTGTGGTTCCTTCATTAGAATACGAAAACCTGGAATTTTAAGGAGAGGGGACTATAAATTCACAGCTGCTCTTAAAATCATAGAGAAGAAGGGACTGTAAACCTATTGACTTTCTGATGGGCAGGTATGGAATGCTTCTTATCTTGCACCTGCCAATGCACCAAGAGGAGATTATGCCAACACCCAGTCTGCATTGGATGACTTCACCGTAGTATCAACACAATAAGACATTGCACTGGAACCGGGGCTTGAGATATAGTGTGTCAGACCCAGCATAGAGACAATAGATATAGTGTGTCAGACCACCTGTATGGACTAGAGACTATGTTATGTAGTATCTACAGTGTTTTCAGTGTAATATTTCTGCCAACAGTATAGTGTCTTGTTTCATATTTGTTTCTGTGGTTGGAACAACAATGTTTATTTTAATTGGGAGAGTTTCTTACGAGAGGAGGGAATGTGGTGTTTAGATGTGATGTTTAGATGTTGCTTGTAATTATTAGAAGTGGGAGCACAAGCTATTGGGTGAGGAAACAGGAAGTGGGGAGCTGAGGAAGCTGAGTGAGAGCTACCGAGGGTGCAGCAGCAGCTTGGTAAACAGGTTTCCACTTTAAGAATAAAGTCCTGTTGAAGTTTGTTAGTACCTTGCCTGGTTGTTACAACACCCCCACACCTGGAATGGGCCCAATTCTTCCATATACACTTATTCAAAGAGACCATTACCCCAGCTTGCAAGGACCTGCAACTACCATCATGAGAGCCTGCCATTCCCCCTCCAAGTAGCTGAACGAACTGTTGGGGAGGGAGACTTACCTGGCTGATACTTACCTGCCCAGTGTGATTCATCTGAGTCACAGCACCAAGATGTTAGAGAGCTTTCCTTTCACCCTCTCCTCTGGTTCTTGTCATGCAGACAGAAAGCAGAAGACCAGAAGTCTGAAGTGCAGGCAATTTAATGTTGGGGTTCATTCCAAAAGGCATATCCATAGTTCTACACACCAGCAGAGTCTGTTTCCCAGTGTTCCATTCCCAGTTCTGATGCCACAGAGCCTTTACTCCATGTCCCCCTTCCCCATTCTCATTTCTCATTCTCTATTCCCTCTTCCCCCTTCCTCCTTCTTAGCATGCCCAAATATACCTGCCATGCACACATACAGTCCCATCTCTTAAAACTTAGTCATGTTACATTTTGGGTCTGGTGTCTTCATCCCTTTTGTACCCCATGGGAGGGGTAAGGAGTGAGGCTGTGCTGTGCTCAGGGACAGGTATTTTTTTCGTCTTTTAGTGTTGTATACCTTCCCCCCCCAAGCCTCTTTGCCCCTCCCAACTGGTTGCTCGACTTTGCCTTGAGATAGGGGTTGAGACAATCTTAAAATGTGCTCTCGGGTAACACTTTAACTGCTCTTATTTGTTCCCATTGCACTAATAAATCCAGCTGACTAGGCAGAAGCAACATCACTGTGTCTTTGTCCCTTGTTTACACATACGAGTATCAAAAAGTCAAACCCAATATTCTATCTGCTAACTAACAGACCTATACAGTGCCTTGGGTCCAAATCTTGGGGTAACAGTCACAACATATAGTATACCTGATTCAGTGCACAACATGCCCCAACAACATTGATGTGGTTGAAATGAGACAATCACTATGCTCAGCCCATCCCTTCCATTTTTTCCCCCACTCTCCTTCATAAGCTCTTATGAAGCTCTATATTTTCTCTCACATTTGTTCTACCTCTGATGAGGGAAGATAGAAAGGTATTTGCCTGGAAATCAAGAGATATGTTTATCTTTGCAACAGACTTTGTGTGACTTTCCTGTTTCTTAGTCTCTGTGCCTCTTAGCTTTCTAAAATAAGTACAGTAATATTTTCCCTCACCACACTTGTGAGGGAACTTCATTAATGTTAGTAAGGCTTCTAGGTACAAAACTGATGAGCACCCTAGAAAACTCTATAAATAAATAAATGAAAATAACTGTTTCTCCTCTATTATTGATGGAGAGAGGGGGTGAAGGGATGTGTCTTCCAGGTGTTCTGTCCTCTTTTCATTCTATACTCTATCCCTGGGTGACCTCAACTATTTGCATAGTTTTATCTATTGTCTCTATGCTGACAACTCTAAAATCTACATCTTCACCCCAATCTCACCCTCAGTGTCCAGTCTTGCATCTCTGACTGTCTTTCTGATTTTTTTCTTGGCTGTTGATCCACAGCCAAATCAAGCTCAAGTCAATAGGCTAAAAACTAAACTTCTCATTCTGAATGTAGTTACCCTAGAAGGATAAATTCAAGACAAGAGTTTGTTACTTATTTTTCCACTTTCCTGCTGCAGTATTGTGTAAGCTACAATAAGATTTGTTTTTCTATATCAGCAAAAATGAAAAACAAATCATTTGAGTTTTCCTACCAATTTTTGTTCCCTAAAAAAATTAGTCCCAATCCTAACCTTTACTCATGTGGTAGTCCTTACACATGCAAATAGTCTTTTTTATTTCAATGGCACTGCTAAATATAATGAAAGTGTCAACCTTAAAAATGCACCAGTATGTTCAAAATATAGCAACATGCTTACTCAGTAACACAAGCTCTGTAAATACATCACAACAGCGCTCAAATCTCTGAACGTATTGAACACAGAGTCAAATTCAGGGTTTTGTTTCTTAGTTTCAAATTTTTCCCTTGGACTAGGCCAAAGTACCTGAAGGATCAGCTCAATGCCCTATACCATGACCTCCCTCAATGTCTAATTTCCTCTGGAAGAATGGAACTGTCAATCTCAGGAGTAAGATTTTGGGACACAGGGGATAGCTTCCTTGGAAAATGTCCCACAAATGTGGAGCTCACTCCCAGTAAAGACTGAAAACACCATGAATCTCAGTGCCTTCAGGTCCAAATGTCATATTCACTCCTTTGACCTAGTCTTCTGCCTCCCAGAATAAACCAACCATCATCCCTAAAAAAAATAAACAAACTTGTGAACTGAGGAATAGAGGGAAAGATACAGCGATCCTTTAATGTGCTTAGTTTCAGAATATATAAGCCACTTGGGTACCATAGTGATGAACATGGTATAAAAGGATAGAGAGTTAAGATAGATAAAGCCAATGAAGTAGAGTGGTGCTCAGTTTCTGCAACACCTAATGAAGTCTTAAATAGAGCTGGGCACTAAATGCTATTCTTGTCCCACTAGACTTTGAAATTTCCAAAAAAATTCTCATCCCCAATCAGGACAAAAGGTATAAATATTGAAAATGTTAATGAACTGCAAATCTGAACAAAAATGTGAATCAGGTCAATCAAATATTTCATTTTGATACTTCCAGAACATTTTGTTTCAATTTTGACCTTTTTATTTATTTTTTGTACATTTTATCTTTGTGTATTAACTAGCATATCAAAGCAAAAAGCCATTTTTAACAGGGTTTGTTCACCACTCTGGTGCCTCCTGCTGGCTGTCATGGGAATTAGCTCAGCATATTAGTGCACCCTCTTCTGGTGGTGCCTTGCCATCTTCACGCCTGCTCAAGGGCTCATATCTCTCCAAGGATCGTGGCATCCTCTTCAGTGACACAGCCCTCCAGCTATGCCACACACTGTGCTTTCCCCTTTCGGGGGACATGCAGTCTGCTGTTCAGATACTTCCTATAGTGGCTACTGCAGCAACTTTCTCATGGCCCCCAGCATCCTCTTTACCCTTGCCTCAGGGCCTCAGCCTGCAAACCCCAGCAGCCAGCCAGGAGCTGTCTCTCACTCCCCCAGTTCCTGCTCGCAGCACTGCTCTTGTCCAGGGTGCTGGCAGTTCTCTCAGCCTTCCAGAAACATAGTCCTTCCTCTTTGGGCTCCCAGCAGAGAACTGACTTCCTCTGCCCTGCAGCTCCCTTTTTATATGGGCCTGCTTGGCCCTGCTTGGCTGCTCCCTTCAGCCCTTCTCTGATTGGCTGTCTCCTGCCTCCCTGGGGCTCTATAAACCCCTCTTCTGCCAGTGATGGCCAGCCACCCCATCACACCACTTTGATGTGAAAGACAGGGTTTTTTTTTTCCCTTAGAAAATGTCAAAATGGGATGTTTTGACAATTTCAAAACTTTTTTCAATTTTTTTTAAAATGGGACATTTGTCAACTTACCATCTGTTTCTCACAAACAATATCAGCAACAACTATTAAGAATTTTCCAACGAAAAACACTTAATCAAAAAATTCCAACCACCTCTAGCCCTAAGGGTACAACTCCTGTGAGATGCTAAGCACCAAACTGTTGAGAATCTTCATCTTAGTGGTTTCAGGGGGAGTTAATGGTGCTCAACATATTGTGAGGTTGCATCCTAAAAGATCTAATGAATTTAACAAAGGAATAGGAATGAACAGTTCCTGATTTCTAAATTGTATCTACCTTCCTTTTGTGTCCATGGTCAAGTCATTTCTCTTTGCTTCAGTTGCCCCATAATATTTGTTGTTAGATGTTTGTCTGCGTGTGTGTGTTCTTTGTGTGCTGTCCCAGCTCTGCACAGATAGTCAGCACAGCAGACCTCACTCAAACTGCCTAATGACCACAAGATCCATTAAGGTACGAAGGCACCCAGCCAGGTTTATTGTCGACAAAGAATGGTAATAGCACCTGGTGGACTTTACAAGGACACTAAGACATGTATGCCCGTGACAATGGACACAGCTCAGTGAATGATGGGACTTTCCATTCTCCCCTAAGGTGGCCAATGGGTTAAAGCGAGGTATCCGAACATTTATAGAGTAAGACAAACCATCTGGGATAAACAACTTGCATATTATCTTACGCATTTCCTGACATGTTTGCTATCTCCCCTTGTGCTTTCCTCCTGTTGTTGCAGACAAAACATTCCTATTTACCACCTGCCTTTGTACTTTTAATCTTTCAGACAAAATATTACTTTTCAAACCATTTTATCATGTGTTAGGTTCGGGTGCTCTTGTGCTGGCCTTCTGGAATGCCTTTACATATTCAGTGTGTTGAAGCAATGCTTGCAGTAATGGTGCCGAGTTCATGTACTAGACAGTGACTTGCAAGCATCTGCTTTTGACTGGGCCTGCCTGTTGATCACAGCATAACTTTTGCTGACTTTAGTTCGGGCCTCAGGCCTTGCACTAGGCCCATGCTTCAGTCTCTTTCTACTACAGTATTTATCGTACAGCAGCTATCTCACAGAGGCATCATGCATATTATATAGCTAATGGGCTGGATCTTGGTCCCACTGAAGTCAAAAGGATTTTGGCCATTGTCTAAAATGATCCTGCCCAATGTTTATAAATATCTTTGCAGATAAGAGGGGCTAAAGAGATTATAGCTATTATTAAATAGTTACATTTTCTGAAGCTGTGTAACATTTTGCATTCTGTTATGAAGTATGGAAAACCCATATTTCATGAAAATATTTTTTGCTGCAGATTTTTCATAAAGCACTCACTGCACTTCTCCTCAATCTCCTGGGGTTGTTTATTAATCTTGTGATTGTGCCCTAGGAGACTCTCTCAAAGCTTTTTTTATTGTTTTTCATGCAAAACATTTTAAGGAATTATAGTCCCACAGCACACTTATGCCAGGGGTGATTCAGTGGAAGCTTCAAACATATCGACATAAATTTGTTTTTTGTAATAAAACATACTCTGTTGCCAGTTCCTGCTATATTCATCCACTTCAGATTGAACAGCTACATAATTTCATCTTGCATTGACTTGAATGGTCTCTTAAGATCACCAACCATGGTGACCCATGGTTTTATAAGCTCCAAGACAGATTCGTGCAATGCAGTGTTAATAGGAAAACCTTGAAAACATTCCAACAGGTCTGAAATGTCAGGACAACATTGACATAGATCATCTCACTGGTGTACATCATCTCTCTGCTCCAGGCACGCCATTAGTGTCTCACCAAGACACCAGAAGTTGATGGTGCTAATTTCAAATTCTCATGGTCATCTCTTTATGTGAGCAGAATCTTCAATGTTAGCTGTGCTTCTCAAGAATGGTGCAGCTGATTATAGCAAGAATTAGACATGTGAGAACTAGAGACAAAAAGGTTTTTAGTGACCAGTCTATGCTGTGCAGGAGAGATCAGGGTGTCCTCATATTTTGTCTCTGCCAGGTCCAAAAATAAGACCCCATCTTTGCTTTAGTTGTTCCATATCAATATATATTTAATTCATTAATAACCATTGCCAATCTTTGTAAGTGGATAAGAAAAGGGAGAGAGAAAGAGAGAATTAATTTAACATTTTCTTGTTCGGTGAGTTGTTCATCTATGATGGTGACCAGAAAAGTATTAATGCCTATGCAGATAGGTGAATCTTGAGATAAGACTATGATGACTGATCTGATGGGCACAAATAGTGTAGGTACAGTACCTAGGTACCCATACTATTGTTCAGTAAAGTATTAAGGCCCAACTGTAGTTCTGTCAGACCCTTGAAGAGGGCACACAATTCAATGTTCCTCCCTCATGCACGTGTCCTTTAAGAACTGACCTCTGAGTTTACTTCTTAAAATCTGACACATTTGGAGAAAAGTGGGTCTCTGGGCTTCTTCAGAAATGTAGTTGCGCAATGCAGATACAAAACCAGGTAATTTCTTCATAACTCCTACTCTCTCCTGTGTCACTCATTTATTATTCTCTTCAATCCCAGAGATATTTTCCCACCCACTCTCTCACAGCAGCTCTCTTACACTACCCTTTATGAAATAAAGTACAGAATCCACCTGGAGGAAGGAAAGGGAAAATGTTCTTGTACTCACCTGTCTGTATCACCTGTTGTCTCTTGTCTTATACTTAGATTGTAAACTCTTTGAGGTTGGGGGGACAGTCCTTTTCTTTTTTTGTACAGAGCCTAGCACAGCATGGATTCACCAAGGGCAAGTCATGCCTGACTAATCTAATTGCCTTCTATGACGAGACAACTGGTTCTGTGGATGAGGGGAAAGCGGTGGACGTGTTGTTCCTTGATTTTACCAAAGCTTTTGACATGGTCTCCCACAGTATTCTTGCCAGCAAGTTAAAGTATGGGCTGGATGAATGAACTATAAGGTGGATAGAAAGCTGGCTAGATTGTCGGGCTCAACGGGTAGTGATCAATGGCTCCATGTCTAGTTGGCAGCCGGTATCAAGTGGAGTGCCCCAAGGGTCAGTCCTGGGGCTGGTGTTGTTCAATATCCTCATAAATGATCTGGAGGATGGTGCGGATTGCACCCTCATCAAGTTTTCAGATGACACTAAACTGGGAGGAGAGGTAGATACGCTGGAGGGTAGGGATAGGATACAGAGGGCCCTAGACAAATTAGAGGAATGGGCCAAAAGAAATCTGATGAGGTTCAATAAGGACAAGTGCAGAGTCCTGCACTTAGGACGGAAGAATCCCATGCACCACTACAGACTAGGGACCGAATGGCTTGGCAGCAGTTCGGCAGAAAAGGACCTAGGGATTACAGTGGATGATAAGCTGGATATGAGTCAACAGTGTGCCCTTCTTGCCAAGAAGGCCAATGGCATTTTGGGATGTATATGTAGGGGCACTGCCAGCAGATCGAGGGACACGATCGTTCCCCTCTATTCGACATTGGTGAGGCCTCATCTGGAGTATTGTGTCCAGTTTTGTGCCCCGCACTACAAGAAAGATGTGGAAAAATTGGAAAACGTCCAGCTGAGGGCAATAAAAATGATTCGGGGACTGGAACGCATGACTTATGAGGAGAGGCTGAGGGAACTGGGATTGTTTAGTCTGCGGAAGAGAAGAATGAGGGGGGATTTGATAGCTGCTTTCAACTACCTGAAAGGGGGTTCCAAAGAGGATGGAGCTAGACTGTTCTCAGTGGTAGCTGATGACAGAACAAGGAGTAATGGTCTCAAGTTGCAGTGGGGGAGGTTTAGGTTTGATATTAGGAAAAACCTTTTCACTAGGAGGGTGGTGAAACACTGGAATGCATTACCTAGGGAGGTGGTGGAATCTCCTTCCTTGGAAGTTTCTAAGGTCAGGCTTGACAAAGCCCTGGCTGGGATGATTTAGTTGGGGATTGGTCCTGCTTTGAGCAGGGGGTTGGACTAGATGACCTGCTGAGGCCCCTTCCAACCCTGATATTCTACGATTCTATGACAACAGTGTCCTGGTCCATGACTACAGCTCCTATGGTCTATAGTAAAGCAAATAATTAATAATTTAACAACTTCTGCCTAAGAAAGTAATATGTTAGGAAATTCATGCTTATAAAAATCTTGATAACGCTGTAATGTTTCCACCGAGGATCATGAGAAAGACGCTCAAAAATATTTACCTTAATGAGTGCTTGTGAATCATAGCTATAGTCTTTTTTTTGTTTAGACTAGACTGGGGAAAGTTTCAGTATTTGAACTGCTATGTCACGTAGGTGTAAAAATTTGTGACATCTCTGGACAGTTTGTCAGTTTGCACTTCACTCCACACAATATGGTGTACTAAATATTGCCTTTTCCCTGAAGATTCTAGGGGGAAATTATTTAGCATTTTAATGACCAACTAAAAATGGCCAGCAGCTTGGAATTATAGAATATCAGGGTTGGAAGGGACCTCAGGAGGTCATCTAGTCCAACCCCCTGCTCAAAGCAGGACCAATCCTTAATTTTTGCCCCAGATCCTGAAATGGCCCCCTCAAGGATTGAACTCACAGCCCTGGGTTTAGCAGGCCAATGCTCAAACCACTGAGCTATCCCTCCCCCCAAGAAAGAATAAAAAAGTGACTGTAAACAAATTTTCAAGTAGGAGCTGAGAAGTGGGAGCTGAGGAGGGAACAATAAGAAGAAAGCAAAACAGAAAATATTAGGAAGTGTCAGTTGTCTCTTTAAAAACAAAGAGCAGGCCCTGGCTGAGCTATGTTCAGTGCAGGGCCCAAAGAGGGAGAGCTCAGGCAACTTTTCATCACCTCTTGGCCCTCTAACCAATCCTGGGCTTTCCCAAGGACTGGTTCTACAATCCAAGGATGCTCTAACTTAAGCCACATAGTGGAAGTACCCCAATTGGCTTTTATGTCAGTTAGAGATGAGTGGAGTTCAGCAGAACTCCAGCCACGACCCCACTTCCCCTGGCCCTGCCCCTGACATACCCCCTTTACTGATGGCTTTAGGATGGTGGTACAGATCAGGCTATGTTCTGGGTGCAAGAAGTCCTGCTAGTGTACTTCTTCAATTTCCTACTATATGCCTGTCTTGCTCTGTGGCCAGTACAAGGCAGGGGATGAGGAATGGGCAGGAACGTAGCCCCAGCCTCACCTCCTCCCACACCCTCTTTGGAGTTGAGACTTATGAAAAAAAATAGCTGTGGAGAGAAACAACTATGATTCTGTCAGACCCTTGAAAAGGGTATGCAAGAGTGGGGGAAGGCTCCTTCAATGTTCCTCCCTCCTGCACATGTCCTTGCAGAATCTGGCCGTAAGGACTTTATGTTTGGGGCCATTTTTAGGCTTCAGGAAGCATGAAGATACACTAACTACAGGGAGAACTGGAGGTGAACTGACCTCCTACTGTTCACATTCCTTTCACAATCAGCAGGAGTGGGTTCCCCTGTAGTGAACATGTGGCTTGTAGCATGCTGGCTTTCCACGTTAACTCAGCTGGGTAAGGTGCAATGGGAACTAACAGCAACTTTCCCCTCTGAAAATAGGTACAAAGTGTCATTATGCTCTGGTAGAGAGATGAGAATTGCTGTGCTTTTAGACATGGCACTTATTTCCACTATACATTTTACCGTTGTAAAATCTAGCGGTAGTATGTGATTTTTAAAAAGGCACATTGCCATCTGCACAAACAGAGTATTGAGTGGTTATATATTCATTTTAACCTGGTAATATTGGTATTGCATATAATAAAGTGTTCTATTGCAACCAAACAGCATAAGTGTATGTAAAGGAAGTTTTTAGACAGTCTTTTCAATTCATTAACCCACAGCTGAAGCACACACCAAACAAATAACTCATCTCTCATTAAGAGTATTATTGCTCCAAGGAGTCTCATACTGAAGAATACCTAATATAAATAGTTAGTTGATAAATAAGAGGATTCAAAAAGCTATGTGTTCAGTACCTTTGAGGTGTATCTCTCAAAACAAATTCACGCACTAGATGAGCCAATTGAAAACTAGTCACACAACAGTAGGTCACATTTAACCATGAAGTGATCACGAACACTGGAAGGTCATTGTAGAAGGGCAATTTATGCCCATAGGTTTATCATGAGTTCTATCATATACTCCATCACACTGTATCTTAGGGACAAAGCACATTCCCTCCCACAAAGGGGAAATATTTCCAGGAGGTATATTGTGATAGAAGTGGAGCTGTTCTTTAATAATTTATGAATATTAAATATTGCCCTGGTTTGTGGTATGTTTACTTTACGAATATATTGGTTTAGTTTAATAGGGAGCTATAAATAAAAACAAGCAGGAAGGCAAAGAGTAGCTCAAGATAAGCAACCCCTCAGCAAACAGTTGGGGATTGTTCAGAGACAGTACCAGGACAGGACAAGGCCTGCATGCAGGAAACAAAAGGGCAGGGATACTCTTTCTAGAAGGGAAGTTGTTTGGGGGACCAGAGTACAACATAGGCACCTGCTAGGGTGTCTGAAAAAGCTAGGCTTGCGTAGGTTACAATCAGGGGATATTAAGCCATTAGGTAAGAGACATATGTGTAGACTGTTTAAAATATTTTTTTCTCTAAATGTTTTGTTCCTACTGTTAGAATAAAACAATACTTTATATTAAGAAGGCTATTATGTTGCTGAATACCACTGGTCACAGATTCCCAAATGGAAGAACCACAGGTGCCAGATCTCAGTCAGATGTGCCAGGTAAGCATGGTTGATAGACAGGCTGGTGTAGGTCAGGGATCAGTCTAAAAGTGGAAAAATTGTGGAATTTCACTCTAGGAAAGACACATGGCCTGACACCTGCATAGTATTAAGGGGACATTAGTTCAGCTAGCCCTGTAACCATGACAGTAGCTGAGCTCAGAAGGGAAGACTTTAATCTTATTCTTTTTCACAAACTTTTGTGTTTGTGATTATTTAATCAGGAAAAAAAACCTTCATAGGTGAACATTTTCAAACATGGGTGCATTCGAGCAGCATTAGTTATACTTATCATACAAAGCTTGGCTTAGAAGTTTTCTGATATATTAGGGGATCATGCCAAGTAAAGCAGTTTCCCTTTGTGTCTGACTACCTACTTGCCCACACAAATATGGAGGGCCCCAAAACCCTGGTGTAACCCATACCATAAGAGGGGCTGCTTCATGCACTTAAAGTAATGAGAGGATGTTCTAGATACTATGCTGCCCTATTTGCATACTGGGGAAACATTCCCACCCCTTTAATTTTCATTTGCTTCTTTCCACACCATGGAGCAGAGGGAAGCATAATAGCTAGTATTTATAACATAAAGGGTACGTGGGAATTCACAGTATCCAACATCGGATACTTTACTTGGGTTGGAGTTTCCTAGAGATTACACATACAGGTATTATACAGAATATTTTGAGACTTTGGGTCAAGAAATTTATTAAATGCAGTGGAAAAAGCAGAATTTAGCCCAACACATTTAAGGCTTCCTCAGTGTAGCAAACTGTTTTTCTTACTTAACAGGGTAGATAAATAGTTAATAATTAGGTTTCTGATCCTGGACTCAGCTCTGCATAAGCATACCTCTGCAACTGTGTGGAGCCCTATTGATTTCCAAAGTCTCCTGTATGTAGCTTACTACAAGCTTGGGAGCTAAGGGCAAAAATATCTTCCTAGATCTTAATGGCGCATCTTGACTTTGATATTCTACCCTCCCTACATGTGTGGAATACACATTGACTCTAGTGGTAGATCCAAGTATGTTGAGGAGAAGGCTGCCCTTGCAGAACAAGGGCTGCCCTTGCACTTCTGAGAGGAGGATTTCTCTCTAGCAAAGTAAACTGCCTGTGCTACAGTATTTTTGCTTATTTGTTTTTACATATTGCCTTTATCTGTCTAGCACATAAAAAGCATTTAAAACATCTATTCAAAACCATATAGTATGAAAACAAGTCTACTTTTCTTCCACACAAAATATAGTTCTGCTGTTTCTCTTTGAAGTCTGTTTCTGAAGTTTTGTTCAAGTATAGCTACTTTTAAATCTGTTATAGAATTTCTAGGAAGATTGAAGTGTTCTCCTACTAGTGTTTGTATGTTACCATTCATGATGTCTGATTTGTGTCCATATATTCTTTTACGTAGGGACTGTCTGGTTTGGCAAATGTACATGGCAGAGGGGCATTGCTGGCACAAGAATTCTGCATGGACTCCTGACGGTTGAAATGACAGACTGGACTTCTACATAGAGTGCTTCTGCAGACGTGCACAGGCTGAAATTGTGAACAAACAGCATCACTTGCCCCATAACCTCAGCTATATAGAACACAGTGCCATCCACAGCCTCAGAAAATAACTCTGACATTATAATCAAAGGGGCTGACAAAAGAGGTGCTGTAGTCATAATGAACAGGTTGGATTATGAACAGGATGTTGCCAGGAAACTCTCCAACACCACATTCTACAGATCACTATCCTCTGATCCCACTGAGGAGTACCAAAAGAAACCACACCAGCTGCTCAGGAAACTCCCTGCTACAGCACGGAAACAAATCTACACAGACACACCCCCAGAACCCTGACCAAAGGTATTCTATCTGCTGCCCAAGATCCATAAACCTGGAAACCCTGGATGCCCCATCATCTCAGGTATCAGCACTCTTACAGCAGGATTATCTGGCTATTTGGACTCTCTCATCAGACCCTATGCTACCAGCACTACTAGCTATCTTCGAGACATCACCGATTTCCTTAGGAAACTACAATGCATTCGTGATCTTCCTGAAAATACCAACCTGGCCACCATGGATGTAAAAGATCTTTACACCAATATTCCACATGAGGATGGACTACAAGCTGTCAAGAACAGTATCCCTAATGAGGCCACGGCACACCTGGTGGCTGAGCTTTGTGACTTTGTCCTCACCCACAACTGTTTCAGATTTGGGGACAATTTATACCTTCAAGTCAGTGGCACTGCTATGGGTACCCGCATGGCCCCAGAGTATGCCAATATCTTTATGGCTGACTTAGAACAACGTTTCCCCATCTCCTGTCCCCTAGCACCCTTCTCTACTTGCGCTACATTGATGACATCTTCATCATATGGACCATCGGGAAGGAAGCCCTTGAAGAATTCCAGCTGGATTTCAACAATTTCCACCCCACCATCAACCTCAGCCTGGACCAGTCCACACAAGAGATCTAATTCCTGGACACTTCAATGCAAATAAGTGATGGCCACATAAACACCACCCTATACCAGAAACCTACTGATCGCTATACTTACCTACATGCCTCCAGCTTCCATCCGGGACACATCCCATGATCCATTGTCTACAGCCATCCCTGAGATACAACCGAATTTGCTCCAATCCCTCAGACAGAGACAAACACCTACAAGATCTTTATCAAGCATTCTTAAAACTACAATACCCACCTGGGGAAGTGAGGAAACCGATTGAAAGAGAGGGTTACCCAGAAATTAGCTACTACAGGACCGGCCCAACAAGGAAAAAAACAGAACACCACTGGCCATCATGTACAGCCCCCAGCTAAAACCTCTCCAGCACATTATCAACAATCTATCCCTGAAAACAATCCCTAACTCTCACTGACCTTGGGAGGCAGGCCAGTCCTTGCTTACAGATAGTCTCCCAACCTGAAGCAAATACTCACCAGCAACTACACACCACACCACAGAAACACTAACCCAGGAACCAATCCCTGTAGCAACCTCGTTGCCTACTCTGTCCCCATATCTACTCTAGCGACACCATCAGAGGACCCAACCACATCATTCACACCATCAAAGTCTCATTCACCTGCACGTCTATTAATGTTATATATGCCATGTGCCAACAATGCCACTCTGCCATGTACATTGGCCAAACCGGACAGTCCCTACGTAAAAGAATAAATGGACACAAATCGGACATCAGGAATGGTAACATACAAAAGCCAGTCAGAGAACACTTCAATCTTCCTGGACATTCTATAATAGATTTAAAAGTAGCTATATGTGAACCAAAAAAACTTCAGAAACAGACGTCAAAGAGAAACAGCAGAACTAAAACTCATTTGCAAATTTAACACCATTAGTTTGGGCTGGAATAGGGACTGGGAGTGGCTGGCTCATTACAGAAGCAGCTTTGCCTCTCCTGGAATTGACACCTCCTCATCTATTATTGGGAGTGGACTACATCCACCCTGATCGAATTGGCTTTGTCAACACTGGTTCTCCACTTGTGAGGTAACTCCCTTCTCTTCATCTGTCATTATATAATGCCTGCATCTGTAATTTTCATTCCATGCATCCGAAGAAGTGTTTTTTTACCCCCGAAAGCTTATGCCCAAATAAATGTTAGTCTTTAAGGTGCCACTGGACTCCTTGTTGTTTTTGGGGATACAGACTAACACGGCTACCCGCTGATACTTGACAAAATATAGGAAATCCAAGCTTGATATTAGTCATTACAGTTTTCAGTTTTTTTTCTGCAGATAATATAGATGAGATGATCCCATGTTTTTAAACTTGGATAAGAAAATTTCTTTCTCTACCTGTGCAAAGTAATGCCAAAAGTTCATATTATGAGATTAGTCCATTAAATTTTGACATTCTGTGCTACTTTACAGGATTCTCTCTCTTTCCTTAAATTTCTTTTAAAGAGCTGATGGTAAGATAAAGCTGGCAAAGAGGAAAGGAAAAAATAAATACATCCTTAGAGAATATTTTCATTACCACTCTTTGATTTTTGTATTTTATTTCTTTACAAATGGAGCAAGATATTGCTTAAAATGATAATTTAGATATTGCATTTAGAAGTCACAAACTGTTAAAAGTGCTATAAATATGAGACCTCTCTCATTTGGTGACATATTTGCTAGGATTTATTTCACTCAGCTTTGTTTAAATACTTGGATTTCAGTAGCTTGCAAAATAAGTAATTTTTTCAACTTTACCCAGAGTGCCATCTAATGGTCCTGTTGTCTCAAATGAAACAAATCAGAGTGTGTTACACAGAAGATTTCATTTTAAGATACAAATGAAACAAATCATTGTACAGTGGAATATAGCCATCAGTTTGTACAGTAAGTAGAATAGGCTGGAGTTGTGGAGAGCTATTATTTATATTGTGTTCCTATGTGATTTGTTCATTAAGACCATAAAAGCCCCTATTTTAATGAACCGATTAAGATCAAAATATTTATGAAAGGTAAAGAATGAAATAGGAAGCGTAACAATATAATCATATTGTCTTTTCCTTCTTCCTTCCCCTTCTCGTTTCGATAATTGGCCTTCTATCTTTTCCTGTAATTCTGGTCCCAACTTAGACCCCAATTGAGCAAAACACTTAATCACGTACTTAACTTTAAGCACATGCTTAACTCCACTCCATGCTTGTGTAAGGGTCTGTCTACATAGATCAACTCTAGGATTAGCATCTTAGAGTGTAAGCTCTTCTGGAAAGGGCATCTGTTTTTTATTTGTTTGGTGAAATACTTATGCACATCTATAGCACTCCTATAAAACAGTAGTACTAAGTGATAACTAGTTCTAGCTGGCTGCAGCAAGATATCTAGTGAATTGCTTGAAGCTTCCACATATTATTCTTCTCTGACCTGTAATCTCTTGTTAGGCTTACAATGATATATAAACCTTAAATATGCCAACTATCTTGATGACAGATTAGTGGAATAATATGGCATGCTTGCTTGATGGTGTGACAAGATGTGGGTTGAGAAGGCCTTTATAATATGATACCTTGGCCCATTGTACTTCATTTGCTTTTAGTGCAGTCAGGGAGAGCCCAAAACAGTTTCCAACTGATTCAGGTTCTAAAGAAAAGAATACACTGCTAATAATGCACTGTATATTGGTCTCTAGATCATGATTTAAAAATTGAATTGATTTTTTTTTTACTTCATGCAATTTTATTCCTCTCAATGTAAGAAGTCCATTGTTGAGATTGAAAAGGAGCAGCAGAGGGTAAACAAGATGAATCAGGGTTCTGCAAGTCTGCATTATAACAAAAGATTAGCCTGTATAGTTTTGAAAACAGAAAACTAAGCAAGGACCTCAGAGAATTATGATTCTGAAAGAAAAGATCAAGGTGGTTAATTAATTAAATAAAGAAAGAAACGAGCTCTTGGCCTAAAAAACAGAAGATGACAAGCATATGCAAAGAGGTTGGAATTCAAAACCAACTAACTTATTATGGGCTCACTTCTGTAACCCTTACACGTGCTGACTAGCACTTACTCATGTGAGTAGTTCGACTGATTATATATAAGCATGATCTAAATATAAGCACGTTCTATAAAACCATTTGGCCCCACAATGACCTTATCAGCAGACAATTTAATAATGAGATGATTGTAGCGTACTATTTCTTTGAGAAGCTATCCAATATTTTAAAATGTCTGGTGTTGGCTATTTCATTTACCTTTCATTTGAACCATCTCACTTAAAAGACTTTTTCCTGATGAACATCTGCTGAGATTTTCCAGCCATATTACCTTACTTGTGAAAAGATTGCAAAAAGTAGCAGCAGCACAGCTCCCAATAAGTATACTAGTTATATGTATGCAGTTTTGTGGTAGCCATGTTGATCCCAGGATATTAGAGATACAAGTGAGTGAGGTAATCTCTTTTCTGGGACCAACTTCTGTTGGTGAGGAGACAAGCTTTCAAGCTATACAGTTTTCAGAGTAGCAGCCGTGTTAGTCTGTATCCGCAAAAAGAAAAGGAGTACTTGTGGCACCTTAGAGACTAACAAATTATTTTGTTATTTTATTAATTTGAGCATAAGCTTTAGATGAAATGGGCTGTAGCTCACGAAAGCTTGTGCTCAAATTAATTTGTTAGTCTCTAAGGTGCCACAAGTCCTCCTTTTCTTCTTTTTGAAGCTACACAGTCCTTAGTGTCACAGATAAATACAAGGTGGAACAGAGTGTTTAGCATAAGTAGTTAACACATATTAGGGACTGTGGTGGGGTCTGAAGTTGTGGTTTCCATCAGATTTCCATCACAACTTCAACACCCATCACACATCCATTAAACTCTCTTTAGAATACTCCCACACCAGAATCAACTTCCTGGACATCAAGATCAGCTTTAACAATGGAACCCTACAGGCAGCTATACACAAGAAACCCACAGATCACCATCGCAAAGCAATTTACCACCCCAAACACACATGTTATCTACAGCCAGGCACTCAGTTACCACAGATAATGCTCTGAGGAGAGTCTGGGACTTACACCTTAACTCAAAACAGGGGCACTCTACCAGAGAAGTAGATTGCATCATAGAAGGCCCACCCAAATACCCCAAGAGAATCTGCTTCAATACTGAAATAAAATCCTCTCCAACTGCACATACCTAGTTTTCACCTACCACCCCACACTGGAACCCACATGGAGTATCATCAAACAATTACAACCCATACTTGCCTGAGATCGTATCCTGAAAAATCATTCCTGAACCCTATTTTCTGGCCTTCAGTCAACCCCCAAACCTCTCCAAACTCATAATCAGAAGCAGGCTCCCCACAGACCAGGACACATCAACTCAGAGTAGCATCAGACCCTGCCAGAACAACAGATTCAAAACCTGCAGACATATCTCCACTGCTATGTAATCAATACCCCACCCCACAACATATCTTTCAAGATCCCTGGGTCCTTACATTCCTATCACAACATGTGAGGTACCTTACCCAGTACACTAGATGCCCCAACAACAACTATGTGGGTGAAATGCGACAGTCACATGCTCTTGAACTAACTTACCCCCAGAACACTGTCACCTGTGAGCAAACACTTTTCAGAAAGTGATCACTCTATATCTGACCTGACAGTACTCCTCCTCAAAGCAAAGCTGCACAACAACTTCAGAAGACGAGCTGGGATGAGGTGTACAGCCCTCCGCTGATGAGGTAAGGGTTAAGGAGCAGCTCTGTGCCCAGAAAGCAATGCCGTACCACCTCTGTGGGGCATGCTCAACAGTGGAGGCTGAGCTGAAAAGGAACAGCTTAGTTCAGTCTGCAGACAAAGCAGGAGAGCAGTTATGCGTTGCAGTCTACTGCTGAGAAGCCACCTGGGCCCCATGCATCTGGCACCAGGCCCTACTGCCAAGCTGGTGCAGGCCCTTCAACCACAGAGGCTGACAATGATGAGCCATGATTAAGAGAGGAAGACCTACAGAGCACAAAGAGAGGACTCAAGAGCAAACCAGTGGCATGAGCAGAGGAACAGAAACTGGGATAGGAAGCGGCCCAGGGAGCAGGCATGGGGCACCCACCCCCTAGTTGCACATTTTTTTTTGAACTACTGTCTACTGGGTTCTAGGTTGGAACCCAGTGGAGCAGGGGGGCCTGGGTTCCCCTAGCCATTGGCTCTCACCACTGGGTAACACAGCCATGGAGCCTCGCCACGAGATGGTACCACTAAGCTCAGACACCAAACCCCCCAACAGACCCTGGGAGCTTAAACTCACATTTTTGCTAGATACTAAAAATCATGGACTGACCAGAGACACTGGATTATGGTTTATTATAACAATCTATAACCCACTTAGCTCCCCGCCCCACCCAATCTTCCCTTCCATTAGCCTTTCTCCCCTATGACTGGAGAGATGTTAATGGACCACTTCACCTTGAATTGTCCCTTGAAATATATGTTAACTACTTATGCTAAACAATTTGTTTAATCTTATACTCAGCTGTGACATTCTGAGTATATTTCCCAGACCTAAAGAAAAGTTCTGTGTACCTCAAAAGCTTCTCTCTCTCTCTCACCAACAGAAGTTGGTCCCATAAAAGTTATTACATCACCCACCTTGTCTCTGTACTATTTATAAGTTCTTACAGTACAAAAATCCACTAACTACAGTGTCAAAGCTAGACACTGACTGTTCACACCTGTAAGAGCAGAGAATAAAAGGAAAGCAGGGCTCCTTGAACTTGAATGTGGCTTTCAGAGTTATAGAATTTTGGACTTGGATGGAACTTCAGTGACTGTCCCACTTATTCTCCACTGCCCTTCATCTGTTTAAATACTAATTGCTGCTTGAGGGGAAAAAAATGAGATGGTGTAGACAAATTAACTACAGAAGTTTTGATTTTCACACCTGTATGCAACTTGTGTCCTACACCTGTATGCAACTTGTGTCCCAGTTCCTGTCTCTTTTGGGTCTACGGCTCATAAAAATCCAACTACAGAATCAGGGTTATGAAGCAGAGGAAGGGTACTACAAAAAAAGCTACTGGAAAGAAGATATGAAAAGAAACATTCTTTGTCAAATACCTCAGTGTCAACTGTCATTTATCATATGCCCTCGGGTCCTGATTCCTTCTCCTCCCCTACTACACATCCCTTTTATTGTCCTATGTTACATTAATTTTGCACACCAACTGAATGTCAAGTCAGTGCGAATAACCTTTCTTTAGCACTTACCCCCACTGAACCCAACACATAATTTATATCATCTATACATTTAACCCTGGGACTTCCACAGGAGTTTTACCCAGGTCTATTTGACCCTTCTGTTCTTTTCACATCTCATTTGAAGGATGAGGTGGTGGGGGTTTCATGGAAGTGTTCCCTTTCCTTGTATTATGGGCAGGACTCCATGGTAACAGTCAACTATTTCAGAGAAGATTTTCGTTGTTTGGACACCAGATTTGCCAAATCTGTTCTGCTTCTAATACCTGTATGAGAATAAGAATCTAGATTTATGTGTGTCCTCCATCATGAGCATATAAAATTTGAGTTTTCTTTAATAGTAAGCAACACCGCTGACTGGCTGGAAATCCCATTAATCCAAAGCTTCAGAAAGCTCCAAAAATCAGTCTCTTCAGTCCAGAAGTATATTTGTTTCTTTCCACATACAAAAAGAGGTGGGTGAAGAAATAAAGAAAACAACTAATAAGTGAGTTTAGAGATTATAAACTCCAATACCACTAATAGGTAGGGACCGATTTATATGCATGCTGTAAGCAGGATTTATTTTATTTTAATAGCTCCTCCAAAGCTTTGAATTCTTAAGAATGTACATGTTTGTTACTGATTGTACTGAAGGAACTGACAAACAAGGGTAGCAGCCTAATCTCTAAAGAACAGATCTTAAAAGTAGCCCCAGGAATTGGAATCAGAATTGGAAACATGCCAGATCCCAAAATTTTCAGTGCATGGCAGATACTTAGTGTCTTCATTTTAATGGCAGTTGAGGGTATTTACCGAGACCGCTCCATCCCAAATTCTGTGGGCTAATGAATACAATGCGTGAAAATCATTCCTGGTGAAACTCTACTGGTGTGACCTCAGTTTCCTTGAATTACACCAAGCATGTGCTTGGCCATATGCATTTATTTAATGGATCAACACAATATTATTTACCTCAGATTGTATTCTAGTTCTTATATTTGAAAGAACTCAGAGGTCACTGGTTATTAAACTTAGTATAGACAGTAGAACAAAATATGAACATCAACCTCCACTGAAAAACATTGTAGTTGGGAGGGAGTGTGGAATCCTTATATTTTCCCTGACCTAATGAAAACCTGACAAGATTCCAGCATCCAGTTCTCACTTCCAGCCATTTTAATGTTTAATTATTAAAAGTGTAAGAGCTACTAATTGGTGGCTTTTTATTTTTTGTCTGTTCCTGTTGCTCACTTTTTTGATAATTCTAGTGTGATTCTTTGATTTTTCATTACTACGACAACCCTCATTTATACAAAAAAGGGAAAAAAAATCACAAATTTACTTAATGTTAATCAGTGCCCCTGTATGTTTCTGATGTTACACTTACTAAGTATATGACAGGAGCTGAAGCACAAAACAAGAAAAGATTAAAAAAATTCTTATGAGAAATGTGGTGATCTTTCTGTGAATATAATGTATTGATTCCCAGATGCATTCATACATCTGTTGTATACTGTAAATGGTACCTTTATAGCTTGTAGTTGTAGTATTCACTCAAGGTTTAATATGCAACCTGAAATACAAATATAAAAAAAGGATGCCTCCCTATAGGTTTCTTGGTGAGGGAACTTCTACTTACCCTTTTCATCTCCCTAGGCTTTTACTGTCCTTCCCTCCTCCCTATGACTTTCTGCTGTCCCTATCTCCCGCTCCCTTCTCATCCCTGTCATACTGAGTCTCCTATTCCACTTATATTTTACCTTCAAGTTCTGTCAGTCTCCTTGCCACACACTATCTCCCACCCCCTCATTTTTACTTGCTTCCCAAATTTTGTCTCCTTTCCCTCTCACAGTATCTCTCTAAGCCGTTTATTCTGCTGTCCTCTTATTATTCTTTTTGTACTGCACATTAGTCTGCACATTAGTACTGCTCTTTTCCCTCTAACCTTCAGATTCCTTTCCAGTATTCAGGTCAGGAGGTGGACACCTTCTATGGGGGCTACTTGATTTCAATCCTGTCAGAATCATTGGGAAATTATGATTATTTTTAATAAAGGAAAATTTCACAGGAAAATGTCAGCACATAAGATTGAACGGTGGTACAATAGCAAGAGTTAGCCACTCTGCAGCAGTACTTCAACTATGTATAAACTGAGTAATACTATGTCAGCTCCACTATATATTGTACCTAAGAAAAAAAGGAAATGATTATGGTCTCACACTAGTTTTACACCACTGTGACTTAAGTGAATTATTCCTGACCTATACTTCTCTAAGTGAGGTCAGAACCAGGCCCAAACAGGGATTATCAGAGACACAAACACACTGTCCTTGAAAGACAGTGGGCAAGGTGGAAACCTAGCTGTTCTTTGCTCCTTTGGAAACCTCCCTAAAAATATCCTAGGATGACACCTAAATAGTCACTATTAGCCACAGGTGAAATCAGTTGGCAGATATTGTCTACACATTAGTCCAAACCTTCTCATTCTTTTCACTTTTGAAGATGGATGAAACATTTGTAATTATCCTAGCTATTTTGTTGTCATCTGGTACTAATCTCCTGCTCTCGTTTTGAATAATACTTAGCATCTGAGACAAGTGATGTACTGTCAAATGGATGAATCATTATTGTTCAGCATGTCTCAAAATGTTATCTTTAAGGGAATGTCTATACTGATAGTTGATGCACAGGAAGTGGGGGTGCAAGTCTACAGCACTCTAAAGGGTTGTGCAGTAACTAGCTGTGTGAACCCTGCTACCATGCACTCAGAGTTCCATAGTACAGTTTTTTTACTGCTGTTTCAAACATTGGGGTGTTGCTGAGAGGTGAAAGTCACAGGACAAACTCCCATCAAGCTCAAAGATAGTTCTTCCTGAGTAAGGACTGCAGTGTTTAGTCCACCAAATTTCTTATTTGTAGGAGATAGGTAGAGCATATGTGTTAATTCCATCACACTATCTTTATTAATGCTTTCTAAATCTTTAATGAACTGGACCAAAAAAAATGGGAATTGGTTCATTATTGTATTTTGGATTCCACTAGTTTGTGTTTGTAAAATATATTATTGCTGACTGACTTAATTTTCAACTCATCAGTTTACACAGCACAGCATATGAAAAAGTGGTGAAATTTTGTAAATATGCAGCTCTCTTCTTAAGGAGGAATCATAATTGTGAATTCTTACAATGTAAAGGGTTCTGTAACCACGCTATCCCTGGTGTAACATTAATAAAGTATGTTTAATAAATCAAGTTTATGGCTCTTTACAAAGTGCCAATACTTGTGCAACATTATATTTTCAGCTGCATCTGCATGATGCAGTGCTCTCTTTTATACTCCAATCTTTGCCAGTCGTACAGACATAAATAAAGATTAGATAACAATGGAGCTTATGCCATGTGCCAGTTATTTTAAAACGTGACCTTGCAGAGTTTAGATCAGCAATCTCTGGCATGATTCTTCATGGCAGGGTATTGTCCTATGCTGTCCTAAATATAAAACTAATAACCCTGTGATAAACTATTCACAGTTCTGGTTAGTGCTGGGCAGCAGTTTGAAGTCAAGGCTGGAATGTAGCTTAGTTTCAGCTACTCAAAGAATGATTTTGAAAACAAATGTTATTGAGGTGGTGCAGCCCCAGAAACCAAATGGATGTAGAATTCAGTGCAAGGAAGAAAAAATGTGGTCTGGAACTGTGATAGGCTGGGCCTTTTAGGTCCCATTTGGGTGTTTGCTTTAAAAGTCCTTCCAATCATAGGGATGCTTGATCTCCTAGTGTTTCTAAAGGTCTGGGTTGTCTATGAAAGTGAAGTCCAACTTAACCGTACATCAGGGCTTATATTCACTCCCTTCCTGCTGCAATCAGCTTGTACCTTTTCTAGTGGGCTCTTTTGGGCGAGAAGCTGGCAGCTCTGTTGAAAGAATCGACTAACTCTGAAGCACAGCAGCCTCCCTTCTAGTTGCCACCTCTTCCTGTGACAAACTCTCCCTTTTAATCTCATTGCCTTCAAGTGAAACAGGCTCTGCTGGTGTGCCTGTTTAGTACCCGCTGAGCCCAGAGGAACTTGTTAGCCTTTTCCTGATTGGAATGGGAGCATGCCCTACCACAAGGACCATCAGAGGAGAAGGCAGAACCCATCAGGTACAGTCAGAGCCAATGACACAGAGCCAAATCATGACCCAACATAAGTGACTGTGCAGGACAACAAGAGATCGTAAAGTGGCCCCATTATTTCCCTGTGTGAGCTATTGCAAGTCATAGTGCAGGTGGGAGCAGCTACTCCCCATTCTATGCATGTAGTTTGGTAGCAGAGTGGGAAGAGTCTTGCATCTATCCTCTCTCCCTGCAATATGCAGTACAGCATGCTGATCAAGCATGGAGAGGGAAGTAAGCTGTACCTGGTAAAACACAGGCACAGTTTAGTTGCTCTCTGGAACAAGAGGGACTGAATTTACTGTGATTCAGTTCCTGGTCTGCTCCTCCAGGACAGCATAACTACACACTCCCCACTTATTTAGGTAACTAAATATGAATTTAGATGCCTAGCTTTAGCCATCCCAATTTTGAAATGTTTTGGCTAAAGTTGTATTTATGTAGACCCTGTTATAGTAGATGTGACACTGAACCCCACATTCATCATAGTGGTATGATTATAGAATCATAGGACTGGAAGGGACCCCAAAACATCATCTAGTCCAGTCCCCTGCACTCATGGCAGGACTACATTATCTAAACCTTTCTTGACAGGTGTTTGTCTAACCAGCTGTTAAAAATCACTAATGATAAAGATTCCACAACCTCCCTAGGCAATTTATTCCATTGCTTAACCACCCTGACAGTTAGGAAGCTTTTCCTAATGTCCAAACTAAACCTCCCTTGCTGCAATTTAAGCCCATTGCTTCTTGTCCTATCCTCACAGGGTCAGCAGAACAATTTTTCTCCCTCCTCCTTGTAACAACCTTTTATGTATTTGAAAACTGTTGTCATTTCCCCCCTCAGTCTTCTCTTTTCCAGACTAAACAAATTCATTTTTTTTCAATTTTCCCTTATAGGTCATGTTTTCTAGACCTTTAATCATTTTGTTGCTCTTCTCTATTCTAGACTTTCTCCAATTTGTCCACATCTTTCCTGAAATGTGGCGCCCAGAACTGGACACAATACTCCAGTTGAGGCCTAATCAGTGAGGAGTAGAACAGAAGAATTACTTCTTGTGTCCTGCTTACAACACTCCTGCTAATACATCCCAGAATGTTTGCTTTTTTTGCAACAGTGTTACACTTGACTCATTTAGCTTGTGGTCCACTATGACCCCAAGATCCCTTTCTGCAGTACTCCTTCCTAGGCAGTCATTTCCCATTTTGTATATGTGAAACTAATAGTTCCTTTCTAAGTGGAGTACTTTGCATTGTTCTTATTGAATTTCATCCTATTTACTTCAGGCCATTTCTCCAGTTTGTCCAGATCATTTTGAATTTTAATGCTATCCTCCAAAGCACTTGCAACCTTTCCCAGCTTGGTATCGTCGGCAAACTTTATAAGTGTACTCTCTATGCCATTATCTAAATCATTGATGAATCATTGATATTGAACAGAACTGATCCCTGTGGGACCCCACTTGTTATGCCCTTCTAGCATGACTGTGAATCACTAATAACTACTCTCTGGGAATGGTTTTCCAACCCGTTTTGCACCCACCTTATAGTAGTTCCATCTAGCTTGCATTTCCCTAGTTTGTTTATGAGAAGGGCATGCATGACAGTATCAAAAGCTTTACTAAAGTCAAAATATACCACATCTATTACTTCCCCCCTATCCACAAGGCTTGTTACCTTGTCTAAGAAAGTTATCAGGTTTGACATGATTTGTTCTTGACAAATCCATGCTGACTGTTACTTATCACCTTACTATATTCTAGATGTTTGACAACTGATTGTTTAACTTTTTGTTCTATTATCTTTCTGGGTACAGAAATTAAGCTGAATGGTCTGTAATTCCCTAGGTTGTCCTTATTTCTCTTTTTATAGATTGGCATTATATTTGCCCCTTTTCAGTCTTCTGCAATCTCTCCTCTCTTCCATGACTTTTCAAAGATAATTGCTAATGGCTCAGATATCTCCTCAGTTAGCTCCTTAACTATTCTAGGATGCAGTTCATCAGGCCCTGGTGACCTGAAGACATCTAATTTGTCTAAGTAATTTTTCACTTGTTCTTTTGCTATTTTAGCCACTGATCCTACGTCCTTTTCACTGCCATTCACTATGTTAAACATCCAATCACAACCAACCTTCTTGGTGAAAACCAAAACAAAGAAGTCATTAAACCCCTCAAACATTTCCACATTTTCTGATCTCGTTTTGTGCCTATGACATAATTATGATACATCTTGTACAAGATATGTCTTGTGAGATGCCTATGGAAAAGTTATTATTTGATTAATATGATTATCCTAGTTGTGTGTGTATATATCATTTTGTGTGCCTGAAGTTATGAATATTGACTATGTATCTGTATTTCAAATGTGCTGACTGTGGGTAACACCCACAACTAGCCTTTCAGGTACAACAATGAAGAAGCTAGACAGTGCTAATGGCTCATCAACAAAGACAATGAACCATGGAAGAGCTAAGCCTTTCTGGGAATGCTTCGGACAGCCTATGGATAATGGCTGGTTGTTGTATCAACCAGGCAAGGTACTAACAAGCTTCAACAGGACTTTATTTTCAAAGTGGAAACCTCTTTACCAAGCTGCTGCTGCACCCTCTGTAGCTTTCTCCCAGCCTCTCAACTCCTCTTTCCTCCTTTCTGTTTCCTGTTCTTTCAGACTCCCAACAGCCAGCGTTCCCAGTTCTAATAATTACAAGCAGCATCTAAACACCACACTGGTATGATTCAGGAAGGCATGCAAGGGCATGTGACCAGACCACATGACACTGAACTCCATTTTGGTGCCTGTATTTTTCCACAAACTGGGGTGGGAACCTAGATTGAAACAAAGGGTTCCCACCATATGGAAAAAAACTATATAAGGTGGGGAGTGACATAATCTCGGGGCCTCACTCCCTACACGAGAACTCCTAGAAACACCTGAGAAAAAAAGACTGAACTGGAGGAAGTGCTGGTCCCAGACTAAAGGGATTTCTAGACTGTGTATGGAAACTTGATGGACTGTTGTATCATCAGTCAGGGTGAGAAACTGCTAATTCAAATCCTATCCAACTAGTATGTTAGGCTTAGTTTGCATTTTTTTGTTTATTTGCTAGGTAGTCTGCTTTGATCTGTTTGCTATCACTTATAATCACTTAAAATCTATCTTTCTGTAGTTCATAAACTTGTTTTATGTTTTATCTTTACCAGTGTGTTTTGAGTGAAGTGTCTGGGGAAAATCTCAGCTTGGTTAAAACAATCTTATTGTGCATATCTTTCCCACATCAAGGGAAGAGTGAACTATATGAATGAGCTTACATTGTAAAAATCCCTGTGAAGTGCAAGATGCTGTCATTCTGAGTTTATTCTCTAGCAGGTGTGCAAGGCTCGGAAGCTGGGAAATCAGCTGTCTGTCCTTTAGTGGTTTAGGTAAAAACTCAGGCAACTCAGTTCACTGTGTGGCACCACCAGCTGTCATGTTGTGTAATAAAAGGGCCTGGAGAGGCTGGCTGAATGTCCAACAAAGCAGTGCGAGAGAAACCTGCCCAGTTGGGGAGTTAGAGACCATAGCGGTTCCCACAACTCCCAGACTGCATTCAAGGGGTGACAAGCCATCACGATTGTCAAGGTTCCTTCCCCATTCTGAACTCTAGGGTACAGATGTGGGGACCTGCGTGAAAAGCTCCTAAGCTTACTTTTACCAGCTTAGGTTAAAACTTCCCCAAGGTACAAACTATTTTACCTTTTGCCTTTGGACTTTCGCTGCCACCATCAAATGTCTAACCGTTTTTATTTTATTAGGAAAAAGCCCATTTTGAAACGTCTTTCCCCACAAAATCCTCACTAAAACCTTGCATTTCCCCTTCCTGGGGAAGGTTTGATAAAAATCCTCACCACTTTGCATAGGTGACCACAGACCCAAACCCTTGGATCTTAAGAACAATGAAAAAGCATTCAGTTTCTTAAAAGAAGAATTTTAACAGAAGAAAAAGTACAAAGAATCACTTCTGTAAAATCAGGATGGTAAATACCTTACAGGGTAATTAGATTCAAAACAGAGAGAATCCCTCTAGGCAAAACCTTAAGTTACAAAAAGACACAAAGACAGGAATATCCATTCCATTCAGTACAGCTTATTTTCTCAGCCATTTAAACAAACAGAATCTAACGCATATCTAGCTAGATTACTTACTACGTTCTAAGACTCCATTCCTGTTCTGTCCCCGGCAAAAGCATCACACAGACAGACCCAGACCTTTTTGTTTCTCCCCGCCTCCAGCTTTGAAAGTATCTTGTCTCCTCATTGGTCATTGTGGTCAGGTGCCAGCGAGGTTATCCTGGGATCTTAACCATTTACAGGTGAAAGGGTTTTTCCTCTAGCCAGGAGGGATTTTAAAGGTGTTTACCCTTCCCTTTATATTTATGACAACTATAGACTCCACTAAAATATTGATCTTTACTGTTTATTCTAGCTAAATCAGTGTCTGGGTTATGACATTCCCAATTCCATGTATAAGGAGAACCACAAATACTGTGCTAACGGTGAATACCATGGTATGGTAAATGTCAAGATTTTTATGGCACCCACTGTAAAGCATTAGCAGTACCAAGTATCACATACCACTGAGTCAGTGTGCCTCAACCTTGACATGGAACAGTGGTACGAGACAGAGTCTGAGCTCTGTTATAACGGTGCAAATCCAGTCACTCCATTTACACCAGTATAATCATAGGTATGGTGTAAGACTACTAAGCGATTGCACAGAGTCTACTTTCACAGCTGTAAAAAAGGCTAATATCATTCTGCAGTGTATTAGGAGGAGTGTTGTATGTAAGACATGGAAAGTGCTTATCCCACTCTACTCGGCACTGATGAGGCCTCATTGGGAGTATTATATCCAATTCTGGACACTTCACCTTAGGAAAGATGTGGACAAATTGAGAGTTCAGACAGAGCAACAAACATAATAAAAGGTTTAGAAAACCTGACCCAGGAGGAAAAGTTTAAAAAAAAAAATGGCATATTTATTCTTAAGAAAAGGATACCAAGGGGAGACCTGCTAACAGTCTTCAGATATGTTAAAGGCTGCTATAAGGAGGATAGTGATAATTTGCTAGCTATTAGGCAAAACTTTCTAAGTTTAAGGGTAGTTAAGGGTAGTTAAGCTCTAGAACAGGCTTCCAGGGGAGGTTGTAGAATCCCCATCACTGGAGATTTTTAAGAACAGGCTGGACAAATACCTGTATGGTCTATGTTTATTTGGTTCTGCCACAGCAGACCCTTGAGGTCCCTTCCAGTCTTACATTTCTATGATTCGATGATTAAGCAGCAATAACTACTGTTCAATTTTGCCCTGCTTCAGATTCTGACAAAAGATTACAGGATAAGCGGAAGACATCACTGGTTCCATTTAAATTATATTCTATTATACTTGGATAATTCCAACCCAGGAAAAACAGCATGAGTAAGGAGAGGATGCTGTGACTCTTCTTATATGGTTATTGTTGCTAAGGAAAGCATTCCACAGGGATCCACTGCTCAGCTCATCTGTCTCACTTTGCCTGGAACTCTCAGACAGCATTGTGACATCGTGGAATGGTAACATGATTTAGGGGGGTTTGTTGTTTTGTCTTGTTTTTTTCCACCATTTCTAACTCTGTACCAGGAGCTTATAATTATGTGGAATAGTAGAAATAATGGGGCAGATCCTCAGCTAGTGTACATTGGTGTTGCCCCATTGAAGTATATGGAGCTGCCCCCAAATCTGTAGGCAAGCTTAGGACCAGAAACTCTGGAAACTTTCAAGCACTATTTAAGGCCTGATGAAACTTCTACTGAATTCAATTGGAGTCATTCAAATGACTTCAGAGGGAGCTGGATCAGGCCCTAAAAGTCTTCAGATTTCTTTTAGAATGTGTTTTTTCTTCTGTAATTTCTCATCCTGAATGCCTCATTTTCTGCTCCCACTCCTCCCGCACTTTCTTTTTCACTTCCCCCCCCCCCCCCAACTGGTTAGAGAATTAAGTAGTTTTTAATGTAGCATATCGAACAACACAATAGTGACATTGTAGAAGACAAGCAATGTCTTTTAAGGCTGTGGGCGTGGATGAGTCAGCCAGGTAACTGAAAGGTGCCAAAATATATGAATATGTACTTTACTATATTTTCTCCATTAACTTAGGTATTTGAGAGGACTGCCATGTCCTATGTACCATGTGAAGCACAATTTCCATGTGGGACATATGATCATGTAGCACATAGAATATTTCTTATGGTTTATGCTGTTTGGTGCTCTGCTTATCTGTCATTCACTCTGTCGTTTCTCTGCTGCTTTAACTCTATAACAAAGTAGAGAGGCGCAGTTTCTGAGAAGTAATTGTTAGATAGCTACATGTACTGGCTGCCAGAGACTAAAGCACTTTGGTGGTATGTGAATAGTATTTATTTTCCTTGAAGAGGTAAGAAGGCTCAGAGACTGACCCTGAGTGGGGTTTGATCCTTCAAGGTCCTGAATACTCCTGTGCAGTATTGTGCTCCTTCATCTCCAGCTGAGTTCATTGGATAGCATCTGGCAGGATTGAGCTCATGACTAGGAGCCTATTCACGGTGACAAAGGTTACTTCTGATGCTTGTCTGCTTCTCTCTCTTCTAAATGCAATTCCTTTTTCAGTTGCCTGCTTCTGAAACACTTAACAGGGCCAACCACCCTTCACACGGAGACTTTGACCTTCAGATTTCAGAAGAAATACTACACATTCAGTCTAGCTTTTATGGGCTTTTCTGGTTCCCAAGTTATCCCACTGGGATCTGTAAACTTAGAGCGATAAGCGGGTGATGACTTGCATTACTTCAATCCTCCAAAAGATCCTAAATATAACAGACAATCTCTCTATCAAAAGAGCTCCTAAGACATTTGAGCTTATATCAGTTTTTTAAAAAAATCTGTCTTAGGAATATCTCCATTGATCCTGCAAATATCAAGTGTTTCCTCCTTTGAATGTGCTTTCCCATTTGCCTCAGATGTTCTCCTCAAAATGTTATCTTGTTTCCCATCTGAAGGAGCCTATAGTGTAACTCTGTGTTTTTTCCTAATATTTGTGTGTCTTCTGCAATAATTGTTCTTGAATGTTTGACGCATTGTCAAATTCTACCTCCCTAGAATAACAGAAAACAGGTCATCTTGTCCATTCCCCTAAAACTGTGCCATATTCATTTTGCCAAATGAAAGGTCTTCTTTGTCATATTCTTTTGGGGCTAGAATGGCATTAACACTTCAACCACTTCTTGTTTTTATTGTTTGTTTGTTTCTGAAGGATCAAAGAATGCATTCGTACAGTCTGAAGCTTGCAATCAATCTCCTACTACTCACTCTATTAGCAGCTAACATGCTCTCAGCTAATGATATGGTCTTTGCATCAGTGAAGAGGTAGAATGCTTTAACTGTGGAGATGCATGGTAACTCTATTGGTAGTATTGCATGTTCACTGAAAAAGACCTTCCATCCCTACTATTACATTCCCTGGCAGCAGGATCTTTCAGGCTTTTTCCTCCAGGAACTGATTGTCAGTTTGCTAGAAAATTCATCAGTCCCTGGATTGAAGGGTGCACTTAGTATAGAAAAGATGCAATGAGTTTCTAGGAAATGTAATGACATTAGATGTAAGTAAATGTCATCAAATATATGTAATGGGCAACTTAATAAACATCTCCCATGCAATTGGGAAGGGTTCCAAGGAGCCAATATAGCACAATTCCTTTCAGTGACTGATCAATGAATAAATGACACACATGGTATCATTTGGAAAACTAATTTGGAATAAAGTTATTACTTTACTAGCATTAACCTTGCTTTAATAGAGCATGGGGTTTTTGGGCATGTGCACACATCATGATGCTATTGTTATAGTCTGTGGCCTCTTTAACACTGAAGTCACAGGACTAGGGGCAAGCATATGACCTATAGGAAGCCGGCTTCTCCTCAGGCCTGGGCTACCAGTTCTTTTTTCAGATGTTCCTGGCTTTCTGCATGGTTTCTTTTGGCTTTCAATTTCTCATTCTGATTGCTTTCTCTTCCTGCTATACGCAGACACGCACAGCTGCAATCCAGTTGATTCCCCAGCCCCTACATATTCAATCAGCCCTAGAAAAACCCTCCTTATTCTCGTTGAGTTAGTTCTTGTCCAGGCCTTCCAAGTGGCCAGTCTTTGGGTGGTGGTTTCTATTGTTTCAGCTATCGTCCTCAATAAAAGGAACTTAATTACTTCTTCCATTTAGCCAGAATTAATGGTAACTAGCACAGCAGCTTCAATAAGGTCTGTGATTGCACATAGATCAAAGACACACTCACTGGCAGCTCACTAACACAGTTATTACTTCTGACTAACTTCCACCATAGGGGCTAGAGTGAATGTAGGGAGAGCATGCACATTTGTTAATTACTTAAAGAGTTGTGGCATATACTCCTTATATAGCTGTCAAATCTGTTGGACAGTGCAGAAAGGGAAGAGGAGGGTCCATTACCTCACCCTGTCCCCAGTGATGAGCTGCCAAAATCTTAACAATTGGTTCCCTATAAAAAGTTCTGATTTAAGGGATGTGCCCCAGTATGTATTTTTTGTACCAACAGGGTTACCATACGTCCGTATTTTCCCGGGAGGAATTTTTAAAATTTAAAAATTTAAAAATTCCTCCCGAACGGCGATGTAAAAACCAAAAAGCCTGACCTGTCCGGGGAAAATACGGGTGTATGTTAACCCTGCTTAAAGTTCTTTTTTAAAAAGATGGGCCTGAACTAGAAATGAGCTCCATTTCACACGTGTGGGTCCCCGCCACTCCCTGGGGGTATGCTAGGGTGACCAGATGTCCCAATTTTATAGAGACAGTCCCGATTTTGGGGTCTTTTTCTTATATAGGCTCCTATTACCCCCCCACCTCCTGCCCTGATTTTTCACACTTGCTGTCTGGTCACCCTAGGGTGTGCACATGTGTGGGTCCCAGCAGCTCCCTGCCCCCCTCATTGAAGCAGGTGTGCAGGGTTACTGCCCTGGGAACTGCAGGGCACCAGTGGACGTGGGGCCAGCTGCAGACAAGGGCGTGGGGCAGGGCTGGCTGCGGGCAGGGGGTGCAGGGCTGGCTGGAGACAGGAGTGTGCGGGGTTGGCTGGAGGCAAGGGGGTGTGGGGCTGGCTGGAGAAAGGGCAGGGGCTAACTGGAGGTAGGGGCTGGCTGCAGGCAGGGCAGGGGGGTGCAGGGCTGGCTGGAGACAGGGGCTGGCTGTGGGCAGGGCAGGGGGTGTGGCAGGGGCTGGTGCGGGCAGGGCAGAGGGTGCGGGGGTGGCTGGAGATGGGCTGGCTGTGGGCAGGGCAGGGGGTGCATGCGGCAGGGGTGGGCTGGATACAGGGCAGGGGGTGTGGCAGGGGCTGGCTGTAGTCAGGGGGTGCAGGGCTGGCTGGATACAGGGCAGGGGGTGTGTGCGGCAGGGGCTGGCTGCGGGCAGGGCAGAGGGTGCGGGGGTTGCTGGAGACAGGGGCTGGCTGCAGGGGGTGCGGCAGGGGCTGGCTGCAGGCAGGGCAGGGTGTGTGGGGGTGGCTGGAGACAGGGGCTGGCTGCGGGCAGGGCAGGGGGTGTGTGCAGTAGGGGCTGGCTGCAGGCAGGGGGTGCCGGGGTGGCTGGAGGCTGGGCAGGGGGTGCGGCAGGGGCTGGAGGCAGGGCAGGGGGTGCGGGGGTGGCTGGAGACAGGGGCTGGCTGTGGGCAGGGTGGTGGGGGTCACGGGGAGAGCAGCAGGACGCAGCCCAGGCCCAGCAGAGCAGCCGGGGACCCACCAGGCAGCAGCGAGAGCCCCAGGGCCAGCAGAGCAGCAGCAGCAACAGGGCTTGTACCCAGGACCAGGCAGCAGCCCACATGGCTCCCGCAGCGCAGCGCCCCCGGCGGCCAGAGGAGGAATTACATCACTTCCCGGCCGGAGCCCATCAAAGCCTCAGTGCCCCCTGCAGGGAAGCGGGTTAACAACCGGTTCTAAAACTGCTTCAAAATTTAACAACCGGTTTGCGCGAACCAGCGCGAACCGGCTCCAGCTCACCGGCAGCTCACCACTGCCTGTCCCTCCCTTCCTAAGTTGCACTGGTTAGTAGAACTAGCCTGGAGGAATATTAGGGTTCTGTGAAGCACAAGGATTGCAACGTGACTGGCCTTTCTAGGTTGTGGTAGGTATGGGGAGCCCACAAGCGGATAGGGAGTCTCTTCTGGCCTCAACCCTTTGCACACTAGTGAAGGAAACAGTTACAATCGCACCCTGTGTATGTATCTACCGTGACTGTCGAGAGTCTTTGCCTCATGTTTGCTAAATGAGTAGAACTAAACTCCTCAATTATTGCTATTTGTCCAAGATTAATGAATATAATTATTATTGATAAAGATTGTAAAAACCAACAATCCTGCAGGGAAGGATGCAGTTTACTGGACAAGGCATTGCTCAAAGAGGTAACACATTGCCTCTGCCTTCTGAAGTGACCCTAGAGCTGAAACATGTACGTAAATGGGACAACACATATCTGTGTTTGAATATAGAGATTGGCTCATGCTGTAAAATGAGGATCTGGACCTAGTTTTTGAACATCCAAAGTTCAGGTCTGTTTGTGGAAATCTAGTTCTTATCTTACCCTATTTCTAGAAAAATGTGTTGGTTTTGATTTTGTTTTTTTCTAAATGTTGGGTACAAACTCTGGTGTGATGTATGAGAAGTAATGAGTATATTATCTTAAAACTGTCTCGTGATTGTCCTAGTTTCTTTTCTTGTAATAACCTTTAACAAGAGAAATTCTTTTCTTTTCCTTGCCATTATACACGAGGGTTTCCCCTCTCCTGCCCTATTCCTTACCCTCCCAAAGTATGAGGGGTCAAAATGCAGATGTAACAAACAGGTTAAAAAAACTGTAATTATTAAAGACTAAGGCCCACTCATATCCCCCCACTACATGTGCATTATCATATTCTTCTTATGAACTCAAGAGGTGCCCCCCCTTTCGGCATTAAAAAAAAAGAGTACTTTTGGCACATCATTTACAGAAATAAATGATTTTTTATTTCTTTGGCTGTTTTTTTGCAGATGTGGTTATTTGGCAACTGACTGGTCAAAAGGATTTCAAATTTGATTGGTATCCACTTTAATCTATAAATTTTACTAATATGCTGTAGCTCTTTAAACTTGGAAAAAGGTTGCATTTTGATTGGCTGGCCATACCACCTTTCTTTGAGATTTAAATTGCCAGTATTGTATCAGAAAATATCTGGAATGGCCACCTGACAATCAAATTATAGAGCACTGAAGAGGTTAGAGCCACAGTATATTACTGTCTTTTGTAGATTGTACTGCATATTAAAATTCTCAGATGTCTCACTCCACTGACAAAGATTGTAATGAGAACAGGATAGCTAGCACAATATAGATCCATTTTTGTTACCAGGATTTTAATGAGAATGGGAAATAGCAAAAATTTAACCCATTCTTTGTATTACATAAAATATTAATATTTGGTATTCTTCAGATTGTATATAATTCAAAGCAAAATTCTCTAAACTCTAACCTACACTTTACAATCTGCTCTGAGTCAGAGGCAGTGCATAGATAGATTCCAGCACCTCCCTAGGTAATGCATTCCAGTGTTTCACCACCCTCCTAGTGAAAAAGTTTTTCCTAATATCCAACCTAAACCTCCCCCACTGCAACTTGAGACCATTACTCCTTGTTCTGTCCTCATCTACCACTGAGAATAGTCTAGAACCATCCTCTTTGGATCCACCATTCAGGTAGTTACAAGTAGCTATCAAATCCCCCCTCATTCTTCTCTTCTACAGACTAAACAATCCCAGTTCCCTCAGCCTCTCCTCATAACTCATGTGTTCCAGTCCCCTAATCATTTTTGTTGCCCTTCGCTGGACTCTTTCCAATTTATCCACATCCTTCTTGTAGTGCAGGGCCCAAAACTGGACACAGAACTCCAGATGAGGCCTCACCAATGTCGAATAGAGGGGAACGATCACGTCCCTCAATCTGCTGGCTATGCCCCTACTTATACATCACAAAATGCCATTGGCCTTCTTGGCAACAAGGGCACACTGTTGACTCATATCCAGCTTCTCGTCCACTGTCACGCTTAGGACCTTTTCCTTTTCTGCCTAGGCATTCAGTCGCTAGTCTGTAGCGGTGCAGTGGGTTCTTCCGTCCTAAGTGCAGGACTCTGCACTTATCCTTATTGAACCTCATCAGATTTCTTTTGGCCCGATCCTCCAATTTGTCTAGGTCCCTCTGTATGCTATCCCTGCCCTCCAGCATATCTACCACTCCTCCTAGTTTAGTATCATCCGCAAATTTGCTGAGAGTGCAATCCACATCATCCTCCAGATTATTTATGAAGATATTGAACAAAACCGGCCCCAGGACCGACCCTTGGGGCACTCCTCTTGATATCGGCTGCCAACTAGACACGGAGCCATTGATCACTACCCGTTGAACCCGACAATCTAGCCAACTTTCTACCCACCTTATAGTGCATTCATCCAGCCCATACTTCTTTAACTTGCTGACAAGAATCCTGTGGGAGACCGTGTCAAAAGCTTTGCTAAAGTCAAGAAACAATACATCCACTGCTTTCCCTTCATCCACAGAACCAGTTAACTCATCATAGAAGGCGATTAGATTAGTCAGGCATGACCTTCCCTTGGTGAATCCATGCTGACTGTTCCTGATCACTTTCCTCTCATGTAAGTGCTTCAGGACTGATTCTTTGAGGACCTGCTCCATGATTTTTCCGGGGACTGAGGTGAGACTGACTGGCCTGTAGTTCCCAGGATCATCCTCCTTCCCTTTTTTAAAGATTGGGACTGCATTAGCTTTTTTCCAGTCATCCGGGACTTCCCCCGTTCGCCATGAGTTTTCAAAGATAATGGCCAATGGCTCTGCAATCACAGCCGCCAATTCCTTTAGCACTCTCGGATGCAATGCGTCCAGCCCCATGGACTTGTGCATGTCCAGCTTTTCTAAATAGTCCCTAACCACCTCTTTCTCCACAGAGGGCTGGTCATCTATTCCTCATGTTGTGATGTCCAGCGCAGCAGTCTGGGAGCTGACCTTGCTAGTGAAGACAGAGGCAAAAAAAGCATTGAGTACATTAGCTTTTTCCACATCCTCTGTCACTAGGTTGCCTCACTCATTCAGTAAGGGGCCCACACTTTCCTTGGCTTTCTTTTTGTTGCCAACATACCTGAAGAAACCCTTCTTGTTACTCTTAACATCTCTTGCTAGCTGCAGCTCCAGGTGCGATTTGGCCCTCCTGATTTCATTCCTACATGCCCGAGCAATATTTTTATACTCTTCCCTGGTCATTTGTCCAATCTTCCACTTCTTGTAAGCTTCTTTTTTATGTTTAAGATCCGCAAGGATTTCACCGTTAAGCCAAGCTGGTCGCCTGCCATATTTACTATTCTTTCGACTCATCGGGATGGTTTGTCTCTGTAACCTGAATAGGGATTCCTTGAAATACAGCCAGCTCTCCTGGACTCCTTTCCCCTTCATGTTATTCCCCCAGGGGATCCTATCCATCAGTTCCCTGAGGGAGTCAAGTCTGCTTTCCTGACATCCAGGGTCTGTATTCTGCTGCTTACCTTTCTTCCCTGTGTCAGGGAAGTCAACCAACTCATGGTCACTGCCTCCCAGATTCCCATCCACTTTTGCTTCCTCCACTAATTCTTCCCAGTTTGTGAGCAGCAGGTCAAGAAAAGCTCCCCCGCTAGTTGGCTCCTCTAGCACTTGCTCCAGGAAATTGTCCCCTACATTTTCCAAAAACTTCCTGGATTGTCTATGCACTACTGTAGTGCTCTCCCAGCAGATATCAGGAAGATTAAAGTCACCCATGAGAACCAGGGCGTGTGATCTAGTAGCTTCTGCGAGTTGCCGGAAGAAAGCCTCATCCACCTCATCCCCCTGGTCCGGTGGTCTATAGCAGACTCCCACCACTACATCACCCTTGTTGCTCACGCTTCTAAACTTAATGCAGAGACACTCAGGTTTTTCTGCAGTTTCATACCAGAGCTCTGAGCAGTCATACTTCTCCCTTATATACAGTTTCAGAGTAATAGCCGTGTTAGTCTGTATTCGCAAAAAGAAAAGGAGTACTTGTGGCACCTTAGAGACTAACCAATTTATTTGAGCATAAGCTTTCGTGAGCTACAGCTCACTTCATTGGATGCATACTGTGGAAAGTGTAGAAGATCTTTTTATATAGACACAAACCATGAAAAAATACCTCCTCCCACCCCATTCTCCTGCTGGTATGTGCCAGCAATGCCCCTCTGCCATGTACATTGGTCAAACTGGACAGTCTCTTAAAAGAATAAATGGACACAAATCAGATGTCAAGAATTATAACATTCATAAACCAGTCAGAGAACACTTCAATCTCTCTGGTCACGCGATTACAGACATGAAAGTTGCTATATTACAACAAAAAAACTTCAAATCTAGACTCCAGCGAGAAACTGTTGAATTGGAATTCATTTGCAAATTGGATACAATTAACTTAGGCTTGAATAGAGACTGGGAGTGGCTAAGTCATTATGCAAAGTAACCTATTTCCCCTTGTTTTTTCCTACCCTCCCCCCCTCAGACGTTCTTGTTAAACCCTGGATTTGTGCTGGAAATGGCCCACCTTGATTATCATACACATTGTAAGGAGAGTGGTCACTTTAGATAAGCTATTACCAGCAGGAGAGTGGGGTGGGAGGAGGTATTTTTTCATGCTTTGTGTGTATATAAAAAGATCTTCTACACTTTCCACAGTATGCATCCGATGAAGTGAGCTGTAGCTCACGAAAGCTTATTCTCAAATAAATTGGTTATTCTCTAAGTTGCCACAAGTACTCCTTTTCTTACATACAGTGCTACTCCCCCACCTTTTCTGGCCTCCCTGTCCTTCCTGAACAGTTTATAACCATCCATGACAGTACTCCAGTCATGTGAGTTATCCCACCAAGTCTCTGTTATTCCAATCACGTCATAATTCCTTGACATCACCAGGACCTCCAGTTCTCCCTGCTTGTTTCCAAGGCTTTGTGCATTTGTATATAGGCACTTGAGATAACCTGCTGATCGCCCCTCATTCTCAGTATGAGGTAGGAGCCCTCCCCTCACAGACATTCCTGCCTGTGCTTCCTCCTGGTATCCCACTTTCCCACTTACCTCAGGGCTTTGGTCTCCTTCCCCTGTGAACCTAGTTTAAAGCTCTCCTCACTAGGTTAGCCAGCCTGCTCACAAAGATGCTCTTCCCTCTCTTTGTTAGGTGGAGCCCGTCTCTGCCCAGCACTCCTCCTTCATAGAACACCATCCCATGGTCAAAGAATCCAAAGCCTTCTCTCCGACACCACCTGTGTAGCCATTCTTTGACTTCCACGATTCGACGGTCCCTACCCCGGCCTTTTCCTTCCACGGGGAGGATGGACGAGAACACCACTTGCGCCTCAAACTCCTTTATCCTTCTTCCCAGAGCCACGTAGTCCGCAGTGATCTGCTCAAGGTCATTCTTGGCAGTATCATTGGTGCCCACGTGGAGAAGCAGGAAGGGGTAGCGATTCGAGGGCTTGATGAGTCTCGGCAGTCTCTCCGTCACATCGCGAATCTTAGCCCCTGGCAAACAGCAGACTTCTCTGTTTTCCCGGTCAGGGAGGCAGATAGATGACTCAGTCCCCCTGAGGAGAGAGTCCCCGACCACCACCACCCGCCTCCTTCTCTTGGGAGTGGTGGTCGTGGAACCCCCAACCTCAGGACAGAGCATTTCATGCCTTCCAACCAGCGGAGTCTCCTTCTGCTTTCTCCCCCCAGACGTATCATCTAGTCCACTCTCCGCAATGGTACCTGTGGAGAGAACATGAAAACAGTTACTTACCTGTGTCCGCGTTGCTGGTACCCAGACATTCCCCCTTCTTCTTCTGGAGGTCACATGTTGCCAAGCTTCCTCACTGGCCTCTTGGCTCTGCTGTGCAAAGTGCTCTAAATCTTTAGAGCTTTGTGCCCGTAGAAGCATATCCTGACTTTTATCCAGAAAATCCTAAGATTCTTGTATGCAACGCAGGGTCGATATCTGTAGCTCCAGACCTTCGATCTTCTCTTCCAATATGGATACTAGCTGCAGCGTCCGCAGGTTTGGCCGATCGCAGCTCCCACTAGCTGCGGTTTGCTGTTCCAGGCCAATGAGGGCTGTGGGAAGCGGTGTAGGCAGAGGGATGTACTCGCTGCCACTTCCTGCAGCCCCCATTGGCCTGGAATGGCGAACTGTGGCCAGTGGTAGCTGCAATCGGCCAAACCTGAGGATGCTGCAGGTAAACAAACTGTCCCAGCCCGCCAGCGGATTTCCCTGATGGGCCAAGTGTCAAAGGTTGCCGATCCCTGATCTACACAGAGGTGCAAATGGGCACATGACCTCTGGCATTTTAAAATTTGGGGCCTAGTTCATTTTTGTCCTGCACCTTGTGTCATCATTTACACAAGTACAGAGGGAGTGAAAAACAGATGCAGTATGCCTCCATCTTGATCTAGTAATGTTTTGCACCCACTTTGCACTGATATAAATGGCTACATAAGATGCAAAGCAATAGTGAATTTGGTCATAAATTACTTAGGCCACATGCTCCTGCCCACATCAGAGCCAGCTTGAATCTACTTTATGCTCACTTTGCCAGACCAATAAGAGTAATTGGAATAAGCTAATAGAGTATGAGTCTGCATTAACTTGTGCTGTTTTCCCCTTTGAGGTATGGAACTTCCCTTTGTTGAGAAAAAGTACTGGCAGCAGCCAAGTTTAAGAAGGCCTCAATAAGCATGGCCACTGCCCCCAGTTAGAAAAAAAAAAAAAAAAAAAGAGTAGCACAATCTGGGCCTGCCTCTGCCTTGGTATGAGTGACTACACAAGTTGTGAATCAGTCCCTCTGTTTTGAAATGCACAGACTTCCCTTTCCTCGAGGCATGTTATTCCCATTTAGGGTATGTCTACAGAGGGATAAAAGCCCCACAGCACAGCCATAGTCTGACTCAGACTCGCAGGGCTCAGATTGAAGGGCTAAAATCACTGTGTAGACATTCAGGCTCAGGCTGGAACCTGAAGCTCCAGGACTTTCCACCCTCACAGGGTCCCAGAGTTCAGGCTGGAGCCCGAAGCCAACCATCTACACAGCAATTTTTCAGCCTCAGAGCCTGAGCCCTGCAATTGTGAGTCAACTGACCTGCTCCAGCCACAGGTTTCTTACCCCTCTGTAGACATACCCACAGAGGAGAATGGGTCTCTGTTTTCAAATGTGTCCCTTTATCAGGAAATGCATTCAAACAACTGAAGGAGAAGCACGTATTTGTCATTGTGTGAATATCTGGATTTTTTAAATTTAATTTGTTTTTATTTATTTGTCTGCTGTAATGGAGAAAACTGTAGGAGCATCATACTTCTAAAATGCCATCCCTGTGCCTGTCATCCCATTGTGTTCCCTCAGTGTTTCTGGAAAGCCACTTTATTCAGGCAGAACTTCCAGTAAATATGGGAAGAATCACTAAATTGACCGCACAGACTCAGAATGGTGGAGAAAATGTAATCCTATATCAGACTTGCAGTTAAGGCACTGAGCCAGGTCTCAGGAGATCTAGGTTCCATTCCTAGATTCTTCCAGAAATTTTGTGTGTGAGCTTCGACAAGTTACCAAATCTCTCTGTACCTCAGCTGAACATCTGTAAAATGGGGATAACAGTACTTCACTCATGATGTTGTTGTGATGATAAATCTATTCATGTTTGTAAGAATCTCAGATATTATGGGGAGGGGGACCAGACAAGTACCTGCATAGATATATCTATCTGTGAAGATATCCATACTTCCCAAGTGGATCTGTACCACATCTAGCAATATGCACAATAATGGCTGCACCTGGGTTCCCCCCCAAAGATTTGATGCCAAATACCACATTAGAGTATTTCTTCATCCTGATCTATCAGTTTTTTGTCAGCATAACTTGGCTGAAATCAGTGCGTTACACTCATGTAAAATTGATGTTTCAGGGAGTAGAATTGGGCCTTTGGTTGAGTCACTGTGAATAATGTGGTATTTGGCCTAATTTTGCCTTTTAAATCAATGGAGTTTTGGTAGAATCAGGTCCAGACTTTTTAAATTATGTGACTAAGCTGGTTACATTATATGAGGAACAGCTTGACAAATTCTGAAAAAGCAGAAATTCTGTAATCTATTTGCATTGCATTAACATTCAAAGTTTCATTACTTCTATGCCTGCCTTATGGTAACTTTTACATGCACTTTATCACATTATAGGTAAAGCCTCTTAATTGTTTAATACAGCACAATCAATTGGACTGTACAGACAAAGCACTGCCCCACACAGAATACCTACTGCAAAATGATGTCCCTTAAGATTTTTTCCAAGCATTTTCTTTTTTTGTTGCAGTTATTCCAAAACAGTCAGATTAAAGGGGGAAATATGGTTTTCCAATTAAACGTGATTGTTTAATATATGAGGACTGCTTTGGAACAGCTCAATAAGAAAAAAGGAGGAAATTATTTAAATTGCTGGACAGTGAACAACAATATTTTTCCTTCTAAAAATTGCCTGTTGCTTTATCTTTGATAAAAGGAAATGTAACCCAAGATGAATATTCTCTGGCAGCTGATTGTCACTTTGAATGGGGAACAAAGCATTTACTAGTACATTTGTGCAATATTATGTGGCTTTGAGTCCTACGGAGTGTACAGTGAGGATATTAAATGAAAGCTTTGAAAAACTAAGCCACATGGTTAAAAGAAAGACCCAATTCTCCTTTACAGACAGGGACCAATGTGCAGCAGCGTTTAATAATAGTGATGTCACCAGCCTAGTGCATGCACAAGAGCCATGTGAAATGCAAGTTGTCTTTACTTTATTAAGCATTGCTTCAGACCTGCCCCAGGCTGATGGTAAGCATTTTCTTGTTGGTATTGGCCCACCCTCAGAGATTATAGACTCAGTAGGCTTCCTAAGGATTCTGGCATATTTCACAACCTACTCATTGGACTACACTGTCAGTCAGTGGGTTAGTGCGAAGCAGTCGTCATCTGTTGTCCATTCCTGATATTATGGGTGCCCCTTTTCTCAGCATCACCCCTGAAGGTCACCAGTATAAAATGGTCTATGGCAGGGGAGGAGGGCAAACCATCAGTGGTTTTCGTCACATGATGAAAATAATAGATTGCCTCAAAGGGAAACTTTCTGTTTCTACTGCTGTAACTGAGGCTAAGAGTTTTGCTTCTCCTTTGCCACAGCATCTGTGAAGCCTGGAGAAGCAGAAATGTTCAGAGCTATAGGCAGTATGAATGCAGCTCAGTGACAGTGTCAAAGTTTCCTGTTGCAAATAATTTTCAGTATACTTTGCAGCTAAGAAAGATCAGATTCTTGGCCAGCTGCTCAAGACTGGCCTTTTGACACCATGCTGAGCTTAAGGAAATGGGTGCAGAGGTAGCTTTAAAGCTCCCTGATCTTGGGTCCTCCAGGCCAGTCATCAGGTGCACTGTACAGGAGCCAACAACCCCCTAGAAGCTCTCCATCAACCAGGCGTTACAACAGTGTAGGGAATGCTTGGCCTCACACTCTTTTTCTCCTATGCTAGGGGCTGAAATCACTAATAAGTGTCTAAGGGATGACCCTTCAGAGCCAGCACGGAGTGTGATGGTGAGAGATGATACAGAGGAAACAGCAGCAGTGAGGTGACCCAGCAACCTTAAAAGTGTAATCACTAATATCTGTATGTGTGTGGTGGGGGGGGTGTGTGTGTGTCAGCACCACCATTGTCTGACTGAATTTGAGAGGCCCGAGCTGACTGCACAGAGGCAGCGTTGTGGACAGCGGTGTCAGCTCGGTGAGAAGCCACAGAAAAGTGGTGGCAGCAAAGCAGTGGCAGCAGCAAGATGGCAGACGAGCAGCAAGGCAGCTTTGCACAGGAGCCAAGGCCTGGTGCCGAATCCACTTGAATGCACCCCTGGACTTCAAGGCTTCACTCACCTCTGACAACAAACCATGACGGCAGAAGGGAGGAGGAGGAAAGAGGCACGTTAAAGAGACATGTTTTCATCAGATGGTCACACTGGCAATTGGGGAACCTGTGGTGAAGGACTACTGGAAAAGATACTGTAGGGGTGGGTTTAACTTTCTACTCACATATTGTTCAGTGGCTATTGCTATGTTTTTCCAAATTAAAGCACCCCTTATTAAAAGCTGTCTTTGTATGAAACAAAGACTCAGTGCTTGCAAGTGGACAAATATTGCCTATTAAGTGCATCCTGAGGAGGTATATAGTTTTCCCAGATTTGTGGGCGTGGACTCAAGCCAATTTTGTTTTGTAATTTTAAGAAGAACCTCTAGATATCATATCTGGCCCTCCAAGCACTGTATACATGATCCCTTCATCAGTAGGGAAAACACTTGTGGAATCCCAACACAAAGATGTCACACTCAACGCTCTGTGGCATGCGAGAGTGTGGGGATTCTGGAGGTCAGCCCACCCAACCACTACCCGTTCTCAGATGTCCACTCCATCACAGTGTAACCTCCCCTCCCATTCACTAGTGTCCAATGTGCTTCAACAGCAGCTGTGGGAACTACAAAAGAAAGCCAACCAAAACCAAGAACTGTCTTCATTTTAATGAAAGAATACAGAAAAGTATTGGTGAAATGTTACAAAGTTTGCATGGTCACAAAATTGGCGAAGCCACCATTTTTTGTCTGTTTAGTGGGCTGTATGAAAATTTTCACACAGCTTTACCTTTGCACCTTTATGGTAGGCCAGGATCCAGGTTGTGCTGTTACTTGTTCTTGGTGCAGCCATTATGATTAGAATACAGAATTTTAATCACTGTAATCTGTGAATGGGGGTTATAAATTGTGTTACTACGGCCTTTTTAATATTCTGACAGTTAATTTTATAGTCTCTCTCAATCTTCCTTGTTCAGAACATTAGTCACGTGAAACAAAGAAATGTAATGGCTACTAGCTAGCCATATAAAATGTTTAAAACTTTCGGGACAGGGTTGGTTTTGACTACTTGGATTTATAATATGATTGATAGAAGCCTACACAACTGATTGCTCACTTAACCACACTAAAACCTCTCCTTGAAATCTACTAATGGTTCCAATCTCTCTCAAGCTGTGCTGAAAATTAAAACTCTGATGTCATAAAGGTTGTAATGAGAAGAGAAGATGGCCCCAGCTGTTGTGACTAGGGGTCTCATTCTGCAAGTCCTATGCATTGGAAATTTGGATCTACTTCGTAAGTGAGAGTTCTGCATCTGTAGGGGCAAAAATCAGGATCAGGCAAAAATATGTAATAATAATAATTAAAAATACAAATGGCACAACATTAAGGTCTGGATTGTGGCATGTAGATAGTTCTCAGGCTGTTGGTGGCATGAAGATGCCCAGCAGCAGTGGCTTTGTGAAGTGTCTGGAAAGCCCAGTGTTTCCTAGATCTCCAGGGAATACCACTGCTGTTCCCATCTTTGGCATAAGGCAGCACTCTTTCCTATCCATGGTTGGATAGCTCTTGTGCAGGCAGACTGGGTGGGACATAGCTCTATTTCCTTTACAAAGGAACTTTTGACTGCTATTTTATCCCTCCTGGGGATCGTAAGGGTGAAGGGAAACTCCTTCAACCCTTTCCTTTCCCTATAGGCCCTGCAGAGTACGCACACAATCTGTGCCTCATCCATTTTTACAATAAAGGTTGCAACAAAGCAATGACACCAATTAAATTCCTTCTGAGTACAATGCTCAGAGGGCAGTCTGCAGTTAAGTAGCTGCATCTTATGAACTCCCCCCTCCCCCCACACACACTTTTTTTCCCTTTAGGATTAAAAGGCCTGCTTGGTTGAAAAGATTTAGCAGATTAAAAGTACTGTTAGTACAGAATGTGGGTAACTGGAGGTCAATCTGTGACTATTTACTGACCTACTTAAAAGAATCCTCAACTTACATTTGTCAATCAGTTAATATTTGTTGAAGCTTATTATAAGTCATGTTTAAGATTTCCATGCAAAATGCACCCTTTGGGCCAGATGTGATGGACAGCTCTGGGGAGCTGAACAGTACAAAGGTGGAAGAAACAAAGGAAGGAGACAGTACATAAATAGAGGTTTAATTGCAATTGATCATTTGATTCTTATTCCATTATATAATGAACTAACATATGCTACAGGGTAAAAGCTATGGTCTCAATCCAGCAAAATACTCAAACACATGCTTAACTTTAAGCACGCGAGTTAGCTAATTTACTTTATGAGGAATGTTATAGGGCTTAAAGATAAGCAAGTGCCTAAGTGCTGGTGTTGGACTAGGGTCTACAGTGTTATGTAGATGGTGTAATCTCTCCATGGTTAGAGCTTTAATTAGCTTTCCCCTAGAAATCTAATTTTAATGTATACTGTACTCCATTAAAACTAGCTCAGTTCACCTGAACCTTTTCATGTACTGTGCTCAGCCCGAGGAGAATTTTAATGACTGACTTGCCTGTGAAAGTGTTTTACTTGCCATTCCTGCTTTTAGCCCAATGCAGAAGCGACACTGGGTTGAAAGCTGGTAATTAAAATTGTATGCTAAAATCCATGCTACAAATCCAAAAACCCTGGGCCACCCTCCCAATCCTCAGTTGTTTTAGCTCCCCACCCCCAGCATTAACCTCTCTACTGAATTCCTGCTTGTGATACACACAAATGTCTAGGAGAGAGAGGCCGTGGCAGAGGTTTAACGCCTAAATATTCCCCTGAGATACCTATGACTAGATCCTCAGCTGGTGAGCTTTACTGACTTCAGCAGAGCTAAGGTGGTTATTCCCACTGAGGATTTGCCTCCTACTTTTCAATTCAGTAGCTCCCCCAACATCACCAGTAGATAAAACTGGCAGTGCTCCAGCCACTCTATGAGCCAGTTCCACTTCTCTCCACCTTCACCAGGGACATGGTGTGATGCTGCTGTACTTTTCCTTCAGCAGCAAAAATGTGTCTCTTTTACAAGAGTGGGTAGGAGGAGGTGAGTAAGAAAGGGAAAGGATATTAGCCCCTCCCTCCATTTCTTCCTGCAAGAGTACAAATTTGAGGTAGAATTCAACCACAAGCCATTGGGCTCAATGTAGGAATTAGTAGGTGAAACTCCATGGCCTGTACTATGCACATCAGATTAGATAATCATGGTGGTCCCTTTTGGCCTCCAAATCTTTGAGTCTATCAGCTGTATTCTCTCACCGAGACAGACCCATTGCAAGACAGAACGTGATAGCATAGCCATCCAAAACACCCTAACATGAATGTGGAGTGTGTATTGCACATTCCTTTGTTACCAATGATGTGAAAAGGTTCTAAAGTTATCATTTCTGTACATATTAGGACAGGGATCTGGGCTTGAGGGTACTTGTGAAAACTTAATTTCAAATCGTGTATGCTTTCAAAAACTATTTTATAACTCTGCTCTTCTAATCATCCTTTAAATTAATTGAAGTGTATTTACAATCTGAGCTCCAGCTTAATGAAGTGTTTTTATCTGGGATGGAAACAAAGAAGCCAGTGCTAGTCTGAAATGATGGATGTGAGCTAAAAGAAATTGTTAATATTCACATTTGGCATTGCACTGAATCTGATTCTTTTTCTCTAGGCTCATTCATCTAATTTACATCAATGACAGCAAATTCATATTTGGACTATCCTTTTCAGAGAGCTGAAAGAGTCCTGTGGCACCTTGTAGACTAACAGACGTATTGGAGCATAAGCTTTCATGGGTGAATATGTCTGTTAGTCTATAAGGTGCCACAAGACTCTGCCTCTTTTACTGATCCAGACTAACACGGCTACCCCTCTGATACTTTTCAGAGAGGAGCAAGTTCAATAAAAGGGACGTGCTTCATCACTGCAGCATTCCAGTTCTATGTTGGTGTAACTCTGCTGAGATCGATCAATACATAGATGCCAGCATAAAAACAGAGTAATGTAGCCCAGGGTTAGCATATTTGGCCTATTTAGTAGAGAGTAATTCTCCATGCATGCAGCTATACACAGAGAACAGGAATAAGCTAGTATGTAATACTGTATCAGGTCTGCAGTATAATCCAATTCAATGCTTTAAAAGCACACTATTAGAAGTGGCTGACAAAAATCTTTCTATATTGAAATCCTTCCCAAGATGGGATATTTAATGCATTCCATCCATATCGATCCAAAGCATCAGAAACAACATTTCTCCCTTTGCCCTCTTTTCTCACTGCTGCTTTGAGTAAATTTATTACTCATTAAGATAATTAAATCTGATTTAAGAAATTAAAATCTTTGATATTCTGAATATTACTTGTAGGGGGAAGCTACAGTTAATACACTATTACGCTATTACTGTTGTGGGTGGTGTAACACTGCCTGTAGTGACTCAGGTATGAGGAAAGGGTAACTAGGGAGGTGGCAAAATCTGTAGATGATTCAAAATTGCTTAAGATAGTTAAGTCCACCGTTGACTGTGAATAGTTACAAAGGCATCACACAAAACTGGGTGACTGGGTAACAAAATGGCAGATAAAATTTATGTTTATAAGTGAAAAGTAATGCACATTGGAAAACATAATCCTAACTATATATACAAAATGATGGTACCTAACTTAGTTATTACCACTGAAAAGAGATGTTGGAGTCATTGTGGATAGCTCTTTGAAAACATCCACGCAATGTGTAGCAGCACTCAAAACAAAAAAAAAAAAAAAGTAAAACAAAAGAAGAACAATGTTAGGAAACTTTAGGAAAGGGATAAGCAATGAGTCAGAAAATATAATACCCTTTTATAAATCCCTGGTATGCCCACACCTTGAACACTCCATGAAGTTCTGGTTGCACCATATCAAAAAAGGTATATTAGAATGGGAAAAAGTACAGAGAAGAGCAACAAAAATAATTGGGGGTATGGAACAGCTTGCATTAGAAGAGAAATTAAAAAGACTGGGACTATTCGGTTTAGAAAAGAGACAACAAGAGATATGATAGAGGTCTATAAAATCATGAATGGTTTGGAAAAAGTGAATAAAGAAGTGTTGTTCACCTTTTCACATAACACAAGAACCAAAGGTCACCTAATGACATTAATGGGCATCAGGTTTAAAACAAACAAAAGGAAATACTTCTTCCTACAGTGTACAGTCAACCTGTGGAACTCATTGCCCTGGGATGTTGTGAAGGCCAAAAGTATAACTGGGTTCAAAAAAGAATTAAATAAGTTGATGGAGGATAGATCCATCAATGGCTACTAGCCAGGATGGGCAGGGATATAACCCTGTGCTCTGAGTGTCGCTAAACCTCTGACTGCCAGAAGCTGGGACTGGATGACAAGGGGTGGACCACTTGATAAATTGCCCTGTTCATCCCCTCTGAAGCATCTGGAACTAGCCACTGTCAGAAGTCAGGATATTGGGCTAGATGGACCATTGGTCTGACCCACTAGGGCTGTGCTTATATTCTTAGAATGTTAACCAGGGCACAAACTCCATATTGGTCATGAGTATCATACTTACATTCACCCACCCATTATCTAGTGTAAACGCCTCAGGCATTATAGCCTCCTAAACATGGAATCACAGACAGTCTCCTTGGGGACTCTGATCTATCTTGCCACCCAGAATGAGCACACCTTTGTTACACCAAGAATATTGTCACAACAATATTCCCTTATCCCAGGTCAATTGCACCTGAGATCTCACACCAAAGACAATACTTTTAGCCAATCAAATAATACATTGTATAAAGATTTATTAAATAGAAAAAGGAATTAGTTATTTACAATGGTAAATCAGGGAAACATATATATTCAAATGAGTTACAAACTTAAGGTTCAAAGGGTAATAGAACTTCTATAATAGGCAAGCTCTATATGTCCCTTAGGGATAACCCAGGCTCAGCAGTTGGGCATCTCTTGTTTGTGCCTAGAAACCTTGCTCCCCAGCATAGAAACAGCATAAAGATCCAGTCCCTTCTTGTTAGAAGGTCTTATCCTCCTTCTCCCGTGTACTCTGGGCTGCAGACTCTCCTAATGGGAGGAGTCCACTTGCATGACTCACCTTCGGGGGAGGGGAAAGGGTAAAATGGTCAACATCTTTTGTCCTCTTTAATTTACCACAATAGTCTGTCTGATATCAATGGACCGTTCTTGTTGGGCAGAATCATAGAATAACAGAGTTGGAAGGGACCTCTGGAGGCCATCTAGTCCAACCCCCTGCCCAGAGCAGGACCAATCCCAACTATATCATCCCAGCCAGGGCTTTGTCAAGCCTGACCTTAAAAACTTGTAAGGAAGGAGATTCCACCACCTCCCTAGGTAACGCATTCCAGTGTTTCACCACCCTCCTAGTGAAAAAGTTTTTCCTAATATCCAACCTAAACCTCCCCCACTGCAACTTGAGACCATTACTCCTTGTCCTGTCATCTGCTATCACTGAGAATAGTCTAGATCCATCCTCTTTGGATCCACCTTTCAGGTAGTTGAAAGCAGCTATCAAATCCCCCCTCATTCTTCTTTTCCATAGACTAAACAATCCCAGTTCCCTCAGCCTCTCCTCATAACTCATGTGTTCCAGTCCCCTAATCATTTTCGTTGCCCTTCGCTGGACTCTCTCCAATTTCTACATATCCTTCTTGTAGTGTGGGGCCCAAAACTGGACACAGAACTTCAGATGAGGCCTCACCAATGTCGAATAGAGGGGAATGATCATGTCCCTCCATCTGCTGGCAATGCCCCTACTTATACACCCCAAAATGCCATTGGTCTTCTTGGCAACAAGGGCACACTGTTGACTCATATCCAGCTTCTCGTCCACTGTCACCCCTAGGTCCTTCTCTGCAGAACTGCTGCCTAGCCATTCGGTCCCTAGTCTGTAGCGGTTCATTGGATTCTTCCGTCCTAAGTGCAGGACTCTGCACTTGTCCTTGTTGAACCTCATCAGATTTCTTTTGGCCCAATCCTCCAATTTGTCTAGGTCCCTCTGTATCCTATCCTTACCCTCCAGCGTATCTACCACTCCTCCCAGTTTAGTGTCATCTGCAAACTTGCTGAGGGTGCAATCCACACCATCCTCCAGATCATTAATGAAGATATTGAACAAAACTGGCCCCAGGACTGACCCTTGGGGCACTCCGCTAGATATCAGCTGCCAACTAGACACGGAGCCATTGATCACTACCTGTTGAGCCCGACAATCTAGCCAACTTTCTACCCACCTTGTAGTGCATCCATCCAGCCCATACTTCTTTAACTTGCTGACAGGAATACTGTGGGAGACTGTGTCAAAAGCTTTGCTAAAGTCAAGGAATAACACGTCCACTGCTTTCCCTTCATCCACAGAACCAGTTAACTCATCATAGAAGGCAATTAGATTTGTCAGGCATGACTTTCCCTTGGTGAATCCATGCTGACTATTCCTGATCACTTTCCTCTCCTCTAAGTGCTTCAGAATTGATTCCTTGAGGACATGCTCCATGATTTTTCCAGGGACTGAGGTGAGGCTGACCGGCCTGTAGTTCCCAGGATCATCCTTCTTCCCTTTTTTAAAGATGGACAATACATTAGGCTTTTTCCAATCTTCTGGGACTTCCCCCGATCGCCATGAGTTTTCAAATATAAGAATATAACACCTCCTGCTGGAGAGCAGCACTTCATGCTAGTTAATGTCTCTTTCTTGTTTGGTGATTTACATAATCACAGGGGCTGACAATACAACCTCTCAAATATTACTTACTATATGGGATTCAGAATTTATAAGTGAGATTGATGCATGCAGCAATCACAAGAATTCAATAAAATCTAATCAGTAAATACATTCTTATAATTCTAATATCTGTTTTAACAATACTAACACACTGGTTAGCCAGACTGCTTCCAGCCATGTATTTGAGATATGGGTAAAAGCTGGCACCTGATCTGCAGAGTCAGAAGTGGAAGTGCTGATGTATTGCTCCTCTATGTTGTCTTTTAATTGCAAACCATTGCAGAATGTGAATGATGTGCTGAACTGGAACTCACAAGAAAGTGAATGTACTGCAGATGTACCTACCCACCAGCCCAAAAGAGAACATTTTCCCCAAACAAACCTCTGAAGATTTGAAAAAAATTTCTCCTCACCATCCAAAGCTCCAGCTTGGCACCACAAAGGATCCCCAAGGGGACAGCCAGACTGAACATAATCTGATTAGGGTCTCTTGAGAAGGATTAGGGGCAGCCCACTTCCACCTCTCTAGGGATATTTTGGAAACCCTGTCTCCTTTTCAGATCCATTCATTTTGCTCATGTGTTTTGCTCCATTTAGGACCCAAAATACATCATGTTTCTGAAACTTTCACACTGGCGTGAAAATTTGGGGGGAAGCTCATCATGCACAGTAGAGTGAATAGAGTCTTTGTAGCACGGGAAGGGTTACCACTTCAGGCCACTCACCTGCTACCACTTGAAGTTGGGAAGCATTCTGCTCACCCAAGGACACCTGCTGAGAAGGCAGCTGTGAGTTTTCACCTATGCTACAGTAAGTAACAGGAGAGGGGGACAGTGAATGAGCTCACATCTCTCCCATTTTAGTGACCTGCTGGGAGGAGGAAGCAACCTTCCATCACCACTACTGTGAAGTGGACCTTCTGCAGAAATAAACAACAGGGACTGGTCCTGGTGGCATTAAATTGGGAAGAAGGAAATGGGGCCCACTGCAGGACTCAAAGTTTGGATAGTTCTGATAAACATTATTGTTTGTCCAAATTAAATTCAGTGCATTCTCAGATCCTGGGAACCAGGTCTGCAATCTTAGTCAACTCTGCCTGACCTAATTTGCCTCCCCAAGTCAACCTTCTTTCACTGATGTCTTCTGGAGGTTTTTTTTTTCCTGCTGTAATTATTGCTGTTTTATCTTTCAAGTTGAGAGCTTGGCAATAGTTAACAATTATGCTATGAAAGAAGGGAAAAGAAAGAAAAATACTTAGGATTATTTCAAACAAGCTGAGACAAAAGCTGAAGTGATGTAGAATTCCAGGTGTCTGAGAGTTCTTCCTACAGAGTTAAGTGAATCCTGATTGGACAAATAAGCCAAAGTGCAACCTTTGTTAAAAACAGAGGCAACTTTCACATCTATTGTCTATTAAATATTTGAATATGAAAATTGACTTTTGTCCCCCCAAGGCTGTATGAGTTAGAAAACAAGGTGCAATATACACAACAGATAATTAATAGCATGGATAAAACATTGCAACTTTATAATTGGGACTCAGGTGTCAATGTCAAATTCCATTTTGGATAACTATATTTTGCCTGCCTAAAATATCCCATTCATTCAGGCACATTATTCCGTATTCATTTCCTATCCCAAACTGTTGTTTGTTTGTTGTGTAGTATGAAACAGTTAATATGTTCCATCTCAGACATAGATACATTTCAGAGCTGAATAAAGTGACTCTTTTGTATATATAATTTTAAAAAGTCAATGTTTACAGCAGAAATATACCACACAGTTACCAGTCTTGTTATATCAGATTTCATTATGTGATAGCTGTTGGAAAATGTTTACATTTTAAGGATGACCAGTATTGAGAAAGGATGATCTCGCCATTCAGTCATTGAGTTAGGAGTAAAAAAAAACAGCACTAAATTCTCAACTTCCTATATGGCCTTGGGCAAATGATTTGTTCTCTGCTTGTCAGATGTGTTTCCACATATAAACCAAGTATAGCAATGTTTTCTTTCTCCCACCCTTTGTTTCACTTATCTATTTTGACTGTAAACTCTTCAGGATAGGGGACTGGCTTTTACTATACATGTGGGGGAAGGGATAGCTCAGTGGTTTGAGCATTGGCCTGCTAAACTCAGGGTTGTGAGTTCAATCCCTGAGGGGGCCATTTAGGAGTCTGGGCCAAAAATTGGGGATTGGTCCTGCTCCAACCAGGAGGTTGGACTAGATGACCTCCTGAGTTCCCTTCCAACCCTGATATTTTATATACAGTCTCTTTCACAATGGGGCTGTATAGGGGCTTCTAAGGCACTGCTGCAATGGAAATAATGTTGTTGCTAATTTTCAAAAGAGATTTGTAAGGGTTATAAATCCTTTTGGGATTCTTCTAGATGGAAGGCACAATACAAATATGTCATTATTATCATGACAGAAAAACAATATGAAGTATTTAATAAAGTTCTGAATAGCTGAAAATAAAATTAGTCGGCAATCTTTTTTTTCCCCATGAAAAGTTTGGTGAAAAGCAATGTTATCTTCTGACATTTGTTTGAATTTTCATCAAATATGCAAAAGTTAAAAGCAAAATTGGGTGAAGAGATTGATTTTTCAGTTAAATGCAAACATTTTTGATAAAAACAGAATTTTTTCAGTGAAAATATCTATTTAATTTAAAATCAGTTTATCACAGAAAAAGGTGACATAAAATCAATCAGTTCTAGTTGAAACTGTAGGATGTATAATTTAAAAAGGAATATTTGAATAATGAGGAAAAGGGTGAATATGCTTGATTGAAGATGTTAGACAAAAATTGAAAATGTACTGTTTTGTGTAAAATGTCTTAAATAGTCTTATCATTTATTAGATATACAAAACTAATACTTAATTAGGAAACTTACATCTGGTGAATTAATGTGTATTTCTGAGGCAACAATTGTATATCCAAAGCCCATATCTTGGGCCTCATTAATTATTACTTTTGTTGTCATTGCTGAGAAAAAGATTGGGGAAAGGATGTGGCCAAGAAGAAGAGGAATATTCAGTGCTAGCATAAGAAGGTCTGACTCAGTCTACACATAAGCTGATCAATGCAGTGGAGAACAAAATTATTATTGTCTAGGAGGATCAGAACATAAGACTGGCCATGCTGGGTCAGACCAAAGGTCCATCTAGCCCAGTATTTTGTCTTCTAACAGTAGCCAAGGCCAGGGGCCACAGAGAGAATGAACAGAACACATAATCATCAAGTGACCCATTTCCTGTCACCCATTCCTAGCTTCTGGTTTGAGAAGAATATAAGTGAACACAAATGTCCGATGTATTCTCTGCAAAATGAAAGATCACTCATAGCCATAGGACTACAGATTCTGCATTGTGAAAAACAGATGAAAATTGTGTGGAGTGGTATATACGATGCCAGTTCTGCCCCAGTGAACTGAATAATTTTGCTACTGGAAACAGGTTTGGGTCTATTTTTTGTTGCATATGTTATATATGGGTGCAGTGGAATGTGCCTATAATCCCAACTATTTGGGCAGCTGAGGCTGGTGAATTGCTCAGGGGTTCTGGCCTGTAGTACTCTATGTCAATCAGGTGTCCGGTGACACTGACAGCCTCGCCAGCGGGTGGCTGAAGGATTGGCTAGAACAACATGAGTGATGTTGTGATTGGCTCTCTCTGTGAAGGCTGATGGACGGATTGATCAAGGTGACGTTATATACCTATTGGCACATTTTCAGGATAACTGCACCTTTATTCTTCCTCAATGGTGTCTGAAAGGCACCCACTTAAGGTTTCCAACTTCCAGCTGTCACCGCTCGGGCAGAGATCCATGTCTCCCTCCCTCATGACTGGGATTTAAAGGCTGCACAGCTACTGTCTTACATCGTAATATTCCCAGTAAGCCAGTCTGCATAAGGGCATTGCTTTCTCTCTCTGAGGGCTATGAACAGTGTATTGCCACCAGTCAAAAGTTGCCACACAGCTCTTTCTAAGCAAGCACATTTATTCTTAAGGTAAAATCATTACAGAGAGAACATATACATTAAAAAGAACAACAAAAAATAAAATAAAATCTCCTATGTACATGCTGAAAGATGACCAGAGGTCTTATGGGGCCATAGTAGGCCAAAGTCTTTCCAACTCTTCCACAAGTATTGTATTGGAGCCCTGTAACAAAAGGTCATTTCCATTCACTGGATCAGAAAGAAGGTCCTGTGTCTGTTCAAAGTCATCCCTTAAAAAAATTAATGGTAACTTAGGGACAAGTGACCATGACTTGAGCACATTTATAATGTGCACACAGAATAAAGTCCAGATCAGTGCTTTAAAAGGACAAGTTTCACAAAAAATTATTAGCTAAATCAGTTGGGAGGAAGAAGTTAATCATAAAATTGCTAAATTAAATTGCTACTATGGGCCCAGGCAGACCTACTTCATCACACTTGCACTGGCTGCATAGGCTGGAGGAAAAGCATAAATGGGATACAGTCTACCTCAGTGGTAGCCAGACAGTGGAGGTGATTTGACCTCAATTCAACTCAACTCAACTCTAAGTCCTAGAAGGAGCACCACAAGTGCTCTTGCTTCCTGTGGCCTGACTATAGTGACCTGACCAGCCATGCAAAGAAGTGACCTGTGATTCTCTAACGTCTGAGACTTTATATTTATGTGCAGTTCTTTACTTAGTAGGAAGAGAGGAGACTGGTAGGAAGTGATCCAGGGAGGCAACTGCATAGGATCCCAAGGTATATGACTTAGCTGTCTAGCATTCGGTCTGGGATCAGAGCCTGGTGGAGAGGGTGGGACTCTACCAACTCCTAAAGAGGGACAGCTGCAGAAGTTTATCCCCCGTGAAGAACTTAGTTGAGGGAAGACACTAAAGATACAAAGATCTGTACTAAGAGACCCTGACTCAAGGAAGAAGCCCTGAATCTCTCTCTTAATCCTGAAGTTTTCCACTTTATTATATTATTTTTATATAGAATCATGGTGTCAAGGTTCCTCCCCAACTCTGAACTCTAGGGTACAGATGTGGGGACCTGCATGAAAAACCTCCTAAGCTTATCTTTACCAGCTTAGGTCAAAACTTCCCCAAGGTACAAAATATTCCACCCGTTGTCCTTGGACTGGCCGCTACCACCACCAAACTAATACTGGTTACTGGGGAACAGCTGTTTGGACGCGTCTTTCCCCCCAAAATACTTCCCAAAACTCTGCACCCCACTTCCTGGGCAAGGTTTGGTAAAAAGCCTCACCAATTTGCCTAGGTGACTACAGACCCAGACCCTTGGATCTTAAGAAGAATGAACAATCCTCCCAACACTTGCACCCACCCTTTCCTGGGAAATGTTGGATAAAAAGCCTCACCAATTTGCATAGGTGACCACAGACCCAAACCCTTGGATCTGAGAACAATGAAAAAGCATTCAGTTTTTACAAGAAGACTTTTAATAAAAAATAGAAGTAAATAGAAATAAAGAAATCCCCCCTGTAAAATCAGGATGGTAGATATCTTACAGGGTAATTAGATTCAAAAACATAGAGAACCCCTCTAGGCAAAACCTTAAGTTACAAAAAAGATGCACAGACAGAAATAGTTATTCTATTCAGCACAATTCTTTTCTCAGCCATTTAAAGAAATCATAATCTAACACATACCTAGCTAGATTACTTACTAAAAGTTCTAAGACTCCATTCCTGTTCTGTCCCTGTCAAGAACAGCATACAGACAGACACAGACCCTTTGTTTCTCTCCCTCCTCCCAGCTTTTGAAAGTATCTTGTCTCCTTATTGGTCATTTTGGTCAGGTGCCAGCGAGGTTACCTTTAGCTTCTTAACCCTTTACAGGTGAGAGGAGCTTTCCCCTGGCCAGGAGGGATTTCAAAGGGGTTTACCCTTCCCTTTATATTTATGACACATGGAATCATAGAATCATAGAATATCAGGGTTGGAAGGGACCTCAGGAGATCATCTGGTCCAATGCCCTGCTCAAAGCAGGACTAATCCCCTGAAAGGATGGAATTAAAAAATGTGACCTGGCTAGAGGGCTGTGTCATTGGAAGGACAGACCACTTTTGGGCAGAGTGGTAATAAGAAAGGTAAATACCCGGGAGGAAGACAAACTGCCACACGCCACCTAACCAGTAGGTGGCACTGGCAGTGAGGAAGACAACTTCACAGGAAGCAAAGGGACACAAACAGAAATCTGTGCCCAGTAGAGTTAAGGATATTATGAAGGAGTTTTTTTTTAAAAATATACTAGGAACAAAAAGAAATCTAATCCTGGATTAGATGGAAATGGTAGAAATATCAATAATAATGCAGAAAAGGAGGAAATGGTCAATACTATGTTTGTTCTTTATTTGGGAAAAACAGATGATGTAGTTATATCATATGATAACACTCTTTCCGTTCCACTAGTATCTCAGGAGGATGTTAAACAACAGCTACTAAAGACAGGCATTTATACACCAGCAGGTCTGCATAACTAGCATCCAAGCATTTTAAAAGAGCCAGAGGAGAAGCTTGCTGTTGATTTTCAATAAGTCTTGGAACACCAGGAAATTCCAGAAGACAGGAAGAAAGCTAATGTTGTGCTAATATTTAAAAAGGGTAAACAGGTGACCTGGGTAATTATAGGCCTGTCCGTCTGACATCAATCCCGGCAAGATAATGGAGAGGCTGAAACCGGACTTGATTAATAAATAATTAAAGCAGGGTAACGTAATTAATGCCAATCAGCATGAGCTTGGGGGAAAATAGATCCTTTCAAACTAGCTTAATATCTTATGAGATTACAAGTTTGATTGATAAAGGTATTAGTGTTGATGTAATACACTTAGACTTCTGTAGGGTGATTAACTTGGTAGTGCACCACATTTGATTAAAAAACTAAACTGAAATAAAATTAAGATGGCACACATTAAATGGATTATTAGCTGGCTGATTGGGAGGTCTCAGAATGTAATTGCAAATGGGGAATCATCATTAAATGACAGACATCGAGTGGGGTCCCAGAGGGACCAGTTCTCGGTCCCACACTATTTAACATTTTTATTAATGACCAGGAAGAAAACATAAAATCATCATTCATAAAGTCTGTAGATGTCACAGAAATTGGGAGACTGGTAAATAATGAAAATGACAGGTTGCTGATTCAGAGTGATCTGGATCACTTGGTAAGCTGGGCAGAAGCAAACAATATGGGTTTTATATGGCTAAATGCAAGTGTAGGAACAAAGATTGTAGGCCATACTTCCATGATGGGGAACTCTAACCTGGGGAGCAATGACTCTGAAAAAGATTTTGGGGTAATGGTGGATAATCAGATGACCATGAGTTCTTAATGCAATGCTGTGGGCAAAAGGACTAATGCAATCCTTGGATTCATAAACAGGAGAAGTTCAGGTAGGCGTGCAAAGGTTATTTTTCCTCTGTATGCAGCTGTAGTGTGGTGGCTGCCCCACTCCTAACCTAGATGGGGCTTCAGCAGGCCAGGGAGGTGGTGCAGGTGGGCGGCCAATCAGAGAAGGCCTGCTAGACAGCCAATCAGAGTTTGAGTTAGAGACAGCCAATCAGAGCCAGACTCAGCCATATATAAAGGCTGCCCAGGAAGGGAGTGGGCAGTCTCTCCCTGGTGGTTGAGGGAGGAGGACTGGTTCCTGGGCTGAAAGGTAGCACCTTAGACAGAGCAGTGCTGGGGAGCTCCGGCCAAGGAAAACCCCAGGCTGCTGGCCTAGTTACTAAGGGCTGTGCATGTGCATAGGGCCAAAGGGGAAGTGGCCCAGGGACAAGAGCAGGGCAAGGGGAGAGAAGGAGTGCAGAGAGGCTGCTGCTAGAGGGTCCCTGGGTTAGGACCAAGAGTAGTGGGTGGGCATGGGTCCCCCCCTTTCCCCTTATGCTATGCCTGGCTGAAGAGGAGTGTGACCTGATTCAGGCTGTGGCTGGTCCCTGTGATAAGGGGCTAGACTCAGAGCCTGCAGCTGGCCACTACAACAGGTGCAGATTGTGGACTGTTGGTAACACCAAACCCCCGGAAGGGGGTGAGACTAGAGCAGTGGGCACTGCTGGAGGGCAGTGTCCTGAAGAGGATGCTGCCAAGTGGGGAGCAATGAGGGTCCCTGAAGCAGCAGAGAAGATGAAGGGCAAGGCACCATGTGAAAAAGGTACTCTGTGACTGGACAGAGCTAATTTCTGGAGCAACCAGCAGGAGGTGCCAGCGGTGGTGAGTCCTAACACCGTCACAGCAGCTCTGGTGCAACCACTGCTGAAATATTGTCTGGTTCTAGTGCCCACAATTCAAAAAGGAAGTTGATACATTGTGAGGATTCAGAGAAGAGCCATAAGAATGATTAAAGGATTAGAAAACATACAGTGATAGACTCAAGGAGCTCTGACTATTTAGCTTAACAAACAGAAGGTTAATGGATGACTTGACAGTCTATAACTATCTACATGGGGAACAAATATTTAATAATGGTCTCTTCAGTCTAGCAGAGAAAGGTATAACATGATCCAATGGCTGGAAACTGAAGCTAAACAAATTCATACCAGAAATCAGGCATACAATTTTAATGTGAGAGTAACTAACCATTGGAACAACTTACTAACATCATGATGGATTCTCCATCACTGACAACTTTTAAATCAAGATCAAGTTTTTCTAAAATATGATCTAGGAATTATTCTGGGGAAGTTCTAATGTCTGACTAGAGGATCACAATGCTCCCTTCTGACCTTGGTTTCTGTTAATCTTTTATATCAAAAAGCCCTTTTACTATCTTCTAGTCTCTGGAAAACCCATTTTGAACCAGTATATGCAAAGCACTCCAGTGGATGTTACCTCTTTAGAGTTGCTTAGTCTCAGGCCAGCTCTAGACTACAGTATATCAGTATAACTACATCACTGAGGGGTGTGGAAAAAGTCACACCCTGAGAGACATTATATTGACCCAATCCTCCATGTAGGCTCCTGTCAACAAAGCTATCACTTGTTAGGGAGGTGGATTAACTATGCCGATGGGAGAAGCTCTCCCATCAACGAAAGAATGTCTTCATTAAAGCACTACAGCAGCAGTACGTGAAGACAAGCTCCCAGTGAGGTGCTTTAATCCCCCTCCAACTCTCCCTCCCCACAGCTGCTTTTTGTTCCTGTAGGAGCTGTGCTAACCCTCCATGAAATAGAATGTAATCATCAATTTGATATAGGGTCCTCCAAAGATACTGCATAGGGTTGTAATATCTTTCACACATATAGTTTAGTGTTTTCGTATTTAAAATATCCTCAAGTGATAGATTTGTAGTGTGGGCTAAATCCTGGGATCTGTATTTAGTTTTAACACCAGAAATATTCCTATGCTCTTCAATGGCAGTTTCTCTGAGGTCAGTTCTAGATCTACCTACTTTCTGCATTTGGTTAAATTCTTCATTTTGAAAACAACCCATCAATTGCTTCAGCATCCAGAATTGCTAGCCCTTCATGAGGCAGAGAATATAGCTATTTTTACTGCATTGCAACTGAACTGTCAGCAAGAGAATCTTTCACTCCATGCCATCTGAATGACAGTGACTTGTGTTTTGGTTCTGCATTTTATGTGAAAGCAGGAGAAAATGCTGCCGCTCCTGGAATCTGAAGAATGAAATGGAAATTCTAAGCGGAGAAGGAAAATCATCAAGATTCAGAATCTCCTTACAACTCAAGCAGACAGCGTAAGAAATTTCAAATCAAATTAGAAAATAATATGATTAAACAGGAGAAAGGCTTGGTGTCTAGAAGAGCATGTGGAAAAGAATCTCTAGTTCATTACCAAATGGGATGGGAAGAAATTGTTATGAAGCAAAAGCAGGAAATTGCACTAGTACAGATTCATTTGAAGAATTACAGGCTGGAGAACAAAGCCCAGTGTTCTGGCCAGACTGATTACAATGAAACCAAGTGTATACGTTGTCTACCTCATTGTCAGTTGAATCAGGTCCTTACTGATGAATAAAACTTAATTATAATTATGTGATAAATGAAGTCACTGAAGGTATGTCTATACTCAGGGTTAATAGAACTTGAGTTAGCAGACCCTGCATTTGATAACCTAGGGCTTGAGCATCCAAACTCATTTTTAACCTCAGGTTAGATATTGTTGGACCCTCAGTCCCAACCTGGGGCACCAGTGGGTATGTTTATACTGCAGACAGACACCCATGGCTGGCCCATACCAGCTGACCTGGGCTGTGGGGTTGTTTAATTGCAGTGTAGACTCTAGGACCCTGAAAAGTTGGAAGGTCTCACCACAAATCAACTGCACTTGAAACCTTCATCCCAACTTGACTCAGGCTCAGGCCATCTATCTCCCAGGGGGTCCTGGGACCAAGCCCTGGGTTAGCATGATTTGTGTACAGAGGGAAGAGGCTTGAGCCTAAGTTCAACCCTGGGCTTCCACTGCAGTGTAGACAAGCCCTGGAAATCTTTTTTGTGAACTTCAATGGTATTCAGAGTGAGATTTAAAGAACTTTGTCTTTGGTTGCACTTTGAGATTTAGTTATTCAAATCTATAAACAATATTTCTGAAACTATAGAGAACAGGCCATGAAAAACAACATAAGTGACTGCAGCCTAAGAGCACTGGTTACATATTGAAATAACACTTTAAAGAGTAGAAAGAAAAGGAGAACTTGTGGCACCTTAGAGACTAACAAATTTATTTGAGCATAAGTTTTCGTGAGCTACAGCTCACTTCATCAGATGCATTCAGTGGAATACACAGTAGGGACATTTTATATACACAAAGAACATGAAACAATGTGTGTTACCATATACACTGTAACAAGAGTGATCAGGTAAGATGAGCTATTACCAGCAGGAGACTGGGGGGTTGGGAGGGGGGACCCTTTTGTAGTGATAATCAAGGTGGGCCATTTCCAGCAGTTGACAAGAACATCTGAGGAACTGTGTGTGGGGGGGAATAAACATGGGGAAATAGTTTTACTTTGTGTAATGACCCATCCACTCCCAGTCTCTATTCAAGCCTAAGTTAATTGTATCCAGTTTGCAAATTAATTCCAATTCAGCAGTCTCTAGTTGGAGTCTGTTTTTGAAGGTTTTTTTGTTGAAGAATTGCCACTTTTAGGTCTGTAATCGAGTGACCGAAGAGATTGAAGTGTTCTCTGACTGGTTTTTGAATGTTATAATTCTTGACATCTGATTTGTGTTTATTTATTCATTTATTCTTTTACGTAGGGACTGTCCAGTTTGACCAATGTATATGGCAGATGGGCATTGCTGGCGCATGATGGCATATATCACATTGGTAGATGTGCAGGTGAACAAGCCTCTGATAGTGTGGCTGATGTGATTAGGCCCTATGATGGTGTCACCTGAATACATATGTGGACACAGTTGGCAACTCTGGTCTCCTGCTGGTAATAGCTCATCTTAGCTGATCACTCTTGTTACAGTGTATATGGTAACACCCATTGTTTCATGTTCTTTGTGTATATAAAATCTCCCCACTGTATTTTCTACTATATGCATCCGATGAAGTGAGCTGTAGCTCATGAAAGCTTATGCTCAAATAAATTGGTTAGTCTCTAAGGTGCCACAAGTACTCCTTTTCTTTTTGCAGATACAGACTAACATGGCTGCTACTCTGAAACCTGTCTTTAAAAAGTATTTAATTATTTAAGTTATTATTTATATAAATTATTTAAGATTTAAATAATGCAGTATGCATCTCAGACATGAAGACACACATGCTCCCTGTTTCACTTGAATAGGAAGTAACTGATGCAAAGAATGGACAAGACCAAAGCAAGTACAATGTTGCAGACAGAAAGGCGAGTGAATACAGAAGTTGAATTATAGCTGTAGTGCAATGCTCCCACACTGTGCTGCTTCTGCCCTGCTACCGACACAAAAAAATTCTACAATACCCCACACACTGAGAATGGCCATAGTGGGTCAGACCAAAGGTTCATCTAGCCCAGTATCCTGTCTTCTGACAGTGCCCTGTGCCAAGTGCCCCAGAGTGAATAATCAAGTAAGCCATTCCCTGTCACTCATTCCCAGCTTCTGGCAAACAGAGGCTAGGGACACCATCCCTGCCCATCCTGGCTAATAGCCATGGATGGACCTATTGTCCATGAACTTATCGAGTTCTTTTTTGAACTGTGTATAGTCTTAGCCTTCAAAATATCCTTTGGCAAAGAGTTCCACAGGTTGACTGTGCATTGTGTGAAAAAATGGTTCCTTTTGTTTGTTTTTAAACCTGCTGCCTATTACAATTTAAAGACACCATTAACCTTTTCTAGGTAACTAATACAGAGCAACATCGCCTCAATATATTTTTTATTTAGGTTCTAAGTGGGTTTACTGCGAGTATCTCAGCCAGCAACGTTTTACCTGTAGTATGGGCTGTGGTGTGAGGAAGATCATGTGCTGTGGTTTTAATGTACACAAGACTGAGGACTGCAGGACTTCATTAGATGCGACATGTATGGAAGAGGTGGACATGTTTATAGGCAGTACCAGAGCCACAGCAGAATAGGGAAGAGAGTGGTCAAAAGATCCTGAGCAGCCCTGTAGTTTATTAACTGGCTGCAGGTCTTCTGTGTTCGTGCATTATGAATCCCTTTAGTAAATGGGTGGGAGGGAGAGGCTATTCTGATACATTCTGGGGTAAGGCAAGGTTGTCCCTGGAGTCCATTGCTGTATTTTTTCTTTTGACTCTTTACTGTGGGCAGTGTGTAGTAATGGGATTTCAGGGCTTAAATATGTAAATTAAGGGGGGAATTTATTTCTGTCAGTGAAAATTTTCACTCATGCACATGTCAGTGCTGGTGGGCAGTACTGAAGATAGGGACATATTTATTACCACTTTACATAATTATTCAGAAGTAACTGGAGTACTAATTAACATGAAGAACAGGGCTTTGTGGGTGGAGATTTTGGGTGCTCTTTTGCTGTTCCAGAGGAGTTAAAGATTGTGGTGAGTTCAATCCTAAGGGGGCCATTTAGGGATCGGGGACAAAAAGTGGGGATTGGTCCTGCTTTGAGCAGGGGGGTGGACTAGATGACCTCCGGAGGTCCCTTCCAACCTTGATATTCTATGAAATGTCACAGGGGAAGAAATGGAACAATTGGCAGGGGGAAAAGGGATGTAGCCCCTTAAAGTTTTTTTCCTGCAACAGCCCAGAAAGTTCCCTTTTACATATAACTTGCTTTAAGATGCATTTCCCATTGGTGATTTCAGGTGATATCATGCCAACACAGTAGCTCACAGTTTAGGAGAGTGTTGTACCTGAGGGTGCATAAGGAATATTCTTTAGAATGCCATTTAACATTACTGAATTGCCCAGAAGATTGTATCAAAGGGGCACTGTTGTACCTTTGAAATAATAGCATATCCAGGAATTTACGGTGGCAGGTATTTTGTGGTAAATTGCATATTGGTGGTGGTTTGTGATGGAAGAACATAAGACTGTCCCTTGGAAGCCCACTCTGGATCAGAGGAAACAGTGGAGCACTTCTTGTTATTTGGCTCCTTTAACATCCTCATATGTGATTTATTGGCTTTAAAACTGGGAGTCTTGCTGTGGCATGTCCAGATTTATTGACAACTGGTTTTTTGGTCTTTTGTGGCCACCAGAGGGCTCAGCATCTATCACAATAAGAAAAGACACACATTTGCCATGTATTTTCTAGAAGACTGGTAGTTCATGCACCTATTGTAGAGTTGCTGTTTGCACTATTTATGTTCACGCTGCCAGTGCATAAATGACTACATAAACAATGATAGATTAAAAACAAATGATTTCAGTAGAATTGTGGGTGGCATAGGGACCTATAATGCCAGACTGAACTTCCAGTTTTCAGGACTAAGTCTGGGGTGAGGAGGGTTTGGATGATTTATTTTTGTATCTGTGAGTTCTGTTTGTGACTGTAAATTTTTTGGTTTTGATGTTTTTATTTCAATAAACATGAAACAAAACTGAATGGCTCGGTAGCCTGATCATTAGCTCACTTACCTGGGAAGTGGGAGAGCTTGGAGCCAGTCCCCTGACTTAAATTTTTTATTTAAAATTATTTATTCACAGTGGAACAGTTTATACAGGAGAGACTAAAAAGAAAAGGAGTACTTGTGGCACCTTAGAGACTAACCAATTTATTTGAGCATAAGCTTTCGTGAGCTACAGCTCACTTCATCGGATGCATACTGTGGAAAATACAGAAGATGTTTCTATACACACAGACCATGGAAAAAAATGAGTGTTTATCAGTACAAAAGGTTTTCTCTCCGCCCCCCCCACCCCACTCCCCTGCTGGTAATAGCTTATCTAAAGTGATCACTCTCCTTACAATGTGTATGATTCTAGGTGGACTCCTCCTGAAGGTCGAGACAGCAGACTGGACTTCTATATAGAGTGCTTCCGCCGACATGCACGGGCTGAAATTGTGGAAAAGCAGCATCACTTGCCCCACAACCTCAGCTGTGCAGAACACAATGCCATCCACAGCCTCAAAAACAACTCTGACATCAAAATCAAAAAGGCTGACAAAGGAGGTGCTGTCATCATGAATAGGTCGGAATATGAACAAGAGGCTGCTCGGCAGCTCTCCAACACCACTTTCTACAAGCCATTACCCTCTGATCACACTGAGAGGTACCAAAAGAAACTACAGCATTTGCTCAAGAAACCCCCTGAAAAAGCACAAGATCAAATCCGCACAGACACACCCCTGGAACCCTGACCTGGGATATTCTATCTACTATCCAAGATCCATAACCCTGGAGATTCCGGGCACCCCATCTCAGGCATTGGCATCATGACAGAAGGATTGTCTGGCTATGTAGACTCCCTCCTCAGGCCCTACGCTACCAGCACTCCCAGCTACCTTCAAGACACCACTGACTTCCTGAGGAAACTACTATCCATCGGTGATCTTCCTGATAACACCATCCTGGCCACTATGGATGTAGAAGCCCTCTACACCAACATTCCACACACAGATGGACTACAAGCCATCAAGAACACTATCCCCGATAATGTCACGGCTAACCTGGTGGCTGAACTTTGACTTTGTCCTCACCCATAACTATTTCACATTTCGGGACAATGTATCCCGAATCCCAAATCAGCGGCACTGCTATGGGTACCCGCATGGCCCCACAGTATGCCAACATCTTTATGGCTGACTTAGAACAATGCTTCCTCAGCTCTCTTCCCCTAACGCCCCTACTCTACTTGCACTATATTGATGACATCTTCATCATTTGGACTCATGGAAAAGAAGCGCTTGAGGAATTCCGCCATGATTTCTACAATTTCCATCCCACCATCAACCTCAGCCTCAGGTCCAGTCCACACAAGAGATCCACTTCCTGGACACTACAGTGCTAATAAACGACGGTCACATAAACACCACCCTATACCGGAAACCTACTGACCGCTATTCCTACCTACATGCCTCCAGCTTTCACTCTGACCACACCACATGATCCATTGTCTACAGCCAAGCTCTGCGATACAACCACATTTGCTCCAACCCCTCAGACAGAGACAAACGCCTACAAGATCTCTATCAAGTATTCTTACAACTTGCAGAAGTGAAGAAACAGATTGATAGAGCCAGAAGAGTTCCCAGAAGTCACCAACAACAGGACAGGCCTAACAAAGAAAATAACAGAACGCCACTAGCCATCACCTTCAGCCCCCAACTAAAACCCCTCCAACACATTATTAAGGATCTACAACCTATCCTGAAGGACGACCCAACACTCTCACAAATCTTGGGAGACAGGCCAGTCCTTACCTACAGACAGGCCCCAACCTGAAGCGAATACTTACCAGCAACCACATACCACACAACAGAACCACTAACCCAGGAACCTATCCTTGCAACAAATCCCGTTGCCAACTGTGCCCACATATCTATTCAGGGGACACCATCACAGGGCCTAATAACATCAGCCACACTATCAGAGGCTCGTTCACCTGTACATCTACCAATGTGATATATGCCATCATGTGCCAGCAATGCCCCTCTGCCATGTACATTGGCCAAACTGGACAGTCTCTACATAAAAGAATAAATGGACACAAATCAGATGTCAAGAATTATAACATTCATAAACCAGTCGGAGAACATTTCAATCTCTCTGGTCACTCGATTTCTGATCTCAGTGACTATCCTTCAACAAAAAAACTTTGAAAACAGACTCCAACGAGAGACTGCTGAATTGGAATTAATTTGTAAATTGGATACAATTAACTTAGGTTACTTTTTATAATGAATCAACCATTCCCAGTCTCTATTCAAGCCTATTTCCCCTTGTTTATTCCTTCCCCTCCCCCCCCCCGTTCCTCAGACGTTCTTGTTAAACCCTGGATTTGTGCTAGAAATGGCCCACCTTGATTATCATACACATTGTAAGGAGAGTGATCACTTTAGATAAGCTATTACCAGCAGGAGAGTGGGGTGGGGGAGAAAGAACCTTTTGTAGTGATAAACACTAATTTTTTCATGGTCAGTGTGCATAAAAACATCTTCTGTATTTTCCACAACATGCATCCGATGAAGTGAGCTGTAGCTCACGAAAGTTTATGCTCAAATTGGTTAGTCTCTAAGGTGCCACAAGTACTCCTTTTCTTTTTGCAAATACAGACTAACATGGCTGTTACTCTGAAACCTGTCATTAGGAGAGACTAAGTACATCCCACATCAGAATAGTCCACAGTCCAGTGGCTAGGGTATTCACCTGAGAGGTGGAAGATCCCTGTTCAAATACTTTCTCCTGCTCAGATGGAAGGGGGACTTGAAGTGGGCTCTCCCACATCCCAGTTGAGTACCCTAACTCATGGGCTAAATGTTATGAGGGAGGTCCTTCCTCACAACTCCTCCAGACTTCTTGCTAAAATGCCATCAGTGTCTAAACCAAGAGAGAATTTGAACACCTCTGAAAATCCCAATCATCTCCCTGCATCCTGGAATTAGGTGCCTATTTCCAAGGAAGGGGTGGTGATTAACACACATACTGGCTTTTTGTGAGGCACCTATCTCACCCCATTCTTTGTATAGGAACCCAAGAGGCCCAACTGAAGATTTGTTAATTTTCAAAAATTTTCAAATTTAGTTAATCCCAGAGACTTTCTAGGCACTTAAAAGTAAGGTGTGACAGCACTCAGTGTTACCATGTCTGTTTTTTGTGAATCTAACCCCTGGTCTTCCTCCTTCCCAAAGCAAAATTGTTCCAAGAGTATACCCTTGTGTGGTTTGTCCAGTTTAGTTTTAAAGAATCTTGAGATACAGAGATTTCACCAAGTCTCTGTGGAAAGCCAGATTTTTCAACCAAATTCTGCCCAACCTCCATGTTTACATGTGCAATTTGTAGCCTGAAATTTTACCTACATCTTTGTGCTGGCAATAAATAGTAGTAGTTCATTTGTGGGTGCAGGCTGATAGTTAGTTGTCAGACTAATAATATTTGTACCCAGAGTTCATTTTTAGCACTATAAAGTAAGTGCAATATTGGGAAGTTACTTGTAGGTGCAATTTTCCAGCTCTAAGAGCAAAGGTCACTGCTGAAAAGGTGTCCCTGAATTCCTAGGCCAGCCCTAAATAAATAGTGCATTCACCTCTCATAAAATGAGTCTAAGAGTATAGCATACTTTCTCCCTTTCCTTTTGGTAACTGTTTGAGATTTCTCATCTCTACAAATTCATAGTTTATCTCTTTAAACCTTTAGCTCAAGTGTTGCTTTACTAACGTATATTTGATATTATCTGGTCTCATTAATTTACTACTCTGGCAAGAGGAAGAATAGCATAATTCTTCTTATTGTAACATAACTGATTTCCTGTAACTGTATTCAGGGTGAGTAACTTGTGCTCAGACTTAACAAAGAGCTCTTACTGTGATGTATTTTGCCAATAGTCTCTAAATTCCATCTCTTTTATCTTCTCTGCCAAGGGATCATTGGGTATCTATTATATTTTTCTTTGTCATACATCAACAGAGCACTCCGTTGTATAAACCACAAAGACAAAGCGTGAAATGTTGGCCCCATTCAAGTCAATGAGAATTTTGCCATTCACTTTGATGGAGCCAGGATTTCACCCACTCTTTCTGCTCTGGGCAGTTTAAATGGATCATTTCTTGACTTTGTATCATTCTTTCTTTTAGCATATGATAGAAAGCCAAACAATATTAATCTGGAAACCCCGTTTAGGGTTTGCATTGAAGTCAATGAGAATTTTGCTTCTTTTTTTAATTTCACTCTAGTGCATACAGGATCAGGCACTTGGTTATTTACATTGTTCCCCCCTACCCCTTTTCAGAAATAAAATAAGTATTTCTTCCAAACCCTAGTTGCACCTCTGAGTCACTGTTACACTGCAACGCAAATAGTGCTGCAAGTAAATTCCCCCCCATTAGCTCAAGCTGCTGCTACCATCATCCCTTAGTCTCCATCACTGCAAATTAACTGGTGTTGGCAGTGATTGCTTTTAAGGTCTTACTGCAGCAAATTCATAAATTATTCTGTCACTAATGCCCAACCTGCCTATTCCTTTATTGTAACTGAAAACAATGACTTTCCTTGTCAAATCTAATAGTTATAGGGACACCAGCCACCATGTCTTGTGTGGGGAACAACAATAGAAGGTGACGCTACTGTTTCTCTTTCACAAAAGGGTCATTAAAGGCCCCTTCCCTCTCTGCCTCCCAACACCCTTTCCTCTTCCCCCTATACACTCAGATTTTCTGAAGTAAGCCTTGTCATTTTCAGCATTTATTTTGTGGAACTAACCCAGATAGCTCCCATTAAGAGGCTGTCTCGCCATCTTGTAAGTCAATTTAATACTATGTAACAATTATTAGTTAGCTGCTGATGTTCTCCATTTAGTAAAGCAATAGCATTAGGAGCATCAATTTCAGCAGCTGAATGATACTTTGCTGATGGAAAAGTCCATATGTGAGCTATGCACAGAGCTACTGCTGTCACATAGTTCAATTCTGCAAGCTGAATTATTTTTCTTCCAGGTTTTTATCACCCTGAATTAAATATATGATGATAGATGGCTCTGTAGTTAGTACATCATAATCTGATGCAGTTACTCCAAGTGGTTTAACATGAACAACAGCAGTCTCAGGAATTCAACAACATATTCATTCCAGGACCACGTTTTAGCTCCTGTTTTAATACAGCATGGGGTTTGGGTTGTTTTTTTTTTCAATCTCCAAGTCTTTGTTGAGCATGTTGATCTTAAGGGCCTCCCTGAAATATTATTCCAGAAGATTCAAGGTAGTGAGGCTGTGGTAAGGAAGGTGATTTATTTCATTGTGAGATCTGAACACACTTCTATAGTGCAGATTTGGCTGGCATTTTACCGATGTAGTCTTCTTTTCAGACTGTTACATACAAAATATCAGGGTGTGGATAAAGACCACACGGCTACTTAAGAGGTATAATATTTTGTAAATTTCCATACCAGCAAGACAAACAATTAAGTTGTAAGGTAATTCTGCTTAATTCCTGTTGTGCATATTTTATAATATTATACATGATTAAATGAATATTCTGTATGTTACCGGTGTATCACACTACTTCCCATTTAGTAATTATAAACAATCCTTCAATTAAATACAATCCAAAACTTTGTTCCCACAGACTCCCATCACCAAGATAGGATGAGATTTGTTTCTTTTAAACCTGGTCCTCGTATAAAGTTAAGTCTGTTTGTAAAATTTGCCACCAAAAGCTGTATTCAAGCAGGAGAGATGAAAAGAAATGAAGGGCCTGATCCTTATTTTTTTCCCTGAGAAATCAGGGTAGGACCAGGTTCAAAAGAATATCATGAACTTTACAGTGAGGTGCTGTAATGGCATGTCTTTTGAATCAGTCAATTCTGCAAAGTGCATTGGTGGGAAAGGGGTAAGAAAATTGGAAAACAAGTATTAGTCAACAAGTACTCTCAGTTGGTTTCTTTCTTTTTCGTACATTGATTTAAGGTCACCATTAAGCTGTACTGTTTAATCAATTTTAGCACAGATTTACTGTGAAATAGCATTGCTAAAATATGTTCAACCTGTTCGCTCCACATCTGTCTCTGAAACAACTAAAACAGATCCTTCTGTATGGTGACCAAAATCAATTTCAATAGCAAGCACTTACATATAGTGATCTGCTTGTAATACAGTGAAAAGGTCAGTAGAATTCCTTGACCAGTTAGAAATGTAACTTTCAAGCTTCAGTGGGTGAGACTTATGATCACAATGTCTGGTAAAGTCTCCTTTTTTTTTTTCCCACAAATTTTGTATTTGTCACATTATTTTCCACAGCTCAATGGCAGTTTATCTATAGTATTCTCGACTTCACAGCCTGCCTTTTCCTCATCTGACTTGATTTTTTTTTTAACGCAGATGTCCGTAACTACATACTTGCTATTGTTAACCCCAAATACCAGAAAGCAGAAATAAACAGTCAGGTTTTGATGTTACTACACTTAAACTTGTCACACTTAACTTCTTACAACTTTGCCTTTGCACGTAGATAACATTACTGCAGTGGAGTTGTGCCGGAATTTGGTCTGTATCATCAAGAAAAAAATCCAACAATGAATTGGGTGCTCAACTTGTGGATATACCAGACTATTCCAGGAGCAGTGGAGCTATGAGTAGCATCAAGAAACTTAAGTTGTCCACTGTTCATTTCCTCCACATATCAAAATAATTGATTCAGAACCCTTTCACTAGTGCAGATTTAAATGTTTGTCCAATGCCCTCTCACTATTTTAGAAGAGGAGCCACTGTTAATGTGCAACACACAGTTGTTTTATTTTCCTGTCTTCCACTGGGGCAATGTGGATATTTTTGAATTATTTTAAAGCACGTCACTATCCCCTGCCAGCTCTACACCACTGACTCATGGGATGGTCCCAATTTAGGAGATGTGTACAGGGTGCGAGAGGGCTTGTATGCTGACAATCTTGGGCTATGGTATGGTCATTGCAGCTAGCATCTGATGCAGAAGCTTGAGGGCCTTCGCTGTTAAGTCTGTGGTCAGTTTGGTACTTGGGATGAAGCATTATTCAACAGCTGTCTCTGCATTGACATGGGGAATTGAGGGTGAGGAGGGGGAAAATGCAGAGGAAAGAATTTCATAATGGAGAAAAAGGCAAATGACAAGGCTGGTCAGAGAGAGGAAAAATAGTGAAGAGCAGGGGTGGTGGTTATGAGAACCTAAACACAGAGAGGAGGATAAATAGAGAAGTGTTTGATGGAAAGAAAGAGATGGAAATAAAGACATGGGGGAGGGAAAAGAGAAACTTGTCAACAAAACACATACCACTAAGGATAGTAAAATATAGTAAGTAGGATTTTCAAAGTCACCTATGCAATTTAGAATCTCAAGGCCTATTGATTTCAAGTCAATTAGGCACTTCTGAAAATCCCACCCATTGTGTTTATTTGTATGTTTCACTTATATGATAGGTGAATGCAAACTGACAAAATCATCTGGCAAATATATTTAAACGATGATACAAATTAGTTGCAGCCCTTGGGTTAGTGGTGAATTTCCAATATGGTCCTTTGTACTGCACAAGTTGTACCCCACTGCTCTATAATTTACAATCAGATGCTATGTCTCTGGACTCAGTACCTTTTTTTATTACACTTTTTCTCTTCTCTCCTTCCCTGTAATCTTTTACTATCAGTTTTTCCTTATCTGCTTTCACAGTCTTCTACTTGATTGTCTTATTTTCCCTGCAATTGTTTTGCCACTTGGAATCTTAAGAAATGTTTCAAAAACAATTTAGCCAGGCTTTCCTGCATTGTTGTCTGAAGTAGTAACACAATATGTAGGTGACATAACACCTACATCATTTTTACAGATGAGATGTCCCATGTTCACAGTGATTCTAACTTGGAACCATCATTACACTGAGAAGTGTATCACCACATTCTTGATCTTCTCAAATATCTTATTATCTGCATCCAAAATACAGTCTCTTCTTTTTTCTTTTCTTTTTCCCCTGATAAACAACACCTTGGATTTCAGAGCAGTGACCAGTACACATCTGTATTTGTACATTGCTCATCACAATGTGGCCCTAATTTTGATTAAGGCCTGTGGGGAACTACAGTATTATAAATATTAAAAGTATTTATATTGCCTGTATACAAATTCCGTGGATCTCAGCTTTGTGAATTGTCAGGGATAGTTGCCTTGGATATTGCATTAGTTTTCTACCAAGGGTGGTTCTATAGTTTTTATATAAAAAAGGGAAGAAGGAAGATCCTGGGAACTACAGGCCAGTCAGCCTCACCTCAGTCCCTGGAAAAATCATGGAGCAGGTCCTCAAAGAATCAATCCTGAAGCACTTGCATGAGAGGAAAGTGATCAGGAACAGCCAGCATGGATTCACCAAGGGAAGGTCATGCCTGACTAATCTAATCGCCTTTTATGATGAGATTACTGGTTCTGTGGATGAAGGGAAAGCAGTGGATGTATTGTTTCTTGACTTTAGCAAAGCTTTTGACACGGTCTCCCATAGTATTCTTGTCAGCAAGTTAAGGAAGTATGGGCTGGATGAATGCACTATAAGGTGGGTAGAAAGTTGGCTAAATTGTCGGGCTCAACGGGTAGTGATCAATGGCTCCATGTCTAGTTGGCAGCCGGTATCAAGTGGAGTGCCCCAAGGGTCGGTCCTGGGGCCGGTTTTATTCAATATCTTCATAAATGATCTGGAAGATTGTGTGGATTGCACTCTCAGCAAATTTGCGGATGATACTAAACTGGGAGGAGTGGTAGATACGCTGGAGGGGAGGGATAGGATACAGAAGGACCTAGACAAATTGGAAGATTGGGCCAAAAGGAATCTGATGAGGTTCAATAAGGATAAGTGCAGGGTCCTGCACTTAGGACGGAAGAACCCAATGCACAGCTACAGACTAGGGACCGAATGGCTAGGCAGCAGTTCTGCAGAAAAGGACCTAGGGGTGACAGTGGACGAGAAGCTGGATATGAGTCAGCAGTGTGCCCTTGTTGCCAAGAAGGCCAATGGCATTTTGGGATGTATAAGTAGGGGCATAGCGAGCAGATCGAGGGACGTGATCGTTCCCCTCTATTCGACATTGGTGAGGCCTCATCTGGAGTACTGTGTCCAGTTTTGGGCCCCACACTTCAAGAAGGATGTGGATAAATTGGAGAGAGTCCAGCGAAGGGCAACAAAAATGATTAGGGGACTGGAACACATGAGTTATGAGGTGAGGCTGAGGGAGCTGGGATTGTTTAGCCTGCAGAAGAGAAGAATGAGGGGGGATTTGATAGCTGCTTTCAACTACCTGAAAGGGGGTTCCAAAGAGGATGGCTCTAGACTGTTCTCAATGGTAGCAGATGACAGAACGAGGAGTAATGGTCTCAAGTTGCAGTGGGGGAGGTTTAGATTGGATATTAGGAAAAACTTTTTCACTAAGAGGGTGGTGAAACACTGGAATGCGTTACCTAGGGAGGTGGTAGAATCTCCTTCCTTAGAGGTTTTTAAGGTCAGGCTTGACAAAGCCCTGGCTGGGATGATTTAACTGGGAATTGGTCCTGCTTTGAGCAGGGGGTTGGACTAGATGACCTTCTGGGGTCCCTTCCAACCCTGATATTCTATGATTCTATGATAGCAGTCATGATCTAAGTAATGAATATCAATAAAGGGAACTAGGACCATATATTCCAGTTGAGGATCTGGTCCAGAGTCCTTAAATAACATAGTGTAATAGCAGGGGTGAAAGTAACTTAAAGGACTACTGGTATGCATGGAAGCCGGGGTCCTGGGCAAGGTCAGGGGGTTGCTCTGGGTCCCCAGAAGCGGCAGGGCCTCAGGCAGAAGGGGCAGGGCCTTGGGCGGAAGGGGCTGGGCTGGCGCCAGACTCCCCCATCCAGCCCTTCAGCACTTCCTGGCCCGTGCTGCCAGGGGCTCTGGCAGCGACTGAAAGGGCCTGGGGCTCTGGCCACTGGTGCGGTAGTGACAGTGGCAGCCAGGAGGTCCAGGCCCTTTAAATTGCTGCTGGGCCCTGGGGCAGCTGCTCTTTTTACTCCCCCCCGCCCCACATCAGCGGCCCTGCCAATACGGTCGGCTGTGTACCGGCGGTCACTTTTTTACTGGTACGCCGTAACAGACCATACCGGCTTACTTTCACCTCTGTGCAACAGCAAATTCATGGACTCACAGATTCCAAGGCCAGAAGAGACCACTGTGATAATCTAGTCTGACCTCCTGTATAACATAGGCCATGGGACTTCCCCCAAAATAATTCCTAGAACATACCTTTTAGAAAAACATCCAATCTTGATTTAAAAATTGTCAGTGATGGAGAATCTACCACAACCCCTGGTAAACTGTTCCAATGGTTAATAACCGTCACTGATAAAAATTTACATCTTATTTCCATCTGAATTCGTCTAGCTTCATCTTCTAGCCATTGGATCATGTTATACCTTGAAGAGCCCATTACTAAATATTTGTTCCCCATGTAGATACTTATAGACTGTAATCAAGTCACCCCTTAACCTCCTCTTTGTTAAGCTCTGGATCAGTGACCTAGTCTCTTCATTATTTACCAGTCCCCTGATTTTTGTGTCTATCTGCAAACTTTATTAAAGATGATTTTATATTTTCTTCCAGGTCATAAAAATGTTAAATAGCATAAGGCCAACAATGGATCTCTGCAGGACCACACTAGAAACACATCCACTTGATGATGATTCCCCATTTACAATTACATTTTGAGACCTATCTGTTAGCCAGTTTTTAATCAATGTAATGTGTACCATATTAAGTTTATATCATAGTAGTTATTTTTAATCAAAATGTCATGCGGCACCAAATCAAACATGTTATGGAAGTCTAAGAATATTACATCAGCACTATTACCTTTATCTACCAAATTGTTAATCTCATCAAAAAAGATATCAAGTTAGTTGGACTGGATCTGATTTTCATAAACCCAGGTTGATTTGCATTAATTACATTACCCTCCTTTAATTCATTCTTTATCAAGTCCTGTATCAGCCACTTGATCATGTAGTCCAGGATTCATATGAGGCTGGCAGGCCTATAATTACCCAGGTCATCCTGTTTACCCTTTTTAAAAATTGGCACATTTTTCACTTCCAGTCTCCTGGAATTTTCTTAGTGCTCCAAGACTTATTGAAAATGAACATTAACAGGTGCTCAAGGGGGAAAAACAGATTTGATTCCTATTAAATAAGAGTCTTTAGCCAGTGGGAGGAAAGATTGGGAATTTTGGTCCTCATGGAAGGAACTGGTGCCCATCTAGATTTATGTAGTAGGGCCCAGGTACTAAAAGCACAAGTGCCTTGTAAATCTGCATTATTAAGTGCTATGAAATGGATGTTGTGAACTGGAGCCAGAACTGAGCTGAGCATCATGAGCAATTGCACATGGACTATGGCAGTAAGGACTATTTCAGAGCTCCACTGACTGGAATATTGTTTGAATATTAATGACCCATTGCCTGGCACTTTGAGACACAGTTCTCTTGCCATCAGCCCTGGAATTGTGTCAAAGAGATGGTAAGAGTTTGAAAACGTACAGCTTTGGTTTGAAAGCGTATTTCAGATCCTGAAGCATATGTCAAACGTTCCAATTAACTAGGCTTAGGAAGGTTTTTAGATCCTGATCTAATGCCCATTCAGTAGAGACACTCTCACTGACTTCAGTAAACACTGGATCAGGCCCTTAGCACAAGGCAAGCCGCCAAACCCAGCTTATTTCTCCTTTTAGTCCTGCTCCCAGTGTCCACCCTGTGCAGCCCTGGCACTGATGGAGTCTTCCTCAGCACATCATTCTGTGCTGACACAGGTTGCAGAGGACACTAGCAAAACTTTCCCTTTTTAAGCTAAGATGATTTGCTCATTTTTAGCTGTGCCATCACAGAATAATGCATTGTGGAGCACCACAGGGCTGGAGTCAGGCAGCAAGCCTTCAGGGACCTAAAAAGAAGAAAAGCAATTTTTAATTGATTATTCACTAACCTTTTAGGCTGGCTAGTCAGAGTGTTAAGTACAAACTGTGCTACATTTCAGGAAAGATGTGAACAAATTAGAGAAAGTCAGAGGAGAACAATAAAAATGATTAAAGGTCTAGAAAACATGACCTATGAGGGAAGATTGAAAACATTGGTATGTTTAGTCTGGAGAAGAGAAGACTGAGGGGGACATAACAGTTTTAAAGTACATAAAAATTATTACAAGGAGGAGGGAGAAAAATTGTTTTTGTTAACCTCTGAGGATAAAACAAGAAGCAATGGGCTTAAATTGCAGCAAGAGAGATTTAGGTTGGACATTAGGAAACACTTCCTAACTGTCAGGGAAGTTAAACACTGGAACAAATTGCCTAGGGAAGTTGTGGAATTTCTGTCATTGGAGGTTTTTAAAAACAGGTTAGACAAACACCCATCAGGAATGCTCTAGTTATTATATAGTCCTGCCTTGAGTGCAGCAGACAGGACTAGATGACCTCTTGAGGTCCCTTCCAGTCCTACACATCTATGATTCTATGTTTGTGATGCTGGGAGACCAGGTGCTAGCTCATACCAAGCTAAAATCAGCTAAACATGGACAAATACCAAGCTGAAATCAATCTGGCTCACGTGTGTTAGCATTGTAAAAATAGGTTTTAGGATTATATACGAATGTACTCGCTGTTTAGACTTTATTGAATGCATGTGAGTTGCTGCATGTATTAATCTTACTTTTAACATCATTTGGTCACTGATTTGATGACATTTGCTATGCTTTTGCAAGTAACAGGGGAAACAGCATGAAGTTGTTATCTTCTCCCTCAAACAAGCTGAAAAGACATCCCAGTCAGAAAAGCAATGCCAATAATGGCCAATGCAGGGCTAAATCTTCCTTCCAATAGGTCCATTGCTGCTAATTATGCAGCTCTACATCCAGGGCCTATCCAATCCAATGCAGAATACGATTATATCACACGTATCCTGAGAACTCAAAACATCAGTGTCCTTGTACTACAATAAACACACCTGAAGAGAGAAACCACCAACTGAAGATGAACGGCTATGTCCTCATATCTGCAAGCCATCACCCCAAATATGCACTTGTGACATAGGTAAAAGATGACCTTAAGGACTCCGTCCAGGTCATGCCTAACACGAATCTTTACTCAATCACCATCAAGATCGGTGATCTGAGAATTATAAACATGTACAATGGGATGGTCTGTCCAGCATTACCAACACCAAGTCATCCTACTATACACATCAGCAATTTCAATAGCCACCATAGCCAATGGGGCTATAACAAGAACAACCATGCTGGAGAACAGCTGACATTGTTTCAGGTTTCACTGAAGACCAGCAGCTCCTTTTCCATGCCAAAGACTGTGGCATGTTCAGGTTGGCCTGATGGAGGAAGCACTACACTCTTGACCTTTGTTTTGTGTCCCTTGATATTAGCAGCCACCTAATCCCATCTACAAGGTCAGTTCTTGATGACTTTTCCAACAGCCAACACCTCCTGCTTGTGATTTTCAGATTCCTACAAGTTCAACTCATTTGATACCTCCCAAAATCATGCTGGACTTTACAGTCTGCCGACTGTCCTGCTATGCAGCGATTGTGGAGGTCTCAATAAACCAGATGACACCATATCTAGCTGATTACCATCACTTTGTAGGCTTACTATACAGGCCACCAAATCAAGCATTGCAAGGGGCTTCAGAAAAGCATGCTCTTCTTGCTGGACAGAGGAGAGCGAGGCACTCTTCCAGCAATATCAAACTGACCAAATTCCCAAAACAGCAATGGCATTGCTTGAATCTTTGAACTCATAAAGAGGAAAAAGGCAATGTGGAACCGTGACATCTCTTGATTTCAGAAGGTCAAGCTTAAAAGCCTGAAAGCGCCTCTGTCTTTTAGGCAGTGTGATTCCTGCAGCCTACAAATCACCTCAAGTAAGTGCAAGTATCATCACTGTACAATTTATTGCCAACTCCCATGTGCCAATGGATTAAAACATAAGGCAGCAAGTCCACAACTTTATCCCTCACTAAACCAGTGCCAGTTGTCCTCACCCCTTTCTGCCTCCTACACAGTAGATGAAGTGGACAAAGGTGTCTCCAACACTAAGTACAGGAAAGTGGCAGAAATGAACAGAATATGTTCAGATTTTCTGAAGAACCTTGGCCCAAAGGCAAGAAGGTGGCTGGCACACTTATTCAGCTATATTCACTCTTCTGGCATAATACCAAAAGAGTGGAAGATAGCTAAGATCATAGCCATTTTGAAGCCCAGAAAAGACGTCACTGACCCAGAAAGCTACTGGTCCATTTTCCTCTGGTGCTGTTGCTATAAACTGTTGGAGCAGCTCCTGCTTCAAAGGTTACAGAAGATACTGGAACAACTGTTTCCCAAACAGCACGCCAGGTTTAGAACCTGTGACCAGTGAACAAGTGCTGGCTTTAACCAGTTACACAGAATTAGGCTACCAATGAAAATTAAAAACAGTGGCAGCATGTATTGACCTTTCTTCCTCATATAACACTGTATGGCACAAAGGTCTCCTGCTGAAGTTATCATTAGCTTTTCCATGCCGATCAACAATCAGACTTATCACCAAGATGCTGAGTAATAGAAGATTCACCATACATCTTGGTGAATCTGCTAGCAAATCAGAGAGATTGAATAATGGCCTTCCACAGGGATCCCTTTTAGTGCCTGCACGGTTCCATCTCTATACTAGAGACATTCTGGTCACATCATCACATAAATTCATCTCTGCAAATGATATTGCGTTAGCAACACAAGCAACCTCTCTGAAGGCCACAGAACAGGTCAGGAACAATGTTTGAGATGTTCTTCAAACCTTAGCAAGTGAGCAACTGACTCTTTGAAAACACACGTCTCTGCCTTCTGCTTGAACAACCATAGGCCAAAGTGCCACTGAAAGTGAATTTTTGTGATCTGCCTTTATTGCATGACCACAATCCACAGAACCTTGGAGTTACCCTTGATCAGATGCTGAGCTGTTGCCAATACTCTGACAACACCAAAAGGAAGATTAAAAACAAGGGTCAACATCATTCAGAAACTCACTGGCACGTCCTGGGGCTGTGATGCATGCACACTTTTTATGTCAAGCCCTAGTTTTATCAACAGCAGGGTATTATGAAACAGTTTGGTGCAACAGCTCCCACAACAATGTCATTGACACTGAAATCAATGCCACATTGAGCATGGTGAGCACCTCTCTGAATGCAATGCCAATACCATAGCTCACAGTTTTGGCAGGCATTGTGTCAGCCAACATAATAGAATCATAGAATATCAGGGTTGGAAGGGACCCCAGAAGGTCATCTAGTCCAACCCCCGGCTCAAAGCAGGACCAATTCTCAGTTAAATCATCCCAGCCAGGGCTTTGTCAAGCCTGACCTTAAAAACCTCTAAGGAAGGAGATTCTACCACCTCCCTAGGTAACGCATTCCAGTGTTTCACCACCCTCTTAGTGAAAAAGTTTTTCCTAATATCCAATCTAAACCTCCCCCACTGCAACTTGAGACCATTACTCCTCGTTCTGTCATCTGCTACCATTGAGAACAGTCTAGAGCCATCCTCTTTGGAACCCCCTTTCAGGTAGTTGAAAGCAGCTATCAAATCCCCCCTCATTCTTCTCTTCTGCAGGCTAAACAATCCCAGCTCCCTCAGCCTCTCCTCATAACTCATGTGTTCCAGTCCCCTAATCATTTTTGTTGCCCTTCGCTGGACTCTCTCCAATTTATCCACATCCTTCTTGAAGTGTGGGGCCCAAAACTGGACACAGTACTCCAGATGAGGCCTCACCAATGTCGAATAGAGGGGAACGATCATGTCCCTCGATCTGCTGGCTATGCCCCTACTTATACATCCCAAAATGCCATTGGCCTTCTTGGCAACAAGGGCACACTGCTGACTCATATCCAGCTTCTCGTCCACTGTCATCCCTAGGTCCTTTTCCGCAGAACTGCTGCCTAGCCATTCGGTCCCTAGTCTGTAGCTGTGCATTGGGTTCTTCCGCCCTAAGTGCAGGACTCTGCACTTGTCCTTATTGAACCTCATCAGATTTCTTTTGGTCCAATCCTCCAATTTGTCTAGGTCCTTCTGTATCCTATCCCTCCCCTCCAGCGTATCTACCACTCCTCCCAGTTTAGTATCATCCGCAAATTTGCTGAGAGTGCAATCCACACCATCCTCCAGATCATTTATGAAGATATTGAACAAAACCGGCCCCAGGACCGACCCTTGGGGCACTCCATTTGATACCGGCTGCCAACTAGACATGGAGCCATTGATCACTACCCGTTGAGCCCGACAATGTAGCCAGCTTTCTACCCACCTTATAGTGCATTCATCCAGCCCATACTTCCTTAACTTGGTGACAAGAATACTGTGGGAGACCGTGTCAAAAGCTTTGCTAAAGTCAAGAAACAATACATCCACTGCTTTCCCTTCATCCACAGAACCAGTAATCTCATCATAAAAGGCGATTAGATTAGTCAGGCATGACCTTCCCTTGGTGAATCCATGCTGGCTGTTCCTGATCACTTTCCTCTCATGCAAGTGCTTCAGGATTGATTCTTTGAGGACCTGCTCCATGATTTTTCCAGGGACTGAGGTGAGGCTGACTGGCCTGTAGTTCCCAGGATCCTCCTTCTTCCCTTTTTTAAAGATTGGCACTACATTAGCCTTTTTCCAGTCATCCGGGACTTCCCCGGTTTGCCACGAGTTTTCAAAGATAATGGCCAATGGCTCTGCAATCAGAGCCGCCAATTCCTTCAGCACTCTCGGATGCAACTCGTCCGGCCCCATGGACTTGTGCACGTCCAGCTTTTCTAAATAGTCCCTAACCACCTCTATCTCCACAGAGGGCTGGCCATCTCTTCCCCATTTTGTGATGCCCAGCGCAGCAGTCTGGGAGCTGACCTTGTTAGTGAAGACAGAGGCAAAAAAAGCATTGAGTACATTAGCTTTTTCCACATCCTCTGTCACTAGGTTGCCTCCCTCATTCAGTAAGGGGCCCACACATTCCTTGGCTTTCTTCTTGTTGCCAACATACCTGAAGAAACCCTTCTTGTTACTCTTGACATCTCTGGCTAGCTGCAGCTCCAGGTAAGATGGTAAGATGCTGCTGTTGTCTGGGAGTACAATAAAATTCTGGACACTCCAAACCTGCGATACAATAAGATCTCAATTCACTGCCACTCCCTCTTCACATCCAGGAAGGCTTTCTGGATCCATGTGTCAGCACTCCAGGTCAATGGAAAGAACACCAGTACTTGCTGGCCTCTTGTGACATCCCAAATAAAGACTTTACAGAAAATCCAATGAAAGAAATCCTTGGATTCTTCCTTCCCCATAGGTAGTGGACTGCAGTCAATCATGGTTGGACAATTCAATGATATTTCCTTCACAAATAGAAAATCAAAGGATTACCAAATTGTGACTGTGGGGAGGTACAAACCATATGACACATCACGTACAACTGCCCCATTCATGCTCACAGTGGTGGTACAAGAGGGATCCCACTTATCTACACCAGAAGTATCAGAATGGCTTTTAAATCTTTAGATTCAATTAGAATCCCAGACTGCTACTTTTCAAATGCCATATGAAAGAAGTGGAGATTTTATGTTTTCTTCCAGGTCATTGATAAAAATGTTAAATAGTGTCGGGCCAAGAACCAGTCCCTGCAGGACACCACTAGAAATCCACCTGCTTGTTGATGACTTTCCAGTTTACAATTACATTTTGAGACCTCTAAGTTAGCTAGCTTTTAATCCATTTAATGTGTGCTACATTAAAAATTAGAACAATATAATATGTAATTAACATGTTGTGTGGTACCAAGTCAAATACCTTACCTAAGTCTAAGTATGTTATATCAACACTGTTTCCTTTATCAGCTAAACCAGGGATTGGCAACCTTTGGAACACGGCAAAGGAAATACGCTGGGGGGCCAGGACGGTTTGTTTACCTGCAGCGTTCACAGGTTCGGCTGATCGCAGCTCCCACTGGCCGCAGTTTGCCATTCCAGGCCAATGGGGGCTGCAGGAAGCGGCATGGGCCGAGGGATGTGTGGATGCTGCAGGTAAACAAACTGTCCTGACCTGCCAGAGGATTTCCCTGACAGGCCGCATGCCAAGGTTGCTGATCCCTGTTCTACACTCTACATGGTGTGTATTTTGACAGAACCCTTATAGTTTGTAAAATTGTTATCAATACTAGGCATGTCATGGAGATCCTTTGCTTTAGAATAGTCTCAATCTTGCTCAGCACAAAAACTCATTAATGTAGCTTTTCCACCATACATTTTACCTTGCATGTGCTTCTGATCTTAAATAAAACCTTCCCAAGCTATAGACAGAGTAAGGCTACAGTAATATTATGTACTATCATTCTATAAGATATCACTGTTATATATTAACATCTCGTTAATTTGATAAGATTGATAACCAAACTATCCATTTTGCTCTTGTTTTACAGTTTGCCCAAAGGGTTTAGTTAAAGATTATCACTTCATAATGTACTCTCGCTGTTTAATTCACACCATGCTAATTGATCAGTGTGTATAAATAGCTTTGTAACTGCTGTAAAATATTTGTGGCTAAAATGACAAGTACACATGATTTTTATCTTCTGTAAGACACAACTTAAAATTGATCTTGCACACTTCCTTAGCAGATGAATTGTATAGCAAGATTCTCGTTAAAGTAATAGAAACTTCAAATCACCGAGGACCTGATTTACTATAACAACCCCTTTGTACCACCACTAAAGAAAAGACAGTGTAAAGCCCCCCTTCCCCCTCCCCCAGTGAATATCATGACTGCATGGAATATTCCAGGGTGGCTTGGGGATGGGTTGGAGATATCCCTGTGCTCTGGCTATTCCTAGTTTGGCAAGGCCCATAGGGGTCATAGCAGCAAGGGTGAAACTGAGGCCAACAGCAACCCACAAATGAAGAAAGCTCAAACTACCCCCTCTTGGTCCCTGGACAGTGTCTAGCAGTGGCACAGAAATGCATTCAACCCAGAATATGAAAGTCAGCCATGTGTGAAGGGCCAGAACAACCCCTGTGCACCAATTAAGTCCAAATTTAAACCCCCAAAATATGGGGCTGGATTTCAACCTGAGCGCCGACTTTCAGATAAAGACCAAGGGATAGGACCAACAATCATTAATCCCTATTATTTACCAGCAGGTGAAGAACATTTTGTATAAAGTTGTAAGTATAATCAATTAGAAGCAAATATAAGTGCCTTACAGTTCATTGAGCTTATCTCACAGCCTTGTATCTACATGTATGGAATGTGAGTCCTTCCTTGTTGCTATTGGCTTTAAAAAGAACAGGATCAGAGTCTTTATGCTGTGTTAGTTCTAAAGGCAGCCTAAGCCACTGACTGATTGGCAATCCCTCAATTTCAAGGATGATCTCTACCATGGGTTTACATATGAGTCCTGAGATAACTCAGGAGTCCGATCCTGGGACTGCAAATCTGTCCACAGTAGGCACAAATATTTTGTGGCATGCCAGCGGCCTGCTGGGAGAAAGTTATTTCTTTTTCTTTCCTCCTCTTTTCAGTTTTGAGGGCAAGGCATTTCTTCTCGAAGTAGGCCACTGCTTGATGGAGGATATGGTGCCATTGGGAACTTGCTCTTCCCAGTTTGTGATGTTCACATCAGTTTTCTTAAGATATGCTTTCAATGTGTCTTTATAGTGTTTCCTCTGAACACCACGGGATCTCTGACCATGGGTGAGCTGAGAGTAGAGGGCTTGTTTTGGGAGGCAAAACTCTGGCATGCGCACACAATATCCAGCCCAGAGAAGTTGATGCATGAGGATCATTGCTTCAATTCTGGTGACATTGGCTTCAGCGAGGATGCTGGCGTTAATGCTATCCATCAGGCCGCTATGGTTGCAGTGGGAGTGCTCAGGCTGCATCTTCTTCCTAGGACTCTCTGGAGGGAATAGAGGTAGGGCTGTAGCCAAACCTCCTTCCCATCTTTGCTCAAATGCTTTGGAGCTCCATGCACCCCAGTGCATTCAAGGGGACAGTTCTCATATTCCTACTGTCATATGGACTGCAAATTGCCCAGCAGCAGACCATTTTCCATTCCCTCTGTGTATGTTGCATGTGTCCCACTGTTATGTTTTATTTACATTCAGGTATACATTAACATGGCCATTTCAACGTGGTCACATCTCTGCTTCATATTTATATTATCAAGTGATGAAGAGGGTCTTGAAAAGATCAGTTGTTTGACCTAAATATGTATTATTAGCAATTCATCCCCAAATGACCAATCATCTTGTCTCTCAAATTATAAGGAGTAGAGGTCATGATAACGTGTCTGGGCTGTTTCTTATCACAGTAGTTAGCCTTCTGTGGGTTCTGAAGTTTTAACATATACTGTAATACATTGAGATGCAATAGGATGATTGCTGTTTCAGTCTGTGGGAGATATTCCCAGCTGTAATTGAAACAGGATTTTTTTCAGTCCTGAACTGAACTGCTAAACCATTCACATATTTTGCATACAGCTCTGTACATCTAAGTCTTGCCAATGACTTAATCATTATGCAGATAGACAGTGAGATATAAGGGTTAATGAAAATTGGTAGATATTTTCATCTCTTATAAAAATGTGGTTTACAAAATGGCCTATATTTTCTTTGTTTTCTTTTTGACATGTGAAAATAGAAGTGGGGGAGGAGGAGGGAGGGAACAACTCCCTTTTCTCCACTGCTGCTCTGCTCTTTCCCTATTGTCTTGTTGCTTTTTTAAATAATTAGAGCATGGTATTGGGAATCAGATTCTCTAGGTTCTAGTCCAGTGTCCAACTTACTGTGTATCACTTGACAAGTCTTTTAGCCTTTGTTTCATTTCACTCTTCTATATAATGGGGATAATGATACTTAATTCTCTGAGGCACTGATTCTGTTCCAACCGTATGCCCATTGACTACAGTGACACAGGTTTGAGCCCTTAAAGGAGTTATTGAAAAGGTTAGTTAATTAAGATGTTTAAGGTTCTATGTATGTGTGCAGTATATTTATTAATATTATTTTACTAACTACCCTTTCAGCCAACATAGGTGTCAAAAGTGGCACCTACATGACATTAACTTTGTGGCTGCAATCTCTGACTTTTAAAAGTTGTGAAATCATTTAGTTTGATTATTCTAATTTATGACAATGGCCTGTGATCTAAAAAAGGGAAGTGTTTTCTTAATGTGACTCCCTCATTTATAAATGGATGAAGTTCATCCCAGTGCAGAGGGCCCATAACAAGGCCTGTTCACCTTTTAAGTCCCACTGATGTCTTCTGGATTTTACACAAAGACAGATTTCCTGATATGGGCCCCAGTGCAGCAAAGCACTTAACCACATGCTTCACTTTAAGCTAGAGCTGGTTGGAAAACCAAATTTTTGTCCTGCAGGAAATACTAACATTTCTAGATTTGCTTTCATGCCCAATCAGGATGAAACGTTGAAATCTTGAAATATTTTATGGAATGGAAATTCAGAAAAGTTTGTTTCAATATTTCTGAATCAGTCTTATTGAAACATTACATTTTGATAATGTCAAAACATTATGCTGTAATATAATCAAAATGAAGTAAAAGGAGAAAATGAGAATGAAAAGTTTCAACATTTTTGGAATGGAATGTTTTGACACTATCAAAATGAAATGAGAGAGTTGAAATGAATCATTTCAAAACTTTTGCTGAAAATTTCATCAATATCAACATGTTCCTGCAAAACATTTCAATTTTGATGAAACAGTGTTTTCCAATGGAATATGGTGTTGTCCAGTTTCTTCAGCCAGCATGCTTTTAGACAAGTGAGTAGTCCCATGACCTCAGTGGGATTGTCATAGGACTAAAATTAAAGGCATGCTTAAATATTTACAGGATAAGAGCTAACTTTTTGCTGTATATTGAAAACATAATGAAAACATATGTCATAAATATAAAGGGAAGGGTAAACCCCTTTGAAATCCCTCCTGGCCAGGGGAAAGCTCCTCTCACCTGTAAAGGGTTAAGAAGCTAAAGGTAACCTCGCTGGCACCTGACCAAAATGACCAATGAGGAGACAAGATACTTTCAAAAGCTGGGAGGAGGGAGAGAAACAAAGGGTCTGTGTCTGTCTGTAGTCGTCTTGGCCGGGGATAGACCAGGAATGGAGTCTTAGAACTTTTAGTAAGTAATCTAGCTAGGTAGGTGTTAGATTATGATTTCTTTAAATGGCTGAGAAAAGAATTGTGCTGAATAGAATAACTATTTCTGTCTGTGTATCTTTTTTGTAACTTAAGGTTTTGCCTAGAGGGGTTCTCTATGTTTTTGAATCTAATTACCCTGTAAGATATCTACCATCCTGATTTTACAGGGGGGATTTCTTTATTTCTATTTACTTCTATTTTTTATTAAAAGTCTTCTTGTAAAACACTGAATGCTTTTTCATTGTTCTCAGATCCAAGGGTTTGGGTCTGTGGTCACCTATGCAAATTGGTGAGGCTTTTTATCCAACATTTCCCAGGAAAGGGGGGGTGCAAGTGTTGGGAGGATTGTTCATTATTCTTAAGATCCAAGGGTCTGGGTCTGTAGTCACCTAGGCAAATTGGTGAGGCTTTTTACCAAACCTTGTCCAGGAAGTGGGGTGCAAGGTTTTGGGAAGTATTTTGGGGGGAAGGACGCGTCCAAACAGCTCTTCCCCAGTAACCAGTATTAGTTTGGTGGTGGTAGCGGCCAGTCCAAGGTGTAATATTTTGTACCTTGGGGAAGTTTTGACCTAAGCTGGTAAAGATAAGCTTAGGAGGTTTTTCATGCAGGTCCCCACATCTGTACCCTAGAGTTCAGAGTGGGGGAGGAACCGTGACAACATATTTCATCACAACATAAAATGCTGGAATATTGATAGATTGAATTAATATTACAAGAAATATATTATTGTTCATGCCTGTTTAATATAATGATTATATGCTGAGTGAGGGCACTTTCGGTATGCCTATGTTTCGCCTTTAACGCTCACTGGAATCAACCTATGACTGAACATGCATTTGTGCTACATTTCCCATGCAATGCAAATATATTAGGGCTATCGATTAATCACAGTTAACTCATGCGATTAACTCAAAAAATTATCACAATTAAAAAATTAGTTGTGATTAATCACAGTTTTAATCACATTTTGTTAAACAATAGAATACCAATTGAAATTTAGTAAATATTTTTCTACATTTTCAAATATATTGATTTCAATTACAATACAAAATATAAGGTGTACAGTGCTTACTTTATATTATAATTTTATTACAAATATTTGAATTGTAAAAATGATAAAAGAAACAGTATTGTGCAATTCACCATAGAGAAGTACTGTAGTGCAATCTCTTTATTTTGAAAGTGCAGATTATAGATGTAGATTTTTGTTGTTACATAACTGCACTCAAAAACAAAACAATGTAAAACTTTAAAACCTAAAAGTCCACTCAATCCTAGTTCTTGTTCAGCCAATTGCTAAGACAAATAAGTTTGTTTACATTTACGGCAAATAATGTTGCCCACTTCCTCTTTACAGTGTCACCTGGAAGTGAGAACAGGCATTCACATGGCACTTTTGTAGCTGGGATTACAAAGTATTTACGTTCCATGTTAAACATTTGTATGGTAAACATTTGTATGCCCCTTCCTGCTTCAGCCACCATTCCAGAAGACATGCTTCCATGCTGATGATGCTTGTTTAAAAAAATGTATTAATTAAATTTGTGACTGAATTCCTTGGGGGGAGAATTGTATGTCTCCGGCTCCATGTTACCCACATTCTGCCATATATTTCATGTTATAGCAGTCTTGGATAATGACCCAGCACATGTTGTTAGTTTTTAAGAACACTTTCACAGCAGCTTTCACAAAACACAAAGAAGGTACCAATGTGAGATTTCTGAAGAAACTTGTCCCAAGGTTTAAGAATCTGAAGTGCCTTCCAAAATCTGAGAGGGATGAGATGTGGAGCACGCTTTCAGAAGTCTTAAAAGAGGAAAATTCTGATGCAGAAACTACAGAACCTTAAATACCAAAAAAGAAAATGACTTTCTGCTGGTGGTATCTGACTCAGATGATGAAAATGAACACGCATTGGTTTGCACTGCTTTGGATCGTTATCAAGCAGAACCCATCATCAGGATGGATGCATGTCCTGTGGAATGGTGGTTGAAGCATGAAGGGACACATGAATCATTAGTGCATCTGGCATGTAAATATCTTACAACACCGTCTACAACAGTGCCATGCGAACGCCTGTTCTCACTTTCAGGTGACACTGTAAATGAGAAGCGGGCAGCATTATCTCCTGAATATGTAAACAAATTTGTTTGTCTGAGCGATTGGCTGAACAAGAAGTAGGACTGAATGGACTTGCGGGCTCTAAAGTTTGACATTGTTTTATTTTTGAATGCAATTATTTTTGTGCGTAAGTCTACATTTGTAAGTTCATCTTTCATGACAAAGAGATTGCACTCCAATACTTGTATTAAGTGAACTGAAAAATACTATTTCTTTTATTTATACAGTGCAAATAATTATAATCAAAAATAAATATAAAGTGAGCACTGTGCACTTTGTAGTCTGTGTTGAAATTGAAATCAATATATTTGAAAATATGGAAAACAGCCAAAAATATTTAAATAAATGGTATTCTGTTATTGTTTAATAGCGTGATTAATCATGCGATTAATCACGATTAATTGTTTTAATCACTTGAAAGCCCTAAAATATATTGCCCTTCATTGGCAGCATGAAGTGCTGAAATTAATGAAACATTTATAACCACAATAAACTTACATGTAGAATTCTTCTTGGCTAAAATTCCTGTAAATAGAATTGATAACCTTCAGATTACCTTTATTTCTCCAGACTGGAGCTAACTGGTTAATGGGAGATATTAATATAATTTTGGTAAATTGTTATTACTGTTACACACATTTATTTATTTTTAATTGGTTAACTTCTAATAACTAGAGCTGGCTGGAAAATGTTCATGTCGGCAAAATGTCAACAAAAGCAGAAATGAAATTTTACAATTTTTGTTGCTTTCTGACCAACACAGATACTGACCTCTCTGTGCCGTTTGATTCAATTGTCAGATGTGGGATCTTTTTGAATAACGTATTTCAAAGTTCTAGAATAACAACGTGGAAGTGATAATATGTTCAGATAGCAACTAGCATCTTTATTTTTTTTAAATTACTGATACTTCTAAGGATGGCCTTCTTTCTAGTGCTACCCCTCATTTCTTGACTTTCATTCCTAAACTGTGCCTCCCTTCCATCCAGCCACCACTGACGGTGACCACCAACTAGCAAGATTCAGACCTGGTCTGCACCCCTTTGGGATCAGAGACCAAAACCACAAACTGTGTGATGTTCCTTGTCACAGACCCGAGGAGTAAGCAACTTTCTGTAGGCAGCCTTAAACATTCATTGCATCTCTCAGTCAAAATATTAGGTCAGGCACAGTGTGATTTCATGATTCATGTACAGATCATTATCAGCTGTAGAGTATGAGCAGCTGGTTGCCAAACTTTCTGTCAGCCTGTTGAAGGTTTCTCGTCTGCCCTTAGTTGATGAGGATATTAATTAGCATTGCCTACTAAGCCTTTGTATTTTTCTTTTGATAATTAAAAAGAAAGTTGCTTATATCATTTCAGTGCCAGTGGCTAAAGTTATAGCTACTTCAATTTTGGTGATAACAAAATGCATAAATAAATAAAATAATTGATTTCATGGAGGTCTGGGATTTGACAACTGAACAATATCTAAAATGCATGCTCAGCTCTACTAGCTGTAAAGGGTATTTGGTTTATTAAGTTATTCATGACTAGGTTCCCCTAGGTGTTTTTATATAATTTTAGTCATCATTTGAAAAATTGTTCTCTGATATGGCACATTATCACAGAGATGGAAGAGTCTTTGGTTTTCTGCAGAATGTTTGTACCTCAATCGCTTTATATCTGTGCGTTTTAATCAGAGTTTGAGATGGTCTGGTGTTGCCATCTTCCTGATATCTGCCTTCTCCTTCACACACATCTCTGACATATGAGCCAGAGAGCCATCCTCTATTTCCCCCTCTGTTGTCCTGTCTGACTTCGGAGTCTGCCGTCCATGCCAGATTTCAGTTTCCTGTGTAACCAGCTCACTCTTGGTAAATAGCTCTTCAGACCCATTTCCTGGTTTACTGATTCACAAAGTGGAGTTGCCAGAGGCTGGGTAGCCCCAGAATTCGAGGCAAACAAGCGTGAGTCTGTGCATGAGCATGTGCATTTTGCGGCTATGTTGTGTATTGAGAGGGGGACTCAGTTGTAATTGGAGGCAGACTGACGGCGCCCTGTTCATGTTGTTTTGCATGATGTTCTGACAAGCTTAGGCTCAGCCCTGCCTTCATTCTCAACTTGCTTTTGATTTATTTTGTTTGCATTCTTTACGTAGACTTTCTTCGTATAATGAGGAAAAAATTGAGGGTTTCACCTGCTTTTGTTCTTTAGCTATTGTTAAATTAAGCAGCTGTCTCTTTTCTCATGGTTTCCCTTGCTTACATTATAGTCTCCTGTTATCTCCTAGTACTGCACTTGTGTTTGTCCAACTGAACTCTGTTTCCATTAAATATGGGATAAGTAGCTTTTTGCTTTTCTCCCTCCAAAAAATGTTTCTTTGTGCTTGTCTACTTGCATTTCCATCATGCTGCTTAAAGTAATTCGTTGGCTAGGAACATCATTGGCGCAGGACAAAGAAACACCAACCAAAGTACTAGCATGAGCATATGTTGTTATCCTTCACTTTAGAAAATTCTTCCACTACAAAGAAAGTACAACACATGACTCTAAAATAGTAAAGGCAATGCTAGAGGTAAAAAGTTGAGCCAGAAAGTTGCTACTTCATCTTTCTGGGGAAGATGGAGAAATGAAAAGATACAGTTTTTTCTATTTATAGTGCAAGTATTTTGTTTAATTTATAAGTTAGCAATGCATCCGATGAAGTGAGCTGTAGCTCACGAAAGCTTATGCTCAAATAAATGGGTTAGTCTCTAAGGTGCCACAAGTCCTCCTTTTCTTTTTGTGGATACAGACTAATACGGCTGCTCCTCTGAAACCTGTCATTGAGGAAGTGTGATTTATGACTTCTTTGCCTCTATTATAGATAATGCAGAAATTTAAATTTCATTGTTTTTCTACTCACAATATTCTGTGTAGTTGTTCAGCACAAGACACTGGGGCTAGACTTTTTTTTCTAGCCCTACTTTGGGGTAGAAGTGTTATCATGAGGACAAGATGACGTCTGTCATCCTTTTGCCCCTGTGCAGAATCCAGTCACCTTCCTTGTACTTCCAACATGGATTCTCCTTTCACTTGAGTAAATGAAGAGTAACTCCAATTCAGTCAAAGAAATTACAATAGTGTAAGACAGGTGTAAATGAGGAGAGAATCAGGCCCAGAGATTCAAGGACAGACAGTAGTGCTATGAATCTCATAGAGCAGAGAGAGGAATGGGGCCCTGGTGCTGTTTCTTCTGCCTCCCTAGAGTGGCCGTCTGAACTGGAATGGTCGTAGGTGGAGAGGGACCAAGAGGTAATCCAAAGGTTACAGGTAAACATCCAAAATTAACCCCCCAAAGGGCCTGATTGTCAAAGGTGCTGAAGCACTTGCTACTTCCATTGACTGCAGTTGGAGTGTGAGTAGTTAGCTCCTGTGCAAATCACCTTCCCCTAACTCCACAAATGCTTGGAATTTCACCCATCACTAAAAACTAGCAGTCACGGGTACTGGAAAATATTTGGAAGAAGTTATAAATCCTTCAGCAGACTGTGCCCTCCCACTCCTATAGACAAACTTATAAATTCTTCATCAAGAAAAAGTTCCTAAATATTTAAATATTTTCTTGGGGCACTTATGTATTAAATTGTGTTATGATCCTCACACAAAAAATTTGCTATGAATGTGCTAACAATAAATGGTACTAATGTTAAACCAAGTTTCTTGAAATTCCTCAGAGGACCATCAGCTTTACTGAATGCAATGGAACAAATTTAGATCAATGCTCTGAATTATTAAGTTGTTGACAGTCCTATCTGTATCTACTATTAACATCAATTTTCTGTATAGGAGATATCAAAGAATGTCAGATGTGAAACGTTACATTGAAAGATCCATTACACTAGGTTATGATGCTGAATATAATTGGACTAGTTTGACACTTTATAATACAAAAGAAATATAGATTTCAGTTGGAGATTCACGTTTAAATGTGAAATACAGCGCTGTTGATCTCTGAGATATAAGAATTTCTTCCTGATACGACATTCCGATTCTGACCAATAGTATCATTGTGATATCCAGTTGACAATTGCTTCAGCTAGACCAGGTATATTGGTGTATTTGATATTGTTTCTAAACTAAACACTTGCTTTTGATTACAGTGATGTAGCTAAACCATTGTGAATTTCCTTCATGTAGACAGGGCTTAGAGAGGGCAAAAAAGGGTAAGCATGGGTCCTGACTCCAGGTGGGATCCAGTGCTTCTGAAATTCACATAGGTTGGTCTGTTTCCTATGCAAAGTAAAATGACTATTGAAGAAGCAGCCTCCATTGTGACAATGTAATAACTGAAATTTGCAAGAATGGATGGAAGGTTTTAATAGTTCCCGGGAGACAGGGTGCAATGGCATAGTCTTAACACCTGCAAGCAAGGAGTTAACTCCCAGCTTAGATCTCTCACAGGTGTGCAGGTTGCAGTAATGAAGCAGGGCTGGACAATCAGAGGGAATCCAAGAGTGTATTGAAGTGCTAGTCAGGAGGATGAGGAGTCTCTGAGAAGGTAATGCTGCAGACTCAGAGACAGGTTTGATTTTTTTTTCTCCTCCCCTCAGTCACTGTTTCTGTAAGCATTTTTTTTTTGTATAATCTTTTCAAACCAAATTGCAAGAATAAAGCATTTGGGAGACAAATGTGCCTGTTGAAAGGGCTTGTTGTTGTTGCTGGAACCAGGCAGAATATTCTGCCATCTTCCAACTAGTGATGATGATCAAAAACCTGATTGTTTAATCCAAACACAAAAGGTTATTGTCAGAGGTATATTCCTAGGAGTTATTAAAATGATATAGACATATAATCAGGAAACTACTCAACTAGCCTCAGAGAGAGATTTGCACACTATGATAGCAAACAATTTTGTGTTGTCTTGACTGATTTTTTATTTTCTTTTTTTTGGGGGGGGGGGAAGGGGGAGACTAGGAGATGGTATCTCTACAATGGCCTAAAACAATCATTCACATACCAACCATTTGGAGAAGCTTGGGTCTGGATCCAAACTGCACAGCTGGGGCCTACCTCTAATTATTACTATGTAGGTGAAAAAACTCTTTCTGATATTGTTCTAAATAGTCTGCTCCTTTTCCAGTCTCAGATCATACCTCCTAAATATGTCATTATCAAGTATCATAAATGGCTTTTTCGTCAGTAGAGCTAGAGAGTTCATCAGTCTGAAAACTGAAGTTACCTGTGCTGAGTTTAGGGAGAGAAGGAGAGACAAAGACAAGCAACCAACCCACAGATGAAGGAAAAAGCTGGGTCCAAAGGGACTGTGGATGATAGTGTAACACCGACAGACCCTGGTTGTTGGCGGGTGGGATCGAACCTGTGACCTCTGGAGTGTAGTGCATTAGCCTCCACTGCATGAGCTAAAAGCCAACTTGCTGTAGAGCAGACTCATTTAACTCTGACTCTAAATGGTCTCAGTACCACCAGATTGGACAGAATACCACATCCAGGAAGTGTGTGGGTTACAATAGCAGCCTGGAGTGAGAGGTCAAAGAAAAAATAGGGTAAAGTTTGAACTTGGAGGAGTGAGTGGGAGTACGGACTAGAATTGAAAATTCAGAGAAAAAAGGAGAGGTCAGACCACAGCACCTGCCTTTAGGAGTGCTTAGGAGAAGAATAAACCACAGCAAAGCTGAGTCTGGGGGAAATGGCCAGTTGTTAGTGAGGTGGATGAAATAGGTGATAGAGAAGTGGATATAGGTTTCATGGACAGAGATGAGTTTGCTAGAGACAAAGCAGAACTTTGAGGGACCATGTGAAGGGTTTCAGAGAGGGAAAATGATTAGGAGTAAGTTTATTTGGGAAGAGTGGGAAGAAATTGATCAAATTCTGTTGAACTCACTCCCTGGGGAACACTGCTGTCAACTTTCCCATTCCCTATGTTATCATTACTTAGCATTTCTCAATAGTACCACAGATGTATATGACACCCAACACAAAGATTCAAGACTTAGACTAAGATCTTCAAAGATACTTATGTGCCTAACTCCTATTGAAATCAATGGCAGTTAGGAGCTTAAATACCATTGAGGATCTGGGGCATGGTCTTCACCCCAAAGGTACACAGCATATTATTTGTATTAAAGTTCCTTGATATATGTGTGGAGATGAGGTGATAAAATCATAATTATGCAGAAGATAATGTTGGGAAATGTGATTTTTGAAGGCTTTCTAATTTGGGAATGCTTTTCCATCCATCTTCTAAAATCTGATGCTATATTATCCCTTCTATTTGTTAATGGGGACAACATTTCACACACATCCACAAAAGCCTTACTATCTTGTTATATTACAGAAGACCCAAGAGACAATCCAGATTAGGGCCCACTGTCCTAGGTACTATGCATGCTTAGTAAGAGATAGTCCAATGAATTTGTAATCCAGATAGATAAGTCAGACAAAGGGTGAGAGGAAAGGAAGTATATTAAATATTACCATCATTTTATAGCTGAGGAACTAAGACACAGAGAAATTAAATAACTTGCTCAAAGTCACACAGGAAGTTTGTAATAGAGACAGGAATTGAACTCACCTCTACGTCCCAGTCCAGTGCCTTGATCACGAGACCCTTTTTCCTCTCTGAAAAACCTGGGCATATTGTGTGCTGTTTGTACTCATGAATGCTTCAGTCTTAATGACCTTGAAAAGCCAAGTTTCACTGTCAGTGCAAAATTGATTTCAAATTGATTTCAAATTTTTCAAACATTGTTTGCTGTCACTAAGGCAGTATTTACAAGTAACCATGTATGGTCCAACCCAAGTGTTAAGCTATGTGAAATCTTTTCCAAATGAATGAACTATGTAACTCTCAAAGGCTGGAAAAGGTTTCTGAATTTCTGAGTTAATGCACAGTGTTTTTAACCACTTTGATTTATATGCCTCTTCCCTCACCAACTTGAAATTATGATATTTGTGAGACATCCGCTGTCCTTTTTGGTTCAACCTTGCTTTTATTTTTAAAAATAAAAGTGATAAAGCAAATAAGACAATGATCCTTTAATTTGTGTGACGGATCACTGAATGTTTCAAATACTAGTCTGTTTTGCATATAGGTGGCTGGTCTTTTCAGACAAGTGGTACAATTAATGACATTACTCTTGTCACTTCCTATTTGATTCACACAGACCTACTAGTTATAATTTTTGTTTGGGACTCTTCAACATTTATGATAAATGTTAAGTTGTAACTGGTAACTATCCTATCTGAACTTTTCTCTTTCTCAGATGCCATTCCTAACCAAATAAAATCCGGATATAGAAATGTAAAATGGCTCTACTTAATTTCATAGTCTTATTAAAGTTGTGGTATGGCAAATAATTTTATGACAGATAACACTGTCTATGTCAAATCTTTCCTTATGTGGCATAGTCTCAAACTGCTCATCAGAGAATCATCCATCAACTCTGCTACAGCTAGGTTGAAAACAAAGAATTAAAATATATTTGTAAACAGTCAAAATATATATTAAAGACTACATAATGCATTACAAACCTCTGATGGTAATGAAAGTCTTTTAGAAATGGTTATTATTCTATTCACAGGTAGTGGGGAAAATAGCTTGCCTCTCTGAGCCCATTAGTAAATAGATTTTTTTTTAAAAAAACCTGCTTTTTCTTGTTTGGATTTTACATTATTAATTTGCTTAGGCTTTTCAATCACAATATAAAGCCTGAAACATTTAGAAGTCTGCAGATTACTGTGAACTAAGGTTTAACAGTGATATTATGTAGATATTGTGTATGTGTGTATATATATATATATATAACAGTAAGCTTGTCTTGAAAGTTGCTTCTATAATGTACTGCCCATTATAACATGTACAGCTATCCACCTCCATTATTTAATTTAAACATCCACAAGCTAGTTGCTAGGCAACATACAAATGGAGAGGCGAATGACACAGAGATGGATGTGACAGTAGAAGCAATCCAAAAAGAGCAGAACAACTCTAGGTACAAACCCATTCAAAAAATACTTAGAGGGACAGTTTTAAGAACAACAAAATGTTTGGGATCTCATCCTTCAAGAGAACCTGCAGAAACTTACAACTCATTGGTTTCCCTATTCCCCCCCACTCCACTGGGACTAGTGGGAAAGGCAATGAATCCAGTTACCACCACCATTGTCTGATAGTTTGGAGCCTTGCTCTTGTTTAGAAGCCTGCAAATTGTAAAGTTGGCCTTGATAGTTTACCTTAATACACTGTGAGTTGAGTTGAGTTTAACTCATGGCAGTGTAATGAAATAGGAATAGGAGAAAGAAACCATGATGCGTTTTCAAACCTTTCCATTCTCTTCTCCAGCATCATCATCACATCTTCCAATATCTTAGACCTAAACTAGCTAAAGAATTCAGTCTATTTAGCTAATCAAAGAGAAGGTTAAGAGGTGACTTGATCATGGTCTTTAATATCTACATGGGGGAAAGAGTTCTGATAATATAGTGCCCTTTAATCTATCAGACAAAGACACAAAATCAAATGACTGGTAGCTGAAGCTAGACAAAGTCAGACTAGAAATAAGGCAAAGGTTTTTTACAATCAGGGTAATTAACTATTAAAATGTTTGCTTACGGATGTGGTGGATCATCATATGAAGACATTAAATCATGTCTGGATGTCTTTCCAAAAAGTATGATGTAACTCAACAAGAATTTGTGGGATTGATGCAGGAATCACTTTGTGAAATGTTATGCCGTCTGTTAAGCAGGCATACCCCAGTGGAATGAAAAGCAATATCCACAAAAGAGTAACTTCATCTGGTACTATTGCCTTGCAGCTAGTTCTTGGTTGAACAAAGACTAGAAGAGAAAAGCCTGAACCAAATTTTCTGTAGAGAAAATGTCAGGTAGTTAGTTTGTCCTCCGGCATCTCCTGTAGCTGTGCTGGCCTCCAGACATCTTGGTCTCCAAATCTTTGGGCCGAGTAGGGACTGCTGAAAACAAGGCTTTGGTTCTAAGGCAAGCCACTGCCTCCCTATTTATTTATTTATTTATTTGCCTAGGTGTACATGCCAAACATTAGTACAATGGTTGCCTTCTTCAAATTTTCTTGTTGGAATGTGAGGACAATGTGTAGTGGTATGTTAAATGATGTAGAGGAGGTCTAAGACCCGAGAAAGTCTGCCATCATTAACAGAGAGGTGGAGAAATTTGACAGTGACACAATCACTGTTTCTGAAACAAGACTAACTGAAACAGGCTCTCCGCATGAGATGAATTACATGTTTTCTGGCATGGAAAAAAGCAAACAAGACCACTGTGAACATGGGTGAGTTTTGTTGTCAGAAACTCATTAGCACCTATGGTCGAATATCCCACTGCAACATCAGAATCTGTCATGTCACTAAGAATATCTCTCACTGGTGGCTTTGCTGACATCACTAGAACGTGTGTCCCAACACTTTATTCCATCTCTGAAGAGAAGGAATTTTTCTATCATAGACTTGACAGTCATCAGTCATCAGTAAGCTACCACCGGGCAACAAATTTATTTACTGGGAGACTTCAGTGCTACAGATGGATCAGCTGCTGTGCACTGGCTATCATGGAGTGAGAAAAAATGAATGAAAATAGATGAAGGCTACTGGAGTGTTGCACCACTGGGAACACTGCATTATCAAAACCTACTTCGAAGGTGGTCACCTCACGAAGGTTTTGCAGAAACACCCCAGAACTGGACACTAGAACTACATGGATTTAATGGTTACCTGGCAACACCTACAGGATGTTCTGCATATGTGTAGTTTTTTACAGCGCAGACTGTGACACAACCATGAACCTATATGCTGCAAAATAAGGATATCACTACAGAATTTCTATCATACCAAACAAAGCTGTTGACACATATTAACACCAACACCACAAAAGAAGGAGGAAGGTGTCTCCAATTCACTATGAATCTCAGGGAAGCTATGTCATTGAATGCACTTCCCCTGATTGCTGATGCAGTATGGAACACACTCAGAATGAATATCCACATGGCTGCAACCTTTGCTTTTAGTAAAAAGAATGTACAAGATAAAGACTGATTTTCAGCACACTCCAAAGAAATTCTTCCAGTTGTTGAAGCAAAATGCATGGCATATCTCCAACACAATGTAAACCGCTCTCCTTATACATGTGCTAATCTCAGAGTGGCCAAGGGCACATTGCAAGGCAAGGTAATGTGCTCAATCATACTGGCTTGATCTATGCACGAAATACAAACCACCTTTGAGAACGGAGATCTAAGAGGTGTATATGATGGAATCAAGAAAGCAATAGGTCCTTCAGCCAAGAAGAGTCTCCTACCCAAATCTCTTAATGGAGACATCATAATTGATAGAAGTGAACAGGTACCACAAGACATAAAGGATGCTAGCATAATAACATTGTATAAAAAAAAGAAGCAGTTGCAACAATACATACAGAGGGATCTCTTTCTTTAGTGTTCTTGGAAAGGTATTTGCATGGGTCATTCTCAAAAGACAGCACGTTCTTGTTGAACGGGTATATCCAGAGACTCAGGCAACTGTAAGAAACGTGTCAAAAACAAGGAAAACCTCTCTCTATATGGCCCACATAGATCTTTCGACCTGGTCAATAGAGAGGTCTTTTTCCAATTGCTAGAGATAATTGGTTGCCCTCCTTCCCTCTGTCTGATTTGATTCTTTCATGTTGGCATGAAGGCTACAGTCCAGTACCAGGGTAACCAATCTGACAGTTCTGAAATATGCAGTGGTGTCAAACAAGGATGTGTTTTGGCACTAACACTATTGGGTATATTCTTCTCTCTGCTGTCTCATCATGCTCTCTTGTCTAGCACTGAGGGTGTATGTCTCCCTACAAAATCAGATAGAAAATTCTTCAACACTTCACATCTCAGAGCAAAGTCAAATACCTGCTGAGAAGAGAACTACTTTCCCCCAACAATATAGTGTTCATCATGCACGGTGAGAGGAACTCCAGCAACTTTAAAATAGCTTTGTGTTGAGTTTGTGATGAATTTTGACTAACCATCAGTCTAAAGAAGACAATGATTATGGCACAAAGTGTGTTGACTGCATCAGAAGTTTTAATAGCTAGCTGCACACTAGAAGTTGTGCATAAGTTCTGCTATCTAGGATAAACTGTATCAGATAACTTATCTCTAGATGATTATTTTAATTCTTGCATGAGAACGGCAGTTACCACATTTGGCCAAATGACCAAGCACATGTGGGATAATAGGAAACTGATACTGAACAGCAAGAAATGGATCTAACAGATGTGCATTCTGAGCACTCCATTACATGATGGCATGACCTGGACCACCTAGAGCAGGCACAAAAGAAGGCCAAATACCTTCCCAACAGCTGTATTTGTCCTATTCTAAATATCAAGTGGGAAACCAAAATTTGTGACACTGAAGTATTTTAAAAAGTAAAATTGCCAAGTCTGATCACTCTTCTCAAACATAGATGTCTCTGTTGGCTTGGTTATCTGCATCAAATGGACAGTGGATGCATTCCAAAGGATCTCCTATATGGATAACTCATGGATTGTCCAGGGCAACTGGGCCAACCTAGGCTGAGGTTCAAAGACATTTGCAGGAGGGACTTGAAAACTTTCAATTTCAATACTGGAATCTGGGAAGATGCAACACTCATGGGCTGTGCTCCACCAGGGAGTCAAAGAGGCTGAAGGTAGGTGGTTAAGAGAGAGGTATGTGAAGAGGTAAGTGTAGTAGTTCTGAAATGCTGACTTCATCTTCTAGCCCTGCCCCTTATTCTTGCATTGTCTGTGAAAAAGATCGTCCTTCAAGAATTGGACTTTTTAGCCACTCACAATGCTGCAGCATAACACACAGTAACTGAACTGCTTTGGTGCTTACACCATCATCTTTTGAGATGGGCATCAGTATTTTGAGATGCCATCAGTATTAAGCAAGAGGTCAGACTACACAATCATAATGGTTCCTTCTGGACTTAAAATCTATTAATTTAGACCTCTTCCTAACTAGTTTCAGAGAGGGACATGGCATGGCAGTGAAACAGGGCAGGTCACTCTGATTGATATCCTCCTAATCACTATGGACAGAAGTCACATGTGTCCATAGTTGATCATGAGATGCTACTAATCCTCATACAAAATTCTCCAGGAGCAGACTGAATCATGCTAACCCAGTTGTGTTGCTGCTGCTCCTCCTCTAATCTGAAAGGGTTTTGACAAGCCTCTATTCCTCCTACCAAAGAGCCCTCATTTGGCATGTCCCATGGGACTTAATAATGTAACTTCTCATTAAGAACAAATATAAGGCCAATTTGGGGAGATCATGAGACACTATGGAATATACCATTATTATTAAGACATCACTCACCTTTGTTTCCTCAGCAGGCACTGAGAGCCCTGTCACTCTAATGTCCCAAAATCTGACAGGACTAGGACCTAGATGATAAATAACTAGGTCAAACTGGGAAAGAGAGAAGTGAATTACATGCATGAGTGGCTAATATTAGCAATAGCCTCTGTCAAGGTTCCTTCCCTACTCTGAACTCTAGGGTACAGATGTGGGGACCTGCATGAAAACCTCCTAAGCTTACTTTTACCAGCTTAGGTTAAAACTTCACCAAGGTACAAATTAATTTTACCCTTTGCCCTTGGAATTTCCACTGCCGCCACCAAACTTTAACTGGGTTTACTGGGAAACGTAGTTTGGACACGTCTTTCCCCCCAAAATCCTCCCAAACCTTGCACCCCACTTCCTGGGGAAGTTTTGGTAAAAATCCTCACCAATTTGCATAGGTGACCACAGGCCCAAACCCTTGGATCTGAGAACAATGAAAAAGCATTCAGTTTTCTTACAAGAAGACTTTTAATAGAAGTAAAGGAATCACCTCTGTAAAATCAGGATGGTAGATACCTTACAGGGTAATTAGATTCAAAACATAGAGAATCCCTCTAGGCAAAACCTTAAGTTACAAAAAAGACACACAGACAGGAATAGTCATTCTATTCAGCACAGTTCTTTTCTCAGCCATTTAAAGAAATCATAATCTAACACATACCTAGCTAGATTACTTACTAAAAGTTCTAATACTCCATTCCTGTTCTTGTCCCTGGCAAAAACAGCATACAGACAGACACAGACCCTTTGTTTTTCTCCCTCCTCCCAGCTTTTGAAAGTATCTTGTCTCCTCATTGGTCATTTTGGTCAGGTGCCAGTAAGGTTACCTTTAGCTTCTTAATCCTTTACAGGTGAGAGGATTTTTCCTCTGGCCAGGAGGGATTTTAAAGGGGTTTACCCTTCCCTTTATATTTATGGCAGCCTCTCCTTCAATAGAGAACACTAGGTACTTTGATTAGTAAAGTGTTACACAGCCTTGTGGTTTCTTGAGACTCAGTGCTAAAGGATGCCCAAATAGGAGCAAAAAGTGCTTTCTTTTAATTCAGTCTTACCAGGGGACTGGCCAAGAGGTTGCACCCCCAGACACAGATGTGTAATTGATTAGATGAACATTTTCATGCTGTTGGCAGAATGTTGCAGTCAGAAATGTGTATACAATTTACAATAGAAAAGAAAAAAATAAATCATATGTGATGCTTGTTTATGAAAAAAAATTCATTCCTGAAGAACAAGTAGATAGTCCTGGCAAAAGTTAGTGTTGAAAGCTGAATGTTAAAAATCTGAATTTTCCTTGTTTTGATGGGAAAATGCCATTTGGTCAAAGCTGACCAAAAACATAAATAAAACAACCATAGTGAGACGTGAGGAATAGGGAGTTTTTGAAACATGGCTACCAGTTTCACCCAGCTCTAATTAAAATGTATAAACAAATATATCTCTGGTTGTTCATTTGAGAAGTAGACATGTTCATCTTCTCCTGAAGAAATTAATTTTACCTGTTGAAAAATGTGTGATGAATGAAAATTCCAGTCATTGCGATATGATGTGCGTGCATGCACACGTGTGTGCCACATATGCTGCTTCATTGCATGAGATTATACCCTTTGCACTGAAGGCTTTGCATTGTTTGTCGATTGTCTCCATATATATTTATTGCAAACAACATCAATATTTTCTCTTGTATTCTTTGGAAATCCAAGTCAATATCTCACAATAGCCTTGTTTTGACCCAGTGATCAGTTTTATTGAAAATAATTTGGTCTCTAATTAGTTCAGTCAAATTCATGTGACTTAGCTTTGATTTACGTGGATCTGTAATATAACAGCCAATAGTCACCCTAGAGTTGGTTTCTCAAATAAAGAAAATATCTTTGCCAAGTGATGCTTCTGTAAAGATCTTTTTTTTTTTCCAGTGACTTTGTTTGCAGGTCCCTGCAAGCCCACTAGAGTGCATTGTAGATCAATGAGGTTCAAAAAGGACAAGTGCAGAGTCCTTCAAAAAGGACGGAAGAATCCCATGCACTGCTACAGACTATGGACCAAATGGCTAGGCAGCAGTTCTGCAGAAAAGGACTAGGGGTTACAGTGGACAAGAAGCTGGGTATGAGTCAACAGTGTGCCCTTGTTACCAAGAAGGCCAATGGCATTTTGTGATGTATAAGTAGGGGCATTGTCAGCAGATGGAAGGACGTGATCGTTCCCCTCTATTCAACACTGATGAGGCCTCATTTGGAGTACTGTGTTCTGTTTTGGGCCCTACACTACAAGAAGGATGCAGAAAAATTGGAAAGCGTCCAGTGGAGGGCAACAAAAATGATTAGGGGACTGGAACACATGAGTTATGAGGAGAGGCTGAGGGAACTGGGATTGTTTAGTCTGTGGAAGAGAAGAATGAGGGGGGATTTGATAGCTGGTTTCAACTACCTGAAAGGGGGTTCCAAAGAGGATGGATCTAGACTGTTCTCAGTGGTAGCAGATGACAGAACGAGGAGTAATGGTCTCAAGTTGCAGTGGGAGAGGTTGGATATTAGGAAAAACTTTTTCACTAGGAGGGTGGTGAAGCACTGGAATGCGTTACCTAGGGAGGTGGTGGAATCTCCTTCCTTAGAAGTTTTTAAGGTCAGGCTTGACAAAGCCCTGGCTGGGATGATTTAGTTGGGGGATTGGTCCTGCTTTGAGCAGGGGGTTGGACTAGACGACCTCCTGAGGTACCTTCCAAACCTGATATTCTATGATTCTATGATTTCCAATGGGCTTTTCACATGTAGCAACATGGAAAATTTCATCCTCCATCTTCTCTTGATTCCAGGAAAATGTAAAAATTCTGCAAATATCTCTTTCAGTTCCCTATTGGCTTCCCTAGCAGCATGAAGATTCAGAACCTTCATTTGGTCAATTTTTGACACAGATTCATGTATGTCACAAGACAATATTTCCCAGCCCCAATCAGCTAACATATGTCAGAACTACAAGAGGATATACATGATACGTGGCAAGGATTGGTATCCACTGAATCTAATGGTATCTCTTACAACCTTTCCTTCATGATACCTGTCTATGAGGCATCAGGAACACTTTTGACACTATATAAATCACAGAACAGTTTTCCCTGCTACTATAATTGCAGTAGTCATTTTAAGTTTCCATATATTAATAATTAATGCTGATAAGCTTCCTGCCGTCTTTCTTTCTTCCAACTCTCATCTTGCGGTCTTTTTTACTGTATATCAGGACTCCAACACATGCCTGTTAAAGCACCTTTTTCATAAATGGCTTCTTTCAACCTGTAGTTGTTTGGAAACTTAGAATTAGATACTGAAACTTAAGTATTCATCTACTGACCTAGAGGAGCTAACTAATGTATCAGTCAACAATGCAATAAATGAGTGAGTGAGAGCAGAGAATTCTGTCCTGTTAAGCCTAATTACTCCTACTTAGAAACTGGCGTTTATACTGATGCCACAAAAGGAATAAATAGATACACTGTGCATAATAATTAAAACACACACACACAAACCAATCGATTTATTTTAAAAATAGAAGCAATGCAAATTTTTAAGAACTGCACTCGGATTCATAGATTCCAAGGCCAGAAGGAACTTTTGTAATTATCTAGTCTGACCTGTATAAAACAGGCCAGAGAACTTCCCCAAAATAATTCCTGGAGCAGACCTTAAACAAACAAACATCCAGTCTTGATGAAAAACATCCAAACAGACCCAAATGGGACTGAACTTTAATAACAACTCAAGCTTATCTCAACTAACTTCTTTTATGAGGGTGAAAGTAAGCTGGTATGGTCCAGTAAGGTGTACCGGTAAGAAACAGAATGCCGTGCCGGACCGAATTGGCTTCTGCAGGCTGGTGATTTAAAGGGCAGCCGGAGCCCCGGGGCCTTTAAATCTTGATTTCAAGGCCCTGGGTATTTAAAGGCCCTGCCTCTTCTGGTTGAGGCCACACCCCCTTGCTCAGGACTCCAGAGTATCTGTAAGTCCTTTAAGTTACTTTTACCCCTGCCCAAGATCCATAAACCTGGAAACCCTGGACGCCGCATCATCTCAGGCATTGGCATTCACCGATGCATTGTAGTTTCCTCAGGAAGTTGGTGGTGTCTCAAAGATAGCTAAGAGTGCTGGTTGCGTAGGGTCTGAGGACAGAGTCCAAACAGCCAGATAATCCTGCTGCAAGAGTGCCATACCGGACCATACCAGCTTACTTTCACCTCTGAACTTGAGCAGCAGATAGAATACCCCTGGTCGGGGCTCTGGGGGTGTGTCCGTGTAGATTCGTTCCCGTGCTGTAGCAGGGAGTTTCTTGAGCAGCTGGCGTAGTTTCTTTTGGTAGTCCTCAGTGGGATCAGAGGATAGCGACCTGTAGAATGTGGTGTTGGAGAGTTGCCTGGCAGCCTCCTGTTCATAATCCGACCTGTTCATTATGACGACAGCCCCTCCTTTGTTAGCCCCTTTGATTATAATGTCCGAGTTGTTTCTGAGACTGTGGATGGCGTTGCGTTCTGTATGGCTGAGTTTATGGGGCAAGTGATGCTGTTTGTTCACAATTTCAGCCTGTGCATGTCTGCGGAAGCACTCTATGTAGAAGTCCAGTCTGTCATTTCGACCGTCAGGAGGAGTCCACACAGAATTCTTCTTGTTGTAGTGTTGGTAGGAGGGTTCCTGTGGGTCAGTGCACTGTTCAGTGGTGTGTTGAAAATATTCCTTGAGTCTGAGATGATGAAAGTAGGCTTCCAGATCTCCGCAGAACTGTATCATGTGTGTGGGGATGGTGGGGCAGAAAGAGAGTCCCCGAGATAGGAAAGACTCTTCTGCCGGGCTAAGTGTATAGTTGGACAGATTAACAATATTGTTAGGTGAGTTAAGGGCACCACTGTTGTAGCCATTCACCTGCATGCCTGTAGTGTCATTCACCTGCACATCTACTAATGTGATATATGCCATCATGTGCCAACAACGCTCCTCTGCCATGTACATTGGCCAAACCGGACAGTCCCTATGTAAAAGAATAAATGGACACAAATCAGACATCAGGAATGGTAACATTCAAAAGCCAGTCGGAGAACCTATCAGTCTTCCTGGGCATTCTATAACAGATTTAAAAGTAACTATACTTGAACAAAAAAAACTTCAGAAACAGACGTCAAAGACAAACAGCAGAACTAAAATTCATTTGCAAATTTAACACCATTAATTTGGACCTGAATAGGGACTGGGAGTGGCTGGCTCATTACAAAAGCAGTTTTGCCTCTCCTGGAATTGACACCTCCTCATCTATTATTGGGAGTGGACTACATCCACCCTGATCAAATTGGCCCTGTCAAAACTGATTCTCCACCTGTGAGGTAACTCCCTTCTCTTCATGTGTTAGTATAATAATGCCTGCATCTGTAATTTTCACTCCATGCATCTGAAGAAGTGGTTTTTTACCCACGAAAGCTTATGCCCAAATGAATCTGTTAGTCTTAAAGGTGCTACTGGACTCCTTGTTGTTTTAATTGTGTGTTTGCCATGGTACTGATCAGGGTGAGTTTTCTGTGTACCAAACCCTGAACTATGTTTAAAACTGTTTAATATTGGCCAGTTCCTGGGTTATGTTAACACCTTTAACTTTTTTGGCTGATCTATCCCATCAAAATGAATACAAAAGCCCTTTACATTTGCTTTGTTCGTAATTATTCAGGCTGTGAGAGTAAGTGAAGTATATGAGGGAACAAATATAGTGAAATATTTTTTCTTTTGTTGAAGGTTCTGTTTCTTCATAAAAATCAGCTACCTGATAAGAATCTCTGAAAGAAAATTGATACTGCTTCTCATAAATGTTTAATATGATATTGTTAGTCTTTCAACTGTCAATAGTGATAGAAAAGTTAAAGCTGTGTTCAAGTTGCTAGCATGTGTCTCCCCAGATAGCTGTAAATGAGTTAAGAGATTACCGATTGTCTACCTGTCAAAGTAGTGATAAATACAAATTTATTCTGTGCTGATTCATACCAATACCAGCTGTGATAATCAGGGCAGTTTCTTATACACCATTATATACTGCAATTGTTACACTGTGGCAGATTATGTTAAATTACAGGGTGTTATGTCATATCCCAGATCTTTGCAGAAAGCTTTTTTTTTTAAGAGCTATAATCAGACGAAACAGATAGCAAAATACCTGAGCTACAAATAACTAGATGCTAATCTGGATTTCTGTGTTCAGCCTAGTCAATTTACCTGAAAGAATTTTAACAGATGTAAATATACACTTTAATCCAGATTTAGGTATAATATTGAACGAGGAGTACTTGTGGCACCTTAGAGACTAAGAAATTTATTTGAGCATAAGCTTTTGTGGGCTAAAACCCACTTCATCGGATGCATGCAGTGGAAAATACAGTAGGAAGATATATATATATAGAGAGAGAGAGAGATACACACAGAGAACATGAAAAAATGGGTGTTGCCATACACACTATAATGAGAGTGATCAATTAAGGTGAAAAGAAAAGGAGTACTTGTGGCACCTTAGAGACTAACCAATTTATTTGAGCATAAATTTTCGTGAGCAACAGCTCACTTCATCGGATGCATGAAGCTGTAGCTCACGAAAGCTTATGCTCAAATAAATTGGTTAGTCTCTAAGGTGCCACAAATACTCCTTTTCTTTTTGTGAATACAGACTAACATGGCTGCTACTCTGAAACCTGCAATTAAGGTGAGCGATTATCAGCAGTCTCTCATTTTAATCTGTTTTTGAAGGTTTTTTGTTGTAATATTGCGACTTTTAGGTCTGTAATCGAGTGAGCAGGGAGATTGAAGTATTGAAGTGTTCTCTGACCGGTTTTTGAACGTTATAATTCTTGACGTCTGATTTGTGTCCATTTATTCACAAAAAAACCTTCAAAAACAGACTCTAACGAGAGACTGCTGAATTGGAATTAATTTGCAAACTGGACACCATTAAATTAGGCTTGAATAAAGACTGGGAATGGATGGGTCATTAAACAAAGTAAAACTATTTCCCTATGCTTATTTCCCACCCCACACTGTTACTCACACCTTCTTGTCAACTGTTGGAAATGGGCCATCCTGATTATTACTACAAAAGGTTTTTTTCTCCTGATGATAATCACTCATCTTAATTGATCACTCATTAAAGTGTATATGGCAACACCCATTGTTTCATGTTCTCTGTGTATATCTGTATCTTCCTACTGTATTTTCCACTGCATGCATCCTATGAAGTGTGTTTTAGCCCACGAAAGCTTATGCTCAAATACATTTCTTAGTCTCGAAGGTGCCACAAGTACTCCTTGTTCTTTTTGCTGATACAGACTAACACTGCTACTACTCTGAAACCTGTCACCATATAATATTGAGTGACCTATTAACTATAACATTCTTACTCCTCTAGAAAAAGAACTAATTATTTTTACTTTCTATTTTACTGTATGCTCTATACATCCTGAATGCTGGTAGTAGCTAGGAAACTGAAATGCAATGGTAGATATTACTGCACTGTTACAAAACATAGAGGCAGGAGAACTGAACCAGAATTGTTATGATTTTTTTTTCTATTTGTTTAGCAGCAGCAGTTCAGGATATTAGATATTTCCTACCCTGATAAGAAAATTAGGTCTCGTTTTCTCATAACCTTCAATCTAACTAGATATCATACCTGAGATTTTCAATTTGGGTCTCTCTCTCTTTCTGGTCAGAAATGATCAAAGAGATCTCAGAACCCTTCCTGATGGAAACTTCATTGAAACTGATGGATCTCCATGAAACATTTCATCTCTGAGGAAACAGCATATTTTGAAATTTAAATTAATCTAAAATGTTCTGACCAGCTTTACTAATCATCTTGTATCCCCATTGTTGTAACCATTCTGGCTTCCCTGAGTCCTGTGTTGCCTGATCCAGTTCATAATACATTTTACCACCAATATCATCTACCTTGCTCATCAATTTGACTATGTTACCCCATCTTTGTATCCTTCTCTGGCTCCTCACTTGTCTTCCACATCAAATTCAGGATATTTACCCTTGCCTTCAAGACCCTGTGTAACTCTGCTCCTCCTTAATTACCCACTTTGTATTTTTTAATTGTACCTCTTGTTCCCAACGATTCTCTTTTGTCCACCCATTCATCATATTGTCTTACAAAAGTCTCTTCTGCATCTTCTTTGTAGCCCACTATATGTGAGACACCATCCTGGAGCTGCTCCACAAAGTCACTATTCTTTACATTTTCACATCCCCCTTAATGTTTCTCTTCTGCAGTCATGCCTGTAAGAAACCAGTACATTATATATATATGTTGTAAGCATTTGAAGATATTTGATGTATTTTAACCATCTCTTATACAACATACACACACACTCACACACATGCACACACACAAAACAACAAGTGTTGCACCCATTTCCTTTTGTCTGCTTCTCTTTCTGATTAGAGGCCAGGAAGATGGAGTTCAGTTTTAGCCATATTTAAATTGATTTGACAGTGGGACATCTAGAAAGGGAGTTGGAGATGCAAACTAAGCAATAACAAAGGTCTGGTTTGGAGCGTGAAAGCTAGTGTTTATTAGTATAGAGGTAGGAGAGTGGTGAGTACATGAAATTGCCCCAGGTTAACGTGCACATGGAGAAAAAAAAGGAATGCAGGAGAATCCTGATGGATACTGAAAAAAAAACAGGTTAGGAAGAGGAGCCCTTGAAGAAGACACTGAATAATTTGTAGGAGAGGAAGGATGAGAACTAGGAGAGCATAAAGTCTCTGAAGTAATAAACAGTTTCCAGGAGGATTCATTGTGATGAATAGAATGGGTAGGAAGTGAGGATTGAGAAAGGGACTTTGGAAGAGGAAACTAATAACTTTAGTGAGGCAGTTTCAGTGGAGTGGTGGGGATCTGATTCCAATATGTCAAGCAGAAAGCTAACAGGAGGTAGTCAAGGTGTGAGGAATGGATAGAACATTAAAGGTGAAAGGGTGACTGGGTAGCAGATGGTGATGGCAGTGTGGTCAAAGGTAAATCCTTAGGAGAGAGGATTCTGTATTTGAAGGCAGAGGAAAAGTCTGCTGAGTTGTTGAGGATCGGGAAAGGGGTGAAGCAAAGGTAGGATCAAAGGAAATTGAGCTGGAATGGGGTTCAGGTTGCAGGTGGAACTGTTAGAGGGGAAATGACATTTCTCAGTTAGCAGGTGGGTGGTGCTGACATCAGGCACAGAGCGTACGTGGGGATCATGAGAATCAACTCCAGGATGGTAAGACATGAGCAAGAAAAACAGGACTCTTTTTCTGTGACTTTTCAAGCTGTTGATGAGAACTTCAGTGGAGTTGTGTTGCTGGAGAAGCCCCAGTCTTTGGCTCACCCCCTTTGTCAGGTTGTACGGTGCAGAGTAGGCCTCACAGGAAAGCAAAAACAGTTCCAACTCAGCTCAGGCTGTATTAACTTTCCCGAGTATTCCCTGTAGGGTTAATGGGCTCGAGGGGAGGGAAATGATGTGCTTCCCCTCCACTCTGCCCCCTACCCTCAACAGCTCTGTTGCCTCTGTGGCCCAAATTCAAATGCTGGACTCTGCAGAAGACCACATGAGAGGTGATGGGAAATGGGAGATGGAGCCAAGGAGATGGCCTTCCCCTTCACATGAAGTTCTGGGGGAAAGAATCAGGCCCTTTGGCCTCCTGTTTCCTATTTCATCAAAGTTAATATTTTAACATATCAGCAAACATATCACCATCTGGCATTAATGAAGAATTTATTTAGTTCTGTTGTCTATAAAGCATTATCACTTGGGGCAGTAAAATCAATACTGCTTAGCTTATTTAGATTTGGACTTTAATTAACCTTTTGAATAGGCTGTTAGCAGATTCAGAATTAATCCTTATTGTGATTCATTAATATAGTTCTAAATATAATGCACTAGTGCCTAGGAATCAGTCACGCACCAGGGCCCAGGGTGCTAGGCGCTGTACAAACACAGAACAAAAAGATGGTCCCTGACCCACTGGGCTGACAGTCTAAGTAGAGACCTTGTACCCTTAACATTAGTGTTATTAAGATGCTATTCAGTATATAAAATCTGGGTAGGAGAAGAAGGTAAGACTGTTGCCTTTATGAAAGTTAAGTATTTCTTGCATTACATATAGCAAAAGACTGCATGGTAGGGAGTTTTTCTTGTTTAATTCTTGTGTAAAATCTATAATCATGAAACCATCTGCACGTGATATATTTGTTGTGCTGTCTTAAATTCAGTGGTTATGTATAATCAGCAGCTTATTGGTGTAACCACTGCAATGAAAGCGACAAACATTCCTTGTGGGGAAAAATCAATTCAGTTTCTTGCAGAGTGAGGGAATTTGGAAATGTAAAGATTTTTATGAGGTAGGATGGGATTTTTAAAGCCACCTAGGCTTTAATGGCTAATTCTTGGAAATCAGCACACATCCCAAGTAGTCAGAATGTGCACTGCAGTTTTCCAGTGGGGTGGGCGTGGCAGAAGAAATCTGTGAGGGCCGTGGCTGGTTGATCCATGTAGTTCGTAGATGCATATTCCCCAGCCTGTTTCTCGGATGGGCTCTTCAAACTATGCCCATCTGCACAGCAGAGCTACACAAGTTCTAACTTTTCTGGGGAACCCCTGACTCCCCAGGATAAGCTTTTTCTATTGGAGAGTAACATTGCATATGAATAAACTTCATAGAATTTATCCAAACTCCAAACTGTCTCAAAGAGTTCGAGTATTCACCTGTATCAGAGAGTAGCCATATTAATCTGCATATGAAGAAGTGGAGGTTTTACCCACAAAAGCTTATGCTCAAATAAATCTGTTAGTCTTTAAGGTGACACCGGCCTCCTTAGTATTCACCTGATCACCCAAACGCTGGGAAACAACCTTTTGCCATCATGTTGGTCAGATAACGAGAATAAATTAAATAAACTCTAAAGCCCTTCATTTCTTAGGTGTTCACAGTACTTTCAGATGCGTAAAGGGGAAATGAAGAAAAGTTTTCATTTGTTCATTGATTTCAGTGAAAATAACAAAAGCCCTACAAACCCTATGGAAAGTTATTGGTGTATAGATGAGGGAGATGGATCATCAGGCACTGATATTGCATTTATTCTTCTTGACATGCACCAGCTATAATTTAGGACACCCTAGAGGTCATAACCAGACAGTCTGTAAGTGGTTAGATAAAAACTATTAATCAAACAGAAGTATTTTTGTTGATTAATGGCTGCTTTATTTTATCTTCTCATATACTTAATTTCAAGTATCCTTCATTTACTGAAAATAGATGCACTAGAATATACAAATAAGTCATGATGAAATATATATATTGTTTTGGAAATATAAGAACTAAGAAATAACTTTATAACACTTTATAAGTAAAAAAGAAAACTAGGGGTGGAATGGGTTGCTCTGGGAGTAGTAATAGAACATGAACCTTTGTTGTTATTATATACAACAATATAATATACAATATACAAAAATTATATATATATATATATATATATATATATATATATATATATATATATATTACACTAGAAACCCCAGTAAGGGAACAGGACCCTATTCTGGTAGGTACTGTACAAATATGTAGTAATGGCATAGTGCCTGGTCTAAAGAGCCTACAGTCTGATAAGACACAATGGGTGGATTAAGAGAAGGAAGTCAAGGACAATAATACAAATGTATTTTTCATGCGCTCAGAGTGTAAAAAATATACCTCACCTCCTGCCTAGCCTTTGCCATCTAGCAGTGCACTGTAGGCATCATGGCAGGAGTCTTAAGGGAGAATTTGAAGAGGATAAGGAGGTAAGTAGTTCTACAATTTTGGGGGATACAGTTTGTGCCACATATTGGAGAAAGCATGGAGATAAAAGTGAATACAGATGGTCCAAATTTTTTACAACAGAAGCTTTTATTCATCAAAATTGGCTTAAAAACATGGAAAAATTGTCGGTAATGTCAAGCTTATTTTTTAAAATTTCTGTTTTAATTTGGAGATGCCCAGAACTGAATGAAGCATTGTCAGTATGATCTAAGCAGGACAATATAGAAAAGAGATCAAGTGAAATATTATCATTTCAAATATATGTCATGTCTCGTAGGCCATCAGGAGGTGTTACTGCTGCAGTATAGATGTACATGAGCTAACTTTGCTCTAATTCCATCAAAAGTCAGCTTGTGTAACGAGGAGAGTGAAGCTGGAGCAGCCTGGATAGCAGAACAGGCAGTGACATGGGCTAATCCCGCCTGCCTGGAACCCTGGGGCCATACTCAAGCCACCGCTACCTGTGCTTGCTGTGTCTTCACTGCTACTATTACTCAAGTTAGCTTTGATCTGGCTAAATTAAACCTAGGTCAGGTATGTCTGCATATGCTGCCATCACACCTCCTGTGTATCATCATACAATCATAGAAATGTAGGCTTGGAAGGGACTTTGATAGGCCATCTAGTCCAGCCCCCTGCACAGATGCAGGACTAAGTTTTATCTACACCATCCCTGGCAGGTCTTTGTCTAACTTGTTCTTAAGAACGTCCAATACCGGAGATTCCACAAGTTCAACCTCCCTAAGTAATTTGTTCCACTGCTTAGCTACCCCTAAAATGGGGAAGTTTTTCTTAATGTCTAACCCAAATCTCTCTCGCTGCAATTTTAGCCCATTACTTATGGTCCTGTCCTCAGTAGGGTGACCAGGTAGCAACTGTGGAAAAAATGGGACAGGCGGCGGGGGGTAATTGGTGCCTATATAAGAAAAAGTCCCCAAAAATGGGACTGTCCACATAAAAATGGGACATCTGGTCATCTGGGTCCTCAGTGGTTAAGGAGAACAATTTTTCACCCTCCTCTTTATTACAACCTCTTATGTAATTGAAGACAGTTATCACATCCCCTCTCAGCCTTCTTTTCTCCAGACTAAACAAATCCAGGGGCTTTTTTTTTTTCAATCTTTCCTCAGACAAGATGTTTTCTAGACCTTTAATCATTTTTGTTGCCCTCCTCTGGACTTTCTTCAATTTGTCCACATCTTTCTTGAAGTTTGGTGCCCAGAACTGGACATGGCACTCTAGTTAAAGCTTTCTCACTGCTGAGTAGAGTTGAAGAATTATTTCTCATGTCTTGCTTACAGCACTTGTACTAATATATCTTATAATGATATTAATTTTTTTTAAAACAGTATTTCATTGATGACTGATATTTACTTGGTGGTCCACTATAAACACTAGATCCTTTCCTACAGTACTCTTCCTAAGCAGTCATTTTCCATTTTGTATTTGTGCAATTGATTATTCCTTCCTAAGTGTACTACTTTGCATTTGTCCTTATTGAATTCCATCCTATTTATTTCAGACCATTTCTCCAGGTTGTCAAGATCCTTTTAAATTCTAATCCTGCCCTAGCAGCTTGGTATCATCTGCAAACATTATAAACATACTCTATATGCCATTTTCTAAATCATTTATGAAGATATTGAATAGAACTGGATCCAGGACAGATCCCTGTGGGACCCTATAGCGAGACGAGACTCACTGATGTGGCGCGTCCTGCTGGTCGTCCAGGGAATTAGCTCTTCACCAGCACTGGAGCGCCCCCTGCATGCTGGTGTCTCACCTGCCATTGGCCCCGTGTCCCTCCTGGACCCTGGTGTCTTTTTTCCTGGGGATCTGCCCCAGCAGGACCCCCACTCTGGGTCTCTCCTCCCAGGGAAACCCCAACCCTCTAGACCCACCTTGCCTCAGTGGCTACTGCCAGTCATCAGCTACCCCCTACTCACTGGGGCAGACTGCAGTGTACTGGCCACTCATCATTGGCAAGGGGTAGGACCTGCTGCCTTTGCCTATCCTCAGGATGCCCCTCTGCAGCCCCAGTGCCCCTGTAGGCCTTCACCAAGGCCTGCAGCCTGCGGGTTTATCAGGCTGGAGCTACCCAGCTCCCTTTGCCCTTCCCCAGTGCTGCGCTGCTCTGCTCTGCTCAGGCACCCTGTTCCCAGGCAACTAACCCTTCCCACTCCAGGGCTAGAGTGGGCCTCCTCCAGCTCCTGGCCCTCAGCCCTCTTATAAGAGCCAGCTTGGCCCTGATTAAGCCAGCCACACCTGTGGTCAGCTTCCCGCAGCTGTTCTTAATCCCTTTCCCTGCTGCAGTCCTCTCCAGGGCTGCTTTTAACCCCTTCAGGGCCTGAGTGGAGTGACCACCCCGCTGCAGACCCCACGTTATATGCCCTTCCAGCTTGATGGCGAACCGTTGATAACTATTCTCTGAGCAAAGTTTTCCAACGAGATGTGCACCCACTGTATAATAGGTTTGTCTAAGCTATATTTCCCTAATTTGCTTATGAGAAGGTCATGTGAGACAGTATCAAAAAATTTACTAAAGTCAAGATATATCACATTTATTGCTTCCCCCCATCCACACAGCTTGTTAGTCTTTCAAAGGAGGATATTATTTGGTTTGACATGATTTGTTGTTGACAAATCCATGTTGACTGTTACTTATCACTTTAATATCTTCTAGGTGCTTACTAAAGGATTGTTAGATTATTTGCTCCATTGTCTTTCCAGGTACCGAAATTAAGGTGACTGGTCTGTAATTCCCTGGGTTGTCCTTATTTCCTTTTTATAGATTGGTACTGTATTTTACCTTTTCCCATTCTTTGGGATCTCTCCTGTCCTCCATGAGTTCTCAAAGATAATTACTAATGGCTCAGAGATCTCGTCAGCCAGTTTCTTAAATACTCTAATATGTATTTTGTCAGGACCTGCTAACTTGAAGACATCTACATGTCAAAGTAATTCTTAACATGGTCTTTTTCTATTTTAGCTCAGATCCTACCCTTTGTCCACTTATGTTCACTATGTTGTCTGATCACTGCTAACCTTTTTGGTGAAATGGAAACAAAAAAAGCCTTTAATACTTTGACTATTGATGGGTTTTTTCTAAGTCTTTCCCTCCTCAATGAGTAACAGGCCTATTTTGTCCTTGGTCTTCCTTTTGCTTCTAATGTATTTGCAAAATGTTTTCTAGTTACCCTTTATGTTCCCAGCTAGTTTAATCTCATTTTGTACCTTAGCCTTTCTAATTTTGTCCTTACATGCTTGTGGGGATTTTTAATTATTATTATTCATTCGTTGTAATTTGATTTAGTTTATACTTTTTGTATATCTCTTTTTTGAGTTTCAGATTGTTAAAGATCTCCTAGTTAAGCCAGAATAGTCTTTCTTTCCATACTTCCTATCTTTCTTAGGCATTGGGCTAGTTTTCTCTTGTGCCCTTAATAATGTTTCGTATAAAAAACACCTGTCAACTCTCTTGAACTCTTTTTTTTCTCTCTTAGATTTGCTTTCCACAACATATTACCTAACAATTCTCTGAGTTTGCTAAAGTCTTCCTTCTTGAAGTTCATTGTCTTTATTCTGTTGCTTTCCCTCCTACCATTCTATATAACTGTGAACTCTGTCGTTTCATGATCACTTTCCATGCCTACCTTCCACTTTCAAATTCTCAACAGTTTCCCCTATTTGTCATAATCAAATCTAGAACAGCCTTTCCCCTAGTCACTTTCTCCATCTTCAGTTATAAACAAGTTGTCTTCAGTGCATTTCAAGAACTTGATAATCTGTGCCCTGGTATATCATTTTCCCAACATATGTCTGCATAGCTGAAGTTCCCCTTCACCACCAAGTCCTATGGTTTGAATTATTTTGTTAGTATTTTAAAAAAGCCTCATCCACCTTTTCTTCTTCGTGTAGATGGTCTATAATAGACCCCTCTCATGACACCACCCTTTTATTTATCCCTTTTATCCTTATTCAGAGACTTTCAGTAGATTTGCCTCCCACTTCTATCTCAGTGTAGACATAAACATAGATAAGGGGATCTTTCTCCATTTTTTTTTCAGATTGAGATTAGGTTTTTGTTTTCATAAAATATGATCTGAAATTGTATATTCTAAGAAATGGTCTACGATAGTAACCTTAGTACATTTACATCTGTTCACCTCACATTTGCATTGTATTTCTACAAGTGGCTGGCATTGCAAGTTGTGTTTTCCTTCTATTTCTCTTTAAGCATTTTCATAACATTTGATGGTAAATGGATAGCAATAGAATGTTCCAATAAAAAGCAATGAGACACCCCCTTTCTTCAAGTCTAATCAGCTACTGATAGACCCCCATTATTTAAATGTACACTATTGCCAGCAACTATAAAATTATGTACAAACCTCCATGATATGAACGCGTAACTTTTGTCCATCTCTCCCAGGTTACTGTCTGAAGTCCAAGAAATATACTAGCATATTCCAAGTGGTGTTACTTATAACACTTTATCATCTGCACGGCAGATAATAAAGGATGATCCAGTACACCGCAACTAACATAAAGGTTTTTCTGGTTGACAGCTAGTCCAAATGTCAGCTGAAATGTTGAACTATCCCTCATATTGCAAACAGTAAAACAGTTTCAATTTTACAAGCAACTTGTTTTAGATTTGTGGTTTGCTAATGTTTAAAAAATATGCTTACAAAGGTACAGTATGGAGTATTGTGGTTTCAAATGCTGCAGAATCTTGTTAACCCTACATATGCTATCATGTGTGACAATATATCAAAAGCCAATATAAGTTTCTTTGTATTCCAAGAATAGCCTCATTCTTGCAATTGAATCCTCAATGTCCTCTCCTCCTACTCCCCTTTTCTCTCTTTCCTCCTCCTCTTCTTTCTCCTGACAGTGCACTGTATTTTCCTCACGTTTGTCCATTCTTTTCTTCTCAGGGTGTGTCCTCTAGGCTAAATTTCGCTAGTTGAATGTGGGATAACAATTATGAAATACATGGATGTAAAGTAGGCTGATCAAGCCTTCTGCTTTACACAAAGGACTTGTTTTTTTATTGTAGTAAATTTTCCTCAACTTGAAGTATGAAGTTGAGTCACTTAAAAATACAATTTGATGCCTGATAAAATATTTGAAGACTTGTTATTGTATTCCACCAAGATATGAACCACTGTACTGTTGTACCACCTATTTTTATGCCTACAAAAAATAGTCGTTATCTCCAAGTTGAAGAATACATTTCAGTAAGTCAATGTACGATAGATTTTCATTTGGGGCATGAATTAAAATCTGTCTTTCACCACTAGACTTCCTTCTTCTAATGGACTTGTGTGATGATTTGGGAATATAGTTGTACAGTATATGAATTCTGTAAGCGATTATGAATCCTATCTGTGTAAGGCTTCAAATTCCATTTTAAAAATATAACTTTTTGTGCTCTCTGTGGTCTATTCGTCTCCATTTTGGGTTGAGATTCCAAAAGCTAGTGGCAAACAATAGAGAGTAGTTGACTTTAAGTACCCATTTTCCAGAAATCTATTCATTCTAGAAAAAAGACTGGTCCCTGCCCAGAAGGACTGGTTTAGCAGGGGCAAGATCTCATGGGTAACAAAGTCACTTTACAGGGCTTTGTGCACAAGTGGTGAAGCTGGCTAGGATATTGCCAGACACAAGATGCTGAAGGTTTTAAAAAGACAAAATCTGACTTGCTCGGGGACATTTTCCTCCGTTCTGTGAGAAGAAGGAACCCAGCATGTGGCCCATGAGCCACGAACAGAAGCAGGAGGACTCTGAACAACCCAAGAGACCCCTGTCTAAAAGAATGCCTTAATGGTCCGAAAACAGAAGTAGGGATATGAATGTCATGTTTATTTTATATGAGCTGTACTCTACTGCACTTTAGTTGATTAAGGAAAAGAACAAATGTGTTAGATTCTGTGCAAAGTGTGTGTTAATTTCACAGTTGAAGAGTGCCCCTGAGAAAATAAAACTGTAAAACAGTAGCTTCACACCTCAGGGGTGGAGTGGTGGTGAAGGGTGTACAGAGGGAGCATGAGGAGCCACTTTTGCATCCAAGGGGTTAGGCATCTGGACAGCAGGTTCCAGCTTTCACAAGTGGATGCCAGATAGAAGGTCTGTGCCCCGAGTGTGCACGTAGGGACTTCCAGGTTTGGAGCAATGGTTGGACTCCATTCTGATACTTGGGACTTAAAACACCCAGAAGTCCAGAGCAGCAGAAACTTGGATTCCCCTGACAGCAATCCTAGTGAGTAGCTGGAATGGGGCACTCTCTAGGAATGGTGAAAACCTATCATAATACTACCACATAGCCAAGCATGATTAGCAGTCTTTGCTTGGGGGAGAGGCAGGATTGGAATAGCAGAGGCTCCCCAAACCAGAATTTAAGAGTAACATTTTCAAGACTGGGTACCTAAAATTCATATTTGGGTCAGAGGTATAAGCATCCACAGCTTCCACTGACTTCAGCTGTCTGAAATTGAATGTACTACCCAATCTGTTTAAGGAAGTCAGTGGTCTGGTCTACACCACAGACCTATGTAGGTGAAAAATCTACACCGCTGAGCAACATAGTTATACCATCCTAATGCCCCGTGTAGACAGCGCTGTGTCAGCAGAGAAGCATCTCCTGCCGACATAGCTACCCACTCTCAGGGAGGCAGATGAACTACACCAGTGGGAGAGCGCTCTCCTGTCGGCTTAGACTGTCTTCATTAGAGCACTACAGCGACACAGCTGCCTCGGTGCTGCTGCCCCAATGCTGCGTTTTAAGTGTAGACTTGCCCAGTGCTACTAGTTCTTATCTTCATATGTGAATCTCTTTTGTACTGACTAGTCCTTTTGCAGTGACACATATATGTCTCTGATGAGTGGTTTCTGCTTAAAGAAATAGCTGGGCTAAGCATAGTGGTCGATGAAAGCCGTATGGATTCTAGTGGGAAGGGAGAGCACAGCAGTATGTTCTCAAGTAATAAAGAAACCTGTGCAGCATCTCTTTCATCAGTCTTCATGGTATACATGTAAATGATAAATGTCAAGCCTTCGTTCTGATGCACGTGCAGTCGATTAGTTTTGCCTGATTGAAACCATCTAGGGCAGAGTACTTAAAGAACTAGAAGTAGAGAACTGTGGGTGAAAGTTTCAAAGTCAGGTCAAGCAGGGTCTCTGTGTACATACCACTTGGTGCACACAAGCATTTGTATGGGGAATGTCTTGTGTACAAGTTATAGTGTATAAGAATTCCTGAATTTCTATGCACAAATTGAAGGCATTTTTTGCTGTGCGCATATGAGTTCTAACATGTACTTACAAAAGTGAATGTGCAAAATACAGCACAGTTAACAAGTCATTTCCAGATTCAATCCCTCTTGAAAATATGCCTGTGCCTGTTTCTAATATTCTAGCGTGTTTAGAACAAATTCAGCCCTGGTGTAGGCAGATACAATTTCATTGATTTTCAATGGGAATTGATAGGTAATTCAGCACTTTGAGAAATCAGGCCACTTACTTTAGGCACCTCATTTTGAACAGCTTGACCAAAGAGTTTACCTGTTGCGCATACAGCAAAAGAGATTTTTTTTATTTATTTTGTTAGTATTTTTTATTATCAATTATAGTTAAATATATATGTTAAAATATATACAATGGACAAAATGTTCAAATTTGGATGCCTACGGTGAGGCTGTAAGTTCTTTCAGGTAGATATTGTCCTTTTGCTATATCTCTGTGGTACCTAATCCAATAGGGCCCTGATCCCTAACTGGGGATTTTTAGACAATATTATAGTACAAATAATAATAAAATGGCCTAATTTTCTGAAAACTTTCTAAGTTTAGTCACCAAAGGCTGAAAATGTTGGAAAACATATCTAAAAGTTGTACATGTTTTGACTACAATGTTTTCCCTCACTCTCCACTTTGTATTGTCTTTTCTGGCCAAGTGATTGGCCAATATTTGAACCTTCGTGGGTTGTTTCTGTTAGGAGGAGAAATTGATAAATCAGATTTATTCTTTGATGCAATACTGTTTACTTACAATGAATATACACAAAATCCTGTTTCCTTGAACACAACAGAAACAAACATCAGGCAGGCTTTTTTTTTTTTCCTTACAATTTCCAAGCCTGCCTTTCCAGCCAGTCCTGTGCCCCAAGGAATTCTGTCCCTCTGCTCTTCTCTGGACCACCTTCTCAATTGTTTTTCTCACCATCTACTAACCTTCTATTCTCTCACAGCCAGCCATAAACAACTGCAGTCAATATCCCTGCCCCTGCATTTACAAACAGTCCTAAGAAAATACCCTCTTATTCTCCCTGAGTTAGTTTTTGCTCAGAGTTTGCCATGGTCAGTGGTTTCCTATTGTTTCTACTATCACTACATAAAGGGTCATTTAATTGTTCCTTACATTTCACCTCCGTGAAGGATGGTTAGCATATTCATGACCTTTTAACTGGCTCTGGATTGATGACCATCATCAGCACCTTCCATAATAACAATATGATGATTGCCTTTTTAGGGCTTGTCTACACTTGGGCTTGGTCTACAGTGGGAAATTAGGTTGATATAACTACATTGCTCAGTGGTGTGAAAAATCCACAGCCCTGAGCGATGCAGTTAAACTGACCTAACCCCCAGTGTAGACAGCGCTAATTCAATGGGAGAATTCTCCTGTTAACCTTGCTACTATCTTTGCGGAGGTGGATTACCTGTGGTGATGTGAGAACCTATCCCACTGCCAAAGGTAGTGTCTTCACTGACGTGCTACAGCTGTGCCACTGTAACCATGTATGTGTAGACAAGTACTTAAAATGCTACAATAACACAGCTATGCCTTTGCAGTGCTTCAGTGCAGACACTACCTATGTCTATAGGATGAATTTTCCCATTGACATAGGTAATCCACCTCTCCGAGAGGCAGTAGCTGACTATACCATACGTCAGTATAGCTACATCTCACCCCTGAGAGATGTAGCTGTACAGATGTAAATTCCTAGTGTAGACCAGGAGATAGTTTGTAAACTATTATTGGCAAAGACTGTGGGTGCAATGAAGTCAGAATTTCAAACTTTCTTGCATGTGTGACTAATACACAGTAGTTGCTAATGTTAAATAAATAATAATAGTTAATAACAAAGCTGAACGTGTCCTTTTAATACCCTTATTTTAATTCTGTCAGTCTACATAAAAGTGATTTGAAACTCAGACCTAGGAAACTATTCAGCTAGTGACAGAATATTTTGTACTGATCATAGGGTTTTCAATGGCTTTTGTGATAGACTTCTGAGAGCAGAATGATGTAATGTTCATAGATCTAATCCTTATAACAGCTTCTGTATTTCATGAAGTTCCCAGACCTAATCTTAATAGACATCCAGTCTCTAGCAATCAAACATCCTAGTAATCTTACTCTGTAACTTGAACTCTTTAGCAGTATAATTCTATCAGGGCCTGATACTACGCTAATTTGAGGTCAAAGAGCATTTCAGGGGGAACAAGATAGGACATATGATAACAGAATGGCTCAACCTTAATTTAATATGCTGAGTTTAAGAATAAAATTGTCTCTCTCCCTTTGCTAGAGAGGAGGAAGCCAAAAGGTGTCTTAGAGTAATGGATGCCGAACAACGGCTCTAATGGTAACAGATACCCCAAAAGGAGCATGATGGGAAGGGTTAGCAGAGTGTCCAGGACTCTTTATCTCATATACAGCTGGAGACTGATGCTTGGGAAAGTATATGGTGCACTTTTTAAAAGTATTGTGAATTCCTTTTCTGAGTGTATTCCTCCAGAGTTCACCTAGCTTGTGCCCTGGGTATCCACAGTATTAGCAGATACTTCTGCTTGAGTGCAACACCTCATCCTACCCTCCTCCATTCAAACATCAGGCTGAAGTAGTCCTAAAAAAGTAGTAGTGACTCCTTATTATTACAAAAAACAGTGTTACAAAACTATGCCATGTATTATGCAGTAGTATTGTTGTTACTGAGCAAAATAACTCTATACAATTTCATTATTCACCAGTTGTGTTGCAATTTGGCATTTCCAAACTCAGAATATTATAACGTAGAACCACCAAATTGAGGGCATTTCTGCCCCCTGTATTTTGAAGATATATCTCTTTGGGTGATTGCTGGAGCAGAATAGCATTTGTAACGTTAATCATCCTCCTCTAACCATTATACCCATTTTACAGATTAACAAACTGAAGCACAAAGGGGTTAAGCGATTTTCCAAAGATCACACAGTGAGTAAGTGGCAGAGCTGACAATTTAACCCAGTGTTCCAGTTTCAGAGTTAACTGCATCTTTGACCCTTTGCTCCCTCCAGTCTTCCTCAAGGATACTCACTTATTAAAACAATCTTGCAGTGCATTCCAGGCTCTCTCATTGCAAAATCATCCAATATCTTCTCTGTTAATAAGCACAACAATCAGTGGATCCTCTTCGCAATAGATAGTAATCCTTCGCTCACTTTCAGCAGTGCCAATCAGGAGCATCTTCTTAGCTCAGCGTTAAACTGCTGAAAGTAAGAGCAGAATCAGACCACCGGAGAAGAAAATTAGTGGTTACTAAGGCACGTTTTTATCAGGACTCTGAGATAGATTTATGCTTTTAAAAAAGAGAATTTCTAGAGCAGAGGGGATGAGGGCAGGAGGTTAATGTGGAACATACAGCACTGCAGTCTTTGTTATTTTGTTTGTAATATAGATTTGCTTGTGAATGCAAACACTGGCCAGAACTCAGGCACTAAAAATACAGGAACTGACTGAAAATATTCCTCTTGGGTCCACAGTAAAACATAAAAACATTCAAGAAAACAGAGCTTCCTAATCAAAGGAATATAAAATAAGGTGATCAAAATGCATCAAAAGAATAGACTGGAAGGCATGAGGGCCATACTCAGAGTTGCTTCAACTCCAGCTTGTACCAAATACCAATGATCTCTCTTCAAACAAATGTTATTCAATAGGTTTAACCATTTCCCATTGAGCATGCGTATATTTTCCCCTAAAATACTTAAGCAGCTCGATATCTGCTCAGATAATATTGTGTCAAATACTTTGTCACAAACACCAATCAAATTCTTCAAATAAATTATCTGACAAATATTTGTGACCTCTGCCTATGAGCTGGAGATGATTCTTTGGAAACCCAATGTGGCTTTAGGATCCCAGGATGAATTTGCCAGGCTGGAAGTTAGAAATTTTCTTTTAAATTTGTTTATAAGTGAAACAAATTTGATCTGGAGTAATTTGATTGTACTGGGATACCAGTTTGCAGAACTGAGATCCTTGTCATAACTTCCCTTGTATAAGCTAAATCACTCTTTGTTAAATGGTGTATAACACACTTATGGGAGTGATAGCTATATGATAAACTGTAGAGCCACATGGAAACATGCTATATACTGTGGAACCATGCTTCATACTTCATTTTATTGTCCATTTTTGATCACCTCACTTGCACTTTATCTTCAAAGAGCTAACATTTTAAAAATAAACTATAATTAATAGAGCTGGGTGAAGAATGACAATTACACTTTGTGACAATTTTTGAGGTTGCAAAATTTGTTTTTGTTTCTTATTAGAACAAAACCAAAACCTTCTGAATATTTTGCAAAACAGAGTAGTGTTTGAAATGTCAGTTTTCCACTCTGAAAGGTCAGGTTTTCGATTCTGCGCTCTTACACTCTCTCTTTCTGTTCAGACATAACCAAACAGTCCTGGATCCCAGAAAGCCTATGAACAAAATTTGTCAAAACACCCACAACTGAGAAACTTTTGGCTTTGATACAACATATTTCAGGGAAAATACATTTTGCCAAGAATGTTCTTACCAGCTCTAAAAAACAAAACAAAAACATAAACAACCACTCCCCCAAGCCCTGCTAGATACAATTTCCTTTTTTTCCCCTTCTTCCCTGGTGTTTGCTATCACCAAATATGAAATATCATCCTGAAGTCAAGTTGAACTGTGGCTCAGAATATGCACTAGCACTGGACATGTTTAACATCTGATGGTTTACCGCCTATGGGGATTACAAATGAGTCCTTTTATGTCACTACTAGATGGGGAAGATTTGCAGTTTTCCAGCGGGACCCAGAAGTTTCTTTTATCCATGATAGACTTGTGTAGGCCCCTATTTGAGGAGCCTCTGAACCCTGCCAGAGGTATTCTGATCAGACAGATCTCTATGTACTGTGTGCTGGTTTTGACAGACTGCAATCTGATTATGGGGGGTAGGCACCCTATGGTACTGAACTGTGCTTCTGGGGTGAGAGGCTGCGACAGGGCTCCATTTTGTGCTGGGGGATAGAATTGAGAGCTATTGTTCCTTTGGGGGTCTGGGTAAAGAAAAGCTGTGATGAAGCACTGTTGTTGAGTGCCTAGGGTTGAAGACAGGAGACTGCGGTTACATTGACAACTTGTTAGTGCTGAGCCCTAGCTCATGGACTCCTTCTCCTCAGCTAGATATTGAGAGCAGAAGCTGGAGGCTGTGAGTTGTGCAGCAGATTTGAATTTTGCTCACAGTTGATCGAGGAAGGATTGAGTTACCCATGGGGTTATGCTCTCTGGGTTGAAAATAGAGTTAAGACTGTGTGGCTACATTAAGTCTCAGAACATAACATAAAAACACAAGAACAGCCATACTGGGCCCAACCAAAGGTCCAGCTCCCCCATTATCCTGTCTTCCAGCAGTGGTTAATGCCAGGTGCTTCAGAAGGAATGAACAGAACAGGTAATCATCAAGTGATCTGTCACCCATTCCCAGCTTCTGGCTAAGAAAGAAAAAAATCTAAGAGTGAAGAGGGGGGATTCCTTTTATGGTCCGAATCAGAGGCTATTACTCTCTGATATAATAGCTCTTGCTGCCAGCTAATACTGTGCAATCTAAGCAGGTACAGCACAAAATTGCCTTACTCCTTTTTGTTTCATTTGGACTGCCTTTGCCAGACTTAGAGTGCTGGCCTGAACTTCTGCTTGCTGGTGCGCCAACACAAGGGAGGCTATAAATTTAACGGAGAGCATGCACTCAGCGATGGGACAGATCTGTGTATAGCATAGGTTATAGCATAAGGTTATAGCATAACCTTTGTTTTGGTTAGTTTTATGTTGCTATTGAAAGCCAGCGTCATTAGCTAGTGCAGAACCACCTAGTGAACTTGGACACTTGTAACCATTTCACCCACATGATTCTATTGCATTTTCCATTGTATGTTGCTAGGATAATTTTTTAAATAAAATGGTGTTGGTTCTTGTTTGGGTATTAATTGCCTGTACAAGATCCATTATTTATATTGTTGATCTGGAGGTGATCAAACTACAACCTGTCCAGGTGGAAGTACCGCCTACCATAAATGTTCACACGAGTACAATGACTACTGCAGAATGAGCACGAGAGGATTCCCACCTAATTACCCATCTCAGCTGAGACCCCCAGGATTTCCATTATACTTTATGATGTAAGGCACCCAGGCAGCAGGTGAGAGTTGCCTGCTCCTGAGGAACCTGGGCGAGGAAAGGGGGTTATGCTTGAAATACTGCATGTTAACTTTGAGACATTATTATCTATTATTATGAATAAGCTATTTCAGATAATCTTCCCTTTCCTCTGGGCTTGTCAAATTTGGTTTATGGGATTAAGGTAGCTTGGATTTACCACCAGAGAGAAATAAAAGTGGGATAACAAGCCAAAAGTGTAAAAACTTAATACCTCTGTTAAAATAGGTTCCTTTCCCCCACTACCCTGTAAAATATATGGTATGTACAGATACATGATGATGTTGCATGTAAAGGATTTACTGGCACTGTTTTCACACAACCTGCATAACTCAGTCATGCGTTGTTACTCATAAGTAATATGGGCATCCCAAACTCATATCAATGAAACTTTACACCTCTCCTCACCATCATTTGTTCACCATTTATAACATTAATGGGCCCTATCCACATGGGTTAAGAAACATCAGTGAAAGTCTGAAATGCTCTTTAGCATCTTTTTGGGGAAGAAAAAGAAATCTGGCCAGTATGGTTTCCCTGTAGTAGGGGAAGCTAAATGTGGCTAACGTGGTGTTTTAACCTTCAGTGAACATTCAGATGGCATCCCGGGGGAGTATGAAGTGGCTGTGTGATCAGAAAGCCATTGAGATTCAGAGATAGTAGCTATTGGCAGATGTCCAATAAGAGGCAGCATAATCCTTTCTTCTGCAATGGGGTTCAGGTCCTGTGCCCTGACTTCCATACTACATGTATCTAATTGTGGGTTTGGTTAATTTGCTGATTAGCTGACAGTTGGTTTTAGTTGATGATTTAATTTGGAATGGATTTTTAAAAAATAAGATGGGGGAAGGAAGGAGACATTTATTGCATCCAGTGGCACTGGGGACTTCTGAACCCTGTCACATGACTGTGATATATGCATTTCTAAGTCTGACCCAGGTCACATTACTGAGGCCAGGGAATAAAGATGAGTCTTGCTTACCAGCATTGTCACACCATAATTACAGTTAGCAGAACAGGAGGGAGATTACTTGTGCAGCAGGTGACAGTATCAGAAGATAATTCATTACCTAAACATTGCTAGTGCTGAGCTTCTCATTCTGATTGCCTCATTCTGAACTTTCCCTCCTAAACTTCTTTCCATCTCTTGCTACAAAAATAGGGAAGCTATTGGTTCTTCCTGTGGAAAAGGCAGATAGCTTTCCCCATACCTGCTTCCAAACACTGTATTTGGAGATGTCAGCCTTTCATATTCTGGTCATACAGGAACCCTCTGCTACACCCTGGACATGAGATATGTGGCCAACAAATAGGAAAAGAGACGGGGAAAAACAGTAAATATAGCATTTTTTAAAAAAAGACAAAAGATAATGAGTGTTAAGGAGTGTTTTCAATGAAAAAAAATCTTGGTTAGGCAGAACTTGGGGGCATTCTGTACATTCTGTGGAAGAAGGCATAGTGATGTCTGTGGAAAAGGTGAACAAACAAGTGACTGAGATGTTTGTGCCCATTTTTAATTCCATAAGATGCATAAAGAAAACCTGTTCTTTTTTTTAAAGTATTTTCCCTTGGTTATTTTTACCATAGAAATATTAGATATATCAAATCTGCCTTCACTGAAGGACTATGGAGCTCAGATTAAATACTGGCTCCATTGAAGTCAATTTGCACAAAGAGAAATTTTATCCCAGATATGTTTTAGGTGTCTGAGTTAAATAGAGGACAACCACTTGGTTTTTATTTAACAATAGTCTCAGTAAAAACCCCATCAATTGCTCAGATTTATGTCTCTTAATTCTGTCATAAATCATGTAGTTTTCCAGTCTATCACAGAGCATATCAGTCATATTAATATTTCAGGAGAATTAATTTCTATAAAGGAGCATTTTCTGAAATATACTACATATGGTATTTCAGACACAATGTTATTTTGCTTATTTAGTGTGATTGTTTTCGTGGAATATCATGGACTTTTTACTATTGTAAACACAACAATAAGACAAAGTGGGTAGCAAAAGAAATTATGTGAAAAAGCTTGGCAGAATTCAATTTTTATTTTTTTATAATTTCAATGGATATCAGTCTCTATCTTTAAGCATTTTATTCAATTCGTAACAAGATAATTTTCACAGTTGCTCAAAACTATATGTTTTAAGCATTTTTTCCTATTTTTATCTTTTTGTATTTTCATAGTTTCAAGAAATTAAGGGGGGAGGGTTAGACATAGGGTGGTCAGACAATAATTATTTAATGAAAAGAGATTATTACGTTCAAAAAGTTAGAGCTTTATAACTGTTAAAACACAAATACATATCCAAATATCCTTATATCTAACTCTAATAAGTTCTCAAGCAACATTTTTCTAGCCTATCTGTAAATTATGATGATTCTCTATGGGAATATTGTTCATCAGTTTCTGTGTGTGGTGACATCGACATTTACAGTTAAAAATCAAATCCAAGCCTACGTATGAATTAACCATTTCTGTAGATTTATTTATTTTGTATTTGAACACATTCCAAAGTCATCTTTCAGAGTAGCAGCCGTGTTAGTCTGTATTCGCAAAAAGAAAAGGAGTACTTGTGGCATCTTAGAGATGAACAAATTTATTTTTGCATAAGCATTCGTGAGCTACAGCTCACTTCATCAGATGCATTCCGATGAAGTGAGCTGTAGCTCATGAAAGCTTATGCTCAAATAAATTTGTTAGTCTCTAAGGTGCCACAAGTACTCCTTTTCTTTTTGCAAAGTCATCTTAAGCATCTTCATAATTACTTGTTGCCCCTATATCTCTCACATTTGTCACATTAGTGTGTTACCATAGAAACCTTTCTGCTATCAAAAATTAAACAGTTTTTTTTATTTGAACACTCCTCTATATCGCAAAGTCTGTTTCTAATTGAACAAATAATGCTTGGTTAGAAAGAAAACATAGGAAAGAGTTGTCTTTTATCTAGAGAAAGTAATTTTGCATGTGGCATCTTTTATTCCCAAAAATGATAGTGTGGTTTTCTGTCTCTGCCTCTTTAAAACCGAATTCATAATTTAAATCAGCTTTCTTTGATTTATGTAAGTGTATTTGATATACATTTCAGCAACACTGGGGTAAGATGATACTGCAGATAAAAACGATACAGCAGGAAGTGTTGCAGTTATGTCTCTTGTTAGTACTTTTCAACTGATAAGATTCAAATATCTGACCAGTCTGTAAAATACACATTTTACTAGTTTGTGTTGTTCAAATAACTGAACAGTTTTGATATTTCCCATTTGCTTGTCCCTCTGTATAAATTAAATTTAGCAAATATTTTAGTCTGGAAATAAGCTACAGTGCTTAGTTTGCACAGAATTGGTGTAATAAACCTGTGGATAAGAGCTTATTCAACATGCAGTCACATTTTTATACTATACACCTCTGCAAAGACTTATAAAATTCTATTACAAGGCTATCAAATTTAATCAGCCAGTCAGTTTTGAGCCAAAGCCTTGCACTCCCTACATCTTAAACCTGTCACAGTAATACAAAACAGGCACTAGCTGTTTCCATTTTTGAAATCTTATTTTGATCACATAAATCAGTAAAACAAAAGATTGCCTCAAGCCAGATTGTTTTTGTGCCTTGCCATTAAAACATTCAGTCACCTCCAACCACCCTCCCTTTTACAGTTCTGCCATTTACAACTACATTAAACATTCCCATTATAATGAGACTACTCTGATTATTTTGATGCTATTTTCTGCAAGACGGGAGAAAAGCAAAACAAAAAATGCAATTTAGAGAATTATTAACTAATACAAACAAGGACATTTATCTCTCTCTCTTTTGTGATTCTTCTGCACTCATATGATATCATTAACTATATTAAATTTGCTCCAAAAATATGAAAATCCATAATGACTCAAGACAGGATTCAATTACAGGAGTCAAAAATAATCCTTTAAAACACATTCACTATTTTAATAAGATCCTATTAGAATAAACAAATGATGCACAATCTAGTCAAGTGCTTCTGTCTCAGAATCAGAAGTACAGCTATGGTATTTGTGCTTCATCAGAATTGCTAGTGGAGGCCACTCTTTATGAATACAGTTTTAAATCTATTAAAGGTGATGTTATGCTGCAGTTTGACAGCTCACAAAATCTTCATTCATTTGATCTGTTTGTTAACTGTAGAGATCATTTCTTCCTTGACATAATGTAGTGAGCAAGTATCCTTCATTGTCTACAGGCACAAGAAAAAAAATCTGTAACTGTTCTTAGAAATCCAACTCCTGAAGCTCTTTCTCAGTCACTATCCCCATTGACTTCAAAGAGAGGTTGGCCTGAGTAAGGACTTCAAGTTTGGGCCACATGATCCTGTGGTGTTTAGATGTTGCTTGTAATTATTAGAATTGGGAGCACTGGCTGTTGGGAGTCCGAAAGGACAGGAAACAGGAAGGAGTGGGGAGTTGAGAGGCTGGGAGAAAGCTACAGAGGGTGCAGCAGCAGCTTGGTAAAGAGGTTTCCACTTTGAAAATAAAGTCCTGTTGAAGCTTGTTAGTACCTTGCCTGGTTGATACAACAGATCCTTGCCGACACTTTCTGAAATGGTCATTTTGAAAACTTAGTTATCTGTGACGGTGGGGGAGATGTGCAGGGGGAATGTACCCTACCACTCTAATCCTCTAGCTGTCATTTAGAATCTTAAAATTTCAGGGCCAACTTCTGTTCATGGACAGATATGTCTTTTGTTGACTTCAGCGGGAGCTATGTAGATATATGAGGGCAGAATTTCTCCCTTAGTTATACACGTTCTGTCCCTCTGTAATGTGATTTCCTCCCTCCCTCCAAACAGGTTTAACTACCTTCATTTGATATTTTCCTGTACAGGTCAAGGGCCAGATTCTGCCTGGTCCTTACTGTATATGATTTGAGGCCTGTCCTTAAGGGCCACTCACAATTGTAATCCTAATTTTGCAGCAATAGAGGGACTTCTTTGTATCTATGCCCCTGAGTGCAGATGTTAACCCAATGGGTGATGAAGGAAAAGTTGGATCCATGCTCACTGTTCTCCATGCCAGCCAGCCAAATAGGGAGCATCCCACAAGATGATACAAACTATGCAGTCATGCTGGGATTGTCCTACTCAGACCTGTACCGTATTCAGTCTATCCTGAAATACAGTTTACTCCTTGAACAAGTTCTCTATTTTTTTTTATCCTCTTTTATCCAGGTTTCTCTTTCCAGGAGTAATCCTCTCTCTTGACATCTCAACTAGCTGCAGGGCTGATGAGAAGTGAGGAGGAAAAGGGGGACAATTTTACTGAGGAATCGAGCTTAGGGGGCTCCCAAAACATCTATAACTGAAATGACAGGGGGTGGGGCCTCAGTGAGCATGATGTACCAGGGTCCCAAATTTCTCTTAAAGGGCATGGGTAGGTGCCAAGGAACTCTCTGGCATCAAAGGAGTTGGGAGAATCCTTCTGACATGCTGAGGAGAAGCAGTTGAATTGCTTGGTTGCTGCTACTTCACTGCCGCATAGATCTGTTGAGCTAGAATACCTTCCACAAAAGGGTGCTGCTGCTCCTCCTTGGCCTTGGAGGGAGGATTTCTGCCTGGCGGTCTCCCTGAAGCCAGCGGCAAATCCTGAGTTATTTATTTAATTAATCAGTTTTTTTTATTTAAATAATAACCAAAAACTCACCTACACAAGTTTCTAGGTGCTATGATCCTAATTAATACTACACAGAACCCCAACAGAACTAAGGAATTCAGCCAGCCAGCCACCTACCAAAAAAATTCTTTCTACTCTTGGGGAAACACACACTCAGCCCTCTCCAAAAACCCTAGTGAACAGATGACCTTTGCAGCATGTTCACAGGCTATTTTGGACCAATGGAGTAGTAAGTCCCAGAGTCCTGAAGCCCTCATAGAGAATGTCCTTTGAGCAGCCCTCTCCTTTATAAGAAGGGTATCTAGCTCAGACAGCTGTGGCAGTATGGTGATTGGAGATAGGCAATTCCTTAAGTAGGCCGGTCCCAAGACATTTAAGTCTTTATATGTCATAAACTCCACCCAGAGACCAATGGACAACCAGTACAGATCCTGGAGCCATATGCTCCCACTGAGTAAGTTGGTGAATGGATTTGTTACAATTCATTTTAATTCTGGCTTCAGACTGTAAATGATAGATAGTAGCGTAGTGAACCTGCATGGTCAGTAGGAGAGGGCACACGCCTCTAAGGATCTAGTCCCTGAGAAATCTAGTGCAGTTGGAAGTATTGTAGAAACTATCTTCCTCCCCTGCTACTGCCGTTTACCAAGGTCTGAGGTATGGGATGTCAGGGAGGGCCCAGAGTGATTGTAGAGTGGTGTCTGAGATGTAGCTGAGCAAATGGGTGGAACTGAGAGGCTGCAGAAGTGAATGGCCAAGACACAGAGAGTCTAGAAAGAAGCAGCCTAGTAGGAGTCCAGCAGCTACACGGGAAAAGCAGGGGCCAGTAAGCAGAGCAGATTCAGACAAGGACTATGTGTATCTAGAGCTGGGATGGAACATCCAGAGCTATGAGGGGAGCTGCTCAGGATCATCGGAAATAACTGGAAGAAAGAAAGGGAAGGCAAAGCTGACAAAATAGCCCAGAGGTCACACTATAAGGAGGGAACTAGGGTTGGAAGGAACAGGCTTCTAGTTGCTACTATTGGGCAGGGCAAGCAGCCAGCCTTACTTCTCCATATAGTGCTTGTTAACTATGAGGTTCTCATAAATCATCAGCAGAGGGAGAGGAGAAAGTAAAGGGGGGAAAGAAAGAGAAAAGAGGAAAAGCTACGAGCTAGTATAGTGTCATTGTCAACCATTTATTATTGCCACCTAGGCAGGGCAACTTGCAAACTTTTCCTGTAACTGTTCATAATCTTAGTATGTCTGCTGCACTATATGGACACAATTTCACTTCTAGACAGACTAAATTTAAACCCATTAGTCATCAAAGACTAAGCCAGCTCCTCCCATAGTTTCAAAATGATCTAAATCTGTCGGAGATTCCTTGTTACATGTAATTTCAGTAACAATGTGTGGTCTGAAGGCAGAGAAAATGAATCTGAACAAGTACAAGCTTTCAAAATGAGTTTTAGACATATTTCATATATCTTCTAGGCTCACTACAAGAAGAATTTATTGTAACACCTACCAGTCCTTTTTAGCGCTGATATTCAGCCAAGCATCAGAATCCCCCAAAGTGCCTGTTTTAAAATAACTAACTATCTAATCTTTACTTAAAGGATACATTTATCAGCTCTTTTGGCTATGCATACCCCTTTAGAGCCGTATAGCATTAGTTACCACAAACTCTAGGGAAAGCAAACAATTAGAGACATTTATGAAACTTTAAAAGCCATTGCAGATCCCATTATGGAGCTGACGAGGGATTTTCATGCTTAAGCAAACATGGACAAGTGAAGATTTGCGCTAAAATAATTTGACTTTCCAAATCTTTTTCTGCCTTCCTTAGATATTGTTTGATGGATTCATGGGTCTGAGTAAGTGCTGTACCTCTCAAAACCCAGCTGTTTCTTTTGCTTAAACATTCAGCAAATTATTCTTGATTATTTATTGTTACTTGTGAAACACCTGACTTGTGTTCAGTGCAATACAAAACACAAGAGAAAATATGACCCTTACTCTGAAGATCAATATCATTGTCTGTTTTCAAGGAAATGATTTTAAAAAATAATAAAAATCCAGCAATTTGTGGTAACTGCAGATTCATATAGGAGGAGTAGACTGTCTGTGAGGTAGAAAATTCTACTTCAGACTTTAGAACTCCAAGAACAAGTACAGGTATCCAAAGGGAGGAACACGGACTGCATTCCCTTAGCTCTTGCTTCTCTCTTCTTCCTAAGCCAGTGCAACAGCCTTGTTTCTCCTCAGCTTCTGCTTCTTCTTCTCTCTCAGACCCCTTCTACTTTTCTAACTTATATACAGTCCCTCTTAGTGGGACAATAGCCTGCTGTCAGGTCACTTCCAACTGTCCTCATCCCTTCCTGTATGTTATTTCACCATGAAACAGCTGTGCATACCAGACAGCTTTCTCTCTATTCCACTGGTCTTTGCTATTGCCAGCAGCCCTGCACAAGGCTAGATAGCAGAGCTAGAGTGCTAGCCAGGGGTGTTATTAATAGGAGAGAGGTCAGTCCCGGGTTGGCTCTCTCCCTAGAAAGCACAGTCCATCCCAGCACTTCTTCCCCAAAAGAATCAAACTGCCCATAGGAAAATAGCTGTGACAATAGCTATCCTCATAGAGGTCCCCTTAATATTAGAAAATAGGGGGAAAAGCAAATACTTCTTTATAATTAGCCATTATTTCAAGAAAATCATGGGAAAAAAGAGTGAAACTAGCATTTTTTGACACTGCATTTTAAGTGCCATGCCCTTTGAGAACCCTTAGAAAACAGTATTTAGGAAGTTCTGCTGAAAAGTGTTCTTTTTGTTTAGCCATCATTTCTGCTGGATCATAAGAGTTGCCAATGGAGGATTGCAAAACTCTTGGAATGAAAATTGCCTTCTTTGAGAATCAAAGCAAAACTTAGGCCTGTTTATGCAGAGGTTCTCAAATCTTTCTGGGAGGCTAGGCCAAGTCCCACGTGAAACTGGACTATTTTTATAGTTTGGGTAGAAACCATGTGTTTATGTGCTTTCCAACCCAAACTAGATAAAGCTCAGAGGTCGCCACAAAGTTTTGCATTGAGTTTGGTTGTTCATTTGAACCTGAACTCAAAGGATATAAATCTATGCAAGGAAAAACTGGAAGGAGACAAATATTTTTTTTAAAAAAATTCTGAAACCACTGAGAACTAAAAATACAGTTTTCACATGGTTCTAAGTGGAATTGGCACACATTTTCCTCTTTAATGGTGGTTGCTGGTAAAGATAATTTAACAATAGGACATAGCAAAGTCACTGAAATCACACAAAAATTAAATTATCCTCCACTGAAATTCAAGCTTACTTTTCATTTTCTACTGCTGACTGTAGTTTTCATAAGCAGAGGATTAGGCAGATTGGCACCAGTAACCAATAGTAAGAAGTTTTATTTGTTGTTGTTTGTTGGTTTATTTATATAAATAGCTTTCATACAAGGAAGGAGGAATAGAAGAGAAGAATGAGTAGAAGGGCACAAGTGGGTGAAAGTATAGAAAGGAGTGGAGAGTGACCTAGTGTCAAGGTTCCTCCAGCACTCTGAACTCTAGGGTTGAGATGTGGGGACCTGCATAAAAACCTCCTAAGCTTACTTTCACCAGCTTAGGTTAAAACTTCCCCAAGGTACAAATTAATTTTATCCTTTGTCCCTGGATCTCCACTGCCACCACCAAACTCTAACTGGGTTTACTGGGAAATGTAGTTTGGACATGTCTTTCCCCCCAAAATCCTCCCAAACCCTGCACCCCACTTCCTGAGAAAGGTTTGGTAAAAATCCTCACCAATTTGCATAGGTGACCACAGACCCAAACTCTTGGATCTGAGAACAATGAAAAAGCATTCAGTTTTCTTACAAGAAGACTTTTAATAGAAGTAAAGAAATCCCCTCTGTAAACTCAGGATGGTAGATACCTTACAGGGTAATTAGATTCAAAACATAGAGAATCCCTCTAGGCAAAACCTTAAGTTACAAAAAAGACACACAGACAGGAATAGTCATTCTATTCAGCACAGTTCCTTTCTCAGCCATTTAAAGAAATCATAATCTAACACATACCTAGCTAGATTACTTAATAAAAGTTCTAAGACTCCATTCCTGTTCTATCCCCGGAAAAAGCAGCATACAGACAGACACAGACCCTTTGTTTCTCTCCCTCCTCCCAGCTTTTGAAAGTATCTTGTCTCCTCTTTGGTCATTTTGGTCAGGTGCCAGTAAGGTTACCTTTAGCTTCTTAACCCTTTACAGGTGAGAGGATTTTTCCTCTGGACAAGAGGGATTTTAAAGGGGTTTACCCTTCCCTTTAGATTTATGACACGCCCCCCAAATCTCAGCTAGGGTGAAATGCTGGCTGGGATTTCTTCCTGGAGCTCTAGGAAAAACAGAGTTAATAAGACACGTGCACCTCTAAATATACTACCAAGGACATGAAGACTAACAATATTTTCCACATCTCAAGGATGATTTTAACCAGTTGATTCTGGGAAACTTTCACGGGAGAGTGCATCAGCCACTTTGTTAGAAGCTCCTGAGATGTGTTGGATGTCGAAATCAAAATCTTGGAGAGCTAAACTCCACCGAATAAGTTTTTTGTTATTTCCCTTGGTGGTATGAAGCCACTGTAGTGCAGCATGGTCAGTTTGCAGGTGGAAACGCCGTCCCCAAACATATGGGCATAGCTTTTCCAGGGTGTAGACAATGGCGTAACATTCTTTTTCACTGACTGACCAGTTGCTTTCCCTCTCAGACAGTTTTTTTCTGAGAAACACTACAGGGTGGAATTCTTGATCAGGTCCTTTCTGCATTAAAACTGCTCCCACACCATGCTCGGACACTTGGTTAGGTCTGTCAGTGGGGCGGCGATTTGGCTGTAGTGCGGTACAAATCGTTTGTAATAACCGGCCAAGCCTAAGAAGGATTGAACCTGTTTCTTTGACCTTGGGACAGGCCACTTTTGGATAGCATCCACTTTGGCCTGTAGAGGGCTGATAGTTCCTTGACCCACCTGCTGTCCAGGGTAAGTCACTCTGTTTAGGCCTATTTGACACTTCTTAGCCTTAACAGTTAGTCCTGCCTCCCTTATGCGCTCAAGGACTTTTTGTAGATGTTCCAGGTGGTCTGCCCAGGAATCTGAAAATATGGCCACATCATCAAGGTAGGCGGCTGCATATTCTCCTAATCCCTCTAGTAGACCATCTACAAGTCTTTGGAAGGTGGCAGGTGCATTTTGCAGCCCGAAAGGGAGTACATTAAATTCATACAGCCCGAGATGTGTGGTGAAGGCTGACCTTTCCTTGGCAGATTCATCTAGCGGTACCTGCCAGTACCCCTTGGTTAAGTCCAAGGTAGAGATGAACTGGGCCCATCCCAGTTTCTCTAATAGTTCATCTGTGCGTGGCATTGGATAGTTGTCTGGGCGAGTTACAGCATTTAGCTTATGGTAGTCCACGCAAAAACTTATCTCCCCATCTGGTTTGGGAACTAGAACCACTGGAGATGCCCATGCACTTCCAGAGGGGTGGATTACACCCATCTGTAGCATGTCCTGGATCTCCTGTTCTATAGCAGTTTTAGCTTGAGGAGACCCCTGGTAAGGTTGGACTTTAATTGGGTGAGCATTACCTGTGTCAATGGAGTGGTATGCCCATTCAGTCAGTCCTGGGGTGGCTGAGAACGTTGGCGCGTACCTAGTGCACAGCTCCTTGATCTGCTGTCGCTGCATATGCCCAAGGGTCATGGAGAGGTTCAGCTCTTCCACACCACCAGCACTTTTCCCTTCGTAGTAGACACCTGAAGGCCACTCAGCATCCTCTCCTCCCTGGGCTGTAAACTGACAAACCTTTAATTCTCTGGAATAAAAGGGCTTTAGAGAATTAATATGGTACACCTTAGGCTTTCGGTTGGAGGTGGGGAATGCTATGAGATAATTAACAGCTCCCAGGCGCTCCTGGACCGTGAATGGCCCTTCCCACGATGCTTCCATTTTATGGGCCTGGAGCACCTTTAAGACCATGACCTGGTCTCCTACTTTGAAGGAACGCTCTCTAGCATGTTTATCATACCAGGCTTTTTGCTCTTTTTGAGCATCTTGTAAGTTTTCTTTAGGAAGGGCTAAAGAGGTTCGGAGGGTGTTTTGTAGGTTGGTTACAAAGTCCAGAATGTTAGTTCCTGGAGAAGGTGTAAATCCCTCCCATTGCTGCTTCACCAACTGTAATGGCCCCTTAACCTCACGGCCATATACATGTTCAAATGGGGAAAACCCTAAACTGGGATGTGGTACATCTCTGTAGGCAAAGAACAACTGCTGCAACACTAGGTCCCAATCATTGGAGTGCTCATTTACAAATTTACGTATCATGGCCCCCAAAGTTCCATTAAACTTCTCCACCATGCCATTTGTTTGATGGTGGTAAGGAGTGGCAACAAAGTGATTTACCCCATGAGCTTCCCAAAGGTTTTCCATAGTTCCTGCCAGGAAATTAGTCCCTGCATCTGTGAGGATGTCGGAGGGCCAATCTACCCTGGCAAAAATGTCTGCTAGTGCCTGGCACATACTTTTAGCCCTGGTGTTGCTTAGAGCTACTGCTTCCGGCCATCGGGTGGCAAAATCCACGGAAGTCAGTATGTACTGCTTTCCTCTGGGTGTCTTTTTCGGAAAAGGACCCAGAATATCCACAGCTACTCGCTGAAATGGAACTTCAATGATGGGGAGTGGCTGGAGAGGGGCTTTGACCTGGTCTCGGGGTTTTCCCACTCTTTGGCATACTTCACAAGACTGGACATAGGTAGAAGCATCTTTGCTCATTCCCTCCCAGTGGAATGACCCCCCCAAACGGTCTTTGGTCCTGTTCACCCCAGCATGGCCACTAGGGTGATTGTGGGCTAAGCTCAAGAGCTTGGCCCGGTATTTAGTTGGAACTACCAACTGTCTCTGAGGATGCCAGTCTTCCTGGTGTCCACCAGAAAGAGTTTCCTTGTATAAAAGTCCTCTTTCTACAACAAACCTGGATCGATTAGAAGAGCTGAGAGGCAGTGGGTTGCTCCGTGCCACCGTCCAAGCTCTCTGGAGGCTTTCATCTGCTTCCTGTTCAGTCTGGAACTGTTCCCTTGAGGCTGGAGACATCAGTTCCTCATTGGATTGTGGACCTAGGCTTGGTCCCTCTGGAAGCGATGTAGGGGATGGGGCTGTTTCCGTTGACTGTGAACCGTTCTCCGCTGGGACACTCTGTTGGGGTTCAAGCTCTGGCTGAGCCTCTTGTGTAGGGTTATACACTGCTGCCGGTTCAGGTTCGGTGGGGCCCTCTGGTGTTGAGGTTGCAAATACTGGATTCAGTGCTGGCAATGGGTCTGGTGTTGGTTGTTCGGCTGGTTCCGGTTCTGGGACTGATTTCGTCTGGGTCTCTGGGACTGGATCCACTACTGCTGTTGCAGACATTGGCCTGGGGTCCGGGTCCATCACCTCTGACTGGGTCCTGATAGAAGATTCCGGAACAGAGCTAGGCCTCACGGCTTGTTTAGCCTGGCTGCGGGTGACCATTCCCACCCTCTTGGACCACTTCACGTGATTGGCCAAGTCTTCCCCCAACAGCATGGGGATGGGATAATCATCATAGACTGCAAAAGTCCACGTTCCTGACCAGCCCTGGTACTGGACAGGCAACTTGGCTGTAGGCAAATCGAAAGAGTTGGACTTGAAGGGTTGAATCGTCACTGGGATCTCTGGGTTGATTAAATTGGGGTCCACTAAGGAAGCATGGATAGCTGACACTTGTGCTCCTGTGTCCCTCCACGCGGTGACCTTCTTCCCGCCCACACTCACAGTTTCCCTCCGCTCCAAGGGTATCTGGGAGGTATCTGGGCCTGCGGACCTCTGGTGTGATTCCGGTGCAATGAACTGTAATCTGTTGGGGTTCTTGGGGCAGTTGGCCTTTACATGCCCCAGCTCGTTACATTTAAAACATCGTCCAGGTGACGGGTCACTGGGGCGAGGTGTGTTGTTGGAGAACGGGGTGGTGGAACGATAAGGTGTCTGGAGGGTTCCTTGGGGGGTAGGTGGGGCCTTGGGTAGCCCCCGGTAATAGGGTGTGGTCTGGGGTTGTCCCTTCTGGTCTCCGCTCCAATCGCAACCAGTTTTCTTCTTCTCTGCAACCTCCACCCATCTGGTTTCAATCTCTCCTGCCTCGATTACAGTTTTGGTCTTCCCATCTAGGATGTATCTTTCTATTTCCTCAGGTACACCCTCTAAGAATTGTTCCATTTGCATTAGGAAGGGCAAATTTACTGGAGATTCAACACTTGCTCCTGATATCCAGGCATCCCAATGTTTCACAATGTGGTAGGCATGTCGGGTAAATGACATGTCTGGTTTCCACCTTAGGGCTCTGAACCTCTGACGAGAATGCTCGGGTGTTATCCCCATTCTGACTCTCGCCTTGGATTTAATCAGTTCATACTTGTTCATGTGTTCTTTAGGCATTTCAGCCGCCACCTCAGCTAAGGGTCCACTGAGCTGTGGCCTCAGCTTTACCATGTATTGGTCTGTAGAAATGCTGTACCCAAGGCAGTCCCTTTCGAAGTTTTCTAAGAAGGCCTCAGTATCATCGCCTGCCTTGTAGGTGGGGAACTTTCTGGGATGGGAAGTGGTACCTGGAGAAGGATTGCTAGGGTTTGTTGGTATATTCTGCTGAGCCTTTACCTTCTCCATCTCCAGTGCATGCTTCCTCTCTTTTTCCCTCTCCTCCTCCACATGCTTCCTCTCTTTTTCCTTCTCCTCCTCCACATGCTTCCTTGCCTCCATTTCCCTCCTGGGCAGCCTCCTGTACCTCCTTCTCCAGCTGCATGAGTTCTATCTGTGTTTCATGTTCCTTTTGTTTTTCCTCAGCCTGAAATCTGGCTAATTCCAGCTCTTGTTGAGCCGTGGATTCTGTCATCCTAACCTCTCTGTTTTTAACTAACTTTACACCCGAGGTTTAGAAATAAACAAACAAAACTTGGCTGTAAAATTTTGCTGTGCTGGAATAGGATACCTATTTTCTGATAGTGATTGTCAGCCTACAGAAAAAGACAATTCCCTTTGTCTCTGTTCTGGCCTCAAATCAAAGCAAAAAACCTCCAACTACTTGGAAACCTGCTTACCAGCAGCCTAAAGGAAAACATTTCCTTTTCAAACCGGTGCTCCTCGTAAAAAAAATCAAAATCCTAATAAAAAAGCCCCTGCCACTTTTGTCTCCCTGCAAATGGGTAGAACACCTCCCCCCGCCCCGTTTACTTTTAGGGAAAAAAAAAAAACCTCTGGTTTGGAAGACTGTGAATTTCCCTGCAGGAGTTAAGTACCCTGCCTCCAGGCAAAGAAAACCTGCAATTCACAAAGATAATCCCCTTTTGTCTCTGCTCTGGCCCCAAAGCAGAGAAAAAAACAGCTGTTTTCCAGCAGCCCCAAAGGAAAAAAAATCCTTTTTAAAATCTGTATTTCTAGTTCAAAAAATCTCCAATTGATCTCAAAATGATTTCAGGTTAATCCCACCGCTACCACCATGTCAAGGTTCCTCCCCCACTCTGAACTCTAGGGTAGAGATGTGGGGACCTGCATGAAAACCTCCTAAGCTTACTTCCACCAGTTTAGGTTAAAACTTCCCCAAGGTACAAATTAATTTTATCCTTTGTCCCTGGATCTCCACTGCCACCACCAAAATCTAACTGGGTTTACTGGGAAATGTAGTTTGGACATGTCTTTCCCCGCAAAATCCTCCCAACCCCTGCACCCCACTTCCTGGGAAAGGTTTGGTAAAAATCCTCACCTATTTGCATAGGTGACCACAGACCCAAACTCTTGGATCTGAGAATAATGAAAAAGCATTCAGTTTTCTTACAAGAAGACTTTTAACAGAAGTAAAGAAATCCCCTCTGTAAAATCAGGATGGTAGATACCTTACAGGGTAATTAGATTCAAAACATAGAGAATCCCTCTAGGCAAAAACTTAAGTTACAAAAAAGACACACAGACAGGAATAGTCATTCTATTCAGCACAGTTCCTTTCTCAGCCATTTAAAGAAATCATAATCTGACACATACCTAGCTAGATTACTTACTAAACGTTTGAAGACTCCATTCCTGTTCTGTCCCTGGCAAAAACAGCATACAGACAGACACAGACCCTTTGGTTCTCTCCCTCCTCCCAGCTTTCGAAAGTATCTTGTCTCCTCATCGGTCATTTTGGTCAGGTGCCAGTAAGGTTACCTTTAGCTTCTTAACCCTTTACAGGTGAGAGGATTTTTCCTCTGGCCAGGAGGGATTTCAAAGGGGTTTACTCTTCCCTTTATATTTATGACACCTAGCCTTTGTTCTTCTCCACTTTGCCCAGCTAGAAGAGTTGAATAATCAGTAACAAGTCTGGTGCACCTCGGTCTCTCCTATTCTCTGTCTCTAGCAGGAGAGTGAATTTGTGTGGGGGGGTAGAGGGTGAGAAAACCTGGATTTGTGCTGGAAATGGCCCACCTGATGATCACTTTAGATAAGCTATTACTAGCAGGACAGTGGGGTGGGAGGAGGTATTGTTTCATATTCTCTGTGTATATATAAAGCCTGCTGCAGTTTCCACGATATGCATCTGAGGAAGTGAGCTGTAGCTCACGAAAGCTTATGCTCTAATAAATTGGTTAGTCTCTAAGGTGCCACAAGTACTCCTTTTCTTTTTGCGAATACAGACTAACACGGCTGTTACTCTGAAACCTATTCTCTGTCTGTGGCACATAATAGTCTAGTCTCTGAGGGCTGTAATACTTTGGTCTAGTTGGGTTTAGTGTGTGGGTGCTGATTGGTGTTGGTGGCCTCTGACATACAGGAAGTCAGACTAGATGATCTGGTGGTCCCTTCTGACCTTAAACTCTACGACTATCACCTTGTACCTTTCAGTAGCACCATGATGTTTTCTAGTTTTGAAGTTAATATTGATAGCATAAACTGCAAATTGTCGTCTGAGAAAGTCTTCAGCCTGGCAGATGAAACATTAGAGTGTGAACTTCCTCCATTCACATTAGGGGGTTGGAAGGCTTAATTAGCAGGAACAGAAATGACAAATCATCCTGGGAGATGTTCATGCGCAATTCTCATTGTCTTCAATGGGAGCTGTATGCACACAACTGCAGGGATAGATGACAATGTGAGTTGAACACAAGCACATTTCCCCAGATAATCAATCAGGCCCTATGATGAGCAACTGAAATTTGAATTTTTCTCCAGTGGAAATACTGAATTCACATTTGTTGCCTGAGTGTCCCACATGGGTTTAGGAGGTCAGATTAAATCTCTAACATTTTACTGTACCCAACCAAATAAACCTGCAAAGGTTTCCAATCTATGGCCCTCCCCACACCCATTTACCCATTCTTTTTCTGGGGCCTCATCCCTCTGCTGATCCTTTCCCAGATCCCTGGACCTAATCCCATACCAGAACACCAAATTTCCCTGCAAGATTTGTTGGTTCTCATGGCCATCTGTGGGCTGTGATAAAGAAGAACTGGATGTATATGTAGTAATGTATTTCTAGGTTTTTCCAAGACAAGTTCCTACTGAGTTAGCACACCCATAAAATGTCAATAGAGTGCCCTCTCTTTTACCTAAATGAAGCCTATTCCTGTCACTTAGATTGAAATAAGTAGATGATCTTGTTATCCAAATGACCATCAGGGTCTAGAGTACATGACAGAGTTATAATCTCAATAACCATGTCTAGATAACTCATCTTTTACTGGTATTTATCATGGACTCTCTTTTTAACTTCTATCTCATTCACAGTTTTAGCCTCCCTTATTAATTAAATGCCACTGTTCATAGTCAGTGATTGAATTATCCAGTAATACTTGCTTAAAGCAATCACAATTTAAACAAAATAAAGAGTTATTTTTAATTCCAATCATCCAGTTCCAGAGGTTTTGACAGAAAATCAAATTACCAATGACTGGATTAAATGGAAGTCATTATACATAAAACAGGAATGCTACTACATAATATAATAAGAAATAGATAAAACTCTATATACAACAAAGTAATTTCAGAAGCAATTTCTAAATTTTGAGAATAAGCATTATTTAAATATATATAATTATCCATTACATTATTTCATGGGATAGTTAAGGAAATAACCTTACAATCTGTTCAGTTTTTTCCCTCCCTAATTTTCATGGTCTATTGTACAAAAATGCTTAGGTTTCTTTCTTTCTTTCTTTCTTTCTTTCTTTCTTTCTTTCTTTCTTTCTTTCTTTCTTTCTTTCTTTCTTTCTTTCTTTCTTTCTTTCTTTCTTTCTTTCTTTCTTTCTTAATATCTCATGCATAACAAATGTTCAGCAAAACCCTAGAATTCAAATACAACATTTAGCTAAAGTTATTTATAATGGTGCCTCCTTATACATAACTAATTACCCTATGAAAGGGCTGGATTAATGCAGGGACTTTAGGGGCTGCAGCCCAGGGCCTTGGGCTCAGGGGGGCCCCGCAGGCCCGATGTGGCCCGCTTCTTCATGTCATCTGGCCCCTGGAAAGTCTCCATGTCACAGGCCGGACACTGGTCCCTGAGCATCAGCGCCTCCCCTCTCTAAGGGCTGGAGCCATGAACACTGGCTCGCCGATGTGCCCTTAGGTGAGGGGCATTCAGGGAATCTCTGTGCACTGCCCCTGCCCCCAGCGCCGGCTCTGCAGCTCCCATTGATCGGATACCGTGGCCAATGTGAGCTGCGGGGGCAGCACCTGCGACACCTGTGGGCATGGGCAGCATGCACTGTGCAGAGTGGCCTGGCCTCTCTGCCTAGGAGCCAGACATGTCAGCCACCTTGGGGAGCAGAGCAGCCCACAGCCAGGGCAAGCAGGGATCCTGCCTTAGCCCTGCTGCGCCGCCAACCAGGAGCCTCCAGAGGTAAGCGCCTCTTGGCTGTGGAACCTAAACCCTGCACCCCAACCCCCTACCTCAGCCCGGAGCCCCCTCCTGCACCCAAATTCCCTCCCAGACCCTGCACCCCACCTGCACCCCAACCCTCTGTCCCAGCCCTGAGCCCCCTTCTGTACTCAAACTCCCACCCAGAGCCCGCCCCCAAGCCTCCTCCTGCACTCCAACTCCCTGTCCCATCCCTGCCCCACCCCCCTAGTTGTAGCTGCACCCCCTCCTGCACCCCAATCCCCTACCGCAGCCCTGAGCCCACTCCCCAACTCCAAACCCTCAGAAGCCCCACAAAATCTAATAGCCCTGGGCCCAAAGGAGAGTTAATTCAGCCCTGCCCTGTGCAATACCCTTCACTCAGCAAATCTCCCACTGACCTCTTCTTACAGCAGTCAAGATGGGGTTAGATTTTCCACACACCTGTTGGGAACACTGGGCATGGCCACTAGGTAACTCGAGGGGATGGAAGACCACAAGTGTTGATGAAGCCCCCTCGCACTAGGCCCAAGTGTCATTGCCCCCCACCCCCCGCCTGGAGGCACTTGCAGCAGTTATGCTGAGGATCTGCAACAATATGTTGCAAAGTTAGACTGCCTGAAACTAAACAAGGCCAAACAGGGCGGATATGGCAGAACAATGCTGAACAAAGCAGCTTTTGTATGGTTTCACAGATGGTACAGAGAACAAGGGAACTAGCTGATAACTGGATTGGTTGGCTATATGGATACTTAGGGCAGCTTGCTATTGGATAAGTATGCTGGGGAAAAGGATGTATAAAAGCCTGTGTAACTTCCTGCTCTGTGTGCAGGATTTGAGATTCTGTTCTCCCTATACCTTGTTTGCAGCTGCAAATAAACTTTTCTGCTTCTCCACCCCATTGTGATTATTGGGTGACGCACACCGGGCAATGAACCTTGCTGTTGTTTGTCTCTGGCACTGGGTGCCAGCAACACACCCCTACTCTATCTTCCCAACAGTGTCTTGGCATTTTAAGTGCATAGAATCATAGAATCGTAGGGTTAGAAGGGACTGCAAGGATCATCTACTCTAATCTGTTGACAAGATGCAGGATTTGTTGTATCCAAACCATCCCGTGCAGATGGCTCTCCACTCTCCTTTTGAAAACTACCAGTGTAGGAGCTTCCACAACCTCCCTAGGCAGTCTGTTCCATTGTCCTACTATTCTTATTGTTAGGAAGTTTTTCCCTGAGATTTAATCTAAATGTGCTATGCTGAAGTTTGAACCCATTGGCTCTTATCCTGCCCTCTGAGGCAAGAGAGAACAACTTTTTTCTATCTTTTTTAAGGCAGCCTTTCAAATATTTGAAAACCACTATCATGTACCAGCTTAATCTCCTCTTTTCCAAACTAAACATACCCAGTTCCTTCAGCCTTTGCTCATATGGCTTGCATTACATCCCTTTGATCATCTTTGTGGCTTACCTCTGGATCCTTTCCAGTTTCTGTGCATCCTTGCTATACATTGGTGACCAAAATTGGACACAGTACTCCATCTGAGGCCTAAACAGCACTGAGTAGCGTGGTACTTTCACTTCCTGTGACTTGCATGCTGTTAATGCAACCTAAAATTTAATTTGCTTTTATTGCAAACAGCATCGTATTGCAGACTCATGTTGAGGTTGTGACCCACCGCAACTTCTAAATCCTTCCCAGCAGTGCTGCTGACAAGCCAATTATCCCCCCATTCTGTATCTGTGGATTTGGTTTTTCTTCCCGAAGTGTAGCACCTTACATTTGTCTTTGTTGAATTTCATTTTGTTGTCTATAGCCCAGTTCTCCAATTTTCAAGATCCCTTTGAATTTTACCTCTGTCCTCCAAAGTGTTGGCAACCTCCCCTGATTGGCGTAGGCATGTACTTAATTCTAAGGGCCTGATTTCGCAAGTGACCTCCAACTTTGCACCTAAATTTTGATTAAAATAATAACTGCTGTGACAAATAATAGTGGCTATTTTCTATCACCTATCTGTCTAAAGAGCATGTTGGACTCCACATAAAAGGTAGATACAAATGTGGCAATAAAATGTGCCCATGATTAATTGGAGATTCAAAAATTTGAACACCAAATTGGAAGCTGAGTCGCCATGCTATTGAAATTAGGGCATAATAATCTTTATATGGTGAACCATATATACTGCTACTTCTGTCAAACCACAGTACCTTTTCTTTAGAGTTCACACATAAAATTCTATAACCATTGTGTCCCATCCCCAGATCTAGCCAGGAAAATAATAATCCTGTATATTATACTAATAAAACTTAGAACATAAATAGACTTGGCATTCCCTTAGGACAATGTACGATTCCAACTTGAAGCAGTAAGTGTTTTCCGACTGTTCTCAGCAAAGCAGGAGAGAGATTAGGTGTAGATAGTGAGCATGATTCTCTACTGCCTGGCATAGTTATTTACATCCATGCAAAGTGGGTGTAAAAAGTTGCCATTCTGATTTGGTGGCATTTTATACCCGCTTCCCTCAGATGTAAATGACTATACAAGGTATAAGGTGGAGAAGACTCAGGTGTAAGGCAGAAAAGACTCCAGAGGGACAATAATCAGTGCTTCCTTCTGAATTTTGTCAAGATTATTAACTGTTTCAGGATCCCAGCCATTGTCACCAAAAATGCTTCCTAGCAGTTCTCTCCTCACCAGAATGGGATAATATTTCACAGTGAAATTATTAGTGTTTAGCAGGTGAAAGTCAAATGGCACAAGGATAATACACAGAAAGGTTTAGGAGGGATTTTCACAAGTGCCTAAGGGATTTAGGAGCACAACTCCCACTAACTTCCAATGGGATTTTTGCTCCCAGTTTCCTAAGGTACTTTTGAAAATGACACCTTAATTGCCATGGCTTTACTGTTCTTATCAGGTTTAGCCCACCAGTTTAGCTACTGTTTTTTGCTGAGTCAGATCTCTTGCTCCATCCGGCACTCCCTTTCCCTGTTTGGTAGGCGTGACGCAGAACTGAAATAGGCAGAGGAGCTCTTGCAGTGGCAACACAACAGTAAATGCATTTTAACTGTGCTTTTGTCCCCTCAGTTAACAGTTCTTGAGGAATGGAGTGTGGCAATGGGAGCTGGAGAAGGAAAGGGAAGGACGAATGTGATAGGATATTGGACAGAGAATGGGATGTTTTTTCCCCACAGTAGCCATACAGATGACTCAGCTTCTGGGATGACAGTCATGATGTATCAGCTGTCAGTACAAGCCCAGAATTTCAAATCCTGAAAAAAGCATTGGCCCATCTGCTTCACTGTAAGCTACTGAATCCATGTATTTCATGTATCCATGTACTATGTAATTTACATAGTATCACATTCTGAAACCGATAAAGCCCAGTCCCCTCTGGAGTTCCTTAGCAGAGCCTGAAGGCAAGCAACGCTGCCTGTAAGCTACTTCCATGCCTACCTTGATCTTCAGCAGCCCCCAGCAAAACTTAAAACAGCTTTAGGGAATTCTCCACCAACTGAGGACCAGGGATGCACTGTGCAGAGCTCCTGTTCCACCCATCTCCATGCCCAAGATGTGCCTTCTCTGCCCTTTACGCTGTGGTGGGGGTGTGTGGAATGAGCATTGTAAAGCCAGCTACCCTGGATTTACACCGTCTGAGGATTCCACTACACTTGTACCCTTCTCTGTTGCCTGAAGGGATAGTGCAAAGGCACTCAGGGCCTGATCCAAAGACCACAGCAATTAATGGTATGCTTTTTAGTGGGCTTCAGTTCAGGGCCTCATTGGGGGTTGCGGATCTGGCCCAAAGAGCTCAAATGGAAATGGAAAGTGTGACTGTGCCTCATCAGCCTGGTTAGAAATAGATGAACAACCTCTGGAAAATGCAAAATGAACTGATGGGGAAACTCTGCCAAGAAGCCAGATGCTGAAGTTGGAAGAAATATTATTGCCAACCAAAAGAAGGAAGGAAGGAAGAGAAAATAAAGCCATTAATCCAACAACATGCCATGAAAAAAAGCAGCACATTTTTATGGTCAACTTATTTCTAAGGTATTTATATAAATAGCCACTCTGTGAATATTTATATACTGTGAAAGTTACTCCCCTTCCAATAGTAAGATTTCACTATATACACCAGGCCCTCTGCTTTTGGGCTGTGTCGCCTTTATGCCAAGGCTTCCTGCTTTGAAAGCTGCATTGAAATGCTAAGTCTTCATGCTTCAAGGGCACAGTGACACAGGAAACCTAGCGCAGCATTAATGGTGAGATAAAGGTACTTTCTGAGGTTGTCTGCTCTGGCACAGTATGATCCAATAAACAGGGAAGCGTGAATAATTTCCCTAGGTCCACAAGTAGCCTGCTATTTTGTAACCACAGTAGTAAGTGTAAATACTTTCACTTCCCTGCTGCCACTTTTTGTTAACCATTAAATAAAATAACTATGAGTTTTTTAAACTATGAGTGGTTTTAAAAGAACTGTTCAATATATTTTAAATTGTATAACACTGTAATTGACTGATCTACTATTTAGTATTACAAGGAAATAATATAAGTACCTTTTCTAAGGAGTGTGTATATTTGTGAAGAATGCCCGGCTACACTGACATTGAAGTAATAAGTTAAATCTAATGTCTTACTGCGTAAGAAGATAAGAACATAAGAATGGCCATACTGGGTCAGACCAAAGTTCCGTCTAGCCCCGTATCCTGTCTTCCGACAGTGACCAATGCCAGGTGCTTCAGAGGGAATGAACAGAACAGATAATCACCAAGTGATCCATCTCCTGTCTCACATTCCCAGCTTCTGGCAAACAGAGGCTAGGAACACCATCCTTGCCTATCCTGGTGAATAGCCCTTGATGGATCTATCCTCCATGAACTTATCTAGTTCTTTTTTGAACCCTATTATAGTCTTGGCCTTTACAACATCCTCTGGCAAAGAGTTCAAGAGGTTGACTGTGCACTGTGTGAAGAAATACTTCCTTTTGTTTGTTTCAAACCTGGTGCCTATTAATTTAATTTGATGACCCCTAGTTCTTGTGTTATGAGAAGGAGTAAATAACACGTTATTTACTTTCTCCACACCACTCATGATTTTATAAACCTCAATCATATCCTCCCTTAGTCATCTCTTTTCCAAGCTGGAAAGTCCCAATCTTATTAATCTCTTCTCATATGGAAGCTGTTTCATCCCTCTAATAATTTCTGTTGCCATTTTCTGTACCTTTTCCAATTCCAATATAACTTTTTTGAGATGGGGCGACCACATCTGCATGCAGTATTCAAGATGTGGGCGTACCATGGATTTACACAGAGGCAATATGATAGTTTCTGTATTATTATCTATCACTTTCCTAATGATTCCCAACATTCTGTTCGCTTTTTTGACTGCCTCTGCGCATAGATTGGATGTTTTCAGAGAACTATCCACAATGACTCCAAGATCTCTTTTTTGAGAGGTAACAGCTAATTTAGACCCCATCATGATTTCCAATGTGCATTACTTTGCCGTTATCAACACCTAATTTCATCTGCCATTTTGTTGCCCAGTCACCCGGTTTTGGGCAATCCCTTTCCAATGATGTCACTTTCAATTCCAAATAGTATCCAAGAAGAGTTCACATCTGGTCAGTATTAGGAGTTGTAGCCATTTATGAGTGTTAAAAATGGAAAGAAAAGAAAAATTACCTGGCCAAATCTTGAGAAGTGTGTGTACAAAACATGCACATACTTTTCCATGCTCTAAACATAGGCTTGTTCAAACTGATGCACACAAGACGTCAGGGCTTCCCTCTACATGTGCAAATGCATTTATTCAAAACCATAACTTTTGCACATGGGCTTCAAGTGCTGCTGTGCCACTGGCCACTTTTGAAAATTTGGCTCCTTGATGGCAATAATGATACTTTCCAAAATTGCAGATTTATACCACATCCACAACTGGTGTAAATCAGAATAATGCCATAGCACTGGTGTGTGAACTCTTGGAACATGCTGTAACTGTTTGTGTATGTGTACATACAGTTTCTTCATTGAGCTTTGTAATATTGTGTTTATTATACAATAAGAGCTTTACTAGCTAATGTTTTTTACACAGGATTCAGGCTTAGGAATGCTTCAGTTCTAATGCCGGCTCTGACATGGACTCCCTCCGTGGCCTTGAATAAATTAATTATCCTTTCCAAAAAACTTACATCTGTATGAGGTGAAGTGAGGATTAATGAGTTAATGTTTGCAAAAGTTGTTTGAAAAGCATTATACAAATTAGAGATGGACTCAGGCAGCAACATTTTGGTTTTGGCAAAATATTTTGCCTTTCCAGTGACAAGATCAAAACTTCCTAAGGTATAGGTTTGGATTACTCTCAAATTCTAGAGATAGCTCAATTTGGATTCAACTCAAAACTTCAAATGTTTATGGGAACTATTCCCCCTTGTTAAGTTCCACCCAATCTTATCCCCCTTCCCAATAGGTTTCCTTCACCAAACATCACACCGTAATTCATACCTGGTGTTGTCTTTTAGTGCAAGGTCCGGTGGCCACCTCCACTTCTGGTGTCTTCTAATTTTGGATGGCCTTGGCACCTAATGGCCTCCACCTCCATTCCCCTCCTCCTACACTTATGGGAGAGGCCATTGGCTGCTCCCCATGACTGGATATTCAAGCTGAAAGGAGAGGAGGAATGGAAGGCTATCAGGTAACAGCCAACTTTCTTCCACAGAATAGTTTTCACCCGTCCCAGGCATCAAGTGAGCCAGTTATCTCCCTGCTTCAAACACTGTTGATTTTCAGAGAGTGAAATCCTTTACATAGTTGCAAGCACTGATAGATCTTGTGTGTGGCTAAAGCAGGGAGTGAAATGTTCTACTCTTTGCTGTCCAAGAAGACCATGGATGGGAAAGGGTTTAGTGCCTTACTTAGCAGCTCCCTCCCACAAAAGTCCAGGGTTGGGAGAGTGGCCACAGATTGCTCAAGTGAAGGGGAAGGGAGGTGAATACCAGAAGACCTCCTTCCCACCAACAGTAGGCCAGGGCTGGGAATCTTGTTCCGTGTGGAGCCTGGGAGTGGAATTGTGAAAGGATAGAGGACATGGGACAGAGCTGGAGTACATTTTTCTTCCAATAGCTCCTCCCCACTCCTCCCCACCATAGCTAAGACCAAGGATAAGACCCACATCAGGACGGGTCCCAATGGGTTTGTGGCTTATATAAAACCAAAGCCACAAACCCATTGGGACCCGTCCTGATGTGGGTCCTTAAATCAAAATGTCCACACAATTAAGAGGAATCATAGAATCATAGAAGATTAGGGTTGGAAGAGACCTCAGGAGGTCATCTAGTCCAACCCCCTGCTCAAAGCAGTACCAGGTTTGCTTTTAGTTCTGTATAAGGCAGGGCAAGAGTAACATTTATTCTGCTTTCAGTTTCTCTACCTTTTCATGTTGGATCTACTGATCCCAAGAGTTATGATACACAGCTCTTTGACTGTTCCTCACATGGTTTTGTCAACTGCTGGAAATGGCCCACCTTGATTATCACTAACAAGTTTTTTTTTCTCTCCTGCTGGCAATAGCTCACCTTACCTGATCACTCTCGTTACAGTGTGTATGGTAGCACCCATTGTTTCATGTTCTCTGTGTATATAAAATCTCCCCACTGTATTTTCCACTACATGCATCCAATGAAGTGAGCTGTAGCTCACAAAAGCTTATGCTCAAATAAATTTGTTAGTCTCTAAGGTGCCACAAGTACTCCAGCTCTTTGACTGATTGCAGCCTAACTGTGTCACAGCCAGTTATATTCCCATCAAGCTCAAAATCCTGAGCTGGAATCTGACCTGGTTTCATTTTTGTGTATTAATTTTCTTTTAAAGGATGCCTATATTTTATGTCAATAAGTTAAACCTTTATTTATGTTCTGATTTAATAGCCATATTAAACAAACTGCAACTATTAAAAGAAAATCAAGCACACTTTATAACATGGACATCTTCCTCGGCAAACCGTTTAAATGGAAGGTTGGAGCCAACTTCCATATTATATGATTCAAAGCAGCCATACTCAGGAAAGCTACTTTTAGTTAAATGTTCACATTTATAGAAGGATTATCACGCGTATCTATTACTTCACTTTACTTTGTCTCTAAAACTATAAAATGAAATTAAACAATGGGGAAAAATGAGGCCAGAGAAGATTAAGCAGTATTTGTTAGCATTTCAACATCAAGATACAATATGATTTGCAGCCAAGTACAGGGTACAGAAGGAGAAAAGGTGCAGAAGAACCAGAAGTACTGTACAAAGATGCAAACAAATAAGCAAATGTAAAGTTAACCATCTCAAATGAAAATTAAGGGTCTGAATCAAAGCTCTTAAGGTCCATGGGAATTTCTCCATTGACTTCAATGGGATTTGGCTCAAGCCCTATATTGTTATTTATATTCTGGTGGTTCCCAAAGCACTCCCAGCCTGTATTTTGCTAAATGTTGTACAAATTACACAGGAAGTCAAGGTCCCAGCACTGAGGACCTTCGAATTTATCTTCAAAATGTACCTAAATTTCTGTATAAATATGAACTGTATTCTATTCAATAAAATAGAAAATGAATCTAGTTTTGAGCACAGGACAAATTCTTCTCTGTTACACCAGTGTAAGTAAATGGAGTTATTCTGGATTTACACTGGAATGACCAAGAGCAGAATTTGTTCCCTTGTTCATAGCCCACTATTAATACATGATGGTTGCACAACGAAGAAACTGTTGCTAAGGCCTCATCCTAGTAAACAGTCCTTGGAAAGAAAAACTCATCCCAAAGGGAATGCAAAATGGGCTGTCTTTCAGATATTACATCCTCTCCTCCATATAGAGTCTCTGATTCTGTGGAGCAGCCAGGAACAAAGCTAGAGGTTGCCATGGGGCCACCACAGGAATCCTTGAGCTAAACCCTTGCTTGCCAGAACAGTTGTATGGAAGATCTTTCCTTCCTTCCTTCCTTTCTTGTCTCCATCCTCCCAGGAATGGAAGCATGACAGCTTAATTGCCTTGAAGCCACTGGCTGCTTGGGTCATAGTTGTACTCTAGGACCCTTCCAATGTGGATCACAGAACATGTAGGGGCATGAAAATGACATTTTATGCAGCATTGACTTGATGTCATTTTTTTGCCTATGATATGTTGTTTTCACAGGGCAAGGAACATACCGTGGAATTGTTCCCCAGCTCTTCCCTCCCCTTCCTAGACACCCTTCCCCGTTTATTCTTGTTGTCTCTTGACCTTCATTGAGTAATAAATGAAATTTCAAATTTCTAAATTATAAATTTCATCAAAAAACCAGGATTTTTTAAAAAATCACAATTCCCTCCCCTATGTTTTAATCATTTGTGATAGCAACTGCTGGGCTGATAAATGTATAAAAGTTCTTGACTTTATGCAAAATACACACCTAGGTATTGTACGTTACAAAGTTATCATTTAAAATGTGCCAATTCACATAGAAAATCCACTCAGCCACACTTTATAACAAAAATAATGAAAAAGAACTAGACATCTTAATCACGTCAAAAATTGTTTTCCTCTGATGTGTAGGCAAGCATAGTTTTGCAAAGCTGTTATAGACTATAATACTTGCATATTTAGGGACTGATTATGCTCTCATTTGCATTTTTAATGGAGTTATTCCTGATAAACCTGATTTAATTGAGATTAGAATCAGGACCTTAATATTTGTGAAAGAAGACCTCATCATTTCCCTAGCTGGACTGAATTACAAATTACAACCATATTTCACTAAAGCATTTAAATAGCTATTAGCAAACCTTATGTTAATCTTAAATAATATATGAGGAAATGTGCCTGTGAATCTTTTAATAAATAAATATTAGAAATATTAAGTTATTTCCTAGATAGTAGAAAAATCAACAAACCCTATCTATAACCCTGGAAAATTAGGCGTGAATGATATAATGCTATTACATACAACTTATAGATAAAATTCTATTCTTGAATGTGCCCTATGGATCTGTTGTCTGCAATAGAGATCATCAGAAGATACTGCATACAAAGTTCCATCCTAAAGTATACAATAAAAATCCAGGACCAGATCATCAGCTGGCTGGTCTAATTTGTCATTACTGCACTGACTACAATGGAGGTGTTACAAGTTACACCAGCTGAGAAACTGGCCCCCAGGGTATGGATAAGAGAACACTGGTAAGTCAGATCCTTGCTGGAATAAATTGGCCTAACCCCACCAAAGTCAATGGTGTGCTGTCAATTTAAACCATCTGAGGATGAGGCCCATAGTTTCGATCTGATTTTTTTGCCCTATATTTGTATGATATTTTTCATATGAAACTATCACAAAAAAGCTTTGCAGCTGACCGCACAAGACTGTTCTCCTTTCAAGCTTTGGCTCATATTCTGCCTTTAGAATTGTGCTTGAAAGTTTAGTTGAAGTCAAATCTAGACTATGGCTCCATATGCTGGGTGAGGGGGGAATAAAACTAATTATAGTGTAAAATTTAGTGTCAGTGCTGTAGCAGAGTATTAACCAATGTTCTTACAGCTCTGAATAAAAGGCATGGCACAAATTCAATTCATTGCCACCATGGAGTTCGAATTTATAGTGCATAGAGCAGAAAAGAAAGTGAAAAATAGCACACAGAAGTGCTTGCAACTTTCAAAGCCTCCAGAGAGCTTTACATAGCTTTGTTAAAGGATTGCTTTTTATTCCATTTCTTTCACAGTCTTAGCAGTATAGGCTCTAGATTCAGAGAGTGTATTCTTTTTAAGACTTTTCCCTTATTGACAACCAGTGCAGAGTTATATAGATGTTTCCATCCGCTTCCTTGTTTCTGCTTTCTGTTTCTATTTCCTGATTGTTCGTTTGTTTGCTGTTTTGATAAGTTATACATACACTGTATGGAAAGATTTCCAGTTCTAATCTTTCATGGAGGTTCATCTAAGCACAGACTTATTTACAGAACCAAAGCTGTCTTCTGTGGGAAAGATTTAAGAGTGTGAGGTTTGCACTGAATGAATCTCTAGGACACTATTCAATGTGCTGGTGGTCTGATTGACAGCTAAGAGAGACATCCTTGTTTCAACATCTCAGTGTAGTTGCCCGATGCACTTTAGAATTATATGCCTTATTAGGGCAATCTTATGAAATGAGACAAAAATAGTCATCAGATATTCAACTTCTTTGAGTATACAAACTTGAAAATATCAGTATCCCTTCATGAAAATTGTAACGGGTGCCATTAAAATGATTTTTTTTTCTTTACACTGAAAAGCACTGTAGGATCAAATAATTTCGTTTCAGGACATGCAGTTCAGCCAAGATAAGTTCCTCTGTTCATCATCAGCACAAAACAGCAGTGAATATGAATCACTGAATTAAATCTTATTAAATTCTAAGAGCTTTTCTTCCAGTAACACTTACACTGCAACACTTAATGCATAACCCAAAAGAAGTAGAATAATTGAATTGGTTTAGAATGTCAGATCCTTTGAAACCATCTAAACATCACTAATCACTAATACTGTCAGGATTTTAAATTCAAGAGCGTATCTTGTTTCCCTTGGGACAAGAACTTTAAAAATAAGTTTGGTTCTTGACTTTAAAAGTTAATTTAAGAGTAGTGTCCAGCATAGAGGTTACCCCTGGTCCCATAACAATTTCAGGAAATAAAAAATTGGGCCAGTACAAAGTGTGGCTAATATATAATCAGGGAAAAAAAACTTGTTTATGTTATTCATAGTTTTTCACTGCTGAAATTTGCTATTTTCAAATATTTATGATAATACTGGGACATTATACTACTGGTATCATTTAAACAGGCTATTTGAAAACTGCTATATAGAACAGGAACTCTTTTGCCTCTATTTTTCTTTAAATTAATCACTTTTGGTTTTGGCTTATACTGAAGACATGCTTAGAAAAAAATCATAAGGCCATATTTTTGAAAAAGTTTAGCTCCCAGCAGCTTCAATTCAGGTACCTACATAAGTGTCTGGATTCTTAAAAGTGCTTCTAGGTGCTCAGCACTTTTGAGAATTTGGCCACATATTTAAATATTTAGTTGAGATATGAGTTCTTTTTTTTTTTTTTTTAATTCAGGTCCTAATTGTGGGTGGTGAGCACTTGAAAAATCTGGTCCTTAAATGTAAAGGAGACTCTTCCAGGGTCCGATCCCCCTGCTCCAATCACACTTTCATTATTTATCCACAGTGGAACAGTTTCAACAGGAGAGACAAAAGGAGCCACAGATAAATATATCCCATAGCTCAATCATTAGAGCACTCTCCTGAGAGGTGGGAGACTCTGTTCAAATCCTTTCTCTCCTTCTGGCAGAGAAGGGGAATTGAGCATCCCAGGTGAATGCTTTAACCAATGGGCTTAAAGTTGTAAGTGGGCACCATGTCCTCTTTGGCCATTTTGTGTGGAGCCAGACAAGTGCCTAACTCATTCCCACTCAAGTGCCTTAGGTGCTTCAGGCAGCTTGTTCTCATTCAAAAACTGCTATGTAGAGATAGGTGCCTTCCTGCAGCCTGGACTTAGGTTACTATCTCCATCAGAGAGGTTTACAGCACACCCCTTTGGTTAGCATCTCCCATTGGCTAGCTTAGGCAGCTTCCCACCTAGCTTGCTATATTGTGTGGATCATATTCTGAGGTGCCCGTCTCTCCCCATTCATTGTATAGGAGCATAGGCGCCTAATATACCTTTGTGGATCACATCGTCCCTGTTTCAGAGTAACAGCCATGTTAGTCTGTATTCGCAAAAAGAAAAGGAGTACTTGTGGCACCTTAGAGACTAACCAATTTATTTGAGCATAAGCTTTTGTGAGCTACAGCTCACTTCATCGGATGCATACTACCAATTGTTCCTGTGATTTTCTATGTACCTACAAGTTAGGCCGTGTTAGACTTACCATTGCAATGCCTAAGTCCCTTTGTGGATCCCACCCTTATTGCCTAGCCTGGCCCAAAGGTGAGCAATGGTATGCAGACAAAGAAATGTGTTCTATGCATGCATGCTTTGAGCAGGGGGTTGGACTAGATGACCTTCTGGGGTCCCTTCCAACCCTGATATTCTATGATTCTATGATCTGCCCCATTGCAGTTATGGCTCTGACCTGCAGTCCCCATATAATTCATTCCTTCTGCTAGAGAGATATATCGAGGGGGGGCAGTTTCTTCAGACTGTTTGCAGCAAGAATCTGGGCTAACATCAGTGCTGGATTCGCAGCATTACAGATGTACCGTGTTGAGAAGCTATGCCATTTTCCACATGCAAGCTTGGATTTGCTCTTATAGACATTAAAACAGAAAATGTGCACACCCGTATACTGTGGCATAGTTTGCCCTGATTCACACGCCTCAGGTATCATATGCTATATTCTAGCTGCTCCCAGAGAAGTATTTTGTTCAGCATTGAGCCGTCTTATATCTCTGTAGCTCTGTGGTCAGGTACTGTGGGAAGGGGAAGGCTGTACCTGACAAACAAAGAGCATGCATTGCAAGGTAGCCACCTGGCTGCCATGAAGAGACTGGGAAGCCCATTGCCTGACAATGCAGTTCCCTGCAGCTGCTGGTGTCAGCATAGCGTAACATGCACTTGGTGCTGTTGCATAGGAGGGGGATCACACTGGATGCACACCAGGATGACCCTGGCTCAAAAGCGTCCACGAAATGCCCTCCTGCTGTGAGCTCCCATCTTGCCCTTGAGAAGCTCAAGAAGCTAGATGACAATCAATTCTTATTTGAAGCAGGAGACTATAATCACCAACATTTCACTTGCTTCAGCGTAAAAAGCTGCAAGGCCAGGTGCAACAAACTACCGCATTGGTAGTCAGCAAAAAAGGAAGCTGTCCACCTACCAGGGGAGTTAGAGACAAAGAAGTATCTGTCTGGCCCATCTTGAGAGCTAGAGAGAAGAGAAGCCATGAAACCTAATTTTCTAAAACAAATTGTCAATGTAGCAACACAAGAACTTATGCATCCCAATTGCTAATCAGGACTGATGACACGAGTGAATTTTATGCCTTGCATCCTTGGGACAATAGAAGTGTCTTGGTCTAAACAGGTTGAAGTTTACCTAACAGGTTACCTAACTTGAAAACAAATGCCAGATAGCTACTTAAGCATGAATGCGCTCTAGAGATTATCTGTTCCAGTCTCTCTGCAGATCATGTGCTGAGCAAAAATGACAGCTAGCTTTTCGATTCCCCTTCCTTCTGGCATAACCTGTAACTGCTGTGCAACACAAAGTGTTCTGCTACTACAGTGCTGCATACAAGAGGGGTAGTGATACCAAATTTCAGGCCTGCAACTTATACTGAACTCCTGCCATCACTAAGTCTAACAACCAAAGAAGTGTTCAACGATTCATTGAAAATGATATTTACTGACTGGTATGCTGACCACATCACAAAGCAGTTAAAGAAAGGAAAAACATCTGAAGAAATCAATATTGATTTATCCATGTTCTACCAAAAAATCAAATGTGCTCAGCGTTTGTTGGGAGTGCAGTTGCAAAAGCAATTTGATCACATAAAGGGAGTGTTTTAAGAAATTCATTTCAGCAGAGTTTAAAGAAGCTGTCAAAAGTGACTCAGTCAGTATTACTCCGTGCACATACTACCTATTGCAATGAATCCTCCCACACCAGTGGGAATTAGGAGTAACTCCATCAAATTCCAAATATGACTGTGTGGGTCAAATTGAGCTTGCCTTTTCCCTGTGAGTGGTCTTACTGCAATAACAGCCATTTCAGCGCTTACACACCAGGGATCCAATCTTCAAACGGGGGAGCCAAAAAAGTAGGATTATCAATCCATAGTTAGGCATCTGAAAAAGAATAAAATTGCTTGATTTTTATAGGGATTCAGCACTTGCAACTCCCACTCATTTTAGGGGCATTGGTGGGTACTTGTCAGCTCTGAAAATCAAGCCACTTTTGCTTAGGTTACTATGGTTTTAAGTATGGATTTATTTAACGTTTCTAATATTAAGCTGCGAAGTTGGAAGGTTTTGAACATAAGTCCTTCTTTAGTCACCTTATAACCATTGTAAGCATCTGTATATTGATTCAGTTACCTGCAGTAAGCAGGGATCTTAGTACTCAAGTCCAAAAATTGGGCCTCAAATACTTAAAAAGCAAACTTGATTTGGCCTTTTATGTTTTAATGCAGTAATAAGGTAACTGATAGAGGCTATGCCATTTCAGAGAGAAACAGCTAAGCCACTGCACTAGAAATTTCCTTCCTAATTTATTTAAAGAGAGAAATGATCTTATGAGATGTTTATTCCAGTATTTTAAAAGAGTTTATTGAAAATTGAAAGGCTGTGCTGCTCTTTGGCTTTTATGTTGGCAGTTTATTTTAATTGGATACAAATCCATTAACTAACAAGGGAATTGAGAACATAATGTATGTCCAATGTGCGTTGATTTTAAACATCTGTTTGTGGTTGTTTTATGGTGTTTCAGTGAAAGGCTGTGTGGTTTTGTGGAAACAACACATTCCGTTTATAAACTGCCTTCATATTTTATTTGTAGTTGAAATGATCAAAGGCCCTGATTCTGCAATGTGATGCTCCTGGGAGAACCATAGTTGACTTCTGTGGGGTTCCACTGGCACAGGGGTCTATGCACATGCATCACATCGCAGGGTGAAGACCTAAGTTCGCTCATACTACGCAATGTTGAAATAATGAATTTCTAACAACTTATTTATCAATGTATTGAAAGTGTTTTTTGGTGCCAATTATATACAGTGTTTAAATGAAGTACATTTCACCCATTTTTCAAATGAACCTGTCACAACCCAATGGCCCCCTTCCTCAGGGGGTCCCTTGGGGCGGCAGATTGGCATTGTATGTTGCTAACGCTGTTGCAGGCATTGCAAGGCATTTTGGAAAGGGTTAAAGGTGTGAGTGTGAAGTGAAACATTCCTTTGCAGGTTGCGAGAGGCCGAAGGGGGAGGAAGAGAGAGACAGGAATAGGTTAAGTCGACGCTCCAGCTAGGTCCGAAGATAAGACACTGACTCCAGCTCAAGGCCACTGCACACAACTGACTCTTGGCTGCCTGCCAAGAAAGACAGGGGCCTGGATTTCAACCCAACCAGCCGTGAGAAAGGAGGATTCAGCTGAACAGAACTGCAGGGGCTGCAAAAACTAGTGAGACAGTGAAGGCCAGCAAGGGGGAAAACAACGGTTTTTGTGTCCCTGAATCCGGTGTGTTTTGGGCAAGCTGAGGAAGCCAAGGAAGGCCAGTTTAGACTGGTACAAAGAGCACGGGGGACAGAGGTCCCTGAACGAGATGCCCCCTAGAGAACCCAGGACTTAAAACCCTCCCGGGAGCTGAAACAAATCGGAGATCAACAGCGGACCCTGGACGACCTGTGCACAAGACAGAACTCTTGTCCTCCCTTCCCCCCTCTTCTTTTTACGTTACACCCAGGTTTGGGGCAGGTTGGTAACATAAATCTATCACAAACCCATACGGTGAAGAAGAAGTTACTCACCTTGTAAAATAACAATGTTTTTTCAAGATGTTTGTCCCTATGGGTGTGCTTGCATCCCTGCACTACTTCAGTAGCAGTGTCTGTTAGGCCTGCACATGCGCTGTCTCTTGTCATGCTGCACCACAAGGCTAATGTGTGCAGGCCAACCCCTCTCAGTTCCTTCTCTACTGCAAAGTCATAGACAAGAACTCCAAAGTAGAGGGAAGGAGGGTGGGTTGTGGAACACCTATACAGACACACATCTCAAAGAACCATCATTACAGCACAAGGTGAATAAATTCTTCTTCTACAAGGGGAGTCCTCATGGGTGCTCCCCTGTAGGTGACTCCTGAGCAGTATCCCTTCAGGAGGTCTGGGACTTTAGATTTGGGTCAATTATAGATGACAGCACCATGGAGCTGAAGATGGCCTTGGAGGTGGCACCCCCCAATGATCGCATAGTGTTCTGGAAAATTGTGGACTGATGCCATGTCATCCCTCTACAGATCTCTGAGATAGGGGCATTCCTGAAGGAGGCAATGGAAGAAGAGCTCAGTCTTGTGGCATATATACAAGTAGAGTCAGGAGGGGTCATGCTGCAAACTTGGTAATATTGTCTGATGCAATTTGAGACCCACTTGGAGAGCCTTTGGACTGATATTGCTCAGCCTTTGGATCTTTCCACAATGGAAAGGAAAAGTCTAGGGGACTTCCTGAAGCCCTTTGTCCAGTCCATATTGAAGGTCAGGGTTCTCCTGACATCTAGGGTATGTAATATAGCCTTCCCTGTTGTATTGATGAGGCTTGGGGTAGAAGATTGGAAGGTGAATCAACTGATTCATGTGAAATGGAGAGGTTACCTTAGGCATGAATTTTGGATGTGGCCTGAGCATAACTTTGTCTGGAAAAAATACCGTATAGGGGGGATGTGCCAACGGAGCTGTTATCTTTCCTATTCTCCTGGCCAAGGTAATTGCTATCAGGAAGATTGTTTTCGTTGATAGGTATATCAGCAAACAGTCAGTCCTTTCAGTACCAGGTTTAGGTCCCACATAGGGGTAGGAAGTTAAGGTTGAGGGGAAAGGTTTATTATACCCCTGAGGAATCTTTTAGTAGTTGGGTGTGACAGGACTGAGTACCCTTCTACAGGTTGGCGGAAAGCTGTTATAGCTCATAGGTGAACCCTAAGAGAGCTTAGAGATAGTCCTGACCATTTTATTGTCAAAGCATAGTCTAGGGTATGCAGAAGAATCGTGGATGTTGGGATGATTCACTGGGATGTGCATCAAATCTGAAACCTGGACTATTTCTGCAGGTGAGGACATCCTGTTGAGGACTTCCTACTGTGTAATAGTACCTCTTGTACCTCCCTTGAACAGGAGCTTTCTAGGTGTTGGAACCAAGCAGAAACCATGCCTTGAGGCAGAGAATCCCCAAGTTCAGATGTAGGATACGTCCTCCATTCTGTGAGAGGAGGTGCAGGATGGCCAGGAGAGGGATCAATGGGCACATCATGAGCTGTGCCAGGTAAGGTACCAGATCTGTCTTGGTCAAGTAGGAGCAATCAAAATGACATGATCTCATCCCTTTTTATTTTCAGCAGGACTTTTGACAATAGGGAAAATGGAGGCAAGGAGTAGAGAAAGTCTTTGTTCCGAGGAGGAGGAAAGCATCGTCCAGGGTTGTCCCATCTCCACTCTTGAGCAGTAGCATGGACATTGCTTGTCCAGGTGAGTAGCAAAGAGGTCTGTGGATGGTGTCCCCCATCATCTGAATAGGTTGTAAGGCACTGTTGGGTGTATCTCTTACTCATGGTCGAGTGGCAATTTGTGACTGAGACTGTCCTCTATCAAGTTTTGTGTGCTCGGGTGGTAAGCTGTAGACAGTGTAATGTTGTGGGAGATGCATCAATGCCATAGTCTCATTGCTTCTGCACACAGGGAGGGCAACCTGACTCCCCCTGCTGATCGATATAATACATACAGGCTATGCTGTATGCCAGAATCTTTGTGTGTGATTTTGTGATCAGAGGAAGAAAATGGGTGCAGTCATTCCTGGTTACTCTTAATTTGAGGAGATTGCTGTGAAGGGATATCTCTGCAGGTGACCATTTGCCTTGTGTCATGATGCTGTTTAGATGTGTGCCCCACACTACGAGTGATGCATGGGTAGTGAGGAGCAATGATGGTGATATTTGCGAGAAGGGGACCCCTTTGCAAAAGTTGGCTTGGTCCTTCCACCAGTTGAAGGAGGTTTTGATCCTGGTGGGTGGTGATTTGCGTTGAGATGAGAGGGCATTGGCCTGTAACAAATTGAGGTCGGCCCCTATAAATTCCAGGCATTGCACTGAATTGAAGGTTGACTTCTGGGTATTGATCTGTAGACATAGTTCTGTAAACAAGTATATCATAGCTTCGGTGACTTGGTGAGCCTCTCGGAGAGATCAGGCTCTGAGGAGACAATCATCCAGGTAAGGGTAGATCTTTATCCCTTGAGAATGTAAATGAGTGGCCACCACTGAGAGAACCTTGGAAAATACTCTCAGAACTGATGATACTCTGTACCGGTAGTGGTCATGTCCCAGAGTGAATGTGAGGAATCATCTGTGAGCTGGTACGATTGAGATATGAAAATAAGTGTCCTGGAGGTCAAGGGCTGAAAACCAGTCTCTATGTTCCAAAGTTGGAATGATCATTAATAAGATGACCATCTTGAATTTTTGTGCCTTGACAAACTTGTTGAGAACTCTGAGGTCTAGTGTTGGTCTCAAATCTCCCTTTCTTTTGGGTATTAGGAAATAATGAGAGTAGAACCCTTTGTCTCATTGAGGTACTGGTTCTATGACTCCTAACTGAAGGAGGCGATCTATATCCAGTCATAGTAAACTTTTGTGAGAAGGGTCCCTGAAGAGGGATAGGGAAAGGTGTTGTGGAGGAGATAGGGAGGTAAAATGGATGTAGTATGCAGTTCAAATGATCTCTAAGACCCATTATTCCAATGTTATGTGTTCCCAGGCACTGCAGAATGCCACAAATCAATGACCAAATGGGTGAGGAATGATGGTTGGCTGTGCCAGTCAGGGGGAGTGGTCTAATGGCACCTCGATGTGCCCATCAAAAGTGGTACTTAGATGTAGGGGGCTGGGACAAAGATTGAGGGCCAGATGGTTTGCTTTAAGGAATTTCCCTTTCTTTCTTTGTGGCTCATAGTGGCGCTGAGGCTTGATACTGAGGCACATGTGGTCTATGCTGGGATTGGGGACTAAATCATCGGTGACTGTAGGATAGCCCTGGAGTCCTTCAAGGTGTGAAGGGATGCATCAGTTTTCTTGGTGAAGAGCTTCATGCCTCAAATGGAAGGTCCTCAACCATGGACTATACCTCTTTTAGGAAGCCCAACGAGTGGACCCATGATGCTCATTGCATCACAATAGCCATGGAGAAGGACTTAGCTGCTGTGTTCGCTGTGTCGAGGGCAGTCTGAAGTGATGTCTTTGCCACTAATTGACCCTCCTGGATAATGGCCTTACACGAGTCACAATGTGCTTCTGGCATTTTTTCAATAAAGTCATTCAGTTTTGACTAATTTATATAATCATATTTCACCATGAGAGCCTGATAATTGGTGATGCGGAATTGTAGAGTGGCTGAAGAGTATGCTTTTCTACCAAAAAGGTCAAAATGCTTCTAATTCCTATCATAGAGAGTAGCCCTTGACTGGTGTTGTCAGCTGCAGGAGTTGACGGCATCCACCACAATGGAGTTGGATGGTGTATGGGAAAATAGGAATTCAGATTCGTTGGCAGGGACATAGTGGTCTAATTTGTTGTCCTGCTAGTTGTAGGTTGGTGCCACTGAGGTTCAGGTTTGCCACGCTGTCTTTAGCGGGTCTAAAATGGCCTCATTAATCGGGAGGGCGATCTTTGATGAGGACAAAGAGTAGAGGATGTCAAGGAATTGATGGTATCTGGAGGGTATCTGGCACTGTCTTTGCCAGCTCCTGGAAGGGATGGAAGTCGTCTGCCAAAGATGGTGGCAGAGGCATGACAACTTCGTCCAGAGAGGAAGAAGATATAGTCCTCAGTGTTATTTCCTCCTTGGTACCAGTTTCCTGTTTCTCTATTTCTTGAGGTGATTCTGAAGCCTTGGATGCTGCAGCCGAGGGGATTTGCCCCCAGGGCTCCTAGGTGAGGCTCAAAGCCCGAGAGGCTTGCTGGCAGTGCACTGCCCAAGGGTCCAATGTGACCACTGGGGTTGTGGTGGTATAGGGCCTGGTGGTGGCACCCATGGGTGGCCATACCAAGATGATGGTGCGGAGGCCATCTGTGGCTGTATCCTTCGGCTCTCTTGGTAATAAGCACCATATGGAGCTTGGGAGGAGTACTGTGACACTCCCTCCTTTGGCTCATCGTCTGAATGCTCACTAGAGAGCAGAGGGACATGGCATGGCAGTGGGGATATTTCCGATGCTTGAGGCTCAGTGCTGAGGTTCTGGTTCTGAGAAGTAGAGATTCTGGTGCATCTGGCATACGGAGATCTCTGGAGTGGTGGGATTCTGATGTTAATGATCATCCCAGTGGCAGTAGTGGTGCTGGCGGGGATGGGGACCTTTCCCACACTGGTCATTACGCTGCCAGGTGAGGCCTCAACAGCGGTACAGATGTAGGATCGCATACCAGTTTCTTCTTAGAGAAGTGGTTGCTACTGTCTTTGTCCCTCGGTGCCATTGACTCAGTGCTCATGCCCCTCGGGTCCATAGGCTTTTCAGTTCTGTAGGGTACCTGCTACTGAGAATTGCCATGAGCCGTGGGTACCAGATTGAGATGGTCTCGGTGTCAGTGGTACCGAGGATACTGAGCATGCCAGTTAACAACTATGGCTACCTTGGAGCTCACTATGGGGACTTCCCACTCCCTTTTTCAATGATTTCTTAGAAGGGTCCTTGGCTTGTTTCTTCAATAAACTGCCTTTAGTTGTTGAGGGCTGTGGGGAAGACTCACGTCTGCCAGGTGATTCGTTGAACGGGTCCAGAGAGGATTTGAGAGTGGCCTCCATGAAGACAATCTTCTCTTGAACTCCCTATCCTTATGAAACCAGGGACTGAATTGCAGGCAAAGACCACCCTTTTGTGGAATGTGGCCTTCCCTGAAGCAGCGAATAGCGAAAGCCCTTGGAGTGCTTGTCTGAGACAGGGATTACCTCTTTGCAAGAGAGGCACTTTCTGAAGCCCGGTGAGCCAGGCATACCCCGTTGGGGGAGGGGTCCTAAACGAGGAAAAAGGTGGGAAAGAAACTAAATCTTCTTTTTTTTCTTTTTGAAAGGGTAAAAGAAGAAAAGAAGAAGATGAAACTACAGCTAGAACTACAACTAAGAACTAGGAGGGTAACTAACTATAGAAATGCAGATTAAAGTGATGGTACTAACTGACTGTGAATAGCTCCGTCTTTAGGTTGAGAAGGAACTGAGGGGGGTTAGCCTGTGGACACTGGCTAGCCTCCTGGTGCAGCACAAGGAGAGACAGTACATGTGCGGGCCTAATGGACATTGCTACCAAAATTCTCTGATAAGCAATGCAGGGACACAAGCACACCTATAGTGGAGCACCCTAAGGACACTAATCAAACAAGAAATATAATTTACAGTGCTAGTCTCAATTTTTTGCAATAGTTTAGAGAAATGGCAGAATTCAAAATGTTAGAATGCCCTTTTAAAAAGTAGATGACTTTTCCCTCCAAACATAGTTCAATTACCTATCATATCTAAATTAAACTGATCCCTTCTTACATATCAAGAAATCTGCCCAGTTCAGTTATAAAAGATTTTTGAAGAACAGTTATTGGCTAGGAAACTCAATTCAACTACTATATTCCCTTTATAGTCATATTAGAAACCCAGATACACAATCCATCCATATCTGCCACAGATAACGATTAAAAAATAATGGATATGGAGAGAAAAAATGAATATTAATAATTATGATTCATTGGCCCTTTTGACAAGGTGTATGGATGCTCTGCCATGTAAGGGGTTGTCAAGGTTCCTTCCCCACTCTGAACTCTAGGGCACAGATGTGGGGACCTGCATGAAAGACCCCCTAAGCTTATTCTTACCAGCTTAGGTTAAACGCTGCCACCACCGAAGTGTTACACAAAGAACAGGGGAAGTGCCCACTTGGAAACGTCTCCCCCCTAGAATATCCCCCCAAGCACTACACCCTCTTTCCTGGGGAAGGCTTGATAAAAATCCTCACCAATTTGCCTAGGTGAACACAGACCCAAACCCTTGGATCTTAAGAACAATGAAAAAACAATCAGGTTCTTAAAAGAAGAATTTTAATTAAAGAAAAAAGTAAAAGAATCACCTCTGTAAAATCAGGATGGTAAATACCTTACAGGGTAATCAGATTCAAAACATAGAGAATCCCTCTAGGCAAAACCTTAAGTTACAAAAAGACACAAAAACAGGAATATACATTCCATTCAGCACAACTTATTTTATCAGCCATTTTAACAAAACAGAATCTAACGCATATCCAACTAGATTGCTTACTAACTCTTTACAGGAGTTCTGACCTGCATTCCTGCTCTGGTCCCGGCAAAAGCAACACACAGACAGAGAGAACCTTTTTTTCTCCCCCCAGACCAGCTTTGAAAGTATCTCGTCTCCTCATTGGTCATTTTGGTCAGGTGCCAGCGAGGTTATCTTAGCTTCTTAACCATTTACAGGTGAAAGGGTTTTTCCTCTGGCCAGGAGGGATTTAAAGGTGTTTACCCTTCCCTTTATATTTATGACACGGTGTCATAAATATAAAGGGAAGGGTAAACCCCTTTGAAATCCCTCCTGGCCAGGGGAAAGCTCCTCTCACCTGTAAAGGGTTAAGAAGCTAAAGGTAACCTCGCTGGCACCTGACCAAAATGACCAATGAGGAGACAAGATACTTTCAAAAGCTGGGAGGAGGGAGAGAAACAAAGGGTCTGGGTCTGTCTGTAGTCGTCTTGGCCAGGGACAGAACAGGAATGGAGTCTTAGAACTTTTAGTAAGTAATCTAGCTAGGTATGTGTTAGATTATGATTTCTTTAAATGGCTGAGAAAAGAATTGTGCTGAATAGAATAACTATTTCTGTCTGTGTATCTTTTTTGTAACTTAAGGTTTTGCCTAGAGGGGTTCTCTATGTTTTTGAATGTAATTACCCTGTAAGATATCTACCATCCTGATTTTACAGGGGGGATTTCTTTATTTCTATTTACTTCTATTTTTTATTAAAAGTCTTCTTGTAAAACACTGAATGCTTTTTCATTATTTTCAGATCCAAGGGTCTGGGTCTGTAGTCACCTAGGCAAATTGGTGAGGCTTTTTACCAAACCTTGTCCAGGAAGTGGGGTGCAAGGTTGTGGGAAGTATTTTGGGGGGAAGGACGCGTCCAAACAGCTCTTCCCCAGTAACCAGTATTAGTTTGGTGGTGGTAGCGGCCAGTCCAAGGATAACGGGGGTAATATTTTGTACCTTGGGGAAGTTTTGACCTAAGCTGGTAAAGATAAGCTTAGGAGGTTTTTCATGCAGGTCCCCACATCTGTACCCTAGAGTTCAGAGTGGGGGAGGAACCTTGACACACGGGTTACCCAGTTTCTGCATATCACATGGCTGATCTGGGACAATGTTATAAAAGGAAAGGAGAATGTGGTGACAAAGAGACTGTCTGTGGGGAAAGGTGTGTACACTCCCCAAAGGTGTGTACACTCCCCAGCTGGCTGAAGCGGGTAAGGACTTTGGTGTCAATTACTGCATAGTTTAAATTGATTTGTCCTGGTTTTGAGTTTTTGTGTTTGGAAATCAAGCAAGTCATGACAAAAAGGATGTGAAGTAACCTGTCACTAAGATTTCTATTTTTCCCTCCCTGGCTGGTAAATCTGTATATTGGTTTATGAAACTTGTTTTACTGGCACTGTCAGGTGTTTGTCATTAGGGCTTTCTGGATATATGGAAGGGGAAGAAAAAGGCAAAAAACCAAAAGGAAGGCTTATAAAAGAGTTACTAAAACAAGAGATGATGAGAACTGGCCAGCAAAGGAAAAATGAAATCCTTCCCAACACTATGCAGTTTCTGCTTTTCTATCAAAACCCTTTTAGAAATTGTTAGACAAGTTCTGTTCAGAAGTTTCCTCCTTTTTTTTCTGCATGTACATTCTATAAACCTAATGCAGCATGTCGTAAGAAGCACATGAGATGCTGCACGTAAGACCTTACCCAAAACCCGCTGAAGTCAATGGGAGTCAACGGACTTTGGATCAGTTCCAAAGTTTCTGTACTGTGACAGAAAGCAAATTTCTGAGTTCTTGTCAGTGATTTCCATATAGACATAACTAAGCCTATGTTTTAGTCCTGGGTATTTTTAGTAAAAGTCATGGAGAGGTCACGGGCAGTAAACAAAAATATTAGAATGGCCTTTGAAAATGTAGATGAGCTCTCCATGACTTGTACTATATACCCTTAACTAACACTTGGGCCGGGGAGGTGCGGGTGCTCAGAGTGGAGCGGTCCAGGGGTGCTGTGTGTGCTGGGAGGATGGCCCAGGACCCCCGCTGGTGCTGTGGGGAGGCGGGCAGTGGCCTGGGACCCCCACTGGTGCTGGAGGGGAGGGTTGACGAGGCTGGCAGGCTCCCTACCCAGCTCCGCACAGCTCCCTGGAAGTGACCAACATGTCCCTACAGCTCCTTGGGGGAGGAAAGGCCAGGGGGGCTCCGCACACTGCCCTCACCATAAGCTCTGGCTCCACAGCTCCCATTGGCTGGGAACTGCAGCCAATGGGAGTTGTGGGGGTGGTGCCTGCAGGCAAGCGCAGCATACAGAGCCCTCTGGCCCCTCTGTCTAGGAGCTGCAGGGGCATGCTACCCGCTTCCAGGGAGGCCCCCTGAGGTAAGCACTGCCCTGCCCCCCAACCCACTGCCCCAGCCTTGAGCCCCTCCCACACCCAAACTGCTGCTGGAGGGCCCCCCAGTGGTGGCCTGAAACTGCCCCAGCAGTGGCCAGTGCGGCTGGCCCAAGTGCTGCTTGATATGCTTGGACAGTCCCAGAGCCATCCACACCAGCTGCTGCAGAAGTCACAGAGGTCCCGGAATCCATGATTTCCGTGACCTCTGTGACAGACATGCAGCCTTAGACATAACCTCTTTTATTTTATTTTTTGTGCTCTAATATTGCTTAGACAGAGTGGAGTAAATCTGATGGAGATGGTATTATTTAATTTGTTGCCATTCTGTTGTTGCTCTAGCTAAGACATTGACTTTTAAAATTTCCAGTCATTATTTTCCTGGCAAAATCATATGTGTTGGAATTATGAACCTATAAAGCATTACCATATTCTTCTTGACAAAACACTGTGACACTATTTGCCATTTTGTAGCTTTTCTCTGACACCTCTCTCATCCCTATCTGGTAAGAACATTCTACCTTGTTTGCAGCCTAAAGCTTAATAACAATACAGAATGCAGCATCATTTGCAAAGCAAACATCCAAAGGAGAAAATGGAATAAGAAAAAAATCACAAAAAAAGAAATGAGCAAGAAGAGGAATGGAATGTCACTTTCTTTCATACTTCAGACTTATATCTGAGCTGAGGAAAATACTCCCATAAGCCAAGGCTGAATAGAAATGCATTGTAAGAGACTCTCTGAAGAGGCATTTAGATAGCGACTAAGATAAATGCAAACAAATCAAATTGCAAAGCAATATTTTCAATTTTTTAGGAAAACACAGCCATAAGTTTTCCTTTTAGCTTTCATCAAATATTAACCATAGGCCATCTGCAGCTGGAGACCTACTGTAGCTGAGTCTTTAATGGCAATTTAAAACAGCTTTATATTGTACACAACTGTATTCTTGGATCTATAACTTTTATTGAGCCAAGTGTTTAAAGAGGTCTCAATGAGGCACTAGTGTTGTGCCTGCAATCAACTGTTGGTGCAGTTAATTGTGGGTGCACCTGAGAGCAGTTAGTTGTCAGGCCAAAGATTAACTGGACCCGCAATTGACAGCAGTGTATAAAGATCTTACAAATGTAAGATCAAGGATTGTTCTTCAAATTTGCCCCAGTCACTATAGTTTGTTTTATATATTTATATGGTCATCATCGCTGTAGTATCTGAGCATGTCATAATTGTTGGGTGGTGCCAAATTATTATTGTGAATTGCTGTGATTGATATGAATGAATGTGGTGAACATGAGTTTGGTATGGCTTGATATGTTTGAATTTGCTAGAGGATTCTGGGAACAGGGTTCTCTTAGCATCATACAGTTTGTATGGAAATTTATTGCAAGTGCTGAAACCGCACTTGAATGGTTAATCAAAGGTTCTATCTGTGTGTATGCGTGTGTCTGTGTGTGTGTGTGTCTTAGTTAAAACTTTGGTCAGCTGACAGCCAGCTCACAAAAGTAAAGAAAATGCAGAAGACACGCGATCAGTGAGCTTGGTACAGAATGACCCAGGTCAAAATAAGCCTTTAGGGAAACACCATACTAAGAACTTAAGTGAATGACTAATGAGAGGATAAACCTCAACTGATCTTTGGTCTCCATCCATTTTGCAGCCCCCTTCTAAAATATTAATTAGAAAAACCAGTAATGGAATGCTCACAGGACATATTTCTGAGACATGTGACTCCTTTGAGAACAAGAGGTATAAATGCTAAGCAGAGTTAGTCAGTTAGTTAACATCTGAAGAGATCTGTGATGCTGTAAGATAGAGGGCCTCAGGTTAACCAAGACCCTGCTTCAGGGGACATTTGACAGACCAAGTACTTGAGAGGGGAAGAGAAGAGAAGAAAAGAAGTCTCCATCTAGGACTGGTAGCTATACCTGCTTTGTTTGCTAATCAGGATACTGTGTAAGGCCAACATAGTTACTGGAGGTTTATGCTTGGGGAATTGAGGCTTATTAGGGAGATGTATTATATAAACTTTTAGTGCTTGTGTGATTCTTTCTCAAATAAACTGCTGTGCATTGAGCAAATTGAATCCTAATTTTCACTGGTACCAGTAAAAATCTGCCCAGCTGTGGGCAGATCTGTTTCAACAAATAATCACTGATGAATTTTATCTGCACAACCACCCATGAGCTACAGAAGTATTATCAGTCACATTTTTCTGATCGAGAAACTGAGGCAATATGATTGAAGAGTTGGCCAAGGTCCATAGTACGCCCACACCTTGAATACTGTGTGCAGTGCTGGTGGCCCCATATCAGAAAAATATATATTAGAATTGGAAAAGGTGCAGAGAAGGGCAACAAAATTATTAGGGCTATGGAACAGCGTCCATGTGAGGAGAGATTAAAAGGACTGGGAGTGTTCATCTTAAAGAAGAGATGGCTAAAGGGGGATATGATAGAGTTCTATAAACTCAGGAATAGCATGGAGAAAGTGAATAGGAAAGTGTGAGTTACCCCTTCACATAACACAAGAATCAGGGGTCATCTGATGAAATTACTAGGCAGCAAGTTTAAAGCAAAGAAAAATCTACATTTTCATGCAGTGCACAACCTGTGGAACTTATTGCAATGTGATATTTTAAGGCCAGAAGTATAACTGGGTTCAGAAAATAATTAGATAAGTTTATGGAGAAAATGTCCATCAATGGCTATTAGCCAAGATGGTCATGGATGTAACCCGATGCGCTGGGTCAGGGCCAGCCTTACCATGAGGCAAACTGAGGCAGCCACCTCAAGTGCCAGACTGTGGGGGGGTGCCACTAGGACCCAGAGTGGAGAAAATTGTGACTGCTGCTGGTGCATATGTATTCTCTTTGCTCTAGATACACAGAGATGGACAAGTGCTATGCTTGAGGAAGGAGGGCACAAGAGACATAACAGGCAGGCAGTGGAAAAGGTGAGAGGGAACAACAGAAAACAGCAGGCTCTGCAGGGAGAGACAGGAGGAGAGCCTCTTATGTACCTCTTTAGCACCCCCAGGAGTCTGGACTGATTAACACCAGCATCTCAGGGAGCTTCCTGTTTCCTGCTGCTTCCCTGAACCCACTTGAGGAGAACAGGCAGTCAACTGAAGGAGTAGGAGCCAGTTAGGCCCTTAGACGCTGATATCTTCCCTCACTCATGCCCTGCTACCAGCCTGCTCATTTGTCCCCTTCAACTGAGTGTTGAGAGCCACTATAGCTGGCATAGAACAGCAGTCATGAGTGAAAGAAGAAAATGCCCCTCTGGGGCAGCGTTCAGAAAAAGAAAGAAAGCAAAGGAAGCTTTCCTATCTAAGCAGGAAGAAGCTCTCCCGTGATACATAGACACAAATGTTCACAGTGAGCCTTCCAGCCCCAGTGAGGATGTGAGTAGTGAGGAGATGCCTGATCTTCTAGTTAGTCAGAGTGCAGAAGACCTGGAAGCTACTGCAGCATCCATATCTCCATCTCAAATGGATGTAACCATGCACATTCCTGAAGAAAAGTGTAGATCAGAGAAGAGTGTGGTAGAGGTACAAGAAACAGCTCTTGCTGAGTTTAGTTCCTTAAGTCGAGATGATCCAGAACTGTGGACCCACTTGAGCAGTAGCCTGAGGGTCTTCCTTGTACTGCATAAGCCACAGCAAGTGAAAAACATCGTGTTCTCCAAAGACAATGAAAATAGAAGTTTCCATCCAACACATTACTGGAGTGAAATCCTCAATGATGACAAAGTGGAGAGGCCATGGCTTATGTCCTCAAAGACTCAGAATGCTGCATACTGTTTTTGTTGCAAACTCTTCCAGTCTAATGTTCCAGCCACATTGGGTTCTACAGGAACAAAGGACTGGAAAAATCTGGCTAAAAATCTGGCATGCCATGAGAAGGCAGCAAATCACCAGAGAGCATTCCATAGATGGAAAGAGCTTGAGATGAGACTAATGTTAAAGGCCACCATAGATGATCAGCATCAAGAGAAGATTGCATCAGAGTCTCTTTACTGGCAAAATGTTCTGAAAAGGTTCATTGCCATTGTGAGAATGCTTGCTACCCAAAACCTAGCACTGCATGCCACTTCAGATCAGCTGAATGTGCCAAACAATGGAAACCTCCTTAAAATTGTGGAGCTGATGGCGGAGTTTGATGCTGTACTCCAGGAGCATCTAAGAAGGGTCACCACCCAAGAAATGTACGCACACCACTACCTTGGAAAAACAGTTCAAAATGAGATCATACAGTTACTGGCAACAAACGCCAAACAGAAGATTGTGGCAGATCTGAAGTCAGCAAGATAATACTCTGTTATTCTGGACTGCACACCTGACATCAGCATATGGAACAAATGATTTTAATGGTGCGTTTTGTAACAACAACAGAACCTAGTGAAAATGTCCCTGCAATGGTGACTGTCAGAGAGCATTTTCTAGAATTTATTGACATTGATGATACTACATGAGCTGGTATGACAAATGTGCTTCTTAAAAAGCTGGGAGATACAGTAATTGCGATAGCTGATATGAGATGTCAGGGCTACGATAATAGTGCCAACATGAGAGGAAAGAACAGAGGAGTGCAGAGACAGATCCATGAGTTAAACCCTCAAGCTTTTTTTTGGCCCGTGCAGTTCTCATTCATTGAACTTGGTGGTCAGTGATGCAGCATCAGCTTCTGGTGAGGCTGCTGAATTTTTTAATGTAATTCAAAGCATCTATGTATTTTTCTCTGCATCAACTCATCGATGGCAAATTTTGAAGCAACATCTGGGAACATCCTCTCTGACACTGAAACTACTGAGTGCCACATGATGGGAAAGTCAAGTGGAGGAGATAAAGCCTATCAAACCCCAAATTGGGAAGATCGAGGATGCCATAGTTGCCATTATGGAGGATAATGTTATGACAGGAACTATTCATGGGAGAACAGTGGCAGAGGGAAATGGAATCACCAGAAACATACATAACTTCAAATTTCTGTGTGGCTTAGTGTTGGGGCATGACATACTGTTTGAAATAAATGTTGTAAGCAAGAGACTCTAAGGTGTTGACCTTGGTATATCTGGAGCAATGGAACAACTGGACAAAGCAAAGTCATACCTACAGTCTTACTGGTCAGATGAGGGATTTCAAAATGTTCTGAAGCGTGCACAGAAGTTGGCAGAGGAACTTCACACTGAAACTATTTTCCCACCCATTCAGGAAAACAAAAGTCACCGAAGAAGAAGACATTTTGATTACGAGGCACTGGATAATCCCATGAGATCCCAAGCAACAATTCAAAGTTGAATTCTTTAACCAGGTGCTAGATTGTGCAATACAGTCAGTTGAAGAATGTTTCATGCAGCAGTATATTTGGGATGTCGTATGATATTCCAAAACTCCTCATTATACCTGAAGAAGACCTATACCAGCAATGCAGGGCACTAGAGACAGTGTTGACACATGATGACATTCGTGATATTGATGCGAATGATTTAGGTGATGAACTGAAAGCCCTTTCAAGACACATTTCAACAGGATCAACTCCAAAGGCTGTTCTGGAATATATGTGCACAGACAAGATGACCACCCTCTTTCCAAATGCTTTTGTTGCTCTGCGCGTACTTCTAACACTTCCTGTAACAGCTGCAAGTGGAGAAAGCAGCTTCTCCAAGCTGAAGTTAATAAAAACACATCTATGCTCCACAATGACACAGGAGAGGCTGGTCGGCCTTGCAACCATCTCAGTAGAGCATGACCTGGCCCAGACTGTGGACCGTCAGGAAGCAGTTCAGATCTTTGCAACCAGGAAGGCATGGAAAGCACAACTTTGATTATTCAAACAGATTAAAATGCCAATGTTTACGATGCAGACAAGAAAATTTATAGTTGCTGTTCAGGCATTTGAAAGTTAAGTGTTACTTAAAATTTTTGAACAAGGCATTTTAAGTTGTTAGTTCTCCTTTATTGGGGTAGGTAGCAGAGCAGTACCATGAGAGGAGTAGAACAGGAAGAAGGCAGAATCGAGACCTTTCAAAGTTTTGGCCCAAGCAAGGGGGAATGGGGGCATCATTTGAGCGCCCCGTCTCAGGTGCCAAAATGTTGTGGGCCAGCCCTGCTGTGGGTGTCCCTAAACCTCTGACTGCCAGAAAATGGGACTGGCTGAGAGGGGATGGGTCACTTGAAATTGATCCCTTGATACTGGGCTAGATTAACCATTGGTCTGACCCAATATGGTTGTTCTTATGTTTATATTCTCATGTCATGGAGGAAGCCTGAGACAGACCTGGGAATTGAGGTCTCTGGAAACTCCGATTCCATTGTCTTAAACACAAGTCCATCCATCCTTATAATTATTGCAGATTTACTAAAGACCCTGAGTGGGATTTTTACAAATTCTCTGTATTGGTCTAACTCTACTCTTATTAAAGTCAATGGGACCTTTGCTCTTCACTTCTACAGGTGCAGAGTTAGGCTACTGAGCACTTTTAAAAATAATCCCACCATCTCATTAATATTATAGCAGATTAATTAAACAGTTGTTCTCCTATTTTTAACTTTCAGTGAAGGTATGTGAGTAAAACATAAATTACTCTAAACCATTCATCAAATATATGAGAAAAATACAAAACCATATTTTAATATATTTTGAAGTTCATCACACTGCATAAAATAAACTTGCCAAGATTTGGAAAGACCCAGCCACCCAGCTGATGAAGGAACCACAGGACAGCTTGCTTTCATGCTCAGTCATAAAGGAGAAAAACACCCTTTTAAGAGATGGTAAACTAAGCTTATTTTCTCAGCTCTGGGAAACCTTGCAATATATTCTGTCATAGGCTACGCCCACACTACAAGCTAGGGGTGCGATTCCCCTGCTCATGTGTACATATTCACATGACATCTCGTCGAGCCAGTGTGAGCATAACCAGCAGGATTGCTGCGGAGCATGGGTAGTGGTGGTGCAGACAAGGCTGAACCATGCCACTTACGTACCCACCAGTTTCTGGGAGATTTGTATTGAGCACAGCTCAGCTGTGCCTCCGCTGTCACTGCCAGTGCTACCGTGGCTGCCTGTGCTCCCTTGATGAATGCTAGCACGAGTAGGAGTACGTGAGCAGGGGGCTGACATCTCTAGTTCAGAGTGTAGACATGACTTTAAAGGCCAGTACAGAAATATATTGTTACTCACCTATTCTCCAATGTCTCCATACCATAGCTCTATCACCTATTGATTTAGGGCTCTATGTTAGGATTTTCAAAGCGTCAAAGAAAGTTAGATGCCCAATGCCCATTGAAAGTTTGCAAATCTCAGCCATAAGAATCACAGCTGTGCCTCCAGAACTGTAGCTTCCATACCATGAAAGCCAGCTCTAAAGGCCAATAAGGATCTAGCTTTTTCATACTGCAGAATGAACTCCAGGATACAGAAAGTTTTTATTTGTTTGTTGGCATCTGCAACAAACAGACGACTTTAGATTTCATGTTTCTAAGTGTCAATCCCTGAATAGCTATTGACCTTGTCAATTACAGGGAATTTCAGTAAACACAGTAATTCTGAGTGTCCTCTTACCCTGTATAAGGAGCCAGGGTGGCTTCCCTCCGAACCAGAGGGTAAAGAGCCACCCTCTCAGCCTGAGTGGGCGGGGCCAGACCAAGCTTACGCCAATCCCCGGAAGGGGAGGGGTGGGACTGGAAGTACAAAGGGCGGGACCCTCTGCCCAGTGAGGAGAGCACCAGGGAGGGAGACAGACACAGGCTGCTCCCTCACGATCCTGCTGCCGACCCAGGAGGAACCTGACCGGGAGGAACCTGACCGGGAAGAAGGCCTGTAGCGACCAGGACTGCCAGCCGCTGAGTACCCGGAGGACCTGGAGGGGCCTGGCTGCAGCCAGGGCTGGCGTGAGTCCGACACAGAGGGGGAGCTGGAGCTGCCAGCGGCGGAATACCCGGACGAGCTGGAGGGACCGGAGAGACCCGCTTGAGAGACTGGGTAGGAAGTAGCCCAGGGGCAGAACTGCACCGTGTGGTGGGTGTATTTGGTCAGCGGGGCGCGGATGGGCCCCCGCTGACCCAGCGGCAGGACCTTCGCCTCCTGCCACTGTCAGGGCCATGGGCTGGAACGCAGTGAAGTTGGGTGGGCCTGCGTTCCCCTACCCCGGCCAACCTGCCTTGGGTAGCAAAACTGTGCGCTACCAATCCATACCGGCGCTCCCCTGCCGGAGGGGCGCGCTGCAGACTCGGGCCGGCGCTCCCCTGCCGGAGGGGCGCGCTGCAGACTCGGGCCGGCGCTCCCCTGCCGGAGGGGCGCGCTGCAGACTCGGGCCGGCGCTCCCCTGCCGGAGGGGCGCGCTGCAGACTCGGGCCGGCGCTCCCCTGCCGGAGGGGCGCGCTGCAGACTCGGGCCAGCGCTCCCCTGCCGGAGGGGCGCGCTGCAGACTCGGGCCGGCGCTCCCCTGCCGGAGGGCCGCGCTGCAGACTCGGGCCGGCGCTCCCCTGCCGGAGGGGCGCGCTGCAGACTTGGGCCGGCGCTCCCCTGCCGGAGGGCCGCGCTGCAGACTCGGGCCGGTGCTCCCCTGCCGGAGGGCCGCGCTGCAGACTCCGGCCAGCACACCTTTCCCGCTAACTCCCCAGCACCCGAAAGGTGTGACTAAGGCCTGCCAGTGGGACCATAGCTCTCCATCGCCCCTAGGGGCTTGGAGGACCGATTGAAACCTGTTACACCCTGTTACACCAGTTTTAAACTGGTAAGCCAGGCCCTTCCTGTTGCTATTTCAGGGTTAAAAAGTTAGGCTCTAGCATTTATTTTTTTTCTTTTGAGTAGTTTCCTTCTTTGATAAAAAGGAAACATTTTGTGTAACATTAACTTCCATTAATAGAAAAGAATGATTTGAGAAAGCCTATTAAGGGAACTGGCAGCTACTTGATGTTGAAAAGAAAGCAGAAGAACTACTGAAGCACTATATATATATATATTGTTCAATAAATATGCTGTTTCCAAAATGTCTCTGCTATTTACTTCATAACAAAAATAAAATGTACTTGTTTCTTGTAGCATTTAATTGCATATAATAGCATTACAATGGTAATGGTATGCAATAACAGTGCTGGTTCCAAAACAGCATGCTAGTGGCCAGAAACATTCAAACTTTGATCATTCTTAATATCAATAAATGGAATATGGAAACAGTAAATCTAAGCTGATAACCAACTTGTGCTACACTAACTTCTGTAAGATGCTTGTATTGAGCTACCCTCCCTTCATCTGTAGGAGGAAGCTCACTAAAGCAAGACACAATGTAAGGTAAAATTCACTGAAGAAAAATACTAGACAGTTGAGGAAAAACTCTACTCTCCTGCTTTAGTACATTTTTAAAATCTACATTTGCATTTTTGTTATAATACTTACAGAAAAGATTACAAATGACTGGAGCCACAGGGCTTTATTGCTGGCAATAACAACAATCCACTGTCCCTCTGGTATTAGCTTCCAGACATTGATGATCTTCACCTCTACTCTTTTCCATTACTTTGTTCAAGCCCTGGTGATTTTGTTAGCTTTCATGTTATTCCCTAGACACTGATTTTCCTCTAGCCCTTTGTTTTTCATTGCAAGTCTTGATAGTTTCTCTCACCCCCTTCCCCACCCCCCCGAAACTTCCAATATTTCTCAGGCCCCAGTATCCTAATTAAAACCAGGTATTGATGTACTACTTAGTTTGGTTAAGTAGTACATCAGTAAAATAGAAAGTAGGTTGGAGGGTGAAGTTTCACAGAGCATTCTGAGAAATTTAAACTCAGTGGTTTAAATTACTTTGCACATGATAACTTTGTACTATATCTAGTGTAGCTAAAATTCTGCTGTACCTAGACTCATCAATGTAATATTGATTTGAAAATTCACCATTGACAGCCAGAATTTGGCCAGTCTTGCAAATGGATACTTGAGGAGAAGAAGGGAGAGGGTAAAGGCACCAATTCCCCTCCTTTGTCCCCTTCTCAGGGGCAGCCAGAATCCTGTACCTTGAGCACATGGGGGAAGTATGAGCATAGCCAGTGACATGAAACATGTTCAAGAGCTGGCATGGGAACGGTGGGTGGGTAAGGGTCAGCTGTGGGAAAATTCATACTGACCTTGTTAGAGTGACCATTTTGGTGTGCACCTCCTCCAGCACCTTGGTGAGTGGAGCTACTCTGGTTAGATTGATCAGACAATTCCGTATTACTCAAAATAATACCTCTGCTATCTGCAAATACCAGTATGACCACAGGCTATTCAGTAGATGCTGGAAGTCTGAATTCCCATTCTGCTCCCTAGAGGAAAAGTCACCTGTTCTTGAACCCCGCACCCCACATCTCAACAGCAGATCACTTCCCCCTCCACAAGTTCATCTCCACTGACTAGTGCACTGTGTGGACAGAGCAATAGCTCCATTCATTCCCCATCTCTCTCCACCCACCTGAGCATGGAAGGAATAGCAGCCCCACTTAGCCTGTTCTCTATATTACCTACAGAAATACAGTAATCAGATCTTTCTGTTTAACAGGATGTTACCATATTACAGAGTAAGCATCATTACACTCCCTATCATATGTTGTTTCTAGTGATTTTTTGTTGTGGAGTAACATGTCTATATGCACATATTTAAGAGACCAGGCACGCCTATCAAATGTTAATGTGATTTGTTAATAATGTTTTGTTGTTTTTTTGGATTTTTTGGCAGATAAATGTCTGAATATTGAATAGAAGATGACAAAATATCTAGATATCTATCTGTCATCTGTCTGATTTGCTGGGTACATAATAGTAGTGAGTTAATTTTTCCATAACCGGAACCTCCCATATATTTTTGACCATGTCTCTCTGGTTGGGCTATTTTCCTTTTACCAATAGCTTGAACAACTACTATCCAATGAGACATTAATACTTCATTTCCTCTTGTGGGACCATTTCCACTAGGGAGATCTAGGAGGATTACCAAAGGATCATTTGTGTTATTTGGCTATGAATTGCATGCCATTTCTGTTTAATGACTGGAAATGTCCATCATATATGCATAAAATTTTCTTTTTTCACCAGTTTCTCTAATATTTATCCCCAATCAATCTATATGATTATTTACCTGACTGGCGTGATATACCATTGAAACAGTATCTTAAAAGACATTTTATTTTATTGTGCTATAGATTGAGGTTGCTATTCCTCTTTTCCAGATCAAACCCCATTCCTCCAGGTAGTTTGTCTATTCAGGCCCTTTTTAGTGCTATCATGTAGATTGCTCCTAAAAATCCTACCTACTGGAATATAAATAGTGAACTATTTGTGCATGATTTCATATAAGAGCCTTACTTATTAGTGATTTTGTTCTGTGATTCTGGAGGGGATGGGGAGTTGGGGCAGACAAAAAAACCCTACTGAACATGATTTCCTGTCTTATTTTTAATTTAGGTGTGCAGTGTTGTATTAGCTGCATGGGATAGAGGATATTAGAGAGACAAGGTGGGTGAGCTAATATCTATTATTGGACCCACTTCTGTTGGTGAGAGAAACAAGCTTTTGAGCTTCCACAGAGCTCTTCTTCAGATCTGGGACATGTACTCAGACTGTCACAGCTAAATACAAGGAGAAACATTGTTTAACATAAGTAGTTAACACACATTTCAAGAGAACTTTCAAGGTGAAGTGACCTGTTAACACCACTTCAGTCATAGAGGGGGGAAGGGGGAATAAAAACTGGGGGTAGTTTAAATGGGTTATAGATTGTTGTAATAAGCCATAGATCCAGCGTCTCCATTCAGTCCATGATTTTTTGTGTCTGGCAAAGTTATGAATTTAAGTTCCCAGGTTCATCACTGGAAGGTGTTGTGCAGGTTTCCTTTGAGGAAACCTTTGAGAGAGATCAGATATAGTGTGATTGTTACTGAAAAGTGTTCACCCACAGGTGACATGTTTTTTGGTTTTTATCATTTTTCTGTGTGAGTTCATTTGAGAATGTAGTGACTGTCTGGTTTCATCCACATAGTTGTTACTGGGGCACTTAGTGCACTGGATGAGGTACACCACGTGTTGTGATAGGTATGTGTAGGACCCAGGGATCTTGAATGGTGTCTTGTTGGGGGCGGGCGGTGTTGATCCTCAGAGTAATGGTGATATGTCTACAGGTTTTGCAGACAGCTGCAGCGGCACAGGAGCCAGCAAACCGAACTGTAAACAGGGGAGTTTGAGTGGGAGTTTGTAAGGGGAGTTTGTCTTGTGGTGCTTGTGTTTTGCTGTGGGGTGGTGTTTTGGTGTGGTTTCTGTTTCCCAGATTAACAGGATTTAGGTGGGAAGGCAATGACAGATACTGAGGTAGCAGTGGGACTGACCCATGTAGCGGAAGACACAATGAAGATGACTGGATGTGGAAGCTGTGGTATGTACATGATCCTGGAGGGGGCACCTGGTAAGAGTTTTGTCTGTATGAAGTGCCGTCTGATAGAGCTGATGGAGGAAAAGATCCGAGGTTTGGAGATGCAGGTGGAAAGTCTGGTAGAGTTTAGGAAGGGGTTTGAGCAGATTATGGAGCAAAGACATGAGGTATCTGAAGGGAAAAGCTCAGACTTGCAGATGGAAGCAGGACTGGGGAATTCTGAGGGGAGACTGGGTGAGGAAAGTGGTCAGTGGAAGCATGTAACTAAAAGAACCAGGCACAGGAAAAAACGGGCTAGTGAAGGAGAAATAGAGCTCAAGAATAGGTATGCAGAGTTGGAAAATGAAGAAGGGGCTCAGCAAGTAGTCACTGAAGGTAGAAGGGCAAGGAAGAAGAGAAGAGCGGCTAGTCCTATAGGAAAAGGGGAAGAGTTAATGGAGATTACACCAAATATGAGCCCCAGGAGGATACAGGATGGGTTGAAGAGGATTACAAGGGAGAATAGGAACGGAAAGAACTTGCAGCCAGAGGGAACAGGGGATAGACTGGAGAATAGCACTGTCACCAGGAAAAGACAGGTCTATGTGATTGGGGACTCTTTACTGAGAAGAATAGATAGGTCTGTAACCAGAGCTGATCCAGAGAATAGGAGGGTGTGCTGTCTTCCAGGTGCTAAGATACGGGATGTAGACCTGAGGATGAAAAGGATTCTAAAGGGAGCGGGAAAGAATCCCCTAATTATCCTTCATGTGGGAACAAATGATACAGCTAGATTCTTGCTGGAAAGTATTAAGGGAGACTATGCTAGGCTGGGGAAGACGCTTAAGGAAATTGAGGCTCAGGTGATCTTTAGTGGGATTCTGCCTGTTCCTAGAGAAGGGCAACAAAGGTGTGACAAGATTATGACTATCAACAGATGGCTTAGGCAGTGGTGCTATAAGGAGGGCTTTGGGATGTATGGCCACTGGGAGGCATTCATGGGTAGAGGACAGTTCTCTCGGGATGGACTTCATCTGAGTAGGGAAGGAAATAGACTTCTAGGATGGAGGTTGGCACAACTGATTAAGAGAGCTTTAAACTAGGAATTAGGGGGAGATGGTTGGGAGATGTCCAGGTAATCTCCACGCCAGAATTTAGCATTGAGAGGAAAGAATATGAAGTAAGAGTGGATACAGTCATGGGTAGGAGGAAGGGCAGTGTAGACACAAGTCTAATAGGTTATACTGGTAGTAAAATGACCGTGCCTAATGGGGTACATAAATTGAGTGAGGCCAAACAGCAAAAATTAAGAGGTTTGTACACCAATGCGAGGAGCCTAGGTAACAAAATGGAGGAACTAGAGCTACTGGTGCAGGAAGTGAAACCAGATATTCTAGGGAGAACAGAAACATGGTGGAATAGTCGTCATGACTGGACTACAGGTATTGAAGGGTCTGTGCTGTTTAGGAAAGACCGAAATAAAGGTAAAGGTGGTGGAGTAGCACTGTATATCAATGATGAGATAGAATGTAAAGAAATAAGAAGCGATGAAATGGATATGACTGAGTCCGTCTGGGCAAAAATTAAATTGGGGAAGAAAACTATTAGAGCCTCCCCTAGGATAGTGCTTGGGGTGTGCTATAGACCGCCGGGATCTAATTTGGATATGGATAGAGCCCTTTTTAATGTTTTTAATAAAGTAAATACTAATGGAAACTGTGTGATCATGGGAGACTTTAACTTCCCAGATACAGACTGGAGGACAAGTGCTAGTAATAATAATAGGGCTCAGATTTTCCTAGATGCGATAGTTGATGGATTCCTTCATCAAGTAGTTAATGAACCAACTAGAGGGGATGCCATTTTAGATTTGGTTTTGGTGAGCAGTGAGGACCTCATAGAAGACATGGTCGTAGGGGATAATCTTGGCTCAAGTGATCATGAGCTAATTCAGTTCAAACTGAACGGAAGGATTAATAAAAATAAATCTGCAGCTAGGGTTTTTGACTTCAAAAGGGCTGACTTTCAAAAATTAAGGAAATTAGTTAGGGAAGTGGATTGGACTGAAGAATTTATGGATCTAAAGGTAGAGGAGGCCTGGGATTATTTTAAATCAAAGCTGCAGAAGCTATCAGAAGCCTGCATCCCAAGTAAGGGGAAAAAATCATAGGCAGGAGTTGTAGACCAAGCTGGATAAGCAAGCATCTCAGAGAGGTGATTAAGAAAAAGCAGAAAGCATACAGGGAGTGGAAGAAGGGAGGGATCAGCAAGGAAAGCTACCTTATTGAGGTCAGAACATGTAGGGATAAAGTGAGACAGGCTAAAAGTCAAGGAGAGTTGGACCTTGCAAAGGGAATTAAAACCAATAGTACAAGGTTCTATAGTCATATAAATAAGAAGAAAACAAAGAAAGAAGAAGTGGGACCGCTAAACACTGGGGATGGAGTGGAGGTCAAGGATAATCTAGGCATGGCCCAATATCTAAACAAATACTTTGCCTCAGTCTTTAATAAGACTAAAGAGGATCTTAGGGATAATGGTAGCATGACAAATGGGAATGAGGATATGGAGGTAGACATTACCATATTTGAGGTAGAAACAAAACTCAAACAGCTTAATGGGACTAAATCGGGGGGCCCAGATAATCTTCATCCAAGAATATTAAAGGAATTGGCACAGGAAATTGCAAGCCCATTAGCAAGAATTTTTAATGAATCTGTAAACTCAGGGGTTGTACCGTATGATTGGAGAATTGCTAACATAGTTCCTATTTTTAAGAAAGGGAAAAAAGGTGAACCGGGTAATTATAGACCTGTTAGTTTGACATCTGTAGTATGCAAGGTTTTGGAAAAAAATTTGAAGGAGAAGGTAGTTAAGGACATTGAAGTCAATGGTCAATGGGACAAAATACAACATGGTTTTACAAAAGGTAGATCGTGCCAAACCAACCTGATCTCCTTTTTTGAGAAAGTAACAGACTTTTTAGACAAAGGAAACGCAGTGGATCTAATTTACCTAGATTTTAGTAAGGCATTTGATACCGTGCCACATGGGGAATTATTAGTTAAATTGGATAAGATGGGGATCAATAGGAAAATTGAAAGGTGGATAAGGAATTGGTTAAAGGGGACACTACAACGGGTCCTAATGAAAGGAGAACTGTCAGGCTGGAGGGAGGTTACCAGTGGAGTTCCTCAAGGATCGGTTTTGGGACCAATCTTATTTAATCTTTTTATTACTGACCTTGGCACAAAAAGTGGGAGTGTGCTAATAAAGTTTGCGGATTATACAAAGCTGGGAGGTATTGTCAATTTAGAGAAGGATAGGGATACCCTACAGGAGGATCTGGATGACCTTGTAAACTGGAGTAGTAGTAATAGGATGAAATTTAATGGTGAGAAGTGTAAGGTCACGCATTTAGGGATTAATAACAAGAATTTTAGTTATAAGCTAGGGACGCATCAATTAGAGGTAACGGAGGAGGAAAAGGACCTTGGAGTATTGGTTGACCATAGGATGACTATGAGCTGCCAATCTGATATGGCCGTGAAAAAAGCTAATGCGGTCTTGGGATGCATCAGGAGAGGTATTTCCAGTAGGGATAAAGAGGTTTTAGTACTGTTATACAAGGCACTGGTGAGACCTCACCTGGAATACTGTGTGCAGTTCTGGTCTCCCATGTTTAAGAAGGATGAATTCAAACTGGAACAGGTACAGAGAAAGGCTACTAGGATGATCCGAGGAATGGAAAACTTGTCTTATGAAAGGAGACTCAGGGAGCTTGGCTTGTTTAGCCTAACTAAAAGAAGGTTGAGGGGAGATATGATTGCTCTCTATAAATATATCAGAGGGATAAATACCGGAGAGGGAGAGGAATTATTTAAGCTCAGTACCAATGTGGACACAAGAACAAATGGATATAAACTGGCCACTAGGAAATTTAGACTAGAAATTAGACGAAGGTTTTTAACCATCAGAGGAGTGAAGTTTTGGAATAGCCTTCCGAGGAAAGCAGTGGGGGCAAAAGATCTATCTGGCTTTAAGATTAAACTTGATAAGTTTATGGAGGAGATGGTATGATGGGATAACATGGTTTTGGCAATTAAATATTCATGGTAAATAGGCCCAATGGCCTGTGATGGGCTATTAGATGGGGTGAGATCTGAGTTACCCAGGAAAGAATTTTCTGTAGTATCTGGCTGATGAAGCTTGCCCATATGCTCAGGGTTTAGCTGATCACCATATTTGGGGTCGGGAAGGAATTTTCCTCCAGGGCAGATTGGAAGAGGCCCTGGAGGTTTTTCGCCTTCCTCTGTAGCATGGGGCACGGGTCACTTGCTGGAGGATTCTCTGATCCTTGAAGTCTTTAAACTACAATTTGAGGACTTCAATAGCACAGATATAGGTGTGAGGTTTTTTTTGTAGGAGTGGTGGGTGAAATTCTGTGGCTTGCGTTGTGCAGAAGGTCAGACTAGATGATCATAATGGTCCCTTCTGACCTAAATATCTATAAATCTATGAATCTCTTGTTTTGGCAAGATCTGGTGCTGCTTTGAGGTGGTATGTCATGGTCTGTGGAGAGCTTGCTTCTGGTGATGAGTTTGGGGGTGTTGCTCAAAGGCCAGAAGAGGGGGTTCAGGAACGTTTTAGTTCAGGATGCGATCTCCATTGAGTATGGGTTGTAATTGTTTCATGATACCCTATATGGGTTGCAGTGTGGGGTGGTAGGTGACAACTAAATATGTGCGGTTGGGTGGAGGGTTTTATTTCTGTATTGAAGCAGGTTCTCTCAGGGTATCTGGGTGGCCTGTTCCATGATGTGATCTACTTCTCTGGTGGAGTGCCTTAGTTTGATGAAGGCGGTTTTAAATGTGTTAAGGTATATGCCCCGGACTTTTTCCTCAAAGCATATTCCGCAGTATATTAGTGCCCAGCTGTAGATAACTGTTATCTTCATACCTATAATTACTCATGTGTATTACACATGGCTAACACTAACTGTGGTGTACTTCATCCAGTGCACTAACTGCCCCAGTAACAACTATGTGGGTGAAACCAGATATCACTACATTTTTAGATGAACTCAGACAGAAAAATGATAAAAGACAAAAACCACATCACCTGTGGATGAACCCTTTTCACAAAGCGATCACTGTATAGCTGACCTCTCAGTCCTCATCCTCAAAGAAAACCTGCACAAAACCTTCAAAAGATGAGAATGGAAGCTTGAATTCATAATTTTGCAAGATCATGGAAAAATCATGGAATGAATAGAGACATTGGAGTTATGGCTTATTACAACAAACTATTACCCACCTAACCCAGGGCTTCCCTCTTCCCTCAGCCCCCCCTCACCCTCACCCTGCATTTCCCATACTCCCCAGCTGGAGAGGTATTAATGGGCCACTTCACCTTGAATGTACCTTGAAATATATGTTAACTACTTATGCTAAATGATCTTTGCCACCTTGTATTTAGCTAGGACAACCTAAGTAAATTTCCCAGCCCTGAAGAAGAGCTCTGAGTAGCTCAAAAGCTTGTCTCTCTCACCCACAGAATTTGGTCCAATAAAAGTCATTACCTCACCCACCTTGTCTCTCATACTTTTAATTTAGCAGTTCCAGTCCTAGATCTAAACAGCTATGCAGTCACTTGCAGGATGCTGAGTTGCAATGGATGGCACAGAGGGCTGGAGATACCATAACAGACCCTTTCAGTCACAGATATGGACCCAGCTGGATTGGTAGTGACCAAAAGCTGGTACAATCTGAAGGAAATTTCACAGATATGTTAAATACGTTTCAAGTTAGTGCACATCACACAATCTTCAACCTAACTAACATCCCTGTTGGTGGTCTTATCAGAAACGCCAATGACTGAAGGAAACAGGAGATTGAACTGGTTTCTTATCTTTAAGGTGGTCCACAGCCGAAGCCTATTGATGGGACAACTTGAGCTGCTGCTGCTCTTTCTGTCATTATTCAGTAAATAAAGACCAGGGCTGGGACTTTTCTTCAGTGCTAAGTTCATGAAGTACTGGAGATGTTTTGATAAAGCATACTGTATAATCTAGATTCCAAAGGCTACGCTATGAGACATCCCTTCTGCAATTAATTTTTATGCACAGAAAAGGGAAGTATAGCTTAGCAGAATGTGTGAGATAGAGATTTGACTCAGAGACCAAGAGCAATCTGATGGGACTGAGAGCTCAGCTAGATCACTTACCAAGCATATTTATGGTGATGGGGAAGCTAAAGAGAGTAACTAGTTGCAGACTGAATAATTTCAAAATTTACTCCACTATCTACAGTTTAAGGTTCCTAGTCACGAATGACTTATGCTCTGTGTAAGGTCAATTTCCTCAATAGTGTGGATACCCAAGGGAAACTGGTAAGATATGGGGGCTATTTATAATGTTGACACAGTAATTTGTAAAAGTAATCTCTCCCTATGTAAGGTATCAGAAAGATACTGAGGATCCTAGTGAAATAGATACTTCGGAAACTCAGTAACAAGAACAAGGGCTAAAATCAGAGCTCAGTGGCTGTCCTAATAATAGCAGGCATCTGATTTTATAAGGCATTAATGGATGTACAACTTGTCTAATGATTGGACTGGCTGAACGTTTCCAACCAACTAGTTTTAAATAGTGCATGCTTCAAGCAATAGAAAAAAAAGTCCAAATGATATGGGACCTGATACTGCCACCTTTTACTCAAACTAAATACTTACTCCATAAATAGTTCCAGTGTAAGTAGTAAGACTGGTTGTGAAGTAGGTAATTTCTCAACTTGAGTATGGGTGTGTCATGGGGTTTACAAACCCCACACCGGGCAACAAATGGTTAAGGAACTACTCTGGCCCAGCCAGCCATGCCCTGCCTCACCTGTAGGAAATGCTCCAACTGGAAAAGGAGGTAAAAGGCAGGGGAACAGCTCATTTGGGGGCAGATCAGGGAAAAGAGCAGGTCTGCAACCTGCAACTCTAGCAGCGGAGAGCTGAGGAAAGGCGGAAATCTCTCCCTGAGACAACTGCCTAATGATCCCTTTTTGAGGAATTTTGGTGAACTTGCCACAGAGACAGCCCAAGAGGGAAGCATTCCCCTCTCCCGCTCATATGAGCCTTGGACTTTGGTAATCACCTTTATTTTTTGGGTTTGGACTCCCCCAACAAGGGAAAGCCCTTGGCATGAGCTGACCCAGGAGGCTGGGACATACCACAGGAGGAGGAAGTTGCTGCCTGAGAAAGAGCTACCATGCTGTATGCCACTACCAGAAGGTGTTTTATGGTAAATAGGCACCCTTCGCACCACCTTAATCCGGAAGGTGACTTTGGGACAATCTCACAGGCGAAGGGGGAGTGGAGATAGGAAGTGGCCCAGGGAGTGCAGCTGTCATAAATATAAAGGGAAGGGTAACCACCTTTCTGTATACAGAAAGGTTCTGAAGAGCATTCCTGATCTGTTCCCAACAAAAGCGTCACACAGACAGGCAGACTCTTTGTCCCCTCCACCCCCCTGCAGCTTTGAAAGTAACTTGTCTCCTCATTGGTCATTTTGGTCAGGTGCCAGTGAGGTTATCCTAGCTTCTTAACCCTTTACAGGTGAAAGTGTTTTGCCTCTGACCAGGAGGGATTTTATAGTTCTGTATACAGAAAGGTGGTTACCCTTCCCTTTATATTTATGACAGCAGCCTTGGCTGTAAACAGGGGTGCTGGAACAATTTGTATAGTGGGGATGCTGAGAGCCAATAAACCAAAGTGTAAACCCTGTATATGATGGAAACCACTTCAGCCCCTAGTTCTAGTATCTATGGCTGTCAGATCACTGATAGTGCTCATAGGGCCATGGGTTGGAACCCGGTGGAGTGGGAGGACCTGGGCTCCCTACCAACAACCCCCTGCAAGTCACAGGCCTTAGCTCTGATCACTAGGTGACACTACTTGACCAACCAACTCCTAAGTGAGGACTGTCACAAGGTGGCAGAGTCAGACAACTGTGATTCCACCAAAGGGATACAGATGTCATAAATATAAAGGGAAGGGTAAACACCTTTAAAATCCCTCCTGGCCAGAGGAAAAACCCTCTCACCTGTAAAGGGTTAAGAAGCTAGGATAACCTCGCTGGCACCTCACCAAAATGACCAATGAGGAGACAAGATACTTTCAAAGCTGGAGGGGGGGGGAGAAATAAAGGGTCTCTCTGTCTGTGTGATGCTTTTGCCGGGAACAAAAAAGGAATGGAGTCTTAGAACTGAGTAAGTAATCTAGCTAGATATGCGTTAGATTCTGTTTTGTTTAAATGGCTGATAAAATAAGCTGTGATGAGTGGAATGTATATTCCTGTTTTTGTGTCCTTTTGTAACTTAAGTTTTGCCTAGAGGGATTCTCTGTGTTTTGAATTTGATTACCCTGTAAGGTATTTATCATCCTGATTTTACAGAGGTGATTCTTTTACTTTTTCTTCTATTAAAATTCTTCTTTTAAGAACCTAATTGCTTTTTCATTGTTCTTAAGATCCAAAGGTTTGGCTCTGTGTTCACCTATGCAAATTGGTGAGGATTTTTATCAAGCCTTCCCCAGGAAAGGGAGTGTAGGGTTTGGGAGGATTTTTAGGGGAAGACGTTTCCAAGTGGGCTCTTTCCCTGTTATATATTTGTTAGACGCTTGGTGGTGGCAGCAATAAAGTTCAAGGGCAAAAAGTAAAATAGTTTGTACCTTCGGGAAGTTTTAACCTAAGCTGGTAAAAATAAGCTTAGGGGGTTTTCATGCAGGTCCCCACATCTGTACCCTAGAGTTCAGAGTGGGGAAGGAACCTTGACAGATGTAAATTATATGAGCCAATATCATGCCATCAATTTTGCACACATTGATTTCTATGGGCAGTTCTGCTTTAAAATCAATAGAATGATATGGCCATTAAAATCCCAACTATACATAAAAAATGATGGGGTCTAAATTAGCTGTTAGCACTCAAGAAAGAGATCTGGAGTTATCATGAATTGTTCTCTGAAAACATCTGCTCAGCGTGGAGCAGTAGTCAAAAAAGTTAACAGAATGTTAGGAAGCATTAGAAAAGGAACAGAAAATATCATCATGCCACTGTATAAATGTATAGTACACCCACACCTTGAATACCGTTTCCCTTTTTCCATTTCAAATGTATCTTTTAAGTGATGGGGTAACAAAAATGATTAAGGGTACAGAACCACTTACATATGAAGAGAGATTATAAAGACTGGGACTGTTCAGTTTAGAAAAGCGATGACTAAGGGGGAGTATGATAGAGGTCTATAAAATCATGACTGGTGTGGAGAAAGTGAATAGGAAGTGTTATTTGCCCCTTCACACAATGCATGATCCAGGAGTCACCTGATGCAATTAAGAGACATCAGATTTAAAACAAACAAAAGGAAATACTTTGCATAATGCACAGTCAACCTGTGGAACTCATTGCCAGAGGATGTTGTGAAGGTCAAAAGTATAACTGGTTTCAGAAAAGAATTAGATAAGTTCATTGAGGCTATTAGCCACGTTCATCAATAGCTATTAGCCAAGATGGTCAGGGATGCAACCCCATGTTCTGGGTTTCCCTCAGATTGCCAGATGTTAACACTGGACAACAGGGGATGGATCACTTGATAATTTCCCTGTTCTGTTCATTTCCTTTGAAGCATCTGACATTGGCCATTGTCAGAAGACTGGATACTGGGCTAGATGGACCATTGGTCTGACCCAGTATGGCCGTTCTTGTGTTCTTTTGCCTTCTTTCTATTCTCTCTCTGCTTATGCAGATCTGTAGGGGCAGACACAGTGTGTCCTTTAGTGTCTAATGGAAATTACCAGTGAAGTCCACCACTTGACCTTTAGCTCATTTGTACAGTCTGTGCCTATTTATTCAAACAAGGATGTGTAAAGGATAACACTGTCCTCAAGTGGCTGAAGGAGGTGGTCTAAAATTGCTCTCGGGGGAGAGATGTGCTTTCCAGAAGGAAAATGGGAGGTGAGAAAGCTGAAAAAATGTCCACAAATAGGGTTGGAGTGTCCTGGAAAACAGACAAAATCTACAAGTGGAATGGTGGAGAAGTTGCTAGAACTCTTAGGAACATAGGCTCATGATTACTTTGGTCTTTGAACAGTAGTTCATTAAAGAACTGAAATTCCTTATTTGCTGGAATTCTATACCTATAGTCATAACTATATATAGGAGACCCAACTCATATATCCTTGCCTTGGTAAGTTCTCCATTAGAGCGAATGGAATTGTCTCTACTTATTTTATAAATGATAGTACAGAATAACCATAATGCATTTTAAAAACAATTCTGCATTACGGTATTCCATGCTTTAAAATTTTTACATAAAATAACAAAATAAAACAAACTTCCTTTAAATACTTTACATTGTCACTGTAACTGGTCTTGACTCCTTCAATATTTATCACAATACTGTTAATGTGAGTGTAAGTGAAACTGTGGCAAAAACAAAAATACATAAACCAAGATCAAGCTTTCCTTGATATATCAGATCCATGCTTGGTGCTTTGAGTATGATACTGTGCCTTAACCAAATTTCTTAACAATCCATTTTTTTCCTTCTGTAAAGGACTTTGTTACATGTTATTTTCACTGCTCTGATTCAAAAAGTATGATGCAAATGGCCAATTTCCTGCTTGACAGGATTTTACCCAGCAAGAATACTTTTCACGTTAACAATGCTGAGCCAACACCATCTCAGTTTAATTGCACTGACATTGTAACAGCACCTTGGCAGCTGTTATGCTTCCAATAATATATATAGTGTATGTAATTAAGATACAGAATACTAATGTTATCAGCCTAATGCTTCCTTCAGAGTCTATATAATGTCACTGAATATCTCACTGTGCAAATTCCCCTTTAAAATCAAAGGGATTTTGATTACTAAAAAATGAAAATTGTGTAGCACGTAGTATTCAGTGTCAATATGTACCATATACATTGTGAAGAGAAGATACCAGAGTGGGCATGTCATTTTTAAATGTAAATGCTGTATTTTGGTCATTCCATTTATTTTTGCAACAACACTAATTTGATGTTTTAAAGCTAGTTTTAGAGAATAAAATGAATCCAAAGATGCAAAGAACGAAATAAAATAATTACTTCCTCCAACCACCCACTAGCCCAAAAGAACCACTGTTTTTATTGCTGGTTCTCTGAAGAATGTCTTAAAAAGATTCCAGTGTTTGTTGTTTTTGTTTTATATTCATATTTAGGCTGACAACCTGAAGATCATGTTTCATCTCAAGGCAATTTTGGCCATGAAAATCAGAGTTTTGAATGGAAATTGTGCCAGGCTTTTAAACATAGTGACACAAAGACATACCATTAGAAAATTTTATTTAAGTTTATGTAGTCAAGACATATGAGAAATGGAAGGTTTAATGGTAAGAGTGATAAGCTGCTTTTTCTTTTTTAGGAATAGATAAGTCTATTTCTTATTCTCTGGGGCAGTGAAAACTCAGGCAACACAAAAGTATTTGGAGTAAAAATTTAATTTAAGAGAATTTTAATCCTATCCTTCAAGTACTTTATATACGAAAAAGGGGAATCTTGAGTAAGAGTAGAGAGGTCATTTTACCTCTAGATTTGACACTGGAGCGACCACTGCTGGAATACTGTGTCCAGCACTGGTGCGTATAATTCAAGGAGGATGTTGATAAATTGGAGAGGGTTCAGAGAAGAGCCACAACGATGACTACAGGATTAGAAAATATACCTTATAGTGATAGACTCAAGGAGCTCAATCTATTTAGTTTAAGAAAGAGAAGATGACTTGATTCCTGTCTATTAGTAAGGCTAAGATTTTGTCACGGTTATTTTTAGGAAAAGTCACAGACAGGTCATGGGCAACAAACAAAAATTCACGGAGCCCGTAAATTTTACGAAAAATAACTGTACAAGCAATGGCAGATGTGCACAGCCCCAGCTGCATCCCCCATTGTAGGGCATGGGTTCACGACCCTGGCGGAGGAACACTGGTGGAAGCCGTGGGGCAGGGGCACACAGCTCCGGTAGAAGTCACAGAGCAGGAAACATGGACCAGGTGGCAGCAGCCCCCGCTGTAAGTTGTGGGGCAGAGGTGCATGGACCCAGTGCAAGCCACGGAGCAGGGGCACAAGCATGGACTCGGCAGAAGCCACAGGGCAGAGGTGCATGGACCTGGCATAAGCAGTGGTGCAAGGGTGCATGGCCCCAGCGGCGGCCCCCGATTCAAGCTGTGGGGCAGGGGCACATGGACCCGGTGGAAGCTACAGGGCAGAGATGCGTATGTGGGGAGCATAGCCCCAGCCACGGCTTCAGCTGCTGACAGCTGAAGCTGCAGAAGTCACAGAGGTCCAGTAAAGTCACGGAATCCATGACTGCCGTGAACTTTGTGACTAAATTGTAGCCTTATCTATATCTATCCACATGGGGAACAAATATGTATTAACAGACTCTTCAATCTAGCAGAAAAATGTATGATTCGATGGCTGGAATTCGAAGCTAGACAAATTCAGACTGGAAATGAGAAGTACATTTATATGGTGAGAATAATTACACATTGGAACAATTTACTAAGGGCCATGGTGGATTGTCCATCACTGACTATTTTTAAATCAAGATTCCATTTTTTTGTCTAAAAGATCTGATCTAGGAAATATTTGGGGGGGGAAGTTCTATGGCCTGTGTTATACAGGATGTCAGATTAGATTATCACAATGGTCCTTTCTCACCTTGGAATCTATGAATCACTTCACTTCACTTTTCAGTTCTTCTTCCTCTCTCACTTCATGGCAGTGAGAGATGTATTCATATCAAGATACCTATACCAACCTTATTGACTGATATCTCTAAAAATACCATTGAACTCACAAACTTGACCCTCTTTAAGGTTCTCTCGTAGATTCTTCCTTGAGGAAATCTGTGCCAAAAAATTAAAAATTCTGCACAAAATATTTTAAAATTCTGTAAAATTCTGCATATTTTATTTGTCAAAATAACACTATATAAGCATGCCAGTTTCAAATATTTGGGTAATTTATTTCAAAATACCTATCAGCAAGTATGTCTGAAACAGGACAGAGACAAAAAAATTCCTCCAGGAATAGAGAGCTAAGGAAACCCCTACACCAACCCAGTTTCTGTTTCTCTGCCCCTCCCCTGAGTTCAGCTGTGCCCCTCTTCCCCCCCCCCCCCTCAGACATGTGTATTCCCTCCCCCCAATGTCCAGGGATACAGAAGGAGAAACAGCCTGATGCTGGGTCCAGGGCTTGTGTAGAAATTCCTGCACACTGCCTCCTTCCTTTAGGGCATGCTGAGAATTGCAGATGCCAGGAACCCTCCAGCTCCCTCCAGTTCCCCTGACAGTGTCTTCTATTTGCAAATTGGGATCTGCCTGGTCCAGTGCCCCTAGTGGCAGCCAGCAGTGCTGCAGCCCATTTTTGTAGAGGAAAAGGAAATTCTGTGCAAAAAAAACATTAATTTCTGCATAAAGTCTGCACGTGCAGTGGTGCAGAATTTCCCCAGGAGTATTAGATGTATTTATATCAAAGAAGGAATCTGGTTGGCAGACGATAACACTGATTAAAGGAATAATCACACACTGATGTTCAGAGATCATTGCTCAGTTTGCTTGAATGAGAACCATTTCAAAGGAAAAGATATGGGAATACATAATTACATTATTAACTTCGAATCCAGCAATGCTTGAGTATGCAAAACTACTGTTGAACCAAATTCTGCCTTTTTCTATACCCTGTACACCACCACTGATGGAAAAATCATTTAGGCAAAAGATGGCCCATTTCAATGGGAGTGTAAGCAGATGAAGTTGCCACCTTGCTTTGAATAAAATACATTCTTCCTTGAATTTGGCTTTATTAATAACTCAGACAATAACAGACGATAAACCTCAACCTAAGATGTGGTGTAAACCCCGAGGGTGCAGTCAGTACTGTGGAACTACTGTAACCACTTTAGCTCTCCTGCACATGCTATCTCCTACACTACTATGCTAGTGAACAGCAAACCCTTTCAGACTCTGTTCACTCATCCATCAGCATGCAGAGGCACACCCAGCAAAGTACATAAATGCTCTCCCCAGCCACTCATGAACTGTATACAGGGAGACACCAGCAAATCCCCTCAACCTCAACCTGGCACCCCAGAAGTGTGCATTTTACACTGCTCAAGACCTTTTTGAGCAATGCAAACTAATTAGTTTGCCACTCTGTCAAAGGGTAGTGGATATGCACCAGCCTTTGTAACCGGAGTAGATTTCCCAAACTTCAGTCAAAAACACATTGGCTTAGATAAAACATAAGAATAAATTGATTAAATAAAGAAAGCTAGGTTTTAAGGGATTTATTATTATAGACATAGAACTTCAGAATTGGTTACAAAAAGAAATAAAAGAAAATCACAGTCTAATTCTTAAACTTTATCAGGCTAACTCAATTTTGAAGTAATAAGGTTTCTCTTATCCCAAAACATACAGTAGTCTGTGCTAACTGGAAAGCTTTTCCAGTTAGGACCACTCCCCCAAATTCAATGTTTCTTTGTCTTCCAAATGATCTTGTTGCCTTCAGAATAGGTGAGCGAGCAGAGGTGAAGTGGTGATGTCATTATCCCTTATTTATACTCTCCTCCAGATGATGGAAAGATCCTTGCTGTGTTATAGGGGTTAGCCAGCCCCATGATGTATGTGCTTGAGCAGCTGTCTTTCATTTGAGCAACTTTCAGGTGAATCGTAAATCTCTTGTTTACAACACCCCCTGCTGGTGAATGGCCGGCGGTGGTTGCTTAACACCTGGCTGAGTATTGGTCACCCCTTTGTTGCTACTGCAGAGCTAGTTCATGGGCATTTCTCATATTCACATGTTTCAGTTGTGAACATATAACAAAATCTCATAACTGCATATACAATGATGATGCATACATTTCAACAGGACAGTAATGATCAACAGATAATGGCTTTCCCAATGATACCTCACAAGGCATACTTTGCACAAACTTTATCGTAGTTTTGTAAAATGGTGACCATAATAGTGTAGACTGTCACAGATGTCACCGAAAGTTTGGTTGGTTCTAGAGTTCCCCTGTAGGACAACATCTATCACAGTCCTTAGATCCCTCTGCTCAAATAGAGGTTCCAACCCTTCTTACTGTGCCACATAATCCACTTGCCAGTATGACACAGCACTAATCACCCTGTATCTTTATGCAGGATTTTGACACCTGAGTTTAGGGAGGTTCAACAGATCAGCCCTGCAATCCGAATACAGCATCCTAGAAAATACCACCACAGTACAAGGAGTCTTTGCCTTCATCAGCTCTTCAGGATAGGGCCCGATACTTCATAAGTCAAAAAAAACTAGGCTGCTTTAAACCAGCTGAGGTTTAGTTCCAAATTCTGGCTGCTGATTCTGTGTCCGAAGAAATGACCAGCGGCTTGCTGAAAATAAAGTTGAAGTTTTAAAGTGCTAGTTCTTAACAAAATGTTCCTCACCTTATATTCACCTATTCAATTTCCATTTTCACAGAAATAGGATCAGAAGCCTGCTGGCAGTCAGCGGATGATTGAGAGTACACTCATAGCTTTCAGCTCCTGGCTGTGCCTGGAGAATTACATGTATAAAGAGAGGGAGGGAAGCGGGGGAAGTGACAATCTTCAAAACTAGAAGCTCTTCTCTCAGATGTGTATGCAAATCTCCCAGAGACTTGAACAGGAGTTGCATGGATGAATCTAAAGACAAAATTGGCCCCTAGGGCCAGACAAAATTTATTTTTTGTGTTGTTCTATGGAATTTCACATTCACTGTTTGATGTGATTCCACACACTCTCAAATTTTACTTTGCTTACAGTTTGGACAAGGTGGTCTACTCCACATTGAAAAAAAAAAGGTTCACAGATTTTTATTGCAGATCCATTACCAATCAAATATATGGGCCCTAGAAGCTGTCTAGGGTTGTACTCAAATGTTGGCCTATTTTCAGTGTAAATTTGGCACCAAAATACTCTCAGCCCCTGAGGGAAATTTTCAGCAAAAAGGGGCCCATTTGGAATGGTTTTGCATTTCACTGCAGTTATTTTAGACACCTCTATTTAAGACCCTTTTGGCTTCCAAAGTCTATAATACTGTAATGAACTTGTTAGCTCATTACTATAACTTTCCCACACCCTGGCAGAGGTGGAGAGATTGGAGCCCTAGCTCATGAATTCTTTATCCAGCCAGCAAGGGCCCCATAATCCCTAGAGTGCAGGAAAAGGATGTAATATCGTTATTTCACAGGGGACTGATCTTAGGAGAGAGCCTCAGGCTGTCTTTGAGCAAAAGCAGTAGATAGGCAGCAGTAGTCCCAGAGGGAAGATCTGGTAGGAGGTGGCCAGAGAGCTCGGACTGAAAGCTGAGCACTGAATAAAAATTAGATTGTCACTGGCATGAGGCCAGGAGCTGCAGCTGTCACAGCAGGAGGTTACTACACAGTGTCCTGTGAAGAGGTGTCAGGCAACTTCATGTGTGCAATGGGACAGATGAAAAGAGCATGGCAATGAGACACGATTACCTTTATTGCCTCTGTATTGGACTTCCACTTGGTAGCTGGGATGGGAAGTGTTGGGTTTGATCTTTCATTGCAATTTACAGTCATTAAGTGACATCCTGGCCCCACTGAAGTCAATGGCAAAACTCCTGTTGACTATGGTGGGGCTGGACTTCACTTGTTCGGAGGTTTTCTACAACTTCGGTAGCATTTAGTAAAGCATACTCTGTTACTCAAAGGTGCATGCATTTATTAGAATCCCCCCCCCACCCCAAAGGCTGGAGCCTACAGACCTTGCCTCCAAGCTTATAGTACACAAAGCACAATACCGCACGTGTAGAGTCATAAAGTCAGGGTTTAAGGCCAGAAGGGACCGTTCAGATAATCTAGTCTGACCTCCTGTTTATCATAGGCCACTGACACCATCCAGCACCCACAATTTGAACCCCTCAGTTGATTATCTTGAGGGGAAGAAGTCTAGTGTAGACATACCCTGTGGGAGTAGGAAACATGAGAATGAAGTTTGCAGATGGAGGTGCTGATAGTTTCAGAATTAATCCCCAAGATCACATAGAGGGAAATACCTGTTTTTGCAGGCATAGAGGTTGTGGCTAAATATTGTTTGGCCATATAATAATAGTCCATTTTTAGTTTCCTCACCTCCAAATGCACATTTTTAGGGGATGATTTGGTCCATAGTAAAATAAAAATGTTATGCCAAATTAGATACCTTCTAATTTGACATTACCTATAACTTTGCTAAAATAAACAGGACACCTTTAAGCACTTGAAATTTGCATAATATGAGAGAGACAGGAGTCTGATCACAGGACTGGAAACCAGTTCCTCTGGTATAATTCAAACTCTGGCACTGAATCTTCCCATGGCCTTGGTCAAATTGCTTAAACTCTGTTGCCATAAAATCCCCATCTCTACAATGGGAGTAATGGACCAGATGCATGCTGATTGTAACTATGTTACTTTCAATGGAGTTATCCCAGGGGTAAATTTGACCCATTAAACATTCATCTACCTTGCACGCATGCTGACATTTCATTAGAGATGTAACTAAAATATTATTATTTTGAATATGAAAAGTGCCATTATTTTTATAAATATCCTAGTGGTAGTATGTGTCTTTATAACTGTTGAAAATTTGTTTTGGACTCAGAAGATTTATTATTTCCACTGCAGCAATTAGTCTGTCATATTAATTGTGTTCATTAAAATAATGTGTTGCAAGGTTTTAAAAAATAGACATGTGATATCTCTTGATAATACATCTTTTTTTTAAAAAAATGGACAGACAATATCTTTCAATATGTGCCAAGAGTCTTTCTACTTGCTGGGCTGTGTTGCAGAATCTTGCACTATTACTCAAGAAAATATTGTTTTCTTGTTCATATGTAAATCATTGTCCTGATTCTCATCCAAAATCTTTAGCCTTTCCTGAAAATTAGTTGTGCTTGCCCTTGCAGGACACAGAAAATTGTGCAGGATCTGTCTGAGCTTTTTAAACCCCTGGTGCATTGTACACATTTCTTTTTGGAGACAAGTTATGCCATGGTGACAAAGCATGGCGTTGGCATGACCTTGCTGCCTGATGCAAGCCATCGCTGAGAGCTACCCTGAGACAGCCTTGGATAAGAGTTAGAAATTGTTGCAATGAATTACTTCAAGTATTAGGCTACACACATTGCATGATTTTAAAAAGCTACAGTGCGTATGCCTTCATATAATAATTTGGTGTTCCCAGTTTTGCATAACATTTATCATCAAATTGCATATACAGTCTAGTTCCAGCATGGTAACAACACACAGAGTCCTGTCCTTCTTCAACAGCCACTGATGGCCTTGACCCATGAAACTAGTGCAGTTTCATTACAGAATGGGTGCTAACACTCTGTGTGCAAGGAGCATTCTGCCAGAGACAGGGATATTTAGGAGATAAGAGAGAGGAGGGGCAAGGCTGATAGAACTGCAGAAGTGCCACTAGGCACTTTCCCCAGCAGACACAGAATAATGCACTCATTCTGGCATTTCATGATGTCCTGAGGCTGTGAATACTGACTGCATGTTCTAGAGTTGGAGAATTTACTTCCACCCATCCCCTAGGTATGTAAAACAAGGCATAGTAACTTGGTTTACATATTGGGGTCAAGGGTTTGGCTCCTTTTTGTGTTTACAGACATAGACACAGCAAGCATATGCATGAGCTAGTGACTGGATACAGGTGAGAGTGCAACACACTGAACGTTTTATAAGGAGTTAGGCACCTAAGCCCCAGTTTTATGCTCCACTGCAATGCATAAAACCTCTGCTTGGCTGGGCTCTAACCCACAGTCTATAGAGTCATGCTCATGCTTGTGCTCTCTCTGTCACCCAAATTACTCTTTAAGGCCTTGTCTTCACTTGTGTGTGTGTCTCTCTCTCTCTGGTGAGGAGCTGCCAGAGCCTTTTCCACTGGGCTCAAACATTTCACTGTGGTGGGAAAAGACACTGGCAGCAGGAGGCAGCAGGACACCACTCTGCTAAAAATAGCGGTGTAGGCATGGGAGGGGCTGCTCCTGTGAGTGAAGAGCTGTGTAGGGTATATACCCTAAGGTTCTGGCATGTCTGTACTTTACTTCCCTAAGTAGTGCCTCTCAGTCCACTCTTCTATTTATACTTATGCTCACTGGTTGTGCAATGTACGTACTCTATGTGCCATTGTAAGTGTAGACAGAGAATGAGCAAGAGAGAACACAAGCTAAGAATGATACTATAGTCTGATGGTTAGCACACAAAACTAGGATATGGGAGACCCAGGACCCTTTAATTATTTATTCAAAGTGCAACAGCTTCAGCGGGAGAGATTGAGGAACCCCCTGCCCTTCCTCTACACACATTAGAATATCCCATAGCCCAGTGGTTAGACCACTCAACTGAGTGGTAGCAGATCTCTGTTCAAATCCCTCCTTCCCCTTGGGCACATGGGGGAACTGAACTGGGGTTCTCCCTTATCTCATGTGAGTACCTTAAACCTGGGAATTAAAAATTATAAAACAGATTGCCCTTCTTTTCCTTGCCCTGGGCTTCTTTCAAAAAAGAGCAAAGGCACTTAACTCCAAAGAGGGTTCCCAGCTGTGAATAACTAGTAGAAATGGGCACCTATCATGTAGGGGGAGCTTAGCATGCACCCCTCTCATTGTCTAGTTTAGGCAGCTCCCTGCTGGATTTTGTGAATCATAGACTAAGGTACCTACCTCTTCCCATTCATTATAGAGGAACTTTGGTGCCTAACTCAGGCTTTTTGAATCACTGAGATTTTCTAGGCACCTGAACGTTAGGCATTCTGATTCTCAGCATCATAATGCCTAACTCCCTTTTCCCATCCAGATCCAAGTGACTAACACATAATCAGCAAAGTAATTAGTGCATGCTCGTCTTAAGTGATTGAATGTACTTGTGTGCATGAGCCATATCTTAGTTATGTCTTGGAAGCATAAAAATGATTTGGGTGGGTTTGCACTGCAGTCACTGTTTGCATTCTATGCAAGTTATTATTATACAAGTGACTATTTTGTTATTCACCTAGGGTCAGATTGTGAACCCCTTATTTTCACTGGCAAAAAGCTTGTTGACTTCAGTGAGACTTCTTGTGTATATTATTGCTCATCAGTGGGAATAAGGGATTCATAATCTGGTCTATAGTTTAGATGTTCAGATAGTTTGAAGAAATAATGATATATTAGACTAGAATTTTTAGAGAAGCCTAATGGAATTAGGTTCCCAGTTTCCATTAAATGTCAAGGGGAATCTAGCACATTGTTCCTTAAAACTCCTTTGAAAATGCCATCTTTGAATATTTAATCTCTTTCTGACATGGTAATATATAGAGAGTGCAGTAGAGGAAACTATGCTTCTTGGGTTGAAAAACTAACTGGAAATTAGGATGTAATCATCACCAGGATCCCAAAATCAGTAGAATCCTTCACACTGTGAAGGGCAATCAGTAGAATCCTTCACACTGTGGCTCTGCTTTGTGTAACTCTGCCACCTATAGATTGCTTCCAATGGGAACTGTGCATAGACAGATATCTGTGCAAAATTGGGTCCCATTGCTGTGGTCCTATTCTGTGCAAAGAGACCATGATGGAGACTACAAACCAGTAAGCTCTGTGATAAGTGCTTAAGTGAAACTTAAGTGGTGTACGGGGGGTTGTATGACCCTGCTTTTGTGGTCTTTCCCCTGTATGTGCCCCCCACATTATTATTACAACATAGGCTCCAAAGGTTTGTGTCCATTGGAAAGTTAAGTTACATGACCGTGAGGAGCCATGTTAAGGTAACAAGGTCTTAAATATAACTTTGCAGTGAGTGTAGCTACGGACATGATGTGCTTAATGTTGTGTTACCTAAGTATGGGTAAAGTCCACCTTACTGGAAAGATCTTTTTTCTCTTAACAAAATACAGAGCAACTTGCAAACATTTGTGTGAGGGAAAGGATAAAAGATAGAATCTAAGAAAATTTTAAAAAATATGTTAACCAAAGGTCATAATGAATCTAACATTATTGGATAAATATTCGTAATCAAGGTTGATAGGCCTAAAAATAGACTGAATTTTTTAAATTGATTTTTTTCTTATATATACTAGCAAAATCCAGATAAGCTTGTTTTTTTTAAAATGCAGTATTAATTTTTCAATGTTAAAGTATCAGTGCTAACAGCTCAGTAACTGTAAATAACTCAAAAATCCCAAAGAAGCATGCTGTATATATAGGGGAGAACAGTACATGTTGATTTAGAATGTGGAGTTCACTCTCCAGTTTCCAGTAAGTTATAAGCATCAACAAATGAAAAGACTGAGGAATTATGGCAAATACTATCTTGGATTAATATAGTGAGTACTGGTCAAATCCTTGCCTCCTTAAGTCAATGGAAATTTTACTACTGATTTAAAGGGAACCAGGTTTTTTGCCCAAACTGTGTTTTTACCAATTGTATGTAAAATCCACCAAAGAATGTCACCCTTCTATGGTAGCAATATGGCAACATCTCCAAATGAGCCACACTATACAGCCATACTTCTATGGGGCTATACGGAGTACTTAATGCAACTGATGTTACAGAGGAATTAGGCAGAATGAAATTACCTGGGGCCAGTCATGCTTCTGGAAATCATATCTTTACGGAGCCCATTTTTAAATGTGCTGGCTGAAAGCTAACAGTGCAAGTCTGAGCTTCATTTAGTCAGTGTTGCAACATTATAAGCAAACAGCCCAGGCAAGACTGTAGCCATCCAGAAGAGGAAATTAGTAAAATGAACAATAATAATGTTTGTTCAGATTTAAATCTAATTTTAAATCTGGATTTTAGTGCAGAAGGTAGACAAGCGTACTCCCCTTTCTCCCAAAATTCACCTACAATTAAGCAGGCTAATTTTATATTTCATCTGAAAAATGATATTTGTTCCAGCATAATCTTAGAATATCACGGTTAGAAGGGACCTCATCTAGTCCAACCCCCTGCTCAAAGCAGGACCAATCCCCAAATTTTGACCCAGATCCCTAAATGGCCCCTTTAATGATTGAACTCACAACCCTGGATTTAGCAGGCCAATTCCTCAAACCACTGAGCTATCCCTCCCCTTGTTAAGCTGTGGTTCATCACTGACTCAGAGGATAGACTACCACCTACCAGATCACATCCAAATAATGAATAACCCAACCATACTTAGTTGATAAGAATACAAATTGTTAGGGCTGCAGGAAAAAGTGCCTTGGCTTTTTTCTTTTAAGTTATGTGCAAGAATACGCTAAAGCTAGCTGAAAAGTGTCTACATATCTCATCATTATTTCACTGAGAAGCCAAGGGTAATTGCAGAGCTTTCCTGCTGATAAGTAGAACAGTGATTTCACAGACAAGTTCATCATAAATTATAACTGTTCAGTTTTATACCCTAAGAATTTTAAGATATATAGAGAGAGTTTGAGTTGCAAAAGCCTAGTAAAAGGAAACAGGTTATTTTATGTTGCTAGAACAAAGCTGTGGATGTGGAATGATCTTGCAGCCCACTGGGTTTTGTTCTGTAGCCTTTCTAAAGACTCTGCCCCACATTTACCTCTTTATTGCTAGATGCTTAACTTAAGAGACCAGGAAGTTAGCTCTGGGGAAAGAGTGGATTACAACCCTCCTTGCAAGTATGAATAGGCTCAAGGATTCGGCTACCAAAAGAATGAACTTCTTTTTGTTTTAAGAACCAAACACCTGACAAGTTACTAGTGGGAGCAGGCCAAGTCTTCCTCTAATATCTGAGCATATAATTCATCATTTTTTTCTTCTTCTTTTTTAAAAGATGCTCTATTAACCATTTAGTACCTTTCCCTGGCTAACTGCCATGCATGCTGTACACGTTATGTTGGAGCTGGGGTGAAGGGTGAAAGTATCATAAAAGGCATGTTCAAAGCCCATTGAAGTCAATGGAACACTCTCCGTTGACTTCAGCTGGCTTTGGATCAGGCCCCAAATGCCTTACTGCTATGTTCTGTAGATGTCAATTGAGCTTCAGAATCTTATATAGGTTCCGTAGCTGTAAAGCCCAGGAGGCCTATTTTGTACTAATTTGAGAAATTCAGTAAGAGAATATTTAATATTGCTCTGGATTATTAGTGGGTTTTTTTTCCGTAAAGAATGCTTAGGCAAGTTCATTTTGTGCTCTGCTGACTGCTGAGTAACACAGCCAGCTGATGATACTACAACTCACAAATATTAATCTGTACATTTAATAAACAAACAGACTTTAATGTTGGGCATGGAGAACATAAGTATGTCTGTATACCAGCAGTAGCACATTTATGTAAAAGGCAAGTTCTTTTTGTAATTGAGAATGTACGGCTGTGTGAATCTGCCTTTTAAATGATGATCATAAATGCAAAATTACTGACAATAGTTTCTCACTAATGTATACTGAGGCTGTGTAATTATCTTTTATATTTTATTTCTGTACTTTCAATTCTTATAGAAGGGTTTTTTAAACAATCATCATTTTGTTCAGTGGTTACAAGTAATTTTACAATAGTTTTAAACTGAGCCCTCAGTGCTGTATTGTCTCTCTTTAATTGTGCCATAGTCAACATATTGTCTTTACTACATAATTGTTTGATCATTCCCAGAAAAAACTGGGAATATTTGGCCTGCAGCCTTCAACCAACATTTCAAATGGGGTTAGGGGGGGCCTACAATTAGGGATTAGGTGTTCAAAACCCATACTGAGTCAGCTAGACAAAAGTGACTTGATTTTCAAAGATGATGAAACCTGTAGCTTTCATTGACTTGTCTCAAATTTGTGCATGTTCAGTGTTTCTGAAAACCAGACCAACACTATTTAGGTGTGGATTTCAACACTGACTTTAGGTATCCAGATTTGGAAGTGCTGACCTGAAAGATAGGGTCAAGGTTCCCAGTTTTAACTGTTCATGTGTCCTAACTTTACCATCTAAGGGCAGGTCCTGTTTGTGTTGAACTCAGTGGGAGCTTTACCATTATTTTCAGCTGGAACAGAATCTAGCACCAATCAAAATTTGAGCTAAGGCATTAATTTCATTCCAAACAGCAAACTATCTGGAATTCAGGGTACACCTGTTGGGTGTCAAGAAGACTACAACAACAATATCCCTCCTATTTTTCTGTACATTCCAAAGTAACAGGAGAGGGATGCTATTACCTACCTGTGATCTAGTTCTTTGGCAGGAAAACTGTGTTTAGGAGAGAATCTTCAATCATAATCATGCATATTAATATATATTTCTTTAAAATTCAATCTGACAGCTTCTCCAAAGTCATAGATTGTCCTGCAAGAGGCCTTCAAGGTCATGGTCCTTCAAAGCAGTGTTTGTCAAATTGCCCTGACACACCTCCTGCTGGCAAGCCTACTCTCACATTATTAATATTCCATTAGAATGCCACATGGCCTTGAATATTGATCTTAAGCTGCAATAGAAATGTCAAACTGTTCAGATAGAAGAAAGTAACTTGGGGTGGCGGGGGGGATCTGGCTGAGGTACTGAAAGGTTTCATGTCTCCCTCACATATTTTTGACTTCTAAAATCTTTTATAGTTCATTTAGGATTGTCCAACTATTCAAACCTCATGTTGTGTAACACACACATGAATAGTCAAATTGAAGCCAGCAGGATTTTAGGTGCTACTCAACATGAGTGAGAGTTGTAGAGTTGTGCCCTGAGAAATAGTTTTAAGCACAGTGGCTAATCTGCTAAAACAGAAACTGTAAGTTAAATTCTCAATAACTTTTTCATGAATCAAAGGCAGAAAATAATTCTATATACATTAAGCTTGATTCTGCTCTGATTAATATCAGTGTAGATCATGAGTTAACTCTGTATGAATCATGGAGTCATACAGTTGGAAATATGATCAGAATCATGTTCAATATTTTTTAAAAGTACACATGCAAAATAATTATGAAAATATAACTTGAATTGAATAAGCTTCTGGATGTAAATGAAAAGTAGCACTCTTGACTGAAAATTAAAGTCTAGTAAATACTACTTTAAACCAGGAATTTAAATAAACTTGAAAATTTTCTGCCTGCAGTTTGTTCAGTTTATAATGCTTACAATGCAAATTGGCAAACTGAATGTGGTCATACATTTCTTTTTGCTGTAGATGCCTGAAAATGGAGGCTTTCGTACCTTGAAATGCCTGCCTGTTTCAACAAGACAAAAAATTAATCAAGTGAGATCAAAGTAGTAAAGTGAATATTTATGAAATAAAACACATGCTTTAAAAGTGAATCATCAGCTAAAACACATACAATTGCTTGTGGGTATATTTCATAGTACATCCATAATCAATATGACAACCCAAGTTAGACACTGTAATGACAGTAACTTCAACAAATGTCTCTGAAAATTATTTTTCAGTTGCATTGCATGTCATTTGACTTAGGCAGCTTTCAATTTGCATCAGTCTAAGCAAAATGCAATAGTTATAGCAAGAATATTTATAACTGTTAAGTAAAGTAAATGAAATCACTGCATAGCTTTCTAACTTGGTAACATTACTAGTATTTTTACTTCATACTAAGCTCAAAGATAAATAGATTTACTCAAAGGCAAACACCCTGACAATACATATTGGACTTTTATGCTTTATTATTTTTGGTTTTTGAAATAAGTCTCTCTGATTTTTTTCCAAGCTAGACACCTACAATTTCTTTGACTTGATCGCACATATTCTAAGCTCCAGAATAATGAAAGTAACTTTATATGTGGAAAATATCAGGAAAGTTGGAGAGTGAAATTTATTAACCAAGATATGGTAAATGTAAATGTCAACTTTCATAACTCTAGTTACCTGGGGTTAATTCAAGCTCAGCAGTTTCTCGTTGGAGTCTGGTTTTGAAGCTTTTCTGTTGCAAAATTGCCACCCTTAATTCTTTTACTGAGTGGCCAGAGAAGTTGAAGTGTTCTCCTACCGTTTTTTGAATGTTATGAGTCCTGATGTCAGATTTGTGTCCATTTATTCTTTTACATAGAGACTGTCCAGTTTGGCCAATGTACATGGCAGAGGGGCATTGCTGGCACATGATGGCATATATCACATTGGTAGATGTGCAGGTGAACGAGCCCCTGAAGGTGTGGCTAATGTGATTAGGTCCTATGATGGTGTCACTTGAATAAATATGTGGACAGAGTTGGCATCGGGCTTCTTTGCAAGGATAGGTTCCCGGAATTTTGCAACAGAAAAGCTTCAAAAACAGACTCCAACAAGAAACTGCTGAGCTTGAATTAATATGCAAACTAAATACCATTAACTTGGGTTTGAATAGAGACTGGGAGTGGCTGGGTCATTATACATATTGAATCTGTTTCCCTAAGTATCCCCACACCTTCTTGTCAGCTGTCTAAATGGACCATCTTGATTATTACTACAAAAGTTTTTTTCTCCTGCTGATAATAGCGCATCTTAACTAATTAGCCTCTTACAGTTTGTATGGCAACTTCCACCTTCTCTGTATGTATATATACATCTTCTTACTATATGTTCTATTCTATGCATCCAGTGAAGTGAGTTTTAGCTCACAAAAGCTTATGCTCTCATACATTTTTTCGTCTCTAAGGTGCCACAAGTACTCCTGTTCTTTTTGTGGATACAGACTAACATGGCTGCTACTCTGAAACCTGTTTTTATTTCAATTACAGTGGAATGGCAATACACCTGATATACAAAAATGCTATGTTGTATTGTCTGTTTTTTACCTAGAAGGCATTTTTAAAGCAAATCAATTTATGTTTGATTTAACTCATAAAGGTTGTCTTTTTTTTAAAGATAGGATTTGTGTACACATCACATACAGAAATGTGTATTTGTATTGCCAAGGAAGATTTATCCATATTTTTCTTACTTCACAATAAAGTATGCTACGAAATGAGAGCCACAGAGCATAGCTTTTGAACAGATCTATACCGGCAAGAAAATAATTTACTAACATTAAATTGGAGCTTGGGGAAAACTCTGCCTAGTTAGCGCCTCATGAATATTAATGCAGAAGCTGCAAAAAAGGGCAAGAAGAGTACCCAAAGAAAAATAAATTAATAAATAGAAGCTGAAGGAAGAGAAAGAGTCATGAGAGAAATACAATGTTATTTATTAATTATAGTATGAACGCTGTACTGAGTAGATTAATTTCACCCCCCCCTTCGATCAGCATAGGAGAAAAAAAAGACATGTGATGTTCCACAAATGCATCAAGTGGCAGAGATACAGCTGTGAATATCTGGCAGAAAGATGCTCCCTGTTATATTTGATAAGTAGGCTGGGGAGTGTGTTTTGGAAGATTATTCCTACTTGTACAGAAATAATTATTCACTATCAGTAATAATATAATCCCCCTGCACAATGGATTCAGTGAGCCACAGCACAGCAAGTTTCCATTACAGAAAAGTTCATTTTTTCCTCCCAATATACAGTTCTGCTGTTCTATATGGGTGTAATTCAACCCACTTCACATTAGAATGTGTTAAGATAATAACAATATAATAATGCCTAGCTCTTACCTAGTATTTTTCATCAGTAGCTCTCAAAACACTTTACCAAGGAGGTCAGCATCATTATCCCTATTTCACAGATGATGAAACTGAGGCACAGGGAAGTGAAGTAATTTAGCCAAGGTACTCTGCAGGTTAGTGACAGCCTCTCTTAGATATTAGCTTTCTGCTCTTCCTGCTGGGTAAGATAAGATATCAGTGATCGGGCTATGGCAGCTGAGGTAGCCAGCTGAACTATCTGTCAGGCAGTCTCTCACATTACAATACTGTGGTAGCCCCTGTGTGAACCTAACTTGACGGCATTTCCCAATTGAAGGTTGGGAAAACTGGGGGGAAAAAGTCAATCTGTGAGGTAGATGCTCCCTTCCTCTCTGGCTTGTCCATTGCTCTCACTCTCTTCTCTTTTAAATGTCACTCCACAGGGAGAGGGTACCTCCTCTCTCCCCAGCATCTGGTCCCTGGGGTAATGAACCAAAGTTCCCTCTTTCAGGACATCTGGGGCTGCTGCTTTAGTTCCCTCCCTCCGGCCTCTTCTCTGTTTAATGGGTTGTTGCCTGGCAATGGGGCAGCAATGCTTCTGGGATGCAGTCTTTGGCCTGGGCTTGGCCCACCTCAGTTTCACAGCACCCACCTCACTTATGGAAAGGAGGTTGGAGGTTACACAGGAGAAGTAAATCAAGGCCTGTGAGGACTGAAAACAAAACGAAAAACAAGGGGGCAGCAACATTATTGTATGATGTAAAAGTAAAACTGTGATGATCTGTGCCATGCTGTATGTGAGCCTATGTGGTTGAGATGAAATTGGAGTCATCATGGATGCATGGGTCATACTTTTTTGACACCTATTTATGTAATATGGAAGAGGTCTAAGCAAAAATTCCTGAAAATGACCCTAATTTGACCAAAAGAACATCCTATCAGACATTTCAGGGACTGACACAAAATATGAAACTTCTGAAAAATATGTTAGTATAACCATAAACTGATTATAACTCAGCATTGGCATTTGCTGGGCTAGGTAAGTGAGAATAAAACCAATGCTGATAGCCTATAACAGTCATCTGTCTCAACACTGGGCTGGGGGCGGGGAGACACAAAAACTCAGTAAAGAAAAATTAATTGTGAAGACAGTGACTCTTCTAAAATGAATATGGCAAAACAAAATATAGACATACTTACAAGTCAACAGAAGGCAGCTCATCAATAATTTGATTTTGGACACCAAGACAAGTTTAGAACGTTTTGTTCACATGAAGAATTAGGCACGATATAGATTTTAAGTTGCCTCCCATCACATAGAAAATATACTTATTTTCTAGAGAATCCTGCAATATGTGGAATGTATTATGTACGCTGTAATGTGTATATATGTATAGCAACATAATCTATCAAAAGATAAATTGATAGATAATCTAATGGGAGATAGCTGTCTATATTGCTAAATAGGGTACAACTGATACAATTAGATAGATCTCTCCTATTAGATTATGTTGCTATATAAGGTACAATGTATACAATGTATAATAATATCTGTATTAAATTTTTTTAATGTATCTTGCAAGTACAGTTTGATATCTGTGACAATTATATTGCAGTAATCACTCTGATAACACTTGTTCACATTAGCTTTAAAATATCATAGTTACAAAATTTCGTATCATATTTAATCTATCATGACATATGCTATGATATCATGAATGTCATATATCACATCAACTTCTGTTGGAGAGAGAGGCAAACTTTCGAGCTTACACAGAGCTCTTCTCCTCCTCCTTCTTCCTCTGTGTAAGCTCAAAAGCTTGTCTCTCTCACCAACATTCTCTCTGGGTCTAATATCTTGGGACCAACAGGCTACAGCAACCCTTCATCTATCACATTATCATATATATCTAAAGTCCTGCACTGATACAAAATTTGTATCCATATCTGATCCATGATCCAAACACACGTTCTGCGGCTATCTACATCCACACATATAAAGCGGATATCCGCAGATCTGCAGGGCTCTCTCTATATATCACCAGATTGCCATCCTTCTAATTTCTCCATCTACTGTTGTAGTTCTCGGTTGATACATTGTGTCTATCATACAAATGTAAACTCTCTGAATGACAGAATATTTCTGTCTCCACATTTGGAAAGTTCCTAGCACATTTTGGGTACTAATAGAAAGAGAGGGCATGGAAGGCGTTTCTGAATTCTGTTCACCTGTATTTTTTTGTTACTGTATCTTTCAGCTTGTCTCTCATTGTGACACCAACTTCATGTCATGTCTCTCTTCTCCCTACCTCTCTGTTCTGTGGCATCATTTCTCCTTTCTTCTATTTCATATCTTGTGTGTGTTTCTTCCATTTCACATAGATTCCTGTAGAACTATCTCCTCTGCTGTACTATGACCTTTTCCCATTGGTTCGGTGCAGTCAGTTTCTTTTCTTTCACGTCCCATTCTGGGCCATTTCTGTCTTCTCTTCTTCTGCAATGCCATGTAGTCTCTTACTTTGTGCTATCCCTCATCTGCCTCATTGCTCTGCCCCTTTATTTACAGTATACTGGCAATGAATGCATTAAATGAATGCATGAAAACCACTAAAGTCCTGCGGCCAAATTCTTCTTTGTTACATATGTGTAACCCTGCTGAATTTCACATGGTTGCTCATCACATGGTTGCTCATATGTATCTGACCAACTGGCCCTTGATCTCTAAAATGTCAGCACACAAAACTTAGACTGGAATTGTAGTGGGGAGGGCAGAGGTAGAGGGAGGCAAAACAGGATGGGGCACTTAATCCCAAATAAAAGAGTTTCTCTAACTAATACATTTTCAAGGCTGCTCGTGAATCAGAAGACACACGACCTATGTGTAATGCATACCTTATTAATGTATGTCATTTTTAGGACTTCATTTTATTAATTATGTTATATACTGTGATTATAATGATTTTTTAACAGAGATGGTAGAAGAATAAAGACTTTTTTGCTCAATTGTTTAAACAAGACTGTGTATTAGTAGGCAAAACAAGAATGCATGTGAAATAAATTGTTCATATGACTCTGTATATGGAGATCACCTTCTATATCCATCACATTTATGAATACTTACAAGTGCATTGTAAAGTTTCAGTGATTTGCAGACCCCTTTATGGCTTCCACCAAATAGCTTATTTTCAACGTATGCAACTCCAGTCCTTGTTCTATAATTGTTCTCTGTGATAAGTTACTGCATGATGGTATTCAGGTTGAAATTATGTCTATCTATTTATTACATGATAAATGTGTATCTTTGTAAAGCTGTTATTACTGGTGAATAATTGGCTGAGTGATTAGTTTAAAATTGCCTACATGCTATTATTTTTGTTGCCATGTATCCTTTTATCTTCCCTGTAGACCCACTTGTTTGTTGCATCCATCTGTTATGCCTGGTTTCTTAGACTCATGAATGGAGACAACTGGGCTTGAGGGGGAGCTTGAAAACCCCACCCCAAAATATAGGGATTTACTAATGAAGGAAGAACTGAGTTTAGAACAGAAGCTTGTTAATTTCACTTTATTCAAAGTAGAAAAATTTAGTCAATACAAAACTACTCATAAAAACATTATCTTTTTAAAACCTGAGTAAAAAGAATTACCTACAAATCTGAAAAAGTTACAAACAATTATCTTCATCCTGGGTTTCTTGAAATCAGTTCTGTATCAACATCTCTAAGGGTGAGTCATCAGTTTTGTCCTTGTGTATATGTAAAATCTTATACAAGTTGAGCTGTGATTGCTTCTCTGTGGATCGAAGCCATGTTTTAATACAATGTAGAACACTGAAGTTATGCTCGCTTACAGCATTGTTCTCAACTTCACTTCTTTGGAAAAGAGCTGACTTCCATTTGGCTGAGTGAACTGAGATTTTTAAACTGACTTCATTGATGTTTCTCTAAGCTGACAGTTGGCTTGAAGCTGAGTAATCAGTCAATCATGGTTGAAATCGGAACCATACATCTGAAGCATGTATTGAACTTGTGTTTGTTATGTTTGGGGTTGTTATGAGACTTTCATGATTTTGAATAATTTTGTAGCTTCTCTGTTTAATACCGGATATTGTAAAATCAGTTACTTCAAAGTGGATACACTTTTAAAATTTATTCACTGAATTTGGATAGCTGGGTTCACCTGTCCCAATCTGCATTTTCTTGGAAACTTTTCTCTTCCTTGGAACCTCTGGCATCCTGACTATCTCCAACCTTTAACTTTTCTGATTTATTTGTTTCTAGCATAAGTTGTATCTTTATTCTGATAGAATGGACTGAAGTGAATAAAGTTTCATTTTCATCAGAGAATAGCCTTCTGTTGCTAAAACATCTGACCCTTGCAGAGTATTAGACACATTTTCCATCATGTTTAGGATTTTTTGATCTCATTCAATACCAAATAGGAAGTCATATCTTTTTTTTTTCCATTTCAGCTGCTGTACCACCAGTTCAACACTCATTACAGGGTATTTTGAAAAAATAAAAGGAGGACTTGTGACACCTTCGAGACTAACAAATTTATTTGAGCATACGCTTTCGTGAGCTACAGCTCACTTCATCAGATGCACTCAGTGGAAAATACAGTGAGGAGAGTTATATACACAGAGAACATGAAACAATGGGTGTTACCATACACACTGTAACGAGAGTGATCAAATCAGACGTCAAGAATTATAACATTCAAAAACCAGTTGGAGAACACTTCAGTCTCTTTGGTCACTCGATTACAGACCTAAAAGGGGCAATTCTTCAACAAAAAAAACTTTAAAAAGAGACTCCAACGAGAGACTGCTGAATTGGAATTAATTTGCAAACTGGATACAATTAACTTAGGCTTGAATAAAGACTGGAAGTGGATGTGTCATTACGCAAAGTAAAACTATTTCCCTATGCTTATTCCCCTCCCACCCTGCCCCCTGCTGTTCCTCAGAAGTTCTTGTCAACTGCTGGAAATGGCCTACCTTGATTATCACTACAAAAGCCCCCCACTCCCACCCCGCTCTCCTGCTGGTAATAGCTCACCTTACCTGATCACTCTCGTTACAGTGTGTATGGTAACACCCATTGTTTCATGTTCTCTGTGTATAGAAATCTCCCCACTGTATTTTTGACTGAATGCATCCGATGAAGTAGGCTGTAACTCATGAAAGCTTATGCTGAAATAAATTTGTTAGTCTCTAAGGTGCCACAAGTCCTCCTTTTCTTTTTGTGGATACAGACTAACACAACTGCTACTCTGAAACAGGGTATTTTGATGCAATCTCCACAACTTCCCAAGCTATACACAGTGCAAGGTAGTTCTTGAAACTGAAGTAAATGCTTCTGTTCAGAGCCCTGGTCTACACTACGAGTTTAGGTCGAATTTAGCAGCATTAGATCAATTTAACCTGTACCTGTTCCATAACAAAGCCATTTTTCTTTACTTAATGGGCTCTTAAAATTGACTCCTGTACTTCTCCCTGAAGAGGGGATTAGCGCTGAAATCAACATTGCTGGGTTGAATTTGGGTTAGTGTGGATGCAAGTCAATGGTATTGGCCTCCGGGAGCTATCCCACAGTGCTCCATTGTGACCACTCTGGACAGCACTCTCAACTCAGATGCACTGGCCAGGTAGACAGGAAAAGCCCCACAAACTTTTGAATTTCACTTCCTGTTTGGTCAGCATGGCAAGCTGATCAGCACAGGTGATCATGCAGATCTCACTAGCACAGGTGACCACAGAGTCCCAGAATCACAAAAGAGCTCCAGCATGGACCGAATGGGAGGTACTGGATCTGATCGCTGTATGGGGAAATGAAACCATGCTATCAGAACTCCGTTCCAAAAGACGAAATGCCAAAATATTTGAAAAAATCTCCAAGGGCATGAAGGACAGAGGCTATCACAGGGACCCACAGTAGTGTCATGTGAAACTTAAGGAGCTCAGGCAAGCCTACCAATAAACCCAAGAGACAAATACCTGCTCGGGGTCAGAGCCCCAGACATGCCAGTTCTATGATGAGCTTCATGCAATTCTAGGGGGTGCCCCTACAACTACCCCACACCTGTACATGGACTCCTGCAAGGAAGTCTCATGCAACAGGAATGAGGATTTTGGGAACAAGGAAGATGATGAGGAGGGGGAGGTTGAAGATAGCACACACCAGGAAAGTGGAGAAACCATTCTCCCCGACAGCAAGGAACTGTTTATCACCCTGGAGACAGCACCCTCCCAACCTGGGCTCCCTGACCTTGAAGGTGGAGAAGGGACCTCTGGTGAGTGTACCTTTGTAAATATAATACATGGTTTAAAAGCAAATGTGTTTAATGATTAATTTTCCCTGAAGATTTGGGATGCATTCGCAGCCAGTACAGCTACTGGAAAAGTCTGTTAACGTGTCTGGGGATGGGGTGGAAATCCTCCAGGGACATCTCAATGAAGCTCTCCTGGAGGTACTCCCAAAGCCTTTGCAAAAGGTTTCTCGGGAGGGCAGCATTATTGCATCCTCCATGGTAGGACACTTTATCATGGCAGGCCAGTAGCATGTAGTCTGGAATCATTGCATAAGAAAGCATGCCACCGTGTGGTCCTGGTATTTGCTGGCATTCAAGCAACATCTGTTCTTTATCTCTCTGTGTTATCCTCAGGAGAGTGATATCATTCATGGTCACCTGGTTGAAATAGGGGAATTTTATTAAGGGGACATTCTGAGGTGGCCGTTCCTGCGGGGCTGTTTGCCTGTTGCTGAAAAGAAATCATCCCTGCTGTTAGCCACGCGGTGGGGGGAGGGGTGAAGTGATCATCCCAGAGAATTGGGTGTGTGTGGGGGGAGGTGGGGGGGAGTTAGCTGGGTTTGTGCTGCATGTTAACCTGAAAACATCAGCCCCTCCTTTTGAATGGCCAATGCATATTTTTAAATATTACTCTCTCTTTTTTTCCTCCCACAGCTACAAATGTTTCAACGCTGCCACTAGCATCTCCGTCCCAGAGGCTAGCGCAGATAAGAAAGCGAAAAAAAAGCACTTGCGATAAAATGTTCTCTGAGCTCATGCAGTCCACCCAACTGAAAGAGCCCAGCAGAATGCGTGGAGGCAGACAATGACAGAGTCCAGGAAAGCACAAAATGAACGCGAGGACAGGAGGGATGCGTGAGAGGACAGGTGGCAGAAACAATAGGAGAGGTGGCAGGATCAAGAGGAAAGGTGGCAGCAGCATGATGAGAGGAGGCAGGATGCAATGCTGAGGCTACTGGAGGATCAAACTGATATGCTCTGGTGTATGGTTGAGACCACCACTGCAGCCCCTATGTAACCAACCGCCCTCCTCCCCAAGTTCCATAGCCTCCTCACCCAGATGGCCAACAATGCAGCGGGCAGGGCCTCTGGGCACTCAACCACTCCACCCCAGAGGACTGTCCAAGCAACAGAAGGCTGGCATTCAATAAGTTTTGAACTGCAGTGTGGCCTTGTCCTTCCCTCCTCCCCCACCCCACTTGGTGCTTCCCTCCTCCCCCACTCCTCCCAGGCTACCTTTGCAGTTATCCCCCTATTTGTGTGACAAATTAATAAAGAATGCATGAATTTGAAACAACAATGACTTTATTGCCTCTGTAAGCGGTGATCGAAGTGGGGAAGGGAGGGCTGTTGGCTTACAGGGAAGTAGAGTGAACCAAGGGGGCAGGTTTTCATCAAGGAGAAACAAACAGAACTGTCACACTGTAGCCTGGTCAGCCATGAAACTGGCTTTCAAAGCTTCTCTGATGCACAGAGCACCCTGCTGTGCTCTTCTAACCACCCTGGTGTCTGGTTGCATGTAATCGGCGGCCAGGCGATTTTGCCTCAACTTTCCACCCCTCCATAAACATCTCCCCCTTACTCTCACAGATATTGTGGAGCACACAGCATACAGTAATAACAAGGGGAATATTGGTTTCGCTGAGGTCTAACCAAGTCAGTAAACTGTGCCAGCGAGCTTTTAAACACCCAAATGCACATTCTACCACCATTCTGCACTTGCTCAGCCTAGAGTTGAACAGCTCCTGACTACTGTGTATGGCTTCATGAGCCATGGCATTAAGAGGTAGGCTGGGTCCCCAAGGATAACTATAGGCATTTCAACATCCCCATCGGTTATTTTCTGGTCTGGAAAGTAAGTCCCTTGTTGCAGCTGTTCATACAGACCAGAGTTCCTGAAGATGTGAGCGTCATGTACCTTTCCTGGCCATCCCACATCAATGTTGGTGAAATGTCCCTTGTGATCCACCAGTGCTTGCAGCAACACTGAAAAGTACCCCTTTTGGTTTATGTATTGGCTGCCAAGGTGGTCTGGTCCCAAGATAGGGATATGGGTTCTGTCTATTGCCCCAACACACTTAGGAAACCCCACTGCAGCAAAGCCATCCACTATGACCTGCACATTTCCCAGAGTCACTATCCTTGATAGCAGCAGCTCAGTGATTGCACTGGCTACTTGGATCACAGCAGCCCCCTCAGTAGATTTCCCCACTTCAAATTGATTCCCAACTGACCGGTAGCTTTCTGGCATTTGCAAGCTTCCAGAGGGCTATCGCCACTCGCTTTTGAACTGTGAGAGCTGCTCTCATCTTGGTATTCTTGCACTTCAGGGCAGGGGAAAGCAAGTCACAAAGTTCCATGAAAGTGCCCTTACGCATACAAACGTTTTGCAGCCGCTGGGAATCATCCCAGACCTGCAACACTATGCGGTCCCACCAGTCTGTGTTTGTTTCACGGGCCCAGAATCGGCGTTCCACGGCATGAGCCTGCCCCATTGCCACCAGGATGGCCAAATTGCCAGGGCCAGTGCTTTGAGAGAAGTCTGTGTCCATGTCCTCATCACCCTTGTCACTGCACTGCCATCACCTCCTCGCCTGCTTTTGCAGGTTTTGGTTCTGCATATACTGCATGATAATGCATGAGGTGTTTACAATGCTCATAACTGCCATGGTGATCTGAGCAGGCTCCATGCATGCCGTGGTATGGCGTCTGCAGGAGAGCAGAGTTGCAGGGGAAGCGGTGGTTGGATGACCAGTTTTGCAGACCTACTGCACCATCGTCTGCCAGGACACAACAGCTGAGCAGGCTGCATGCTTGCCGTGGTATGGCGTGCCAAGGGCAGCTGAGCAGAGTTGCAGCAGAAGCGGCCCTGCGAGACCACCAGGAGAGCAGAGTGCCAGCGGAAGCGTTCGTTCAATGACAATGGTTTGCAGACCTATTGCACTGTCTGCTGCCATGACACAACAGCTGAGCGGGCTGCATGCTTGCTGTAGAATGGCAAGACAAGAGCAGCTGAGCAGAGTTGCAGTGGAAGTGGCCCTGTGAGACCACCAGGAGAGCAAGAAAGCAGAGTGCCAGCAGAAGCGGTGGATTACGACAGTCATATAGAGGACCTGCGAGGTGGATTCATAGCATCAGGAGAGCAGAGTTGCAGTGGAATCGGTGGATGACGATGATGGTTTGCAGACCTACTGCACTGGCTGCTGAAAGCAGTGTGGTGCCCACACGGAAAAAAGGTGCAAAACCATTGTCTGCCATTGCTTTCACAGAGGGAGGGGCGACTGACAACGTACCCAAAACCACCCACGACAATGTTTTTGCCCCATCAGGCATTGGGAGCTTAACCCAGAATTCCAATGGGCGGCGGAGACTGCGGGAACTGTGGGATAGCTACCCACAGTGCAACGCTCCAAAAGTCAACGCTAGCCTCGGTACTGTGGAGGCACTCCACCAACTTAATGTGTTTAGTGCATTAGTGTGGGAACACACACAGTCGACTGTATAAAAAAATTGACTTCTATAAATTCAACCTAATTTCGCAGTGTAGACATATAGAGTATCCTTGTCAAACAGAAGACACAGATGCTTGGTGATGTACTTAACACCTTCATATTTTATATCCTGATATACAACATCTAAGGGAGACTTTTAAATGAATTTTGTAATATTGTAAACAGTTTCAAGAGTATCTTTTAGGATACTATTATTTTGAATAGTGTCCTGGCATGCCAAATTCAAAGCATGCCAAAGCAATGAGTATATATAGCTTGTGGTTCCTCCTAGGATAGTCTTGTTTCTACACCTGATATTAAACCTACTGTATTAATGGCACCATCGTAGAATTGTCCACCACAGTTACTGAATCTCCAATTTAGACATCATATATCTTTAATTACAGATAAAATTATCTCTGCTGATGTATAGGCTATATTGCACAATCCAGTGAAATCTTCATGAATATTCATGTCATCAATCACATATCGCAGGAATGAAATCAGTTTCTTTTTGTTGGAGAAGTCTGTTCTTTCAACTGTCATATATACCATTCTCCAGAAATTTTCTCAGAAATATCTCTCATGATTTTAAGAACCACAATTTCCATTAATTCATTTTGAATAACTGGACTTGTGTGTTTCTTTTCACTCTTTTCCAGCTACTTTGAAATATTAGGATAATATTCTGCCTGCAAATGAAATAGTTGAATAAGTTTCAGTTAATCTCTCTATTTAAGGATGCATTTTCAGCTTATTCACTATAATGGCCAATCAATGTAAGTCTTTGTCTGGCAAGATAACATACACTACTTTCTATTTTCATTAGTATCTTCCTATTTTCTTGTTTCTTTTGAGAATACTGAATACTGAAAGTACTGTACTGAGAATACTGAAAACTTAGCATTTCTCTTGACATATCAACTGTTTCATGGTAATCAATGTAGTTTGATGCCTCTTAAATTTGTCTTGAGCCTGTTTGCAATTAGAGAATCCAGGCTGTGTGAAAGCTTCATCAAAAGTACTTAGAGCCTAAAAGCTTGACAACAAGCTGTCAATAGCTTCAGAATAATCGATTCATTGAAAATCATCAAATCAGGATGACCCGAAATAAAGGCCTTGTTTTCCAAAATTTCACACATGAAAAGACTTAAGTTGTGATTAATGAGATGTCTCAGAAATGCTAATGGTATCATACAACTGGTATTTGGTTCCTGTTGCAGGGAAGTGCAGTTTCCTCCGTTTTATGCAGCCATGTTTTAAGTGATTTCATTTTAGCACTTTGAATAGATATGGTTTGTTTTTGTATTTTACTCAATCAGTGGTCACTTAGTAAAAAAAAAAAAAGCTGTCTACATGCCTGAGACTGCAAACTCTGTCGGGTCAGGTACTGTCATTTTCTATGCATATACAGCACTTAATGGAATTTCAAAATGGTTGGCTTCTAGGCACTGCCCCATAAAAGTATTAAATAATAATAATAAATAATAATATAATAATTAATAATAATAAAAATTGTGGCTCTACTCTGTTAGCGTACATTATTTATTCTTAATAAGAGGTTGGATAATCAGTCTCAGGTGGAACTTATTAATCAAAGATTATTAGTCAGTGATTAATACGTGCAATACAGAAAAAAAGGCTATACATTACCAAATTGATTCTGGAGCAGTGTCTCTGTAGTTTGTTTCATTCCTAATCAACTCTCAAAACCTCAGCTTCTTGTATACTGTAGGTGTTTATAAAAGGAGACAAAGGAATTCCTTTTCCCACCACCTAATTACTTGTGGAATTTCCTTTATGGTATCTCAGTTTACATGGCTGATAAACTAAGGTATTTCTAACCAAGTCATTATTGCAGAAAACATTTGTGACAAAAATAAATTCCTGATGTGTTAAAAACGTTTCTCATTGGTTCATAGCTCATTAATCACAGAACACATCTGCAATAACAAGTATCCCTTGTATTAGGCAGAGTAGTGCCCACATTCTCCCCTCCACCACACCAGTTTGTGGTTGTTTCTCTTCTCTAGCACTCAGAGTCCTTCCCTGCATGTGGTACACAAGAGTCTCTCCAAATAAACAGAGAAAAAGGTTTCTTTCCCTCTCTTTCTCTTCAGGGACAGGAAGAATAAAATATAAAAAGAGTGTTCAGTCTCTTAGGCAGTCCCTTGGTTACCTCTTTGGGGCTCAGCTTATCTGTAGGGTCTACTGTTCTTGATTAGGGCTATGGTCTGTCTTTAAGCACCAGGAGGGTACCACACTCTGTACCTGGTCCTTACAGTCTCAGGGGCGGAAGGCTCCACAACTGACTACCTCTTCACTGATCTATTCAGCTGTCTTCCCCTTGTTACCACCCCTGCCTCTGGTAGGCTTTCCCCTTTTAAACTTGCTCCTCCTAGGCAGAGCAAGTCTTGCAGGTGTGTGTGGTCAGTACTGGCTGGGCCCAGATGAGCTTGTCATCTTCCTATCTAAAACGGTGTGATATGAAAGGATATTGAGCTGATCTTTTTTGATTCTTAAGCACAGTACTGAAAATATTGCTTTGTCACCATTATTGAAAATAGGGGAAGAACTGCAATAAAATTAACTAAATTGGTAAGAAATGGGGTGGCAACAGTAGCCCTTCACATTAAGATGCATAAGTTAACAAATAAGTATATATTAAAGAAATAAGGTTATTATTTATAGTTCAAAACTTTAGTAATTTAAGTGTGCATACAATGTTGGCACACACCCAAGGACAGTGAATTGGCAGTTGTAAGCAATTTGGCCTATGGTTGGTGTGTTGGTAGGTAGATGTAGACTGAGGTGAGGTAAAGGTCACTCCAAAACTGAAGGGAGGGGTCAGTCAGGCACGCTCAGTCCAAAACTAGATGAGGGTTCCCAGACCATAATAGCAAACATCCCATAATAATAAAACTTGTTGTGTAATCAGAGAGGATATAAAGGTGATTGGAGGATAGATATGCTAATACTAGGAATGGGAAACAAGCCAATCAGAACAGGCCAAAAATGGTATAAAAGACAGAGAGCCAGCAGGCAAAAGCCAGTCAAGTTAGGAGCAGGAGAAGAAGGAGCAGTCAGAAGAAGGAACCAGAAGATACAGCAGAAGCAACTGCAGGGTGACAGCAGAAGCAGTGCTGCTGGGACAGAACAGAAGGATCCTTAGACAGAGCAGAGGGGAAAGAAGACTACGGAGAGTAAGCGTGCTAACTATAGTAGAGAATATAGAATAGAAATGAATGTGTATGCTTGGGATAATAAAGATGAGTGTCTTTGGGGTGTATATCTATGTTATTATGTATAAAGTTTAGAGTATATTAAGATTGATAACGGATTGCATATGACTGATCACGATGTGCAGAACATAAACACTTAAGCCATTCCAAATGTATAACATTACAGTACTGGGTACTTAGCTTGTATACCTGTGCTAAGGGATTTATGTTTATGTTTTTAATTTAGGTTGAGATTAATTGTATTAGGAAAGATTGGTTACACTAAATAAAGAAAATACTTTGTTTTTGAAAGTACTGCCTGGGTGTCAATCCTTTGAGCGGAGGACTGTATCCGTGTTCTCCCAGTGGTGAACAGATCTAGTCTGTTCTGGAGGAATTTCCTGAAGGGCATAGGGAAATCCTGGGGAAATCCTGGCAATTCTACTATAGGAACAGATTAATAGGTCAACACCTTGGGAACCCAAAAGTATGCAACAGGAGGGCTACTCTGGAATCCCTGCATCTGTTCTTGGGGTAACAGGTGAGGGTGTGCCCCCTCACATACCTCACCCCTCAAGTTGGAAAGGTGATCTTGGGGCATGTCATCCCCATCTCCCATTTCCCACAAAAAATAAGCAGAATTAGCTTGATTCTTTCTCACTTGGTGTTGCATCCTGAAACTAAAGGGCAATGCCGTGAGGTATAACCACATTATACATGGTTGGGGGCCATAAAGTAACTGGAAGGGAGAGAACCCCACCGAGGCCTGCAGGACCTCCTTTATGGCAAACAGGAGAAGTGGGAGTAGCTGGTCCCGGTGCTTTGGATAGTTCCTAACAAAGCATTTCAAAGTTCCCTTCAGAATCTGCTTCCTCTTCGTTGATCTCTCCCTGTAGACAGCTCTTTCTGAGACACAACAGTCTACCACTAGCCGTCTGAAGTAGGCTTTCCACTTTTAAGCTTCCTCCCTTCAGGCAGAGCAAGTCATGCAGGCTGAGCCCAGAAGAGCTTGTGAGCGCTCTCCTAGGGTGAGGGCATACCCCCTCACAGCCTCATGAATCACAAATGGCCCCTTCCTGGACCTCTGGGCACATTCTCCATGAGTCAATGGGGTCGGAGTAAAAGATTACACACATCCCATTAGTGATTACATACAGATTATCATTTTGTCACCCACTAAGTTTCAACTTAAGTACAGAACACTTTTAGATTTATAGGCACAGAGCAGTCACAGTTTGGTTTGTAGAAAGATGGTTCTGGGAACTTTATGTACAAAGCATCGTGGGAGTTTCCTAACAGCCTTTAGATCACCTTATGGTTAAATGGAAACAGTTTCATACGGTTCTAACTGAGATGGATTTGGTTAGATGCACATTGTCTTTGTATTGTTCAAATTAAAAACTGGGGCCAGATTCTCAGCTGTTGTAAATTGGTGTAGGTCCATTGTATACAATAGAGTGTACATCACTTTTCCATTAGCTAAGAATTTGGCCCTTGGTGTTTAGTTTCTTACATTGGTATTACCATTATTCTATTTCAGGTTCAGAAGCAACTACATGCTGGTTCAGCTGGTTCATATTGTCCATAGGATAGACACTCAGACTGTGAGTATACTTTGATGGGGAGCATCTTCCTAGATAGGTAATATGTAAAAGAAATGTCCAACTTTTACTAGGAAATATGGTGAACCTCTTTGGGAGGAACAGACAGATGGAGATAATTCTCTTTGGATGTTTTGTGTGTGAACAATAAAAAAAAAACACTAATCTGATACCACTGAATTTCTGCTGGCTGCTCATAGAAAGCATGCAAACCAATATAACCCTCACACACAACATCCAGGGGAAGGAAGAAGAGGTTACTCACCTTGTGCAGTAACTGTGGTTCTGCAAGATTTGTGTCTCTATGGTTTCTCCACTTCAAGTATACATGCACCTCTGGAGCCCTTGATTGGAGATTTTCCATTGGCAGTGTCTGTTTGGTCCACACATGCATCCTGTGCATTCTTGTGCCATGCACTGAGGGTATATAGGGCTGTGTTGGCAAAACACTCTCAGTCTTTTCTCCATCTGAACATCCTATAGAGAACAGTCCAAAGCAGAGGGAAAGGTGAGTGTGTGGTGGAGCATCCATAGGGACACACATCTCGAAGAACTGCAGTTTCTGCACTCTTCTTCATCTAGTACAGTCTGGGTGACTTTTGAAATTGTTTGGTTCTATCTAGATAGAAGGCCAATGCCTGTCTAACATCTAGAGTATGAAAACATGTCTCCTGTTGAGACTTATGTAGTTTTGGGAAAAACACAGGTAGATAAATGGATGGGTTAAGATGAAGTTCCAATAGTACCTTAGGTAAGACATTAGGGTGTGGGCATAAAGATACCTTGTCCTTGAAGAACTCCATTAAAGGAGGGGAGGATGTCAGCCATCAAGGGCCTAATTTCCCTAGCCCTGGGGGGCCAAAGTGATAGTTACTAAGAAAGCTATCTTTGTAGAGAAGTGAAGCAAGGAACAGGTTGCCATTGGTTCTGTCAAGGTTCCTCTCCCACTCTGAACTCTAGGGTACAGATGTGGGGACCTGCATGAAAAACCTCCTAAGCTTATCTTTACCAGCTTAGGTCAAAACTTCCCCAAGGTACAAAATATTCCACCCGTTGTCCTTGGATTGGCCGCTACCACCACCAAACTAATACTGGTTACTGGGGAAGAGCTGTTTGGACGCGTCTTTCCCCCCAAAATACTTCCCAAAACCTTGCACCCCACTTCCTGGACAAGGTTTGGATAAAAAAGCCTCACCAATTTGCATAGGTGACCACAGACCCAAACCCTTGGATCTGAGAACAATGAAAAAGCATTCAGTTTTCTTACAAGAAGACTTTTAATAAAAATAGAAGTAAATAGAAATAAAGAAATCCCCCCTGTAAAATCAGGATGGTAGATATCTTACAGGGTAATTAGATTAAAAAACATAGAGAACCCCTCTAGGCAAAACCTTAAGTTACAAAAAAGATACACAGACAGAAATAGTTATTCTATTCAGCACAATTCTTTTCTCAGCCATTTAAAGAAATCATAATCTAACACATACCTAGCTAGATTACTTACTAAAAGTTCTAAGACTCCATTCCTGGTCTATCCCCAGCAGAAACCAGCATATAGACAGACCCACAGACCCTTTGTTTCTCTCCCTCCTCCCAGCTTTTGAAAGTATCTTGTCTCCTCATTGGTCATTTTGGTCCGGTGCCAGTGAGGTTACCTTTAGCTTCTTAACCGTTTACAGGTGAGAGGAGCTTTCCCCTGGCCAGGAGGGATTTCAAAGGGTTTTACCCTTCCCTTTATATTTATGACAGGTTCAAATGGAGGTTTCATGTGATATTTAAGTACCAGGCTGAGGTCCCAGATTTGGAGAGGGGTCCTTAATCTGGGTGTGCAGGTTCCCCAAAGTTTTAAATAAACCTTGAAGACATAGAGCAAGCAAATATAGAAAAACCCTCTACTGGAGGATGAAAGGCTAATTCTGTAGCCAAGTTAATATTAATCAAGCTAATTGATCCTGATTTCTTTAGGCCCAAGAGGTAGTTTATGAGAACAATGCAGATTCAGGCAGAAGTTGGTGAAATTGACACCAGTGGGTGAATCTCTTTCACTTCTACCGGTAAGTTATTCAGGATGACTCCCTTCCACTGCTCAGTAACAATTGTTGCACTTCTAGCAGGCAGGTAGATTCTAACCGTGCAAACTACTGAGGAACCAATCCCTGAGGTGGAGGAAGTACTTGGATGAAGTACATGACTTGCACCCTGGGAGAGGATATGGGGAATGATTAGAAGCTTGATTGTTGGCTGGAAACAGAGATGAAGCAGGTCAGGATATTAACCCTGTCTTGCCAGGTCAGTACTATAAAGGATAATCCTGGTCTTGTTCTGTCTGATCTTGTTCATCACTTTTGAAAGGCTTTTTCATGTGCTTGTTCAAGTCACATAGCAGAAACCTGGGGTGCTTCTGGAAATATCAGTTCAACACACTGCTGGACAAATGGCTACTGGCAAAGGCAGTATTTTTTAAAAGCATTAAATGGAGCAAAGGTATTGAGCATTGTACACCCTGTATTCACATTTTCCACTGCATTGGTGTTGCCAGGTGTCCAGCTGCAAACTTACCACAAAAATAATTTGCTTTGGTTAGTCAGCCTTTCTAGTCAACAACCACAGCAGCCAGTACACAGTCTTTGGAACAAATGAGCACTCTCGTTGGGGTGATCAAGCAGTCAGATCTACTCTGGCCTTGTAATAATGTAATGAATTCTTCTGGATAGAATTGTTCTGATAGATATGATAATTATCCTACTTGATAGAATCATAGCTTCAGATTCAGGGGAGCAATTTTTTCCCCCAGAATTTCTGATTTGCAAGAAATTTAAAAATTGTGAAATTTCTTGAGAACTGGAAATCCTGTTTCAGTTAGTTGTAGTATTTTGTTAGTTGAACAACTTCTGTTTAAAATAATTTTATGTGATATATATATATATACATACATATGTTGTGATGTTATCTGATTAAAATATGACCATATAGATCATTGTTGCAACCACTTTTATATATTTGCAGCAAATATTGTATGAAGGTTGTCGAGTGAGGTGCTTGAAAAGGTTATTATTTGCTGGTTATGATTATGCTATCTGTATGCATGTGCCATTTTTGTATGTGAAGTTATAAGTATTGGCTCTATACTTCGATTTCAAATGTTTTCTCCTGGGGTAGCGCCCACAAGATAATGCCCAGCACATCTTGAAGGGACTATTCAAATTAAGTGGCTCATTAAGAAACGCTTGGTTGACAATGGACCATGGGAGACGCCCATCTACACTGAGTGGACTGTCATGTGAACATGCTGTCTGGAGTGTAGGTAATGGTTTCGTGCAATGACTAAGGGAAATTGTGTATGAGTGGGTGACTTGCCCATGTGACTCCAAACTCCATCTTGTGGCTGTAATTTTCCACAGTAAGAACAATGGGATGCCCTCAACATGGCAAAAGCTATAACAGGCCCTGGAAACACCTCCACTTTGTCTTCAATCCTGCTTCTTACCTCTGGAAGAACCTTGCTACAAACTGAAGCTCTGAACAAAGGACTGAATGACCCATCCAAGCTGTGGATGTACTCCAGAGACTTGACTTAAGCCAGCCGTTTATTTAATCACTGCTACACGCCTGAACCAAAAATGTTGCCATTACTGTATGATTCCTTTAACAATTTGATTCCTTTAACCAATTTTAACTCTCTTCTTTCTTTCTTTCTTTCTTTCTTTCTTTCTTTCTTTCTTTCTTTCTTTCTTTCTTTCTTTCTTTCTTTCTTTCTTTGAATAAACCTCTAGATTTTAGATACAAAAGGATTTGCATCACTGTGATTTTTGGGTAAGACCTAAGTTATATATTGACCTGGGTGTGTGGTTGGTCCTTTGGGATCAGAATAACTTATTATTTGATGAGACCGGTTGTAAAGAACCACTTATCTCTGAATCCAGTGTTTTTGGTGGTGATATAAGAACTGGAATGCCTTTATGTTTTCTTGTTAGCTAGTGTGGTGAAACAGGAATTTACTTTTGTGTCTGGTTTGATATCTTATAAAAGAATAACCACCAATTTTGTGCTGTGTTTGCCCTATCTCTCAGCAGTTTGTCCTGAATTTGGCATCTTCAGTTGTGACCCGCGAAGGCACGGTTACATACGTTAATATGAAATACCTATGTATGAGTGTGGCCTCTCCAAGACTGATGGGGAGAAGCCAGTCTCCACCCCATGAAGGTCAGAGCTTTAGACTGCTTACTGCTCTGCCCTGCCCAGAAGGTCAGATCCCTGAGACTGCTAATTCCCCTATGGAGCATTGTACTTCTAGGCAATAGTGAGGGGGCATGGCCTCCTTCCTAGACTGATGGGGAGGGACGGCCACAGACCACTACAGTCAGGAGACTCATGTCATTTTTTTAAAGTCATATTTCATGAGGAAGTAATGGTTTGCACTAAAGTTTATTTATGACTGCTTTCAGCTCTTACATTTGGTGTGAATGGCTTACCTGTAAGCTGTAAAAACTTCCATATAAACTCTTTAAATTAAAAATGAAGGATTGAAATTTTCTGTCTCGGGTTTCATAGATTCATAGATATTTAGGTCAGAAGGGACCATTATGATCACTTTCTTGGGAGTGAGACAAGGCAGTGGCTTTGTTTTTCTAAAGAATTTTTTTTAAACAATACAAATATTTTCTCTAGCTCTTCTTACCTTTGATGTTCTTCTCTGATCTCTCTGGTGATTTATTTGTGAATTTCCTAAGGCAGTGGGGATGTTGAGCCCAGGTGTCCACATGGAGGACTAAGATAAATGGCATATGTAATGTTTGTGGTGGAAGTCAGGAAAAAATTCTCAACAAATAATTTATTCATTGAATTTTTCTGTTCAGAAACTGAGCAGAACACACTATTTTCAGATGTATTCATTATTCAGAAGTATTTGTGTATTTCTTCCTGAAATGTAGTTTTGTAACATAGCTCAAGAATGACTTCTTGTGAATATTTGATAATCCAACACTGTGCTCATTAGTTAAATAAGTATAAATTATTGTACTGTTTCTGTGCCCAGATTGGATGATGGGGTAACCAACCAATTAACAGCATGTAAATTTCACTTTTGGAAAACATTCAAGCATTCAGCCTGATATTTGCTATAAATGGGTATTTGTGCTAATGATGCTCAACTTCTCATGGAAAAGAAACATGAACAGGTCATGACAAAACAAGGTCAATTCAGAGTAGGCTTTAGAATTTGAATGAATGTTTATAAAATATTGTTACTCTATTTGTTCAGCTCTAATATTAAGCTAATGAGAAAAAAAATGGATTAACTAGTTGCAGACTGATTATTTGGACCAAAGACTGGGATGTAATACGGAGAAATGTTTAAGACAAACATGTAGTGTAACATGGCCCCTGCCCCAAACAGCTTTCAATATAGGAGAAACAACATAGGTTAGTTCTCAGTGCATCAGCAGCCTAACCATTGTCAAGTTTTTTGTAGGCATCATGGCAAAGAAGAATTTTAAGGAGGGATTTGAAGGAGTATAATGCAGTGGCTCTGCAGATGTTTACGGGGAGCTCCTCCCAAGGACACGGGGCAGCATGGGAGAAAGCACAAAGGCGCTTGTTTGAAAATGTAACAAGTGGGCAGTAGTGCCTTGCATCATGGGCTGATTGGAGGTGGGAGCAACATCTCAATAGTGTATGAGTGTTGGCATGTAGTGTGGGATGGGCTATTAAAGTTTTGAAAGTGAAGATGCTATTGGAAAAGGGCAGCCAGTGGAAGGATAGTCAAAGCAACTAGGAAGGAAAATGATATTTTCCAGGTCCTGTTTGACTACTTAAGCACCACTGCTGATGCTAGACTCCCTAGCAGAGAGCTGACAGAGTCTAGCTCTTCCTACCTTCACTAGTCAGTTGCACTGACCCCATGCTCTACCATTGCCAAGGATGATGTGATAGTTGTATTCCCACAGAGCTCCTAGGGGCATTTTGCTTATCTGATGCAGTGTTCAAAAATCGTGTCTGAGGCCCCCTAAATCAAATTTATGGCTACATCTGCACTTGGAGCTGAGGGGTGTGATTCCCAGCTCGCATAGGCAGTCCCATGCTAGCCAGGATAGCTGCTCGGGCTAGCTGCCCAAGTACATACATACCCAGAAAATCTGGGTGGGGATGTATTAGGGGAGTCCAGTCCAAACTGACACCTGTGCAACTCCAGCTACACTAACATTTTTTAGTGCATTAGCTCAAGCAGAACTAGCACAGATTCATCTATGCAAGCTGGGAATCACAACCCAAGCTCCAAGTGCAGATGTAGCCTATAAATAAATCTATGAAAATTATGAGACAGGTTTAAAAACCATGAAACTAAAAAATATGAGTTCATTCCATTTGTTGCCTTCAGGATGCATACAGATCATGTTTTTAAACTTTTATCTGCAATCATGAGAACTAGAAACCTACTTTTTTTAAAAAAAACCATGTGATGGTTGCCTTACTCCCAAAATCACAATATTCAGGTTATTCCCAGTCCTAAAGGTTTAGTCACTTACCCTAGGTTAAAGGTACTCAGATCTCAAGCCAAAGACAACACCTGTAGCCAATCCTGTAATGAACTAACTAAATATTTATACTTGGAAAAAGAAATAAGAGTTATTTATAAGGTTAAAACAGGTAGCGTACACACACAAAGGAGATACCATCTTGGGTTCCAAAGATCATAGAAACATCTATAATAAGCAATCTCTATGAGTCCTTTCAAGTTAACCCAGGTAAAATAGTAGGGGGTCCTTTGCTTATGCTTAGTGATTCTTGACTCTTAAGAGTCTAAGTAGCAAAAAGAACCATATTTCTCCGTGTCTCAGGGATTTTTATCCCCTTCCCCAGAATTCAAACTGATCGAGGTATTGGTGCTGTCTCCTGTTTATGTGAGTGGGGAGGGCAATCGACAAACCCTTTGTCCTTTTGCTGTTACACAATGGCTCAGCACTTCTATCTGCAGGCTCAGCACTTTTCACTAATTAATGCTTCTTTCCTGTTTGGTGAGTTACACAATTACAGAGTTGACAATGCAAACACTTGCTGTCATTCTCTAACAAGGGGTACAGATAAGTGAGATTAATACATGCAGCATCCTGCAAGCTAGTCACAAGGTCTAGAGACTAGAAACATATTTTTATCAACTTAACATCAACTTTAACAATGCTAACACACAGGTGAACTAGACTGGTTTCCAGCTATGCATTTGTCTGTGTTCAGTGAGGCCCAGGGCCTTGGCATGAGCTAGCACCTTGTCTGCCAGCATCACATTGTCATCCACAACTGTTATCAACAGTGATTATATATCTACTTCTAAATCATTGATGAACATGTTGAATAATACTGGGCCTAGTAACCAAATTGGTAATCTCATCAAATAATGAAAAGGGAGTTTGTTTAACATAAAATAATGTTGACTGGCATTGGTTATATTCCTATCATTTAATTATTTATCCTCTATCAGCTTTTTTATTATTTTGTCTTGAATTGGTGTCAGGCTAAAGGACCTATTCTTACCTGGGTCATTCTGCATGCTTTTTTTTTTTTAATATTGGCACATTAGCACTCTTTCAGTCTTCTGGACATTCCCCAGTATTCCAAGATTTATTAAAAATGAAAATCAGTGGGGCAGAGATCTTCTCAGACAACTCTTTTAGGACTCTTGGGTGCAAGATAGAAGGGTGTACTGATTTTAAAATTTTTATCCTTAGTAGATGTTCTTTGGCATCCTCCTTAGTTACTAAGGGACTGAAAAGTACTTTATCATCCTCATGTGATACAAGTACATCATACTGTTTCTTTCCAAACAGAACAGAAATATTTACTGAACAATTCTGCTTTTTCTGCATCATTACTAGCACTTTTACCATCTCCATCTAGTAATAGGCCTAGACCGTTACCAATATTTCTTTTGTTCATAATATACTTTTTAAAAAACCTTGTTCTTACTGTCCTTAGTCCTCCCAGTCATGAAAGTTTTCAGATGTCTTCAGCATCCCTTATCAATTTTCTGTACTTCATAACCTGTAATTTATATTGAGCACTATCTATTTCACCCTTTTTCCATTTATTATATATTGATATTTTAAAAATTATTTTTAGTTACTGTCTTCACTTTGCCACTGAACCAGGATGGGCTTTTAGCCAAACTTTTCTTCTTTCTTGATTGTGGACTCATAGGATTTTGGTCAGCTAACATACTTTTCTTAAAGATATCCCAATTTTCATTCACATTTTTCTGTCTATTTCTTCAGAATTAATTTTGCTCATAATTTTCCTCATCTTTGAAACATGGGCCCTTTTGAAGCATTAAATATATATAGTATTAGTTGGGATTGTCCTCTGACAATGCTGAATGTAATCAGATCATGATCACTGGTCACTAAGCAACCACAGCTTCTAGCCCCATACCTCTAAACAAGTGATGGTGTCTTGTTGCCACTCCATCTCTTTTCCCCACAGAAGCCTTCTTATATAAGTTACAACCAGTGATTTTTAACATTCCAGTAATGCAACAAATTGGTTCATACAATGATTTATTGTTTTTTATTTGGTCACAGGACCATCAGGATGTATCACTCCCCTGTAGCAAAAGAGTACACAGATAAAACTTGATCAATTTTTTTTTTTTAGCTCAGTACAAACCATTGGGTTCTTAACCTGCCGGCTGGCTCGTCTTGCTAAATCTTCATGAGTAACATGGACTGCTCTTGCCTCAAGTTTCTTGCAGACAAAAGAAATTGTCTCTAAGTTCTAAATTTTTATTCAAAAGCTGTAGACGTTGTATGGCAATCTGAGTGACAGATTTTATATTCACTTTGTGAAAGCTTCAACAACTACCCATGTTTGTTGGCACATCACTTAGTGGAGTTGTAGTCATTAGCTAGACACTATAAAAGGGATATGTGCAGTTCTTCAAAATCCTTGTTGTAAACATTGACAGAATATTCAGTGTATGGCATGAAGCTAGATGGATTTCAATTGTATATATTACATGTAGATTCCACTAACTCAAAGGAAACTTTGTAGGAAAGGCTAACAGTTTTAACCTGAACTGTACAGTAAGATAGAAATTCAGTTGAGAGGTGGTGTCTTACAGCATGTTTTTAAGTACTATAAGGTAGAGCCATTCTGGGATTCAATCCAAAAGAGATTAAAAGGCTTTGAAGCTACGAGATAGAAATGAATCCTATTTTGACCCTTATTCAGACACTCTCTGTAACAAAGACAAAAAAGTAAACATTTCTTGGGATTATTTCTCATCCATCTTCACCCCATTGTGAAGTCAACAGCCCTGATGTATTGTTACATATCCAAGTTTTTGTCATGGTAATGGGGTTAAGCTAGACAGAGATACACCCAGGAAATGTTTTAAGTACTCTCTACAAAGTAATACCTCACCTATCCTCTTAATTGTAATTTTTCATTAAGACCTCCATTCAAACAAAAGTGCTTATTCCTGTACCAGACTGCTATTTCAATTGATGGCACAGAGGGAGGCTATCCAAGAGATTTGTTCTATGATGGTACTTCTCCCACACAATAAAGGATCTCAGTCATTCATAAGCAACTCCTGTGTGACCTGGAAAAGGGCAGCATTTACACTCTCAGGGGTATCAGTCAGTTCTCGCAACCAGCCTGATGTGGCTGCTGAAATACAAAAGTAGGAATGAACTTCTAAGGGCTTGACCGTGAGAGCTGCTGAGTAACCACAACTTCCATTGACAATTATGAGGTACTAATACCAAATAATCTAGAACTACTATATGTCTTTAATCTGATGCTCTTAATAAAATCAGATTTTAAAGAAAGACTTAGAAAAATGGAAAAAAAAATACATGATGTCCTGCTTGGGCCCAATAGCTATCATCACACCAAATATTCTCCTGGGATCATGATTTCTTTTTCACACTGCTAATATTAATCTCAGATAAAAAAATTATTAGAAAAACATAACAGAAAAATAAACTGGATATGACATCATAGACATCAGAGTGTAAAAGCCACAAGGGTATTGAGATACAATGACTGGGGTACATAAAGACCTACTGTTATATCATTTTAAAATTAAAATTGTTCACAAAGAATCCCAGATTAGATGTATTTAAATTGAATGAGCCAAAGGACTCTGATCTAAAATAAACATCTAGCTGTGGCTGAATAAGAAAGACTCCAGAGCAGAACTTCAAAAATGATGAGACATCTAGTAAATGGAACTCTTTCTCACCTCATATGATGTCCATAGTGAGAATTTTGAACTCAAAATTAGGTGAGTTGAAGATATGGGAGAATATAGGTCTTTATAAAGAGTCCTAGTTTTTAAATCTATAGAGATTAAAAATAAATCTGTGAATCCTCGTCTACCATTTCAGCGTATTTAGTATTTGTACATTAGCCACTATCTAATTCAGAGTTCTAAAAAGAAAACCCACAAAACATAAACATGCAGTTATGGTGAACACATATCAAATAAGATTATTTCAAATATAAATACAGTTTTAGAAACAGCAGAAGCTGCATGCAAGTGTATGTTTATGGGGAAAAAATGGAGAGAAAGATACAAAAAGAGATAGCTCTTGAGAAATGACAGAAAACAGCAAACACCAAATTCTATTTGTTGTACTATACAGGAAAAAATCTTTAGAATATTAATACCCCTACTGATACTGTCTGGAATGCATGTGAGGAGAAAGGTACCTTTTTTTTCATATTTTGTGGAAAAGCCCAGATGTTCAAGGATATTGGCTTAAGATTAGAGGATCAATTAAACAGATGACAAACTCCATGCTACTCAGAGATCCTCTTGGGGCTCATTCAAAGTCCATTGAAGTTAATTGACAGATTCCCATTGACTTGTGGTTCAGGGCCTCAGTGAATTTATTTGGACTGGCATTAAATAGAGTTGAATATAGTTAAGTGTTATATTGTGATAATCCATAATTTGATGGTAACCACAATGCTAATAGCAAATAATTAGAAGTTGGGGAAAATACTTCCGACATGACAGCATAAGATTTGAGAAGAAGTAGAAAACTGATCTGTCAAAGAAAAATAACTAGAAAATAAAGACAGAAGACATAAATGCTTAGAAATCTAGCTTCTGTGTCTTGTTTATTCAATTACCCCCAATTCACGTGTTGCCAAATCAAAACATCAAAACAATATTTTTGAGTATTAACAAATTGGTATAAGGGTTGTGAGGGAAAGAGCCTTTGTGATTCTCTATCTTCACAGAAGCAGTGGATCTTTTATATCAGAAAAATAGAGGAAAAGGAATGTTTACTGATTGGACCTAGATTTTATGCAGAAGTGTCAAATGTACAAGGGAATGTTACATCCTGATGGTTCTGTGACCAAATAAATTATTGGACCAAATATAACAGACTTATTATCAAGGTGACTCATTATCAATGAAATAATATCAAATGGGGAGGAAGCAACCGCATGTGGAGGAAAGTGAGGCTGAACTATCTTCTGTTTATTGTTATATGGAAGGATGAAAAGAGAGAAAAAGAGACGATATTTATACTGAAAGCAATTAACTTTGCCAGAAACAGTCTATTTTTCTCTTACTAGTATTGTTAACACCTCGGTTTGAATAAGAGCCTCTCTCCTTCACCATTGAGCTTATCCTTCAACGAAGTCACCATAACACTGTGTTTATGACATCATAGTCTAGTGCAGGGATCAGCAACCTTTGGCACGCAGCCCTCCAGGGTAAGCCCCCTGGCGGGTTGGGCCGGTTTGTTTACCTGCTGCGTCCTCATGTTCAGCTGATTGCAGCTCCCACTGGCCGCAGTTCACTGCTCCAGGGCAATGGGGGCTGTGGGAAGTGGTGGCCAGCACATCCCTCAGCCCGCACTGCTTCTCGCAGCCCCCATTGCCCTGGAGCAGCGAACTGTGGCCAGTGGGAGCTGCGATGGGCCAAACCTGCAGACACGGCAGGTAAACAAACCGGCCCGGCCTGCCAGGGGGCTTATCCTGGCAGGCTGCATGCCAAAGGTTGCCAGTCCATGGTCTAGTGCTTGGAAATTTGTGAATTATCAACATGTCAGTATGATGATTTCATTGTAGTACGATGGTTATGTGAAGAAAAACAAAATTCTGATCATTTAAAACAGCGGTTCTCAACCGGGGGAAGGGCAGGCGGGCAGGCATAAACAGTTTTAAGGGGGTCTGCCAAGCAGGGCCAGTGTTAGACTCACTGGGGCCCAAGGCAGAAAGCCAACGCTACGCCATGCAATGCTGAAGCCTGGGGCCGTGAGCCCTGTCACTTGGGGCTGAAGCTGAAGCCAGAGCAAATTAGCTTCACAGGGCCCCCTGTGGCATGAGGCCCGGGGTAATTAATTGCCTTGCTTGCTATGCCCTAACACCACCCCTGGCTTTAATATGCAGCAAACTAGCTGTGGAACAGGTGGGCTGTGGAGTTTTTATAGCATGGTGGGGGGTGGCCCCTGAAAGAAAAAGTTGAGAACCTCTGATTTAAAAGGCAGCAGGGGAAGATTTTAAAGCTAGTGAATGGCTCTAAGTTTCATGGAAGTTAAATGTTAAATTTTCCTTAGAGTCTGGAGGCAAGCCTGTTCTTAAGAATATTGAATGTTACATTGCTGATGCCCTCCCCAGCATGGCCTTTGGAGTGCATCCAGGAACAGAAACACAAGGGGCTGTTGTTAGCTGCTGCTTTTAGTTTTGTTCACTGGCTCTTGACACAGGGTGCTCTGAGTCTTAGAATCATAGAATCATAGAATATCAGTGTTGGAAGGGACCCCAGAAGGTCATCTAATCCAACCCCCTGCTCAAAGCAGGACCAATTCCCAGTTAAATCATCCCAGCCAGGGCTTTGTCAAGCCTGACCTTAAAAACCTCTAAGGAAGGAGATTCTACCACCTCCCTAGGTAACGCATTCCAGTGTTTCACCACCCTCTTAGTGAAAACGTTTTTCCTAATATCCAATCTAAACCTCCCCCACTGCAACTTGAGACCATTACTCCTCGTTCTGTCATCTGCTACCATTGAGAACAGTCTAGAGCCATCCTCTTTGGAACCCCCTTTCAGGTAGTTGAAAGCAGCTATCAAATCCCCCCTCATTCTTCTCTTCTGCAGGCTAAACAATCCCAGCTCCCTCAGTCTCTCCTCATAACTCATGTGTTCCAGTCCCCTAATCATTTTTGTTGCCCTTCGCTGGACTCTCTCCAATTTATCCACATCCTTCTTGAAGTGTGGGGCCCAAAACTGGACACAGTACTCCAGATGAGGCCTCACCAACCTCTTCAGTCTGTACAGCTAGAATAATTGTGTCCAATTGCATTCTGATTTAATATGGTACTGGAGTATCATAAAAGTGCTTATGGAGTTCAAAATTATATATAGCCTATTTGTCCAATTTCCTAAGAGCTGAGCATAAGAACTGACGTTAGCTGAGAATTCAGGCTGTTCTCTCATATATGTCAGTTTACATACGGGGAACCCATCAAACTCCCTGTACCTTTCTTCTAGGACTGCCTGCACTGCTATACCTGTTAGGAACTTCACTTAGGCTCCCTTCTGAAGTTCAACATAGTGCATAGGAACTAATAAAACAGAACAAACTGTGAAACACTAAATAGCCATATTATGGTGGTTGTTCCTTTAGCAATCTTAAAGTTTCTGTAAGAATAAAACTGTTTAAAACATTAGTTGCAGAAACCTCTATATTTAAGGATAGGTATGCATTTCTATTCTAACTCCCTGTTTACAGATTTATAATTTTTCAAAATTGTCACCTTTTGATCTCTTTCTGTAACGTCACTGAGCTTAAGAGCCCAGTCTTGCAAACCCTTGTGCACATGCTTAACTTTACTTATGTATTTGCAGGTTCAGGGCCTAAACTGGTAATCCCCAGAGCAAGAAGAAAGTAGCAAGAAAGCAGTGAAGAGGAGGTTGCAAGAAGAAGTACATTAAAGAGGGCCATCCACAACTTCATCTAACATTTTACACCTTTCTCTATATTCTTGGTGTGGGGGGTAGACCAGCTTAGGCTGTCTTTCATATTGGCAATGGATGTAAATAGGGCTAAGGTAGCTTGACTGAAAAGGCATGTAAGATATTGCCAGGACCTCTTTAGGTCCTTTTGTCAATGATCTTTCATCATTTGATCTGCATAGCCCTCTATAAACCGTCTCCTAACCACTTACTAGACAGCTGGGAAGAAGCTGTCCATCATTAGGAGTTTGGGATAGATAGAGGATGCTTGCCCCGATTGTTACCATGTGGCAAGGAATCACAGGCTCTTTCACTGGGGTTGTTACACTGTAGCTCTGAGGAAGAAGTACTCTCAGATCACGGAACAGCTTCTGTAGCTGCATAGTCTGTAAAGGTGAATGAACTCCCATGAGCTCTCTAGCTGCAGAGAACCCACATACTTACCTACTTCATTAGGGGCCTTGTGTAAACTGGAGAAAAGTTACTGGAACACTTTGAGACCTTAAGATAAAAGGCGCTATATAAATTAGGAGCATTATTAGGATTACAGAGCAGAAAAATGTGTTGGGGGTGGGGAGCAGAGATTTTTTAAATTTTAACTAGAGAGTGAAACTAAAAGGTAGTTTGTATTCAGGGCAAACCATTTTAAAACAAAGAGACTTGTGATTGTGCAGTCATTACTGGCAATGTCTTTTTTGTTGTTAAATACTTACTAGAATGCAAGGAGGATGTTTTATCAACAGGGACTGCTCATTGGTTACTAGTCACACAATTAAAGCAATTCACTGAAATGTTTATGCACTAGTGAAGCTATAAAAATCATAAAACAGCAGGGATCAGAGAAACATAGTTTATTTTCCTCTTACTACCACTTTGGATAACAACTGTTTGCATTTTGTTAGCACAAGCTAAGTAGTGGGCTTTTTAAAGGGTTTTCATTATTAATGACTTCACTGCAGCCAAGGGTCAAAATATACATTGATTTTTTTAAAAAATTACTCAAATAAAAGTTCATTTATGTTTTACACACAGACAGATTAGGCCTGATTTTTTTTTTTTTTTTTTTGCTGCTGTGTTTGTTGTGTCGTGCTTTATATAAGAACATAAGAACGGCCGTACTGGGTCAGACCAAGGTCCATCGAGCCCAGGATCCTGTCTTCTGACAGTGGCCAGTGCCAAGTGCCCCATAGGGAATGAATAGAACAGGTCATCATCAAGTGATCCATCCCCTGTTGCCCAATCCCATCTTCTGGCAAACAGAGGCTAGGGACACCATCCCTGCCCATCCTGGCTAATAGCCATTGATGGGTCTATCCTCCATGAACGTATCTAGTTCATTTCTGAACCCTGTTATAGTCTTGGCCTTCACAAAATCCTCTGGCAAAGGGTTCAAGAGGTTGACTGTGTGTTGTGTGAAGAAATACTTCTGTTTGTTTGCTTTAAACCTTCTGCCTATTAATTTTATTTGGTGACCCCTAGTTCTTGTGTTATGAGAAGGAGTAAATAACACTTACTTATTTACTTTCTCCACATCACTCATGATTTTATAGACCTCTATCATAATCCCCCCTTAGTCATCTCTTTTCCAAACTGAAAAGTCAGAGTTTTATTAATCTCTCCTCACACAGAAGCCATTCCATCCCCCTCATAATTTTTGTTTTCTTTTTCTGAACCTTTTCCAATTCCAACATATCTTTTTTGAGATGGGGCGACTACATCTGCACACATTATTCAAGATGTGGGCATACCATGGATTTATATAGAGGCAATATGATATTTTTCTGTCTTTTTATCTATCCCTTTTTTAATGATTCCCAACATTCGGTTAGCTTTTTTGACTGCTGCTGCACATTGAGTGAATGTTTTTCAGAAAACTATCCACTCCAGAGACTCCAAGATCCTTTTCTTGAGTGGTTACAGCTAATTTAGATCCCACCATTTTATATGTACAGTTCGGATTATGTTTTCCAATGTGCATTACTTTGAATTTATCAATATTGAATGTCATTTGCCAGTTTGTTGCCCAGTCATCCAGTTTTGTGAGATCCTTTTGTAGCTCTTCGTAGTTTGCCTGGGCAAACTGAGTTTCAAGTGACCCCATTCTGATCTGGCGGCCATTTATACTCACTTTGCACAGGTGTACATGACTGAACATAGTGTAAGGTAGTGAAATATCTGTCAGATCCTTTACTATTTATATTTTCATAATCAAGTGTCTGTATTTGCACAAACAATTTAGTAATGGAGAAGCCACAAAGTTCCGATGTGCAGCAATCCAGATACTCATCTGAAAGTACAGATGCTTCTAATATTTTATATAAAGCAATAAGGATAAGTGTAGGGTCCTGCACTTAGGATGGAAGAATCCAATGCACCGCTAGAGACTAGGGACCAAATGGCTAGGCAGCAGTTCTGCGGAAAAGGACCTAGGGGTGACAGTGGACGAGAAGCTGGATATGAGTCAGCAGTGTGCCCTTGTTGCCAAGAAGGCCAATGGCATTTTGGGATGTATAAGTAGGGGCATAGCGAGCAGATCGAGGGACGTGATCGTTCCCCTCTATTCGACATTGGTGAGGCCTCATCTGGAGTACTGTGTCCAGTTTTGGGCCCCACACTACAAGAAGGATGTGGATAAATTGGAGAGAGTCCAGCGAAGGGCAACAAAAATGATTAGGGGTCTAGAACACATGACTTATGAGGAGAGGCTGAGGGAGCTGGGATTGTTTAGCCTGCAGAAGAGAAGAATGAGGGGGGATTTGATAGCTGCTTTCAACTACCTGAAAGGGGGTTCCAAAGAGGATGGCTCTAGACTGTTCTCAATGGTAGCAGATGACAGAACGAGGAGTAATGGTCTCAAGTTGCAGTGGGGGAGGTTTAGATTGGATATTAGGAAAAACTTTTTCACTAAGAGGGTGGTGAAACACTGGAATGCATTACCTAGGGAGGTGGTAGAATCTCCTTCCTTAGAGGTTTTTAAGGTCAGGCTTGACAAAGCCCTGGTTGGGATGATTTAACTGGGAATTGGTCCTGCTTCGAGCAGGGGGTTGGACTAGATGACCTTCAGGGGTCCCTTCCAACCCTGATATTCTATGATTCTATGATTCTATGAAAACACTTACACTACAATGGGGTAAAGAAATGATCCTCATCCTACTCTAAAAGGCTGCTGTGCTTTCCACACTACTCTCTTGTGTCACCTTAATGTGTGCATATAGCTGAAACTTATATCCAGTCCCTTTAGGATTCACCAGTGTGACCAATCAAGTGTCCTTGCGTTATCCTTTGGAAAGGGCTTTGTAAGTTTGCAATAATGACAAAAGGGGATTTCATGCTTTTGGTTCTCGTTGGTTTCCATATCAGAAGTATTATTTCAAATGTTCTTTCTTACTACCAGCCCTGCAGATTTGCCCCCAACATTTCTGTACCAGACCACAGGGCAGGACTGGAGATCAGGGAAGCTGCGCCCCCTAAAAGTGATACCACTGTCCACCCAGAAGCTGAGAGAATGCCAACTAATGCTCTCCTTGGGATCCTGCCACTTTCGACATGAGACCTTAAAGGTCCATTTGATCCTGTAGTTAACATTTATGTTAGTAATGCATGAGCATCTAGCTCATTTTTCCTGTTAGTAAATGAACTAACTACAATAACCTATTGATTTTTTATAGGTGAGCCAAAGTCACACTATGTTATTAATTCTTGAAGATGAACCTTAGCTAACCCTAATGTGTTACCAATAAGCTAAATTTTAGCTGAGTCTTAGCATGTTACCAATGATGGATCATGTATTTTTTTTTATTCTGACCCATTGACTCTTAGGAAATGCATCTAGGTGGCCACAAAGGGACTAATTGTGATTGATGGGAGGCAGCTGTGTTCTGTAATTGATTAAATATTGATCTATCCAGAGATGCTTTTAGCTATCAGGAACTACTCTAACATGTTTTCTGTCATACGGACTTGGTTACAGATATCTTTTGTGATTGATAAAATAATGAATTATCAAACCGTTGTCTTTAGCTTATCCATTATGTAAACCAGATACCATGAAAAGGGCTCCATGGGTCCATAGGTCTTTTTTTTGTCTGTATTTTGTAAACATGCATATTATATAAAAGAATGTAGTTCTGGGAGCTAGTTGGAACTGTCTAACACTGCTCCCCAGTCTGGTTTGGTACGTATAACCTTCCTTTCTGTTTTGTGCTGCTTTGATTAATAACCTTTGATTAATAAATTCCAGTGGAGCATGATTGCTTGACATCTTATTAATAACAGAACCGAACCTAAACCCAGCACTCCATAGTTTTGTCTTCTCTGGACTACTAACAGGAGCAAAAAATAGTAAAGCCGTTTTGTTGTTGTTGTTGCTAAGCTTAGCAGGTATTACGAAGACCATCTGAAGCAGTTCTGTGTAGTTAAGATGGTTACTTATTTAGTAATTTTTCTATCCACAAACTCACTCTAAAGCTGAACTGCCAAGCAAAACCGAAACCAAATCCCTGAATCAGTGTTGCCATTTCCTGCTGCTTCACGGTCTATACATATGGCTTTATAAGGGGCCAAACTGTGCCTCTTCTGTACCTGGGTTGGGGCAATGCAGAGCCACGTTGTCCAAAAGGAAACATCAAGGAGATATTCTACCTCAGACTTCTTCCTTGACTTCCCTTATGTGCAGGAGGACTCTGCCTGCTACTACACCCGTACACATAGAGCAAGCACCATCCTTCCCCCTTTGGGCCAGTCTTGTTTCATAGTTTTTGCAATTTGCCTTACAAAAAGTGACTTTCCTCATTCTATTCCTTTTGTTCATTCATTTTCAGCATTCATTCTTTTTCTGTTCTTGTTACTGGCCAAATGTCCTGCCGAGCTGAAGTTGCTTTCAGAACAGATTCTGGGAACGGCGCCAAAATATCCAGTGGACATAGCCACAGATATTGGCCTCATGCTTTCTTTGTGTGCCTGTGTGGCAACTGTTCATTTCAGCTGGAGTGGGTAAGTTTGTGTTATGGCAGATAAGGAGCAGTAGCGGGCACTTGCCCCCTCTGACTCTTAATTTCCATTTTAACAATCTCTAAGATTACAGTTTTAAATTCACAACATGTTTTGTCCTTCAGGTCCCTTGTAGTGACGTTCTCTCCTAGGCAGTGAATGAACAGGAGAGTGGCAGTGAAAGAGTTTTAGAGGGGAATCTTTTTGCCATTGTTCTTATTTGCTGTCATGTGGTTTTATAGATAAATAATGCTTCCAGAATGTGTGAACAGGCACATTTCCTTCAACAGAAACTGTCTGAACTTTCAGTGAAAAGTCAGGGCTGAGATAAAACGTTGGTGGATGGGATGCTATAACGGGGCTAATGTAGCTGCAGTAGGACAAAGATGGTCCTTTGAAAGAGTCAATGATTTTGCATCATGAATTAATAATTGCATAAAACCTTCATTACTACCAACACAGATACCAGCTGGGCAACAGCTATTATGAAGGTCAGAGTTTAAAATGGTCAGCTAATATCTACTCTCTGTATTGCTCTGCAACTGGCACCTTGGGGTCACAGAACAAATTGCCAGCTAGATTTCTCAGGTCCGTGTGATCCTGGTTAAGTTCAGAGGTTCTCTTAATTAGGAAGAGATTATGCCTGCATTGAGCTGCATGCAGTTCTGTGCTGCAGCAGGACCCCTAGATGGATTTGATTCTGGAGGCTGCTGACTGCTCCCTCTAAGTTGCTGATTGTTAGAACTGCTAAGCATGTATGATCTCCATTGACTTCAAATGGAGTCAAGGAGCTTCACACCTCAGAAGATCTGAAGCCAAGTGGGTACTCTAACTTTTAAAGTGACTGGAGAAAGCTGGGATTCAAGTGGTTTCAATACCAAACTAGGAATTCAGAAGTCTGGAGTTGTAATCCCAGCCCTGACACTCATTCCTTCTATAGCCTTGACCTCTCTGCTTCATTTCCTAACCTGTAAAATGGGATTTAGGATGAAAACTGATCTTTTAGTTAAGGCAGCCAGCATTAAGGCATTGTAGTTAATTCCAGGATCTGCTACAGACTTAATGTGTTGTTGTTATTGATCATTATTTTTATTTTATTATAGTGCCTAGAAGCCACAGTCATGGATTAGGACCCTGTTGTGCTAGGTGCTGTACAAACACAGAGCAAAAGAGACAATCTCTGCCTCATACAGCTTGCAACCTAAGTATAAGACAAGAGCCAACAGATGGATACAGATAGCCCAAATGGGAGATTACAAAGAAACAATGAGATAATATCAGTCAATATGACAGCCTGTAGTCTCAGTGCATGGGCAGCCTAGCTGTTGTCAAGCTTTTCATAGGCCTAATGGCGAAGGAGTGTTTTGAGGAGGGTTTAAAGGCGCAGAATGAATTAGTTTTGTGGATGTTTATGGGGAACACTTCCTATACATGAGGGGCAGAAAGCATGAAGGTGCTTGTTTGAAAAATTAACAAGTGCACAGTGGAGGCTGACATCACATGCCTATTGGATGCAGGAGCTGATCTTTTGATACTGAATGAGAAATCATAGGCAGGGTGGAGATAGATTCTGAAAGGCCTTGAAAATGAAGACAATATCTCTGTGCCTCTGTTATCCATGTGTACAATAGGGAAATAAATACTCCCATCCTTTGTTTGTCTTGGTCCATATCTTTGACTATGGCCCAGGGAGGGAGAGATGCAATAGTGGTCTTTTCACTTTCTCAACCTGGTGCTAGTCTAGTCCCCCACAATTAATTTAGAGCAGCTGACGACTGCTCCCAGAAAAGGCTATGCCTACTATAAGTGCTGGTTCTAACAGAACTGCAGTACGAAACAGTCTGGTACCGAAGTTTAAAAAGACTAAAATACAAACCCACATAATATGAAAATAGCCTTCAAACCCATCACGATGCATAGGCTATTATTAACCTCATTATAGAATTATCTGAAAGACAACAGTTTCCTCAAAGCAGCTACACTACACAGCTGTACAGAGTCACTAAGATACATTAAGAAAGTATTAAATACATATTTATGAATGAAGTCAATAATCTGTTTTTAAAAGGGCCTAAATATGTGTATCCAATTCAGAATCCTAATGCTTTATTGCATGCATTACGTGTTAAGGACATCTGAAAATGCATATGTGACATGATCATTGACCTCCATTACCCTTATTTAATAACAACTTTGTTTATATCCTTTAGGGAAGCCATCTGTGTGCAACCACTTTGAGTGTGATGAACTTATATTTCTTATATTTGTGGAGAATTTTGTATATTCTGTAAAGATAACCCTATTGGAGCCTAAACTCACCCAGCCCCAAATTTTTTGCCTCTGGACATGCACTCAACTTCCACCCTCTAAGGCTCCAGGTGCCTATAGAATCATAGAATCATAGAATATCAGGGTTGGAAGGGACCTCAGGAGGTCATCTAGTCCAACCCCTGCTCAAAGCAGGACCAATCCCCAATTAAATCACCCCAGCCAGGGCTTTGTCAAGCCTGACCTTAAAAACTTCTAAGGAAGGAGATTCTACCACCTCCCTAGGTAACGCATTCCAGTGTTTCACCACCCTCCTAGTGAAAAAGTTTTTCCTAATATCCAACCTAAACCTCCCCCACTGCAACTTGAGACCATTATTCCTTGTCCTGTCCTCTTCTACCACTGAGAATACTCTAGAACCATCCTCTCTGGAACCACCTCTCAGGTAGTTGAAAGCAGCTATCAAATCCCCCCTCATTCTTCTCTTCTGCAGACTAAACAATCCCAGTTCCCTCAGCCTCTCCTCATAAGTCATGTGTTCTAGACCCCTAATCATTTTTGTTGCCCTTCTCTCCAATTTATCCACATCCTTCTTGTAGTGTGGGGCCCAAAACTGGACACAGTACTCCAGATGAGGCCTCACCAATGTCGAATAGAGGGGAACGAACACATCCCTCGATCTGCTCACTATGCCCCTACTTATAATCCCAAAATGCCATTGGTCTTCTTGGCAACAAGGGCACACTGCTGACTCATATCCAGCTTCTCGTCCACTGTCACCCCTAGCTCCTTTTCCGCAGAACTGCTGCCTAGCCATTCGGTCCCTAGTCTGTAGCTGTGCATTGGGTTCTTCCGTCCTAAGTGAAGGACCCTGCACTTATCCTTATTGAACCTCATCAGATTTCTTTTGGCCCAATCCTCCAATTTGTCTAGGTCCCTCTGTATCCTATCCCTGCCCTCCAGCGTATCTACCACTCCTCCCAGTTTAGTATCATCCGCAAATTTGCTGAGAGTGCAATCCACACCATCCTCCAGATCATTTATGAAGATATTGAACAAAACCGGCCCCAGGACCGACCCCTGGGCACTCCACTTGACACAAGCTGCTAACTAGACATGGAGCCATTGATCAATACCCGTTGAGCCCGACAATCTAGCCAACTTTCTACCCACCTTATAGTGCATTCATCCAGCCCATACTTCTTTAACTTGCTGACAAGAATACTGTGGGAGACCGTGTCAAAAGCTTTGCTAAAGTCAAGATACAATACATCCACTGCTTTCCCTTCATCCACAGAACCAGTAATCTCATCATAGAAGGCGATTAGATTAGTCAGGCATGACCTTCCCTTGGTGAATCCATGCTGACTGTTCCTGATCACTTTCCTCTCATGTAAGTGCTTCAGGATTGATTCTTTGAGGACCTGCTCCATGATTTTTCCGGGGACTGAGGTGAGGCTGACTGGCCTGTAGTTCCCAGGATCCTCCTTCTTCCCTTTTTTAAAGATTGGCACTACATTAGCCTTTTTCCAGTCATCAGGGACTTCCCCCGTTCGCCACGAGTTTTCAAAGATAATGGCCAATGGCTCTGCAATCACAGCCGCCAATTCCTTTAGCACTCTCGGATGCAACTCGTCCGGCCCCATGGACTTGTGCATGTCCAGCTTTTCTAAATAGTCCCTAACCACTTCTTTCTCCACAGAGGGCTGGCCATCTATTCCCCATGTTGTGATGCCCAACGCAGCAGTCTGGGAGCTGACCTTGCTAGTGAAGACAGAGGTAAAAAAAGCATTGAGTACATTAGCTTTTTCCACATCCTCTGTCACTAGGTTGTCTCCCTCATTCATTAAGGGGCCCACACTTTCCTTGGCTTTCTTCTTGTTGCCAACATACCTGAAGAAACCCTTCTTGTTACTCTTGACATCTATCGCTAGCTGCAGCTCCAGGTGCGATTTGGCCCTCCCGATTTCATTCCTACATGCCCGAGCAATATTTTTATACTCTTCCCTGGTCATATGTCCAACCTTCCACTTCTTGTAAGCTTCTTTTTTATGTTTAAGATCCGCTAGGATTTCACCGTTAAGCCAAGCTGGTCGCCTGCCATATTTACTATTCTTTCGACACATCGGGATGGGTTGTCCCTGTAACCTCAACAGGGATTCTTTGAAATACAGCCAGCTCTCCTGGACTCCTTTCCCCTTCATGTTAGTCCCCCAGGGGATCCTACCCATCCGTTCCCTGAGGGAGTCGAAGTCTGCTTTCCTGAAGTCCAGGGTCCGTATCCTGCTGCTTACCTTTCTTCCCTGTGTCAGGATCCTGAACTCAACCAACTCATGGTCACTGCCTCCCAGATTCCCATTCACTTTTGCTTCCCCCACTAATTCTTCCCGGTTTGTGAGCAGGAGGTCAAGAAAAGCTCCCCCCCAGTTGGCTCCTCTAGCACTTGCACCAGGAAATTGTCCCCTACGCTTTCCAAAAACTTCCTGGATTGTCTATGCACCACTGTATTGCTCTCACAGCAGATAGTAGGAAAATTAAAGTCACCCATGAGAACCAGGGCGTGCGATCTAGTAGCTTCTGTGAGCTGCCAGAAGAAAGCCTCATCCACCTCATCCCCCTGGTCCGGTGGTCTATAGCAGACTCCCTCCACTACATCACTCTTGTTGCTCACACTTCTAAACTTAATCCAGAGACACTCAGGTTTGTCTGCAGTTTCGTACCGGAGCTCTGAGCAGTCATACTGCTCCCTTACATACAGTGCTACTCCCCAACCTTTTCTGCTCTGCCTGTCCTTCCTGAACAGTTTATAACCATCCATGACAGTTTATAACCATCTATGTCCTGCCTGAGCCCTAGGGCAATTCACAAACTGGAAAATGTGTTTTTGTCCACAAAAGTCATGTGTAGGGGCCCAGTCTGGTATGCATGATCAGAGGCCCACAACTGGGGTCACACAAACTCTACCTTCTACATTTAGTTCAGTGGTTAAGGTACACAGGGACATGCTGGCCGATGCTTCCCACAGCTCCCATAGGCTGGGAACAGCGAACCACAGCCACTGAGAGCTGTGGTGGGCTGTGCGTGCGAATGGTCAACATAAACAAAATGTCTTGCGGAACACCAGCACATAACTCTGATGGGCCGCATGCAGCCCACCACTGGTCTATAGCCTAGTAATTAGAGCACTCACCTCTGAGATTGCAAATGCCTGTTTAAATCCTCAGGAGGAGGGAAGAGTTGAACTAAGGGTCTTCCACATCCAGGGTGAGTCCCCATCCAATAGGTTACAACTTCCTTGGCTTATTTCTTCAGGCCCCACATGTGACTTAGGCAGCCAAATGCCAATTTTCACCCAGTTTGTGGATCACAAGCAGGCATCTCCCAGCAGCCTGGACACAGAGAGAGGCAGGGCTTAGGACATACCTCAGTCATCAACATCTTCTATTGGCTACCTTAAGTGGCTCTCTGTACAGCATGTACACTTTGTGGCTCACACTCTAAGGTACCTATCTCTTCCCATTCATTTATAGGAGCCTAGGTGGCTGTCTCAGATTTGTGGATTGTAGTGTTTTTCCTGTGATTTTCTAGGCACCGTGACACTCAACATTGCAATACTTAAGTCCCTTCATGGATCCCACCCTTTGTGACTGCTTTATGGTGCAAGAGTCTGTACCAGGCAGACAACATGGCCCTGGCTTTCCTATATTCACCCAAAATATCTTTAAATGAATATTTTAATACTGACATTCATTTGTGGTTTAATTATACATTTTAAGTAACCATTACTCCAGATAACAATTTACTATCATTTCAGTAAAAGGTACTAGTTGACCAAAAGCTTTTTTGTTCTGTTTGTTTGTTTTTACCATGCTGAGTTTGTTTGTGGCAATATGAATTATTTAATAATATTGGCACCAGCAGCTGTGAAGTGTAGAGAAACAAGAGTATTGGGTTTATCAAATCCCATCTATCTAAATATGTTTTAGTTGATGCACACAACATGTAAACAAAAAAGAAAGTGTCCTAGATCAGGGCCTGCTTCAGCAAAATGTTAAAACGGATTACTTAAAAAGGACTTAATTAAAAAAAAATCTAGCTGCAGAGTTCACAAAAAATGAGCAAATTCAGGGTCATTTCATTTATTAAAGCACTCTTCCTTTGTCTTAACTGGCCCTCTAGAGTAGTGGTTCTCAAAGCCGGTTCGCCGTTTGTTCAGGGAAAGCCCCTGGCACGCCGGACCAGTTTGTTTACCTGCTGTGTCCACAGGTTCAGCAGATCGCGGCTCCAACTGGCCGCGGTTCGCCATTCCAGGCCAATAGGGACTGAGGGAAGCGGTGTGGGCAAAAGGACATGCTGACCGCCGTTCCCGCAGCCCCCATTGGCCTGGAGCAGCGAACCACGGCCAGTAGGAGCTGTGATCAGCCGAACCTGCGGATGCGGCAGGTAAACAAACCGGTCTGGTGCGCCAGGGGCTTTCCCTGAACAAGTAGCAGACTGGCTTTGAGAACCACTGCTCTAGAGGATACCGTACAATCCAAAACAGTTTCAGTCATCAAAAGAAGGCAACTAAAAAGAAAATATGTACTTACACAATAACAAACTATCTGTAAAAATATCCCACTAATGATGAAGTATTTTCTGTCAGAGATACAGTGTGGTGGGGCAGATGACCCCTGTCAAGAAAGGGTGGTCAAAGTCAGCCTCAACCCAATACACCTATGTGGCTTGTTGGAGTGTGTAGGTGCGGGGGGGAAGAGGGGTCAGAGGCAGCCCCTTAAAATAAAGGAACTCAGTCTATTAGGGGTATCCAGTTGAAACAAGTGTTACTTGTTGAGAAGGAGTCTGAGATTATTGGCAGACAGAGCCTCTGAAAGAAGAAGTTGAGCTGGTTTGTTTCTTTTGTTGAAATCTCTAGTACTAACTCTTGGCCTTTAACCAGAGAAGAAGATGGAAGTGGTAGATGTGGTGTATCTTGATTTTAGTAAGGCTTTTGATACTGTCTCGCATGACCTTCTCATAAACAGACTAGGGAAATACAACCTAGAAGGAGCTACTATAAGGTGGGTGCATAATTGGTTGGAAAACCATTCCCAGAGATTAGTTATCAGTGGTTCACAGTCAAGCTGGATGGGCATATCAAGTGGGGTCCCACAGGGATCAGTTCTGGGTCCAGTTCTGTTCAATATCTTCATCAATGATTTAGATAATGGCATAGAGGGTACACTTATAAAGTTTTCAGACAATAACAAGCTGGGAGGGGTTGCAAGTATTTTGGAGGATAGGATTAAAATTCAAAATGATCTGGACAAACTGGAAAAATGGTCTGAAATAAACAGGATGAAATTCAATGAGGAAAAATGCAAAGTACTCCACTTAGGAAGGGATAATCAGTTGCTCACATACAAAATGGGAAATGACTGCCTAGGAAGAAGCACCATGGAAAGGGATTTTGGGGGTCATAATGGATCACAACCTAAATATGAGTCACTAGTGTAACACTGGTTTCAGAAAAAGAAAAGGAGGACTTGTGGCACCTTAGAGACTAACCAATTTATTAGAGCATAAGCTTTCGTGAGCTACAGCTCACTTCCTCAGATGCATATCGTGGAAACTGCAGCAGGCTTTATATATACACAGAGAATATGAAACAATACCTATTCCCACCCCACTGTCCTGCTGGTAATAGCTTATCTAAAGTGATTTCCAGCACAAATCCAGGTTTTCTCACCCTCCACCCCCCCACACAAATTCACTCTCCTGCTGGTGATAGCCCATCCAAAGTGACAACTCTTTACACAATGTGCATGACAATCAAGCTGGGCTATTTCCTGCACAAATCCAGGTTTCAGAGTAACAGCCGTGTTACTCTGGGTGTTTAGGTTGGACATTAGAAAAGGGTGGTTTAGGTTGGACATTAGAAAAACATTCCTAACTATCAGGGTGGTTAAGCACTGGAATAAATTACCTAGGGACGTTGTGGAATCTCCATGGAGATTTTTAAGAGCAGGTTAGACAAACACCTGACAGAGATTCTCTAGATAATACTTACTCCTGCCTTGAGTGCAGGGGACTGGACTAGTGAGCTGTAGCTCACGAAAGCTCATGCTCAAATAAATTGGTTAGTCTCTAAGGTGCCACAAGTACTCCTTTTCTTTTAGTGTAACATTGTTACAAAACAAGCAAATATCATTACGGGATGTATAAGCAGGAGTGTTGTAAGCAAGACACAAGAAGTAATTTTTTCGCTCTACTCTGCGCTTGTTACGCTTCAACTGGGGCATTGTGTCGAATTCTGGGCGCCACATTTCAGGAAAGATGTGGACAAACTGGAGAGAGTACAGAGGGGAGCAACAAAAATGATTCAAGGTCTAGAAAACATGACCTATGAGGGAAGGTTGAAAATAAATTGGGTTTGTTTAGTCTGGAAAAGAGAAGACTGAGATGGGGCATGATAACCATTTTCAAGTACATCAAAGGTTGTTACAAGGAATAGGGAGAAAAAATGTTCTCCTTAACCTCTGAGGAAAGGACAAGAAGCAATGGGCTTAAATTGCAGCAAGGGTGGTTTAGGTTGGACATTAGAAAAACATTCCTAACTATCAGGGTGGTTAAGCACTGGAATAAATTACCTAGGAACGTTGTGGAATCTCCATGGAGATTTTTAAGAGCAGGTTAGACAAACACCTGAGAGAGATTCTGTAGATAATACTTACTCCTGCCTTGAGTGCAGGGGACTGGACTAGCTGAGCTGTCGAGGTCCCTTCCAGTCCTCCAATTTTATGATTCTGTGCATGAGGTCAGGGAGACACCTGCCTTCACACCAAGGGGATGACTTTGGGACATAACCTTTGACACACAGTTTACATGAATAAGACTTGAAAACATAACCAAGAGACAAAAAGTCAGATGAGATCAGTTGGTGTAAACAGTCATAACCCCACTGATGGGAATTCACACCAGCTGAAGATCTGCCCCAAGGGTATCACCAGATCACCCATATGACATGCATACCAGTGTCGTTCAAACTCATCCACATGCCCCTCAAATACCTCTTAAGGTCTCTATATAGGGTTTAAGAAGGACTTACGTGGGAGGATAGACCTTGTATAGGCTCTCTGCACAGGGGTGAATTTTACCATATAAGAATACAAAAAATAAAGATGGCAAAAGTACTTCCATTAAACCATGATTATTTGGATACAGACCATTCAGAAGATGTGTGTAGCACATCACCAAGTTAGCAAGGTCAGGTTGATACAGCTTGTGTCTCATTAATGAGGCGAGTCTACTGGAATAAATGCTTAATGCCAGATTTGTGTGCAACAGTTGAGGAAGGGAGCAAGATGCCTCAGGCAGAAGCAACTGCAGTCCTTGTCCTTCCTCAATAACAAGGATGGCTTTATGTTAGCAACCAGAGCAGCACTAGAATCTGTAAAAGGGGATGATAAGGTGGGAAGGCGGTTGTGCCATGCAGGGATAGTTAGATGTAGGGAAGAACTTGTACTGAAATTTATGACAGAATGGTGCAATAGCCATGCTCCTCCTATGTTGGGATTCCCACCTCAAGCATTCTAAAGTAATCAGGAGATTAGATTATAAATCCTGAGATTAAAACAGCCCCACAATTTAAGAGTTCTTTGTCTTCAGGTTTCTGAGACTTTAGAGTACACTCCAATTATATTTTCAAGTTTTTTTCCAAAACCAAAAAGACTTAAAACTCTTTTAAAATGAAAGTTGATATCTTTATTTATTCACATTACTCTGGGATCTGGGGCTTTAAGAAAAACACAAATATAGCAAAAGAGAGAAAAACTGCCTGTGCATTGTAACAAATTCTGGGCTGTAATTTAAAGGAACAATAATGCCTATAGTGCGTCCAACGAAGTGGGTATTCACCCACGAAAGCTTATGCTCCAATACGTCTGTTAGTCTATAAGGTGCCACAGGACTCTTTACCGCTTCTACAATGCCTATAATGTCTCTTATAGATCTAATTTAGGCTGCTCCTGCTGGTGACACACCAAATTGTTGTGAAGGAGATACAGCCTTTGGAGAGGTGGGTGTTTTAAGCCTCCCTGTGCCTAAGCATGTGACAAAACTGTGTCCTCCTTTGGCCGCTGGCAACTTTCTTTGGCTCTAACTTTCAGTATTCTATCCCTTCATGGAAATGGAGTGCATCAGCCCATCTGCTTTAATCCCCAGCGCTGAGCCCCAACATACCCCAGTAATTTAAACACTCCTGCTCCCAGAATCCCACTGTGAGCCTTCTGGGTTACAAGTTAACATGTTCAGGGGACACATGGTAGGTGTAGAATATAACACAGAGAGAATGTAGCCCCTCCCCCCAGATGTGGCTCAAACCTCCTTCCTGGTGTTTACTACTTGGAGTAGCTTCCTCCATCTCCTCACATGGGTTGATTCTTGGGCTCTTTTTTGTGATGCCTAGTATCTTCACCCAAGATGATTCGTCACTGTGCCTGAGACACCATGGGTGCTGTCCCTTGGGAAAATGAATAATGCTTCCACTGCTGGCAGGAAGCATCAACTCCAATACATAAGAAACAATAAAGTACGTCAACACAAACCCCAGCAAAGAAATGACACACCTCAAAACAACAATATAACCAAGGGGGAGTGAGAAACTAGGATCTGGGGAAGGACAGGATTAAGGTTAACCAATAAGTACTAAAATATCAATAAATGAACTAATTCTCCACCTCCTAAAACTCAACACTTCACAAGCCCCAGTTACCTCCCTGGCAGCTTCCCAGGCAGGTGCTACACTGAGGATGAGTCAGGAGATGAGTGTTGCAGTGCCGTGAACATCAGACAGCTTAACCAAAAAGGAGTTCTCTTACAGTGTCTCCTGTGAAGGTCTCAGCTGGCACCAGGTTGGATCTCTGGCACTCTGGATGCCAGTCTCTGCCAGGCTGGAACCATGCACTAGATCCCACAGCAGTTCAAAGACTCCCTTTGTGGGGAGAGGAAGTTAATCAGAAGAGAGTCCCTGAGCTGTTCTGATTCTCTGTCTGTTTCCAATTTCAAAGCTCAAAACTGAAATGAAAACTAATGTCTTTGTGTCTCGGTGAGGCTGTCCCCTCCCACTGAGGGGCTGAGCAGCCCTGGTTCATCACTGGACCAGCAAACTACCTGTCCATGTTATCCCATGCAGAAGTCTCCCTACTGGCCTTATCAGGGCTTTCTAGTCTATTCTGTTCCACCCTGACTTCAAGAAAGCTGAGCACTCTGCTAGGTATTGGTAGCCATTACTGTTGTAATCCATCAGGTAGGACCACCCTATCGGCTCCGTCCAGAGTTCCAAGAACTGGCAAACTCCAAATGAGGGTTACAGATATTTTCCACTGTTGCTCTTAATCATGCAAGAAATTCACAGATCCATACAAAATAACACAACCTACATGCATTACCCCATGTCCAGCTCACCCTTCCTTTGGGAGTCCCTGGAGGACAATCTTTGCTCACATTGCCACAGTCTCCCACTGTTTAGCTCCTTCAGCAGCTTCCGTCATCTTAAACTGGTGCAAAATGAACAAAGAAAGAGAAAGTAAAGCAGCTTCTGCCCTTTTATGATCTTCCAGTCCCTCGGTCAGGTGACTCCCTGCTCAGTCTCAACAGGGGACCACAGAGTCCTACCAGGCGACTTTCTCTATAGGTTACCTTTCTCTGGCTAAACTAGTTCCTCTAGACAGGGGATGGCCTTTTGTGTAGAATGATGACACATCCATGTTCAAGCACTTTTGTCAGTCCTTTGCTGCCACCTCTGGAATTCCAGTCTAGGGGCTTCTCTACACTGACCTGTGGATTGACGAGCAGTGATCGATGCATCGGTGGTCGATTTAGCGGGTCTACTGAAGACCTGCTAAATCAACCGCAGATCGCTCTCCTGTCAACTCGTGTACTCCATCATATTGAGAAGAGTAGGGGGAATTGACGGGAGAGCGTCTCTTGTTGACATCGCATAGTGTGGACCCCCATGGTAAGTAGGTCTAAGCTACGTCGATGTGAGTTACACTATTCATGTAAGTCAACTTGCGTAGCTTAGATTGAATTTCCCCTGTAGCGGAGACAAGGCCTAACATGGAGGCAAGTAGACAATCGAGACAAAAGTGCAGCACATTCAAAATGAAGTTTGCAGCCTGGCAAAGATGTATACAGAGAACTCAATCTCAGATAGAATCATATAGACGGATTTCCCCAAATAGTCACAGTGGCATGATTTATAAATCAGATAGATGATCATAGGAACTGTGAATTAGGCTGTTTAATAGCAAAAGTACATATTGAATGTTTATAATATATTGCCGGCTTACCTGTGTTTGTTTTCAGCTACTTAACATTGAATAAGCAAATGGAATTTATTTAGTTATATATGTGTCCTCACACTGTGCTCTTGCTTGATTTTTGTGATATTTTATAGTGGGTGATCTTAGAAAATTGGGTATAAAATTACAACCTCATCAAAATGATTGCCTGTCAAATGAGCCCCCTCAAATGCTGAAATGTGTAAAGATCTGTTTTTAAGGCAAACGTGAATCTGATTTCATGTACAAAGTAAAATGGCATATTACTGCTTGAGATCAAAGTCTCTTTAAGCAGATGGATTTCTCAGCCTGCTCTGAACAGAATAAACACATGCTGCACAGTCTAAACTTACCCAATTCCTGTGGCTTGGATTTTGTTTTGAAAGTTTCATGCAGCTCCAGTGATAAGACATTATTAAACTATAGGAGAGAGGAGGAATTATGACCAAAAAAAATAAACCACTCAAGCTTTTCTTTGACCTTCAGCTTTTGCAATTAGGAATGGGATTGTTAATTTAGGTCAACAGAGGTGCTCTGCTAAAGGTTCTATTTTTGGTTTCACAATTTGGGAATGGTTCAGGCTGTTACTAAGGAGATAGTGAATCTGAAGCCGTTTCTGAAATGATTCAATGATGCTGGTGTTAAAATGTTAGATATTTAATATATTCCAGAAGGACAGACCTTTTTCAGAAGTTCTCTATTATAATTTCTGATTTCTGTCACATATCCAGTTATCTCATTTCAGGTTACTGACACTGGAGGCATGACAATTATTGTAAAGTCTTTCCCCCCACATCCCTCTCTCTAGGGTGATGTGTTTGTAAAACTTGCTTCTTTTCCTTCTCATACCCCCTCCTTCCTTCCTTCTCTCATCCCATTTCCATCTCCTCTAAAATAGTATATGGATACATACAGATCATTGCACTGTAATTTCAAGATACTCACACAACATACCTAAGTAAAAAACCAATCCAATACCTAGTGAAACCATAACTTCCATTGGCAGAAATGGACATTGAATAGTCCATAACTGGATAAGCCTATATCAGTCCTGCTTGTTCTCCTTTTTTCCTATCAGGTTGCTGCATCTTGCCTTATATTTAGACAGTAAAGTGTTCCTGGCAGGGAAGGAGTTTTCTTATCTCCTGTGAAGTGCCTCACACATTTTTAAAGTGCTCAGAAATACTGAATAATCAGAAAACATGGACCATAAGAACTGAACAATTGGTTCTGCTTTTGCTAACTTTACATTAAAACAGGAGGGGTGAACATTTTTTGTCACCTGGAATTGATACCATTTGGTGTATATTGTATTTTCTGAAGCATGATTTTATGCTGAAATATTTTGTTAGATTAAAGGAAAACAAGAAGGGATGGGGGAGGGAGGAGATGACTAGAAAGTTGAGCATATTGCTCACTCTCTAAGATCCCCCTCCTTGGTTCTCCTTACATCTCTGCCCTGTAGCAGATGGTCAGGCACACTTCTTAAATGTAAAGATGTAACACAGAGATAACTTTATGAAAGCTACCACCACTACATTGTGCTTATCCTGGTGTTAGTCATGTTTCAAGGTAGTTGTGGGCTGCTATCTGTGCATGTACTGCAGTCACCAGAGCTCAGGAAATACTAAAGAAGTGGCTAACATCGTTAAACACTAAATAATTTTAAATTATAGCTCTTTATTGTCAGAAACAAACATGTGTGCTGTTGTCCAGTTGCATTCAAGTGCTTCCTTTGTATCTCCCTACACCAGGGCTTCTGCCACTGGGCAACACCCCAAGGCTCATATATATGTCATTTTAAAGACACAGCATACAGTATACTACAGACTTGGAGGTGGGATGTAACCCAGCTCTTTGTTCCTATCCTAAGAAGGAAGTGAGCAGATTTATTCTGTAATTAGTGTGGCCTTTGCATATATTTAAAGCAAAGCCTGATGAGGGGCACGTTATAGTAGTCCAGCCTGCCTGTTACAATGGTCTGGACTGGGAAGCCTCCATCTGAGAGAAATGTGAGTATTGGCCATGTTGCAGCATGTAGCCAGGTCTCAACAATAAATTAAAGAAAAGCATCTTCATGAATGGTTGAGTTGAACACAGTAGTCCACTATTGTCCTAGCATTAAGCAACCTATAACCAAAGAAATCCACAGTTTCCATCTGTGGGGGCAGCTGAACTTTCCAGCTGCCAAAAGTCTTTACAATCCAAGTCATTGGTTCTCTTACTGCTGTATCAACCCTTCCTTTATGTGGGTCATATCCTGAGGGCCTTACTCAATTTTCACTCTCACCACTAATTTCAGCACAAGCAAGGTTCTAAGTACATGACAAAGATTTCACATTGGCCTCTATTGCTTTCCTCCCCAACTAGGACATTCTGCAAATTCCCAACCACTGACAGTGTTCTCTATCAGCTACTTCAAACTAGTGACCATCAAAGAGATAAGGATACATATCCTCAGACGACTATCAAGAAAGCAGGATTCAGCAAACTGCACATGCAACCGCACTCCCACAAGAAACTCTACAATAGACATCTCGTACTGTTAATACACACTATAGACAGTGGAAACAATCCTACTCCTGCTGAAGTCAAAGATGGCAAGATGAAAACAGTCATTTTCCTATCACATATTATAGCCGTCATGAAATTAAAAGTGGATCTGACCAGAGGCATGCAGATTAGATTATACTGTCACTCTTCTAATCCGATCAACTAAAGGAGCATGGAACATGGAACATATTCTTTTAGAATTAGTGTTGCTATTTCAGTAGCAAAGCAAGGCTTTCCAGAGGAATCAGTTAAGATGATTTCAGCTAAGGCTAGAAGATTCAAGAAGTCCATTAAGACACAAGGGGCTTGTAGGGGCTTGTTTTTATGAAGTTGTATTTGTGTATTGAGAGCAGATGGCTAAGAAAAACATTCAAAATGATGTGTTGAATGCAGGTATATAAACTGAATAGAAAATTGTGTAAATAGGCATATATAAAAGGTCATTGTAAATGGCATGGGTCACAGTTTGGAGAATTCAATACTTTGATTCCTTAAGGAGTGATTCTGGGGCCATTGTTATTCAGTTTTGTTAAAGACCTAGACCAGAGCTGTTCTTCAGACTGGCAAATGTTTCTGAAGATGAAAATACTGGAAACATTTATATCTTAAGTAATACAGATGCCATCTTCATAAAGACTAACATATTTCAGGAGAGTGGGCTATACTTCTTGTACACCAATTTTTGTATAGATTTAACAAACTCTTCAGTTTAGAATGTAGTGATAGCAGGCTTCTTCCTATCATGCCTACAATTTCATTTCACTGAGACTTAGAAAAGGACCTGTTCTAAATAGTCTAAATTAAACTTAGGACAGAATGCAATTCCTGTTGTTCCAGTGCTCTGCTTAAGAATTTCAGCAAATATCTTTATAGCTGAAGCCATCTGTGTCTGTCTAGAATCCTTTAATTCCATAATTCCCGAACATTCATTTCTGAGAATCCTGCAAATGAGGGAACATTCATGTGATGGTTCTGAATGTCTGCCAAACAGCTCAAGTTTTCTTTCTAGCTCTCTTCCTCCTTTTCCAATGTTGCTTCCAGCATCCAAGTGTACAGAAAATGCCTCTGGTTCATTTACACTTAAGTTACTGAAACTCTTAAGCAGACTGAGATAACTAAACCCAAATCATTGTTAAAGTATAGTTTAAACAATTCGCTAGTCTATACCAGAGGTTCCCAAACTGTGGTCTGTGAACCACCAGTGGTCTGCAAGCTCCATTCAGGTGGTCCGCAGATAGTTCCCTCTAAGGTGCATGCCTGGGCGGCCGCACACAAGACAATGAAGGGCCACCCACCTAATTAGTGGAGCCGTGCAGGCGTGCCTGGACTCTGGAGAAGACACACATTTAAGGTGAGGTGGTGGCCTTGGGGGGAATAGGGGGTAGGGAGAAGTGGGGTGATAAGAGGGGGTGGGGGTAATTTTGGATGTGCAGAGCTGCGGCGACCAGAGAAAGAGGCAACTTTCTCCAGCTCCAGAGCTGCAGCTGCCGGGGAGAGACGGCCTCCTTCCCAGCCTAAGCCTCTGTGGTGGGGGAGAGACACCCCCTCCTTCCCAGCCCCAGCTCGGGGGCTGCCACGGCGGGGGAGACAGGGCACATCCATCACATTAGAAAGGTAAGACTACTGATATTAAAATATGAGTTGTGTGCTTTTATTTGTAGAACAAAAACATTAATTATTAAGTTTTTTTATACAGCACTTTTATTCAAAGTGCTTTACAATAGTTACCTAATGGTACAAACAACATTTGGAAAGATCATTAAGTGGTCTGCCAAGACCCTTAGCAATTTTCAAGTGGTCCACGAAAAAAAAGTTTGAGAACCGCTGGTCTATAGTAAATAACCTTGAAACTGTGACCAAATGTTACATTATAGATATCACTACCAGCTGCAGTTATAATTAAGTTTGCTTAACATTTTCCATATTAAGCCATTGTTTACAGTTGCTTTATAAGTTTTTGGGTTGTATTTTTCCAAGCTTTTTCTTTGTCCCAGGTTGACTTTTATGTTTAAATTTCAGAATAAATGGCTCAGCTGTTTTCAAGAATGAGGTTAGGGAAAATTAATGTAAGTAGTTTTGTTGACTTTTTAACAAATGTCTAATTGTTTTGGGGGTTTTAAGATGGTGCTGGAGCACAGCAATGGACAAGGTATTGGAAATTTTGGGACAGAATAGTGCTGGGGTTTTGTGTTGCCATGAAAATCTACTTAGATATGACCAAATAAGAAGCTTTTGAATATCACCGTGTGCACATGCTCAATGTAAAAAGGCTTGATCCTAACATTTCTGAATATATCATTATGCTGAGCATGCTCCCAGATCCACTGACCTTCCATCAGCTCTGCACAAGCATGTGCAACTTTAATATGACCCTTGTGTGTCTGTATTATGATAAAATATATTATATAATTACTATTTTTTCTACTTATCTTCTGCTTCATTCAGTGCACAGGCTAGACAGTGAATGAGGCAGAAGCTTCTACAGTCAAGGTTGTTCTCTTGTGGTTAAGACACTGAACTAGAAGCCAGGTGAGCTGGATTTTATTCTTGGCTCTGTCACAGACTTTCTCTGTGATGCTGGACAGGACTTTCTCACAATAAAGGCACATAAGGGGGGCAAATTAAAGTTGCACGGAGAGCCTTAATTCCGGCATTTCCTAATCTTTTTAAGAATTTTGTTGTATGTAATTTTAACAAGACTACCAGAACACTACTTTACCTCTACCTCTAACAACCAGTGCTGGGAGATGCTCATTTAGAACCAAGCTTACAGAGATTGGATCTTAAATTTTGGTGTAAATAAGATAGTCTGGATAATATTGGTGTGATTATCATTAATAAGAATACCAACAGCATGGGAGTCCTGCTAACTGGGCCATGTGTACAATGTCTCCTTAGTGGTATTGCTATGGGCTAATCAAATGAGCCAAGTATCTAATGTCATTCACTTAATGGCCCCACCAAATTAATCTACTTTTTCGCTTTTATTTTAAGTAAGTCACTGTATATTAACTGCTCACAAACTTTACGGGATGGAAAAGGTAATTTTAACATAGGTCAGTGACAACTGAACCCTTGTAGATTCTTATTGTTGTGAGTATCAGACATAATTTCAATTAATCTTATAACTGCACACTAAGCTTCTTTGATGCCACTAAAAGCAAAGTCTAAGAGCTAAGGCTGCCTTTGAGCTCCTTCACTTGAAGGCTGCAAATGACTTTTTACTGCACTGGTTATTGAGAAAGCCTTTTAATAGATAAAGATATGGAGATATGGTATATACTAGTGGTTTAAAAGGAAGGAGGTAAAATCATGTGAACAAATGTAACTAACGCAGGTGGTCAAGAACAGGTAGCTTTCAGGACACCTCCATTTAAAAAAAGAAGTGGGTGCAATCCAGACAAGTGAGGGTCAATGTCACTCCTGCCTTACAACTTTGCATGTCTTACAATGCTTTGCTGTTATGGCTTCCAACTTGGTCTGCTCCTAAAGAGCCTGCCAGCATGCAGGTCACACCCAGAACGTCTTTGTACAGCCACAGCAACTCTTAACCTACAGTCAGCAAACTCCATCTGCGCTCTGGCTTCCATCACCCTTGATTACTACATGCAGGGTTACCCCATCATACTCCCTGTCCCATATTTTTCCCCCAAAATGTGTGTCCTGCACTGTCTGGCTGTCACCTGGATAGTCCTGATATGTTAGGTCCATTGCCTTAGGGGATCAAGATATAGCAGATTGCCACCTTAAATGGAGTTACACACAGTTCACAACACTAAGTTAGTTTTGATTAAAGAATAAAACAAGTTTATTTAAATACAAGGAGATAAGTTTTAAGTGAGTACAGATATTACAGCATTAAAGTCAGAAATGGTTACAAGAAAAATAAAGATAAAATACTTCCTAGCACTAAACTTAAAAAACTAAACTTGGTTCAAGATGAAATTCTGACCACATGTTTTCAGTACATTACTGACCAAACTGTAAGGCCAGGATCTGCTCCCAAAGTCCAGCACCTGTTTGTCTTTTCTTTTTAGGTGCGAAGAGAGAGATGGGTAGGGAGAAAGAACTGGCAGCATTTTTGCCCCTCAGTTTTGTAGTTTAGTTACCCTTTGAAAAGGATTTTCCTGAGTGTGACCGCCTAGTTAAAGGTCTTTCTGGCTGGAAACATGGAATCTGGTGGAAGAAGGAGGCTTCATGCTTAAATGCTGATTTTCTTTGTCATCTGTCTTCACCAACTTGCTGACTGAGACCTCAGTTTACACTTTATATGCAGGTTGAGGTAAATGCACATCCCTTTGTTTAAGACAGGCCTGCTTGACCAGTTCTACCTAATTGAGGTTATGTGAGTTCGAATAAGCACCTTTAATATCAGACAGGCAGGATTTCATAATTTTACACATAATGTTGCTACATACATTTCACCATGATAATATTGACCAGTGAGTTTTTAGTTTTCACAATACCTCACAAGCCATATTTCTGACAAAGTTTATTACAATAGTTTGTAGGGTATGAATGAAGGGATGCATTTGGTCATAGTGACTAAAATACGATTACAGGCACAGTGCTAAGCAAGGCATTGGAAAAGCTGCACCAACCCAGGAGATATTGTGATACTCTGAGTTACAATTCCTCCCCTGATTTCTCCTTTGCTCCCCAAGCATAGTAAGTTACTAATTACTGCACTACACAGCAAGTTGGGGATAGGGAACCAAAGTGCCACGCCTTCCCTTTGGGGATGCAGTAGGCAGACATTGTAAGGTCCCATTTGTCTAGAACTGAGGTCTGGAGAACTACCAGGCAGCTGACAGCTCCAGGGTGCCACCCAACAGTAGCTATAACTAGCTTGTGCTCCATTTCCGTGACTGGCTATGGACACAGACCATGGGATGCTCTGCCTCAAGGGTTTGACAGATAGCAGTCTCATGGCTCCTGAGTGGCTCCCTGCCCTATATAAACCCAAGTGTGTTCCAGGAAGCGTGTAGGCAACAGTGTGGATTTCCTGTAGCTATTGTGACGATTCCTGAATTCCTGGCTTTGACCTTGGCTTGAAATGGACGTTGCTGCCTGACTCAGACTCTCTGACCCTCGGTAATGGCCATGTTCCTGGAACCTGACTGTCAATTCCTCTGCTACTCCCAGCCTCAGGATTTGCCCTTCCTCTCACCCTTGGCCTTCACTGCACTTGTTGGGGATCCTGACTGTCACATATTGTGCACTAAAGGTACATGTTGCCTGAGTAGAGGGGCACTCTTATTCCTTCCTACTCTCCTACACAGCCAAACAGTTCAACTCGCAACCTAGCCCAGAGTAACTTTCCTTGTGTTATTTCTGATTTACTACGCTGCATTTTTCTAAGTGGACTATTCTATTTTTTTTTTATTTCCATTATAGTTGTACCTTATAGACTCAGTCATGGTTATGGGCTCATTGTGTTGGACATTGCACAAAGACACAAGAAAACACAGACCTGTCTTGAAGCGTTAACTATCTAATGAAGCTGTATCTCACTTAATTACTATTTTCTGCTAATGTTTCTAATCTATCTAGGTCCCTTTGTTTCATTGTTTTGTTTTGCAACTTCTTTCAATTTTGTATAGCTAGTGATTTCAGTGATGTGCTGCTTCCTCTAATTTTCACTCCATGCATCTGAAGAAGTGGGTTTTTTACCCATGAAAGCTTATGCCCAAATAAATCTGTTAGTCTTTAAGATGCCACCGGACTACTTCCTCTAAGTCACTAATGAAGATACCCCAAAACAGGACACTGCAGTGGTACCCCACCGGCCATCTATCCCTGCCCCACTACATTTTACTACTTACTACCTTTTTTCTGTTTTCAGTCTGTGACAGTCCTTATGTCTGGGGCAACTTGAATTATTTTTGTATGATTTCAGAAAGCACCAAATATCTTTCTCCTTAGCCACTCATTGTGTAAGTCTGAAAAATAAAAAGCAGTCAAAATTATCTGGGAAGATCTGTTTCTTTAAAAAATTCTGTTTTATTGCTCATGATTGTTTTAACCATGGGAAGTTTAGTGATATTTAATATATGCAAGAATAATTAAGAGAGGGTTTCAACATGGCCAGAGGATCACTTCTTGTAATATTGGTGCTAGAAAGAAAGATGCTTTTCCTTTCTCTAAACATTCTTATGCTTACCTTAATACTTGACAAGAAGTGAATAAAAAGGTTCCTTAATACCAGCAAGGTGAATCTGTGGTTTTTATTCACAGGGATACTTGTGTGAATGCTTTTCTGCTATATTTTCAAAGCTTCAGTTAATATTCTTTTTCCCACTGCAGTGCAGGTATCTTTAAATCTCAGAGTATAATTATGAAATAGAATATAAAGCCAGAAAGAAGTACAGCAATCATCTAGTCTAACCTCTAACACAGGCCACAGGACTTCCCTGAATGATCTCCTGTTTGAACTAGAGCAGATTTTTTTTTTTAATTTCTTGATTTTAAAATTGCCTGTGATGGAGAATCCACCACAACCATTGGCTAATGTTCTAAAGGCTAGTTACACTCACTACTAAAACAAATGTGCATGTTATTTTTAGTTGAATTTGTCTAGCTTTAATCTCTAGTCATTGCAATTTGTAATATAATTTTCTGCTAGATTGAACAGGCCTCTATCAAACTTTAGTTACCTATTTAGCTATTTCTAGACTGTGATCCCCTTCACCTTCTCTTTCAGGAACCTCCTGTCACTACCAATACTGGTTGATTTCCACAGTTCCTCTCCTTTGGCTGTGCTCACTTGGTGCCAACTCCTAACTTCCTTCTTCAGCTTTTACTCAGTCTTTATTTAGGAAAGCTCCTGAAATCAAGTTGTGTAAAATTTGGGCTACGACTAAGGAGATACTCCTAGATTTCTTAACTTATTCAAAATTTTCTTTCTTGAAGCACAAATATCTGCTTGTAATACATGTTCCTTCCTATGCTATATCCAAGAAGCTCATAGGTCCCTATTTCCAAGTCTCCATTTTTTTTTTAGTATTCTGAATTAGTATCTTCTTTTTGGTGTGTAGTCCTGTATGATTTATCCCGTTTTTTTAGGTTTGTCTCCTATATAACTTCATGAAGCATTTGTGGTTCTATTTGCTAGCTAACAGATGTCTGCAGTTAAAACCTTCCATGAGTAATGATAGTATGGTTTTAAGTATTCCCAGAAATGGTCCAGACAAGTAAGAGAGTGGGGGAAGATGTAGGTACTCCGTACCTCTGAAAATCAGTGTCAAGCTGTGTAAAGTTGGGCACCCAAAACTAGAGACTAATTTGAAAACCTGTGCCTAAATAATTTAGCCCACTCTGCACAATGAGTCAATGGGAGAGCTGTACTGGTTCTCCATCCATTGTAGCCACAAAACCACACTCCCTCATAAGCTTTATTTTCATATTTTTGTACTTGGTGTATCAAAAATAAATTCAAGAGAAGATATAAAGCTAGCTTAGTTGAAAAGTCTAAATATGAATCTTCACATAGTATATTGTGGTTTTATGAAGAGGTCCAAAATGTCGATCAAATGCCAATAAGGAAGTTTGAATCATCAACAGAGAGACCGCACTTCTGAAGAAGCTATAATGTTGTACAAAAGGAGGTTTTTCTTTTTGACATACCTATGAACCTGCATTTCATTTTAGATTGCAAATACAGTAAAGCTTTGGTATCTGGCATGTCGGGGAAAATGGGGGGGAAATAAGTAAAAAATTCCGGTTAACTAAGAGGAAGGGAATTTGGGTGTGGGAGGAGGCTGAGGGGTTGGTATGTGGGAGAGAGTGCAGGGTGTGGGCTTTGGGAGGGAGTTTGGGTACAGGAGGGGGCTCAGGGCAGGGGGTTTGGGCATGGGAAGGGCTGCGGGGTGCCAGATCCAGGCGGCGCTCACCTTGGGTGGCTCCCCGTGAGCGGTGACATGTCCCTGCTGCTGCTACGCGGAGGCATGGCTAGGTGGCTCTGCACGCTACTCCTGCCCTGAGTGCTGGCTCTGCAAGTCTCATTGGCTGGAAACCACAGCTAATGGGAGCTACAGGGGCAGCTCCTGCAGGCAGGGGTCTTGCCAGAACCTCCCAGCTGTGCCTCAGCCTAGGAGCAGCAGGGACATGTCACCGCTCACGGGGAGCCACCCAAGGTGAGTGAAATGGCATGAAATTCATTAGTACACAGTGCCATGTCATGCACTTAGGGTCCAATAACTTCTACTGGAGCTGGGGGATCATCAGTTGGAAGTGAAAGAGGAGGAGGAGAGGAGGTGTAGGTTAATCACAAGATGACTGAGCCACTAATGTAATATGCCTGTGAAAAAGGCAAATGTGATCCTAGGATATATTTGTGAGGAATTTCCTGTAGAACTAGAGAAGTATTCATGCCATTGTACATTGCACTGGTAAGAGCTCACATGGAATACTCCGCAATTCTGGTCACCCATGTTTAAGGAAGGTGGATTTAAACTGAAACAGGTGCAGAGAAGAGCTACTAGGATGATCAGGGGGATAGATGGCCTATCTTAGGAGAGGAGACTGAAAGAGCTCTGTTTCTTCTGTCTAATAAAGAGAGGATTGAGAGGGGACTTGATCACTCTCTATTTATATGTTAGGTGGTAAATACTGAGGATGGTGTAGGCCTGTTTAAGTAAGGATAATGTTGATGCAAGAAGAAATGGATATAAATTGGTCATGAATAAATTCAGGCTGGAAATTAGAAGAAGGTTTCTAATGCTCCGTGCGGTTAAGTTCTGGAAAAGTCTCCCAAAAGGAGTAGTGGGGACAAATAACTTAATTAGTTCTAAGAGAGCTGGACAAGTTTGAGTTCAATTGTATTGCTGGGTTGTTTGTGATGTGCGTGGGTGATGCTGATGGCCTGCGACATACAGGAGATCAGACTAGATGATATAGTGGTCCCTTCTGGCCTTTAACTCTGCCAATCACTCAGAGGGTGTAATTGCAGCTCAAACTGACATACCTGAAGTAGCTTTAATCTAGATAGTTTGGGTCCTGAGTATTAAAGCAACAATAGTGCATGCTTCACTGTGAACTTGCCCATGCACAATTACACTGTGTTTCAGGCAGGTTTTGCTGCAGCTTCCCTGTTCCAAGACTGGAGTTAGCTAGATTAAAGTTAGCTCTGCGTACATCAGCTCAAAGTACAATCATGAGTTTGGTCTAGACATGTCCTGCAATTCAGCTGTCACTAGCTGATGGCCTGTGTGCTGTCCACAATAACATCTGGATTGGGGCCTGATCCAAAGCCCTCTGAATTAAATGGAAAGGCTCGGAGGGTATGTCTACACTGCAATTAAACACTGACTTAGGTTTGTGGAGCTCAGGCTGCAGGGATATAAAATAGTAGTGTAGAAGTTTGGGCTCAGGCTGGATTTCAGGCTCTGGGATCCTCCCCACCTTTGCCTCCAACCTATGCCTGAACATCTACACAGCAATTTTACAGCCTCATAGCCCAAACGCCATGTCAGTTGACAGGGGACAGCCAGAGGTGTTTAATTGCAGTGTAGACATACCCGCTGTGATTTCAGTGAGCTTTGGATGAGGCTCTCCATGAATATTCTGTTGTTCCTTTCCTCTATCTCACCTACTACTATTGTTTCAACATTATTCTGATTGAAACGGTAAAGCAGCAATCACAGTAAGAGAAGAGATGCTCAGGAGCTGCAGAGTGCTTCATAATGCCGAGTTTTTTTAAAGGTAAGAATTGTGAAATTATTTCTCATGCAGTCTATGGAGAGACGTGTAGCTGTGAGTAGATATAAGGTAAGAAAAATAAGTTTAATATGTGGCTAATTCCTCGGTGATTCTTCAACACTGTGGTGAAAAAGTTCATTCGATAAAGTCTATCAGTTGCATTGTAAAAGAACATAAGAGATGGCAGATGCTGGTCCAACCCAAGTTACAATAAATAAAAATGTGTACATGATGAACTGTTAAAGCTCTGCCTGTTTCTAAGTACTGCACTGTGTCCTCACAACTAAAAAATGGTGCCCAGGAGGAGACCATAAGCCAAGTATCATAGCCTATTTAAGAAGTAACCAAGAAAAGCACAGTAAAAAAATAAAGAATTGCCAGTCTTTCAATTACTAACTAGCATTATGATAAAAGCTTCAGAGGCTCATATTGTCAAAGCTTATGGTAGAATAGAGATAAACAAAACAATCTTAAATGGAAAGCAAAGAAGCATCTGTGAAACAAAACAACTCACCTTTGTTGTTTCTAGGAGAAATATGGTTATCAAATGGCTTATGAGCAACACCATTGAAATAACATCTATATTCAAGTGAATATAGAATAGAGATGTAATTCAACTTTTAACAGCTCAAGAGCCGCTGCTTTATATTGCAAACTCTTTGGACTAAGGGTTGATTTTTATTTCTCTTCGTAAAGCACATAGCATATCTTGGATGCTACCGGGGTCAATAAATACTTGTAACTCTTTGGGGCAGGGATTGGCTTCTTGTTCTGTATGCATATAGTACCTAGAACAACAGAGTCCTGTCCCATGACTAGGCTCCTAGGCACAACATAAATAATGATTTCAAGTATAACTCTACTTCTATGGCTTTAGTAAAATCACTTAAATATCAAAAAGGATATTTTGCCATTTTGCTGCATAAGTAGCAGCTCTGAAGTGTGTGTTGGGTATTATTTCCACCGGATATTTACACTAGAAATTCAGGTCTTACCTAGCCTGGAAGACTCAGTGACTTTACAACTAGTGAAATTGTAACATCACTGGATTTAAAAGGCTGAAATTTGAGCAATTGTGAGAGAAGGTATTTTTGGTCAAACAGCATAAAACTTTGTTCTAACTACTGTGATGCATAGCTAGAAAGGGTTAAACATCCTGCAACATAAATAACCCTCAAAAGATATGTGGGGGATAATATTTGTGTTTTTGTGTATTTATATATGTATGAGCAGGGTCAAATATGTAATCAACAGTCCCTTTCTATGCTGTATTCTGATAGTTCAGAGATCCAAAGAACTTCTAGCATTCAAATGAATTGTAATCACTGGATATCTCGGTATTCATCTCTATTTAAAAGGTACTGTGAATGGTGGAGGAACAAGCAAATGGCCTTATGTTAATTTGTATAGCTAAGTATAATTTGTATAGCTAAGGGTGGTGGACCTCCTTCAAAGTCATCCTAATTACCTTTTGTTCCCTGAGGAACTTAAACTTGTCCAAAGACATGAAATTACAGAGGGACCTAGATAAATTGGAGGATTGGGCCAAAAGAAATCTGATGAGGTTCAATAAGGATAAGTGCAGGGTCCTGCACTTAGGACGGAAGAACCCAATGCACAGCTACAGACTAGGGACCGAATGGCTAGGCAGCAGTTCTGCGGAAAAGGACCTAGGGGTGACAGTGGACGAGAAGCTGGATATGAGTCAGCAGTGTGCCCTTGTTGCCAAGAAGGCCAATGGCATTTTGGGATGTATAAGTAGGGGCATAGCAAGCAGATCGAGGGACGTGATCGTTCCCCTCTATTCAACATTGGTGAGGCCTCATCTGGAGTACTGTGTCCAGTTTTGGGCCCCACACTACAAGAAGGATGTGGATAAATTGGAGAGAGTCCAGCGAAGGGCAACAAAAATGATTAGGGGTCTGGAACACATGACTTATGAGGAGAGGCTGAGGGAACTGGGATTGTTTAGTCTGCAGAAGAGAAGAATGAGGGGGGATTTGATAGCTGCTTTCAACTACCTGAGAGGTGGTTCCAGAGAGGATGGTTCTAGACTATTCTCAGTGGTAGAAGAGGACAGGACAAGGAATAATGGTCTCAAGTTGCAGTGCGGGACGTTTAGGTTGGATATTAGGAAAAACTTTTTCACTAGGAGGGTGGTGAAACACTGGAATGTGTTACCTAGGGAGGTGGTAGAATCTCCTTCCTTAGGAGTTTTTAAGGTCAGGCTTGACAAAGCCCCGGCTGGGTGATTTAATTGGGGATTGGTCCTCCTTTGAGCAGGGGGTTGGACTAGATGACCTCCTGAGGTCCCTTCCAACCCTGATATTCTATGATTCTATGATTCTATGAAATTGTATAAGAGATTCTTGGGTCCTGATTCTGTGGTCTCAGATCTGCTTAGGCTTCATCAGCGGAAGTTTGAGTCACAAGACTGAGGTCCCAGTTATGCTGGTATGCCCTGAATATGATATTTGGACATTGGACTATAAACTATGAACTATTTCTGAAAGAACTCTTTGCAACTACAAAGCACGCCATCTCTGCTATGAATCTGCACTTCAATGAATTGAACTCCTGTCTGTATGTATATTCAAAAACAACAAGGAGTCCGGTGGCACCTTGAAGACTAACAGATTTATTGGAGCATAAGCTTTTGTGGGTAAAACCCCCACTTCTTCAGTTGCATCTGAAGAAGTGAGGTTTTTAACACATGAAAGCTTATGCTCCAATAAGATCTGTTAGTCTTTAAGGTGCCACCAGACTCCTTGTTGTTTTTGTGGATACAGACTAACACGGCTACCCCCTAATGTATGTATATTGACCTTTTAACCATACTCTTTCTTTTGTTTTTTAATAAATTTTAGTTTGGTTCATAAGAATTGACTGTAGCATGTATTTGGGAAAGATCTAAAACATTCATTAACCTGGGAAGTAATGTGTCCAATCCTTTGGGATTGGTAGAACCTTTTCTTTTATATGAGCAGATAAGATATACAGAAATTTTCATCATATTTGACATAGGTATCTGGATGGAGGCCTGAGGCTGGATCACTTTAAGGGAGCTGTGTTGTCTGGACTTCTGAATAACCAGTAAGGTAATAAAGAAGCTGTTTTATGCTGACTTGGTCAATCTAAATATTGGAATATCCACCAGTTTTATGGGGATTGTCTGCCCCATTCTTTGCAGTTCACCCTACTTGAGTGACAATAGCTGGCTCCCCACTAGGAGGCCTGTCACAACCACATTAATTACTATTTATGAGAATGGTTGCCTTTATTAAAGATTCAGGCTCTGCTTAGTCTATCTGAATACACTTCTCTGAGACCTCTAGGAAAGCCAGAGGAGACCACTTATCACTCCTTATATTCCAAACGTAAAAATAATAGTAATAATAATAAAAAGACAGACAAGTCCATATTTTTATTAAAAATAAAAAGAAGGGTTAGGCATTCTTTCTATAGCAGGAACAAAGAAGGCACAAACCATTGTTGTAAAATTGTTTGTACATCACCTTTAAACATCTTTGCTTCTGTGTGCCCATCTGTAAAATGTGAACAGTGCTCAATGCCTTACAGGTGGCTTGTGATGATCACATAGTTAATGTTTATAAAATACTACAAGTGCTAAAATTCATCAGAAGACTCAAAAAGGGGGAAGGCATAGCTCAAAACTTGCAGCGTAAGGATAGAAAGGGCAAAAATGGTTTCATCTACTTTTGAACCATTCTGATTCTAGGCTGCTCTGCAAGAAAAAAACAATCACTCAGTGTAACTTGGGTAGCCTAATTTACAGTGGCTCCTTACTTACCACCTATTAATAATGGCTTGCCTAGACCTATTGCCACTCATGACATAATCCATATTCTGTAGCTTGTTGGCTTCAGAGGACAACTTCAGCTGGTCTATAGCTGCAGGAAAATTCCTACAGTGCAGCCGGATGAAGGGGCACTTATAGCCTGCTTCAGCAGGAGACAGAATCCCATTATCCCCAAATGGATTGGGAACTATCAATCTGCTTTCCTGGCCACAACTAATCTATAGAAATTATCTTTTATTTTTCCCCTCTAAATGTTAGCAACTATTCACTGACAATGGGATAAGCAAGTGAAGACTTCTGTTCCTGCAGTGCTGGATTAATATGTCATAAGGTGTCTGCCATTATGCCATTTTAAAAGTCAGTAAAGGCTGTTAGTGTATACTTCTATGATCACAGTTAGGACAGAGGGGTCATATGCTTTAGGGAGGGAAAGGTGAAAATGTTTTTCAGGCCCATGGAGCAAAGCAGTAGAGTAAAAAAAACCAACAACTTTTTTTTTAAATAAAGCATACCTAATACATCCATCAAAGCAGTTTTTTACAACACGCTTGCAATTGGAGAAGTGGAAAAGAGCTGTGGCAGCAGTTCCAAAAGGTCTGGTTCTATCAGTGTTACTACTGCCCAGGTGTGTCTGTGAGGTATCTCTGTTTATTTTAGTTGCCAGGTGTTCCTGTGGCAATCACTGCATTGACATCAAATCTCCACATTATACCTGCCTCAAATGCGGGGCTTTGAAGAGCTGTATATGGCTCAAGAGCTATAGGTTAAATATTGGCGCTGCAGAATATTTTAAATGCTTTACAGAATCCTTGCAGTGATCAGTCAACCAACTTCTGACTTCTAAATCAAAAAGAAAAATGTATATAACCTTCCACAACAATCAGATAAGTGAGGTGAGTAGGAGGAGGCAGCTATTGCTTTCCATGGACTTAAACACTTCAGCAAATCTTTTCCTTTTTATAAGCTTTGTAGTGAGAAGATGGCTTTACTCTGCTGTATTAATTTAACTAGCTGTCTTATCAAATTTAAATAATACAGATAAAAGAGATCATCTACTAGTCTGTCCCTAGTTTTTCAACCAATAAAATATCCTGAGTAGCTGTTTAGAACTAACTTCCCAAAATATCTGTTTGCTAGAAAAATTAGACCAGTATAACTGTCAGGTATACTACTTTTTTCTTTAACTAGTGTATTTATACTGCTATAATCTCTACTGTGAATGAAGCTATACCACTATAAAGATACCATATACCCTATGGCTCTGGTCTTGTCTACACTGGAAACTTATAGTGCCATTGCTATATTGGTTAGGGTATTTTCCCTCTGACATAGCTATGTTCGTATAAGCCTAGTATAGAAGCACTTATACTAAAATAAACGTGCTTTTGCAAATATAACTTATATCTCTTGAATAACTGGTAAGATACGCTAGAAGAAGCATGATTATGCTGGTTGAAGCTGCATCTACACAAGGAGGGTTTGCTTGGATAGCTATAGTCTATTTTGGTTCCCAAACCAAAACAAGCTATATAGCTATAAGCAGTTTGATACTGATATATTTGCATCCACACTAATTGGGAGCAGAAGTGTTGCCACTATAATTTACAATTAAAGCAACAAACCTTTCTGGTATAGACAAGATTTAAAATTTTCTTAGTAGGGACAGGGAACTTAATGGGATTCTCCAACAAAAATTCAAACTTGTCTTCATTCTGCATCACTTCTTATGGGCACAATTCAACTATCTTGAAAGTCCATATAAAGACATCACTGATTTTAATGGGATTTGGATTAGGCCCTAAGAGAACACATTCTGTTTATGTAAATCCAAGAGCAAAATGTGTCCCTAAGTGAAATGGATACATATTTTCATTATAGAAAACAGGAGGGAAAAAAACTAAAAAGGAGACAAAAAACAAATTGGAAACTGGATTCTTAGAAAGGTGAAATGTGAATGATATTGTTCCTTTTGTGGATCTAAATGACCTGATTGGTACATCGTATCTATGATGACAGGTGTATAAAAAAAGATCAGTTTTTGATATTGGATGATATAAATGTAAAAAAAAAAATCCTAAAAAGGCAACATAAGTGGAATGCAGAAGATTGTGACTTGATAAATGTCAGTGTAAAGAGGAAGACTAGGTGAGTGAGGTAATACCTTCCACTGGGCCAACTTCTGTTGGTGGAAGTGACAAGCTTCTGAGGTACACTGAGCTGGGGAAGGATACTGGAAGAAGAGCTCTGTGTAGCTCAAAAGCTTGTACCATCCACCAACAGAAACTGGTCCAATAAAAGAGATTGAGTTATCTACCTTGTCTCTCATTTCCTGGGACCAACACGGCACACAAGTCAGAGGAGGTATTTATCAAAAATGAATGTAAGGGGCAAAGAACCCGAGATGTTTATTCTTCAGGCAGAAGGGGACATCTGTATAAGGAACACCACTAGATTTACTGTCCAGTAGGCTTGTTCAAAACCTATTAATAGTTTTCTAAATACTATTTACAAAATTGTCTTTGCATCACTTGTTTGCTTACGAAGAAACTAAATAAAAGGAGTACTTGTGGCAGACTTGTGAGAGACTAACAAATTTATTTAAGCATAAGCTTTCGTGGGCTACAGCCCACTTCATTGGATGCATAGAATGGAACATATAGTAAGAAGATATATAGAGAGAATCATGAAAAGGTGGGAGTTGCCATATAAAATGTAAGAGGCTAATTAGTTAAGATGAGCTATTATCAGCAGGAGAAAAAAAAACTTTTGTAGTGATAATCAAGATGGCCCATTTAGACAGTTGACAAGAAGGTGTGGGGATACTTAACATGGGGAAATAAATTCATTATGTGTAATGATGCAGCCACTCCCAGTCTCTATTCAAACCCAAGTTAATGTTATCTAGTTTGCATATTAATTCAAGCTCAGCAGTTTCTCCTTGGAGTCTGTTTTTGAAGCTTTTCTGTTGCAAAATTGCCACCCTTCAGTCTGTTACTGAGTGGCCAGAGAGGTTGAAGTGTTCTCCTATTGGTTTTTGAATGTTATGATTCCTGATGTCAGATTTGTGTCCAGCTTATGCTCAAATAAATGCGTTAGTCTCTAAAGTGCCACAATTACTCCTGTTCTTTTTGTGGATACAGACTAACACGGCTGCTACTCTGAAAACTAAGAAACTAAATGTTACCCTGTCTTAAAAGTTGACTGGGAACTATTTACACCTACTTATCAGGGTTTTTACATACAATAGCCCTGACATTTACACTCTGTAATGCTTCCAAAAAGTCCTGCAAAGACAGAACTGTAGTCTGTGCTTCAGCAAAGAGTTATGCTAAGGTGAAGGAAGGAGGGGAGTATCATAGAATGGTACATAATGTTGCTTCAGCATCCTCCTAACCCATTATATTTAGATACTACAATGATACACTGTTCAAAATAGATAGCTTTGCAGGCTGGGGAATCATACTTAAGACCTTGACTCTTCAGACAGGCCAACTACTATTTGATTTTTTATACCCCGGACCCTTGAGAGTAAAGCTTTGGGTGCCCAAAAGAATTAGAATTATTTTACACTATATGGAGGACTATAGCCAGTGGTTAACCTTAGTTGTGTTCACCAGTTGCCTCCTTTCACATCTGCAAAAGATTGCAATGACCTTGGGCTTCCCGCTATGCACTGCACAAGGTTTTGTAGAGAAAAGGGTTAATAACCCATTGCAGTCTGACTGAATGGCTGTCCTACATTTCCTATGGGTTAGCAATTGGGATTAGTAAACACTTTCAGAATACAGGGTGTTCAGTTTCTCAGAATGTTGTCTCTCCCCTTCTCACAGAACTGTTTATATACATAATACTTCTGCATTTTCTTTCCAAATGCAGATTGCTTCCACCTCTATTCTTTTGAATCTTGAATATGGGTTAAAACTGTAAACTCTTTGGGACAGTGACTGTATAGCACCTAGTATAATGAGGCTCAAAGCACTGCCTGTGGCTTGTAAGCAATACCTCAAAAAATAATAGTTATATTTAAAGTTCAAGAATGTATATGCCTTATCACACAGTATGCAGCAATATATCCTAGAAATTGTATTTTATTATTCATCAGCAAATATTTTTGAGGTTTTTACTAATCATAATGCCAGAAAATCTGGAATTCATTTGCTTCAGCCCATGCCACTCTGATGAAACATCCACCACGGTAAAGGATATTCATTCATTTATAACAAATCTTAAAAGCAGCAGCTCAGCATTATATGACACAGACTTTTGTACTCATTAACCTTAGCAAAGATACATTAATATACCTTCTCCCTAATGACGCTGTCATTTGTGGTACTCTGCTAATATGGAAATTCAGTCAACACTTATCTCAAGAAACACTGACATTTATTCCTTGGGCTACTTTGAGACACTACTAGATTAACAACTAATTCAGGTAATGGGGTCTCCAAGATCTATGAAGATAGGGTTAATGCCCACAGTAATGTAATTCATACGAAAATTAGAGTATTCTCAGGGGAATGATTTAACCTTTCAAGATCAAATCAAGATATCCAGCCTCTGCAACACATTTAATGAGAGAGACACTTATTCTAACATTTTCCATTGTGTTTTAAGAAAAAGTATCTGAAACTAAGTGGGTTTATGTGATCAGAGACATTTCAGTGTCTCTGTACTGTGAAACTACAGGGAAAGGCTAATCTGCGAAAAGGCTCATTTAAAAGAATTCTGCCAAATTAGTATATGTACAATATTTTATAGAGTAGCACTGATACATGTTTCTTTCTTTGAAAAATTGTTTGCTGCACTTTATTGAAAATGCTCCAAAAGAATATGAAATTACTACACTATATTCCAGCGCGGAACTGTGAGGACAGATTGTCCTCCCACAGAAAATTCATAGTCCTTCAGAAGCCACCGGTGTCTAAGATCTGTGTATATGTGAGTCCCACTGGAGAGCCTATGCCTCCACGTTGGCTGCAGGACCACCTGGCTCAAGCTGCATTTACTTTTCTGCAGATTCACCACAGGGATGGTAAGAGCATATGCTTCTCCATGACATGATTTCTGGCTTCTCCCATGCATATATCTAGGATGTTGTTAGCCGACGGCCAAGGATGTTTGGTGAGGTGCCAGCTATGCTCGTTTATACCATCCGTGACTTTAACCGCTATGACGCACTGTCCCTTCGCGGCGGGCAGCCCGGGCTAGGCTGACGGATGCCCCAAGGTCCTAACCACCTGTGACTTTAACTGCTAGAGCTCAGAGCTCCTTCGCAGCGGGCAGTCAATACTGACTGACAGGTGCCCCAATGGCAGCACTAAGAGCCTCTCCACACCCGTGACTTTAACTGCTAGAGCTCAGAGCTCCTTCGCAGCGGGCAGCCAGGATTGACTGACAGGTGCCCCAAGAGTTTGCCCCGTGGAGGCGGCACAACTCAACGCTAGGCTCTTAGTACTCTCACCTAATGGCCAGGCTTTAGAGCCAAAACGGCTGAGGTTCTTTAATTGTGTTGGCTGCTTTACAGTAAACCAGAGAAAACAAGTCAGGCTTATGCACAAATGGTTACCAAAATTTATTAAGCTAGATTCTAATCATGTGGTTACAAAATTGCTAGTGCCTACTTATTTAAATGTAGAGATGTTACATACACAAACAAGTTACAAAACTGAAGCCACAATCCCAAAGAAAGAAAACAAAGTATAGAGCTCTATTTCAAAATATGTGTACACTAAAGATAGGAGATCAGGTGTGGGGGCTTCTTACCCTCCTTGCATCTCTCGATTCCAGTGGTGCCAAGCCAGGATCGGTCACTCAATTCCGCGGAAAGACGAATAAGGGACAATGCGTAGGGACCCTCTTAGCTGCAGAAGCCTTGGGAGGCTGTCACTTATCTGACCAGCAGATAGATAGTGAAAAGCACTCAAAAATCATGGTGCTGTAGGTCCCCTACTTATACCTCTGTACTCCTTTATTCTCTTTCTCCTTTCTTATGCCAAATTGAGGCTGGTCTGTCAGGGTGACGCCAGCTTTCGCAAGAGTAGTTTACACTTGCAAGGGAGAGAAACAATAAGTGTCGACTACTGGACATTTCTTTTATCAGGGTAGATATTTTCCCACCTAGGATGTTGGTGTGTGTGCATCACGCTATTTAGTAGGGGCTAAGAGCCATGTCTGTCCCAGGGCCTCTGCCTGCTGTGAGCTTAATCATTGTATCTGCTCCCAGAGGCACATTGCAGCAGCACACCTGTGCTTTCACAGCTTCAAAGGCTGTGCTGGAATATATGTTAAGTGCCCTGTTCCGGCTTCCTCCTGTGTTTCCAGCAATGCTGGTCTGAGAGGGGTGGGGGGGGCTGGCTGTCTGGCTACAGATGTGTAGAGAGATTCGGGCAGAGAATCACTACTGCATGGGCAAGGTGAAATCTTTGTAGAAGGGAACCCTTGCACGTGTATCTCAGAGGGACTATGTGGCCCACTGTGGCTTTTTTCCCCCGAATTCAGATTTGAGTTGCTGCTACATAGAACAGAGTGCTTGATCTTACATTTTTTGCACATTCATAGCTCCCAGTGGTGTTTGGGATGCAAAGGCTACAGGATCACACCTAATTATAGGTGCATATTAATATTAGTTTATCCCAAATATATGCTGTTTTTTATTGTAGGAAAAGCTACTTGTATAATGATGAATAAGACTGTTTATTTATTCAATGTCTATACAGTGTCTAGCACAATGGGACCCTGATCCATGAGTAGGGCCTCTGGATGCTACTCAAGTGCAAATAAATAATCATTAATATGAAAAAAAGAAAAGGCAAAATTCATACAATATTTAAAACTTTAAGGTACAAATTTTTAAAACAGATATTGCCCTCAGAAATATACCGCATGTAAAAAAAAAGAGTTCATATTATTATTGTAAATTATTTGCATAATCTAGTTTTAATTATGGCAAAACAAATATATTTGTCAGAAATTACACTTCTTTGAAGACCTGAAGAATACTAAAATAGTCTGCAGCATAAATCAAATGCACTGTGATTTTTTTTGTTTGGTTTTTAGACTACTTATGTCTAGCAGGAGGAGGAGCCTGTATAGATACAATTTGTTTATGTTCTCGGCCCAGTGCTTGCTGTTAAGGAGAACTGAGTTAGTGAATGAAAGAACATGTGGTACATAAGGAATGGGATTCATGCCCAGGAAATGCCAACAAAACCTTTAAATACTAGCAGAAGGAGAATTTCTGATGTTTGTTTCTGAAATTACAGTCTGAAGTCCAATGAGCTCCAGAAGCAGTTGTGTGGGAGGAAGAATAGAATACCAGCAGAGTGAAAAATAAGGGTTTCTATCCTCCATTATGCCTTTTTATCTTCATTGGCTAATGGCAGAATTTAACATTAGGTCTACAGCAGTGGTTCCCAAACTTGTTCTGCTGCTTGTGCAGGGAAAGCCCCTGGCGGGCCAGGCCGGGCCAGTTTGTTTACCTGCCAGGTCCGCAGGTTCGGCCGATCGCGGCTCCCACTGGCCACGGTTCGCTGGTCCAGGCCAATGGGAGCTGCTGGAAGCTGCAGCCAGTGCGTCCCTCAGCCCACGCCACTTCCAGCAGCTCCCGTTGGCCTAGAGTAGCGAACTGCGGCCACTGGGAGCTGCGATTGGCCGAACCTGCGGACGCGGCAGGTAAACAAACCGGCCCGGCCCACCAGGGGCTTTCCCTGCACAAGCAGCAAAACAAGTTTGGGAACCACTGGTCTACAGGAACATTTTCAAAATCACAAGTGTATTCTATCCTGTTCCTTCCTCTCTTACCATGCACTTTTACTGTTGAGAGGGACTTTAATGTCCCGTGAGAAAGAGTGCAATTTACTCCATAGCAGGAACAAGGAAATGCTTCCAGCACGCTTCAAACCACAAGTTATAGAGCACAATTCATCAATTACAGAGTGAAATTTTGCGGACTGTGTTGTAAAGGTGTTCAGACTAGATGACTGTTATGGTCCTTTCTGTCCTTACCATCTGTCAATGAAGTTCTGGTCCCAATGAACTCAGTGACAAAACTCCATTGACTTCAGAAGTTAGGATTTTATCCTATGAAATTTAAATCTCAGGGCTTCTTTCCTACACAGCTTTTGGGAAACCACATCTGACCTCAAGCTCCATCTTTCTCTTTCACCTTTTGACTAGCTCTCACCCACTGCTAAATTAAATTGCAGGCTCTCTGGCTAACGTAACATGTGTATATGAGTGTTTGTATAGTGCTTAGCACAAATTTGGGTCTAATTTGGATTGGGATCTTTGGGGATTACAAAAATATAAATACTAACTGATACCTCTAGGTTTTGTAGGGAACTAATAGTATCCAACAGAAAATAGATCTAAATCAAAATTTTCAAAGTTGAGTGCCTGTGGCAGGGGTTGGAACCTGTGGCATGCAGTCCATCAGGGTAATCTGCTGGCGGGCCATGAGACATTTTGTTTATGTTGACCATCCTCAGGCACGGCCCCCCCACAGCTCCCAGTGGCCGCGGTTTGCCATTCCTGGCCAATGGGAGCTTCAGGGAGCAGAGTGGGCTGCAGGGATGTGCTGGCCACCGCTTCCCGCAGCTCCCATTGGCCAGGAACGGTGAACCACAGCCATTGGGAGCTGCGGACGGCCGTACATGTGGATGGTCAATGTAAGCAAAATGTCGTGCAGCCCGCCAGCAGATTACCCTGATGGGCAACATGCCGAAGGTTGCCGACACCTGGCCTATGGTATCCACCTAAATACCTAACCCTATGGCTTAATTTCCAGTGGTGCTGAGAACCTGCAGCTCCTATTGATGCTGTAGTGGTTGAAAGTTTTAAAATGTTGGCACTGGTCCCTGTTGGATGGGCCACTCTGAAGTCGCTGCTGTCAATTATATTATTGCTGTGATATTATTATCTAGATGTGAAGGCGTTCGGTGTTTAGGAAAATTTGGACTCAGTTTTAATTGCTATTCAGGAGCATATTGGCTGCAAGATTTTATAGGACCGTGAACTGTTTCTTGTGGCTGAATGGATGTGTGTGTGATGATCGGCCACGTTTGATCTGCAGATGATTAAAATTCGCATTGTTAATCAACAAGTTGAAGAGTACTGTGGCTAAGCTCTAAAGCCAATATTTTCGAAAGTATCCACTGATTTTTGTTGCATCAATTGCTGGGTCACTAAAACTTTAAACCAGGTTCCAGTCCATGGAAGATAAGCCTCACTGTAGGACAAAACACTATGGCTAATCCAGTGCCCTAAAGTTACTGGGTGTCTTTCATTTCAGTGGGTGTTAGATCAGCTCCTTCATATCATTTTTTTCTCTGCCTGTTGAGGATAAAACAATCTAGGTTTATAAACTGTGTTTATAAATTGAATTGAGGTTCTTAAACAGCATTAAAGAGTTCTTGTGAATAATGTACAACACCTACTTACAGAGTTGCTAAAATCTGTTGCTTGGAATTATTTAATGTAAAATCTCTTGGAGTTTGAGAACCCAGACCCAGAATCTCGTTATTTTTAGTGTCAGCTTTTGAACTTCAATATATAGCCTGTAAAAATATTCAAAGGAGTGCTTAATGTGTTTTAAAATAGAGACTGAAACTGCTTCCTACTCATTTCCAAAATACTTGCACTCTGTGAGCAAAACCTGTCCATGAATTATGCAAATAAATGTGTATTAGTTGTTTGGTTCAATGTCTGTTATCTGGCAACAAGGTTTATTACTTAGGATGTCACAGAGACTAAAATGGAATTGTTACATCACCGGCCATTTGAACCACTGTTCAAACATACATCACTGCAGCAGCATAAAGAAAGAGATGGAAATATGTCAGAGAGAAAAAGGAAGACAAACTATTATTTATTTATATTCCAGGAATGTCTGGAAGCCCTAAGAGAGACTGAGGCTTTTCTGTGCTGGGTCACACTGGTAGTCTGTAACAAAGCCAACAATACAATAAAAACAATAAAACTCCAAACTTCAGAGTCCCAGTCGAGTGCCTTAACCATAACCCATCCTTCTTTTCTGTGATTGTGGGTTTGGATTCCTACCTTGACTAAATGAATAATTGTGAACTTAATTGGCTTGTCTCACACCACCTTAGGCAAATTAATTGGTGAATATGGTCACACTGGGCCAAATTCCTTATGGGTGTAGCAACATTAACTTCAATGAAGTTACACCAGCAAAGAATGTGCCCTTAGGAATTTTAGTGATACAGCCAAGATGAATATGTCCTCCAAACCTATCCAAAATTTCAGCACTCTTTTATGATCAGTATATCTATTTATTTCTTAATTGTATGAATGATGGAAAAGAGCAGACATGTAAGCAGCTGAGTGTTTTAAGACTTCTTTTTTTGGTTTGTAGGTCAGTCATTTACGAGACTAAATATATTATTCAGTATAAACACATAGGGACAGATTATGGGCTCAGAATCTGGAGTAACACAATAATTGATGTACACCAGTGACACCGAAAGCACAATTTTACCCAGTATGGTTGCTTGGTGTGTACATGAAGTAGAACTTGGCCCAAAATTTTTAAAAGTGGCTTGTGACTTTGAATGTCTCAGTTTTGTGTTTCCCAAATTGAGATGCCTTAATGGGGCCTGATTTTTCAGAAAGTGCTGAGGACCCACCCTCAGAACTTTAGACCTTCAATAAGACGTCTCAAATGTGGTGCCTAAAATGACTAATCACTTTTGGAAATTAAGTCCTGATCTTGTTCCCACTGAATGACTAAGCTCTCCAATGGGAGCAGGGTTGGGTCCATAAATTATTGTTATTATTTATTTACATTCTCATAATGCTTAGAAGCCCCAGCAATAGACCAGGACTCCATTGTGCTAGACACTGTAAAAATAGAGAACAAAAAGACAGTCCCTGCCCAAAGAGTTTATAATCTAAATATAAGACAATAGACAACAGATGGATACAGACAGATTGATAGGGGAATACAAGGAAACAATGAGACAATACTGGTCAGCCTGATAGGCAATGTTTTTTTTTTTTTGTAGGCCTCACAGCAAAAGAGAGTTTTAAGGAGGAATTTGAAGGAAGAGAATGAGTTGGGAGAAGCTCCCTGTAATCATTCACAAAACTAAGTGTGAGGGGCAGCATGGGAGAAAGCATGATGATGCTTGTTTAAAAAATTTAACAGGTGGGCAATGGAGGCTGGGCATCATGAGCCGATCAGAGGCTCAACCTGACCTTTTCAGACTGAATGAGAGGTAAGAGGCAAGGTGGAGTTAGACTGGGAATGCCCTTGAAAATGAAGCTTGTTTGATACTCTAGAGAAGAGGAAGCAAACGAAGGGATGGAAAGAGAGGGGTGACGTGATCTTTGCAGCAGTCTTCTGAATAGATATGAGAGAAGCAAGACTGTATTTGTCAACAATAGAGAGAAGGATGTTGCAGTAATCAAGACACGAGATGATGAGAGCCTGGGTGGGAGTTTTAGCTTTAAAGATGAGCAACTGATGGCACAGGATAATTTTTGCCTCAATGATGCATCATCATTAATACTGAAGCCAAATCATTACTCAGTCTGATTCAAAGAGATTTTTGACCTAGGAATTGAGAAGCAAATCATTCCTATTATCAGAAAGGTTCTGGCTACTATATAACAAGGACACTCCAAGGATACCTCACATGCCAACCCTGTGAAAAAAACCACAGAAATTGGGCTTGCTTTTGGCTTAATTGGCTTGTGAGTTGCTTGTTGGCTAGTTTTTGTCCTTTAGCTTGTTGCTTCTTTTTTTTGATCAGCTCCCGGCAAGCAGCGGCAAGGGGGAGGGGGGAGAGAGTCAGGGGTGCACAGTGGGCCCATCATAGTCCCAGACTGCACACTGTGTGGGATCTAGTCACATAGAATGTTTGGGTTCTTTGAGAATGGCGTGTTTTGGTCTTGTTTTGAAATGGAATTAACTTGATTTTTGGCTCATTGTGAAAGTCGGGGTGCTTATTTATCGTGTGAAAGTTGGCAACCATGATCCTAGTTCATTTGCCTCCCTTGCACCAACCCTCGATCACTTTGGTTTGATTTCTAACCACACTTTTTACCCCGAACCATAGTGTGAATCCGTAGTGCAAGTTCTCTTCACTAGATAGAAATATAATTCCCATTCAAGTCACAGGGAGTTATGGTTGTATGTATCTTAAGAGAAGTCTCCCTAAGTGTTTAACTTAGGGTGACCAGATGTCCTGATTTTATAGAGACAGGCCCAATATTTGGGGCTTGATCTTATATAGTCATTTATCACCTCCCACCCCCTGTCCTGATTATTCACACTTGCTGCCTGGTCACCTTCGTTTAACTGTACAAGCATATGCACCTTAAACAGTGTTATCCCCATGGTAAAGGCTATAGTTCAGCATTAAATTCAACAACACAAGACCATATGGAACAGTCACATTGGGTATTGTTTCTTTTTATGCATGTTCCTTTTGTCATTTTGTGCTTTTTTTGAAGATGTTTTCTGTGTGGAGCTGAGAAAATAACAGGTAATATAAGCAAAGCAATGACAAGCAGATGAAATTAAGTGAGAACACAGCCATGTTAGACCTTGCATTTATGCAGAGAGAGCTAAAATAATACATTCAATTTTTATTAAGAGCTCCTTTAAATGTTGGGCTGTTAAATAATAATGCATTTTATTACCACATGATGTGTGCATGTGCTCCTGGTATATACTAACACTACTACAATAATAAAAGGATTCAGAAAATGTTTTTTTTCTTCTGGCAGTATTATAAAATATTATAATACAATTAATAGTCAGACCTTTTAGAACATACTGTATCAATCACAGGTATTCATTAGAACCGTAAAGTACTGTAATCCTGTTAAATTCACACTTGATACTTTTATATATATTAACAGTTGTGTATGCTTGTAGGAAGTTTTGAGTTGTATCACTCTTTTGATAAATGCTCAGTAACTCATCCATCTAATATCAGTTAGAGTGTTTTGTTTTAGAAACTGAAAATTCCCAAAGGAGATATATATACATTGTTTTAAATTGTAGTATATCCCGTGTTATTTTTTTCAGTCTGAATTATACCAGGCCTCCATTTTTGCTCCTCTGATTTTGTGTGTGCAAATAATTGCAGGCCCAATGTGTGTGTCTCTCTCACTCACACAATAAATCTGGGCAAAATTTTTGCCCAAAACTTTCAGTGACAAATGTATATTCCACAAAACCAAAAGGTTTAATGAACTCTTGTCATTCACTGAATTCCTTGTTAAAGAATAGAAAAAAAAAAAGAAATCCTTAATGAAATTGAAAAAAAACCATTTTTTTAAATGAAACATTTTAATTTTTTGGTTTGAAAAAATATTTCAAAATTTTCTTTATTTTAAAACATTCAAAAATGTTATAAAAGGCTAAATTAAATGTTTTGATTTTGTCAAAACATAACATTTTTCAACTTCTCATTCACTGAAGATATCTGGTTTTGATTTGACTCAATTTTTTTCAATTTTTCCATATTGCCAGCAAACAGAAAAATCTATTATTTGCACAGCGTGCGCTCACGCTCTCTCTCTGTGATTTGCTCCTATAGTTAAGGTCTTTACAAGTTTAGGCACCAGATTTATGAACTGAAATACATATCTCAAATGATTTAGGCCAGCGGTATTTTTATGGGGTTCCCAAGGTGCAACCTGGATTGTGGGACTGCTGAACCCTCTGTCTCACCATTTTGTGGTATCCCTCTCACACTGTGATGCTATGCTAAGCAACAAACCTCTGGCAGGTACTGCACTTACACAGACATCCACAGACATGGACACACCCAACTGAGTTACATGCATGATCTCTCAGCCACTCATGAACCATCAATAGGGAGGCTCTAGCCAATCCCCCCTAGCCTCCCAGACTTGCACCCCAAAACTGAACTATCTTGCACTGGTCAGAAGCCTGGCCAGTATAAGATGGTGTTGGTTTTTTTTTAAACCCAGTTTGCCCCTCCATCGATGTGGAGAGGACACACACTAACCTTTGTAAACTGAGCTGAGATTTCTCAAGCACTTCAAGCAAAACACACTGTTTTAGGTAAAAATATAAAACATTTATTAACTACAGAAAGATAGAGTTTAAGTGATTATAGGTAGCAGGCATAGAAATCAGAGTTGGTTACTTAAGAAACAGAAATAAATTTGCAGTCTGAATTCTAGAAACTAAACCGGATTTGAATCAAGCAGTGTGTCACCCTGACAGATGGTACGAACAGGTCACAGATCCTCAATGCACAGGCTGGAACTGCCTTTCAGCCTGGGACCATCCTCCCACAATTCAAAGTCTTTGTCCTCCAGAATGTCTCCAGGTGTTGAGTTGTGGGGCGAGTGAGGCCAAGTGATGATGTCACTTGCCCTCTTTTATAGTTTCTTCCAGCTTGCTGGAAAGATGAATACTTGTGACATGGGGATTCACCCCCACTGGTCAATCAATCTCTATTGTCTATGTGCTCTCTCTGAAAAGTCTTCTGGGATGGCCGTTGGGGGAATGGATTTGCTTTAGTGGGTCTTCAGCATGTCTAGCTACTCCACTGTTGAACCTGAAAGGCTGGTTGTGGGTGTTTTCAACCTCACAACATATTTTATTAACACATACATAGCAAAACTTCACATACAATGATAGCATATACAGTCCAATAGGATATTAACATTGAACAGATCAAGACTTTTAAAATGATATCTCACAAGGCATATTTTGAACAAACTGTATCATAATTATATAACAGTGGTGAATATGGGAGTTCCAGGGTGCCACTCTGAGGTACAGAGTGCCACAGTGTCCAACCTTATTACACAAGAAGGCCACATAAACTTAAGCACAACCTTATGTGGGCCAAACAGATTCTACATAGTTTAATAAGATTTAAAGTCACCTGTATTGATTTATATCAGGGATTGTCAAACTTTGGCACTTGGCCCATCAGGGAAATCTGCTGGCGGGCAGGGACAGTTTGTTTACCTGCAGCGTCTGCAGCTTCGGCTGATTGCAGCTCCAACTGGCTGCGGTTTGCCGTTTCAGGCCAATGGGGGCTGCGGGAAGCGGTGTGAGGTGCTGGACGTGCTGGACGCCGCTTCCCACAGGCCCCATTGGCCTGGAACGGAGAACTGTGGCCAGTGGGAGCTGCGATTGGCCGAACCTGTGGACGCTGCAGGTAAACAAACTGTCCCAGCCTGCCAGTGGCTTTCCCTGATGGGCCGCGTGCCAAAGGTTGCTGATCCCTGATTTATATTTTAAGTTCAGCTTGTTTCATATGTACTTAGTTAGTTTTGTTTCTGTGTACAGTATTCTATTTACACACTTGTGTAAACTAAAATGATGTAAACATGATGACGAAATGCTAAAGAATCTGCCACTAGTATATTGTGTGGAAGCTGTCTGTCAGTCTTATGAAATGCTCTGGTAGCCCATGTGTGGCCTGCTGGCCTTAGGTTGGACATTCCTAATTTAGGCTGTGCTCCCGCAATAAGGTCCACATGACTGGACCCGGGCACAGCCGTAAGGATCTGCCTGCATAGATCTCATTTCAAGAACCAGGCTTCATATTGTACCGGTACTCATTCACCCCACTCCACCCCCTTAAAATACAAAGTCCAAAATATGTTAGTTCTGAAAATCTGGCCCTAATACTAGTGATAGTGTAGTAATAATACATTATTGGGTCTTTGGGAAGGCATATGGAAATGTATTAGTTATTTTGTTATTTGAAAGTGCCAGACCATCATCCATGTAATTTTTAATTCTTCTAATCTGTGTTTAATTAAATAACCATCTGCCAAAAGAGAGCAATAACAGCGTTGTATAAATACCTGTAGGCATTATTTGTCTACAGTGCTGCTCAATTTTACAAAGGGAGCTCATAAGGTCTTACATTAGCATTACCTTAATAATTGCAAAGCATTATTCATGCATCTTAAAACATTAGTCAAACCTATGTCCTTTGTTAACTTATTGATGTTTTATATGAACAGTGCCTGTGCCTTTGTGACTTTAGTTGACTCCAAGAGAGCATCTGATATTTTACAGGGAAATTATGTTTTCCTCCTCCTCTAAGATGGAATTTCTCCTAAGGTAGATAAGGTTATCGAAGTCCTCTATAGTATCTCTAAAAGCACTGTGCTGTTTGATGGATACCAATCTGGATAATTCAATGTGACTAGTGGGGTGTTGCAAGGAAATATTCTGGCCCAATTTCTTTTCATCGTTGTCACACTGACTAAGTCAGATGAAACTCTGAAAGCAACTTGAGACTCATTACTCAGCCCAGGCAAGTCCCACGGGCACTCTACCAAGATCCTGAACAATCTGTGCTGATCCTACAGCTCTTCCCGAGGACAGCTCTAACTGTGCACAGCAGTTTTCAAATACTTCATGGTAACATGGTGAAGGTGAACCACTAGGCCAGCATACTTAATGGACAAATGTCATTATAAATAGCTACAATAACTCCCAGTTCCATCTGCACAGTGACCTGATGGTGCACTTCCTCTGAATTAGTTATTCCCATTTGATGTAGTGTTGTTAAATCGTCTGTGTTTACTTTTGCTTGAGTGAGTACATGGCATGTTGAAGAGAGAAGATTCAGAAGTCACCCCTAATAGAAAGTCTTGGTCATGGTGAAATTCCACTGTATATTTTTGTGTGTGGAGGGGAGGTCTTGCAAATACACCATATAAGGGAACCCATCCCACTTAGTGCCATGGACTGGAGCTGTGTTCCATTCAGAGGTGCACAGACGAGGATTTGGGATGTGAGTGGGGAGAGTGTGGCCATTGGATCTAAGATTGTGTAGAACCACTGGCCACCACACACACTCACAGACATAGACACACACACACATAAGGTTTCACAGGGGTTTCAGAGCATCCATATTGTTATATTCTATCACCTCTAATCATGCAAGAGCACTGCACTAAAAAGGATTTTAACATCTTTACTATCAATTCACAAACATCAATTCATTTGTTCAATAAAACATAAAGTATTTACTTACCAAATACCTAAATGCAATATAGTGAGAAAAGCTATCGGTAGCTCACTGGGGAGATATTTTTTGTTGAGATACAATTTATGCAACTGTATTAAAACCTCTTTTGTTTTTAGAGAGATTTTCATAGAGGCCTTTTACATTTTGGTAGACCCTTATTGTTTCATCCTATTACATGCTATAGGATTTTCCCATAAGTGGTCCCCTAGCTTCTGTGGCAATATTCCCTTCCAGAGCAATCCTGGCTAAAGATTCAGCAGCTTTTCACAGCTACTACCTCCCCACTCTGGTAAACTTTCAGCTTCCAAGCCCTATTTCAGCAAAGCACTTAAGCATATATTTATCTTTAAAAATCTGCTTAAATACTTTGCTATATAAGTGGCCTGAACACCTCTGCTGGGTTTTCTTCCAACAGATAGTGAAAACTCCAGGTTAATTCCTTCCATCTCTTTCCCCCACGTCTGCTTTGCCAGTATAGCCTCCTCGATTCCTGTTCTTTTTTCATTCAACTTCCCAAATACATAAAATCAGGAAAATACTCAACCCACACACACAAAAAGGGAAAAAGATAGAGAGCTCAGCATATGAAATGCATACACAAACCTCTTAAATCTTCAGAATTCCAACATCCAGCAGGAGTCCATAATGAGATTACTAGATTAATAGATATAAAGCCAGAAGGGATCACTGTGATCATCTAGTCTGACCTCCTGCATAAAACTTCCCTGAATTAATTCACCTGAACTAGAATATATCTTTTTTTTAAAATCAATCTTGATTTTAAAATTGCCAGTGATGAAGAATGCAGTATGATGTATGTTTCTTTATGTGCTTCAGTAAAATACCCAGAATGTTTATTTCAGCTAGCAGATATTTAACAGCAGTTCTGATGCCTGTGTACTGAGAACAAATTGAAAGTTTTGGCCATGCTTGTGTTTGTGAGTGTACACTTTCCTTTTTTGCATTGTGGTTGTTGTAGGTTAGAATGGTGGAAGCCTCCTAATTGTGGATTTTTGTTTGGGTTGTAATACTAAGCTCTAAATTCAGCTGTTGGGTTTAGCATGTGTGTGTTGGTGGCCTGATGTACAGGTCACACTAGTTGACCTAGTGGTCCCAGATGGTCACAATCTATGATTCTGTGACTAAATAGATTGCATCTATATTTCTACAGCTTTTCTTTTCTCAAATTCCAAAGCATCCATGCAAGTTCCCTTCTTTCACAGGGAACATCCTGGCAACTCCAAGCATTGTGCTGGTTACATGAGGAAATTGTGTCCTCAGCAAGTACAATGTATTCTTTAACCTTCATCTTCACATTTTGCATTGTTAAATGGCACAAAGCACAAAGTAAGTTTGCTGAATAAACAAACAACTTGCTTATAGTGGGAGTGAAAAACAGCATTTGGGTAAAAGTGATTTTTTTTCCTTCAAATTGTTTCAAAACTGAGAAGTAAAATTCTATCATTTCTGCTTTATATGTGAAATGTTTTCCATTAATCTCAGACACTAGACCTTTTTCTTTTTGAAATGCTAAATTTTAAATTTAAGACATTAGATCTGTATGTAATTTCTGTAGGTAGCAATAAATTTTTTCTGTAGGTAGCAATAAATTTTTTGCACAATTTCATAGGCCTCAAACTAAAAGCTAGAGGGCATGACCAAAGACAGGCACTTGTATCCTGAAGTAAGTTTTCTAAAAGGATCACAGACTTCCAAGTATATTTATATTACTACTGCACACTTTAGGAAAGTGTTTTAAAGATTTTAAACTTCTGCCAAAATAATCAGTGTTCAAATGCAGTAAAATACCTAAGGATCTGTAATCATTTCCTACACAAGCCTACACTGAAATACCTTACAAAATATGCAATTTTGTTACATTTATTACTTAGGAAGTTTTGCAATAAAATATTACTTTGATTTCGGTGTGATAAAATTTAATGTGCTCTAATTATTATTAAAGCTAAGTCATATTTTTAGAACAAATGAGAACTGTTCTGTATTGACAGATTTTTAAATTAACCAGAAACTGTTCATGTGTTCGACAGCAGTGTGACAAATCAAAAGCACATGCAGGATGGTAGCAACAATAAAGAGCTTCTAAAAATTCATAGGTCTTGTCTCACAGTAAATTTAAGATCAACTACCTTTATCAGCTGTATAAATTTATCTAAATTTGTTCCATTATCATCTTTATCATTGTCAGGTTCTGTCAGCTCACTGTTGAGGAAAGAATTGGAATTCTTATTATCCAGATTCCACTTCTCTGCAGGGCTCTCCATTCATGCTGCCTGTTTTTTAATTTATTATGTAATCTCCCTACTTGGGCATTTTATATACATTTATTTCACTTTCACTATTCCTCCTAGTAACCACATACTCACCATCATCTGTTTCTCTTGATATCTTACTGGTGTTTCTTTCATATGTTATTGATTTATCCAATCAATTGTAAACAGAACGGAGTACTTGTGGCACCTTAGAGACTAACCAATTTATTGGAGCATAAGCTTTCGTGAGCTACAGCCCACTTCATCGGATGCATCCTGTGGAAAGACAATCAATTGTGTTTGTCATAGAGAAACAAAATGGCATTTTGTGCTCTCACTTCTCAGGCTAGTATAAACCGGAGTTTCCAAGTTCTGTTTGATTATGTCTACACTCGGGATTGTCAGAAATCATGTCACTGGTGCTTTCGCACCAGCACTCACAAAAGTACTCTGAAACTTGATGAGGGGATGGGTCTCAGAACCTGGGCTCCAGCCTGAGCAGGAATGTCTATACTTCTAATTTTAGACCCATAGGTCAAACCTCACAAGCCCAAGTCCGTTGAGCCAGACTCTGAGACTTGTTGCCATGGGTGTTTTTGTTTTGTTTTTGCCGTACCCTACACCTGCTTAGAGCAAGTCTAGAAGAAAAAGTCATTAATAAACCTCCATTAACACTTCTATTATTGCTAGTATTGGTGCTTCAGGTAGAATTGCTAAAACTTCTCAGTGAAAAGGTGTTAGGACAAATTTCTAACCATAAGCCATTAAGGGATTCATAGAATCATCAATACGTAGGGCTGGAAGGGACCTCAAGAAGTAATCAAGTCCAAGACCTTGTGCTGAGGCAGGACCAAGTAAACCTAGAACATTCATGACTGGTATTTGTCCAATGTCTTCCTAAGAACCTCGAATGGTGGGGATTCTACAAGCTCCCTTGGAAGCCTATTCCAGAGCTTACCTATCCTTATAATTAGAAAGTTTTTTTCCTAATATCTGTATCTCCCTTCCTGTAGATTAAGCCTGTTACTTCTTGTCCTACCTTCAGTGCTCTTGGAGAACACTTAATCACCATCCCCTTAACATATGTGAAGGCTATCAGCCCCCTCCCCCCTCAGTCTTATTTTCTCCAGACTCAACTTGCCAGGCTTTTTTAACCTTTCTTGATAGGTCATGTTTGCTAAACATCATTTTTGTAGTTCTCCTCTTGACTCTCTCCTGTTTGTCCACATATACTGATATTCCCCCATGCTGATTTTAACTGACTGTTCAGAGCAATATCTAAGGAGGACTTTTACTGGTGAATATTGTCTGCCTTTCTGCCATGCAAGCTCCATGCATATGTAGAAGGGCAATCACATATTTTTCATGCCAGCGTACAGGGCCTCATACATCAAAGATTCTCTGCAGGTGAGGAGTTTGCTGTCTGCTCAATCCTTTCCCACAGACTTTTTTCATAGACATATATAGTCAAGTCTACAATAGTGTATATTTGTTCATCTGCTCCAAAAGTTCATTTATTATCACACAGAGGTGGTCTATTGTAGAGAGAAATAAATGAAAGTCTGCTTCTTATCACCGTTGAAATACGGTTATAGTGTGTGTATCTTTCACTATCTTAGCAGAAATGTCACTATATGAAATGAAGGAGAATAATACTTGTCATGCTGGTGTTCCCTTCGCCAAGCTACGATAACATTCTGATTGCTTCAGGTTGCTTTTTCCTCTATAATTTTCCACTATTGGCTTTGAGAGAGAATATTTCCTATTGCCCCATCACTAGTTGTATTTCCCAATACCTTTTTATCTTAAAACTATCTTTACTCATTATATTTTTTCTGATGTCATCCTTTATTTTTCTCTTCGGTATATGAAATACGAACTCTGCAAGACCCTCTCATAAAAATCACAGAAATGTAGACCTTGATAAGTCAGCTAGTCCAGTCATCTGCACAGAGGCATGAATAATTGTTCTGTACACCGTCTGATAGGGTGTTTGTCTAACCTGTTCTTAAAAACTTCCAGTGACAGAGATTCCACAACCTCCTACATAATTTTACAGTGTTTAACTACCCTTACAGTTAGGAAATTTTTCCTAATGTCTAACCTAAATCTCCCTTCCTGCAATTTAAGCCCATTACTTCTTGTCCTGTCTGCAATGGTTAGGAGAACAATATATCACCCTTCCTCTTTCATAATAACCTTATACATACTTGAAGTCTATTATCATGGACGGTTCTCTTTATGACAGGTTTCAGAGTAACAGCCGTGTTAGTCTGTATTCGCAAAAAGAAAAGGAGTACTTGTGGCACCTTAGAGACTAACCAATTTATTAGAGCATAAGCTTTCGTGAGCTACAGCTCACTTCCTCAGATGCATATCGTGGAAACTGCAGCAAATCCTGCACAAATCCAGGTTTTCTCACATCCCCCCCACCCCCATACACACACAAACTCACTCTCCTGCTGGTAATAGCTCATCCAAACTGACCACTCTTCAAGTTTAAATCCAAGTTAAACCAGAACATCTGGGGGGGGGGGGTAGGGAAAAACAAGAGGAAACAGGCTACCTTGCATAATGACTTAGCCACTCCCAGTCTCTATTTAAGCCTAAATTAATAGTATCCAATTTGCAAATGAATTCCAATTCAGCAGTTTCTCGCTGGAGTCTGGATTTGAAGTTTTTTGTTTTAAGATAGCAACCTTCATGTCTGTGATTGCGTGACCAGAGAGATTGAAGTGTTCTCCGACTGGTTTATGAATGTTATAATTCTTGACATCTGATTTGTGTCCATTTATTCTTTTACGTAGAGACTGTCCAGTTTGACCAATGTACATGGCAGAGGGGCATTGCTGGCACATGATGGCATATATCACATTGGTGGATGTGCAGGTGAACGAGCCTCTGATAGTGTGGCTGATGTTATTAGGCCCTGTGATGGTGTCCCCTGAATAGATATGTGGGCACAATTGGCAACGGGCTTTGTTGCAAGGATAAGTTCCTGGGTTAGTGGTTCTGTTGTGTGGTATGTGGTTGTTGGTGAGTATTTGCTTCAGGTTGCGGGGCTGTCTGTCATGCACATTGTGTAAAGAGTTGTCACTTTGGATGGGCTATCACCAGCAGGAAAGTGAATTTGTGTGGGGGGGTGGAGGGTGAGAAAACCTGGATTTGTGCTGGAAATGGCCCACCTGATGATCACTTTAGATAAGCTATTACCAGCAGGACAGTGGGGTGGGAGGAGGTATTGTTTCATATTCTCTGTGTATATATAAAGCCTGCTGCAGTTTCCACGATATGCATCTGAGGAAGTGAGCTGTAGCTCACGAAAGCTTATGCTCTAATAAATTGGTTAGTCTCTAAGGTGCCACAAGTACTCCTTTTCTTTTTGGTTCTCTTTATCAAACTTTTCTTCTATCTCAGGTTCCTAGTTTCATTACATTTGTTTCTTTGGCAAAAACATGAAAATCCTGCATCATCTGTGTGAAAAAGGTAGTGTGTTCATGAACATAGGGCTTGATTCATCACAGCATTATTCCAGTTTCATTCTATTGTTATGTCATTATAAAACTAGAGTAGTTAATATGGCCCAGTCTACAATAGCTATTAATTCACTAGCAGCAATTAATTAGCTAAATTTTTAATCCAAGACAGATCCTAAGTAATCTCTTATTAGATTTTTCTATCACAGAAAAAATTGAATTTTGTAATTCTAATGAGGAAATCAGTTCAGATCAAAATAACCTAAGGAGAGAGTGTAGGAGATAGAGCTTTATTGGCAACTGGCCCATTGGAGTGAATTGCACCCTGAAGGCAATGTGGAACTTGCTTCTGGGATTATATCAGAATGACTGGAAACCTCATTGCCTTCATGGTGAAATTCACCCTAGTGTAAAGGACCAGCACAATTCCAACGCTTTTAAGCCCCGTTCTGATGTCTTATGTGGAACTTTAGCAATGCATACATCTTTGTTACTCTACACATGAGTGAATTTTACCCTAAGAGAAAAATGCAAACCCCACTTCTCTGGCCTAGCTTTCCTACTACAATACCAGCAGAACTCATAACAGAAAGAAATACCTGCAAATTGGGATTAGGGTAGAGAGGGCTTCAGAGATCTTAAGTGTTCAGACAGTAGGGTGATGGTACTGTATATATAGAGAAAATGGCAACCTCCATCTCAAAAATGAGGGATTTTGAGTGGTGCAAAGGTTTGAATCAGTTCTTCTCCCCTTCAAGTCTTGTGTTTTGTCATTCTCTCTGTTGGGGCCCTTTGCTACAGAGTTTAATTCTTGCATACTGGATGGGGTCTGGGAAACTTCTATAGCACTGGAAATGTAAGCAGAGTTTCCTGGATATCATCATTGCCATGTGTTACTTATTGGGAGATGACTTAGAGTCCTATTGTCATGAAAGGAACATGACTGCTATGGGACATTGGGGAAAAGGCATCTCTGTTGCTTCATTAAAATTAATTTTGCTGAGTTTACAAAGCTCCAAGCAGCCCTGGCTGGAATTTTCCACAACCCTTTCCCAGTAGAACACTCAGGGCAGGATCACTTTATACCTTTGTGCCCACAAGCTGTACATAAGCGAATACTCATATATGAAAGAGTATTACAATCTTGGAGAACTGCCAGGCATTGTTGCTGAAGAAAGGGCAGCTATTGGTGGCCTAGAAGAGATACCAGTCCTGTCAACATTTGTGACAGCTGTTGCCTAGGAGGAGGAGAGAGATGGGAGGTACAGTAAAAATAAGAAAAAAAACTATAGGAAAAATTGAGTTGATATTATTGTTCCTGCTGTCTTTATTTCTGTCTCTTTTTAATTATTTTAAATTTCTTTGCCAGAATATGAATTTTTTAAATCAAGACTGGATGCCAGTTGAAAGGATACGTTATCACTGAGACAGATGTTATGGACTTTTAGAAATGAGGGGGTGAGATTTTCTGGCCTGCATTAATCAGGAGGTCAGACTAAATCAGAATGATCCCTTCTGGCCTTAAAAAAAAAAATCTATGAATCTCTGAACAGTTGTAGTACTATTAAATAGTGACTGGATTACATTCTCAGTACAGAGTAAAAGAACTAAACCCACACAGTCTGTCTTGTAAATATTACCAGATAAGGCCACAAACCTCACAGCCTCCCACACTATTAAGACATCTGCCATCACTACAGGATGGAGAGGTTCAAAACAAGTTCACCTTCAAAGAACATGGAGATGGTGAGCAGAAGAGTTATTATGAGAGAGGTTCACATGACATGGCCAAAAGATATCAAAATATTAGAAGGTTTGGACAAGCTTCAGGTAATCTTGGAAATTTTTGGAGGCTGATCCAGATCAAACTAAAGCCCCAGTTCAGCAAAGTACTTAAGATAAGAGTTTGATATTTTCAATTTGATTTAGTCACATGCTTTAAGTGTTTCACTGAATTTGGGTCACAAGTCTCCAAATCTTTTGAAATGTGCCCATCACTAATGGTAGTAATCCTGCAAAAATTACATAGAACTTTAAATATGGAGAAAACTAGGCCCACTGAATGCATCACACTGTCTTCACAAGTGAAACCTGCCTTTCTGCAATGATCTTCATCTTGTCCATTTATATTATGAAATATTAAATTGAAGTTCATGCTCGTGTGACGAGTGAAGTTTTTCAAACAATCTCCACGTTGATATTTGTTGTATTTATAGTGCATATTATACAAGGTCTCTGGTCTTGTTTGCCAGTGTGTTGCAATTCACAACTGGATTCTATCAGAAATAAAAGAGAGCCAGGTGTTGGGATTCCCTCCGAGAACTTTTTCCACTCTACTTCCCAAAAAACTCAGTTCGACTCCAGCCTTTGTCACTTAGGTATCTTTATTCGGCATACAGAAAAGCTGTGCTGAGTTGATCAGGCTCAAACGTGCAGGTGGGGAATTGATGGATGCAGGATACATCACAGCTCCAAAGTTACATAGAAATTCTCTCCCTTTATATACATTACATATCTCATTTGCTATACGTTGCATCACACTTTTTGACTTTTGCAAAAAATAATCACAGTGCAGCATGCACTGTCCATGCATTGTCCATGTTCAACCTCCTCTTTACCATCTCTCTACATTATCTTATTCATTGTTTTCTTTTTTGTAGTAGGACCCTGGATGTTCTCCCTGTTATCTTAGCTGGTCCAGACATTCTGTCTTTTTAGCTAAATAATCTGTTTACCTCCTAAATTCTACCTTTCAAGAAATGGGGCTCCCTCCATGTGTTAATCACACATATGAGGCCTCGTCTCAACTACGCAGAGTTCCAAGGGTCATTCTTGAATTTGCACTTCCCAAGCTCTGAGTAGAAGAACACCCATTGCAATTTTTAAATTGTCTGTTTGACTCAATGACAATTTCTAGTAATTTTTATCATAATGTTGGGAACAGAAAAATGATGTAAATTAAATTGCATTCCTGTGTTATTTCATGTCTTGGTTAAAAGCAAGTTACAGAGTACTTGATTCAGTTTACCTCCTGTATGTTATAGGTAAGTGTCTCACTTTTGCATCAGGATTCACTAGTGCACCCATGCAAAGTTTCATTGAAATCAGTGACTACAGTGGGAGAGGTGCATAAGAACTTCAGCCCTAGGTCCCATGAAAATAGTAATACTCACAAGTATCTAATTACTTCATTGACAAATATTTTTCCTTGACAAATCAGCATAACTGTTAGTGCTGAAAATTAAAAGTACTGTAATAAAATGGCTGCTAAAATGGCAAGAAATAGACTACATAAAAATAAATAAAAAAAACAAATAGCCAGAACAAAAAAATGTAATTATTATTAAACATAAGTCAGTCATTCAGTAGTTTGTCTCTCAGTTACCCAAGATGATGAGCAATGACCCTTCTGTTGTTATAAATATTTTCATGGGTTTGAATTACATGTAAGTCGCTGTATAAAAAGAAATGTATCTGCACAACATGAACTGATTACAGCAATGGCAGAAACATAAACAAACAGCATAGGTCTAAACAAAATAAATTTTCTGAGACAAATTTGATTGCTTCTTTTGAAAGAATTACAAGATTTGTGGATGCAGATAACTCAGCAGATCTAATCTATTTAGATTCTAGTAAAGCATTTGATGCTGTGTTATGAAATCCTACTCCCAAAATTAATTCAAAATGATTTGGATAAAAATACTGCCATGTAGACTGAAAAACAGTTGAAAGGTCATAAATAATGATAAGCACTGAATTTTAAGCTTGTGGCAAGATGGCCAATTTTAGTCTGGTGGGTCCTGCACTTTTCTTGGCGGGGAGCTAAGAAGCCACCCTTTGCCCCTGCTCTTGGGTGCCGAGGGCCCCGCTACTAGCCTGGGAAGTTGGTAGAGGAGGGAAGCAGGGGAGGGATCTGGGTTTGCTCCTTGCTCTGAGTCCCAGCCCCTCTTACCCTCATCCCCCTTAAGTGGGATTACCATCAGTCCTTAGATCCTGGGGGGAAGGGAGTCTCCCTTACTTCAATTCTCAGGTCTTCCAAATCTCTCAACACACCTCCAAGCTCCAGTCCTTCCTCCTCCTCCTCTGTCTGCCTGACGGGGGTTTTATTAGGTTACTACAGGGCCTTAATTGACTGCAGGTGCTCCAATTAACCTGCAGCCACCTTCCCTAGTCTCCAGGGAACCACGCCTTAATTAGCCTTGAGCTTATATATTTCCCCTCTAGCACTCTCCCACTGCTCCCTGGCCCTCCTGTATCACAAGCTGCAGAGAAGTTTCTAATAGAATAATTGGTATTAGGTCCCTCCTTAATTCATGTGTTCACTAGTGATCTAAATAACACCTCTACACCGACATTCCACGCAAAGTTGGACTACAGGCCGTCAGGAACAGTATCCCTGATAATGTCACGGCAAACCTGGTGGCTGAACTTTGTGACTTTGTCCTCACCCATAACTATTTTGCATTTGGGGACAATGTATACCTTCAAATCAGCAGCACTGCTATGGGTACCCACATGGCCCCACAGTATGCCAACATTTTTAGGGCTGACTTAGAACAACGCTTCCTCAGCTCTCGTCCCATAATACCCCTACTCTACTTGCGCTACATTGATGACATCTTCATCGTCTGGACCATGGAAAAGTAGCCCTTGAGGAATTCCACCATGATTTCAACAATTTCTATCCCACCATCAACCTCAGCCTGGACCAGTCCACACAAGAGATCCACTTCCTGGACTCTACAGTACTAATAAGCAATGGTCACATAAACACCACCGTATACTGGAAACCTACTGACCGCTATACTTACCTACATGCCTCCAGCTTTCATCCAGACCACACCACACAATCCATTGTCTACAGCCAAGTGCTACGATACAACCGCATTTGCTCCACCCCCGCAGACAGAGACAAACACCTCCAAGATCTCTATCGAGCATTCTTACAACTACAATACCCACCTGCAGAAGTGAAGAAACAGATTGACAGAGCTAGAAGAGTACCCAGAAGTCACCTTTTACAGGACAGGCCCAACAAAGAAAATAACAGAACGCCACTAGCCATCACCTTCAGCCCCCAACTAAAACCTCTCCAACGCATCATTAAAGATCTACAACCTATCCTGAAGGATGACCCATCACTCTCACAGATCTTGGGAGACAGGCCAGTCCTTGCTTACAGACAGCCCCCCAACCTGAAGCAAATACTCACCACACAACAGAACCACTAACCCAGGAACCTATCCTTGCAACAAAGCCCGTTGCCAACTGTGTCCACATATCTATTTAGGGGACACCATCATAGGGCCTAATCACATCAGCCGCACTATCAGAGGCTTGTTCACCTGCACATCTACCAATGTGATATATGCCATCATGTGCCAGCAATGCCCCTCTGCCATGTACATTGTTCAAACTCGACAGTCTCTACGTAAAAAAATAAATGGACACAAATCAGATGTCAAGAATTATAACATTCATAAACCAGTTGGAGAACACTTCAATCTCTTTGGTCACTCGATTACAAACCTAAAAGTGGCAATTCCTGAACAAAAAAACTTCAAAAACAGACTCGAACGAGAGACTGCTGAATTGGAATTAATTTGCAAACTGGATACAATTAACTTAGGCTTGAATAGAGACTGGGAGTGGATGGGTCGTTACACAAAGTAAAACTATTTCCCCATGTTTATTCCCCCACCCCCTACACCCACTGTTCCTCAGACTTTCTTGTCAACTGCTGGAAAATGGCCCACCTTGATTATCACTACAAAAGGTCCCTCCCTCCCCCGCTCTCCCGTGGTAATAGCTCACCTTAAGTGATCACTCTCGTTACAGTGTGTATGGTAACACCCACTGTTTCATATTCTCTGTGTATATAAATCTCCCCACTGTATTTTCCACTGAATGCATCCGATGAAGTGAGCTGTAGCTCACGAAAGCTTTTGCTCAAATAAATTGGTTAGTCTCCAAGGTGCCACAAGTACTCCTTTCCTTTTTGCAAATACAGACTAATATGGCTGCTACTCTGAAACCTAAACAACACAGCATTTCTCTACATTGTCTCACAGTTCGGACTACGGGAGCATGAATAGCAGTGTCCACCAAAGTGATGACATTAGCCAAATTCATGAAATGTACAGATGATGCTCACTTGGAATTTGATGGAGAAGTAGCCTGCCCTACGAAAGAGCATGTGGTCACCTGCTCTTTTCAATGATGTTTGTAGCCTGTGGGTGAAATCCAGCCATCATTGAAGTCAATGGGAGTTTTGCTGTAGATTTCAATGGGGTCTAGATTTCACCCTTCATATATGCTATTTGATGCCTGACTTTTCTCAGAAGCGTCTGCCTCCCTTTTGTGCTTGGCAAGTAGATTGTGACTGATTCTCTCAGCTGTGGACTTTGGATCACAGTGATCTATGCCTTTGCTCCCTCCAGATTGCAATAGCATCCTGCACCATGCTAACCATGTAGAAAATTGAGTGTCTGGCCTTTTATATTAGAGCTTTGTAGATGTAAAGTTACCAACATACATTAACAATAGACTTTCCCTTGGAATAGTTTGGCAATAAGAACAAAAGCATGGCAGACATGAAGAAATACAGAATGACAAATAAAGATGGTGACAACATTTAAAAACAAACAAACAAACAAACAACCTTTTGAGTTCTGGAATCAACGTGCATAAATACTGCAGCCTAATTTCCAGCCACCCTGTCATATGACCCTCTGAGGTGAGAGTTCACTGTAAATCAGCAAAAATCTTATTTAGTGCATTTTTTCTCTCTCTCCTTCTCTGTTGCTATTTGCTAAATGGGAAAACTATATATGTTATATATATTTATATTTTAAAGCCATCTGAATCTTTCTTTCACCTGAGTGATCCAAAGGGTGCTGATGAACTGTTGATACTGGCTGTCTGAAGATTGCAAAAGTATATTTCCTATATTGTCCTCACATTCACCTTTATCAAGGGCTTTGGTTCTCAGCCTGGAACAGCTAAAGAACAATTTATCATTTAAATAAGAAGTACCACAAAAAAATATTTAGGATATAGAATTGTGTGACAACTTTATTGTAAAATAAGAGCTAGTATGCATATCAAAGGAGGTAAATAAAGGTCACACAATCTGAGTGATATTACTTAGAAATTTTGTTTTATCGTGGTCACTGCCCTCAGTGTGTAGACTTGTGTGTGTGTGTGTGTGCATAAATATGTCCATGCTTTTGTGGGTTTGATTTACCGGTAAGTTACCATTTTTACCTGCGACAGTTACTGTCAGAAGATAGCAGTAAGAAGAGTGCCTTGAGAGTTGCAGGTTGAAAATTACTGATCTGAGTATTTTTCTTCATTTACACTTTTTGAAAATAGTAAATCTTTTTTTTTTCCCCAAGGACTGCTAACTAAATTGCTAACGTGTGACAGAACACAGCACAAGAAATGATTGAAAAATATATGTGAAAATATGATTAAGAATGTCAAGGTTCCTCCCCCACTCTGAACTCTAGGGTACAGATGTGGGGACCTGCATGAAAACCTCCTAAGCTTACTTTTACCAACTTAGGTTAAAACTTCCCCAAGGTACAAATTAATTTTATCCTTTTGTCCTTGGAATATCCACTGCCACCACCAAACTCTAACTGGGTTTACTGGGAAACGTAGTTTGGACACGTCTTACCCCCCAAAATCCTCCCAACCCTTGCATCCCACTTCCTGGGAAAGGTTTGGTAAAAATCCTCACCCATTTGCATAGGTGACCACAGACCCAAACCCTTGGATCTGAGAACAATGAAAAAGCATTCAGTGTTTTACAAGAAGACTTTTAATAGAAATAGAAGTAGATAGAAGTAAAGGAATCACCCCTGTAAAATCAGGATGGTAGATACCTTACAGGGTAATTAGATTCAAAACATAGAGAATCCCTCTAGGCAAAACCTTAAGTTACAAAAAAGACACACAGACAGAAAGAGTCATTCTATTCAGCACAATTCTTTTCTCAGCCATTTAAAGAAATCATAATCTAACACATACCTAGCCAGATTACTTACTAAAGTTCTAAGACTCCATTCTTGGTCTATCCCCAGCAAAAGCAGCATATAGACAGACCCAGACCCTTTGTTTCTCTCCCTCCTCCCAGCTTTTGAAAGTATCTTGTCTCCTCATTGGTCATTTTGGTCAGGTGCCATCGAGGTTATCTTTAGCTTCTTAACCCTTTACAGGTGAGAGGATTTTTCCTCTGGCCAGGAGGGATTTTAAAGGGGTTTACCCTTCCCTTTATATTTATGACAAAGAACCATCACGGTCACATGGATATCATCTGCTGGATGATATCTGGAAGATATCTTAGCTATCTGGAAGATGAAGGTTCTTGTTAAGATAGATATCTGCTTTGTACAGTATTACATTTTAGTTCACCAAAGGCTTGATTATTTCATAATGTATGCACAGGAGCTACTCTGTGAGTTAGTATCTTACTATTGACTAGCAGAAGATAGGGGCAGAGGGTGAAACATTACATAATGTTTGGTCTAAGCCTGCAGTCTTTAATCAGTTAAAACTCTCCATGGTTTCCATAGGATTTTGGCTTGTGTAGCACTTTCAGGATCAGACCATGTGCATGCTCCAGCTATCCAGCTTAATCTGTGTGGAATGAATAAAGAGTGTAGGTCATACTTACAGGCTGAGTAACTCTATCCTGGGAAGAGATGACTCTGAGAAAGATTTGGGGGTTGTCGTGGACAATCAGCTGAACATGAGCTCCCAGTGTGATGCCGTGGCTAAAAGAGCTAATGTGATCATGAAATGCATAAACAGGGGAATCTCGAGTAGGAGTACAGTGGTTATTTTACCTCTGTATTTGGCACTGTTGTGACTGCTGCAGGAATATTGTCTAGTTGTGGTGTCCACAATTGAAGAAGGATGTTGATACATTGGAGAGGGTTCAGAGCCAAGAGAATAAGGGATTCAAAAACATGTCTTATAATGATAGACTCAAGGAGTATTAGCTTTACAAAGAGTAGGTTAAGGGGTGACTTGATAACTATCTATAAGCATCTACATAGCAAACAAATATTTAATAACGGGCTCTTCAATCTAGCAAAGAAAGGCATAACACAATGGCTGGAAGTTGAAGCTAGACAAATTTGTAATGGTGTAAATTTGTCATGGTTAGAGTAATTAACCACTGGAATAACCACTGGTGGATTCTCCATCAAGGACAATTTTTAAATCGAGATTGAATGTTTTTCTAAAAGAGATGCTTACGGAATTATTTCAGGGAAGCTTTATGGTCTGTTTTATCTAGTCTGACCTCCTGTATGATCACAATGGTCCCTTCTAGTCTTGGATCTAAGAATCTATGAAAGAGCCACTGGCTGTTTAAATAGCACAACAATGCAATTTATAGCAAAATATTCCTAGTGAAGACATGGCCAGAGACCAGGCCTAAAAAAGGATGAAATCTGGACCCATCCTCTTACCATCAGCTGTGGTCCTTCCAGATCAAAGCTGAGGCATGTCAGCAGAGTAGCATAGGGAAAACTGCATGGGCATTGCCCATGCTGTACTTCATCTGTGTATAGAGATGATATTTAATACCTTTTAATTGGGTGCAGTTTAGTGAAGCCCACATTGGCATTCCCAGACAGTACCTGTTGTGAAGACAGAGGGAGCAAATATAGAACAGCTTGAGTGCACTAAGATCTGCTAATATGTGTGCAATTTTTATTTTTTGTGAGACATCAACAAGAAAGAAAACAATGAATCCACCTTTTTTTTTTTTTGCATTTGTAAATGTGGTTTCAATGAAACTTTAGGAAATGGAATCAATCAGAAATAAAATGTATCAAAGGCTTCTAACAATTTTCCTTGTATAGTCCCGTGATCCATGGTGGGTTTCTGAGAAGTTTTAGCTAGATCAGAAATGAATTTTCTGTAAAAATCCATCCACTGTGGAGCTAGGAAATTTACACTAGCTGATGATCTGCCCCTCGATTTCCCAGCACTTTTAATTAGTCCCACAGGCCCCTATTCACCAATGTACTTTAGTACATGTTTAACTTTAAATCCATGAGTAGAGTTGCATTGACGTCAATGGAATTTTTGCAGAATCACAGCCACAATTGCTTACATTTAAAAAATAAATGAAAAGATGCGTCTACATGGATTTTTATAGTACATTCATTTTCTATCTCACTAATAACCCCTCAGAAGCTCAAAATGGACCACAGAATTATATACTGGAAATTGTTGGAATTCTTTGATGTATTTGATTTCTGAAAGATTCCATTTCCTAATGTTTCATTAAAACCACATTTAAAAATGTTAAAAAGGGAGGAGTGTTCTTGTTTTCTTTTCATCCTTTTTTGTAGACCTACTGCAAGAAATAAAGAAGATTGTGCTAATATATGTGCAATCTTCCTTAGTGCATTCAAGCTGTTCAGTATTTACTTATTAAGAAAGCTCATTTAAAGAATACAGCTCCTTTTATCTGCATTCAAAATGTCTTCAATTTTTTTTCATCAAATGGCTGATTCACATAGCATCCCCATAGTGGTTATGGACCTCCATTCTCTGAGCAAGTGGTTCCAAGCAGCCTCACAAACTGCAAGGCTTAATTTAAGAGCAGTAATATCATCCTGGTGCTGGGCCATTCCTGTTGTCAAAGAGAGAGGAATGTTTGTTTCTTTCTGAAGAAACCTGAAGATGATTTGTGAAAACAAACCACTGTCCAAAAACAAATAAATCCAGATGTCATTCCCAGCCATTCCATGTAAGTTTCAAAGATTTGTGTTATTTTAATTCCTCAGCAGCTTGAGCAAAATTCAAGGAAAACTCAAAGTAAAACAACAAAATACTTTGGGAATAGGCAATAAATTAGTGTTTGCGTTGCCTTCCAAGGAAAGGAATGCTTCACATTATAAAATATGGTTGCAATCAGTACACTTTAAAACCCAGGGAAGATTTTTTTTTCTATGACTGACATTTATAAATCATTTGAAATAGATTTCTGAAAATATATTCAGGAAGACTGATCTAATTTTTGAGGTAGAGGGGAGAAATGAAGAAGGGTATTAAACTGTATCCTTTTTCATTAATAGGCCACGTGAAGTGTCAAATAATATTTACAAGAAGTACCTGCCTTCCTCACCCAGAAGGTCTGCACAAAATGGGGGAGGGAGATTTAAAACAGTTCTAGCAAGAAGTCTGTATTGATTTTCTGTGGCTGAATTATAGTATCAGAGCACTTCAAAAAATATAAACACACTGGTTGCTGAAGGCCCATCACAGACATAAATAAGGGTTAGGACTTCATTCACAGAAACCAAACAAGTGCTGGTAAGTAGTCTCTGTTGAACCGCCAGCTACTCCTGGCAAGGCTGGAATGCCGAGGCCCCCACCAGAGAAAGTTGTCTTCACAAATCATTGTAAAAAATCTGCAGTTATAATTAACCGCTATCCTGGGGTTACAACAACTCCAGCAAGGGCAGGTTACATGCAAGAAACAGGTTAATCTTATATATTATTCCCATTGCCCTCCAACTTGGTACATAAGTTTCAAAAATGAATACCTCCAACATCTGACTGTAACTAGCACACTGTCTTGGTGCCAGAAAACACAATCATCCTCTCTTGTTTGTTTCTCCCACACCTACCTGCCCTTCAAAAAAATGTTCCAACCCACTGCATCTTTCACGCTAGTGACTTCTCATCTCGCCTCTGTTTTTATTCTCTCTACTTCCTCTAACCAGTGGTTTATTCCTCATTCTTTTTAATCTCTTCCCAGTTGCGTCATTTCCTTTTTTCCTTCAGTTTTTCTCCATCTGACTCATTTTCTTTTTACATTCTCTTCTTTCTTTCGCTCATGTCTTCTCATTCTGTCATATATTTCTATGATTCCCTCTTCCTCTGTATGTATTTTCTTCTTTCCTCCTTCATTCTGATTCTCTTTCATTTCCTTCCCCTTCCATACCATATCTCCTTTGTTCCCATAATATAAGAACTAGGGGCCACCAAATGAAATTAATGGGTAGCAGGTTTAAAACAAATAAAAGGAAGTTCTTCACTCAGTGCACAGTCAACCTGTGGAACTCCTTGCCTGAGGAGGTTGTGAAGGCTAGGACTATAACAGGGTTTAAAAGAGAACTGGATAAATTCATGGAGGTTAAGTCCATTAATGACTATTAGCCAGGATGGGTAAGGAATGGTGTCCCTAGTCTCTGTTTGTAAGAGGGTTGAGATGGATGGCAGGAGAGAGATCACTAGATCATTACCTGCTAGGTGCCCCAGAAGGAGTGAACCTGGCATTGGCCACTGTCAGTAGACAGGATACTGGGCTGGATGGACCTTTGGTCTGACCCAGTATGGCCATTCTTATGTTCCTCTTTATTGCTGTTTTTGTACCATTTTTCTCTTGCTTAGTCATTGTAATTATTCACCATATATCCTATGCCACTTGCCTCAGGATCCATTATAAGTTCCTTAAATTCTCAGTCTCTAGATAGATTTTTCTAAAGATGCAGAGCAGGTTCAGGGTGGAGCCTTATATCAACCTTAACGTGTTTAAAGTGTGTTGATCCAAATACATTTAAATGGTGAATGGCAAAAAGTGTGGGACCCTCTCCAGTAAAACCATGGGTCAAACTCACCCCTTGTGTAATTCCATTGATTGCCAATAGTCCAAAAGGACCATTCCAGAAACCAGGGATCACTGATACTTTGTTTTCTCCTCTTTCTCTTTTCCCTGGGACCTCAGAAGGGGTTGGGATATAAGATTATCCTCTTGGAACCATCTAAGCCAGGACTGCTGAAGTAGGGCATTGGGGAATTAGACCTGAGGTCACTATATTGACTTCCACACCAGTGCACGATGCACAAGTATGGAACTCATTTCAGTCTCTGTTTAAAGTCAATGGTAAAATGCCATTTATTTTAAAGGGTGAAGGATTAGGTCCATAAGATTAGATCTCTTGTCTGCTTTCTAGGCCTGATGCTTTGCTGGTGTAAATCAGTGTAACTGAAGGAACTAAGGATATGGCCCTAAAAATGTACAAAAATTGTGATATATTTTTGGAAATATCATAAGGCATATTTACTGTATAAAATTATTCCAATTTTACTGAATTGTCACAATATTGCAGTTTTTGCCTCATAATGTGTTAATATTTTTACATTTTGTGGGAAATTTGCCTTTGTGAAAACATAATTTAGAATTTCAGAATTAAGTTTCCACTCAGAAAGGGGCACCATTTTTGCAGGTTTGGTACAAATTTGAAATAAAACACTTAAACTTCCAATTTTCATGTCCCCGAGGCTTACACTGATGCCTGCTTATTCTTCTGCAAATGCCCTGCTAGCTCATGAGTGGCATGTACTGAGGGAAACTGTCCTGCATGGAAGGATGTTGGTTGACCACTTGGTCTCTCCCTTGTGTTTACAGAGTACCCATCATCTTAGTAGTGAATGATCAACTGTCAAATAAGATTTTTCTCTGATCTTTAACTATTGTGGATTATATTTTTTCTGTGATTGTTAGCAAAACACACTGCATTGCCGCAGACACACTGGGAACTCTAGGGGCTACAAGAAGGAGGATTCAAAACCTATGTAGCACATGTGTGACGCTCCCCTCTGGTGTTATCCAGACTGGTGATCTGCTAGGTCATTCTAATCCTTGACTCTGGGAGCCAGCCTTACCCTGCTCTGCTATGAGAACCCCCACTCCTGGGCTATTCACAGACAGCCTCTGGCATGTAAGCTGCTCCTTGGGTTTTGCAATCGAATGACACTAGCCAATATCTCCAGTCCCAGACACAACCATAGGAACCTCCATCTTGCAGTGTCCTGTTATGCCCATTACCACCATCGCTTGATAGTGATGTCTGTAGATGGAGGTGGAAGAGAGAGGAAGAGCATGGCAAACGTCTCTCCCTTATATCATGTCTTTTCTTCCCTCTTGGCTTTGCCCGCTCTCCCCCCGCCACCCTTCAGAGTCAGTTGAGCATTACGTCATTGCAGTCTCAAACTGACCAAAGGAAGGGGGGTGATTCACTCGAGAGTCCAACAGATCCTTTGTTGTTGCCTACACCAGTGTCTTTGTTCCTGTAAGGCTGGGCTGGGTTTGTCCCATACATGCCCGGATGAGGTGTGAACTGTCCCTCTGCTTCTAGAGAGTTTTTGCCTGGGCTTGCTCTAAGCCACGAGGATACATTTTTCAGACTCATAACTATATACATGAAATTACAACCCAGAACATTACTATAACAATGATTACTGTAACATTACCATAAAAACAATGCTCAGTACATCATGAGCTTTCCAAAGATACCCAACATGATAAACTTTGCATTAGACACACAATTGTAAGGATGAACATGGGAGTGTATGGTGTTCCCTCAAGGTACAGAATGTCAAAATATGTCACTCTGTATGATGGGAAATTCATTACACAATTATCTGAGCATATACAAAGCCTCATTTGTCTTTAGGTCATGTTCATACAATTAAGATGACCTGATCTCAGGACCTGATCTCAATAGTTCAAGGAATTCAATGAAATTCTTTTGGTATGTGACATGTTCCCTGAGACTAGAGTTTAATCAAAACAGAACTTTTTTTATATACTAAGGAAAATTTACAAACCACTGTAAGAGCGGTGAGATGACAATCATATGAGACAGTCTAATGGTTTCATCCGAACATTTTGGGACATGTTCCTTACCTGCTGGTCTAAAGCTATTTTTGTTGAAACAGATCTTTAATGGACCACAGCTGGGCAGATTGTTATTGGTGCGAGTGAAAATTCAGACTCAATTTGCTGAATGCACAGTAGTTTATATGAGAAATAATCACACAAGCAGTAAAACATTATATACATATCCCTAATAAGCCTCATTTCCCCAAGCATAAACCCTCAGTAACTATGCTGGCCTTACACAGTATCCTGATTTGCAAACAAAGCAGCTATGAGTCCTTCTCTTTCCCTCTTAAGTACTTGGTGTGTCAAATGTCCCCGGAAGCAGGGTCTTGGTTACCCTGAGGCCCTCTGTCTCACAGCATCACAGAACTCTTCAGTTATTAATTGGGAAACTAACTAACTAACTAATTTACTCTGCTTAGCATTTGTACCTCTTGTTCTCAAAGGAGTCACATGTTCCAGAAATATGCCCTGTGGGCGTTTCATTATTGGCTTTTCTAATTAATATTTTAGAAGAGACAGCAAAACAGAGACCAAAGATCAGACAACGTTTACCCTCTCATCAATCATTCACTTGAGCTCTTAGTGTGATGACATCCAAAAGGCTCATTTTGACCTGGGTCAGCTTGTGCCAAGCTCACTGATTGTATTTTTGCATTTTCTTTATGTGGTGAGCTGGCCATTGGCAGGTATGTTCCAAAGTTCTATGTTGAAACATACACACAGATAGAACCTCTAATCACTCTCAGTAAATTTCCATACCAACTGTCTGATGCTAAGAGAACCCTGCTCCCAGAATCCTCTAGCAAATTCAGACATATCAAGCCATACCAAACTCATGTTCACCACATTCATTCATTACAGCCACAATAACTGATAATAATTCAGCACCATCCCAACAGTCCCCAACTCTATATCCAATTACTAAAGATAATTGCAGTATCGCACCAATCATGCCAATTATATCAATTACTTACTATGCCAATTATTGGATTATATGTCTCCTTTTTTTTAAACTAAAGCATCATTTAACTATTTTTAAAAAGCATAATTTGACAATTTAATCTTAAATATTTTTGCAAACCTTGTCTTTTTTATATTGTTTACATATTTGATATCCAAAACAGAAGCACAGACGAAATAACACTGCTGTTCCACAAATCCAAAATAACATTGCCCATTCAATTTTATTCCATTCTGTTACTTGACACACAATATCATACATTTGAAATTTTATATTCTCTACAGGTCTTTTAACAATTTTATATTTTTGCCGTTACAAGTCTGGTTGATTGTTTTATTTGAGTCAATGTTCCTTGGTTTTTTTGCATTTCCATATCCCACTCTGTATTATTCCATTCAATTTTTTTTTTTCAAATTTGGAGATATGTGATAGGATGAGTTATAAAAGTTTTAGTTATTTAAGGGTGTCATTGGTATTGCTTATACTGGAAATTAATTATCTTTTTATGGGTACACCACATTCTTTGGTTCATGAGCCAGGTTTGCTTGTTTATTGTTATGTTACCCTTCTTCTTCAGATGCCAACATATATTTTGATTTATCTTATACAATCCCCACTAACTCTTTTTTCATTGTAAATTTATAGTAAGGTTATCTTCTTTTCATTTCAAATTTCAATTTCCCTTTTTAATTAAGGCACCCCATTCCCAGTGGGCTCCTATTATTTGTTTCCACCCTTCTCCGGGTATCCACCACAATCCATTTCCTTCTGGCAGTATTTCATAGTACCCTGTTTCATTTCCCCAGGCGCTTGCATATATTATCGTATACACTTCTTGTACCTCTCCATTAGCTATACCAGAAAGGATGAGGGTGCACTGGTGTATGGTACATGTATGCACTTGCACCTTCCGGGTATCTTGGAATGATTGATTAATATAGGAATAATAACTCAATGCCCAATTAAGTGTTTCTGGCCAATTACCTCTCTGACTTTGTTCTGAAATATCTTTTCATTGTTCTCCCAAGATTCCCTGGGCTTCTATACACTCTTCCCCCCAGAACAATCCTGAGCGAATCTCTCTTATTTATTTAACAATTTCAAAAACACTTTTTCCTAATAGTTCACTTAATTCCATCACACAGTATCCCTTTTCTTGATCCAAAATATTCCCTTGCTGCCCAGTGTTTGCTGATTGTACCAATTGTTCCAGTTTCTCTTACATGGAGTCTCTCCTCTTTGATAGAGAGAGAGAGTGTTTCCTAATCCCATCCAGTATTAAATGCTTCCCAGTATTAAATGCTCTTTTAAACATCCCTCTTCTTTCCAAATCACAAAACCAGTATGTTTTGTATTCTGTAATCCATTTAGAACAATCTGGATAATACTATCTATTATCCAATCCTCAGGGGCTAAGATTATAGAAACTTTAAATCTAGATCCGTTGTATACTATATATATCTGCAGCTATGATCACAATCTAGAATTAACCATTCCATATGTTCAGGAAAATGGTTAGTGACATTCTGATGTTCTCATGTCAGTTTGTTTACATTAACTCATCTTTTCCCCTCCACATGTTGCAGATTATCCCATATGAGGTATGGCATCTTAAAGCACATCTATGTCCTTTGGGGCATTTTCATCTGGATGCTTCCCATCCCTTAAATTGGGTATTATGACAATGTTCTTTTACCATTACCCACTCATTTCCTAGTTCCCATTCAAATACAGATTCATTACCATATGCCAATGAGCATGTGTTTTTCATGAACCAACCACACGCCCACTGACACATCTCCACATTTGCTTTGATATTGTAAAATTTTACAGCTGATCCTATATCTATGGCTGGAACTTCAGTCCCATTTTCAAACCATCCCCCTGGAATTATACATTCCTGGGGTACCTTTCCCAGATGGTGTTGGTATGTCTGAGTGGTGTCTTCATGTAGTACATTTGGTTCCCACAATCTCCCTGTTCTGGTATCAATCACTTGGGATTCTTGGGTACCCAATTCATGTAAACGATTTGTTACACTTGAAATCCAATGACACCTTTCACTACTCTGATCATATTCCCACTCAACTACTAAAGTACGTTTATGTGAAGTTCCTTACCACCCTTTTGTTAATATTTTAGAAGCTGGTCCTTGAACCCGTACAGAAACACATGCTCCATTTACTACATGAAATATCCATATCCCTTGAGTGTCTTTCTCAGCTTCTAAGGGATTAATTGACTCTGTTACTTTACAGAGCCAGACTTCTCCATTGTCTACATCCGATTCTTCCTCCTCATCATACCCTTTACTGTTGTCTCTGGCAACTTGGTATCTCCTATTGAATCATTGAGAGTTTTCAGATTCCTGTACTGGAGAATCAACTGCCTGGATAGAAATTTCTTTATCCCCTTTCACTTTGCTATTTTCCTGCCTTTCTTCTCCTTGTGATCCTAGTGAAATAAGCGCTGCTGGAGGGAAATAACTTCAATATTATTTATATATTTATATAATATATTTATTTGTACAGAGAACAGCTATGAGTTGTTGCTTACAGTAAGGTTTACTTTAGGTAGGAATTTGATCAAATACCATTATTTATGTCACTACTTAAATTTATATTTTCTACAGACCTTTTCCAAATTTCCCCCTCTTTTGGAAATGTTTGATATGACTTCTTCCTCCTCCTCCTCCTAGGACAGGGGTGGGCAACCTTTTTGGCTCGAGGGCCACATCTGGGAATAGAAATTGTATGGCAAGCCATGAATGCTCACAAAACTGGGGTTGGCGTGCAGGAGGGGGTGAGGTCTCCGGCTGGCAGTGTGGGATTTGGGGAGAGGACTGGGAATGAGGAATTTGGGGTACAGGAGGGGGTTCCAGGCTGGGATCGAGGGGTTCGGAGGGTGGGAGGGGGATCAGGGCTGGGGTTGGGGCAAGGGGAGAGGCTCAGGAGTGCAGGCTCCAGGCTCCTCAAGCGGCTACCAGAAGCAGCAGCATGTCCCCCCTCTGGCTCCTACGTGGAAGCACAGCCAGTTGGTTCTGTGCACTTTCCCGTCCGCAGGCACCACCCCCATATCTCCCATTGGCCGCAGTTCCCAGCCAATAGGAGCTGCACAGGCAGTGCTTGGGGTGGGGGCAGCATGCAGAGTGGAGCCCTCTGGCTACCCCATGCTTAGGACACAGAGCAGGGGACATGCCGCTGCTTCCGGGAGCCACATGGAGCAGCCCCCAAACTTGCTCCTCGGCTGGCGTGCCAGAGCACCAAAGTGGGGCAAGCCCCAGACCCTGCTCCCTAGCGGGAGCTCGAGGGCTGGATTAAAACGGCCATAGTTTGCCCACCCGTATCCTAGGAGATTCTTTTTTTATATCTACGTCTCATGAAGAGTGGAAGCAGGGTAACTGGACATTCCTACTGAAAAATCCATTCCAATCTTCTGTATTTGTACACACCAGGGTCTACAAACACTGATTTAAATCTTTCTAGGCCTTTCCAGTTAAGTTGGAGGCTATATTTGCAAGCTTTTCCTGGCCAGCAGAGGGTCCTCCAAGTAGGACTATCATCCCACCACCTCGCAACATTCCAAACCCAAGTCATACATTCCTCTTTTGCCCTAGTTACTTCTTCCTTAGGGGTAATTAGGAGACTTAATTCTTCTTCCTGATGTTTCATTCAATAGAAATCAGTGCCCCAAAAAAGAAAGGTTGGTTCATGCCACCAATATGTTTTTTTCCTTGTACTTGGAATTGAATAATCTCACAGTCTTCTGACTTATTGCCCGGATGGGGTTCCGTAGCATGGGCAGGTCCCACAATCAGTGGTCCAATAATCATATGGCATACAAGTCCGCAAACAGCAAAACGAAGCAGATTCCACAGCATATTTTTTGCTTTCATGGATGAATCTACAAAATTGTTGATTGTTGTCTCCAGCACTCAGGACTCTGAGCTACCACCGTCACCTGGGAACCCTGACCAGTTCAAGCCTCATGGAGTGGGTGAGAGCCCTCTCTCTCTCTCTCTCTCTCTCTCTCTCTCTCTCTGTTTTCTTTTCTACCTCAGGTATTAACCTTTAATAATAAAAAGAAAAGGAGTACTTGTGGCACCTTAGAGACTAACCAATTTATTAGAGCATAAGCTTTCGTGAGCTACAGCTCACTTCCTCAGATGCATATCGTGGAAACTGCAGCAGACTTTATATATACACAGAGAATATGAAACAATACCTCCTCCCACCCCACTGTCCTGCTGGTAATAGCTTATCTAAAGTGATCATCAGATGGGCCATTTCCAGCACAAATCCAGGTTTTCTTACCCCCCCACCCCCATACACACACAAACTCACTCTTCTGCTGGTAATAGCTCATCCAAAGTGACCACTCTCCCTACAATGTGCATGGTAATCAAGGTGGGCCATGTCCAGCACAAATCCGGGGGGCGGGGTTGAGAAAGCCTGGATTTGTGCTGGACATGGCCCACCTTGATTATCATGCACATTGTAGGGAGAGTGGTCACTTTGGATGAGCTATTACCAGCAGTATAGTGAGTTTGTGTGTGTGGTTTTTGGAGGGGGGTGAGGGGGTGAGAGAACCTGGATTTGTGCAGGAAATGGCCCACCTTGATTATCATGCACATTGTGAAGAGAGTTGTCACTTTGGATGGGCTATTACCAGCAGGAGAGTGAGTTTGGGGGGGGGGGGTGGAGGGTGAGAAAACCTGGATTTGTGCTGGAAATGGCCCAACTTGATGATCACTTTAGATAAGCTATTACCAGCAGGACAGTGGGGTGGGAGGAGGTATTGTTTCATGATCTCTGTGTGTATATAAGGTCTGCTGCAGTTTCCACGGTATGCATCCAATGAAGTGAGCTGTAGCTCACGAAAGCTCATGCTCAAATAAATTAGTTAGTCTCTAAGGTGCCACAAGTACTCCTTTTCTTTTTGCGTATACTGCAAATAGTTTTTTTCTAGTCATTAAAGTAGATTCCAGCTTATTAATCACTTCAGCACATTTCTTATGGTTCTCTTTCCCAGTCGGTTTTGTAACCTGTTCAGTTAAGACTGACACAGCACCTCTATACCACTCAGCTTCTTGCTGATATTTCTTCCCCTCTTGCATCTGTGTATTCGTGTCATATTCCAATTCCTGCAGTGCTGCCATTTGCTGGGCATTAATCAGATTCTGTGTCAAAGCTGTTTGCAAATCCCATCCCATACCTTCATTCTGTAATTTTACTTTTTCCAAGCCCTGTTTTAAATTCTCCCTTTCATGGTCCCAAGCCTTGAGCTCTTCTGAAAATTTATTCACAGCCCGATACATAACCCAAACAGCAGCATTTGTCATTTGCTTCTTCTTTGGAGTAGGAGTATAACATGTCTGATATTTTAGCAACATCTTATTCAAACATCCCTCCTTGTATGGTATAGGCACAGCATCTGCCAGCCACAGATCAGACCCCAAACTTTCACATGCCTATCTTAATAAACACTTATCAACCATACCTGGAGGCTTCAGGGTGCCCCCCTTATCCTCCCAGGTAAACCTGCCTTCCTTGCACTTGTGGAACGTCTTTGGCTTGAATGTAGCACTGATACAACTCCTCTCTATCAATATTCCGGTTCCAAGCACCATTCAATTCCCAGTTCCCCGGCACAGTACAATGTCTCAAAACGTATATCTCAGCTTGGCTTACCAGATCAGAAACCACCAACCTTTTTCACTAGCGTGGCAACCATCCTCTGCTGCCAATGTTGAAATGGATCTTTAGTGGCCAACAGCTGGGCAGATTGTTACCAATACCAGTGAAAATTCAGATTCGATTTGCTCAGTGCACAGCAGTTTATTTGAGAAAGAATCACACAACCAGTAAAAGGTTATATAATACATCTCCCTAATAAGCCTCAATTCCCCAAGCACAAAGCCTCAGTAACTATGTTGGCCTTACACCAGGGTAATCAGGGTAATCTGATCTCAGGCTGCAAGACATTTTCCTGATCAAGACCTTGATCTGCAGGCATGGCCCCCCACAGCTCCCAGTGGCTATGGTTCACCATTCCTGGCTAATGGGAGCTACTGGAAGTGGCGGGCCGCAGGTTGCCCACCACTGCCTTATACAGTATTCTGATTGGCAAACAAAGTAGGTATAGCTACCAGTCCGAGATGGAGACTTCTCTTCTTCTCTTCTCTCCCCCTTTTAAGTACTTGATCTGTCAAATGTCCTCTGAAGCAGGGTCTTGGTTACCCCAAGTCCCTCTGATTCAAAAGCCCTACAAAAGTCCCTCGTAGCAGGGTCTTGACTAGCCTGAGACCCTCTGTCTCACAGCGTCATAGACCTCTTCAGCTGTTAATTGGGGAACTAACTAACTAATTTACTCTGCTTAGCATTTGTACCTCTTGTTCTCAAAGGAGTCACATGTCCCAGAAATATGCCCTGTGGGTGTTTCATTACTCGTTTTCCTAATTAATATTTTAGAAGAGACAGCAAAACAGAGACCAAAGATCAGGCAACATTTACCCTCTCATCAATCATTCACTTGAGCTCTTAGCATGATACCATCCACAAGGCTCATTTTGGCCTGGGTCAGCTTGTGTCAAGCTCACTGATCGTATTTTTGCGTTTTCTTTGTGTGGTGAGCTGGCCATAGGCTGGTGCATTCCAAAGTTCTATGTTGAAACATACACGCAGATAGAACCTCTAATCACTCTCAGTAAATTTCCATACCAACTGTCTGATGCTAAGAGAGCCCTGCTCCCAGAATCCGATAGCAAATTCAGACATATCAAGCCAATGTTCACCACATTCATTCATAACAGCCACAGTAATTCATAATAATTCAGCACCATCCCAACAGTATTGTTGTTATTTTCTTTTGGCACTTTTTTTTTGCTGGTAGTGATTATATCACAGATGAAACAAAAGAAGTCCCAGAAGATCCAGAAGCAAAATATCATTGTGTGGGGGAGGAAGAGATGGCACTGCAGAGAGAAGCTACAACAAATCCATCTATCAGTCCCCTTCATGCCAAGTCAATCATTTACCTCAGTTTCTGCTGAGGTTTCATTAAAGACTACTTATTGCTAGAAAGTCTAAATTGCTGAAAAAATAGCAGAGAGTAAAACAAGAAAGAGCTGCCTCAGCAGAATGGGCATATTAGAGGGGTCAGAACGTGCCTAATCATTCCTTCACTCAGGGCTCAGCACCACTTCCTTGAAAACATAGATTAAGGGAACCCCTAGGTAGTAGTTTGCAATGCTGGAGCTGCTAAAAGAAGCCAAGAGGGAGATGGGTTGACTATCTGGTTTTTGACTCTGGAATTCACTTCCCCCTTGAGCCAACAGCTGAATTTGTTGACCTTCCAAGAATGTTTAATGCCTTATCTGTTCACAGAACCATTTGCTGAGAGGGATGGCTTTAATGCGTTGGGAGTGCTTTTAGTGTCACTTTACTGTGATGTATGTTTTCAAATAAGCTATTTTCTCATATGTGCACCTAGAGAATTTTGATAGGTGCGCTGTATAAACAAATAAATTGTCCTTGTATAATTGGAGATGAGGTGTGGGCTCACCAGCCAAAGAGGCTTGCGAGCATCCCTAGTTATCACTGGCCTGCATTTTTTCAGGTGTTTAGGCATTGCTTCATTCAGCACTAAGACACATTTTTTTAAAGGTGTTTAAGTGCCTACAGCTAGGAACCATACAGGAATTTCCAAAGTGCCTCCATGCCTAATACCCTATGGGCCTAATTCCCACTGGGTGTTAGGTGCCTAGGTGTTTTTGAAAATCCCACTGGGCACCTATCTGCATGTTTAGGAACTAAACTACCTTTAAAATCTGGCCCAACTGTCCTTTGAATTTTTGATATTAGCTAGTCCATATTATATCTGTATTTGCAGTTCCACCAATAAATTGAGACTATTATTGAGTGTAGGACTATTTCTTTGAAACTAAGAGAGAACAGGTGAAAGATGGATATTTATGATGTCTTCCTTTGAAGCTCTGTCCAAGAGAGCAGCTTTAAGCAGAAGATTAGCAGGCCCTATAATTAGGCTCAGAAGGATTCATTTTTTATCGGTAAAAATTTATTTCACCATACACACACAAACCAACAAAAATATTTTCATTGGTGGTAATCTAAATGTACAGATAGGGAAAGTAAGAAAAATACTGTTTGAGAATGTATTACAGTTTGATTTAAGGATATTTACATTTTATATTTTAACATGTGATGATTACAATTTGTGTTTTAATGGTTAATAAAGTTTAACTGTTTGAATCTCAATATATAATGTCATTACAGAATTGTCTGACACCCCCCCATGATTTCCACTACTGTGAAAATGTAAACTGATAAAAATTTAAAAATGCTCAAAAACATTCATATTATCCACCAATAGTATAGTAAAATAAAAATCTAATCCTTCCAAGCCTACTTATAAGTGAGGTAAGAGATTTTTGTGGTTTCCTGATATCTTCTACATAATTGCTAAAATATTCTCTCACCTCTCTTGCTTAATAAACAAGCCACAAATTTAGGTGTGGATTATCATTCCTAAATTGTTGATGATTCCTAACTGTTGTGCTGTCTCGGAAGGTTTTTTGAATTACAAATCAGTCATCACGAAGAAACTGTACAGTACTCTGGTCTGAGTGACCAGGTAGATTTAAGACTTGATCATATCAAAGGAGTAGTAGCCATATGAGTCTCTCTCTTCCTCAGAGTTTTGATTAGGATTACAGAAATTTGGTGGAGACTGTTGTAGATATTAAAAGATCAAAAGAAAATGTTGCATGTCTTGAAAGAAATCTCAGGACTTACTTATGAGAATGTGAAATCAGACTTTGTAAGCTGGTGGACTCTATTACCAGCCTGGGAAATACAATCAACCACACCCAGTTCAGGTTTAGCCCTTACCTCAGGGCCCTATTTATTCTTCAGTGTACTACTGTGCATGCACACACATACATGGAACATCACCATAAAGGACTAGCCCTGTTCTCAACTGAGACTCTGGGGCCTTTCTAGCCTCCAGCAACTTAATGGTCCAGACCTTCTCCAGTCTAACAGGACCTGCAGGACCTGCTTGCCCTCTTGCAGTGTTCTGCTGCAGCCACAGGAGAGTGTACGCCCATCCCTATCCTGGTCCCGGGCTCCTGCATGGAGCTGTGACCCTCATTTATTTCCTCTAACTGGGAATCATCAGACCCAATCACTTGATTCTGTCCATCTGGGTTAGATGGTTCCCAGTGCTACCTGCTGGGCTTCTTTCCAGAACAGGTATGGCTGTTCCCTAGCCTCCCAACCCTTAAAGGGTCAAACTGCTCAAGACTTCCTTGGGATTTCTGGAAGACAAGAAGTGCCACTGGGAGATTTTTAGTCATGCTTGTTGAAGAGTTTGAGATCCAGAACCAACAGCTCTTTGGGAACCAAAGGGAATTTTAAGTAAAAGTTAATAGAATCTGTCTTTCTAAGGTATTTCTTCTCTGACTCAATAGTTAGCAGATGGCTGCCATCATAGGCTTGAGCCGTCTGCATTAATTTTAATTTTGGGGATTGTATTAAGGATTTGAGTTATAACTTTGTAGCCTTTCTGGGCATTTTCCAATATCCATCTGTCCTGAGTGGTCTCAGTCTGTCTGTGAATGAAAAAATTACCTAGGAATACGAAATAGATATCTGAAAAATGGCAGTAACAACATATTAACATTCTCTTGGTAGTTATTCCAAGAAGAATATTTATGTATTTTAAAGTCAAATAGTGTCCGTGCTTCGATTTATGTTGTTCTGAGACCAAATCAGCTTTAATGGAAGTAAATTACAATTATAGTCATGTCCAATCAGCTTTCCATCAGGTAAAAGCAGAAAGTTGGTCTGAATCATAAAGTCATGCAGAAGATACTCTGAAATATATTCTATACTTAGGGCATGATCCAAAACTCACTGAATTCAGTGGGAGTCTTCCTAGTGACTTCAGTGGGCTTGGGATCAAACTTTTATTACATTCTCATTGTAGATGTAAGTAAGATTACTTGTTTGTAAAGTGAAAATGTTGGCTGGTATATTTGATGAGGCACATCAACAAAAATAAAATTCTCTGAGCCTCTAATATGTTGTTCTGATTCTCAAAAATAGTTTCAAAACCAGTTCTGGTCATTTGGGAATACTGAAATTACTAATCAAGTGTAGTACTCTGCATGATGGAAATATTCCCAAGTTAGAAGAATCCAGTGGGGAAGGAAAAAGCCCATCACAATCCTGACATTAGGAGTTTTAGGGGGAATTACATTTTCCAGGGTCTTCACCCCTTGCTTCCCTAGAGCAAATAAACCTTAAGAAGCGTTCACCTTTAGAACCTTGCATATTAGCCAGAAACCTATTAAAGGTCACCTGAGGACCGAAAGCCAGGATAAATAGAAAACTGCAGGATTCTTAAATATTATACGTGGTGATTTTTTATTAATTTTTTTAAGTTTCGTTCCTTCACCATAGTGTCAACTGCATTTAACTCAGGTATGAGCAAGTGCCTGAAGTTAAGTTAATTTGTGATGTTGAATATGAAATACTTAAAAAAAAAAGTCCATGGTTCCATCCATCTATCTGTATAGGCATTTACACCACACTTACCACCATGTTGTCTACCACATGCCAGTCTCTTCAAGAATCTTAATATGACCCTCAATATTTCTGAATAAAATGTGCAAATTCTCCAGCTTGGTAGACATGAGAACCTCTATCTTTTGACCTTGCAAATATCTGGGGGTGGGGGTGGGGGTGGGGGTGGGGGTGGGAGAGAACCTTCTCCTTCTCCACAGTGAAAATAAAGAAATACCCAATACTTTTTTAGGAAAAGTCAAAGATGAATTGCCAGTGTCTGCACTGGTTTCAAAGCTAGAGTACAGAACAGCAGCATGGGGAATCTGAGGTAGGCTGGTAAACTGAAGAATCTGCTCAAATAGAACAGAGCCACAGGCAAATTTTGGAGGGAAAGTGTATTGAATCCACTCTGGGTATTCTATGCTCGCCATCTCCCATAAACCTGATAAAAAGCAGCGAGAAAAGAAAAGTGATACTAAGCTTCATGTAAACATCTGGACATGAAAAGCAGCTGAATAGATGTCTGAAGGAACTCCTACAAGTTCTGGTCTTCCCTAGCCTTTTTTGTCTCTCTGCCTCATCTGCATGTAGCTTCTCTGATTGTTCCAAACATTGCAGATAATGAAATAGGGCCTTTTCTCAAAGGGAAATTTTTTTTAATTGTTGTCTACTCATCCAAAAGTTTTTCATATCCTCTTTATATTATTTTGGTTGCTCTTCCTCAAGCTAAAGGAACAGGGAGTGGAATACTAAGCTATCTAGTGTTCACAGACCTTGTAAAGTATTCAGGCTTGAAATTCATCAGGGTCACAGTGTAGCTGCTGACTGTGAGGAAGACTAGCATACAGAAACCTTCTGACTTAATGGGGACCTGACCTAAATGCCAGTTGGGCAGGAGATCTCCCTGGTTCCATATTGGAGGGAGCATCTAGAACTGAAGAAAATCTGTCTGACTTCTTGAAAAAAATAGATGTCCTATCAAAATGTGGTTATAGAAGGCTGAGCAAGCTGGATACTCCCAGAGATGTTATGTAGGCGTGTTATCTTTTTACTCACTCTCCTGTCAACCATTTGGAAAGCCTGTGTGATTAGACAGGAGGTTCTGTTGAAGTGCCTCAGAGAAGATAGAAAATACCATTTAATTACCAGTAAAATCCTGAAACAGAGCCAATTTAGAAATGTAACTAAATGAATTGCCAGTGTTACTGAGATATTTTGCTGTAGCTACTGTATGCTCTGCATTATTGGAGGTTTGGAGCCGCTTTGAAGAAAGGCAAAACAAACTGATTAGGAGCAGAGACAAATAGATAGATCTTATCCCCAGGCTGAAAAGAGATTGGTCTAGTTCTGCCCCCATCAATTTGCTTTGATACAGAGCATACCCCACACATTAAGAGTGGAAGATACAGAGAAGATGAAGAAGATATTTTCATCCCCCAGCTATCAAAAATTGAAGGATCCCCTGAGCCTCGCAATAAAATCTACAAAGTGAACAAAGAGTGTCCTGTTTAAAGGAAAGGTATAGCTGTGTAGGGAGCGATGCCAGCACTGAAACATTGCTAAGGACGCTTACCTGAAAACAAACAGGTTTACATTTGCATCAATTCCATGCTTGAAGGGGCTAGGAGGGACAGTACAATGTGCTGAGAAGGAAAATAGTTCAGCCCTGAGATCACAAGTGGTATTGGCAAGTAGCACTTCCAATAAGTAAGTAGAAATAACTTTAGAAGCTGTATTGATCCATCTATGTATGTGGAAGCAAGGCTTCATTTGGCGGAGACATGTAGCCATCTTTCTGTAATAGTTGCTATTGCTCATGTAAACCTGTAAGCTTAGCATAGACTTAGGGTATGTCTACTCTGCAAGTGGAGGTGTGATTCCAGCACCTATAGACCTAGGGAGGTGGTGGAATCTCCTTCCTTAGAAGTTTTTAAGGTCAGGCTTGACAAATGCCCTGGCTGGGATGATTTAATTGGGGATGGGTCCTGCTTTTGAGCAGGGGGTTGGACTAGATGACCTCCTGAGGTCCCTTCCAACCCTGATATTCTATGATGCTATGATTCTATGATTCTATCCAAGCCAGCTTTAATCTAGCTAACTCAGTTACTGATAGTAGTGAAGCTGCAGCAGCACAGACTGTCCACCTGCATACAAGCCTGCCAGGGAACCTGGGTACCTACAGTATACATGTGTTCCCACGGCTTCACTACTATTGGTACCTGAGCTAGCTAGGTTATAGCGAGCTCGGGTACGTCTATATGTGGCTTATAAAACGTACCCTAAAATATTGAAACCCCCCTCCCCATGGATGCATATGGAGCACAGTTCTTTGAGATCTCTAAGCCTTCGTTAAAGTGAAAGTGATGGTCCAGGATTTAGCAAAATGAGTATAGTCCATGTGAAAAAAATAATAGTTGAATTTATTTGAAACTCTCTTCCATAATAAAACTCTCAGAGATTCTAATAGTTTCAGCCCCTCTGATGAATTTACTGAAAAATGCATTGTGCTGCTGATAAGAAGGCTTTGCCCAGTTAAGCTAAAGAACACTAAATCTATTCTTGCTCTATTTTTTAACTTATCTCCAGCTTACTTTAGGGTGAAATCCAACTATGGTGCACAAGGCCAGCACAAAGCCATATGCACCACTAAACCCTCTCACCAGGGCTATGTCAAAGGGGCTGTAATAAAAGATCTCACAATGTCCCCACAAAGGCTAGTGGCAGGTTAGGGTGGGTCCATGGGAACTATATGAATGCAGATCCAATGGCCCCAAAACATTGGTGCAAGTCATGAGGAGGGGCTGTGAGCACTACTTCAGCCTGTAAGAGGCAGGAATAGCTTCTGCAGGGAGGGAAGAGAAAGCTGCAGTTCTATTTCTTCCTTTATTGTGTATCTTTTTTTAAAAGTACCTTTGGAAGGTATTGGATAGATAGCAGTGGAAACTGAAGTCCTTTATATACTGAACAGCTCTGATGGTGGTGCCATGGGCAAAGTGACCCAAGGTGATTGGAATACTGAAAATATCCAGGCCTGTCTGGTAAATGGGCTATTTTTTTTTAGTCCAGAGGAATCACTGACCTCATTAGTGGCTGAATTAGTGCAGTGACAAGAAAATTACAGCTAGAATTGTTCAAAAAAGTCAAGAATGTTTTTTTCCCTCAAAACCATAACTTTTAACAAGAAAACTGTCAGCACTACCAATTTTTCCATTCTTGCAACATTTTCTGTAATATTTGTACAGAAACTGTTTCCAGTACTGTTACTGGAATAACTTTCCAAAATTGTTTTCAAAATGGTCAAAAGAATGTTATTTTGTTGTTATTGTTAATTTGTATTACTGTAGCACATAGGAGCCCCAGGCATGGACCAGGAATTAATTGTGAGACTCACAGTATAAGCACAGAGCAAAAAGACGGCCCCTGCCCTATGGAGCTTACAATCTAAGTATATGACAAGAGGCAACGGATGGGTACTAGACCAAAGGGGAAGTACAAAGAAACAATATTGGTCATCATGCTGGACAATTGCTACTTTAAATTGGTGATTTTACCTGAATTTTCAGATATATCCAGGTGACTGATGTTCATTATATATATTTATCATAGGTTTAGCTTCGGTGATTCAATAGGTTTCAGAGTAACAGCCGTGTTAGTCTGTATTCGCAAAAAGAAAAGGAGTAGTTGTGGCACCTTCGAGACTAACCAATTTATTTGAGCATAAGCTTTTGGGAGCTACAGCTCACTTCATCGGATGCATCTGGTGATTCGATAGGTTTTCTTGGTATGATATTTTGAGTCACAGAATTATAGAATATCAGGGTTGGAAGGGACCTCAGGAGGTCATCTAGTCCAACCCCTTGCTCAAAGCAGGACCAATCCCCAACTAAATCATCCCAGCCAGGGCTTTGTCAAGCCTGACCTTAAAAACTTCTAAGGAAAGAGATTCCACCACCTCCCTAGGTAACGCATTCCAGTGTTTCACCACCCTCCTAGTGAAAAAGGTTTTCCTAATATCCAACCTAAACCTCCCCCACTGCAACTTGAGACCATTACTCCTTGTTCTGTCATCAGCTACCACTGAGAACAGTCTAGAGCCATCCTCTTTGGAACCCCCTTTCAGGTAGTTGAAAGCAGCTATCAAATCCCCCCTCATTCTTCTCTTCCACAGACTAAACAAGTCCAGTGATTCATTGTGAGAGAAGTAGGCAGGGGCACTATTATAAAACATCAAAAAGACTTAGTGACTGGCTTTAGACACTAGATGGTTTTTGTTTTTTATTGAACTGGTTCACTCATCCCTAGGGGCAGAGATGTATAAAGCATGACTGATTAGGGACCCACATGTGCACACACTGGACTAATCTTAAGGGCCTGATGCAAAACTGATTGAAGTTGATAGGAATCTTTTCAGCACATTCTATGGGCTTTCAATCAAACCCTAATTATTTTTCAAAATTGATCTATATTTATATGCATCTTTAAATAAGATTTAACTCTGGGGAAAGCTGACAGATGCGGAGGAGCACGTGGTTCAGACAGAAACATCCCTTAGGGGAGGATCTATTAATGGAGATTCTCTATGTCCTAGTAAGGAGGAGAGGATGGAAGATGATAAAATACAAGTAGGATCTGATGACAAACAGTCAAATAAAAAAAAAGTTCCATTCAACTACATCATAGAATCATAGAAGATTAGGGTTGGAAGAGACCTCAGAAGGTTATATAGTCCAACCCCCTGTGCAAAGCAGGACCAACACCAACTGAATCATCCCAGCCAGGGCTTTGTCAAGTGGGACCTTAAAAACCTCTAAGGATGGAGATTCCACCACCTCTGTAGGGAACCCATTCCAGTGCTTCACCACCCTCCTAGTGAAATAATGTTTCCTAATATCCAATCTAGACCTCCCACACTGCAACTTGAGACCACTGCTCCTTGTTTTGTCATCTGCCACCACTGAGAACAGCCAAGTTCAATTCTCTTTGGAACCCCCCTTCAGGTAGTTGAAGGCTGCTATCAAGTCCCTCTTCTCTTCTGCAGACTAAACAAGCCCAGTTCCCTCATTCTCTCTTCATAAGTCATGTGCTGCATCCCCCTAATCATTTTCATTGCCCTCCGCTGGACTCTCTCCAATTTGTCCACATCCTTTCTGTAGTGGGGGGCCTAAAACTGAATGTAATACTCCAGATGTGGCCTCACTAGTGCCAAATAGAGGGGAATAATCACTTCCCTAGATCTGCTGGCAATGCTCCTACTAATGCAGCCCAATCTGCTGTTAGCCTTAGTCCACTGTAATCCCCAGGTCTTTTTCTGCAGAACTGCTGCCTAGCCTGTAGCAGTGCATGGGATTCTTCCATCCTAAGTGCAGGACTCTGCACTTGTCCTTGTTGAACCTCATAAGATTTATTTTGGCCCAATCCTTCAATTTGTCTAGATCACTCTGGATCCTATCCCTACCCTCCAGTGTATCTACCTCTCCCCCCAGCTTAGTGTCATCTGAGAACTTGCTGAGGGTGTAATCCATCCCATCATCCAGATCATTGACAAAGATGTTGAACAAAACCAGCCCCCGGACCGACACCTGGGGCATTCCACTTCATACCGGCTGCCAGCTAGACATTGAGATGTTGATCACTACCTGTTGAGCTTGACAATCTAGCCTGCTTTCTATCCACCTTATAGTCTATTCATCCAATCCATACTCTTTTAACTTGCTGGCAAGAATTCTGTGGGAGACCGTATCAAAAGCTTTGCTAAAGTCAAGATATATCACATCCACTGCTTTCTCCTCATCCACAGAGCCAGTTATCTCATCATAGAAGGAAATCAGGTTGGTCAGGCATGACTTGCCCTTGATGAATCCATGTTGACTGTTCCTGATCAGGATAGCAGTGTGGGAGCTGACATTGTCTGTGAACACAGAGGCAAAAAAAGCATTGAGTACTTCAGATTTTCCACATCATCTGTCACTAAGGTGCCTCCCCATTCATTATGGTCCCACATTTTCCCTGACCTTTTCCTTGTAACGACAGACAGCTACAATTTTTTTCATATAATAGCAGATAGCTAAAAAGTGACAAGTTTTAAAGTGCTTATATACCAAAGCTAGAAATCTAAATAATAAAATGGGTGAACTAGAGTGCCTTGTATTAAATGAGGATATTGATAGGCATAACAGAAACTTGGTGGACTGAGGATAATCAATGGGACACAATAATAGCAGGGTAGAATATATATGGGAAGGACAGAACAGGTCGTGCTAGTGGGGGTGTAGCACTAAACGTGAAAGAAAGCGTAGAACCAAATGAAGTAAAAATCTTAAATGAACCAAACTGTACCATAGAATCTCTATGGATAGTAATTCCATACTTTAATAATAAGAATATAGCAGTAGGGATATATTACTGACCACCTGACCAGGATGGTGATAGTGACTGTGAAATGCTCTGGGATATTAGAGACAGCAAAATAAAAAACTCCATCATAATAATGGGAGATTTTAACTATCTCCATATTGAGGGGTACATATCACTTTGTGACAGGATGAAGAGATAAAGTTTCTTGACACCTTAAATGACTGCTTCTTGGAGCAGCTAGTCCTGGAACCCACAAGAGGAAAGGCCATTCTTGATTTAAGCCTAAGTGGAGCACAGGATCTGGTCTAAGAGGTGAATATAGGTGGCCCCCTTGGTAATAGTGATCATAATATAATTAAATTTAACATCCCTGTGGTGGGGAAAACACCACAGCAGCCCAACACTTTAGCATTTAATTTCAAGAAGGGGAAATATACAAAAATTAAGAGGTTAGCAAAACAGAAATGTAAAGATACAGCTCAAAAAGTGAAATTCCTGAAAGCTGCCTGGAAACTTTTTAAAGACACCATAGTAGAGGCTCAAGTTAAATGTCTACCTCAAATTAAAAGTAAGAGAACCAAAAAAGTGCCACCGTGGCTAAACAACAAAGTATAAAAAGCAGTGAGAGGCAAAAAGGCATCCTTTAAAAAGTTAAATCCTTGGGAGGAAAATAGAAAGGAGCATAAATTCTGGCAAATGAAGTGTAAAAATATAATTAGGAAGGACAAAAAAGAATTCGAAGAACAGCTAGCCAGAGACTCAAAAAGTAATAGCAAAAAAAAAAATAAAGTATATCAGGAGCAGGAAGCCTGCTAAATGGCTCATGAGGCCATTGGACGATTGAGATGCTAAAGGAGCACGCAAGGATGATAAGGCCATTGCGGAGAAACTAAATGAATTCTTTGCATTGGTCCTCATGGCTGAGGATGTGAGCCGTTCTTTTTAGGTGACTAATCTGATGAACTGTCCCAGATTGAGGTGTCATTAGAGGAGGTTTTGGAACAAATTGATAAACTAAACAGTATTAAGTCACCAGGACCAGATGGTATTCACCCAAGAGTTCTGAAGGAACTCAAATGTGGAATTGCACAACTACTAACTGTCATCTGTAAACTATCATTTAAATCAGCTTCTGTATCAGATGACTGGAGGATAGCTAATGTGACACCAATTTTTAAAAAGGGCTACAGAGGTGACCTCGGCAATTACTGGCCGGTAAGCCTGACTTCAGCACTGGGCAAACTGGTTGAAACTATAGTCAAGAACAAAATTGTCAGACACATAGATGAATATAATTTGTTGGGGAAGAGTCAACATGGTGTTTGTAAATGGAAATCATGCCTCACCAATCTGCTAGAATCCTTTGAGGGGGTCAACAAGCATGTGGACAAGGGGGAATCCAGTGGATATAGTGCACTTAGATTTTCAGAAAGCTTTGGACAAGGTCCCTCACCAAAGGCTCTTAAGCCAAGTAAGCTGTCATGGTATAAGAGGGAAGGTCCTCTAATGGATTGGTAACTGGTTAAAAGATAGGAAACAAAGGGTAGGAATAAATGGTCAGTTTTCAGAATGGTGTGAGGTAAATAGTGGTGTCTATATTGGGACCAGTCCTATTCAACATATTCATAAATGATCTGGAAAAAGGGGTAAACAGTAAGGTGGCAAAATTTTCAGATGATACAAAACTACTCAAGATAGTTAAGTTCCAGGAAGACTGTGAAGAGCTACAAAAGGATCTCTCAAAATTGGATGACTGGGCAACAAAATGGCAGATAAAATTAAATGTAGATCAATGCAAAGTAATGCACATGGGAAAACATAATCCCAACAATACATAGAAAATGATGGGGTCTAAATGAGCTGTTGCCACTCTAGAAAGAGATCTTGTTCTCTGAAAACATCCGCTTAATGTGCAGCAGCAGTCAAAAAACAAACAAAATGTTGGGAATCATTAAGAAAGGGATGGATAATAAGGCAGAAAATATCATATTGCCTCTATATAAATCCATGGTACACCCACACCTTGAACAATGCATGCAGATGTGGTCACCCCATCTCAAAAAAGATATATTGGACTTGGAAAAGGTTCAGAAAAGGGCAACAAAAATGATTAGGGGTATCGAACAGCTTCTATATGAGGAGAGATTAATAAGACTGGGACTTTTCAGCTTGGAAAAGAGATGACTAAGGGGCGATATGATAGAAGTCTATAAAATCATGACTGGTGTAGAGAAAGTAAATAAGGAAGTGTTATTTACTGTTTTTCATAACACAAGAACAAGAGATCAAATGAAATTAATAGGCATCAGGTTTAAAATAAACAAGAGGAAGTATTTTTTCACACAATGCAGTCAGTCTGTGGAACTCTTTGTCAGAAGATGCTGTGAAGGCCAAGACTATAACAGAGTTCAAAAAAGAACTAGATAAATTCATGGAGGATAGGTCCATCAATGGCTATTAGCCAGGATGGGCATGGATGGTGTCCCTAGCCTTTGTTTGCCAGAAGCAGGCAATGAGCGACAGGAGATGGATCACTTGATGATTACCTATTCTGTTCATTCCCTCTAGGGCACCTGGCATTGGCCACTGTTGGAAGACAGGGTACTGGGCTAGATGTACCTTTGGTCTGACCCAATATGGCTGTTCTAATGTTCTTATGTTTCTTTCTTAATCCCAAAAAACATTGAAATGATGTCAAGGTTGTGACAGCCCCTTTCCACCCTAATTAATTCAAGCTAATGTGTCTTATGGAATATCTACATTAACCTTGAATTGTGTGGACTTGGTGATGTTAATTTGGCCAAAAGGTTTTTTTTTTTTTTTTTTCATATATAGTGTCAAAATATGAATACTTTATAGTGTTACAGGAAAAAGCTAACCTTGACATCTGTTACAAATTGCCACAGTGTGCAAGAATCAGAATAAGCATGTAGAAAAAGCTGACAGTGCTTGAATGATCCTGATAACTGAGGTAAAAGACACTGGTATAGAATTTGGAAATACAGACCTTGCATTCAGGAGTGATTATAGCCCCCCTGGCAGTGGTGTTTCAAGCCTCCTTCATACTGTGCCCTTTATACTTTTTTCAGTATTACTCAGAAATATAAACTTTGATCTTTACCAGCGCAGTACGTATTTTCTATTTTATTTAAGTTGCATGGCAGGCAGCGGTGAATTGTGTTACATCATAAAAACTCTCATTGACAAAAGCATCAGGATAACAGACACTCCAAAATAAATGCTGTCAAATTAAGCCAGCTTGGAAGGAAAAAATATATATTGCAGATTCTCTTTAAGAAGGCAGCAGGAAAATCAGCCTTAGGGTTCATTTGGAAAGGGATATAAAAGACCAAATTGTATTCACTTGTCTCATGTAATAGTGAGGATTTACTATTCAGATGAATCAGATGACCATGATATGACCCAGCATGTTCTATGGATTTTCTTCTTTTCGGGCACTGGAGAAGGAGGGAGAGGAGTGGTTCTTGTTAGCAAAATAGTCAACTTGCTTCTTTATTTTCTTTCACATACTTTGATTCATGTGATATTTCTTGTTCCTTTCTTCAGAAAGTGCTTCTCTACCTGTCCTTCTCATTGACCTACTCAAGTGATGTTGGGGGACGACAATAGCAGAAAATGTAGAAATGGCAGAAGTACTAAATGATTTTTTTGTTTTGGTTTTCACCGAGAAGCTTAATAGTGATTGGACATCTAACATAGTGAATGCCAGTGAAAATCAGATAGGATCAGAGTCTAAAATAGGGAAAGAACAAGTTACAAAGTACTTAAACAAGTTAGATGTTCGAGTCACCAAGGCCTGATGAAATACATCCTAGAATACTCAAGAAGCTGATTGAGGAGATATCTGAGCCATTAGCAATTATTTTTGAAAAGTCATCGAAGACAGGAGAGATTCCAGAGAACTGGAAAAGGGCAAATATAGTGCCCGTCCATAAAAAGGGGAATAAGGACAAACCGGGAAATTACAGACCTGTCAGCTTAACTTCAGTACTCGGAAAGATAATGGAGCAAATAATTAAGTAATCAATTGCAAACACACAGAAGATAATAAGGTGATAAGTAACATTCAGCATGGAATTGTCAAGAACAAATTGTGTCAAACCAATCTTTGACAGGGTAACAAGCCTTGTGGATATGGGGGAAGCGGTAGATGTGATATATCTTTACTTTTATAAGACTTTTGATACTGTGTCACATACCCTTCTTATAAACAAACTAAGGAAATACAACCTAAATGATGCTATTATAAGGTGGGTGCATAACTGTTTGGAAAACCATTCCCAGAGAGTAATAATCAGTGGTTCACAATAAAGCTGGAAGGGCATATCAAGTGGATCAGTTCTGGGTCCAGTTCTGTTCAATATCTTCATCAATGATTTAGATAATGGCACAGAGAGTACACTTAAAATGTTTGGGGACAATACCACGCTGGGAGGAGTTGCAAGTGCTTTTGAGGATAGGATTAAAATTGAAAACAATCTGGACAAACTAGAGAAATGGTCTGAAGTAAATAGAATGAAATTTAATAAGGACAAATGCAAAGTACTCCATTTAGGAAGGAATAATCAGTTGCATGCATACAAAATGGGAAATGGCTGCCTAGGAAGGAGTACTGCAGAAAGGGGATCTAGGGGTCATAGTGGACATCAAGCTAAATATGAGTCAACAGTGAAACACTGTTACAAAAAACCCCATCATTCTGGAATGTATTAGCAGAAGTGCTGTAAGCAAGACATAAGAAGTAATTTTTCCACTCTACTCCGCACTGAGTAGGCCTCAACTGGAGTATTGTGTCCAGTTCTTGGTGCCATATTTCAGGAAAGATGTGGGCAAACTGGAGAAAATCCAGAAAAAAGCAACAAAAATGATGAAAGATCTAGAAACAAAGACCTATAAGGGAAGATTGAAAAAACTGGGTTTGCTTAGTCTGGAGAAGATAAGACTGAGAGGAATCATAATAAGAGTTTCCAAGTACATAAAAAGTTGCTACCGGGGTATGGGGGTGTGTGAGTGTGAATTGTTCTTGTTAACCTCTGAGGATCAGACAAGAAGCAATGGGTTTAAATTGCAGCAAGGACGGTTTAGGTTGGACATTAGGAAACACTTCCTAAATGTCAGGGTAGTTTAGTATGGAGATAAATTGCCTAGGGAAGCTGTGGAATCTCCATCACTGGAGATTTTTAAGAGAAGGTTAGACAAACACCTGTCAGGAATGGTCTAGATCAGTGGTTCTCAAGAAGGGGTACACAACTCATCTAGATATTTGCCTAGTTTTACAATAGGCTACATAAAATGCACTAGTGAAGTCAGTACAAACTAAAATTACTTGTTTATACTGTTCCATATACTATACACTGAAATGTAATAATAAATTTATATTCCAATTCATTTATTTTGTGGTATTATATGGTAAAATAAGAATGTAAATCATTTTTCAGTAAGTCTGATTTTGTAATCAAGTACAGTAGTTTTTAAGTGAGGTGAAACTTGGGGGTACACAAGACAAATCAGACTCCTGAAAGGAGTACAGTAGTCAGGAAAGGTTAAGAGCCATTGGTCTAGATAATATTTAATCCTGCCATGCATGCAGGGGACTGGACTAGATGACCTTTCGTGGTCCCTTCCAGTCCTATGATTCTATAATTGCTCTTGTGTGTCCTAGAAACACTTATTTATCCCTTTTATTGGTGTTTCTCTTTTTTCCCCTCAATCTTTTTTTCTTTCTCAACCTCTGCCAATGAGTACTTAGTCACTGGCAACAGGGTTACTCACCGGATTCTCTCAAAAGAAGTCAGTGATTCTACCAAATTTCCATTAAAGGAAAAAAATATTAAACATTAGGAATTGGGAGAATTGACCCACAAGAAAAACTGACTTTATTATTGCCTTGGAACCACACTCAACTATCAGTGCCTTCTGTACTATTTACTGTATAGACAAAGACAGTCCCTGTTCCATGGATCTTACAATCTGCACTATCCATGCAATACATCTGGCCCAATATACATAAATAAACTGTATACTCTACTTCTGAGGGAATTCTGTGCCAAAAATTTAAAATTCTGCTAAAAAAAAATTCTGCACACAATATTTTAAAATTTTCCAATATTCTGCATATTATATTTGTCAATAAATAAATGTGGAGGCTCCAGCATGGCAGTGGGGAGTATAGGCCACTGGCTGCACAGAGGTGGGAGATCACCCTGCAGCCCACTCTCCCCAGGATACAGACTCGGTGGTGAGGCTGCACCCGACCCTGACATAGCGCAAAGGCTGTGCCAGCCCCAGAAACACTCTGGGGCCCCGCCCCTCCGTGCCAAGTGCACCAAGTTAGGAAACAAGAGGGACAGAGTCTCACATGCCCAACCCTATCTCCTGATCCAGGCAGGCTCAGCACAGCAGGATACAAGTGTGGAGGGGCTTAGTGTGTGGGGTTCCAGCAGTGGGGTGAGAGGGTTCTGTATGTGAGGAAATCTGGGTGGCTTGTTCAGGGGTCTGACCCGGCCCTATTCCCTCCTTGCAGGGAAAGAGGAAGTCCTGTCCTCCCCCACCCCCAGTCCAGCTGGAACTAGCAGCTGAGTCATAGAATCATAGAATATCAGGGCTGGAAGGGACCTCAGGAGGTCATCTAGTCCAACCCCCTGCTCAAAGCAGGACCAATCCCCGACTAAATCATCCCACCCAGGGCTTTGTCAAGTCTGACCTTAAAAACTTCTAGGGAAGGAGATTCCACCATCTCCCTAGGTAACGCATTCCAGTGTTTCACCACCCTCCTAGTGAAAAAGTTTTTCCTAATATCCAACCTAAATCTCCCCCACTGCAACTTGAGACCATTACTCCTTGTCCTGTCAAACAAGTCTGGGATATTATCAGCCCCCTCCATGCTGATTTACCTCTCTGCCAGTTGCTCCAGGCACCTGAAACTGCTGGGGAGATGTGCATGACCACTCTTGCAGCTTCCCTTTCCTTCCCCATCGGAAGTCATTTTTCTGCAGGGAAGCAGAGAAATTTGCAGGAGACATGAATTCTGCATGTGCACAGTAGTGCAGAATTCCCCAGGACTAATATTCTTCTTATATTAATTTTGGTCCTCCACAAGAGGGATAAAATAAAGCACCAGTGCTTCATTTGATTCCACAGGGAATTATATTTTGAATAAGCTGAAGGTCCTACACTTCCCTGCTTATTTCTGGTTCTGTGGACAGTGCTATGCTTTAAGAAAAAGAAAAGATGACCATTTTTATTTAAAAGTCTGAATTTAATAATGATTTGAGTGAATAGTATTCTGCAAATCATACCGTACAGTATAATTTCTGTCATTAACCAATTTTCAAACTCATTATCACAATAGAGTACTTGAATGAAGACTACTGTAGCAAGAGAACAGCAGGGAGGTTAACTAGACATATTTTTAATGAATAATTTATTCAGATTTAGACTCTTTTTTTCTCCATTTGAGAATTATTTATGAACAGACATAGAATTTTTCAGATGTATTCATTATTAAAAGTTGTTTGAGGGGTCTATGCAAATACTTATAATCCTCTGGATTGTTTCTGACCTATTCATTTGGACTATGTCTTCAACAATTTATTATCATTATTTGTTGTTCGTGTTGTGTGATAGATCACCTAAATTACATGATATTATTTCTGCTTCCTGATTAGATGGCTGAAAGTTTTAAACATGAAAAAAAAACCCACTTATGCAAATCTCTCTCTCAATATGGCCTTTATCATTACAGTATTTTCACACATCCCAAGTAATTAAAAAGTAGCAATAACAATTACTAAAGTAAATTACCTCAAATGCTCACACAAATTATTGTAAAGAGTTAGGAATACCTTCAAGGCATATTTAATAATTTTGACTAAAAACAAATGTTTTAAAATACTGCAGTATTAGTACACCCCTACTTGTTGGTGATTAGTGCTACTTGTACAAACAAGTAATCTACTCCAAAGTTCATTCAGCAGCCAAACCCAGCTATAAATATATTTCTGAACATCTAACTCTGTTGGTCTTAGAATACCCAATGTATCCTCACTCAAAATGGGGTATTCCAGGCCATTAATGTAATCTGTGAGCCCTCTGGAAGAGGGAATGTGTCTTTTTAAGAGTTTGTTCCCCACCTACCATGATGGACCCCTAATTCTCTTTGGGATTTCTATCTCTTCTATAATAGAAATATTAAAATAAAAGTAATAGATGCATTTTAACAAGCTGGCCAATTTCACTGGAAGTCAGTTTTGAATCATGGGAAGAAACTGAAATCCGTATTCTTTCCAATTTAAAAATAAATTCTTAAAAAGAACACTAGCCCTGAATTTGGAACTCTCATTGCTGATAAGTGGGTATGCTGATCTCTGAACAACAAGCCAGGTATTCTGAGGTATGATTCTAAGCAGAAATGTTCCCCAAGTGCTATGAATATTAATTCATTGATGTCTGTTAGGAGGGGAAAACAAGATGTTGTGTTCTGCAAGTACTAAAGGGACATGTTTCATTGGCATCAGTGGGATTTCCAGGATTGAAAAGAAAACATGTAGAAATAGGAACTTTTATTTATGCCAGTTGCTTCCTGATTTATCCATGTTAGGCAAGTAGAGGATAAAGAAGCTAACAGTCAATGGAGAAAAAGGAGACTGGCAAAACCATACCATTATCCAGGGAAAGACATAGAAAAGGGAATATTTTCTTCAAATTAAATATTCAAGTAAGTGATTCTGTATTATTTTAAAATGATTGACTTCAGTGTATTAAGAGTTCTCCCACAGCAGGAGAGAGGTAGCTCAGGCTGAAGCTAAAGGACTCTTTGAGTATGTCTACACAGAAAAAAAAAGTCTGTAGCAGCAAGTCTCAGAGCCCAGGTCAACTGGATTGGGCTCCCAGGGCTTGCACTATAGGGCTAAAAACAGCAGTGTAGACATTCCCACACAGGTAGGAACTTGGGGTCTGAAACCCAGTGATGGGGGAGGGTCTGAAAGCCTGGGCTGCAGTCCTAGCAGGAAGTCTACATAGCTATTTTTAGCCCTGAATCAGAAGCCTGAGTCAGTTGAACCAGACTTTGAGATTTACCGCCATATTTTTTTTCTGTGTAGACGTGCCCTCTGAACCCCAGGTTCCTCAAGCCAGGGGATTTGTATGGCAGAATTTACACAGTCAGCAGAGTTATGGATGAATTGCATGCTTCAAACTGTTTCCCCTTCCCCTTCCTGGAGGGCGGGTTGTAAATATTTTTAATATAACTTCAAAGGTTTTTTTTTTAAATTCAAAAATAGTTGGCTCAGTTTGGGGGCAAAAGTTGAGATCAGTAAATTACTGTGCAAAATACTGAATAGAGAACTGGGACTGAGACTCGGGGAGCTTCCCAGCTCAGCCACTGTCTCTTGAGTGACCTTGGGAAGTCACTGCATCTCTGTGCTTCAGTTTCCCCATCTGTAAAATGGAAATAATGATGCTTTCCTTCTTTGTAAAGTGCTTTGAGACTTACTTTGATCTACTATGAATAAATAATGAAAGAATTATTGGGCCAGGCAAGCATGAAAATGATTCTGTATCCTGGTGGTTAGAGCACTCAACTGTGAGGTAGGAGACCCCTGCTCCAATGACTTTTTAAAATTTATTATCCACAGAGACTACCCCATTGCAGAATATTCCATAGCCAAGTGGCAAGGGCACTCAGTAGGGAGGTGGCAGATCCTTGTTCAAATCCTTTCTTCCCTTATGGTGGAGGTGGGCTTTAAACCAGCAGGCTCCCAATCCCCAAAGAGTATTTTAACCCCTCAGCTATGCATCCGATGAAGTGAGCTGTAGCTCACGAAAGCTTATGCTTAAATAAATTTGTTAGTCTCTAAGGTGCCACAAGTACTCCTTTTCTTTCAGCTATAGGATATTCTGATAACCTCTTTTCTCTTCCCCCCAAAACTTCTTGTTAAAATGGCATAAGCACCTAATACCAAGAGAGGGTTTGCAGCGAAGAATCCCAAGCAGAGGGAGGTACCTCCTTTCCTCCCAGACTTAGGCTCCTATTTCTGAGGAGGGGCAGGTTTTAGCACACATCCCTAAATCTGACATCTCCCATTGACTAGCTTAGCTGAGGAGCAGCCTAACATGCTGGCTTTTGTGAAATCCATTCTATGGCACCTATCTCTCCCCATTCATTGAACAGGAAACTAGGCACTGAACTCCAGCTTTATGAATCCCAGTGATTTTCTCGGCTTCTATAAGTCAGGCGTGGAGATGTTCAGTGTCATCACACCTAAGTTCCTGTGTGAATCTAGCCCATTAAGGGTGACCATTGTACATAAAAGAATTATGTAAATTTTGATTGCCAGAGGCCAAACTCTGCAGCCCTCACTCAGGAAAAACTTCTAGTTAACAATACATTGGGATCTTTTCCATAGTAAGAACTAAAAGATTTCCCCATAGTCAAATTAAAATAAACATATCTTCCTTGCTTGACATATTTCCCTGTATTTCCACTAACTAATGCTTCACATCAAATTCACCAAAAGGAAGGTTGATGTTTCACTCCTGTGTTTCTCTTTACAAGAAATATGAAACACACACATACTCACAAAAGAATAAAGAAAATATGTGAAAAAGAGAAATAACTACAGAAAGAAACTAATGTATGCAAATACATATTTATATTTTAAGCACCAGAAATCGATATGTCCTTTCAAAACCTGAATTCCATCTCAGAAGGAGCAATATCTCAGCGCTAAGGTTGTCATGGTACACATGCAATTGTATTGAATCATGGTGTAAATAGGTGAGTGAGATCCATATATCTCTCTGACACAGACAGCCTTCTACACATAGCTTTAGTCATAGAATCATAGAATATCAGGGTTGGAAGGGACCTCAGGAGGTCATCTAGTCCAACCCCCTGTTCAAAGCAGGACCAATCCCCAACTAAATCATCCCAGCCAGGGCTTTGTCAAGCCTGACCTTAAAAACTTCTAAGGAAGGAGATTCCACCACCTCCCTAGGTAACGCATTCCAGTGTTTCACCACCCTCCTAGTGAAAAAGGTTTTCCTAATATCCAACCTAAACCTCCCCCCTGCAACTTGAGACCATTACTCCTTGTTCTGTCATCAGCTACCACTGAGAACAGTCTAGAGCCATCCTCTTTGGAACCCCCTTTCAGGTAGTTGAAAGCAGTTATCAAATCCCCCCTCATTCTTCTCTTCCACAGACTAAACAATCCCAGTTCCCTCAGCCTCTCCTCATAAGTCATGTGTTCCAGTCCCCTAATCATTTTTGTTGCCCTCCACTGGACTCTTTCCAATTTTTCCACATCCTTCTTGTAGTGTGGGGCCCAGAACTGGACACAGTACTCCAGATGAGGCCTCACCAATGTTGAATAGAGGGGAACGATCACGTCCCTCGATCTGCTGGCAATGCCCCTTCTTATACATCCCAAAATGCCATTGGTCTTCTTGGCAACAAGGGCACACTGTTGACTCATATCCAGCTTCTCGTCCACTGTAACCCTTAGGTCCTTTTCTGCAGAACTGCTGCTGAGCCATTCGGTCCCTAGTCTGTAGCGGTGCATGGGATACTTCCGTCCTAAGTGCAGGACTCTGTACTTGTCCTTGTTGAACCTCATCAGATTTCTTTTGGCCCAATCCTCCAATTTGTCTAGGGCCCTCTGTATCCTATCCCTACCCTCCAGTGTATCTATCTCTCCTCCCAGTTTAGTGTCATCTGCAAACTTGCTGAGGGTCCAATCCACACCATCCTACAGATCATTTATGAAGATATTGAACAAAACCGGCCCGAGGACTGACCCTTGGGGCACTCCACTTGATACTGGCTGCCAACTAGACATGGAGCCATTGATCACTACCCGTTGAGCCTGACAATCTCGCCAGCTTTCAATCCACCTTATAGTCCATTCATCCAGCCCATGCTTCTTTAACTTGCTGGCAAGAATACTGTGGGAGACCGTGTCAAAAGCTTTGCTAAAGTCAAGGAATAACATGTCCACTGCTTTCCCCTCATCCACAGAACCAGTTATCTCGTCATAGAAGGCAATTAGATTAGTCAGGCATGACTTGCCTTTGGTGGATCCATGCTGACTGTTCCTGATCACTTTCCTCTCCTCTAAGTGCTTCAGAATTGATTCCTTGAGGACCTGCTCCATGATTTTTCCAGGGACTGAGGTGAGGCTGACTGGCCTGTAGTTCCCAGGATCCTCCCTCTTCCCTTTTTTAAAGATGGGCACTACATTAGCCTTTTTCCAGTCGTCTGGGACTTCCCCCAATCGCCATGAGTTTTCAGAGCTAATGGCCAATGGCTGTGCAATCACATCCGCCAACTCCTTTAGCACTCTCGGATGCAGCGCATCCGGCCCCATGGACTTGTGCTCGTCCAGCTTTTCTAAATAGTCCCGAACCACTTCTTTCTCTACAGAGGGCTGGTCACCTCCTCCCCATGCTGTGTTGCCCAGTTCAGTAGTCTGAGAGCTGACCTTGTTCGTGAAGACAGAGGCAAAAAAAGCATTGAATACATTAGCTTTTTCCACATCCTCTGTCACTAGGTTGCCTCCCTCATTCAATAAGGGGCCCACACTTTCCTTGACTTTCTTCTTGTTGCTAACATACCTGAAGAAAGCCGCCTTGTTACTCTTCACATCTCTCTTCAGTCCCAAGATTGCAGCAACTTGCATACTGCTTCATTCAAAAAAAAAACAACAACCAATGTTCAAAAGTGTTTAGGGTTTGGATTAATCTCTTTCATGCATTAGAATCAGCTTGCTCATTTGTGGCTGGCTCTGTAACCTCTTGTACAATAAACTTTCAGCTATGCAAAGAAACGCATCTAACAGAATTATCTGAATGAATCAAGTGGACTTTCTGTAATACAAGAAGGAAAAAAGTAGTAGAATACCTAGAAATGGGGCACAATACTGTGTAATACTCACACAGTACTACTCACAAATTGTAATATTCACAATCACCTCTTAAGGCAAGCAGACGCTATTATTATTAAGGCCTAACAAAGAAAATAACAGAACGCCACTAGCCGTCACCTTCAGCCCCCAACTAAAACCCCTCCAACGCATTATTAAGGATCTACAACCTATCCTAAAGGATGACCCAACACTCTCACAAATCTTGGGAGACAGGCCAGTCCTTGCCTACAGACAGCCCCCCAACCTGAAGCCAATACTCACCAGCAACCACATACCACACAACAGAACCACTAACCCAGGAACTTATCCTTGCAACAAAGCCTGTTGCCAATTGTGCCCACATATCTATTCAGGGGACACCATCACAGGGCCTAATAACATCAGCCACACTATCAGAGGCTCGTTCACCTGCACATCCACCAATGTGATATATGCCATCGTGCCAGCAATGCCCCTCTGCCATGTACATTGGTCAAACTGGACAGTCTCTACGTAAAAGAATAAATGGACACAAATCAGATGTCAAGAATTATAACATTCATAAACCAGTCGGAGAACACTTCAATCTCTCTGGTCACGCAATCACAGACATGAAGGTCACTATCTTAAAACAAAAAAACTTCAAATCCAGACTCCAGCGAGAAACTGCTGAATTGGAATTCATTTGCAAATTGGATACTATTAATTTAGGCTTAAATAGAGACTGGGAGTGGCTAAGTCATTATGCAAGGTAGCCTGTTTCCTCTTGTTTTTCCCTACCCCCCCCCCCAGATGTTCTGGTTTAACTTGGATTTAAACTTGAAGAGTGGTCAGTTTGGATGAGCTATTACCAGCAGGAGAGTGAGTTTGTGTGTGTATGGGGGTGGGGGGGATGTGAGAAAACCTGGATTTGTGCAGGAAATAGCCCAACTTGATTGTCATGCACATTGTGTAAAGAGTTGTCACTTTGGATGGGCTATCACCAGCAGGAGAGTGAATTTGTGGGGGGGTGGGGGGGTGGAAGGTGAGAAAACCTGGATTTGTGCTGGAAATGGCCCACCTGATGATCACTTTAGATAAGCTATTACCAGCAGGACAGTGGGGTGGGAGGAGGTATTGTTTCATATTCTCTGTGTATATATAAAGCCTGCTGCAGTTTCCACGATATGCATCTGAGGAAGTGAGCTGTAGCTCACGAAAGCTTATGCTCTAATAAATTGGTTAGTCTCTAAGGTGCCACAAGTACTCCTTTTCTTTTTGCGAATACAGACTAACACGGCTGTTACTCTGAAACCTGCTATTATAAAAGAAACAGAAAAATGGCTGGATCAAGAATTTTCCCTAAGAAAATCTTATAACTCTATCTGCTCTTTATTTAAACACTTTCATGATAAATGAACAATTTCAGGATTCTTTTATAAACAATGGGAAGCCCACTAAATAATTTTAAGACTAGAATAAGCAGCAAAGTAAAATAACCACTAAAACCACATCTAACTATAGAGCTGTTCCTGGATAAAGTCAGGTCACATGAGTGGGTTGACTTCAGTGGGAATGCTGGCCTAAGAAAAGTTTTTCAGGTTTGGACCACATATGAAAAAAGTAATACATTTATTTTTTATCCAAGCCATATTTGGGGGTTTTCAGGGAAATGCCACCACAGCTAAACATGGATAAGAGGTGTCCGTCCTGCTAATCCATTGTGAATAGTGAGAAATGTAATAACACCTGGCACCATGAAACCCGAAAATGGTTGAGTAGTGTACATTTTTGTATAGCTCCAGAACAGCAGAATCTGATGGCTGCTTACACTTGCACAATTATTTCACTTGGCAACAATGGTCTCAACCCAACCATCACATATAAAGGGCTTTCTCCTGATTTTTATTTATTTATTTGGTTGGTTGGTTGCTGACGTAGTTCTTCTCTTTGACTTCAGTGAAGAGTTTTCTACACAAACTTAAAGCAGAATATAGTATACATAGGAAAGGCTCTTCCCTGGTCTGTTCCTTATGTACCACTCTGGTGACAAAAATGAAGATACAAACTGGCCATATCTCCTTCGCTAGGAATATATGACTAGTCATACTGGATCAGACATATGGTCCATCTAATCCAGTGGACTGTTCTGACAAGGCCAGTACTAACGAGATGCTTCAGTGGAAGGTGTAAGAACTCTGCAGTAGATAGATGTAGGATAATCTGCCACCCACATTAGGTCTCATCCTGATTTCTAAATGTTAAAGATTAGTTTAAGCCCAGAAGCTTGAAGTTTAATATCCCTTCCAGAATTGTTGTTATTAATTATGCCAATTCTGGATACCTTTGATTTCCATATAAATATCTGCTATTGTTTTGAATCTTGCTAAATTCTTTCCCTCAAATATGTGCTATGAAAGTGAGTTCATTGCATAAAAAGAGATATCCTTTGATCAGTTGGGAATTTTCTACCATTGCATTTAATTGAATATCCTTTTCTTTTGCTAAAGCACAGGGAAAGCAAAAGTTCCTGATCTACCTTCTCTAAACCATTCAGTATTTCACATCTTTTATCATGTCTCCTTTTATTTGTCTCTTTTCTAAGTTAAACAATCCCTGTCTTTTCAATCTTTCATCATGCAAGAGTTTTTTTCTGTCTGTGATCATTCCCATTGCTGGGGATTCTTTTGCTGTGGCAGAGTCTTCAGCAGGCATAAAGCCACAATAGCTAACTCCTATGCTATCCACTCTCCAGGCACTTGGGGAACTTTGCCAGCTGGCATAGTTTAGAGCACTAGCTAAGCTATTCTATCCTATCCTAGGCTGGAAGCCAAAAGCAGCATGGAACCAGACAGATTGCCATAACCAGCTACCTGATTGTCCCTCTCTGCTTCACCATGTGAGAACTCTGGCATTGCACAGAATCTGAGACAAAATGCATAGATCAGGGCTGTGCTCCTTCAATTCTATTGTTACCAATAACTCCTCCAACAATGGGGAGGGGAAATGGTGTTGGTGGAGTTTTGTGCTCTTTTTTTTTTTCCATTGGAACACTGACTTCTCTACAGCATGCAAGCATATAATACGTTGATACAACAGTATTACTGATACTGCAGTTCTTCCCTTCCAGTGTGGTGACTATCATGGTGTCAGGATTTAGGAATCTGATGGGAATCCGCATTTTCCTTGGCTAATATTTGAGCAGAGATACCTATGGATCAGGGAAAGGAGGTTGTCCTCCACACTGCTCAGTGAGGTGACCCTTCCCTGCAGTATTCTCTGACCCACATCATTGGAGCTAGTGTTTTGTGCTTTGTGAGGGAGCAGGAAGTGGTGGGCTGGGGTTAGGGCCAAAGAAGATGCCCCAAGCTTTCTTATCTTTTGCATAGAACCCTTTTGTGCTGTGTTAACCCTCCTCCATAGTGAGGCTGAGCCATGTTGTCCAGAAATGGAAGTGGGTTGACAAGGTGTGACGATATCAGATTAAAATATGACCATGTAGATCATTGTTGCTACTACTTTTATATAATTGCAACAAATCTTGTACAATGTCAAGTGAGGTGTCTAGGAAAAAGTTAGGATTTGCTGAATATGATTATCCTATTTGTATGCCTGTACCATTTTTGTATTTGAAGTTATAAATATTAAGCACATATAAACCTAACTGTATTTCAGATGTTTGCTCCTGTGTTAACACTCACAAGGTGTTTAGCCAGCACACCCTGAAGGGACTATTCAAGTTGAATGCCCCATCAAGGTACACTTAACTCACAATGGTCTATGGAAGAAGCCCATCCACACCTGATGGACTTTCATGTGAAAGTTCTAACTAGAGTATGGGTAATGGCTTCTGCTATGATTAAGCAAAGCAGGCCTGGACATGTGACTTGCCTATACAACTCTCAAATCCATCTTGTTACCTGTATTTTTCTATAAGTTGTGTGGAGGGCTTTGTTTGAAACAATGAGTTTCCCTTCCACATGGCAGAAACTATAAAAGGCCCTGGAAGCATCTCCATTTTGCCTCTTTCCTGATCAAAACTCTGGACTATGAATTTATACTAATGGGGGCATTCTAACCAAGGGACTGAGGACCTCCCACTGATTTGGGAGCAAGCCGAGACCTAACAAGCCAGCAGTTTATCCCATCACTGCTATGATCCAAGAACCTTGCAATTACTGTATGAATTTGATCCTTTAACCAATTTTAACTCTCGCCTTTCTTTCTTTCTTTCTTTCTTTCTTTCTTTCTTTCTTTCTTTCTTTCTTTCTTTCTTTCTTTCTTTCTTTCTTTCTTTCTTTCTTTCTTTCTTTCTTTCTTTCTATAAATAAACCTTTAGATATTAGAAATTAAAGGATTGGCAACAGAGTGATTATTGTGTAAGATCTGAGTTATATATTGACCTGGGTATGTGCCTGGTCCTTTGGGATCAGAATAACCCTTTGGTTGATGAAATTGGTTTTAAATAACCACTCATCATTAAGTCTAGTGTTTTTGGTGGTGATACAAGGACTGGAATACCTAAGGAGACTGCTTTTCTGACTTCTTGTTAGCCAATGTGGTAAAACAGAAGTTTACTTTTGTTGCTGGTCTGGTATATCTTACGGGAGAATAACCACCAGCTTTGGGGTATGTCTGCTCTATTTCTCAGCAGTTTCTCCTGAATTTGATATTCTCAGTTGTGACCCACTAAGGCACGGTGACACAAGGTCTTGTAATTAAGGTGGTGGCCTGGGACTCAGGAGGTCTGGGTTCACTTCCCAACTTTGCTACAGACTACCTGTGTGACCATCGGTGAGTTACTTAATATCTCTTTGCCTTAGTTCCCCATGTGTAAAATGAAGGGATATTCTCCATTATCACAGGACGTGTCATGAGGATAAATCCATAAGCATAAATGAAGTTCTGAGATACTATGGTGATAAGCAACACACAAAAGTCTATATAAAAGGGCCCCAGAGAGTGCACAGGACCTTTCCTGAGATGTCTGTGTCTCCAGCAGATCTGCAAGATCCAGGGGATTTGGCAGCCAGGCCCTCCTTCTGCAACTGAACAGACACTTATCCTTAGAAAATGATTTAGAGGAAAATCTATGACAGGAACCTGGCAGAGTTTTCCTCACCAAGGGGTATACTAGATGGACCTTTTCAAGTAAATTATTCCACATTTTATTCTGCAACATGGAGAAATTAAGATGCACAAGAAAATAAAATTCCTGTTACTGACCAGTGTCTCTTCAGTATCATGACAATGTTCTTGTAAAGAGCACTCACTCATTGCCATTTTGCAGATTGTTGATTGACAGTGATGACAGGACAGCTACTTAGCATCAGTTTAAAAGCCTGCCATTTGTTTGTTATTATGAGCATGTTTTTTTGTTTGTTTTTCTTTTAGAACATATCAGGGCAAATGTTTGAAATCGCAGGCAATGCCTTCAGCTGCCTATCCTGTGTGTGGATTGGATGTGCAATTTTATATGGCTGAAAAGGTTGCTCCAGCTTTAGGACCATATAAATAACAATATCCACACACAACTTTACCTCCTTTTGACTATAAGCAAGTGTTGTCTTGTATCCAGTTTTAATGGGGATGTTCCAAGAATTCTAGAAGGCAGTTTCAGACAAATTTCCCCTCAACTTTAAGTTATGCATTCCTTACATGCAGATCATGAAGAGAGTTGTTAAATATTTTTTTGTTGCATTTTATTGTGGGTGAGGAGTGCACTGATGTGTCTTATAAAGTAAATAATCCCACACAGGGGACAACAATCAACAATATCTGTATAATCGTTAAACAGCACATAGGTAAATCTTCCAATATTTCAGGCATATTTATAATGCTACACTCATAGCTTTTTATTCTCCCATATATTACCAAAAGACTATCTCACTTCCTGAAATACTATAGTTCATTACGGATGATTAGTAGTGTGATTACTGATCATACACTTGAAGCCTGACATTTGAAATCACATCACCATGTTATCTTAAAGGAAAGAAATTATTCTCATCCTTTCCTGATATGTTTATCATTGTGAGGCTGAGTCAGTTAACTATATGGATTTCCTCCCTAGCTGCTGACTTCCGTCATATGGAATGAAAAGCATGCAGCCCATGCTGTTACAGCTGTAATTAAAAAGCAGAAAGGTATATATGGTGACTAATTCTTCTTGGAACAGAATGTCTAAATTCATGTTGTACTCCATAAACCTCTTTCCTGAAAGACTATGTATGGTGTGACTTATTTTATGTGCAGATAATTAATACTGACTTATTTCATGTGCAAATAATGTGTGCTTCACATTAGGGTAGGTCTACACAGCAATTAAACACCCACAGCTGGCCTAGGTCAGCTGACTCTCAAGTGACACATGAAAGCAGGTATTCATCAGTAACAGACATGCCACAAAATGCCATAACCTCCTCTCAATTATGAAATAAAAATTGTCCATTAGTTCTATATTCTTTAACCCCAAACCCTCCCTTGTTTGTGCAGGGGATCAGATGACAGAACAAGTCTCCTGGTGGTGCTGGATACCTCAGAGGAGCAGAAAAGGGGGTTTCTCACTGGCTGTTGTTGGAAGTCAGTAGGAGGTGACAGGTTTCAGAGTAACAGCCGTGTTAGTCTGTATTCGCAAAAAGAAAAGGAGTACTTGTGGCACCTTAGAGACTAACCAATTTATTTGAGCATAAGCTTTCGTGAGCTACAGCTCACTTCATTGGATGCATACTGTGGAAACTGCAGAAGACATTAAGGTGAGTCTCCTGTGGCTTATGTTGGGAATCAAAGGTAGTAGGTCTCCTTTGGTTGTTGAGATAAGTCTGGTGTTGTCAGGAAGGAACAGTTCTGCTCAGGGTGGGGCTGGGGACTTCATAAGGAAAGGGTGGGTCTCCAGACTCCTCAGTACTAATTTCACTGGCTGAAGCTGGGGCTAGGAAGGCAATCATCACTAGAGCAAGTCAGGCTGATGTGGATGTAGGAATTGCAGTCAGTGCAGTAGTAATCAGACCTTACTTCTTTTTCTCCTCCCCATGTACTAGTGGAGAGGTTGGCCAACAGAGATGCATGTACTATAAGATGTTCCTAATGGTGCTGGTGAGAAACACAGGAGGGGAGTTCCCCATACCGCAGCCTCCATGACAATAACAGGCCTACTTTACCATTATATCTTGACAGTAAGAGCACAGGTGAGCACTTCAGTTTGGAAACTTCAGCTCAATGAAGAGGGCAATACCTCATGCTCATTCTTGCATCTCTATATAGCTTCTGTTCAGGCTACAACTTTATACTTCCTTCTGGGCACCATGCAACAGCTTGTGGGATCAACCCGTACAGCACATATTTGTTAGCCACCATTCAATTGTCTTCTATAGCAGATACCTACATACCTGAGAAGGCTTCAGTTATTCCACAGGCAAACATGACTGTTTTTCAACTAGCTGGATTTGAAGGGTAGAATATAAATTAGTGCTGAGTTGGGATAAATAAATTGCTCTTTTGGGCCAAATTGTACTCACCTGTGATTGCTTGGATGACGTGCACATGTGGTGTAAATCTTTTCTTACAGTGTGAAAGCCTCTGGGGAAGGGTTCTATGAAATGTTTCATTAGAATCCATTCCTTGGCAAACCCAGGAATATCAGCCCAGATCCAAAATAATTACCAGATCTGTAAGGATAGTATTTCAACAGAACGTGCACCTCCAGTTTCAGCAGCAGTTGTTCCATTGCCTGCTACTCTGATCTCACTCTGCAGGATCCATTTTCTGTAAACCAAATGCCCTAGGGCTAATTCAGTTCAAATCAAGAGGAAGAAAAGATCTTCAGTGTAGCTAAGATGTCCCAGAATTTGATCTAGTTTTTGGAGTTCTGTCCCATGCTGTCTGATGCTACAGTTTAGCCTTATGCAGGCTCAGACTAGTATTTGTATTAACCCTTCTACTTTCATTGATTATAAATAAGAGGTACATTGTGATCATCCAGTCTGACCTCCTGTATAACAATGGCCATATAACTTCCCTGAATTAATTCCTGTTTGAACTAGAGCATATCTTTTAGAAAACCATCCAATCTTGATTTAAAAGTTGTCAGTGATGGAGAATCTACCCCTTCCCTTTTAAAGGGTTTAAAGTAGAAGCTAAACAAATTCAGACTGGAAATAAGCAGTAATTTTTTAACAGTGAGAGTAAGTAATCATTGGAACAATTTACCAAGGGTTGTGGTTGTTTCTCCATCACTGATGATTTTTTAATCAAGATTGGATAGCTTTTAAAAAAATATACTCTGGAAATTATTTGGAGACATTCTAGGGCCTGTGTTATACAGGAAGCCAGACTAGATCAGGGATTCCCAAACTTGGTTCGCAGATTGTTCAGGGTAAGCCCCTGGCGGGCTGCGAGACTCTTTGTTTACCTAAGTGACCACAGGTACGGCCGCTCGCAGCTCCCAGTGGCCGCAGTTCCCTGTTCCCAGCCAATGGGAGCTGTGGGAAGTGGCACAGCTATTCTTAGCAGCTATTCCATTATTTTGCCTGCAATCAATATCAGCCTGACAGGCCTATAATTACCAGCATCATCCTACTTACCTTTCTAGATATTGAACATTAGGTTTTTTTTCAAGTCCTCTGGAACTTCCCCAGTGTTCCAAGACTTATTGAAAATCATCAACGGTCCAGAGAGCTCCTCGACCAGCTTTCTTAAAACTTTCAGATGCAAGTTATCCAGACCTACTGATTAAACATGTGTTGCTTTAGTAGCTGCTGTTTAACATTCTCCTTAGTTACTGTCGGAGTAGAAAGTATTTCATCATCATCATTGCAATATTTATACATCATTTGGCTTTTCACATATAGAACAGAAATATTTATTGAACATGTATGCCTTTTCTGAATTATTATTTACAATTGTATCATTTCTCTTCAGTAATGGACCAATAAGCCTTTTAGGATTACATTTTGTTCTTAGTATACTTTAAAACCTACCTTTCCTTGTCCTTAACACTGCTGGCGATTGAGTTCTCTTTGTGTCTTTTGCTTCCCATATCAATTTTCTACAATACCTAACTTCTAATTTGAATTAATCAATATCAACTTCAATTTTTTCTCATGGGGGGGGGGCATGCAAGAGGGATATTATGTAAAATTTCAGTGCTGCTTTTAATTCCCCTATAACCAATGTTGATTTTTTTTTACCAGTTTGTGGTATTGTGTCTTTTGGGGCATCCATCCCGTAAAATATTCTTAAACAATTCCCAATTATCATTCACATTTTTCTATTTAAATTCTTTCTTCCAGCTAATGTGGCTTTTGAAATTAGCCCTTTTACAGCACAAGTGTATACATTACTGGTTTGGACTTTATTTGAACATAACAAATGTAACCAAGTCATGTATTCTTGCACCTAAGCAACCACTCATTTTTAGTCCTATGATCAATTCCACTTTGCCAGTCAAGATGAGGTCTAATATAGAATTCCCCTGTGTTGGATGCAACACTTGGAGATAGGAAACTATCATCTGCAATTTTTAGAAACACTGAGGACATTTTAGAATTGGCAGAATGAGACCTCCACTTACATCACTCAGTTTGAAGTCCCTCTGATAATTTAGCTTTTTTTTCCCCTACACAAAATAGGTAGGATGACTGAGTCCTTAAGCACCTATTCTCTATTATGATTTGGTGGTCCATAGTACCTCTGCTTGTGCTTCAATCTGTTAATACACTCATACATAAATGTTCAAGAACATTTGCCTCTGAGCTGTCACCCATCTCACACATTTTTTGAAGAGGAAAAAAACATTAAAAGTATCTAACTAACCAACTATATCTCTGTAGGAGTCATGTGATGGAACCATTTAGGAATTCATATTGTGCAACCTTCTATATCATCAGCTAGCATGAAGAGTAGCTTTGTTTTTTTTCATACTGACATCAGATTATACTGATTCTTTGATTTATGGTACCCAAAAAATTACTGTCTCCCCACAGCTACCAACATCATCATATGTTACAACAGCCATCCTCACACACCACATTAATACTGAATTTTATGGATATCACATTAATGTGCCAAACATTTTTTGTGCATTTCTGTTTCCATTATTGCTGATTAACATACATGCGCGTGCCCACACACACATGTTCTTTTACAATAAACTTCCACTTTGTCACAGGAGACCTGGCCCATTGACAAGGTTCAGGGTTCAACTCATACCTGTGACATAGTCTCTGCCTCAAGCAGAAAGGTTCTGGGACTTGTAGCCTAGTCACCACAGGTATTGTAGTATGATAACAAAGCAGACTGATGTTTGACCATTTAGGACTCACATTTTCAAGCTTTTCTCTGCAAGCATGAGGCCAAGGAACTTGCTTTTTATTCAGTAGATGTAGAGTTGTGATGACCTGACTCCAGGAGCTGTGTCTGAGACATGATAAAATCCTAAGAGCTGGCAATACTGGATCAATTCACTCTCTGGGTTGACTAACCAGTCATGATTCTGAAGCGTTCTACTGGCCAAGATTCTGTGGCTCTGATGGCAGAGGAGTTTATCTTTGCTTATTTTACTCTGGTGGCATAATCCTGCAAGAAGTCTTTGTACTGCTGGTGGATGCAACATCAGAGGTTTTTTGTTTTGTTTTTGCCTTCTGCATTGTATCCATTCATCCTCCTAGGCAAAGCAGTGTGAAACAGGAGTGGAAGCCTTCCAGTCCCTCAGCTAAGGAGAGAAGAGGAGCTGTGAGGAAGTACTGCTTAGCCATATAGGGATAGCAAGGCACACTATTTTTATTTTAACCCCTCTATGCTCCCATCCCCATAGTATCAGAGCCTCCCAAAAAAGAACAGGAGTACTTGTGGGACCTTAGAAACTAACAAATTTATTAGAGCATAAGCTTTCGTGGGCTACAGCCCACTTCATCGGATGCATAGAATGGAACATATAGTAAGAAGAGATATATATACATACAGATAAGTTGGAAGTTGCCATACAAACTGTGAGAGGCTAATTAGTTAAGATGAGCTATTATCAGCAGGAGAAAAAAACTTTTGTAGTGATAATCAAGATGACCCAATTAGACAGTTGACAAGAAGGTGTGAGGATACTTAACTTAGGGAAATAGATTCAATATATGTAATGACCCAGCCACTCCCAGTCTCTATTCAAACCCAAGTTAATGGTATCTAGTTTGCATATTAATTCAAGGTCAGCAGTTTCTCCTTGAAATCTGTTTTTGAAGCTTTTCTGTTGCAAAATTGCCACCCTTAAATCTTTTACTGAGTGGCTAGAGAGGTTGAAGTGTTCTCCTACCGGTTTTTGAACGTTAAGATTCTTGATGTCAGATTTGTGTACATTTATTCTTTTGCATAGAGACTGTCCGGTTTGGCCAATGTACATGGCAGAGGGGCATTGCTGGCACATGATGGCATATATCACATTGGTAGATATGTAGGCAAACGAGCCCCTGATGACGTGGCTAATGTGATTAGGTCCTATGATGGTGTCACTTGAATAAATATGTATACAGAGTTGGCATCGGGCTTTGTTGCAAGGATAGGTTCCTGGATTAGTGTTTTTGTTTTGTTGTGTGTGGTTGCTGGAGAGTATTTGCTTCAGGTTGCAGGGCTGTCTGTAAGCGAGGACTGGTCTGTCTCCCAAGATCTGTGAGCGTGAGGGATCATTTTTCAGGATAGGTTGTAAATCTGTGATGATGCGCTGGAGAGGTTTTAGCTGGGGGATGAAGGTGACGGCTAGAGGCGTTCTGTTAATTTCTTTGTTGGGCCTGTCCTGTAGAGCCACCCAGGTATTAATATAGAAATAACAACAATGCAACTTTGATAACTTGCAATTTTATCATAAGTCTTTATGTTTTGAATACAACCCAAGGTCCTGCACACATGGGATTCTGTGAGGTTCTCAGGGACTCTGTGAGAATTCTCATGGGATTCTGTGAGATTCTGTGGGATTCTCAGCTTGCATTAAAAAAAAAATAAAGTAAGTAAGTTTCTCGCTATCACAGTTGAAAAGCTTGCAGATGTGACCTGAGTGCACTCTGAAGACTCAAAAACTAGAGGATGAATAAAAAGCTCTGAAAATGTATTGGAAAAAAAATCAACCGATTCCAAGATTTTTAAATGTTTGAGATTGCCAATATTGACAAGATCGCTCCTAACCTGTGACAGATCTCTCCTAAGCTGTATGCCTTTATAGGTTGGGAGCCACTGCTTTACTAATGCTATTTCAGTTTCCTCTGTCTCTCACATACATCCAACAACCCAGTCTCTCTCCTTATCTCCATGATTTGCTTTCAATCAGCTGATTTTATTTTTTTCTTTAATCCACCTTAATGCAAATGGCAATAAAACTAAGAGCAAGGAGTTTTACCTTTACAAATGTCTTTTTTTATATATAAGAAATTGAGTAAGAGGGAAGAGAAGGGGGGGGGGGAAATTTCCCCTTTGCACATTTCTAGACTGTCAAGCTCTGAAGACCTGTCAGTGCTATTCAACCCTTCAAAGCTAGTCCCATAATGCTGTTAATTTTATGGAGCTTTACAAAGTGTATCTGAGTTTATTTAAATACCTGCAGTTCAAAGTTCTTAAAATGCTCTTTAAAATGTGCAGATTATTAATAATAATCATATCTAATTTGCAGGCCAAAGCTTCACATACTAGGTTTTGTCAGTATAGAATGCTAAGCCAGAGTATAAAACCAAAGGAAATGGCCTGGGAAGATTATGTCCCTTAGAATTTAGGACTTTCAGAATCTCTACACTACAGAGTTTTTTGCCAGTCATGTAAGATGTGTATTTCCTGTCATTTTCCACCGTATAGATTAGAGCTGCTCTACAGCACTAACCAAAAGAACATCCAAATTATTATTAGTTAACATGTAAAGTGGTAGCACCTAGATGTCAATCAGGTCACATCCCATTATGCTAAGTGGCGGACAAACATATAACTGACAGTCCCTGCCCCCAAAAGCTTACAACCTGTGCTCTGTTGCTTACAAGTAGAACTGATAACCTGGACTGGCATGCATCCTCATACAGTGACATGAGTTCACTTCTGATTCCTTTGTGATACACAGCAAGAGGACATGTCCTAATTACACCACTGTGCTAGTAACAGGACCTCTTCAGTCTGGCTTCTGTCTCTGTCGACAAACTATGCAGAGCCCTTTAGAATCATAGAAGATTAGGGTTGGAAGAGACCTCAGGAGGTCATCTAGTCCAACCCCCTGCTCAAAGCAGGACCAACCCCAACTAAATCATCCCAGCCAGGGCTTTGTCAAACTGGGCCTTAAAAATCTCCACGGATGGAGATTCCACCACCACCCTAGGTAACCCATTCTAGTGCTTCACCACCTCCTAGTGAAATAGTGTTTCTGAATATCCAAACTAGACCTCCCCAATGCAACTTGAGACCATTGCTCCTTGTTCTGGACCCCTTGTGCTGGTCCAGCACTTTGTGCAGTTTATTTATAAAGGAGCCCCCCACGTTCCTAACATAATTAGCTCCTTTTAGGGCTCATCTACACTGGCAGCTGTAAAGTGCCAGTGTAGCCAAGCCCTTACAAGCAGGAGACAGCAATCTCTTTCCTCTCACTGCCTGCTTCCCCACTTTTCACTTCCTCCCTCTGTCTATTTGTGGTCTCTGGCTAATGGCTTAATTAGCCTTTCTCCCCTGCCCCATCCACAAATTAGGCACAGCTTTGCTTAGTGCTCCAATCTGTCTTGCCTGATTGGAGCTGCTGTGAACAGAGTGCTGACTCAGGCTTTCAGACCTAGCACTCTGTCACACACTTTCCCCCCTTATCTAACAGCAAGGTTCTTCTTTCCCCATGCTCTCCCTCCCTTACTGGAGCAGCCACTCTGTGGGAACCTCTCTCTATCTCCAGGGCAATCATCCGGGTTTCCCTTCTGGGGTTCGCTCATCCTCCACCCGCAGAATTCAGACTGCGTGGGGGTGGACACCTTCATAGTTCTGTAGCAGCCCCTTGGTCTTCACACCATGAGCATCCTGGGGGGTTACTCCTCTCATTCGCTCTCTTTGCATCTGGCAGGGGATTGAGGTTACTCCCCTCATCCCCCAGATCACCAGTGCCCCAGGTTCCCTCAAGTTTCCAAACTGTGCCTGGGTTTCTTCTCCTGGGGGTTGTGTCGCAGGGAGCTCCAATGGCCCTCTGATCTCTGCTAAGGAGTTTGGGCTGTCTGTCTCCCCTGTACCTCCTTCCTTACTTCCCTGGGGACATTGCTTGTCCTCCTGACTCAGGCTTTGTTATCTAGGTGTATCTCCTGCTTCTTTCTGGGGGTTCCGCCTCTCTATCCTCCCACGTTCTCCTTTTCCTAACGTGGGATTCCTCCCACTAAGTCACTTCCCGATGGGGAAAGGACTCCAGTCCGTGCCCAAGACAACTGGATAAGGCACCCCTCCATTATCCCAACCTGTTTCCACTGAAATCTCCCCTGGACCTCCGGGGACACCTGGGTTATAGAGCAATGCCTTTTATCCCCATGGACACATTCTATGCCCACAGTTGCTCCTGGAATCATCCAGTGAGGCTTCACCAGCTTCCTCCAGACAAGACAGCAAACTGAGGCCTATATCCACAAGGTCCCTCTGGAGTTTCCTCCCAACCATCACAGAAATGGTGGACAGGTTTTTGCCCTTTTTTCTTCCCTCCAGCCCTGGCCCAGCCACAAAACTCAGCAAAACCACAATCCATGTATGGGAAGTCACTTTTCTTGTGTCTGGGTCATCCACACTGGTAGCAAATAATGAGTCGAGCCTCAGCTGGAACTCATCAGGGTTCTTCCTTCTTCCTGTCCATGCCCCTCCCTGCTGTGAGTTCTCCAGTCTTCCTCCCAAGTTCTGGACACTTATATGGTTGCCCCTCTTTCCTGGAAAAGTCTTCATTTGCATAGTCCTCTGTCAGTTTCACAGCAGCATCCACTGTACCTGGTGGATGTCACCTGAACCACATTCGTATGTTCTCGGGGAGACCCTGAAGGAACTGTTCTAATACCAGAGGATCCATTATTTCTGCCACCGTTTGGGTATCTGGTCTCAACCAGTGAGTGGCCCAGTCCATCAACCTTTGGGCAAATGCTCAGGGCTTTAAACCTCCTGTGCACCTTGCTGATCTGAACTTTTCGCAGTACTTCTCAGTAGACAGCCCCACTCAATCCAAGATGGCTGCCCTCACCATCTCATAATTTCTGGCCTGCTCCTTACTCAAGCCATATAGGCCGCTTGGTCTTCCCCTGACGGATAGGGAGGCAACCTCAGGGCCCAGGTTTCTCTATCCCATCCAGCACCCAGGGCTACCCTCTCAAAAGTGCCCAGGAATGCATCTGGGTCATCTGCAGGGCCCATTTTACATAATCCTATGTTCAGGCACAATCCCCCACCAGGGGATTTATCATCTTCCGTATGCACTGCTGCTGGATGCTGGTTTGGTTCCCTTATGAAGTCCTGCAGGCTTTTCTGCTGCTCTGCCTGCCAGAGAAGCAAAGCAGTCTCTCTCTGGTGGGATTGTTAAAAACCTTGTAGGGCCTTCTGCATCTCCTCTTGTTTTACCAATCATTACATGGTCTCCTCCATTGCCCATGCCACCAAACCTTTGCACTGGCTCAGCTCCCAGACAAGCCACCATGTGTAATGGGCCTCCTTGGTCCTGCTTCTGTCTCGGTCAACAAACTATGAAAAGACCCTTGTGTTAGTCCAACACCTTGTGCAGTTTATTTATAAAGGAGTCCCACCACCTTCCTAAGATACATAGCTTCTTTTACAAGCAAGGGAGAGGAATCTCTCTCTCCTCTTACTTCCTGCATTCCCCCTTTTCACTTCCTCCCTGTGCCTATTTGTGGGATCTGCCTAATGGCTTAATTAGTCTTTCTGTCCTACCCCACCCACACATTAGGCTCATCTCTGCTTAGTCAGCTCCAATCTGCATTGCCTTATTAGAGTTGCTTTGAATAGAGTGCTGACTCAGGCTTGCATACTTAGCACTCTGTCACAGTGCTCAATAGGGTTACCATTTGGCATGTCATTTTTTTCTTGTTTGTGGAATGGGTACAATCTACATAGGAGAGATGGAAAGGAGAAAAGAGATGGGGGATGGCACTACATATCCAAAATATTAACAAAACCATTGAATAAGAAGAGTGACGGATTTTAATTAAGGATTTTAATAAACTCAGAAACTACATTAGGGATCTGATGCACAGACCCAGGACTAAACAAATGTAAGAACTAAGAATTCCAGGGGCAACTTTTCATGAAGTGGATTATTGCATGGTTGAGGAAATGTATCTACCCTGAAGCTATGCCAATGTGCTGGGATCCTGTCAAATACTGCAAGCATAAGAACATAGGAACAGCCATACTGGGTCTATCTAGTTCAGTACCCTGTCTTCCAACAGTGGCCAATGCCAGATGTCCAAGAGGGAATTAACAGAATAGGGTTAGGGTTAGACCTAAAATTAGAAAAAAACAAAAAAAAAACAAAACCTGTCCCATCCAACTAGAGATGTCAGTTTTGGTCTCCTCTCCATATTCTGTTTTGGGATATTCCATTCCTCTTCTTTGGCCCCAATGATTTCCAGATATTTGTCTATATTGTAGTGATAGTGATGTGGAGCCATGGCACCTTGACCAGCTCAACCGTGCTTAGCCGACTCATCCTTCTTTCCTGAGATGCATTCTAACATTCCAAACCTCAGAGCAGCTTCAAATATCTGCCACTGGAAAAAAAGTCAAACTGCCACGAATACATTTCCTCTCCCCGCCCCCATTATGGAGTTTTATAGAATCATAGAAGATTAGGGTTGGAAGAGACCTCAGGAACTCATCTAGTCCAACCCCCTGTTCAAAGCAGGACCAACCCCAAATAAATCATCCCAGCCAGTGCTTTGTCAAGCTGGGCCTTAAAACCCTCTAAGGATGGAGATTCCACCACCTCCCTACGTAACCCATTCCAGTGCTTCGCCACCCTCCTAGTGAAATAATTTCTCCTAATATCCAACCTAGACCTCCCCCACTGCAACTTGAGACTATCGCTCCTTGTTCTGTCATCTGCCACCACTGAGAACAGCCAAGCTCCATTGTCTTTGGAACCCCCCTTCAGGTAATTGAAGGCTGCTATCAAATCCCCCTTCACTCTTCTCTTCTGCAGACTACATAAGCCCAGTTCCCTCAGCCCCTCCTCATAAGTCATGTGCCCCAGCCCCCTAATCATTTTTGTTGCCCTCCGCTGGACTCTCTCCAATTTATCCACATCCTTTCTGTAGTGGGGGGCCCAAAACTGGACGAAATACTGCAGATGTGGCCTCACCAGTGCCGAATAGAGGGGAATAATCACTTCCCTCGATCCTACTAATTCCTTTCAAAATTTCACTGGTCTAAAATTCAAAAGACTCCAATATTCAGTTATGCTCTAACAAAAGTCTAGGATTCCTGCAGAGCTAGGAATGGGAACTTCTTATAATTGGAAGGGAACATTTCCATCTTTCTTGTGAGACTCAGGGCACTTTCTTCTAGCTCTGAAGGATCCCACGATAGAAAACTTTAAAAATATGACATTTAAAATTATAGATCATCTATTTTAGGTCATTTTAGAAATGTTTTCATGTAATACCTATAACTTTCTTCTCACTCTGAGCAATAAGATGCATGGCAATATAAGAACCAACCTTGTTTTATAGATGACAGGATACACGCCATAGTGCCACTAAAATAATTAAAACTTTTAAACTGTTTATTTTTTTTCTATAAATCATGTAAAACATATAAAATGAAGGAGGGTGCTGCATAAAGGGCATGTCTGGCATTCATTTGGGGATGACTGGATCTTGTTATGTGACCATCTCAAACACATGCTGATAAAACTTTTGAAACACACCGTTCTATTATATATATTTTTCTCTCTCTGTGTACAGAATTTCCACTGTAAATATTAGTTCAGAATAACTTTGACATATCCATGCTTTAAAATGTCATAGAGCTTCCCTCTTACCCCCAGCCCTGGTTATTTTAGGTGAACAGTGGTATAATATGAAAATAACTCTTTTAGTGCTAGTTATAGTTCAATGGTTCCTTTCTACAAAATGTGTTTTTATTTCAAGTGCTGAAGAGATCTTTTAAATCCCTGCGTACATTTACACTTCTTTTGCTTCATGGACTCACTGGATTCTAAGCTGTTAATCCTCAATTCCTCCCACCATCCTTTCCCTTTATCCAGGATCACTCCCTTCCAAAAAAACAATATTTAAAAACAAACAAACAAACAAAAAACCTCCCAAAAAACTATCTACACCTTTACATTGAGGAAGCCAGCACCAGGCAAAACTGGAGCAACCAACAGCCACCTACATATGTGCAATACAAACCAAAAGCATGGTCAAGCAAAAACGAATCCAAAATTCTGTTGTGTTATGCATGTAAAAATTGGTATCTTTTTATTCAGGTTTGACTGTAGATGCATATGTTCATCCTGCTCCTGCTCTCACTGAATTCAATGGCAAAACTCCCATTTGACTTCAATGGTATAGGATCAGGCTGTTCCCCCAAGAGTTATTGGTGTAGACCTGTTATTATCTTCAATCTGTTTTTGCGGGCACGGTAGGGAGAAATATATGTTCTCTTATTGTATGCCATTTGGATGACAGTGCTTCTAAGTAGGAAAGAGGTGATAGCACTAACTTATAATTTTCTATTTCTAGCATTTTAATTTATTCTGAAGCACAGACTCAGACTTAAAGTGTTCTGCAACTTTTACTCAGGATGAGTAACACTTGCGCGTGTCAGCAATTCCATTGACGTTAACAGGAGAACTCAGCTGAGTAAGTGCTACTCATTGTGGGTAAGAATTGCATAGTATAGGCTACACACTTCACTAACTGTCCACTTGTGTACTTACTTTTCTTAGGGCCTGATCCAATCCCTATTGAAGACAATGGAAAGAGACCCAGGGACCTCAATGGGCTTTTGGATCAGGCCTTTTTGTCTTATGAAGTACCTTGAATAGAATATTTATTTGGGATGGAGGGGGAGTGGGTGAGTAGGGGGGAACTTCACCAGCTTGGAGACTTAACCGTCATCCAATTTATAACACACATTTAGATTATGTTGCCTTTCTAATTTAGATCCACATGCTCTCTTTTTTCTTTTTTCTTCTTTCTTTTCATGATGGGAAAAGAGCAAAATCCAGCAAAAAACAGTCAGCGACCACAAATAGGGGTGTAATGATGTGTACTCCCTACACTGACCTAAGAGATAAATAAGGCCCAATTAACTGCCCAGACTACACCTGGAGGAGAAGCCAGGGAGCATGGATTGATTAATCAGACATGAGGCTCAGTTGGACAGGACAGGCAAGGCCTACTTAAGCCAGGATGCTGAGAGCAGAAAGGGGCTGCAGGGGGGTAATCTGCAGTCATTTCCTGGGTGAAGGGAGGTGTGTTGGGACTATAAAGGGTAATCCACAGCTACTCCCTGAGAGGAGGGAGTTGGGAGGCTGGTGAACCTAGAGAGGCTAGGAAGGTAGGAGAAGGCTTGAGGAAAGCATCAAGATAGGACAGTGCAGGCCTTGGCTGCTGACTGGAGGGCCCCTGAGCTGAAACCTGGAGTAGAGGGCAGGCCCAGGGGATATGGCACAGATCAGGCAGAGGACAGCGGACTGATTGGGATGTTTTGTTCTGGAAAGACTTTGTTACATGCTCCAAAAGGGGGAACCATGAAGTGACCTGGCCAGAAGGCCAAGTGACAAAGAGGAAGCTGCAGTTCCTGGAGCAAGAGGAGCTGAAGGGGAGACAGGATAGTTGGCGAGACATCCAGAGGAGGGTGCAACACCTAGAAGAGATAATCCCCAGAGTGACCAGGAGGAGGCACCAGTGGTGAGTGAACCCTGTCACAGGCGGGAAGAGTATTGTAGCTTCATAAACTGCTTCTCCCTGAATCCTACTGCTGCTCCCCAGAGTCCTTGGAGTTTGAGTAAAGGCCCTTGGTTCTTTCAATATCCTGAGATCCACAGGATTACTTATCTGTTCTCGATACATCTGCAGCTTGATGGTCTCCATTACCACAGGGGGTCTATGGGAGGCCCTTGTCCATCAATGAGTAAGAGCTACTCAGGGAATTAATGGTTATATAGAACTAGGTTCTGTAGTGTGAAAATGGCCTGAGTCCAAAGTTTCTCTTGTAAAAATTGTTTTGCACTTTTTAAAAAGTATGTATTTTCATACAGTACAGATTTCTCTTTGCCAAATAGCCTGTATTAGTGTCTTGGGTGCACAACGTCTATATTTTTCCAAACAAAGACAGAAATTTACTACAGAAGTTTACTACAGGAGTTTTAAATAATCTTTGAAGAGAAATAATCTGAGACAGCTAAGATTCCCTAATGTAACCATGAAAAGGAAGAGCAGGAAAGCTATAAAACAAAGGATCAGGTACTCCTCTCACATTGTCCTTACACCACTGTGAGTCCATTGACTTTCATGGGGTTACTCCTCATTTACACCCATGTAAGTGAGAGGAGAATCAGGCCTTAAATTTAAAGGATAATTTGAAAACTAAAAAGAGAAGAAATGTGAATTGTAGATACTAATTCATGCAACAGTAATAAATGTGTCAAAATATAGTCACAGTAAATAAAAAGAAAACTGCTTACTTGTAGTGAGAATAAGAGATATGTTAGGGAAAGCGGAGCTTTATTAAAGGAACACTGGGAAGGTAATTTGGGTTTTGAAAAGCAAATATTGGGGTTGAAAAATAGCCTGACTACAGATATTAACAAAAATGTTTTCAGGGAATTAAAATATAAGTCAATGCAAAATGAGTTTGGATTTCAACATTTCCTTTCTGTGATAGTAGCCCACACATTGCAGTGTTCACAAAGGAAGCAGAAAGTTAATGGAACAGGGAAAAAAACATTATGAGGAGCAAACATTTAACATTGAGCAAAAGGATGTTAGCTTGTTATATTCTCTCAGTACTAATAATTTAAGGGGTTGTTAGTAATCCAAGGCAGAGTTCTTATAATATATGGGACTAAATTTGGCTCTCAGATATGCTGATGTAAACAATAGAGTTACTCTGAATTTGTACCAGTGTGCTGAAAGTGCAACTTGGCCCAGGTAAACTAGAGTCCTTCTTCTTCCATTTTTATTCACATTTCATAATATTTAATTATCTTTGTAGCTTCATTGAAAACAGTGTACTCAAGATAAGGGCAGCAGAATCTGTCCCTAGATTGTTTGGCTGAATCAGGTCTACACTATCATCATACAGTGCAAAAAGGAAGTGTGGGGTAAAAATATTTTCATGGATCTTGGAGACCTGAACAGGCACATCTGAGAGGAAGCCCTTAGCTTTCATGCTGGATCTAGGTCTCATCCCACAACGAGGGTGTCCCCCAGCCAGGGACTTCCTTCAGAATTTTCCCCTAATGGGGAATTCCCAACATATGATGGCAGTGGCCCAGAAAAATAAGGCAGCATCTGGCTATATTAATTTTAATTTTCAGTCTCTATGTGGACTATAAAGGGATGATTCGCTTCCTTTCAGCCAACTCCCTATGCTCGTGGCTCCCTGGACCCCTGAAGAGCTCTCCACAAGGTTTGGCGGAAAGGGGAATGACTGGTACAGAGATAGCTGATGCCCTCCCCTGATACCCACACACACATCCAGTTCATCCACCCTTCTGTTTGACAGAGACAAGAGCATCTGTGAAGGAAGAGCATAACTGAGCCCTCAGTTTGTTTATTTTACAAAAAGTAACAAATGCCAAGGGTCTAAGTTATTGAAGGAAAACACAAGTTAATTCAAACGTATATCTCCCATATGCCTTAGCAGAGATTCTTTAAAAATATAATATGCCAGAAGCATTGAAAATTAAACCATTCTGAACTGGTAGTGTAGTGAGGAAATACTGTCACAAAGCAATAAACAGTCAGATTGTAGCTTTAAGCCACTGGTCACACTGTGAAGAGTTGCAAAACCACCTGAGGCTCCAGAGCTATTTTGGTAGAACCGGTCAGGATTCCTCTTTGAAGGGAAGTGCATGCTGGAGTCAGAGCTCCACTAGACTTTCAAACGGAGTAGGTGGCAGTGCATTGTACTTAGATCACCCTGCTGGTGAATTTGGCAAGGCAGGGTTATAATCCTGGATCTCAGGAACTGTCTTGATGGGCAAAAGTGTGATTTGGTATTATGTGAGCTCCACCAAATAAGATGCAGGCCAGCACATTTGAAGGTGTATTAATTAGCCATTGTATAGCCTTGGGGTGCAGTCTTGGCTATGACACAGTCAGCTAATATGCCTGTCAACACATGGCCGTAGTGTCTGCATCATGACTGTAACTAGCCCCTGAACTGGTGTGAAGGGGGCTTGTCGGCACCCATGCAGGGACTGGTGCGGTATGGCCAGCCACAGCTTATTCCCAAGTACCAGCATGCTTTCTCATCATTTAATGTTGTGTTTAACTCACTACTTAAGTCATTCTTACTATTCTAGTTTCCAAATAATGTAGGACCCTTTGCATTCTTTGGGTCAGAGATTTATGAGGGATTGTACTGGGGCTGGGCAATACATGGGCCCAGATGCTCAGGTGCACTGCAGCTCCACTCAAATTTCCTAATGAGAGGACAGGAAAACAGGTGGCTTACTCTCACACTGCCCAGTTCCTGGGATAACTGGGGGATAGTTTGGCTACTTAATTTATATCAGCTGATAATAACCCCGCTAGTGTCTCTTAAATGAGTGAGGGTTGCTGGAGTGCAGCATGATCGAGTTATTCCTCTGGTCACTGACATGCCTTGGCACACCCATTGTGCTGATGCGACTGGAAAGTGATGGCATACATTGAACTGGCTATGCTGTCTCCATGCAAGTAGGAGATTCCCTCAAGCTAGATGAATCCTCAGCTGGCCCCATGTGCCACCATAGTACAGCCCAGAATCTGGCCCCAAATACAAGGAAATCTTTAAGAAAAGGTGTGCTTTACACATGAAACGTATTTCTGAATTGTCTGCAATAACAAAAATGTCCTTTTTTTCACCAAGTCTAGCTTTGACATTGCAGAGTGCCAGCTGATGAGAAGGAAGGCTTGAGGAATGTATGGGTTGGTAACTTGGATGGAGGTATTAAAATCCTGAAGAAGAGAATGGTGTCAAGTGTCTCTTGTCCTTCAGGGATGATCTTTATGGCTCCCTTCTATCCCCAGATGACCCACTACCTGCAACACCAGTGAGTCAGCTTGCTGAGCTCTCCCTGCTCTTGGAGTTCTTCTATAATCAGTACAGTGCTTATTCTTCCTGAATTGAGGCTGAAGCAGCCAGTGGAGAGCCCTCTCAGTACAAGAAATGTGGAAGCTCTCCTACCAATTATGATCCTTTTGGCCAGACCAAGAAAATAACTTTCTGTGCCAACACATGCAATCCGCAGCCAAAGACAGGCCTTTGAACTAGGTTTAATTAAACGGAACAGTGGCAAGAAAATAAATGGTGCCACTGTTTTTAGAAATTATTGATTTTTATTTGCACATATTTGACCCAACTGCATGTCTGTTTCATAAGCAGAGGGCTTCTTCTGAATGACACAGGTTTGATTTTACAAGAAAAATGTTAGATCTGTACAGCAGTTCCCCCTTCCCCGTTTTTATATTGCCTGAAAAATGCCAGGAGAGTTTCAAAGAAATAGGTCTTATTGTAAGTATAGGAATAAAAAAAAAATCACTGCTTCAGAAATGGCCCTGTTCCCCTTACATTCCCCAAAGTGGTTTATGATCAGAGCTGTGAGAATAACTGATTTTTTTGGTTCACTGGCTGGATTGGAAAAAATAAAATAAAATTACTGATTATTTTGGTGAACCAAAAAAGTCTGACTACATCATTTTAAGTTGGATGAAACATTTTATTTGACTCAAAATGAAACATTTCATTTATATTTTTAGTTACCCTTTTAAAAATAAAACTGAAGTAAAATTTGAACTGAACTGAAAAGCAACTTGAAAATTATAAAATCAAAAAGTTTCATTTTGAAAATGTTGAAAAAAAATAGATTTTTTAACCAAAACAATTTGATACAAATCTGTGAAATGTTTCAGTCAACCCAAATCTGTATTTTTGTCAAAATTTCATCCAAATGTTTTGGCCCAATTCTGTTCATAAATATTCTGTATGCTTCAAGACAGGAAAATACATTTAAAAAAAAAATCCCCCAAAACATCAGTAATGTGTTAGTCCTTTTAAATTTATATCTGCAGGACTGTATGAGAATGAGGTGAGAAACCCAGAACTGAGCCACAGCCAAAATCCTACATCCAAATACACCTGAACATCTGAGTTCAGATCTGAATTATTTATCTTGGGTATGGCTCTAGAAGAAACTAACTTAGATTTTCAGTTTTAAAAGAGAATATGTTCATCTGTGCAAAGCAATTGCTTCTGCATTCAATGGGAGTGCATTTATTTACTGTCACAGAAAAGCTTAAAGAATTGAATTTGTTCTTGAAAAACCCAGGGTAAGATGCACTGCTCTGAAGCATCTGGTACTGGCAGTTCCTGAATTCCTGAGATACATCAACTGAACTTTCCATGCATACTGTGAATAATTCACTTGTAGAGATGGTCTGATCTAAAGACTATTAAAATGAATAGGAGTCCTTCTGTTGAGTCCAAGCAGCTTTGAATCCAGCTATAGGTAACTATACCTCCTAATGACACAGAATGAGTTCATTCATTGTCATTAAATCAATTATCAACCAAGTTCTTTGCAACCAATTCCCCAATATCAATACATAGCTCTGGACTGATAATTTGTGTCACATATCTTTTTTTCTGTTTGAGAATTGTTAGTGAACAAATAATGATTTTCTCAGATATATATATTACTCATAGTTTTATTTATTTATTTAGATTGTAAGCTCTGAGGGTCAGGGCATTTCCATTACTATGTGTTTTTACAGACCCTAGCTTAGTAGGGCCCCAATCTCACTTTGTGCTACAAAGCACTATTATAAATCAAATAATAAGTTAAATAAGTTGAGCAAATAATTATTGATCTTTTAGCTTGTTCATGAACAGCTTATTGTAAGTTCTCAATATTTAAAATTTGCATTGGTTTCATTGGACATATAGTTGACAACTTCTTTTCCCTGATTAGATAATTGTACATCGTAGAATTGCCAGGGTAAATATTTATGATTATCATTCTGAAATCAGTTTTCTGTCATGCTCCCTTAAATTCATTGCTTCTCTTAACATTTCTGTCAGTAAACTTGGTTGATAGTGAACATTAAGATTGTGCAAACAAAGTCAAAGAGAATTTGAAAAGGTATTTGCAAAAATCTGTTTTGTGCTGTTTGTCTGGGTTGACCAGATGCATTATTTAAAATCAGTAGCATGTGACCAATTGCATTTGAGCCTTTTTTTCATCTTTACATAAAAACAATGTATGAAACAACCTAAAACATATGAATTAATCTCCCCATCAGATTATGACCTCACCAACTGTAAGTGAACAGTATATGTTATATGTGTGTTTTTAAAGAGAAAGCTGGGGGGTTATGTATTTTTAGAAAATGTTGTAATTTAAAATTTACATTCCTTACCGCCTTATAGCAGCAAACCAACAGTGCCATCCGCTGTTTCTCTGAATTATATTTCCTCAGTATTCTCTCTCAAGGTGGTCTTAAATAAGACATGACATAAAATTGAGACCCATTTTGAGATGTGCATATATTGGACAGCTGATAGAGATTAAAAGTATTTAGTCAATAAAATTATGTTGAAGTCTAGTGGCAAGAGATATTTGCAGTATTCCAAGGTTATCATCCTATAGGAACTGGATGCAAAATAGCCCAGATCTATTGACTTTCAAGGTAAATTACAACTCTGCATGGGCACCTGTTTTATTCCAGATGTTGAAATAAATGATAAAGGGAGCTGTGCTATACTTGACAAAATTAATGTCTAAACTTAATTACCAACCTATAAGAGTAACAACTAAATTATTAGATTTGATGAAACACTATATTTTAATCTTATGTCTTCTGAAGAAAACACAGAAGCACATAGGACAAATGCAACTCACATCAATTGACAAGAAAAAATACATACAAGAATCACACATAAGATCATGGGTGAAATCCTAGCCCCATTGAAATCAATGGCAAAACTCATATTGACTTCAATGGAAATATATTCAGGGCCTATGTAAGTTAGAGATTTTGCTCAAGTACTGCAAAATACCAGTGAAACATGTTATAACATTGGAAGGATATACGTAATTAGAAATGTTATATTAAATACAAGACTGCATCATTAGAAACTGAAAACTAAGATTTTAAATTTAAATTTTAGTTTTCTTTCCTTAAGGATATGTTGAAGCTAACTTAAGTGTTTAGAAAATGCCTATGTTTACATTAGAGGGAGCCAAAGAGGAAACAAAGAAAGAGAAAGAAAAGCAAGATGGCCACTATTGTTGGTCTCTTTTAAAAGTGTTTTTATGAAACTGTCTATTTCAATTCTTACTGTTTACTTGCTTCCAAATATAGCAATCATATCTTAACTCCATATTGAAAAATAATTCAGACAACATGAAAGGACTCTTTTTTTTTTTCCTTTTTCTTTTTCTTCTTTTCGTTGAGGTCTTGCAATTTCCTTCAGTTAGGGCAGGAGGAAATATTGAGCAGAAAAGTTCAATTTATATTCCGTGATTCCTGTGTAATTTCCTTCTATTAAAGCCTTGCCATCCAGAGAATGGCAATGCTTGTTGTTAAATCAGGAAATAAGAAATAAGAAGAAAATATATCTTTGTTAATTTTATAAAGGAAAGAAACTGGCTTCCTAGCTCAGAATTAAATTCAACCTGATTTGACCCATACATATTTAGCAGAGAAGAATTATGTTATTTCTATTTTATTTGGTTTACTTTCCTCATACAGAGGGAGACCAAAAATGAAAATGTTGAATTAAATATTATCATTACAATGAACAAATAGCTATTATGGAGTATTTAACTCAATATATTAGAAACAGAATGCACAATGCACATCTCTGGAAATTAATTCAACTACATATTCATTAATGGCTGAACTTGTGGCTTCACCACACTCCTGAGGTATACACTGAATATCCTAGGGGTGCAAATTCTGTATCCTGCTTGCGTATAGAATGCATACAGGAAAGCATTAAATATAGTGAAAATATTTAAGATTATTATGCATGTAATGAAAATATGCATTTCTTCAAAATCTGAAACTGTTTATATTTCATTCAAAACCTTCTATAATAAAGAGATCATCTTAGCAATCACTTTATGAACTTTATTATGAACTGATTTATTTATTACTTTATTAACAGTATTTAAAATTGAAAAAGCTAAGCCCACACTACTGTTTAACTGACTAAGATTTCCATCAATACTGTGCCTACTCATATTAACATAATGAGGCATACACTCCTATACAGAGAAGGAAATGGATCCTTTAGTACCTGTAGAGCTGTAACAATTAACTTTTTTGTCTGGGTAATTTGTTTTTATATTATAATGATGATTGTCTTTTATTTAACATAAGGAATGGGCCTTCTTCTTTGAGTCATAGCAATTACTTTGTAAGTGTGGTATGGTAATTTACATACTGATGAAGTTGTATTAAAAGTGCTACCAAGAGGAAGGTATTGGTAATTGAAATGCATGCAAGGAGTTTGTGTGTCCAGATGAAGAGAGCTCAATTGAAGAGCCCATTTGAATTGACCAAGATAATGGTATAAATTAGGGAAAAAAATATCATGGGGAATGCAACAAAATTATGTCAATACATCTTGCAAAGTAAAAGAAGGAAATTGACTTAGGTAAATGAACTGACTTCAAATAACAAGAAAGGTCTGCATCTACACTAGCAAAATTCAGATGTGTATTGTTCCTCCAATGCTAGCAAGGGTGGAAGTAGCAGCATTGACAGGCTGCAGGCCTTTTTTTTTTTATCATAGAGAAGGGTCAGATGACATTGTGCCAAAACTCTTGAGCCCTATCCACACTAGTACTTCTACCTTTACTGCCACCAGAGGAGCTGACCTGTGGAGGATAACAATCTGACTTTTGACTTGGGTACACAAGATTTGAGAGGCACTCTAGCTGACTGGCTCAGAAAGGGGCAGCTTTGCTGCGATAGAGGCTAGTCAAGAAACTTTTATTTAATATGACTTTCTTGTGTAACTGAGGCCTGTGGCTTCCTGAGGAAGTTTTCAGGCAGAGAAAAGGAAATAAACAGGGTGTCGATTCTGGTCACAAAAAATAGTTGTGGGTATGGGAGAAGTTTTGAGATTTCATTTGAAAATGGCAGGGAATGGATACAAATGTCAAGAAAGAGTGAGTTCATGCCCCAGGGGCTACCATAAGAAGGCCTATTGATTTCCCAGTGCTATGCTGGGATTCTTTATAGGCAGAAGGTGCCTGCGCACAGATACTTGTCAAGATGAGGTTGAACGTACAGGTCTTGAATTCAGAAATGAAATTAAAAGAAAAGAGAGACTTTTGTAGCTCCAAGTTGCAGTGCTAGTTGTAAGTGGGGTGGTTGCATCTACAGCCCTCCAATGGGAGCAGATTTTTGCAGCATTGGAAAAATGGAACACACAATACATGCTTGCCTCTGAAAACTCAGAAATCAGACTTCAGTCTCTGTTTCCTATGCAGCTTCAGAAACAATTTTAGGCTAGCTAGGAATCTATTTCACATGTGATTCACAAATGAGATTTGTTGTCTCCACTGGTTTCCTAGAACACAAACAAATAAGCATGTAAGGAAATATCCAAATCCTATTCCAAAGTCAACAGAGTCTATAATTCTTGCACATTTTCGCTGAGATCACATGTAATACTACAGACAAAATCCTGATCTTATGAGACAGTACTTCGGGACTGGTGGCTCAGAGTGCAGCAAGCCAAGCATCTGGCACAAGACCAACCATGCAATGGTACCACAGGATTCCACCAGGTTGCACTGGGTGTGGAGATGCTATTTATTGCACTTCACTGCTGTATGAGCTAGTGACCCTAATGATGTTGTGCTGCTAACTACAATATGCACAGTGTTCAGCTGGGAGACTAGAGACATCCCTTGGTCATCAGAACAGATGCTCTTGCGGCTGGGCAGACTGATCAAAGTGGTAACCAGTTCCCATTCTTAATCCCATCCAGAATATGAGACAGAGATTCAGCCTTTCAGTTTACATGGGGGATTTTTTTGTTTGTAAACCTTTCTACACAGGTCACAATTTCACCCACAACATTTTATTTCTGATGCACTGGCAGGTCTAATCCAAAATCTCCAACCCTGTGCAAAGGATTTGTTGTGACTATGTGCAGTGGGATAACAGCCCTATGTTCTTGTTGATTAACTTTTCTGACATATTCATACACTCTGTGCTGTAGAAATTAATGTTGGGTCAGTGCTCAGGATTAACATAAAACAGAATTCTTGTCACACAATGACTCTTAAACATCAATAAAAGTCCATGAACGAGTTTGATTGGAGGAAAACCATATGATTCAATGGTGCTAAACTGGCTGTCAGTGGTGCCTTGGATGATCATTTTATTTTAAGGCCAACAAACTGTGCACTGCTGTAATTAATTTGTGCACCTATTATTTAATTGGAATAAATGCACACAGCCTGAATTAGTCCATCATGAGGAATTTAGTCAAGTCATGTGGAGATGTCAGAAACAAAACATAGTGAGACAGAGAGATGTAAACGTAGATACATATGATTAACCCACAGACAGACAGCCTGAGATTCTGGGGAAAGAAAAGAACAATGAAGAAAGGAGACAGTGAATTTATTTATGCTGTCTTTTTAATTCTTGAAGTACCTGCTGTGTGATCTTTCTAAGAGCTAAATCCTCCATGCTACATAAAGCCTAAATAACTGGTCTTGGGATTCTATGGGAGCAGGTTGGAAGGAATGTAGATTTACCACTGTGCCATGGTCCTAAATCTGCATTAGTCCTTGATGCTCAATGGAGCGTGCCCAGTGTCCCAGAGAGAAAGGAAGCAGATAGTGGAGACAGAGCTTGTAAGTACCGCTCCCTAAAGAGGTTTTCCTGTGCATCTAGGATCGCCACAGGCATCCTGCCTCCCAATGCCACTCCTGCCACTCCGACGCAGTGTGCCTCCACCCCACCCCTTTACTACGGGCTGTGTCTTCAAGGGCAAATGGAACCCTTAGTTATCTAGGGAGACCTGGGAACAGTGGTGTGAAGGCTTCTGATCTGTTTGCGTACCTTCCTCATGTCATTTTCCTAGCACTGCTTCAGCACATTCAATGTAAATCAGCTTAATAAGAGTATGTGGAGTTGAGCTACACTGGTCTCATTTGCTGCCAGTTCCTTTCCCCCAGGGATATTGCCCCATAGTAGCACAAAGAGGCAAGAAATGAATGTGCCAAGTAGTATTGCTTTGTATCAGAAAACATGATGTGGAAGATTGACTGCCTGGGATTGCATCAAATTTGACAAGTCAGTAGTCAGCTCTGCTCATATGCATGTAGAAGACCTGCTTTCCCCACTGATACCAAAACACAAGTCAAAGAAATTAAAGAGCTGTGGGATGAAAAGTGGCTTTTGGGGGGAAGCCATTGAACTGCAATACATCACTTTAAGAACATCAATTTTGGACTTGTACGCAATTCAGTGTTTTTTAAATGTTTCGGGACACTTTGAGCTGCAAGCCTTTTGCTTTGGCAATCATGATGCAAAAAGAGTGTGTGGTATTGTTTCCTAATTGAAAGAGAGGAGGAGATTGACAGTGATATGTCCTGGGGCTCTTTGTTTGTGAGTACATCCTTTCAGTGATTTATGCCTTGAACGGCCTAAGTAGGGTGTCACCACTAATACGCTAATATATTATAGTTGTCAGACGAACTGTAATAAGTTATAGCTGAGGAGAATAATGGGAATTCATTAATAAGAAAGGTTAAGTAGTATGCAGAGCATGGTATGTGAATATAACCAGTGTCATCAACTTTAATTTTGTACACTATAGTACGATAGCAGTCCTGCTTGTAAAAATGTTTGGTTTTGGAATCTCTGGGACTCTTTCAGATTTCTCTCTCAATTCAAACTGAGGCCCAAATCCTGTGATTAGATCCAGGCAGGAAGACCCCAGGCCAATGCAGAGCCTCTTTAAATGGTACTTGTTGCTGCTGCAAGGATCCAGTTGTGGGATCAGGGCCTAAGCAAAGAAGCTGGCACCTGGCAATGCCAAAATAAAGATGGCTCTCAAAGTATGAGCTTTGAGCAAGGGGTTGGACTAGATGACCTCCTGAGGTCCCTTCCAACCCTGACATTCTATGATTCTATGAGTTCACTTGTAGTTATTACATGGGAAAATAAAATCAAGATTGAGGCAGACTATCAAAAAGTTTGTTTACATTAGAACTAGAACAACTAGAACCAGTTGTTAAATTTAGAAGCCCTTTTAGAACCAGTTGTCCTGCAAGGAACAACCGGTTCTAAAAGGGCTTCTAAATTTAACAACCAGCCAAAAGTGTCACCTTAGGTGCTGACTCCATGGGTGCTCTGGGGCTGGAGCACCCATGGGTAAAATTTAATAGGTGCAGAGCACCCACCGGCAGCTCCCCACCCCACCCTAGCTCACCTCCGCTCCGCCTCCTCTCCTGAATGCGCCACCCCGCTCTGCTTCTCCACCCCTCCCGGCTTCCCGCGAATCAGCTGTTTGCGCAGGAAGCCTGGGAGGGCTGAGAAGCAAGCTGTGGCTTCGTGCTCAGGCCCAGGGAGGCGGAGGCAGAGTGGAGGTGAGCTGGGGTGGGGAGGAGTGAGGAGGGTCGACCGCACCCCAGCAGGTAACCCCGGGGGGGGTGGGTGCAGGGGAACCGCTCCCCGCCCCAGCTCACCTCCGCCTCCCTGGGCCTGAGCGCGAAGCCGCCGCCTGCTTCTCAGCCCTCCCAGGCTTCCCGCACTAACAGCTGATTCGCGGGAAGCCGGGAGGTGGAGAAGCAGAGTGAGGCAGCGCATTCAGGGGAGGAGGCAGAGTGGAGGTGAAGTGAGGTTAGCTGGGGCCAGGCGCAGGGCGGGGAGCTGCCGGTGGATGCTCTGCACCCACCAAATTTTCCCCATGGGTGCTCCAGCTAAGGTGGAGCACCCATGCTAAGGTGTCTAAGGTGCCACTTTTGATGCGATCAGTGTGGGGAGAGGCCGCTCCCCCAGCTCGCCCCCCTAGCTATGCTCCCCCGCCCCTAGGAGCCAGAGGGACCTGCCAGATGCTTCCTGGGAGCTGCCTCAGGTAACCACTGCCGGGACTCCCCACCTCGCCCCTTGGCAGGTCCCTCAGGCTCTTAGGGGCGGGGTGGGCACCCACTATGGTGGCCTACGAGACCCTCCTGCCCAGTTCTAGGGGCAGTCAGGGGACAGGGGAGGGGGGTAGATGGGGCAGGGGTTGGGGAGGTGTCAAGGAACGCGGGGGGTTGGATGGGGCAGGAGTCCCCAGGGGGTGGGGGTGGGCCCAGTTGTTAAGATTTTGGCAGCTCATCACTGGCTATAGTGCCTGTAGACAATTAAAGAGTCAAAATTATAGGCAGACACCAATGTTCTAATTAACACTGGAATTTGTTTGCTGCATCTTGTATGGAGGATAAATAAAATTAAAAAGCAGACATGGAAATAACATTTTTTTACACTCAAATATCAGGAAAAGAAAGATCTGGAAGTTCCCTTCATTATCACTTCTGTTATTGGTAAGATATTCATGCTAGCACCCTTTAGTGTGTACTGCTTCTGAAATCTCCACTAATTTCAAATGCATTATCCTCACGTTATAATTACCCCAGTGCTTAATTTGTGCCCCAGCACCTCTAGGCTTGGTGGTTCATAGCTCCAGCACCTCTAGTCTTGCTGCATCTGTTATGAATGTAAAAAATTGCTTGGGCCCTGGCACCTGTTTCATTACAAATTAAGCACTAAGTTACCCTTGTCATGTAGTATGACAAATCAAGATATAAAAAGAACATCATTTTACTCAAAATAAAGCTCTCCCACACTTCTCCCAGTCTTCTTTCTCAAAATTAAACATGCCCAGGTTTTTTGTAATCTTTCGTGCTAGGTCAAGTTTTCTAAATCTTTAAGCATTCTTGTTTCTCTCCCAAGATTGTCTCCAATTTACCCACATCTTTCTTAAAGTTTGGCACCCAGAACTGGACATCATACTGCAGCTGAGGCCACAGCAGTGCCAAGTATAGCAGGCACTTGTCTACTGTGTCACATTGTTGACTAACATTCAATATGTGCTCCACATTCAATTTGTAATCCAAGGATGTGCTGGCCGCCGCTTCTCACAGCTCCCATTGGCTGGGAACAGCAAACCGCGGTGACTGGGAGCTGCGGGGGGCCATGCCTGTGGATGGCCAATGTAAACAAAATGCCTCGCAGCCCACCAGCGGATTACCCTGATGGACCACGTGTCGAAGGTTGCCAACCCCTGGTGTAGACAGTATTCCCCATTTTGCATTTGATAGTACCTTCCTAAATGTGTTACTTTGCACTTGTCTTTATCAGACTTTGTTAAATTATTGATTTCAGACCAATTCTCCAATTTGTCAAGGCCAATTTGGGTTCTAATTCTGTCCTCCAAAGTCTCCTACCAGCTTGATGTCATTCACAAATTTTCTAAGTATATTTTCTACTCCATTGTCCAAACCATTAAAGAAATTATTAAATGGACTGGAACCAAGAAGAGACCCCTACAGGACCAAACTAGATATGCTCTCCCAGTTTGACAATGAACCATTGAAAACTATTGTTTGAGTACAGTCTTTCAACCACTTTTCCACTTTATAGTAATTTCATCGAGACCACATTTCCCTAGTTTGCTTATCAGAATGTTATGTGGGATTGTGTTGAAAGCCTTACTAAAAACAAGGTAAGTCTACTGCTTTCCCCCCAAGCCACTAGGCCAGTAACCTAGGAAATTAGGTTGTTTTTGCATGATTTCTCTATAATTCCCTGGGTCCTATCTGTTCCCCTTTTTTAACATAGGTACTATGTTTGCCCTTCTCCAGTCCTCTGGGTCCTCATCCCATCTTCCTTGAATTCTCAGAGGTAATCACTAATGGTTTTACAATTACTTCAGCTTGTTCCTTATGTACCCTAGGTTGAATTTCATCAGACCTTGCCAACTTGAATATGTCCACTTTGTTTAAATATTCTTTAATCTGTCCTTTATATCCCACCCCTTTGTTGTTAATATTAATTGTGTTAAATTTCTGGTCAGGATTTGCCTTTTTACTGAAGACGGAAACAAAATAAGCATTAATCACCTCAGCCTTCTTGTTGTCCTCCATGATTAGCTCTCCTTCCTTACTAAATAGAGGATCTACTTTCCTTTATCTTTCTCTTGCCCCAATGTATCTAAAGAACCTATTCTGGTTGCTTTTATGTCCCTTGCTAGGAATAACTCATTTTGTGCCTTAACTTTTCTGATTTTTTCCCTATGTTTGTCTTATTCTTTTGTATGTGTCCTTAGCAATTTGTCCACGTTTTTGTAGGGTTCTTTTTTTTATTTACAGCTAATTAAAGAGCTCTTGATGAATACATATTGGCCTCTTACTGTTCTTTCTATCTTTCCTTCACATCAGGATAGTCTGTTGCTACACATTTAATATTGTCTCTTTGAGAAACTGCCAGCTGTCCTGAACTCCTTTTTCCCTTAGATTTTCTTCCCATGGGACCTGACCTATCAGTTTGTTAATGTCTGCTTTTTTGAAATCTATTATCCTTATTCTGCTACTCTCACTCCTTCCTTTTTTTATAATCATGAAATCTATCATTTCAAAATAAATTTACCCAAATTGCCTTCAAAGTTCAAATTTGCAACCAATTCCTCACTATTAGTCAGAATCAAGTCTAAAGTGTCTGTCCCCCTGTTTACTTCCACCACCTTCTAAAACAAAAAGTTGTCCCCAATACATTGCGAGAACTTATTGGATATTTTGTGTTTTGCTATATTACTTTTCCAACAGTTGTCTGGGTAGTTCATCACCACCAGGTCTTGTGTTTTGGATATTTCTGTTATTTGTCCTTGACATGCATCATCCACCTTCTGATCTGGTGGTCTATAGTAGACCCACCTGTTTCTTGACCCTTTTATCTTCACCCAGATACTTTCAATTAGTCTGCCTCTCACATCTTTCTGGACCTCGGAACAAGTGCATATATTCTGGATGTAAAATGCACCACCTCCTCCTTTTTTCCCCTGCCTGTCCTTCCTGAACAAACTATATCCATCTGTACCAATATTCCCATCATAAGATTTATCTCGCCAAGTCTCTCTTACGTCCTAATAGGTTCAGTTTCTTCTTGTTTATCCCCTGTACTCCTTGCATTTGTGTATAGACATCTAACGTGTTGAGTGTTATCCCTCTGGTCGCTCCTATGATTCTGTTGTAATTTTCCATTCCCCTTCCCCTCCCCCCAGAGCTAGCCCTCTGTTAAGATCAGCTTTTTTATAGCTAACATCTGCGCAACCGTGCATTGATCTCCAGGATGTGCAGGTCCCTGCTTAGGCCCTTTCCCTCAACTGGGTGGCTGAATGAGAAAACAACCTTCACCCCTGATCCCTTCACCCTTGCTCCCAGATCCCTATAGTCTCTGCTGATCTGCTCAAATTGGGAACATGGATCCTTTGCGGCCTTCCTGTTCCTTCAAGGGAGGAGAGAAGCTGGAAGCTTGCTAGAGAAGGGGGACAGCAAAGAGACTTTTTGGGTTGTCTGAGTTTGAGAAGAGGTGGAGTGGTCTTGTCATCTAACTAGAAGCCAAGGTTGCTGACATCTGGTTAAAACAACTCCAATCATAAGAGGGGTTGTGCAGCTTAGAATGGTTCCAAATTAGAATTGTTCTGCCCCGTATTGCCTTGACTGGACTGATTTACTGACCAACAGGGTGCTGTATCCACCTTCAAGATCTTCAAGCATGCTCACGCAAGCAAGCGTTTAGAACTCTGAAATGCAGAGGAGTGTGCACTCAGGGTAAATGGTGACAGTGTAAATGCAAGTTAGATAAGTTTAATTTACTACTGTAAACTGTATTTGCTAATTGATTTATAGAACTTCTCTCTGCTCATTTAAATTAGTAGTGACATTTAACCTCAGTCTGTTATACCATGTTTTCTTAAATTGTGAAGTAAAGGTGTGTTAACTTTAATCTAAATGTATATTAGGTGTATATGGTTTATAATTAGTATTTTTGAGTTAGACTCTTTGCACAGATTAGCTCAGGTTTATTCCTGGAGGCGCCCAAGGCATGCCATTGAGTGTGTACAAGACCCAGCCAGATGAAGGCATGGCCAATTTTAATTTCCCTTACAAGTAAAAGAACTGCAGCCGAGGGGTGGATAGAAGATTCCCACCTGTCCAACATCACCACTGGGATACTCAGGATTTACTTTACTGTCAACAACATCAGACACCAGGACACACAGGTGAGGCTTGCCTGTGCCCAAGTAACCCAGAGAGGAAAGGGGTTTGATTCCTGCTGCCAATCCCCCTGTGTGAGTCAGACTGTACCAAGCACATCAGTCTCTAGGTGGCCTAACTACCACTAGATGGGGACAGTGCGCTACTCTGATCAAGCAGAGGGTTACATACTCTCCCTGTGCAGGGAAGTGTGTCCCCAAGCTTCTGAGATTTCCCACTTCAATTGCCTGAAGACACTTACATTGTAAGCAAGAAAGGGGATTACACATAAACACAAGAATGGAAAAAATAAAACTATTATGTTATTCTGCAAATTCAGACTTGTCCCCATTGTACCCTTACTGGGGTTCTCTTCAGCCTAGTTTTAACTGAGCCAAGCTCTGAAGTTTGTACTCATGAGTAGTTTGGAGATCATTCCACAAGCTGATAGATCTCTGTCAGGAATTCTTTTCTGCTATTCAGCCTAAATTTCCCATTTCTTAATTTAACTCAATCATTGCTAGTTACATTCCCTTTTGTTATGCTAAATAGTTGTTCTCCTTCATTACTTTTCTTATACCCTTCAAATACAAATAGATTGTCATCACATCCCTTGAAATTGTCACTTAGCTATGCTACAGAGGTCACCATTCAAATGCTGTGATACTGTAAATAACATTAATTATTTGCAAGCAGTACATGTCAGCATTTTGATAGTGACCACTGTGTGAACTTTTAATTTTTCTTTACTGCTCTCTCCTTCCAGGAATATAACTGTTTTGGTTGCTCATGTCTGGAGTCCCTCCAATGGATTTATCTTTTTAGTAACACCATTCCCATATTCACCCACTAGAGGACAGGCCCAACAAAAAAAGTAACAGAACTCCACTAGCCGTCACCTTCAGCCCCCAACTAAAACCTCTCCAGCACATCATCAAGGATCTACAACCTATCCTGAAGGACGATCCCTCACGCTCACAGATCTTGGGAGACAGGCCAGTCCACGCTTACAGACAGCCCCCTAACCTGAAGCAAATACTCACCAGAAACCACAACCACACAACAAAAAGACTAACCCAGGAACCTATCCTTGCAACAAAGCCCGTTGCCAACTCTGTCCACATATCTATTCAAGGGACACCATCATAGGGCCTAATCACATCAGCCACACTATCAGAGGCTCGTTCACCTGCACATCCACCAATGTGATATATGCCATCATGTGCCAGCAATGCCCCTCTGCCATGAACATTGGCCAAACCGGACAGTTTCTACACAAAGGAATAAATGGACACAAATCAGACGTCAAGAATTGTGAAATTCAAAAACCAGTTGGAGAACACTTCAACTTCCCTCAACACTCAATTACAGACCTAAAAGTGGCAATTCTTCAACAAAAAAACTTCAAAAACAGATTCCAAGGAGAGACTGCTGAATTGGAAGTAATCTGCAAACTGGACACCATCAAATTAGGCTTGAATGAAGATTGGGAGTGGATGAGTCATTACACTAACTATAAACTATTTCCCCATGCTAATTTTCCCCCCACTGTTACTCACACCTTCTTGTCAACTGTTTGAAATGAGCCATCCTGATTATCACTACAAACATTTTTTCTCTCCTGCTGATAGCTCACCTTAACTGATTGGTCTCTTTAAGAGTTGGTATGGCAACCCCCATTTTTTCATGTTCTCTGTATATGTACATGTGTGTGTGTGTATATATATATATATATATACACACACACACGTACTATATATTCCACTGCATGCATCTGATGAAGTGGGCTTTAGTCCACGAAAGCTTATGCTCAGACAAATTTGTTAGTCTCTAAGGTGCCTCAAGTACTCCTTGTTCATTCCCAGAATATAACACAAAATCCTAATTGTCATATTATTCCTATTAATGTGTAGAATAATCAGTGTATAAGAGAAAAGTGCTATTATGATGTAAGTTCTATTTTGCTGAGAGAATGTTCAGGGTTAGAGTCCTGGCATCCATTGTGAAGCTCAGAAAATTCAATCTGGAAGATTTTTCTGTGCTTACCAGAAGCAATAACAGTTGCTATCGATTGTGCCTTGATGCGAGTATGTAGGCTTGACACTTTTTCCTCCGATGCAATCAAACTCTCATCTAAGGGCCCCAGATTCTGCCTGGCATTTGCTCAGAGACAGAAGAGGATTCTTTACTCCATCCCCTTGCACAAGCTATATAACAGCCAGGAATGTTTACAACTGCTAGGCTTGATCTTGCACCACTGAAGTCAATGGGAGCAGGAGCTGGGCATATACACTTGGAGTTATGTGGGATTACTTTGTTCCTGGTCTGCCAGGGGCAAAGAGAGCTCAAAAAGAGGTCTGCTACGTGGTGCCATGATCCCCTCCCACACCACCCTGCAAAGCAGGAACAGCACATGTGCAAAAAGGAGAGAAGCAGGCATGCTTCACCTTCCTATAAGCAAGCTCGAAGAAGCAGAGCTTAATATCACAAAACTCAACCTCCTGGAGCGGGACCTGTCAAAGTGGTTCTCTCTGGACTAGAGAAGAGAAGCAGAGGAAAGACACCCCTTGTCACACTTGATTACCCCCAAGCCTAATTGGACTCACGAGTGGACTTTTAGGTTGGTGGGGTTGTGGTGGGAATAAGAGTTTTAGACTTCAGTTAGCTGGACAATTACTATTTGCCACCATGGAGTTGACCAAGTTCCTGATGCATTGATTTGGGCTGCTCAGTTTCTTGTATTTAAATGTATGTTTTTAATGTCCTTTGATTGTGTTTCCCTTTTTCCCAAATAAAAAGATAGATAAGGTTCCATGTTCCCAAAAGACTGTGGGCCAGATTTCCAAAGGCATTTAGGCACGTGATGGGATTTTCATGAGCATCTAGGTGTCCAAGACCCACAGAATTTAAACAGCCTGCAAAGGTGACCAGGAGGTTTCTTTTATTTTCCCAGAGCCAGAGATAGTAGTGTGGCTTTGAGTGAGGCTTGAGCTATAATTTTATTAGAGTAAGAAGAGGGCCCCTTGACAGACTAAATTTGGCCCTTGTTGTTGTCACTGGCAGTTGGCAGAAGGGTTACACATTTTATACTGATGGAGACTTTAGGAAATTGATCTTTTTATGATGGTAAAAAGCCTTGGAGTAGATCAGCATTATACTACTTTCCATGAGAACTCTGGACACATTTTTTTGTAATTTGGTTACATTGAAATGCAGAGGAAGGCTCAGATCTATTACCTTTCAGAAACTCCCCTTTGGAAGATGTGACTTTTAAGTCTTTGAGACAGTCTGTGTGAAATGGCTGAACAGTCATGAATTGATTTAGGGACTGTCTTATCTGAGGGTGGTGGTGACAGCAGGAATAGCAAGCTGTTATGGCTGTTCAGTTGAGAGACTTCATTTGACTTGTGAGCTGTGAAATCACCTAACCAATATGCTGCTAACTAATGCCATGTACAAATTCCTTGCCTATAGAGCCACATCTCATTGTAGTAAAGAATTATATTCAAATTTCAATACTCTTAGCTTTGCTAACATGCCTATTCCTATTGTGTCACTTTTGTTTATCTCTTCCTAGTGTCACACACTGGAATTGCAGTCTGGTTTTCTTCTAAAATTAAAAACTACTATTACTTGGCTCTAGCAAACACAGGATGTTAATAAGAATAGGTAAGTGCTATGTGCCAGTTTCTCAATGTTGCTTAAAAACATTCACACAGAGGAAATACTACAAGCTCTCTTTAAAGCGGATTTAATATACTTGACTAGTTTCACTTTGCAAATTCAGGAAAAAAAAGTAACCTTTTCTAAAGAGTTCTACTGTCTAATAAGCCAAGTCCCCTTTTCCTCCACAATCAAGCTTGGGCATACATTCATAAAAGAAAATAAATCCATAGACTTCACTTTCAGAATATAACAGCCACATTTTTTGTCCATAATTCTGTAATCATTGCAAATTAAACCAGCATCTGAAATAAAACTATTTGCCAACTCTGTTTCATGAGATAATAAATAGAACATAGAGTCTGTTGTGAAAATATAATTTAACATTCAAATAACAAGCATTTAACAAATGCATAGTTAATCCCAAAACTTGGAATTTCCCATCATCTTTTTCCTGGATTCATATTCATGCTCCTTAATGTACCAAATACAGTCTAGCAGACAGCAGCTTATCTGTAATCCCTAGCTTCAGGGTTTGACACTCTTAGTGTTATAAAAAGTGTTCTGTTCAAATTTGATAACCATTAAACACAAGCTTTTTCACAGTTCACTCCAGTCATGTCTGGTTGCATTTCAGTACATACCCAATATGAGGTCAATGGAGTGGTGATAGTGAAAGCTATACTACCAGCCCATGTATAAATTCAGTGGCAAGGTATTTTATTGTTCTGTTCCTTTTAATTACGTAAATGATTTTGGCCACTAGTAGAAATCAGTATGGTTTTAGAGTAGCAAAAACATGGTGGTAAACTTGTTACAGACACTAACAGTAAGAAAAACCTTGAGTTACCTATAATGTTCATTAGAATTAATTAGAATACCTGTAAGTTTTATGTATGAGAATAAAAACCACTGGAGATAGAAAATCCCTTGCCTGTCTCAAATTAAAAATACAGATTTTGTTGCTATCTTTCCCCAAGAAAGAAACTGCAGCAAGATACATGTGAGAGGGCATGGAAACTGGATAGTTTAGTCCAGCCTTAGCCAGGCCTCCATTTTTGCACCCACCAAATACTCCACCAATAATTGCAATCAACATTTACAACTGCAGTTGGCCACCTGGACATCTCCATGTCTCATTTGCGGGCCCAGTCAAGTGCTCAGGTAACTAAGGGGTGTTAACTAAGCCAGGCAATAATCAGGGAATCTGTGTGGGAAAGAGGGTGGGGAGTTTGTGCAAAATGGTTCAATTTGTAGGCCCAAAGCTGGAGACTAATGTCTGAAAATCTGGCCCCAAATGCCCACCAAATCCATCCCATCTGTTCCTGGTGGCTGCTTAACTATCTCTGGCAGACTCAGAAACATGTAGAGAGAGACAAGCCACTTGTCACCTTCCTCCAAACAGTACTGGAGGTGAAGTAAAGAAGAAAACATCACTAAGGCTTCTAGACCTGGCACCGCAATGCTCATGATTGGCGCATGAAGCAACAAACCTTTCCCCATCCTGACTTCCTCACAGATAATCCATCTCTCTGGGCAAGAAGCAACAGTGGCTGTGGAAAGTGCAGTGCATTGCCAGGTTCCCCCAATGTCTGTGCTGGGGAAAATACTAGACAGGGATCGGCAGCCAGCACATCCCTCAGCCTGTGCTGCTTTCCAGAGCCCCAGTTGGCCTGGAACGGCGAACCGCGGCCAGTTGGAGCTGTGATCGGCCAAACCTGCGGATGCTGCAGGTAAACAAACCAACCCGGCCCGCCAGCAGATTTCCCTGATGGGCCTCATGCCAAAGGTTGCCAATCCCTGTACTAGAGCCAAGAACAGGGATCTGAGGGGTGCATGAAGGTTGCAACGATTCTACCATTATGTCTCCACACATATAAGGACAGGATGGTGGCAGCGATTTCTATTAATTACAGATGGTTGAATCATTCAGAGTGGAGAATTTTTTTAAAAAAAAATTGGCCTGCTCTTCAAAATTATTTTTTAAAAACTCTCCAGATTAAAAAAAAAAGCACAGAAATTGCCCACTTAGATCAGACTAGTGATGCGTTTAGTCCAGTATCTTGTTTTGGACAATGACCAGCATTTGATGATTCAGAGAAGAGGATAAGAAACCCTAGAATAGACAATCATGTAACAGCTTGCCCAAGGTGAATTGTCTTCCTAATGCTGAGCAGCTAACGACTGGCTTATGCGCTGAAGCATGAGATTTTATATTCCTTTCAACTCTTTTTCCTGTCTTATGTAATGGGGGAAGATCTCATTAGGTATAAAAATGTCCAGTTCTTTAAATTAGCTTACTAAGCTCTTAGCCTCAAAGATATCTTGTAGCAATGAGTTCCACAGATTAAATGTGTCTGTAAAAATTATTTATTTTTATCAGCTTCAAAACATTACCTTTCAAATTAATTGAGTATCACCTTCCTGTTGTATAAAGAGAAAAAGGGTAAATGCAAACTGTCCAATTAACCAGTTCCACATCTTTCAGGATTTTATTCACCCTGTACCCTGATCTGTCTTATTTGTCCCTTTCTAAACTAAGCAACACACTTAACTTTTTCACTGTTTCCTCATGGTGAAATCTTTGCTTTCATGTTTCTAAATACTTTTGGCACCCATCTTTGGATTCCTTCTATTTCCATAATATCTTTTATTCTTTTTTTTTTCAGTTGGGGGTGACCAAAACTAAACTTCCTGCAGCATTCTTGGCCAATGTTTCATTCAAAAAGAATGAAGCTGCGTGCCTGTAAAGTTGAACACATGGAACTTTATTAAAACCTGAATGCTGCTCTGCCTGTGATGAGTTTGGATGAGTTGCTTCCAGCCTAACTCCCCACAGTCCCTGTTCCACTGTGGTCCCACGAATATAAATCCCTCCAGGGAACACTGGCTTTCTGATTCCAGTTCCACTGATCATGATACAGTTTGGACATATATTAGGATTGAAGACCAAAAAATAACAAAGCGTATTTACTAAGGAATGTTGCTACATGGCCAGTGTCAAGGTTCCTCCCCCACTCTGAACTCTAGGGTACAGATGTGGGGACCTGCATGAAAAACCTCCTAAGCTTATCTTTACCAGCTTAGGTCAAAACTTCCCCAAGGTACAAAATATTCCACCCGTTGTCCTTGGACTGGCCGCTACCACCACCAAACTAATACTGGTTACTTGGGAAGAGCTGTTTGGACGCGTCCTTCCCCCCAAAAATACTTCCCAAAACCTTGCACCCCACTTCCTGGACAAGGTTTGGTAAAAAGCCTCACCAATTTGCCTAGGTGACTACAGATCCAGACCCTTGGATCTTAAGAACAATGAACAATCCTCCCAACACTTGCACCCCCCCTTTCCTGGGAAATGTTGGATAAAAAGCCTCACCAATTTGCATAGGTGACCACCGACCCAAACCCTTGGATCTGAGAACAATGAAAAAGCATTCAGTTTTCTTACAAGAAGACTTTTAATAAAAATAGAAGTAAATAGAAATAAAGAAATCCCCCCTGTAAAATCAGGATGGTAGATATCTTACAGGGTAATTAGATTCAAAAACATAGAGAATCCCTCTAGGCAAAACCTTAAGTTACAAAAAAGATACACAGACAGAAATAGTTATTCTATTCAGCACAATTCTTTTCTCAGCCATTTAAAGAAATCATAATCTAACACATACCTAGCTAGATTACTTACTAAAAGTTCTAAGACTCCATTCCTGGTCTATCCCCGGTAAAGACCAGCATATAGACAGACACACAGACCCTTTGTTTCTCTCCCTCCTCCCAGCTTTTGAAAGTATCTTGTCTCCGCATTGGTCATTTTGGTCAGGTGCCAGCGAGGTTACCTTTAGCTTCTTAACCCTTTACAGGTGAGAGGAGCTTTCCCCTGGCCAGGAAGGATTTCAAAGGGGTTTACCCTTCCCTTTATATTTATGACAGCCAGTGATCACATTGTCACCAAAAGCTTTGGTAGCACAATAAGATCATCAATGACAGACACAGATTGAACATCCTGTAAGATTATTTTAAGAATTTATTGAGATATTAATAAGGAGGTGTTTAATTTGTAAGGAGGCTATGTCACTTTAGGATTTGCCCCAACAATCATGATGAATACTAAACATCAATTTATATGACGACATGATAATATTTTCAGTATTTTATTCCATTTTCACACATTTAATTTGTTTGCCTTCTGTACCATATTGAGCAGTGGTTTTCCTTGAGCAGGCCACAATGATGCCTAGAGGTAATATTTTCAAAAGCATCTATTGTTAGAAGTCTAAATCCCAGTAAAAGTCCATGAGAATTAGGTTCCTAAGTAATGCAGGTGTTTCTGAAATTTCTAGCCTAGGTCTCTTTCATGAGTAAATTTAGAACCCAGCAAGGTGTATAAATAGTCCAATTTATTCCTTTTATTGTGTATTACCTTGAATTTGTCAACCATGAATTCAATTTGCCATCATGCTGCCAACTGACCTGTTGTGTCGGGTCTCTCAGGAATGCCACATATTTTTCTCTTCTTAACTAACTTAAAAGCTTAATTTATATCATCTGCAAATTTTGCCACCAGACTATTCACTCTCTTCTCAAGACCACAAATAAACATATCAAAATGATGTAAAGAGTAATGCAGATCCTTGAGACACTCTTTCTCCCCATGTGCATACAGTAGTTTGTGAAGTCTCATTGTGGCACTTACTAGTTTTTAATGCTCTGAAGTGTCACCTGTTGAATATGCCGAAGCATATGCAATTATTACTGTGTGCCCAATTAGGCATGCAATTGCCAGTTTAAACTGTTCATCTTTATGGAAATGTATTCCATGGTGTCACAATTTAACCTTAACGTTATTTAAATGAAGGGGTGAAGGTTGTAGTTTTGTGTATTTTAATTAATCTTCCAAATATTCAACCTGCTAATATCTGCAACAGCTATCAGATTGAATTTCAGCTATAACTTAATTAACTTTACATTGAATCTCTCCTACTCTAGTTGAAAAAGCTTTCTGGCAAGGCTGTTTACGATATCAGCGGGAAAACAGGAAATGACTTGGAAAACATGATTAGAACAGCCGCTTAAGGGTACTTTAGTCAGCTTTCATTGCTTAAGACTAAGTGGCTGCAGCAGGATGAGAGAATGCATGATGAGAAAGCTAGGAAGCAAAGAAAATGGCTTAGTTTGGTTTGAAATTGATTCAGTTTGGCACCTTGTACCACTGTCCCTGTTTATAATGGGTAGAAGAGAGACACCCTTTAGCTCTCTTTCAGATTCATTTTAATGTTCAAATGTATTCAGTTTTACATTTGGCTTTCTCAAGCTCTGAGATACTATTTCTTTAGGCAGACCACTGAATAAATGATTTTTTATTCATAATAATCATGTAACATTTGAAGTTTCCTACTCTGCAGCTACTTATAGAACCGTCAGTCTAAGGTTGATACCTTGAAAAATAATAGAAGAAATTATTAAACAATCAGTCTGTAAGTGCCTAGTGGATACTCATGGAATCATCGAAAATTAGGGTTGGAAGAGACCTCAGGAGGTCGTCTAGTCCAATCCCCTGCTCAAAGCAAGACCAACCCCAACTAAACCATTCAGACAGGGCTTTGTCAAGCGGGACCTTAAAAACCTCTAAGGATGGAGATTCCACCACCTCCCTAGGTATCCCATTCCAGTGCTTCCCCACCCTCCTAGTGAAATAGTTTTGTCCTAATATCCAACCTAGACCTCCCCCACTGCAACTTGAGACCATTACTCCTTGTCCTGTCCTCTGCCACCACTGAGAACAGTCAAGCTCCATTGTCTTTGGAACCCCCCTTCAGGTAGTTGAAGGCTGTTATCAAATCCCCCCTCACTCTCTCCTTCTGCAGACTAAACAAGCCCAGTCCTCCTCGTAAGTCATGTGCCCCAGTCCCCTAGTAATTTTTGTTGCCCTCCTCTGGATTCTCTCCAATTTGTCCACATCATTTCTGGACGGGGGAGAGGGGGGCAAAACTGGACGCAGTACTCCAGATGTGGTGTCACCGGTGCCAAATAGAGGGGAATAATCACTTCCCTCGATCTGCTGGCAATGCTCCTACTAATGCAGCCCAATATGCCGTTAGCCTTCTTGGCAACAAGGGCACACTGCTGACTCATATCCAGCTTCTCATCCACTGTAATCCCCAGGTCCTTTTCTGCAGAACTGCTGCTTAGCCAGTCAGTGTCCAGCCTGTAGCGGTACATGGGATTCTTCTGTCCTAAGTGTTACAAGCAATAGCCAGGTTACAAGGCGTAGCAAGTTACAAGGAATTATTATAAGGTGGGTGCACAACTGGTTGAATGATCACACTTAAAGGGTAGTTATCAATAGATTGTTGTCAGACAGGAGCATGGTTCTAGTAAGGTCCCACAGGGGTCAGTCTTGCATTTGGTACCATTCAATATTTTCATTACTGACTTGGAGAATATGCTTATAACATTCGTGAATGAGAACAAACTGGGAGGGCTTGCACTTTGGAGGACAGGATTAGAGTTCGAAAATATCTTGCAAAATTAGGAATTGGTCAAAAGTCAACAAGATGAAATTTAATAAAGATAAGTCAAAGTACTACACTTAGACAGGAATAAACAAATGTACAACTACAACATGGGGAATAACTGGTTAGGTAGGTAGTAGTATTGCTGAATAGGATCTGGAGGTTATAGTGGACCAATTGAATAAGACTCAGCACTGTGATGCAGTTGCAAACAAGGCTAATATGCTGGGAGGCCGGGGGGGGGGGTGTTAACAGCAGAGCTTAAATTCTCATTGAGTATTTCCAGGAGTCCAAGGACTCAGGGCTTCAGCCCCATGGGGTGCATGAGGGCTCCCGCAGGTTTGAAAATATTTACCGGAGCCCCGCTTCAGACAGCTCCAGCTGAATTTAAGCTCTGGTTAACAGGAGTGTCTTATGTGAGACAGGGAAGTAACTGTACCACTCCATTTGGCACTGCGGAGGCCTCAGCTGAAGTAATGTGTCCAATTCTGGGCACCAAACTTCAAGAAAGATGTGGGTAAATTAGAGAGAATCCAGGGAGAGCAACAAAATGATAAAAAAGTTTTGAAAAACCTGACCTATCAAGAAAGGTTTAAAAAACTGTATATGTTTAGTCTTGAGAAAAGAAATCTGGGTTGGGACCTGATAACAGAGTTCCAATATGTTAAGGGCTGTTATAAAGAGTTAGTTGTTTTTCATGTCCATGGAAGGTAGGACAAGTAGTCATGGGCTTAATTGAGCAAGGAAGATTTAGGTAAGATATTAGGAAAAACTTTCTAACCATAAAGATAATTAAGTACTGGAATAAGCTTCCAAGGCAGGTTGTAGAATCACCATCATTGGAATTTTTTTAAGAACAGCCTGGACAAAACCTGTCAGGGATGATCTAGGTATACTTGGTCCTGCCTCAACCCAGCTCTCAAGGACTTTTCCAGGCCTACATTTCTATGATTCTATAATATTTATAGTTTTAATAGTTCAGATTGTAGGAATACAGATATTAATTACCACCATACACAGCTTACCGAGGAAGAGAAAAAAATATGAACTGATGAGCAAAGGAAAGTGAAGGAAGATAGGAGAACATAGACAAATCCAAAGAATATGGTGCTGCTTCATCCCTGACAACAACTCTATATGCTGGTGAAGCATATTTCTAAACCTTCATTGTTAAACGCATTCCTCTCAAATGTATTGTTTGTGCCCTTCTTCTCTAGTCCTATTTACAAACTATAAGAGATTTCCTTTCTTCCATATGGAATTATTCTTCTACCCATTGTTTTTTTATGCCATTTGGCACCATTTTCAATTTTTCCCTGACAAGAAATTGCTCTAAATTATGCCCAGCCACCATGGCTCCAAGGGACCGGGGATTGTTGAAGTGCAATGTGCTTTGACCACATTCCCACCCCCTTGGAAATATGGGAACATACCTAAAGCGGCATGGGAGCTGTTTACAGTAGCTCTATACTAGCCAGGAGGTGGGGCTGTAGTACAAGAACAGCATGCAAAATCAGTCTCCTCTGTTTTCATGCTTGTTTGTATAGCACCAGTTATACCTTCAATGTAATAGCTATAATAAATATTCCCCCGTCTCACAGACTTTCTCTGTGACTTTGGACAATTCCCTTAGCTTTAGATTACCCATCTGTAAAATGGGTCCGATGATACCTACTGTGAAAATTGTGAGGCTTACATAATTAAGGCTAGTGTTGCCCCTTTTTCCATCACCATTGTACTATACTGACAGCAGCATCTGCTGAGTGGTAGTAGATACCCTGCAGAATGACTACAGAGTGGACAAGCAGTGGCACAGATTCTGTTTATCTTGTTTCATTCACATGTAGTGAAACAGCGGGCACACAATCCCTTCTTCCAGGAGTCTTGGCCCAGGAACTCTGCCTCAGGAATTGAATCTAATCTGAGATCATGGCAAAGATCCAATTTTCCTGAGGTTCATATATCTTCATCTTCAGAGATCACTATTTCTACTCAGAACTTTGTATCAGAAAAACTAACCACACCACAGCATCTTCCCAACTCTGAACATTTCCTCTCATGCTAAGAAAAATAACTTAGAAATCTATATGTAACAATGCCATCTGATGATACCTACACAATGCTAGTAAAGTGCTGTGATAGCCTCAGATGAAAGTGAGTGGAATTTATTCTGATTACAATTACTACTATTCGTTCGGATATGAGGGTTGTTAAGAAAATTCAGTTTTTGGAGCTTCAAAATACATCATCTTTTTCTGCCCAGCTATGCCTGTCTAAATCTATTGTATTTTGTAGATGGCTTGACTTTTATGTAGCAATAAGAAGAGCTTGGTCATCCCTTTGTACTGGAATACATTTGAAATGTAACCTAATTTCTCAGATATTTTATATCTCTTTCATCACCAGTATCTTTTCTGACTCAAACGTATTTTCTTTTATAATGTAACTGACTTTGGTTTACAACAAATAAAACCAGTTTAAAAAGAGAATACAATGTAATTATCACCTAGTTCCCATCTAAATTACATTTCAATGGTATAATACAATTCAACTTATTTTTATATAGCTTCCTTTACACAATTTTGCACAACACTTTAAGGGGGGAGTCAATCATCAACTAAAGAGAAAAGGAAGGTTTTAAGGTGAGATTTAAAGAGGGGAAATAAGCCAGTGGCTCAAAGGGAGGGGAGAGCTGCAGATGGGGCAAACACAAGTCCCCAGGTATGGAGGGCAATCAGAATGGGGAAGATAACAGGAAGATGGGAAAGATAACATTGTTATGATGCAACAGAGCAAGTGGGATGGAGTTAGTCTATTTCCTTTGTGGCCTGCATTAGCTTGGTGTTTAATGCTTCCCAAGATACAAATAATATGGAGCTTCTTTCCTGGTCTCAAATTCCTCCAGTTTCCAGGAGCTGGATGTCGTTTATTTTGTATTGTATTTTTAATGTGTTGTTATTATTGTGTGAAGGCTAGGGAAGGGGGTTTTGCATTTTGTGCTGATGGCGCTGAAGATCACAATCATCCTGATCCCATCCAGGAATGAGTTCCAAGTTCATGGGTCAGTCCCTGAGACAGCTCCATCTTATGCATTTTGTGAGTCTCCATCTTGAGTCTGACAGTTCAACTGTTTTGTTGGAACATTGCTGTCATGGAGAGGTGATGGTCATTTTGGGTGAGGAGGCCCCTTAATGATATTTTGGGCCAGTTCCATAGAGGACTTTGAAGATGAGGACTGAAACCTTGAATTTACCCAGACATTGCAAGGAGAGCCACTGGAGAGACCAGAGCTTTGAGGTCATGAGCTCTCAATGGCCTGTATTGCTGACCAAGGTTGTGCAATATATTGAGCCAACTTTCAGAGTAGCAGCCATGTTAGTCTGTATTCGCAAAAAGAAAAGGAGTACTTGTGGCACCTTAGATAAATTTGTTAGTCTCTAAGGTGCCACAAGTACTCCTTTTCTTATTGAGCCAACCATATCTGTATTTATGTTGGTGGGTTCCTGCTTAGGGACAGGGAATCATAGAATTATAGGACTGAAAGGGACCTTGATAGGTCATCTAGTCCAGTCCCAGGCACTGAGGCAAGACTAGTTATTATCTAGACCATCCCTGACAGATGTTTGTCTAACCTGTTCTTATAAACCTCCAGCAATGGAGATTCCACAACCTCCCTACGTAATTTGTTCCACTGTTTAACTACCCTGACAGTTGGGAAGATTTTCCTAATGTCTAAACTAAATCTCCCTTACTGTGATTTAAGCCCATTACTTGTTGTCCTGTCCTCAACGGTTAAGGAGAATACTATATCACCCTGCTCTTTACAACAATATTTTATGTACTTGAAGACTGTTATTATGTCCCCCGTCTTTTCTTCTTCACACTCAACAAATCCCAGTTTTTCAATCTTTCTTATTTTCTAGACCTGTAATCATTTTTGTTGCTCTCCTCATGACTTTCACCAATTTTGTCCATATCTTTCCCAAAGTGTGGTGCCCAGAACTGGACACAGTGCTCAAGCTGAGGCTTTATCAGTGCTAAGTAGTGTGGAAGAATTACTTCTTATGCCCTATACAGTGTTGTTGTAGCCATGTTGGTCCCAAGATATTAAAGATACAAGGTAGGTGAGGCAATAGCTTTTGTTGGACCAAATTCACTCTCACTCGCTCACTAAAAGCAGTTGGTCCAATAAAAGATATTACCTCACCCACATTGTTTCTTATTTCTTGCTTACAACACATCTGCTAATACATCCCAAAATGATAGTCGCTTCATTTGCAATAGTGAGAGCTGGCTCTAGGCATAAGCAGACTAAGCTATTGCTTAGGGCCCCAAGCAGCTCAAGAGGGCCCCTATTAATTATTAGTATGTGCTGTGGGGGAGAGGGGACAAAATATTCCTGCTTAGGGCCCCCAGTGGGCTAGCACCAGCAACAGCAATGTTATTACGTTGTTGACTCAAATTTAGCATTTGATCTTCTATAACCCCTAGATCCTTTTCTTCAGAACCCATTCATAAGCAGTCATTTCCTATTTTGAGTTTGTGGCATGGATTATTCTTTCCTAAGTGTGATACTTTCCATTTGTTCTTGTTAAATTCCATCCTATTTATTTCAGATCATTTCTCCAATTTGCCAAGATCATTTTGAATTCTAATCCTGTCCTCCAAAGCACTTGCAATCCCTCCCAATTTAGCATTGTCTGAACAATTTATAAGTGTATGTAGTGAGGCAGAGTGGTCTCCCTCCGAGCTTCCACCTTCTGGTGGGTGGAGTCAGGCAAGCTTCCCTCAGCCTCCCATGCCAGAAGCAGAGGGGTGGAACAGAAAGTATAAGAGACAGGGCCTCTAGCTAAGTTAGGGAAGAGCCAGGGAAAGTGTCAGCTGCCTCTGTCTTGCTTCTGGCCCCTGAATCAGCAACTGAGCTATGCCAACCCCTGCTCCTGGAGGAGAACCCCAAGGGAGAGGAGCTGCTGAGACTGCCACCAGACGAGTACCCCAAGGAGCTGTTGGGACTGCCAGCTGCTGAGTACCCCAAAGAGACTGAGCACCAGTGAGCAACAGAGCCCTATGAACAGGTAGGGGTAGGAAGTAGCCCAGGGAAACCAGACATTAGTCTGGTTGTCTGGTCAGAGCATGAGTCAGCATGTTTCAGTGGGATCCCTACTGACCCAGTGGCAGAATCTTCTTCCACTGTTAGGTCTCTGGGCTGGGACTCAGTGGAGTAGGGTGGGCCTGGGTCTCCCTATTACCCCTGCTGCTGACTCCACCTCTGGGATGGCACCCTAGGCCTGAGGGCCTGTGCTTTCGGTGTTTGTGGTCTGCCCAAGCCAAGAGGTGGGGCTAAAGACTGCCCCCTACTCTACCCCACCTAGAGGGTCAGAGCCCCAGACTGCATTGTTTGCTGTTTGCCCCAGCTGGGATGCTGGGCTAGAGAGTGCTTCTTGCTCTGCCCTGCCTAGCGGGTCGGAGCCCTTAGATTGTCAATTGCTGTCTGCGCAAGCCAGGAGGCTTTGGGTTAAAGACTGCTCATTGCTCTACCCTATCAGAGGGCCAGGGCTATAGACTGTAGATTGTTGCCTGCCTCAGCCAGAAGGCCAGGCCATAACCTGTGTGCTGCTCTGCCCTGACCAGAGGGTCAGAGCCCTAACCTGTTAATTGACCCCCCATACTGTGCGATATAATGAGAGAGAGTGGCCTCTCTCCAAACCTGATGGGGAGGGATGGCCATTGAGCCACTACACTGTACTCTCTATGACATTATTCAAATAATTTATGAACATATTGAATAGAACTGGACTCAGGGTAGATACGTGAGGGACCCCACTCAATATGCCCTTCCAGCTTTACTGTGAACAATTGATAACTACTCTGAATATGGTTTTCCAGTCACTTGTGCACACCCACCTTATATTAAGTTTGTTCAGGCTATATTACTTCAGATTGTTTATGAGAGGGTCATGTAAGGCAGTATCAAAACCTTAATAAAGTCAAGATGTTACATCTACGGCTTCCTCCTTTCAACAAGGCTTATTACCCCTGACAAAAAAGGATATTAAGTTGGTTTGTTACAATTTGTTCTTGACAAATGCAGTTGACTTTTATATATCGTGTTATTTTCTAGGTGCTTACAAATTGATCAATTATTTGCAGGATTCTCTTTCCGGGTACCCAAGTTAAGCTGATCAGTCTTATTTCCTGGGTTGTCCTTTTCCCCATTTTTGTAGATAGATACTATATTTTCCCTTTTCCAGTCCTCTAGGAACTCTCCCATCCTCCATGAGTTCTCAGAAATTTTAATGGCTCAGAGATCTCTTCAGCCAGTTCCTTAAGTATTCTAGGATATATTTCATCAGGCCCTGCAAACATAAAGACATCTAACTTGTCTAAGTCATTCTTAACTGAGGCCTACTTTAGCCTCAGATCCTACCCCTCTTTTCCTTATGTTCACTAAGTTAATCATCTGATCCCTGCTAACTTTTTTTGGTGAAAACAAATAAAAAAAGATATTGAATACTTCAGCCATTGCTGCATTTTCTGTTATTGTCTTTCCCTCATTAATGAATAACAATCCTAGCCTGTTCTTGGTCTTGGTCTTGCCTTTAATGTATTTTCAGAATATTTTCTTGTTACCCTTTTTGTCCCTAGCTAGTTTAATCTAGTAGAGTCACAGAGTCAAGGCAGGACATTACAGATGCATAGATTGTTTGAGATTAACTCTGCTTTCAACAGATGAGAGTTCAGTTGTGTTGCCCAAGAGATGGGAAAATGACATTTTTTGCAGTAGAGATTATTTTGGTATCCAGAAGTAATGAGGCATCCAGGTGGATGTTGAGGCTGCAGAGTCTTTTAATAATCTGAGGGGAAATGCCTTCAATGGACAGTGATGTTACACAGTTCGCAAATTCATCAGTGTTCCCTTCTCCACACCAGCATCACCTTAGTCTATCAAGGATGAAGATTCAGAAATGGAGGTTTGATTATCAGGAAAGTTACAGGAGATGGGCGTGAGATGATCTTGCTTCCTGGAGAAAGAAATATTTCGGCTGCGTCCCTGAAAGCAAGAATCACAGGAAAAGTATAAAAGAGGGAATAATAATAACACCTAACTCTTTTATGGCACTTTTCATCAGTAAAACTTAAAGCACTTCTGTCAAGATTCCTTCCCCACTCGGAACTCTACAGTACAGATGTGGGGACCTGCATGAAAACCCCCCTAAGCTTATTTTTAGCAGCTTAGGTTAAAACTTCCCCAAGGTACAAACTATTTTATCTTTTGCCCCTGGACTTTATTGCTGCCACCACCAAGCATCTAACAAATATATAACAGTGAAAGAGCCTGCTTGGAAACGTCTTTCCCCCCAAAGTCCTCCCAAACCCTACACCCCCTTTCCTGGGGAAGGCTTGATAAAAATCCTCACCAATTTGCATCGGTGAACACAGACCCAAACCCTTGGATCTTAAGAACAATGAAAAAGCAATCAGGTTCTTAAAAGAGAATTTTAATTGAAGAAAAGTAAAAGAATCACCTCTGTAAAATCAGGATGGTAAATACCTTACAGGGTAATCAGATTCAAAACATAGAGAATCCCTCTAGGCAAAACCTTAAGTTACAAAAAGACACAAAAACAGGAATATACATTCCATTCAGCACAACTTATTTTATCAGCCATTTAAACAAAACAGAATCTAATGCATATCTAACTAGATTGCTTATTAGCCCTTTACAGGAGTTCTGACCTGTATTCCTGTTCTGGTCCCAGCAAAAGCAACACACAGACAGAGAGAACCGTTTGTTTCTGCCCCCCTCCAGCTTTGAAAGTATCTTGTCTCCTCATTGGTCATTTAGGTCAGGTGCCAGCGAGGTTATCCTAGCTTCTTAAATCCTTTACAGGTGAAAGGATTTTTCCTCTGGCCGGGAGGGATTTACCCTTCCCTTTATATTTATGACAACTTCACAATCTTTAATGTATTTATCACCACCACTCTAAGGTAGAGAAATGCTTTTATCCCTCTTTTACAGACAAGAGAGTGGAGACACAGACAGTTAAGTGATTTGCCTAAGATCACTCAAAGTCTGTAAAAGCAGCAAAGAGTCCTGTGGCACCTTATAGACTAACAGATTATTGGAGCATAAGCTTTTGTGGGTAAATACCCACTTCTTCAGATGCATGTCAAAGTCTGTAGTGGATCAGAGAACAGTCAAGATAGTCAAGAGGGGAAGGCACGATAAGGACTCAGAATCTATCTAATGAGATGGTGAAAGGCAGTGTTAGAAATTATGGGAGCATGGAAAAAAAAATCATAATGAAGGCTAGATTCTTTCCATGGCAGCAAAGTTAAGGTCTGAGTTAGTGATGGGTTTTGTTACATATATATGCTTTAAACATGTTAGCTCTGGAGTTGGAGAAGGAGCTCATGAAAGGTGGTGGATCATTAGCTCAGGAAAATAAAATAGCTGATTGATCCACAGAGTAGTCAATTTAGGGTTTTTTTGTAGAACTATATTTTGACGTTATGGAGGAAGCAGTGATTTAATATATTAATAATTAAAATGAATATTCTGCACATTGAAATGGCTGCTATCTATCACTTATATTAGCTCACTTCAGGGCTGTATATTTGGACATCAGTTTTTAAGCAGAACTCCCAAATGCAATCAGTACAGTGGGGAGTTCTGCTTAAAAACTGCCATCACTGGAAGTTTTTTAGTATTCTGTAGTATCTTGCAAAAGAACTACACACCTATTTTAAAAATATTATTTAAAAAAAAGTTAATCAGCATGTTAGCAAACAGATCATTTTAAAATTACGTTACATTTTGTCTGCTTGTTAAAGAACAAATCATTTAGGTGTAACTAACATTTATTTTATTTAATGCATATGAAACAAGATGAAAATATGCAGACACATCACATGTTAAACTGGATTTAAAAAGCATAAGGTTCGAAATGCAATCTCTCTTGATAGCATATAAAAATCTTGTAAAAATAGTTATCATTGTATATTGTCCAATTCATACATGTGTTAGTTCCTAGAAAATTAGCTGCTTGCTACAAATCTATGGCTTACAACAAAAATATTTAATCACTTCTTTGAAAGCAGTTCATTTTTCTAATTAACCTAAAGACTATTGTATTTAATTTCCACTTGTATCTCTTAATGCATCAGATAAACTGGAGTGTTTCTATTTCAACAATGCTCGTCTGCAAATGAATTTGTAAAAGCTCAGGCTTTTGATAGTGTTTGCACATCACCTTTTATGTCAGGAAAACAAAGACATAACCATGTATTTCACCATGACACATTTTTAGAATGCTTCTAAATCCTGACCTGTGCTTTTATTGTGTAGCTAGGACACAGTCCTGCTCACACCAAAGTCAGTGGCAAATTTTCAAATGTCTGCAATAGTACATGATTAGTTCCATGCAACATTTCTTATTATATAGACAAATCTGAAACAACATATATTCAAGCAGTAAAGGAACGGTGTCCCAGTCATGGCAAGTATCCAAAGTTATATATGCTTATGAAATTTATAGCAGTGAGAATGTAATAGGCAAAATTGCATAGAAATAAAAATGTCTAGTGTAAGATGTGTTCTTCCGATGCAGAGAGGAACATAGATATTACATATACAAAATGGAGAGCAACATGAAGACAATAAGATCCACAACTTGGTAGAACCATCAATAGATACTTTTAAAACTAAGTTTGGAGAGTTATTATATTTTTATTCTAGCTAATCTATATAAATACCTAATCCTTTCTTACAGCTCTTGGTCTCAATTATATTTTATAGCAGAGAGTTCTACAGGTTTATTATATGTGGTTTAAAATATATTTCCCTCTATCAATTTTAGATTTACTGCCTTTCAATTTTTATGGCTGTCCCTTAGTTTTATATTACACAAAAGAATAAACAATATACTGACATACCTTTTCTCTGTTACTCATTTTATATACCTTTATCATATCCCGTTAGTCATCTCTCCTCTAAATTTCATAGTCATTCTATGTATGTCTCTAAAATTTTTAACCTGCACTCGATCATCAAATCCAGTCTATTTCTGCTATATTTTCTAGGAGGCTAAGTTACCAGAACGGAACACATTATTCGTAGTGAGGATGTGTCATCAATTTATATAATGGCATTAAAATTATGGTGAAATACAAGAATATTTTCTGACAGTGCTGATGCTGTATGACCTGCCACTTCTATTACCCCGACGGCTGGTGTGATCACACTCTCTGCTACTCTTGCTGTTCACTCTTGGACAATGGGTCAAGGGCAACAGTTAAAATAGTCACAAGATGAGGTGAATAAAATCAAATCCTATTTTAACAGAAACCTCTAACAACTGAGGTAGAAGGTCACTGAGCACTCACAGTCACTTTTTCTTTTAAATTGTGAGTGGAAAATTACTGGCCTATCAATGTAATAAAAAATAACTTCAATTCTTCTTATGAAGGTTAGTACTAACCTCTTGGAAGAAGGGTAAATAAAAGGCTTACGAACAATACTTGATTCATGCCAGCACTGCATGAGTACAGTGAATAAGGAACAAAAGGAACTAGAATATAAATTAATGGAACAAGAAGTAGTGCAGGCCTGAAGCTGTAAAAAGTTATGTTCATATTTAGCATTTTGGAGAATGTGTTCAATAACACTAAATCTCTTTGGGGTAAATTCTCAGCCCAGCAGCCAAAACCTACATAGCTGGAGTGGGCTCTAGGATTCAGGAGATGCATAAGGGAAAGGAGAAAGGAATCTTTCCCTCCAACCCTTGTGGTCACTCTTTAGTTGCTCCACAACCACAACTTTAGCCCTGAGGCTGCAATAGGACCTGCAGCTCTAACAATCCCTGAACCAATATCAGGTTCAGTGGAACTGGAATTAGAGGGCCCATGTTCCCTCAAGGGACTGTTATTGTAAGGGACTAGGGCATAGGCAGTCTTACCTTGTGGTCACACCTGGGCTGGGGTCTACTCGTCAGGGACAGTAGTCGCTGAGCAAGAGTCAGAGGGATCACAAGAGCCAGGTTCAGTAAGCAAGAGTCAAGGTCAGCATCAGGCTGAGATCAGAGGCTGTAAGTCAGACATGATGGAATCAGGAGGCAAGAGTCAGGATCAGGCTGGGCTCAGAGACCAGAGATCAGGAGACAACGCAAAGTCCAGCCGGTTGCTCCAACAGCTTCCTGGGCCAACCCATGGGTTAAACAGGTCACGTGACCAATCTGAGGACCGCAAGGTAAGTCACTCTGGCTCCCTTGGGTGGTAGTTCCTGTGGCACCTACTCTCCACATCCTTCTCTGGGTGTAGCATTGCTTGAACTCCAAGTGGCTCTGTGGACCCATCAGCTGTCCCAAGCTCTACAGATACAGGCTCTAGTCCCTAGACCCTGATAGTTACTGATAGAACTCCAGGAACTGAGGAGTTGGGCTGGAAGCAACATAGCGCAGCTTACAGGATTTACTAAAGTTCCACATTTTCAGCTTAACCTGCATGCACTGTCACTCTTTGCAAATGAAACATGGTGGCAGTACCTGAGTGGTGATTTCTCTGAACTGCAAAAACTGGCAGCATGAGCCATTGAATTTGGTCTGGATACCCAGAATCCTGGATTTTGCAGACCCAAACTAGCTCAGCAATGGACCTGGTGGAAAGAGGAGTTTAATCTATATGCAGACCTGACCATGCAGAAGGACAACCAACAGCAGGAAAGTAGGATTTTATCTTATTGGGGAACAAGACAGTGAGATCTGCACTACTCTGGAGGTCACCACTGCCTCAAGCCTCACAAAGTCCTCGGAGTCCTGGGGACCTGTTACTTCTCAAAGCAGAACAAAACGGTGAAGCGACAAAGGGTTTCATAAGAGACAAATCTTAAGTGGAAGGGATAAACTCCTTGGGGACTTGACAGACTCCCTAATTCAGAACAGGATAGTCTGTGGCACCACTTGCGGGATCACCACCTGCAGGAGAGAGTGTTCTGTCACATTAGATGGAGCTTAGTCATAGACATGCAGTGGAAGCCTCAAGAGAAAAGAGAAAAGCCCTAGGAGACAAAACACCCCCAGAGTACAGGCCGTGAGACAACAGCAAAGGAGAGCAAGAGGCCATGGTTGCATGCCGACAGTAAGATAGATGTCCTGTGGGAGACAGCATGAGCAGGTAGAGGAGAGGTGCCCCATAGCAGGACGTTATTGCAAGGAATGTGACAAATTGAACCATTTTAGGAAAAGCAGAAGAAGCTTCCATCAAACTTGTACATCAAACTTGTACAAGAGGGACATGGCACACCAGACAGCAATGATGGCACCATGATTCTCTCTTTGAGTCTGAGAACATGTCAGATTCAGGAAAGCAACAAGGGACAATGTCAGCCTCTGTGCATGCAACAATGGTATCAGGGAAATGCCCTGTGCAATTACAGCTGGATAGTGGGGCTTCCGGCAATAGGATTCCTTGGAGTGAATTGTAGTCAAACACACCCGTAACAAAGAGCAGTCAAAATCTAATAATGTACAATGAGAACACAATGCACCCCATAGGAAGATATGACCTCATAGTTGCTACCTGAAAAATAACAGCTGCTACCAACTGAAGTTTGTGGTCGTGGATGTTAAGCACTAAAGATCCCTCTGGGGAATGAAGCCATACAAGCCATGGATCTGCTCAGGGTGCAGCATCAGAATTTATAGCTGCAGTGCAAGAAGCAAGAGGAGGAGTCCCATGGACAATGGAGACAATTTAAAAAGTACATTGGGATTTTTTCAAAGGTGACAGATGCCTCAAAGGAAAGCTGTGATTAGACGTAGACCCCACGGTAGAACCTGTTTGTTTACCACAAAGAAAAATTCCAGTGGCATTACATAATCCAGTAACAAGGAACTCAGAAGTCTGCAGAGCAGGGGTATCATAGCCAGTACAGCCTGAGAAAGTAGCATAGTGGCGGTAAAGAAGCCATCTGGCATATTAAATGCTGAGAACATTTGCAACACCATTTGGAGACTACAGGTGGCTGTGCATGCCAATGGGCATAAGCCAATACCAGAGCATTGGCAGGACTTCCTGGCTTGAAAATAATTACAGATCTTATCCTCATTGTAGGTGAATGGAGCAATGATACTGAATGAAACCATGAAAGAAAACTACAAGCTTTTCTACAGCAATGACAAGATCATAAAACTTAACCCAGAAAAAAATATGGCTCAAGCAGCATGAAGTGACACCCATTGGACATCTGTTCACAGCAGAAGGATTGAAAGCAGATCCCAGCTAGATCAAGGCAGTCAGAGACGTGCCAGTCCCAGTAGATTGAAAGGGGGTACAGTAGGTCATAGGAATGATACATTTTCTGTCAAAGTTCTATCCACACCTGGCTGCAGTAGCAGAACCCGTACATCAGCTCATAAGGCAGGATATTGAGTAGGACTGGCAGGTTCCGACCAGCAAGCATTTGATGTGTTAAAACAAATGATAATGGACACCCCTGTCCTGAGGTACTGACAGCCAGGACAGCCACTGACTCTCCACTGTGATACATTGGAGAAAGGATGGGATGTAGCTCTTTTGCAGGACAAGCTGGTCACTTATGCCAGAAGAGTCCTTTCAGAGACTAAACAGGGGTACACCCAAATAGAAGAAAATGCTTCTGGCTGTGGAATTTGGAGTGGAAAGATTTCATCAGTACACCTATGGCCAGTAATAGTTCAATCAGATCACAACCCCCCAGAGATAATCATGGCAAAACCCCGTCTTAGAGCACCAAAGTGATTACAGTGCATGTTAATGCCACTCTAGCACTACTAGGTAGAGATCAGCTATTGTCCAGGATGACTATTTGTGTTAGCTGACACCCTAATCAGGACATCAGTGAGTCAGGGGAAAGGGATCAGAACAATGAATCTATTAACATGGTGCACTATCTCCCAGTTTCACTAGGGAAGTTGATAGAAATCAAAAAGAAAAGGAGTACTTGTGGCACCTTAGAGACTAATGCCACAAGTACTCCTTTTCTTTTTGCGAATACAGACTAACATGGCTGCTACTCTGAAACCCATAGAAATCAAAGACGCTATAGTAAAGGACATCCAACTACAGGCAGTCAGGAGAACAATACTAGCAGGATGGCCAGAAGACAAAAGCCAAGTACTGGTATCAGCAGAACCATATTGTTCAAATTAAAAGTGAGATGAGTGTGCAGGATGTAATTACATTTTGAGGACAGGGAGCTGTTGTTCCCACTTCCTTACATAGTGATATCATGCAAAAAATGTGCCTCACCTCTGGGCATTGACAGCTGTCTCAGACAGGCTCGACAGACTATTTACTGGCTAGAAATGAATAAAAACGCTGTTCCTTGATAAAGGGTGTGACATCTACCACTTGTGTGGCAACCATCGGCAGAAAGAAATTCTGTTACCATATGAGCTGCCCACCTGACTATGATAAATGGTGGGAGCAGATTTATTTACCTTCAGTGAAAAGCAATACTTGATTACAGTGGACTACAGTTCAAATATTTGGGAGGTTGATGCCCTGCCTGATACAAGAAGCAACTCAGTGATTGACACAATGAAGACCCACTTAGAGAGATGCTTTCCCACATACTGTATTCACTGATGATGGCCCCTGGTTTGCCTCAGAAGTAGTCAAGGAATTTGCATGCAAATGGGAGTTTGACTAGCATACCTCTTCCCCAGCACACTCACAAACCAAAGGTCAGTTGGAATCAGCTGCAAAAACAGTCAACAAATTATTATGTAAGTTGGTTTCTTCTGTTTCAGACGCCTTGTTAGCATTTTTGGCACATAGGAATAGTCCAATCACCAGGGCGCCAAAACAGTCCAGTTCAGGCACTGATGGGATAAAGGACCAAAACCCTGCTATCAGAGAGGGGAGACTTGTTGCAGTCAGAAGGATGGAGATACCACCGAGAGAAGATGGCCAACAGTCAGAGAAAACAGACAAGGACCTACTGGCTTGGAGACAGGTGATCCTGTGAGAATACTGTCATTAGAGAGATATTAGTTGTGGACTAAAGCAGTCATGAGGGATGCAATGGCACCCAGGTCATAGGAGGTGACTATGCAAGAGGGACAAGTGATCTGAAGGAGCAGGACACTTGTAAGCCAACAAAAACAACATCCAGAGAGTGTCTACAGAGAAACAGAGATCATAATGGAACACAGAGAGAGACAACCACTGGGAGGCCAACCCTACAGGGAGGAAGGAGACTCCAGAGAGAAAGAGTGCTAGACTCAGAGACAGGTGACTGGGAGACAGAGAGAACTCACTCCCAGCGTGGTCGCCAGTTGAAGAGAGCAAACGATACCTCAATGATTATGTAATCAAAGGAGTCTTTTGTGAAGACAGTACTCCAAATTGGCTACCTGCTAACAACTTCTGGCCAAAGGGACACAAGGTGTGCGTGTGGATGTCACTTATTTGTTTCAATGTTTATATGTAAAAGTTTTTAAAATAGGGAAGACAAATCATAAATTCACGGGGGCAGAAGAACTGGGGTCAGAGGGCCAGTGTTTCCTGGAGAGACTATTACTGATGGGACTACAGGAAAACAGGGAATGTGAGGAGCTGGGCTGGAGACAACACAGCCATGAGGACAGAGCAGACCACAGGTTTTAATAAAGTTCCACTTGTTCAACTTTTACCTGCAGTCATCTTCATTCTTTTTGAATGAAACATTGACCAAGAAACAAAAGAACATAACAATGGCCCTACTGTGTCAAACCAAAGGTCCATCTAGCCCAGTATCCTGTCTTCCGACAGTGGCTAGTGCCAGGTGCCCCAGAGGGAATGAACAGGTAATCATGAAGTGATCCATCCCCTGTCTCTCATTCCCAGCTTCTGGCAAACAGAGGCAAGGGACACCATTCCTGCCCATCCTGGCTAACAGCCATGATACAATAGCCAAGAAAGCTGCGGGATGTAGTTTTGGTCACTCCCACCTAAAAAAGAAAAAAAAAGATATTGTGGAAATAGAAGGAATCCAAAGATGGGTGCCAGAAATATTGGAGACATGAAAGCAAAGATTTCCGCATGAGGAAACTGTGAAACAGTTAGAGTGTTGCTTGGTTTGGAAAGGGAAGTATAAGAAGGATCATGGTACAGGGCGTATAAAATGCTGAATGATGTGGAACAGGTTAATTGGACAGTTTGAATGTACCATTTTTCTTTATACAATAGAAAAGTGATATTCAGTTAATTTAAAAGGCAACAATTTTAAAGCTGGTAAAAAATATTTTTACAGCGCACATATTTAACCTGTGAAACTCATTGCTACAAGATATCCTTGAGGCTGAGAGCTTAGAAAGTTTACATAAAGGGTTGGACCTTTATATGGCTAATGATATCTTCCATCATTACATGACAGGAAAAACAATTAAAGGGAATATAAAACTTCATGCTTCAGTGCATAAGCCAATCATTAGCTGTTCAGCATTAGGAAGACAATTTGCATTGCGCAAGCTTTTACATGATTGTCTATGCTAGGATTTCTTGCCCTTTCCTCTGAAACATTAAATGCTGGTCACTGTCCTAAACAAGATACTGGACTAAATGTATCACTAGCCTGATCTAAGTGGGCAATTTCTGTGCTTTAATCTGGAGATTTTTTAAAAATAATTTTGAAGAGCAGGCAAATTAAAAAAAAACCCTCCTAATTGTGAATTCTTGCACAGTAATAGAGGGGAGAGTCATCAAATAAACTCTCCACTCTGAATGATTCAATCATCTGTAATTAATAGAAATTGCTGCCACCATCCCCTCTTTATAGGTGCAGAGAGACAATGGTATCACAGAATCATAGAATCATAGAATATCCGGGTTGGAAGGGACCTCAGGAGGTCATCTAGTCCAACCCCCTGCTCAAAGCAGGACCAATCCCCAATTAAATCATCCCAGCCAGGGCTTTGTCAAGCCTGACCTTAAAAACTTCTAAGGAAGGAGATTCCACCACCTCCCTAAGTAATGCATTCCAGTGTTTTACCACCCTCCTAGTGAAAAAGTTTTTCCTAATATCCAACCTAAATCTCCCCCACTGCAACTTGAGACCATTACTCCTTGTTCTGTCATCTGCTACCACTGAGAACAGTCTAGAGCCATCCTGTTTGGAACCCCCTTTCAGGTAGTTGAAAGCAGCTATCAAATCCCTCCTCATTCTTCTCTTCCATAGACTAAACATCCCCAGTTCCCTCAGTCTCTCCTCAAAACTCATGTGTTCCAGTCCCCTAATCTTTTTTGTTGCCCTCCGCTGGACGCTTTCCAATTTTTCCACATCCTTCTTGTAGTGTGGGGCCCAAAACTGCACACAGTACTCCAGATGAGGCCTCACCAGTGTCGAATAGAGGGGAACGATCACGTCCCTCGATCTGCTGGCAATGCCCCTACTTATACATCCCAAAATGCCATTGGTCTTCTTGGCAACAAGGGCACACTGTTGACTCATACCCAGCTTCTCATCCACTGTCACCCCTAGGTCCTTTTCTGCAGAACTGCTGCCTAGCCATTCGGTCCCTAGTCTGTAGTGGTGCATTGGATTCTTCCGTCCTAAGTGCAGGACTCTGCACTTGTCCTTGTTGAACCTCATCAGATTTCTTTTGGCCCAATCCTCCAATTTGTCTAGGTCCCTCTGTATCCTATTCCTACCCTCCAGCATATCTACCTCTCCTCCCAGTTTAGTGTCGTCTGCAAAGTTGCTGAGGGTGCAATCCACACCATCCTCCAGATCATTTATGAAGATATTGAACAAAACCGGCCCCAGGACCGACCCTTGGGGCACTCCACTTGATACCGGCTGCCAACTAGACATGGAGCCATTGATCACTACCCGTTGAGCCCGACAATCTAGCCAGCTTTCTATCCACCTTATAGTCCATTCATCCAGCCCATCCTTCTTTAACTTGCTGGCAAAAATACTGTGGGAGACAGTGTCAAAAGCTTTGCTAAAGTCAAGGAACAACACGTCCACTGCTTTCCCTTCATCCACAGAGCCAGTTATCTTGTCATAGAATGCAATTAGATTAGTCAGACATGACTTGCCCTTGGTGAATCCATGTTGACTGTTCCTGATCACTTTCCTCTCCTCTAAGTGCTTCAGAATTGATTCCTTGAGGACCTGCTCCATGACTTTTCCAGGGACTGAGGTGAGGCTGACTGGCCTGTAGTTCCCAGGATCCTCCTTCTTCCCTTTTTTAAAGATGGGCACTACATTAGCCCTTTTCCAGTCGTCCGGGACTTCCCCCGATCGCCATGAGTTTTCAAAGATAATGGCCAATGGTAGAATCGTTGCTACCTTCAGGCACCCCTCAGATCCCTCTTCTTCGCTCTAGTGTTTTCCCCAGCACAGAAACTGGGGAAACTTGGCAATGCACAACACTTTCCACAGCCAGTGTTGCTTCTTGCCCAGAGAGGTGGATTATTTGTGAGGAAGTCATGGTGGGAAGAGGGTTGTTGTTTCATGCATTGAGGTGCAGGGTGTAAGAGTCATCGTGAGGTTTTCTTCCTTACTTCACTCCTACTGCTGGCTGGAGGGAGGTGACAAATTCCTTACCTCACTCAACATGCACCTGGGTCTGCCAGAGGTAGTTGAGCAGCCACCAGGAAGAGATAGGATGGATTTGGTGAACATTTGGGGCCAGATATTCAGAGGTTAGTCTCCAGCTTTGGGCTACAAATTGTACCATTTTGCACACACAACCCGCCCTCCTTCCCACACTGACTCCCTGATTATTGCCTGGCTCAGTTAACACCCCTTGCTACCTGAGTACTTGAAAGGGCCCACAAATTAGAGGTGGAGACGTCCAGTGACCAACTGCAGTTGTAAATGTTGATTACAATGATTGGTGCAGTATTTGGTGGGTGCAAAAATGGAGGTGTCATAACCATACAGCTAAGGGTAGCCTAGAATTTCTCCTTACCTGTAAGGGGTTAAGAAGCTCAAATAACCTGGTTGGCACCTGACCAAAAGGACCAATGGGGAAAGAAGATACTTTCAAATCTGGGCCCGAGGGGGGAGGCTTTGTTTGTGCTCTTTGTTTTTGTGTTCTCTTGGAAAGCAGAGAAGCACCAGGTCAGCAAACTCCTCCTATAAACCGATCCTGAACCAGTCTTTAATATTACAAAAATAGTAAGTAAAGCCAGGCAAGGCGTGTTAGATTATCTTTTGTTTTAGCTTGTGAATTTTCCTTCAGGAAGTTAAGTACCCTGCCGTCAGGCAGAGAAAAAAACTCCAGGTGCTCACGGCTTAAAAAAAATCCTTAAAAAACAAAGAAACAAACAAAAAACCCTCCCTGCTTTCCAAGCAGCCAAAAGGAAAAACAATTGTCCTTTTAAAATCCTACTGTGCTTTCGGTTCAAAATGATCCCACCGCTGTCCCACCATGTCAGGGTTCCCTCCCACTCTGATCTCTAGGGTACAGATGTGGGGACCTGCATGAAAGCCCGCTAAGCTTATTTCTACCAGCTTAGGTTAAAAACTTCCCCAAAGCACAAATCCTTTGTCTTTGGATGGTATGCTGCCACCACCAAGTGTGTTAGACAAAGAATCATGGAAAGAACCACTTGGAATTCCTATTCCCCCAAAATATCTCCCCACAGACTTATACCCCCTTTCTGGGAAGGCTTGAGAATAATATACCAACCAAATAGGTAAACCAGACTCTTAAAAAACCGGAACTTTATATAAAAAAAAAAAGTAAAAGAAGCACCTCTGTAAAATCAGGATGGAAGGTAACTTTACAGGGTAATCAGATTCAAAACAAAGAGGCAAAACTTTAAAGTTACAAAAAACAGGGATAAACCTCCCTCTTAGCACAGGGAAAATTCACAAGCTAAAACAAAAGATAATCTAACACACCTTGCCTGGCTTTACTTACTATTTTTGTAATATTAGAGACTGGTTCAGGATTGGTTTATAGGAGGAGTTTTCTGACCTGGTGCTTCTCTGCTTCCCAAGAGAACACAAAAACGAAGAGCATAAACAAAGCCTTCCCTCCCCAACCCCAGATTTGAAAGTGTCATCTTTCCCCATTGGTCCTTTTGGTCAGGTGCCAACCGGGTTATTTGAGCTTCTTATCTCCTTACAGGTAATGAGGAATTTTAGGCTACCCTTAGCTGTATGGTTAGGACATGAGGCCTGGCTAAGGCTTGACTAAACTATCCAGTTTCCATTCCCTCTCACATGTATCGTACCGCAATTTCTTCCTTGCGGCAGAAAGTATTTTTAATTTGAGACTCATACAAACCCTTGGTGGGTTTTATTTTCATACATACAATGTAGAGGTATTCCAATGAATTCTATTGTACATTATAGCTATCTCAAGGTTTCTCTTACTATTAATGTCTGAAACAGGCTTACTGCCATGTTCCTTATTATCTAAAACCATATTTGTTTCTACTAGTGGCCAAGATATTTGATGTACTTAACAGGAACAGACTAGTAAAATACCTTGAAGAATATTATGAAAAACACAGCACTGAATTTTACATACAGGCTAATGACCCCTCCCCATGTGGAGGGAGAGGAATGGTGGATTCATGTCTGCAGTGGATGCTCCAATATGTCTCCTGTTCCCTTACATCTCACCTGGCTCTTCATTGGAAGGGGGTTAGGGACATTGAAGCCCTTCTGCTCAGCATGGACTTCCCATCTTTCTCTCAACTCTCCAATAAAGGAAGGAGTAAGCCCTGCAGAAGTATGGCATTGGGCATGGAACCTCCATGTGCCTGGGATTCAGGGAGGCGGAATGCATGTGCATATGTTTGCTGGCTTTATCTAAGTGGCACAATCCATACCTTAAATGAAATCTTTCGTGTGTACAGTGCTTTACAGATAAATGGATACAATGCCTGTCTGAGAAGCTTACAAATCTAGGTTAGAATAAATGTAACATGAAACAGGGAAAAAGAAAAGGAGGAAAAAGAAAAAAATGACGAAGTAAGCTTTAGCTCACGAAAGCTTATGTTCAAATAAATTTGTTAGTCTCTAAGGTGCCACAAGTACTCCTTTTCTTTTTGCATGATACAGGGAGAGATGATAGCAGGCAATAGGGAGGGATTAGATAATAAATTTGAAGTTAGTTGTTCATAACTGTACACAGCATGGAGGGATATGAGCAGCTTCTCTCATTTTGAGTGGCCTGCACAAATGCTATGAAGAATTACAACCTGGGAAGTTTGTGGGCTGCTCCATCCTTTCTCCTGTGGTTACACATAGCACCTCAAAGCAGGTAGGGAGGGGGAGCAATTATGACTTCATCCTTCTTGCACACTAACCAGCAGAACCAGCCCTTTGTGTGGGGCTAGCAAGCTAAAACTCAAAGGATGCAGCCTTGCATTTCCCCTGATCTCTGGGAGACATAGTGCCTCACTGTACTGCCTCACTGTGTGAAGTAGCTTTTCCTCAGGTGGTGTGCTCAAGAAGTGTTGGAAGCACATTGACAAGCTAACATGGTTGTGATGAACCTTCCACTGCCACTGCCTATGATCTGCCACTGCCTGTGATCTTCTAATGTAGATAAAGGTATGGAGACTGTACAGCTATCAATCAGGCACCACTCATAAACATGAAATTCAATTCTCTTTTTAAAAAAAGGCCTTTAACTCTTCTAACAATATATTGCCAAAAGTAGGATACAACCCCCCCCAAGGCAGAAAAAATTAACTGTTTTTAATATTAAAATTCTTAAAGTTCTTTTTCTGTCTTCCTTTAAAGAATTACATTTAATAGTTAACTTTAACTGTGTACTATTTGCTGTGTTTTACAGAAATCTTTGTTGAAAATTGCTTTCTTCAGAGGAAATTCTGTAAGGCAGACATGCCAATTTCTTGACGACTCGTCTAATTTATAAAAATAGAAAAAATCTAAAATCCCTGGCAATCATGCAAAGGCACCTTTGCCTTCATCAGAAGTCAAAGTCGGGACCCCTACTTCATGTGGAGTTAAATAAAATATTTAAAGTTGCACAAAACTGACTTCAAAAGACCAGTTTTGAAATGAGCATAGTTACTTTTTTCAAGCCTGAAGCAATTATATACTTTACTATCATTTCCATGAATTCTGTGGTCACATAAATTGGTTTGAGACAGCTTTCTACCCCCTACCCCCACTCTTTTTTGAACAAAGAAGCAATACAAAATGTGCACAAAAATGTGTCCTTGGAAATCTTATCCTTATACCTCCTTAATGTGTGTGTTTTTTCTTAACTAGAAGAAGTGAACTAAATATAGAAAATATAAAGTATTTTGTATGAATCCTTCATATAAAGAATGAAATTGTGCCATCATTCATTTGCTGTGATTATAACTTAAGGTCTGGCAAACCTTAGTTTTCTAGGGTCCAGTTCAAATATTTTCACACTTGCAGTGTTGAAATGATTGAGTTTAGGGGAAAAACATTAAGGTGAGACATAGAAGCATGTTTTATTCTATTTGGAGCACCCCAAAATGATACAATGGGTCTTTTACTGTGTCAGATCCAAAGCACAATGAAGTCAAAGGAAAGTCTTGCCTTGACTTCAGTCAGCTCTGGATCAGGCCCAGAGACCACTCTCCTCTAAATCTCCCATCAGCCCTTGCCTCTACTAACCACTTCAGTTCAATTAAATTTCCCCATGCTCCTAGAAATTTCATCCTCAAGTAAAATGGTTGGTGTGGGGGAAGAGCAGGTTTTCTGAAGTGGAGTTCCTACTTTGCTCTGTTAGGCTGTGGGTAGATGTGTCAGACAGCTAATAGGCTGCTGTTTGTACTCCACTGTGCTTCTGCAACTCCTCTTTCCAGGGGGTTCAGTTGCCACTTAGAGGTTCTGTACTTCCTCCTGTAGCCCAAGGCTTCCTAGACAAAGAGTTCTCATCCTACTTAAGTCTCATCGTACTCCTTGTCTCTCCTGTTCATTCTGAGCCATCTCTACTGCCAAAAAGAGTTTTAGAAAAACAGATTGTGACAGATATGACAATACCCTGCAATATTCCAGACAAACTGTATGGAATTAAGATAAACATTATTGAATTATTAATTAAGTTATGATTAATTATGTAATCATTACTAATTAATTACCCAAAGAAAAGCTCTGTGAAGTCCAAAGCTTATCTCTTTCACTAACTGAAGTTGGACAAATAAAATATATTACCTCAGTCGCCTTGTGTGTCTCATTATTTAATTAAATTTAATACCTTTGCGGTCCATTGTATTAAACATTCAATTGTACTTGTGTTATTATGGAGTTGCATGTACTTTGTCTAGGAGATTGACTAATTCAATCTCTGGGAAGGATCAAAAACTTCAAGGAGCTTTTTAGGACAACATTTAGGATTTCCTGGGAAATACTTGGGAGCAGGGAAATGCAAATTCTTCCCTCTGAAGCCAGCCTTTTGGAGCTACAACCTGGGGAGGGAGACGCATGGTCTACTAATTATCTGCTCCTGGAAACTCCAGATCAAAGACACCCAAACTGTACAAAGGATGGACTAAACTTTCATGAGCATGTTTGTTCTGAGCTGAGACTGTTATGAACTTGTGACCAGAGAAGAGACCCCCTGTGTGGGGTTTGAAGGACTTGCTTGCCAGAGTACATGTTGGAGACAGTTGGGATGATCTCTGGTAAGTTTATTAACATGTGTGCAGATTCTTTTATTTTTTAATATGTTTTCTTTGTAGTTCTTTTACCTTAAGAATAAAATAGGCTTGCTTACAAAGAGCTGTGTAATAACTTCTAACTGTTGGCAACTACACTGTGTACCATCTCTGAGGGGAGAAGGAAGCCTGTCTATTTAGACAGTCTTTTGCTGGGAAAATCATAGTGTACTCAGGTAACTACACAGCCTGGAAATACTGTGGTCAGGAAGGACTGAGACGCATGTCTCCACCCAAAAGGGTAATGGCTAAGAGTTGGCTGCCATTGCTAATCGTCGGCAGAGGCTATCCCTCGATACGAAGATGATGTCTGCTGGGGGAAAAATGTCATTGATGAGACTTAAGAAGACTGAAGAGTCCAATTTGTGCTCTACATGTGTTTCCACCTCTATGACAGGCTGTTGCTTGGAGAGAGCAGAACTGCTGGCTGGGATGCTGTACCCTTTCCTTCTTCCTCTACCATTTCTAAGCCTCTTGAGCAAATTCTCTTTAGAAGTTCTCTTCAAAATGGACTGAGGCTTGATGTACAATGCAATGCCATTAAGTCTATTGCCAGCCAGCTCTTCCCAGTTCATGGGGGTCAATGCTTCCCTTCTTAAGATATACTTCTTAAGATATACTTGTAAAGCGTTTCCTCTGTCCCACATGAGTCCTCTTACCATTATTAAGTTGAGAAAACAGGACTTGTTTTGGGAGATGAGTATCAGCCATCTGCACACAATGACCAGCCCAGCAAAGCTGATGTTTCATAATCTTTGCCTCAACACTGGTGATGTTAGCTGCAGGGAGAACACTGGTTGGTGCAACGATCTTCCCATCTCATATGGAGAATCTTCCCAAGGCAACACTGGTGGTACCACTCCAGATGCTTAAGATGGTTTTGGTATGTCACCTATGTTTTACACCCTTGAAGAAGAGTGGGTATGACTACTGCATTATAGACCACGGTCTTAGTTTCCATCCAAAGATCTCTGTCAATAAAGACACAATGAAGTAACTTCCTGAAGGATGCAGTGGCACAACAGATCGTATATTTGATCTCCACATCAGGACTGGCCGTCTGGGATAGGTGGCTACCAAGGTAAGGGAAATGCTCAATGTTTTCCAGGAGCTCACCACCGATGGAAATGTGTGGGATAATGCGGGCAATTTGTGCTGGGCCGTGCTGGTGGAACACCTTAGTCTTCCCAATGTTGAGGGAAGGTCCTAGGCTATGATAGGCTCCTGAGAAAAGATCTACAGTGGATTGTATATCAGCCTCAGTGTGCGTGAGGATAGCTCAATCATCAGCATACTGAAGGTTGGTAATAACTGTTCTAGTGACCTTAGTTTTAGACTGAAGATGCCACTGATTGAAGAGCTGGCCGTCCATATGATATTCAATCCCAATTCCAGAAGAAAGGTGGCCATGAATAAGAATCAGGATCACAGCAAGATAGATGGAAAAAAGGTGTGGGGCAATAACACAGCCCTGCTTAACACCAGTACAGATGGTGAATGGGTCAGTTTCCAACCAATTACAGAAGATGGTGGCAGTTATCCCATCATGAAGTAGCATGAGAATGTGAATGAACTTCGATGGACAATCAAACCTAGACAGCACCTTCCATAACACTTCACGCCTGAGGGAATCAAAGGCCGTAGTTAGGTCAATAAATGCCATAAACAATGGCTGATATAGTTCTTTACACTTCTTTTGGATCTGTTATGCAACAAAAATCATGTCAGTGGTGTCCTGAGATGGTCTGAAACCACACTGGGATTCCAGAAGGCTGTCTTTGGCAGGAGGGAGGAGATGGTTCAAAAGGATGTGAGTAAGGGTCTTCCCAGAAATGGAAAGGAGGGTGTTAGGTATAAAGAAGTAAGAAATGTTGGTATTGTTTAATATGTTCAAATAGTTGTTTTAATAATGTATTTTTGAAGTAATGTTAAGTGAATCACTGGCTTTAATAGAATCTATTGGTGGCGACATCATGAAACTTGACAGGAAGGAGGCCTGGACCCGGTGGCATGGAAGTCTGAGACAACTGGAGGTCTTCATCCTGCAACCTGTTGCAGCCCTCATCCGCCTTCACAGCTGCAGAGACCTGACAGATCCTCAAATATGCCTGTTCCACAACTGGGGTCTTGAGAAGTTTGGACTGTGCTTCCTCTGGCACTTCACCTCAGAACTGTTCGCCAAGTGTGGCCCTATCAGGGGTACAAAATTCCGGACGACGTAGTTCTGAGGGTCTTTGGAAACACAAGCCTCTTCACAACAACAAGGTAATGGTCCAAGGAAAGGGCTCTTGCTGTAACATAGAGGTAGAATAAAGGTGCAGTTGCCCTGAACTGTGACACAGATAACTCTCACCTCCATTTGATCAGTGTTGAAACTGCATTCAGTGGAAACTGCATTTCTCCACAGTCACACAGACCCTGCTCCCCTAATGTGGTCTCACAATTCCTTAGGCAAGAAGATAAATAAATTAAATAAACACATACAGTTGCTGCCATTGGATTATGTCTAAGAATGCATATGTTTCTCAGGACAATGAGCAATTTAATTCATCTGCTTTGATCAAAAATGGTTAATATCAGTTATTGCTTGATATTTTTTTCTCATTTTTGCCCCAGACCTACACGTCCACAATTTGCACTGACAAGGTGAGTGAGGTAATATCTTTTATTGGACCAATTTCTGTTTGTGAAAATAGACAAGCTTTCAAGCTACTCAGAGCTCTTCTTCAGGTCTTCAAGAAGAGCCTTAAGAAGGTCTCTTTCATCAACAGAAATTGTTCCAATAAAAGATAATGCTTCACCAACATCTTGTCTCTCTAATATCCTGGGACCAACCTGGCTACAACAACACCGTAAACAACAATTTGCTTTGTGATTTTTATCTAAATTTTTTAGTATTCTATACATTAATTTCTAATGGCCAAATACCTCTGAGTTACATGACATAATATGACAGGAAGTCAATGAGGTTTTGCTGGTGTAACTCAGAGAAGAATTTGGCCTATAGCACCCATAATCTCACATATGGCACAGCCAGTTTCTTCATTGCGGGCACTTGTTCCAAAAGCCCTCAGACCTTAATAATCACCAACCTATTTTACTTCCAAAGTATGGAACTTTTGCAGACAGGGATCATGAACTTCTGTGTATATCAACCTATTGTGTGTGTTTACTATAAAATAAATACAATACTATATGATTTTCATAGTTTTCTCTATATAGAGATTGTATATATCTTTATGGATTCTGATTGTTAAATTCAGTCATATGCATTTTGATCATCATCACACACTCTTTGTGAGTGAAATCTTTTGGATTTTTTATAGTCAATATAACGTTTACTTGGCATTTTTACAAATATTTGAACAAAGATTTTTTTCCAAAAACATTCAACTAATGGCAACAACAAGCAAATATGTATTGTGGGTGTCATTCACCAGCATTTCTATCCAGAATATTGCCTTAAGAATGAGCTGTAATATTCTGAAAGCAGCTACAGTGCAGGCCTGTGGAACACTTTATCATCCAAACTGCAGGATCCAAAGGAGAACCCAAATGTTCTGTTGCAGCCAGGAAAGCTTGGCTGACAGCTTGTCCAATTGTCATTTGCAAGCTACATTAGCTTTCTCCTATAAAATATTAGCACATTTATCAATTTTATGATCAATAAGCCCATACATTTGTAGTACTTAAGATGTTAGAAAACATTTCATGATATGACGAATTGTTGCTCTAAGTGTAACGTGTATAAAAATCTTAAATTCTGCCCCTCTTTGTCCCTTTCATGCTACATTCTTGTGTTATTCCAGTAGCTACAAAATGGTTTGAATCTTAGTAATAAAGGAGCTTTTTTAGTGACAAAACAGACTGAAGGATTTCAAATATAAGGCCAATGAGCCATCACAGCTATCCTACTAGGGTAAAATGCATCACTTAAGACCCATTTTGAACATTTGAGTGGTTCACAGGCCTTGTACTTGTCTTCTGCAAAGGGTGAGTTTTGCCTAAAAATATCCATGTAGCCAGGGCTAGTATGGGCAGAATCTCAGACTAGGCACCTTACTACAAACCTGCCCAGACCCCCTGGGTACATAGTCGGGTGGCTAACCCAAGCCACTGCCCAAGCTACCCCTGGTTACACTGCTTTACCCCTCTAACTTGAGCAGAGCTAGTTCATGTCAGTCTACCTGAACTGGGATACTCCCAGCTACAAGTATAGATTACCCTTAGAGTAGAGCCAGATCCACAGTAGAACTATTCTAGGAACAGTTTGCTAGGTATACTGGGATGCTATACTATATATATATATATATATACTGGGATGCTATATATAGTGTGGATGCAGCTTATACTGGCAATACCTTGCTTTTCCTAATATAGCTTACTCCAGTGCTGCTCCTTCCCCTCTCAAGCAAAATAAGTTATACCAGCAAAAGCACAGTTTTGTCCATATAACTGAGACTATACTAGGGGCTTTTGTCAGCACAGCTATGTTGGTCAGGGATCACAGATATCTGTAGCATAGACAAGGTCTTAGACACACTGTGCCTGCTCCAAGCAGCAGTTCTCAGCACTGCCAACAATGAATCCAATTCATCTCAGTGTTAACTCCACGGATATCAACAGTTATACTAGGATGAATTGGACAAGGTATGTTTAAGATTTGTAACACACTAATGTCTGTTTTGGGTTCACGTGTGTCTTACGTTCACTGATGGGGAAATTTTCCCTCACATAAGTCGTGCATAGACCTTGTGCAAATAGGTGAATTTCCCCCTGAAGCCATATGTTCTACTATTTTGAAATACAATATAAAACTTCTTTTTTTTCTTATTAGATCCATTGGGGGAAAGCCAAAGTGTCTATCATTTCTTTTAGAAAAATGTGAATACTGCAACAAAAGGATGGGGAGAACTTTGAAATCCAGTTCAGTTTGTGGGATAAAGTTATCTTTTGTGACAAGGGTAGTATAATAATACTGCCATTTTAACCCTAAGAGTTGCCAATGTCTATAAACGAGTGCCAACTACCAGTGCTGTTTGCAATCTTTTTCTGATCAGCTGCTATTCTGCACGATGACAGCTCTCTCAATATTACTTTTGCTTCCCCAAAACATTTTTTGTGTGTCCCTGCTGATTTTCTTTTGAGCAGAGTGAATGTATAGTCTTTCATGCATCTACTGAAAAGGTCTTTGAAAAAAAGTACAGCTACACAAAGATGTCATTGATGTAACATTTTTGTCTGTTTGCCAGACATGCAGTCCAGCTTGATTTCCCCACAGTGGATACTTCTCTGTTTACTATTAAGTTTTTTCGCTATCATTAATTTCCCCCTTCAACCTCTGTTCCTTACCTTCACCTTAAGTCTCAGCTTTCCCTTGGGTCTGATCCAAAGCCTGTTGAAATAAGTTAGGAGTCTTTCCATTGGCTTGCTTTGGAGCTGAACTTCTGTCTCCTTTCTATTCAAACCTAGTCTCGATGAAGCTTTTCACATAAGTCAGACCCTGTATCATTTTGTTAAATGAGTTTTTTGTCATGCTGCATGTTTTTACAGAGTTGGAGCTGCATCACAACAACATCATCACATTATGGGAGGTCAGAACTTGGCTTCATGTACAGCTCTGAGCAAGGCATGATGCATAAGAAAGGCATTGTGTTTTACAGCTGGTCTACACTGGGAACTTACATCATCATAGCTACATCTCTCAGGGGTGTGAAAAATCCACACCTCTGGTAGATGTAGCTATGCTGACCTAACCCCTGGTGTAGACAGTGCTAGGTCAATGGAAAAGTTCTTCTGTTAACCTAACTACTGCCTCTTGGAGAGGTGGATTGCCTATGTCGATGGGAGAACCCCTCCCATTGGTGTAGGTAGTGTCTACACTGAAGCACTACAACTGCAGCTGTGCCTCTGTAGCAGTTTAAATATAGGCATACCTTTAGAGGCATTCCCCTGATTCGCTATTTCTCCCTTGCTTCCCCTTTGCTCCTCAGGTGTAGCACCTTACTGCTGGCTTATCGCAGCAGTATATTCGTCTGCAGGTAGTTCAGCTATTGTTGCAAGTCTCCACCCACGCCAGGGACAGAATAAATGGGTGAATAGCCTCATTTATGCCTGTCCACCCCGACCCTGGGTCTGAACAGCTTTCAAGGGGATAGAGGGGTGTTTGGTACAAGTCAGAATCCAGAAATATGTTAAGGGTGACATGAAAAATCCAAGGGCCTAATTGAAAACCCACTGAAGTCAATGGAAGTCTTTCTATTGGCTTCAGTGTGCAAGGGATCAGACCCTAAATTTGTAGCATTTGCTATTTGTGTTGCAAAGTTTGACACAAGAATGATTTCATGACTCGTCAACTCCTGTTCCTATTACATTCTTTTTTTAAGTTTTCTGTGTACTATGCATTACATAAAAGAAGTTATTAATTATACTAATTCTACTACTCCACTCAGCTCATTGTATCTCTGGGGAAGTGTATCAGTTTTTCATTTGCAGAGGTGCTGAGCCATAGACTTCAAGCGAATCGGTGGTTCTCAGCATTTCTGAAAATCAAGCCCTTCACCTCTCTGCGAATCGAATTCCTATCTGTAAAAATAGGAAAAATAATGTGTACCTGTATTCCAACCACATTGTAAGTAAGGATGGCAGAACCAATATTCTACTATTTACATTGCTGGTCACTTGTAGTATCCCATGTTTAGCAACGTTAGTGTTCTATGAAGAAGCAGTTCTGTAGAATGAGCTAGAATTCAGTTAAAATGCAAAACATTTAATGGTTTAGATTTTTTGCTTGTAAATGGAGTAAATGTGTCGAATCTTCCACCATCAAGAGCAAAATTGCAATTCTCGTGTTCTGTGGTAAATTGAAGTATGTGTTATTTAAAGACAATCCCACACATTCCAATTGTGTGTAGGATGACAGCACCAACACACGACTCCTTTCATCTCCTCTGCACTTTGCCTAATCATAAAGACTTTATGAAACTGATAACCTGATTGAGAAACACCCACTATAGATCTTGTGTTTACAGCTTTTATGTCACCTCTTCGAAGCACATTTATTCAATTTCTTTTCAATCCCTGGTAGATTATTCTCTCAGTGGAATTCACCCCTGTGCAGAAGGCCAGCACAAGGAATAGGCAACACTTAAATGTCACTTTTAAGGATTTAAGTGTTTGTGCTGATCTTCTGCACATGGTCAAATTTAACTCTATCCCCCTCTGATTCTGATGAGGGACACTCTTCTAACTTCTCTTTAGTGGGTTACACAGATCTAAGAATTTGTAAAGTATACATTTAGCAGAAAACCCCCCACTCCAAACAAACTTCTACTGCAGCAAGACAATCCAGTGAAAGCTGTGTTTAAGTAAGAGAGATTAGCAAAGAAGGTATTAACTGTCCTTGCTTTTAAATAAACCAACCATTATAAAACTAGTTTTTACCAACTTCAGTCATCAGCACTTCTCCATAATCACTTAAGAATCAGACAGAGAACAAATATGCAATTCTGTTGTTTCAAATTATTCATTATTTATCTCCTAGGAAATGATCTCAGTAACAAAACCAATGCACCATCACAACAGATAGTGTAATAAAACAATTTATACCTTCAAGTCAGCTATGGGTACTGCTATGGGTACCCGCATGGCCCCACAGTATGCCAACATTTTTATGGATGACTTAGAACAACTCTTCCTCAGCTCTCGTCCCCTAATGCCCCTACTCTATCTGCGCTACATTGATGACATCTTCATCATCTGGACCCATGGAAAAGAAGCCCTTGAGGAATTCCACCATGATTTCAACAATTCCTACCCCACCATCAACCTAAGCCTGGAACAGTCCAGACAAGAGATCCACTTCCTAGACACTACAGTGCTAATAAGCGATGGTCACATAAACACCACCCTATATCAGAAACCTACTGACCGCTATATTTATCTACATGCCTCCAGCTTTCATCCAGACCACATCACACAATCCACTGTCTATGGCCAAGCTCTAAAATACAACTGCATTTGCTCCAATCCCTCAGAGAGAGACAGACACCTACAGGATCTCTATGAAGTGTTCTTAAAACTACAATACCCACCTGGTGAAGTTAAGAAACAGATTGACAGAGCCAGAAGGGTACCCAGAAGTCACCTACTACAAAACAGGCCCAACAAAGAAAGTAACAGAACGCCACTAGCTGTCACCTACAGCCCCCAACTAAAACCTCTCCAGCGCAACATCAACAATCTACAACTTATCCTGAAGGACGATTCCTTACTCTCACAGACCATGGGAGACAGGTCAGTCCTAGCTTACAGACAGCCCCCTAACCTGAAGCAAATACTCACCAGCAACTACATACCACACAACAAAAACACTAACCCAGGAACCAAACCCTGCAACAAACCCAGGTGACAACTCTGTCCACATATTTATTCAAGGGACACCATCATAGGACCTAACCACATCAGCCACACCATCAGAGGCTCATTCACCTGCACATCTACCAATCTGATATATGCCATCATGTGCTAGCAATGCCCCTCTGCCATGTACATTGGCCAAACCGGACAGTCCCTACACAAAAGAATAAATGGAGACAAATCTCACATCAGGAATTACAACATTCAATAACCAGTAGGAGAACACTTAACCTCCCTGGTCACTCAATAACAGACTTAAAAGTGTCAATTCTTCAATAAAAAAACTTCAAAAACAAACTCCAACGTGAAACTGCAGAACTGGAATTAATTTGCGAACTTGACACCATCAAATTAGGCCTGAATAAAGACTGAGAGTGGATGAGTCATTACAAAACCTAATTTCCCCCTACTAATTTCCCCCTACTGTTACTCACACCTTCTTGTCAACTGTTTGAAAGGGGCCACCCTCATTACCACTACAAAAGTGATTTTTCCTCCCTTGGTATTCTACTGTTAATTGAATTGTCTCGTTAGATTGACCCCCCCTCACCTAGTAAGGCAACTCCCATCTTTTCATGTACTATGTATAAATATACCTGCTACTGTATTTTCCACTCCATGAATTTAATGAAGTGGGTTCTAGCCCACAAAAGCTTATGCCCAAATATATTTGTTATTCTCTAAGGTGCCACAAGGATTCCTCATTGTTTTTGCTGATACAGACTAACACGGCTACCACTCTGAAACTTGTAATAAAACAGCGTACCTAAATGGCAAACCAGCTACCAAGTGAGAATTTAAACTTTATACACCTATACTTACAGTGTTTTCTTTGTTAAGTCAGATGGGGAATTGTTTCCTTTGTATATGCTGAACCACTGCCTCTTTGACTCCTTAACTGAGTTTCTGCCTGGGTAGGCACTGGAGTTACTGAGAGTTATAGTCTTTACTTCTGGGGGAATTCTGCACCAAAAAAATTAAAAATTATGCTCACAATATTTTAAAATTCTGCAAAATTCTTCATATTTTATTTGTCAAAATAACACAATATAGTCACATCAGTTTCAATTATTTTGGTAATTTATTTCAAAATACCTGTCAGCAACTACATCTGTAAAAATACAGACAACAAAATAGATTCAGGAAAATCTATTTTTGATAAATAGATTCCTTACTAGGCATACAGAACTCTGAGTAAGAATTCATTCCAACTACAGTATAGAACTGTATTTCCCACACCCCTCAGAAGCAGTGAAAAGGCTTGGGGGAGTCAGGGGTAATGGAGGAGCTGAGGGAGAGGGAAGTAATTGATGGGAAGGAGTCTGGGTATGAACTTGAAGGGTTGTTGGGTATGGGTGGGGAAAATGTGGAACAGTTTTTTTTTTTGTGGGGGCAGGGAGGGATTGTTAGGGAATTTCCCACATGCAGACCCTGGCTGACCCCTAGCCTCTCCCATTCAATCAGGCACATCTGCTCCTTTCCACATGTGTCCCTCCACCCCCACTCAGATACCCACTCCCCCCATCCCCATGTGGCCCTGCACCCCCTCCCCCCGTCCCCATGTGTCTCTGTGCTCCTACTCAGCCACCCTCCTGTCCCTATGTGACCCTCCACCCCTCCCCTGTCCCCATGTGTCTCTGTGCTCCCACTCAGCCACCCCCCTGTCCCCGTGTGGCCCTCCACACCTTCCCCTGACCCCCTGTCCCCCAGCACCCACTCAGCCAACCCCCGTCCCCATGTGGCCCTCCACCCCTTCCCCTGACCCCATGTGTCCCAGCACCCACTCAGCCAGCCCCTACCCCTCATTTCCATGTGTCACTGTACATCCGTCCCCCTGTGTCTTTGTGCCCCCACTCTGCCACCCCCTTCCCCCATAGCTGCGCACCCCCCTCCACCCATGTGTTCCTGCACCCCCTCAGCCAGCCTCCTCCCCTCATCTCCATGTGTCCCTGCACCCCTGTCTCCATATGTCTCTGTGCCCCCATTCAGCCATCCCCCTTCCCTCCTGTAGCTCTCTACCCCGTCCCCCTCTTCCCATGTGGCCCTGCACCTCCCTCCCCCTTGTGGCCCTGCACTTCCTCTCTCATTCAGCCTCTGCCCCAGTCTGTCCACCCCTATTCACCCTTATAAGCCCCTATCTGCTCCCAGCAGCCCCACTCTCTCTGTCTCCCCATATCGCGGGACTTCTGATCTGCCCTGACAGGCGCTGTGAAGAAGACCCTGCACGCTCTCTCTTCCATATTGTAAGGGGACCGTTGCCCCCTTACTAACATTCAGTGGGGTGTTTTGATTGGCTAGGTCCCAGTACTAAAAGGGGGAAAGGTCGATGGGGAATCAGGATTCTGAGACTAAAAGAAAAGGAGTACTTGTGGCACCTTAGAGACTAACCAATTTATTTGAGCATGAGCTTTCGTGAGCTACAGCTCACTTCATCGGATGCATACCGTGGAAACTGCAGCAGACTTTATATATACACAGAGAATATGAAACAATACCTCCTCCCACCCCACTGTCCTGCTGGAAATAGCTTACCTAAAGTGATCACGGCTAACCTGGTGGCTGAACTTTGTGACTTTGTCTTTACCCATAACTATTTCACATTTGGGGACAATGTATACCTTCAGATCAGCGGCACTGCTATGGGTACCCGCATGGCCCCATAGTATGCCAACATTTTTATGGCTGATTTAGAACAACGCTTCCTCAGCTCTCGTCCCCTAAAGCCCCTACTCTACTTGCGCTATATTGATGACATCTTCATCATCTGGACCCATGGAAAAGAAGCCCTTGAGGAATTCCACCATGATTTCAACAATTTCCATCCCACCACCAACCTCAGCCTGGTCCAGTCCACACAAGAGATCCACTTCCTGGACACTACAGTGCTAATAAACAATGGTCACATAAACACCACCCTATACCGGAAACCTACTGACCGCTATTCCTACCTGCATGCCTCCAGCTTTCACCCTGACCACACCACACGATCCATCGTCTACAGCCAAGCTCTGTGATACAACCGCATTTGCTCCAACCCCTCAGACAGAGACAAACACCTACAAGATCTCTGTCAAGCTTTCTTACAACTACAATACCCACCTGCAGAAGTAAAGAAACAGATTGATAGAGCCAGAAGAGTTCCCAGAAGTTACCTACTACAGGACAGGCCTAACAAAGAAAATAACAGAACGCCACTAGCCGTCACCTTCAGCCCCCAACTAAAACCCCTCCAACGCATTATTAAGGATCTACAACCTATCCTAAAGGATGACCCAACACTCTCACAAATCTTGGGAGACAGGCCAGTCCTTGCCTACAGACAGCCCCGCAACCTGAAGCAAATACTCACCAACAACCACATACCACACAACAGAACCACTAACCCAGGAACTTATCCTTGCAACAAAGCCCGTTGCCAATTGTGCCCACATATCTATTCAGGGGACACCATCACAGGGCCTAATAACATCAGCCACACTATCAGAGGCTCGTTCACCTGCACATCCACCAATGTGATATATGCCATCATGTGCCAGCAATGCCCCTCTGCCATGTACATTGGTCAAACTGGACAGTCTCTACGTAAAAGAATAAATGGACACAAATCAGATGTCAAGAATTATAACATTCATAAACCAGTCGGAGAACACTTCATTCTCTCTGGTCACGCAATCACAGACATGAAGGTCGCTATCTTAAAACAAAAAAACTTCAAATCCAGACTCCAGTGAGAAACTGCTGAATTGGAATTCATTTGCAAATTGGATACTATTAATTTAGGCTTAAATAGAGACTGGGAGTGGCTAAGTCATTATGCAAGGTAGCCTATTTCCTCTTGTTTTTTCCTACCCCCCCCCCAGATGTTCTGGTTTAACTTGGATTTAAACTTGGAGAGTGGTCAGTTTGGATGAGCTATTACCAGCAGGAGAGTGAGTTTGTGTGTGTATGGGGGTGGGGGGGATGTGAGAAAACCTGGATTTGTGCAGGAAATAGCCCAACTTGATTATCATGCACATTGTGTAAAGAGTTGTCACTTTGGATGGGCTATCACCAGCAGGAGAGTGAATTTGTGTGGGGGGGTGGAGGGTGAGAAAACCTGGATTTGTGCTGGAAATGGCCCAACCTGATAATCACTTTAGATAGGCTATTACCAGCAGGACAGTGGGGTGGGAGGAGGTATTGTTTCATATTCTCTGTGTATATATAAAGTCTGCTGCAGTTTCCACGGTATGCATCCGATGAAGTGAGCTGTAGCTCACGAAAGCTCATGCTCAAATAAATTGGTTAGTCTCTAAGGTGCCACAAGTACTCCTTTTCTTTTTGCGAATACAGACTAACACGGCTGTTACTCTGAAACCTGTCATTCTGAGACTGACAGCCCCCCAGTACAATGCGGAGAGGCCAATGCTCCAGGTCAGCCTGAATGACAGGGCGAGCAGGCTAATCAGGGAGTCGGAGGCCAGAGAGGTCCCGTCCTCCGTGTCAGCTGCATTTGCCTGGGTCAGACAGAGTGGGGCCGAGCTAAGGAGAAAGTAGGGGCCCAAGCTAAGCTGGGGAGCAGAGCTGTGCCAGATCCAGAGGGACCAGAAAAGGCAGCCCAGAGAGAGCAGACCCTGTCCTGGGAGCAGAGCTGCAGCCCCAAAGCCAGAGGTACAGCCCAGTGGGAGCAGACTTGCCCTGGGAGCAGAGCTGCAACAACCAGAGGCAGAGGGGCCAGAAAAGCAGCCCAGGAAGCAGGTCAGTGCTGGGAGCAGAGTCACAGAAGCAGCCTGCAGAGCAGACCTGTCCTGGGAGCAGAGCTGCAGCAACCAGAGGCAGAGGGGCCAAAGAAGCAGCCCAGGGAGCTGGAGGCAGAGCAGCAGCCATGCTGAGACAGAGTGGTGGAGCTGCGGCTGGAGCAGTCCGGAGCTGGGTGAGGTGAGCAGCTGGGGATAGCGAGGGGGACCCTGGGCAGCAGGCTCAGCACAGGGCGACACCTCAGCCAAAGGGCTCTGCAGGCCAGGCGTGGATCATAACCCCGACAGGGCGGAGGCGATACTGGGAAGAAGAGTCCTACCACTTAGAGCCTGAGAGCGTGTGGCCACCACCAGAGCAAGTGTCCAACACACAGCATCCCGGCAGCACAGCCAGGGCCTGAGAGGAAGGCCTGGGACTTACAAGGAACAGACTGTGAACTGCCCTGACGTTCCAGAGATACTGTTTGTGAGGTTCCCTGCCACAGAGCAGGGTGATGTATTTCCTTTAACCTTTCCCATTTTTCCTTATTCTTTTTAAAATTAATTGTTGATTAAATAACTTGCATTTGCTTTAACTTGTATGTAATGGTCAGTGGGTCAGAGAAGTGCCCAGTGCAGAGAGAGTACCCTGAAGTGGGGACACCCTAACCCCTGTCCTAGGGTTGGGGGTTGAGCCCCCCAGGGATCCTGAGCCCAGCCTTGTTGGGGTTATGAGGACTCTGCCATACAGAAGAGTGGAAGGGGAGTCCTCAAGGGCAGGGAGGCCACTGGGTAAAGGAAGTGGGAGCGAGGACTCAGATCCTTTTGCTAGCCTACTTCATCAGGGTAGTGCAGAAGCAAGGAAAGTTCCCCACAAGAGTGGGACTATTCCCCTGCTGGGGCTGGCCAGGAGCTGCTGCTGTGTTCTAGTACTGCTGCACCCTCTGGTGTGCAAAATGCAGAACTGCAGTAACTTTTCAGCAGAAGCTATTTTCCGCAAAAAATAAAATAAAAATATGTGCAGCACATGAAATATGCATGTGTGCAGTGGTGTAGAATTCCCCCATGAGTAAGTCTTGCATCTCAGCATTTATGAGAACATTTAGGTGAGGTAAGGAGCCAAGTGAAATGCCCGCAACCCAACCCTGATAAGATGGAAGTGATGCTTGTTGGAGGGGTTTTATTAAAAGAAATAAGCAGAAGTTATGTCTATACCACCAGTATGGGGTGTCTGCTTCCATTTTGCCAAGAGGGTTTGCAGTTTCGGGGTCCTGAACCAAAAGTATTCCTGGATTCTCATTTAAGTAGCAATAGTGGCCAATACCAGCCTTTTTCATCTCTATCTGACTGGGACTCTGCAATGTTTCCTCTCTAATGCTGTCCTGTTTTTGTTATACCCAAACCAGACTAGAGTAATGGGTTTTTCTGGTGCTACCAAAAACACCTAAGGACTTCAGTTGCTGCAGTATAAATCTATGTGCCTTCTAAATAGGGGCTTTTACAATCTGCACCTTTTTTCAAAAGAGCTCAAGTTTCACTGTGGAAGCTAGTGTGCTGAGCATTTCTGAACATCTGTCCTTTATTTCAGTTCTTAAATGGGAACAAAATTTAGTCTCACAAATGCATATCTAATTGGTAATATCTGCAGTTAAAGTTCAGCATAGCAAGCTGTGTCACTTATCCCGATAATTACAGACTTAAAAATAAATTGAGACATAGGTGGGTGTAAACTATTGGAAATTGGGAGGACTTGGAGGTGGGAAAGTGGGTAATATGGGAAGTGAATGTTCCTGGCTCATAGGATAGGGGAAATCCAATGCAGTACTGTGTGGAGAGATGCCAGGCACAATAGAAGCAGAGAGATCACATCAGTAGAGCGAATGTTGATGTTGACAAGCGGAAGATGGTGGTCTGACTGGATGAGGGGAGGAGCCTCTTCCATGTGTGACATACCAGCTGACCTACATTGTGTTAAGAGGCAGTTCTAGGAGATAGGAAGAGAGGCAGGCTGGGAAGAAGGTGAACAGAGAATATTGTAACAGGACGGGACCTCTTAGAATTGAGCTCTCCAGGATTAGTGGCAAAGCTTTCTCAGTTGAGGGCCTTTGCCTTTTGCTGTGTGCCAGAAGCTGGGCACAATATATGCTATGCAGACACTGCTCTTCTAACCATTGTATGGGGGTATATGGTTTTAGAGTTACTTTGTATTAATGTATATCTTGCATGTTATCACATACATTGCACAAAGATATATATGTGCAATGTATGTGATATATATATAGTTATTTGATTGGCCAGTAACTGGGATTCTTGAGTTATAAAGATTTTAGAAGGCCTCTGAATACGTACATTAAAAGCTTTGGGTTTTTTACTGCATGAGATAAATTCTCTCTAAATAGATTTGCATTTTTAAACAAAGAAACAAAAAGGTCTTGCCACCCATTAATAGTCCTTAGGCAATAAATTTCACCTGCTGCAATACTGAAGTGAGCCAACAGACTGAATGTTTCTGATGGCAAATTTTCACCCACTATTTGCAAACCAAATAGATCACAGGTCTGCTAAGCTCTCTGAAACATATTTTCCATTGGTAAAACTTCAATGACAAAATCATCGCTTTTAAAATTAAACGTGATAAGCTTTTAGTTCAGGATCATACCTACATGTATAACATTTGTATTTTAGGTGAGAGCTGGACCAAAATGGATGCAACAGAAACTTTGCTAAGAGCAGCCAGTGGACTGTCTTATTAAGATCAATAGGTGATGGCAAAGAATTTTTGAAAGAATTTTTTCTAGTAGGATATTATCCTTTGAAAGAAAAGCAGGAAGCTTATGATTTAACTCTTGAGCTTTTTATGTCTGTGACACTGGGGTGCCACTTGGAGCTACCCACAGCCTCACTACCACATGCCCATAGGATGAGGAAGCCTTGACTGTGCTTGCTGTGGGTCAACTCCCAGGTTCCCTTGACCAGGGGCAACACAAAAACTCCTCTCGGCCTATGCAGGCTCCGCCGTCCCTCTGCAGGTTAGCAATAGGCACACTCCAACTCCCAAGCTCTCCAACTGTCTCCTGGAGTGTCCAGCCCTGTTCCACTGCAGTATTCACAGACTCACTGCTCCCAAAAGAACAGGACACTCCAGCTAGCCAGTTACATCTCAGATCATGGCTCCACTTAATAATAAGCACTTACATACCTTTATAATGAAAACACATACAACTTTATTTAGCAAAGTATAGAGATTCAAATGACTGAGTACAAATATTGAAAACAAATGGTTACATATAAAATAAAATAAATATAATAACACACCTTCTAGAGCCTAGACTTAATTAACAAGATACTCTCATGTATAATAAAGTACTGCTGTATTCAACCAGCCTGTGATCCCTTTTTCCAGAGTTAAGCCACACTGTCAGCTTGTCCCCTAGGTGAACCAAACTGTATGTCTTCTTGCATTCTCCTGATAATCCTTTGATATTTGTCATAAACAGGACACCCTCCTCCTGTGTGTTCCCTCCTGTAGATTTTGTTACCTCATGTTAATTTTGCAATCTTGATTAGCAGGTGGCTCAGTAAGCAAGCAGACTTACATTGTGAGGAACATAATGACCAGACGAGAGAGAAGTGTTTACTACCCCATGTTTGAACAGAACCTGTCCAAAGCATGTCACCTCCTGGTGATCTGCCTTCAACTTCAAGGCTTTAAAAACATTATTTCTAGTATAGATACATAACTTCTTAAATATTATCCATACATACATTTCATAATAATTACAGTGACCAGTGGGCTACTGGATCTCAATAGAAACCTTGCCTTCCAGCCTTCAGTGAATTATTGTGCATATACTTGACTCAAGGGATCCCCTTAAAACCCTGTGCCTCAGTGCCCTATTCCAGTTGGCACGAAGAAGGTCCTGAGTTACAAAGTCTAACAATACAACTAAGTTAAGATAAAACACCTATTTTTCTTGACTCTTGTTCTTTTTAATAATTTTAAAATAATCTGAAAAAAGAAACAGCCAATGCAGATCTTGTCAAATAGACAGGGTGTGATTCATTTAAATCACACATGACAATAATCCTGCTTTGCACTTCTCGCATTTTGATCAGGGGATCTAAGACACTTTATGGACATTATAGTAAACCTATTGCACACATAATATGTCAAACATTAAATGCATTATGAGCTGGCTAACTGATAGATCTCAAAATGTAATTGTAAGTGGGAATCATTGAATGAGTGTGTTTCTAGTGGGGTCCCAGAGGGATCAGTTCTTGTCCCCACACTATTTACTGTTTTTATTAATGACTTGGGAGAAAACTTAAAATCACTTATAAAGTTTGCAGATGATACAATTGGGGGCATGGTAAACAATGAAGAGGACCTGTTACTAGTAGAGAGCGATCTGGATTGTTTGGTAAACTGGGCCCAAGCAAACAATGTGTTTTAATATGGCTAAATGTAAATGCAAATACATCTAGAATGGAGACTATCATTGGAAGCAGTGATTCCTAAACAGATTTGGGGCTGTGGTGGATAATCAGCTGAACATGAGCTCCCAGTGTGATGCTATGGCCAAAAGGGCTAATGCAATCCTTGGATTCATAAACAGGAAAATCTCAAGTAAAAGTAGGTTATTTTACCTCTAATTGTTACTGGACTAGTTCTGGTGTCCGCAATTCGAGAATGGATGACTTAATTACAGTCTATAAGTATCTACATGGGAAACAAATATGTGACAATTGTCTGGCTCTTCCATCTAGCAGAGAAAGGTATAACATGATCCAATGGCTAGAAGTTGAAGCTAGACAAATTCAGACTGGAAATAAGGCAAACTTTAACCAATGGAACAACTTACCAAGGGTCATGGTAGATTCTCCATCACTATTTTTTATTTAAAATCAAGAGGTGATGATTTTTCAAAATATATATTTTAGGGATTATTTTGAGGAAGTTCTATAGCCTAGGTTACACAGGAGGTCAGACTAGATGATCACAGTGGTCCCTTCTGGCCTTGGAATCTATGACTATTAATAATGAAGTCATTTGTCATTCATGTTTCTCCATAGTAACAAATAAAGGCAGCATATAGCTTGTCCAGGTATTATTTGAACCCAAGGGGATTTTGTGCAGAAACCTGTATCCCCTCTGTACAGGCCCTACATTTCTTGTGGAATCTTACTGGGCTTTTTGATACAATAACCATTTGTCTATGACATCTATTTCTCTATCTCCTCCATTTTCTCTCTGACATATACTGTAGAGTCAGTGATGTGTTAACTGAGTTTTCTTTACCTGTCTCCTTTAAGAGTGGTTTGGTAGCATATGTGTATATGTGTAACCAGTAATGATGATGCTAACTGAAAAGGAGGACTTGTGGCACCTTAGAGACTAACAAATTTATTTCAGCATAAGCTTTCGTGAGCCTCAGCTCACTTCATCAGATGCATTCAGTGGAAAATACAGTGGGGAGATTTATATACACAGAGAACATGAAACAATGGGTGTTACCATACACACTGTAAGGAGAGTGAAAACTTAAGATGAGCTAATACCAGCAGGAGAGCAGGGGGGAGGGGGGAGAAAACCTTTTGTAGTGATAATCAAGGTGGGCCATTTCCAGCAGTTGACAAGAATGTCTGAGGAACAGTGGGGTGTGGAGGAGGGGAAATAAACATGGGGAAATAGTTTTACTTTGTGTAATGACCCATCCACTCCCAGTCTCTATTCAAGCCTAAGTTAATTGTATCCAGTTTGCAAATTAATTCCAATTCAGCAATCTCTCGTTGGAGTCTGTTTTTGAAGTTTTTTTGTTGAAGAATTGTCACTTTTAGGTCTCTAATCGAGTGACCAGAGAGGTTGAAGTGTTCTCCGACTGGTTTTTGAATGTTATAATTCTTGACGTCTGATTTGTGTCCATTTATTCTTTTACGTAGAGACTGTCCAGTTTGACCAATGTACATGGCAGAGGGGCATTGCTGGCACATGAGGGCATATATCACATTGGTGGATGTGCAGGTGAATGAGCCTCTGAGTGTGGCTGATGTGATTAGGCTCTATGATGGTGTCTCCTGAATAGATATGTGGACACAGTTGGCAACGGGCTTTGTTGCAAGGATAGAGCTGACAAAGGAGGGGCTGTCGTCATCATGTCGTCATCATGAATAGGTCGGAATATGAACAAGAGGCTGCTAGGCAGCTCTCCAACACCACTTTCTACAAGCCATTACCCTCTGATCCCACTGAGGGTTACCAAAAGAAACTACAGCATTTGCTCAAGATACTCCCTGAAAAAGCACAAGAACAAATCTGCACAGACACAGCCCTGGAATCCCGACCTGGGGTATTCTATCTGCTACCCAAGATCCATAAACCTGGAAATCCTGGACGCCCCATCATCTCAGGCATTGGCACCCTGACAGCAGGATTGTCTGGCTATGTAGACTCCCTCCTCAGGCCCTACGCTGCCAACACTCCCAGCTATCTTCGAGACACCACTGATTTCCTGAGGAAACTACAGTCCATCGGTGATCTTCCTGAAAACACCATCCTGGCCACTATGGATGTAGAAGCCCTCTACACCAACATTCCACACAAAGATGGACTACAAAGCCACCTGCTGAAGTGAAGAAACAGATTTACAGAGCCAGAAGAGTACCTTGAAGTCACCTACTACAGGACAGGCCCAACAAAGAAAATAACAGAACGCCACTAGCCATCACCTTCAGCCCCCAACTAAAACCTCTCCAATGCATCATCAAGGATCTACAACCTATCCTGAAGGACGACCCATCACTCTCACAGATCTTGGGAGACAGGCCAGTCCTTGCTTACAGACAGCCCCCCAACCTGAAGCAAATATTCACCAGCAACCACACACCACACAACAGAACCACTAACCTATCCTTGCAACAAAGCCCGTTGCAAACTGGATACAATTAACTTTAGGTTTGAATAGATACTGGGAATGGATGGGTCATTACACAAAGAAAAACTATTTCCCCATGTTTATTCCCATCCCCCCCGTTCCTCAGACGTTCTTGTCAACTGCTAGGAATGGCCCACCTTGATTATCACTACAAAAGGTTCTCTCCCCCACCACCCCCCGCTCTCCTGCTGGTATTAGCTCATCTTAAGTTTTCACTCTCCTTACAGTGTGTATGGTAACACCCATTGTTTCATGTTCTCTGTGTATATAAATCTCCCCACTGTACTTTCCACTGAATGCATCTGATGAAGTGAGCTGTAGCTCACGAAAGCTTATGCTCAAATAAATTTGTTAGTCTCTAAGGTGCCACAAGTCCTCCTTTTCTTTTTGTGAATACAGACTAACACAGCTGCTACTTTGAAACCGGTGATGATGCTAACTGAAATTGTCTAGGTCTTGTATTGAAAATGGAGTGGCACTATTTAATTACTAATGATGAACGTAAACTCTGCATCAAAGTCTTTCCAAATCCATCTGTCTCCTTCAGTGACAGCCATGTAGTGGACTGGCACTTTTTAATAGCTAGTCATACCAAATTAACTATGCTCCTGTCTGACAGGATACAAGGTGCTAGGTCTAATGACTCTTTGTGACAAATTGTTGCAGATATTTCTATTTATCGCTCTCCTGGCATTTTTACAAAGGCAATTGACTTTTGCACTAATTTATCTGAAAAAAAAAAAAGGAAATATGCATGATTTCATTTGTGTCACATAACTTAAAGGGCCTCTGACTTGAAATTTAGAGAATTTCAAAAGATGAATTAAATGTAATTTCATGTACTATGCCTGTCCCAAAATCCCCCATTTATTTTTTTTCTGGTTTTACAAAAAGAAATATTTTTTCTCTGTCGTTGTATGAAAAACTCACACAAAGGAAGAAACTGATGGAGCATCTGATCCTATAACTGCATCTATGTGGGTGTTACTGATTAGATTACAGGATCAGAACCCAACAGACTAAGCAGGAAAGACAATGAAAATGACTACGCACAAAAGTGGCCATTGAGCCTACTGGGAGTTTTGTCTCAATAAATTGGGCCCTCCATTTATAGAACCATAGTTCTAAATTTGAAATTGAGATAAATTGCTGAGGCAGTTAAATGTTTTCTGTTTTTAATATTTTAATGTTACAGTTTCCTTTTTAAGATTGCATAAAGGACAAAGGAAAAGGAAAATACCTTTATCCAAAGATAAAAATTCGAGTTATTTGGTTGGTGAGTCTTTTTTGCCATCTAGACTTGTCATTTTCAATGTATGCTGCATTCAATGCAGTTAAAAAAAATCTATGGGAGAGTAGAGTTGTATAGTGGTTAGTGCCAGGAACTGTGAGCTAGGACTCAAGCAGCATGCTTTGTGACCTTGGCAATTCCCTCACTGCCCCAGTTTACCAATCCGTATAATGGGCATAATAATAGTAATCATACCTATCTTAAAAGGATGTGAGGTTTAATTAATTAATTAAGGCCTGATCTCTCAGCCCTGACACATATGAATAAAAGCTTCTAAGGTTCATACATTCCAAGGCCAGAAGGGATTATTGTAATCATCTCGTCTAAAATCCTATTTAACACAGGTCTTAGAATTTACCCAAAATAATTCCTAGAACATATCTTTAAAAAAAATCCAATATTGATATAAAAATTGTCAGTGACGGAGAATCCACAATGACTCTTGATAAATTGTTCCAATAGTTAATTACTCTCACTGTTAAATCATGCCTTAGTTCCAGTCTGGATTTGGCTAGCTTCAGCTTCCAGCCATTGTATCGTGTTATACTTTCTCTGCTAGATTTAAGAGCTCACGGTTACATATTTGTTCCCCATGTCGACACTTATAGACTGATCAAGTCACCCCTTAACCTTTTCTTTGTTAGGATAAATGTATTCTTGTCCTTGTATCATTCTTGAGACTCTTCTTTGAACCCTTTTCAATTTATCAAGATCCTTCTTGAATTGTGAACACCAGAACTGGACACAGTATTCCAGCTGTGGTTGCATCAGTGCCAAATACCGAGATAAAATAACCTCTCTACTCCTGCTCAAGATTCCCCTGTTTATGCATCCAAGGATTGCTTTAGCCCTTTTAGCCCCAGCGTCACACTGGCAGCTCATGTTCAGCTGATTATCCACCACAGCCCCAAATCTTTTTCAGAACGACTGCTTCTCATGATAGAGTTCCCATACTAGATGGACACATTTACATTTATCCATATTAAAACACATTGTTTGGGCCCAGTTTACCAAACAATCCAGATTGGTCTATACTAATGACCTGTTCTCTTCATTATTTACCATGCTCCCAACTGCAAACTTTATATATTATGATTTTATGTTTTCTTCCAGGTCATTAATAAAATTGTTAAATAGCATAAAACCAAGAACTGATCCCTAAGGAATCCCACTAGAAACAGACATGTGTTGATGATTCCCTGATAACAATTACATTTTGATATTTATCAGTCAGCATGTAATCATGTTAATTTTATATCTTTCTAATATTTTAATCAAAATGTCATGCAGTACCAAGTCAAATGCCTTACGGAAGTCTAAGGATATTACATCAACGCTATTACTTTTATCAGCCAAACTTGTAATCTCATAAAAAAAAAGATATGAAGTTAGTTTGACAGGATCTATTTTCCACAAATACTTGTTGTCATATTAATTATATTACCATCCTTTAATTCTTTCATATTATATAAGACAATATGAGAGAAAACCAAACTTTTCATAAATGTCCATAATTACTTAATGGACCACCAAAGGAACCCACAAAACAAAACTCCCTAATATCTCCATGGTTCTCGTTCTTTAGGACTCTTTATAGGACGGGAGAGCTCTCAAACCTTCCAAATGAGCAGCAGTTAAGTTTGTTGTTTTCTCCACCCCCTACAGACTAGCAAGTTAAAACATTAGCCCACCTTTCTTTAAGCCTATGATAACTGAGTTTTGCACTTCATAATCAGATCTGAGAAAACTCTACCAGCTGACACTGCATTTCACTCTGCTTGCCCAGCCATCATGATTCCCCTTCCACTGAACATGCTTACTCTAGTGCAAGCTAGCAAGCATCTGCCAGGTCCTTCCCATTATAGCACAGGGAAGGGATTGGTCACGTCTGGGTTTTAGCTTGCCCAAAACTTAGCCTCCTTTTTGCCCTCCATTTGCAGAAACAAATATTATAAGTGCAATTAGTGCCACATAGATTTCTAACTATCTGATCTGGAGGTGCAGCTTCAGGACATTAATAGCACCTAATATTTATAGTTGCCAAAAGAAAGATCAGGCTTTAAACATCTGGGTTGAAATGCTGATCCTATTGAACTCAATGAGAGTTTTGACTTCTGAAGGGCCAGAATTCAAACTTTAGGTTGATCCTTATTATTCATATATTACCTTCACTCATTTTTGATTCACAAAAGAATTGCTGTGATATCCTCTCACTAGGTAAAGATGTAATGCACCACTGGATATGAGGAACACATCTTGTTTTCAGTGTTCTCCATTTCTCTACATTTTCTCTCGTGATTAAGTTTTTCGTTACCAGTAAAGAGATTCTGAACATCTTACTCAGAATTACATTTTGTTGTTGTTGCTAAACATTACCCTTTTTGCTCACTTTAAGTTTATATGGCTCTAACTTTTGTAAAGCACACCAGAATATTCACATGAAGGGTGCTATTTAAGTGATTAATTGATGTTATGGGAGAAATGCACAAATTATAAAAATTCATCTTCAAAAATAGTGAGCAAGTCATAGACTTTTTTCATCAGCAAAATATACAGTCATCATTCAAAACTACAGGTGATTTAGGAAGATGCAGTAGCTACTTAGAGTAATAGATAAAGTCTTAGCTCAATGCCTAGTCCTTAATCAGATTTTTCTGAAGGTGTGTATACCAAATAAATCTGTAAAAGACTTATCTGGAGACATTAGTTAGACAAGGGAGTCTTTGAGAAGTTGAAGTGTAGAGACTTAACTCAGTTTACACAGGGCCCTTAAACAGATTTTTCTCCATTGACTTCCAGTGCCTTGTGGAGCCATTTACATCTCTGCAACACTGATGTAGGGGTGCCACCAAACAGGAATTTTCTGCTCACTTAGGCAGATCTAATGGCAAATGAAGTCAAAAGAAAGCTTCTCAGTTGGATTTGGGATTTAGATCAGGCTCTTACATCACTCACAGCTTCTTACACCATCTTTGCACAGGTGTGGATTACTGTACAAGTTGCAAGGCACTGGTGAATCATCCCCAAAGGGGTGAAATCCTGGCCCCATTTGTAGTGGGAGAATTTCTGTCTCTCTGTTCTGGTTGTTAATACCCCTATGTCATCTTGAATTCCTGACAACTAGGAATCCATCTTGGCTGCCTTTCTTCCCCCTCCTTAGGTATAGTTTCCCGCCTTTTCTACTGAAAGGCAGGAAACCGGGAAACCATGTGACATGTGATCTGCCCAGTAACAGCAGGGCATATAAGGGTCAGCATGTCAGAGGGAAGCTCCTGCCCATCTGAGTGGCAGAGTGCTGTACTCAGGTGCGTATGCCAGAGAACAGTGCCTTAGGGTTGTGGGAAGGTTTAACACACTTGCATACAAGGATGAGCTATTAGCTGCCACCCTCTCATCTGGATCTTACTTGCACCCACAACGGTGCAGGGGAGAAGGAAGAAGAACCACCAGCATGAATCAGAGTTACTTCTCACCCTGCTGAGCCACCTGGTTGGTTCCAGACCTGATCTGCGTCATGAGGTCATGAGATTGTCAGACATAAGCTGCAAGAAATGGTAGAGACCTTTTGAGTCCTCCATATGCCTTACATGGGACCCGTCTTGGGGAGGGAGTAAACCCTTTTGGTCACAGTCAGTATAATTATAGTGACACCTTCACCTATTCACCTTGCTTACCTGTGTTTGGAGTCCTTTATAGCATATCCCATTTACTTACCTCGTTAAACTATTAGTCTAATAAACATACCTGCGTTTTACTTCTACACTCCCTTGTTGGTTTTTATTCCGGGCAATCTTAAACCCAATGATAGATATGGGTAGGGAGATGAATCTCTCGACTGGTCTCCAGCCTTTCTAAAGCCAATCAACACATTAATATAAATGACAAAATTTGCATTGACTTCAGTGGGGTGAGAATTTCATCTACTGTTTTGAAATGTTTTAAAAAAACTTGGCTGGGCTTTTAATAGTGACTTGTGATTTTAGATGTCTGTTTTTTGGGTGCCCAACTTGAGACACCTTAAAGGGGCCTGATAATCAGAAGGTGGGTGCTCAATGCTTTCTGAAAACGAACATCTCAAACTGTACACCTAAAAATAGAGGTGTGCAAAATTGCTAGTCACTGTTGAAAATCTTGTCCATAATCCTTAAAGAGGCTTTGTTTTACAACTGAGATTAATTTGTTGGGAAAATATTTTTCCACTACAGTACTTCAGTATTATCAGTTAAGAATTGTAGGGAGTAGGGTGAGGTGGGATAGGGACGGGGGAATCAAAAGAGTTCATAGTTCAAATAAATACCAAAAATTACAATATAAAAGCTCCCATTCTCCTGTCACTAAAACCTCTGACATTTAGCATAATTTATGAGAGTGATAGATAAAGCAGATCAGAAAAGAGAGAAATATTAATACACTGTGAACACTAAATATGTGACCTGATTTTCAAAAGCCCTGAGTACCCAGCATTTCCCACTGAAATCAATGGATGCACATTACTTTTGAAAAATCAGGTCATATATTTAAAAGCTTAAATTTTAATGTAGGAGCCTAATTTAATCTCCTAATTTGGAAACTGTTGTCTTAAATGTATAGAAGATGTTTTATATTAGCTGGCATATGCTAACAATTTCCAAATTGCAAGGGACTACACAAACATTTGTCTTGGCATTTTGAAATATTAAGATTGTATGCACTTGTGGATAAATAAACATCTTAATTTTTTTCTATGATATATTGAAGCAAAATTGGGGAAAAAAAGACTTTTGCACTTCAAGTACTAAAGCATTACTTTTTATTAAATGATCCTTTTATACTTAATCGATATTCTAGTGAGGGGAAAAAAAAGGTATTATTAAAAGAAATAATTGCCACAAACATTCCCCTTAGGTACTGAAAAGCAGATGATACACTTTCACATTACGAATGGCTCTAACAGTTACCTTAAGAGGTAACATTTTAATGAGTCATACATAAATTACTGAATCAACTTTCATATACTAAAGCAGTTTCTTACATGTTTTGACCAAATCCATAATTAGAATTTTAATTGTCTTACATCCAGATACTAGAACATTTTGTTCCATCTCGAGCCTGTATGGGACAATTTAATATGCATCCATTAAAAAAAAGTATTGTTACAGAATCTTTTTTTTTATTTTAGCAACTGTTGCATTTAATGTAAAAAACTATACAGAAAGGCATTTTATTTTATTTGACAATTATTTTTATGAAATATATATAAGGCTGGGTTTTTGGCAGCGCTTTTGTGATTCCATTGTTTTCAAGTCTTTAAAGTTTATCCATGATTTTTAGTATGCTGAGTTTTTCTTATTGTTAGTGAATGGGTTGGTGTGTGAACAAACAAATGAGTGGTTGGTTGTGTTTGGAAACTAGGTGTAGTGGTGGTGGGGAATTCATAGAAAGGGATCAAGTTAAACTTTGTTGCATAGAAGACAAACAGAGACCACGAAAACTAATAGAGAGCTACACCACAGCAATATCATGCAGAAAAGGTAGACCAGGTGATAAATAACAGTCGGCACAGATTTGTCAAGAACAGATCATGTCAAACCAACCTGATAGCTTTCTTTGACAGGGTAACAAGCCTTGTGAATAGAGGGGAAGTGGTAGATGTGGTATATCTTGACTTTAATAGGGCTTTTGATACTGTCTGGTATGACCTTCTAATACATAAATTAGGGAAATGCAACCTAGATGGAGTTACTATAAGGTGGGTGCATAACTGGTTGGAAAATCGTTCCCAGACAGTGGTTCACAGTGCTGGAATAACATAATGAGTGGGGTCCCACAGGGATTGGTTTTGGGTCCGGTTCTGTTCAATATCTTCATCCATGATTTACATTATGGCATAAAGTACACTAATAAAGTTTGCGGATGATACCAAGCTGGGAGAGGTTGCAAGTGCTTTGGAGGATGGGATTAAAATTCAAAATGGTCTGGACAAACTGGAGAAATTGTCTAAAGTATGTAGGATGAAATTCAGTAAGGACAAATCCAAAGTACTCCACTTAGGAAGGAGCAATCAGTTGCACACATACAAAATGGAAAATGACTGCCTAGGAAGGAGTACTGCAGAAAGGGATCTGGAGGTCATAGTGAATCACAAGCTAAATATGAGTCAACCATGTAATACGGTTGCAAAAAAAAGCAAACTTCATATTGGGATGTATTAGCAGGAGTGTTGTAAGCAAGGTACAAGTAGTAAGTCTTCTGCTCTACTTCATGCTGATTATGCCTCAACTGGGGCATTGTGTCCAATTCTGGGCGCCACATTTCAGGAAAGATGTGGACACACTGGAGAGAGTACAAAGGAGAGCAACAAAAATGATTAAAGGTCTAGAAAACATGACCCATGAGGGAAGATTGAAAGAACTGGGTTTGTTTAGTCTGGAGAAGAGAAGAGGGGACAGGATAACAGTTTTCAAGTACATAGAAAGGTTGTTACCAGGAGGAGGGAGAAAAAAAATTCTTTTTAACCTCTGAGGATAGGACAAGAAGCAATAGGCTTAAATTGCAGCAGGGGCAGTTTAGGTTGGACGTTAGGAAAGATTTCCTAACTGTCAGAGTGGTTAAATTCTGGAATAAATTGCCTAGGGCGGTAGTGGAATCTCCATCATTGGGGATTTTTAAGAGTAGGTTGGACAAACACCTGTCAGGGATGGTTTAGATAAATATTTAATCCTGCGTTGAGTGCAGGGGACTGGACTAGATAACCTCTCGAGGTCCCTTGCAGTTCTATAATCCTATGATTCTATGCCTTGTTGAGTTCCATAATCCTCCTTCTATTGTCCAGGATTTAATATAATATAATTTAAATTCTATTTTATTCTGTTATTATGCTGTTATTATCATCATGGTATCCAAGCAGAATGTGATGTTTCTTTCCTGTGTTTGAATCTTAAGACTAGAGCTGAGCAAATTATTTTTTTAATATTTTTGGTTCACAGGCAGTTCTGGAAAAAAAAATAGTTTGACCCAGACTGAATTTTAAAATTCCCCAAAAAATTAGATGAATCAAAAAAGTCCATTTGGGGTTGAACAAAATGTTTAATTTGACCCAAAACAGTTTCTGGGAGTTTTTACAAGGCTAGATTCACAAAATGGCCAGAGGAGATGAGAAAGCAAGAGAAGGCGGTGTCAGTGGGAATAGTTCCTCCACAATAAGCATTAGACAACGAGTTAAGGAATTCAAGTGGAATATGGAAGACTAGGGTTCAGTTCCTTCCTGGCATAGAGAAGGGGTTTGAATGTTGGTTTCTCACATTGCAGGAGAATACCTTGGACTATGGGACATACTTGTGAGGGTCTTCCCTGTTGAAGCTGTTCCACTGCGTATAAATAATTAGTCATTGGCACAGAGATGTGTAGTTGGGTTGCCCACCTCCCATGTCAGAGTCCTAACCATTGGACTATGGAGTCATTCAATCTCTCTCTGACCCAATGACTATTTAATTATTTGGACACGGTGGAACAACCTTTAACAGGGGAGATTGGGAGAAACCTACCTATTGGAGTATCCCATAGTCCAGAAGTTAGGTCAGTCTCCTTCAGTGTGGGAGATCACATTCATATCCTTTATCTCCATCAGACAGTGGGAAACACTGAACTTGGGTCTCCCACATCCCAGTTGTCTGCCCTAACCACTGGGCTAAACTTATAAAGTTGGCAGATCCTTCTCTGGCCATTTTGTGAATGGTGCCTCATCCCCCCCAAAAAGAAATATAGATGACATTTGGTGAATTCATGTCAAATTTGTGACTAGTTTTGGTGCTTTGATAAATGCATTTTCCAGTGAATTTACTATTTGCTGAAAAATATTCACTAACCTTACTCAAGATTAAGCTACAGTGGCCAGATAAGTAGAAGTGGGAAATAACTAATTGCCTGGAAAATGTTGAATTTGAGCTCACTTTTTCCTATAATGTGTCCATTATTTTTGTTCTTTTAGTTTACTGGTGTTTACTGCTCAAATCACTCACAAAAGACTTCTCTTTCAAGATAATCCAGCATATTTGAAACTAGTGACTAAGGAAAGCACTTTAATTTGACAGTGACAATAAAGGGCAAGACACTCAGAAAGTGGAAGGAAACCTTTTTGTTTTCAAGTTATTTGATTCAATGCCTTTGTTCTGCCCTGAGATCCATTATTTATCTCATTCTGTGTTAAGCTGATTTCCCCTGACTCCTGGCACACAGATATGCTTAGAATACAGTTGGGTATCAATAGCAATGATACCCAAGTATATCAGTAATAAAGAAGCAGGAAGTGTCCTATCTGGTGAAATGTGTCTGAAGTTAACAATTATTCCAAACAAAAATATCTATTCAGCTGTCCCTTTATGCCTTGTTTTATAAATCAGTGAGATTGAGAATCATAGCACAAGAGGTAAAAAAACCACTAGCATGGCTAAAAGGAAAGTCTCTAAGACTATGCAGCATTTATTCTAGGAGTCTAACTGAGCCAACAAATGAAATTCAACAACTTGTAGAAGAGGTGTTTAACTCTGCTTCAGAAACAGGGCAGTTCTGAAGAGGAAGAAATGTGATGCCATTGCTTGAAAGGGAATTAAAAGGAGGACTGGAAAACCACAGACCTGAAAATCTGACTTTCATATTTTGAAATAGTTATTGTTTATGTATGGAGTGAGAAACAGAAACAGACAACTATAAATTTAGAGTGAGAGCAATACAGACAGGCTGTTGAGGGAACACTAGAAGTGTTGGGGATAATTATGGGTGCCATATTGCAGACTCATAGTGTAATGGTACAAAAGAGTGCGATCAGGATGAGAAAGGGGATCATATCAGTGTAGATGTGTGGAAATGGAAAAGGAAATTAGGTATTCATCAGAGAAAAGATTAAGAGGTATGAAAGAGATGAATACACATATGGGTCTTGCACAGAATATGGACTGAGACATACAAATTTATTTGAGAGATTAAGAGTCTTAAGGAAGGAACAGGTTGTATGCAAATGAAGGAACACTTACCTCTTTGCAAGGGCAAATAAAACAGGTCAAATTCTCTCCTTGCTTATTCCAGTGCAACTCACTCAGTTCAACAGAAACACATGGGTAACTGTATATATGAAAGCAGAATTTGGTCTGTTTGGTATAATAGCTGTCAATGACAGCAAGAGAGGACTCAATTTCCAAACATGGCAAACAAGTCACTGTGTTGCTGCCACAGTCTGTGGGGTGTTATGTATCTGTCCCCAGTCTGATTTTCTGAAAACTATGTTCTATTTCAACCTTCATTTTGAATGTAACCTTGTTTATGTCTTTAACTGATACCATAATACATCCAGTAGGGTCATGGGGAGGCCTGGAGAAGGATGAGAGGCCACCTAAAGCCATCAACAACTGACTAGCTTTACTCAGTGGGGATAATGGGGCTTCCAGCCAAAGATTAATGACATGCTAGTGACTCACCCTTTCTGCCCAGAAGGCCACAGTGGAATTTTACTGTACCTCTAACTTCATGAATCATAAAAACGTAGGACTGGATGGGACCTCGAGAGGTTTTCTAGTCCAGTTCCCTGCGTCCAAGGCAGGACTAAATATTATCTAGACCAGTGTTTCTCAAATTGGGGAATGTGGACAAGGGTACCCAAGGGGGTCCACGGTCCCTGCTGATCAATTCCTCCCTCCCCCTCAACTGTTCCCACTCCCTCCTAGTGCCTCATACATGCTGGAGAACAGCTGTTCGGCAGCGTGCGGGAGGCTCTGGGAGGGAGGGGGAGGACTGGGGCCTGGGCGTGCTTAGGGGAGGGGCCGGGAAGGGGAGACGATGTAGCCTTGGAGGATAGGGTGGAGTTGGGGTGGGGCCTGGGGCTAAGTGGGGGTCTGTGAAAAATTGTAAATTGAAATTGGGGTCCTTGGGTTGCTAAAGTTTGAGAACTGCTGATCTAGATCATCCCTGACAGGTGTTTGTCTAACCTGCTCTTAAATATCTGACACTAAACTGGGAGGAGTGGTAGGTAAGCTGGAGGGTAGGGATAGGATTCAGAGGGACCTAGACAAATTGGAGGATTGGGCCAAAAGAAATCTGATGAGGTTCAACAAGGACAAGTGCAGAGTCCTGCACTTAGGACGAAAGAATCCAATGCTCCGCTACAGACTAGGGACCTAATGGCTCGGCAGCAGTTCTGCAGAAAAGGACCTAGGGGTTACAGTGGATGAAAAGTTGGATATGAGTCAACAGTGTGCCCTTGTTGCCAAGAAGACCAATGGAATTTTGGGATGTATAAGTAGGGGCATTGCCAGCAAATCGAGGGACGTGATCGTTCCCCTCTATTCGACATTGGTGAGGCCTCATCTGGAGTACCCTGTCCAGTTTTGGGTCCCACACTACAAGAAGGATGTGGAAAAATTCGAAAATATCCAGCAGAGGGCAACAAAAATGATTAGGGGACTGGAACACATGACTTATGAGGAGATGCTGAGGGAACTGGGGATGTTTAGTCTTCAGAAGAGAAGAGTGAGGGGGGATTTGATAGCTGCTTTCAACTACCTGAAAGGGGGTTCCAAAGAGGATGGCTCTAGACTGTTTTCAGTGGTAGCAGATGACAGAACCAGGAGTAATGGTCTCAAGTTGCAGTGGGGGAGATTTAGGTTGGATATTAGGAAAAACTTTTTCACTAGGAGGGTGGTGAAACACTGGAATGCGTTACTTAGGGAGGTGGTGGAATCTCCTTCCTTAGAAGTTTTTAAGGTCAGGCTTGACAAAGCCCTGGCTGGGATGATTTAATTGGGGATTGGTCCTGCTTTGAGCAGGGGGTTGGACTAGATGACCTCCTGAGGTCCCTTCCAACCCTGATATTCTATGATTCTATGATCTCCAATGACAGAGATTCCACAGCCTCCCTAAGCAATTCATTCCAGTGCTAACCTACCCTGACTTTTAGGAAGTCCAATAGTCCAACCTAAACGGCCCTTGCTTCCTATCTTCAAAGGTTAAAGAGAACATTTTTTTCCCTCATCCTTGTAACAACCTTTTTATGTACTTGAAAACTGGTATCCTGTCCCCTCTAAGTCTTCTCTTCTCCAGACAATACAAACCCAATTCTTTCAATCTTCCCTCATGGGTCATGTTTTCTAGACCTTTAATCATTTTTGTTGCTCTTCTCTGGACTTTCTCCAATTTGTCCACATCTTTCCTGAAACGTGGCACCCAGAACTGGACACAATACTGCAGTTGAGGCATAATCAGCATGAAGTAGAGCAGAAGGCTTACTTCTTGTATCTTGCTTACAACACTCCTGCTAATACATCTCAATACGAAGTTTGCTTTTTTTGCAACCATGTTACACGGTTGACTCATATTTAGCTTGTGATTCACTATGACCCCCAGATCCCTTTCTGCAGTACTCCTTCCTAGGCAGTCATTTCCCATTTTCTATGTGTGCAACTGATTTCTCCTTCCAAAGTGGAGTACTTTGGATTTGTCCTTACTGAATTTCATCCTACATACTTTAGACAATTTCTCCAGTTTGTCCTGATCATTTTGAATTTTAATCCTATCCTCCAAAGCACTTGCAACCCCTCCCTGCTTGGTATCATCTGCAAACTTTATGGGCTTATCTAAATCATTGATGAAGATACTGAACAGTCCCTGTGCGCAGGCCTGCCAACAGCAGGCATATGGGGCAACTGCCCAGGGGCCCAGGTGATTTAAAATGGCCCGGGGGCCCATAGCCGCTGCTGCAGCTATCAGTGCAGTGGGGCTAAGGCAGGCTTCCTGCCCGCCCTCGCTGTGCACCGCTCTTGGAAGCAGCCGGCACATGCCTGCGGCCCCTGGGGAGGAGGTCTCCGTGCACTGCCCCACCGTGAGCGCCAACTCCACAGCTCCCATTGGCCAGGAACTGCAGCCAATGGGAGCTGCAGGGGCAGTGCCTGTGGGCAGCAGCGAGTAGAGACCCCCTCGGCTCTCTGCCTAGGAGCCACTGCCAGAGGGGTATGCTGGTCGCTTTCGAGGTAAGCACCAACACCCTGACCCCCTCCTGCACCCCAACCCCCTGCCCCAGGCTAGAGCCCACACACCACACCCAAACTCCCTCCCAGAGCCCAGACCCTGAACCCCTTCCTGCACCAAGACTCCCTCTCAGAGCCTGCACCCCCTCCTTCACCCAAACACCCTCCCAGAGCCTGACCCCCCACCCCTTCCTGCACCCAAACTCCCTCCCGGAGTCTGCATCCCACACCCCCTCCCACTCCCCAACCCCCTCCCCCAGCGTGGTGAAAGTGAGTGTGGGGGGGAGCTAGTGATGGAGGGAGGGGGGATGGAATGAGCCGGGGGCTGGACCTCGGAGAAGGGGCAGGGCAGGGGTGTGGTCTCAGGGAATGGGAGGGGAAAGGGTCTTCGGGTTTGCACAATTAGACAGTTGGCAATCCTACCAGACAGGCATGTGGAAGCCCTGGCCATGCCAGAAGAGCACACCCAGCAGCGCAGCCGGCAACTCGCTGGGCACCAGCCAGCTCAGGCGCAGCACTGCCCAAATGTCAGGTGGACTGCATCAGCGCAGCCGCAGCTTGTGTGTGCGTGGGGGCCCATTGACTGTTCTGCCCTGGGGCCCGGAATTGCTGTCAGTGAGCCTGCCTGTGGGACCCCACTTGATATGCCCTTCCAGCTTGACTGTGAACTACGGATAACTACTCTCAGGGAATGGTTTTCCAACCAGGTATGAACCCACCTTACAGTATGCCATCTAGGTTTTATTTCCCTCATTTGTTTATGAGAAAGTCATGCAAGACAGTATCAAAAGCCTTACTAAATTCAGGATATACCACATCACTTCCCCTCTATCCATAAGGCTTATTACCCTCTCAAAGAAAGCTTCTAGGTTGATTTGACACAATTTGTTCTTGACAATTTCATGCTGACGGTTACTTACCTTTATTATTATCTTCTAGGTGTTCACAAATTGATTGCTTAATTATTTGCTCTATTATTTTTCTGTGTACTGAAGTTAAACTGACTGGTCTGTAATTCTCCAGGTTGTCCTTATTCCCCTTTTTATAGATTGGCACTATATTTGCCTTTTTTGAGTCCTCTGGAATCTCTCCCATCTTTCGTGTCTTGTTGAATCGCTCTTCAGTCATCTCTTTGAGTATTCTAGGATATGTTTCATCAGACCTTGGGGACTTGAAGACATCTATCTTGTCTATGTAATTTTTAAATTGTTCTTCTCCTCCTATTTTAGCCTCTGATCCTACTTCATTTTCATTGACATTCATTAAATTAGATATCCAGCTGCTACTACACTTTTTGGTGAAAACTGAAACAAAAAAGTAATTTAGCACTTCTGCCATTTCCACATTTTTTGTTATTGTTTCCCCCAGCCCCTCATTGAGTAATGGGCCTACCTTGTCCTTGGTCATCATCTTGCTTCTACATTGAACACTGCACATAGTGGGTATCTTATTCAGCTATGTCATATCTTCCCTAGTCCTTGAATTATTAGATTTTTTCCCCTTTTGCCTTGGACAGTTTGAGTGACCAGTTTAACCTGCCATCATTTATTTTCCTTCCTTTAGTATTCAGAGCAACATGGTGGTGTTTACTCAGCTAGCCTTTTTCAGGTGTTTGGAGATGTTTCTATCAAATTCTTCCATGTTAATATATGTTTCAGATTCTTCCTTGCAGGTTTCCTCTTTATTGCTTCAGTTTCATAATAGAGGCTATTGTATTTGTATGGGCTTAAAAATAAGTTTCCTTCACTTTTTTCTTTAACATAGAATGGCTGCATTTAAAAAGTCAACTATTGTAATATATAAGGTATCTGAGATATCACAGTTTCCCCCATATGTGAATTTGAAACTTTTACACTGTGAGTGTGATAATCACAGTTAAGCATGTCCTACAGTGCAGCTAGGAGTGTGATTCCTAGGATGGGTAGTCAGAAGTGCACTAGCTGTATGTTAGCACACTCAGAATAGGAGTGTAGACAGGAAATACATAGACCATGATCAGGTTAGCTGCCTGAATCGCAGAATCATAGGAGTGGAAGGGAGGTCATCTAGTCCAGTCCCCTGAACCAAGTATTATCTAAACCATCCCTGACAGGTATTTGTCTAACCTGCTCTTAAAAATCTCCAGTGATGGAGATTTCACAACCTCCCTAGGCAATTTATTCCAGTTCTTAGCCACCCTAACAGTTATGAAGTTTTTTGTAATGTCCAACCTAAACCTCCCTTGCTGCAATTTAAGCCCATTGCTTCTTGTTCTATCCTCAGGGGTTAAGAACAATTTTTCTCCCTCCTCCTTGTAACAACCTTTTATGTACTTGAAAACTGTTATCATGTCCCCTCTCAGTCTTCTCATTTCTAGACTAAACAAACCCAGTTTTTTCAATCTTCCCTCATAGCCCATGTTTTCTAGACCTTTAATAATTTTTGTTGCTCTTCTCTGGACTTTCTCCAATTTGTCCACATCTTTCCTAAAATGTGGTGCCCAGAACTGGACACAGTACTCCAGCTGAGGCCTAATCAATGTGGAGTAGAGCGGAAGTATTACCTCTCTTGTCTTGCTTACAACACTCCTGCTAATACATCCCAGAATGAAGTCTGGTTTTTTTGGTAAGTGTTACACTGTTGATTCATATTTAGTTTTTGATCCACTATGACTCCCAGATCCCTTTCCACAGTACTCCTTCTGAGGCAGTCATTTCCCATTTTCTATGTGTGCAACTGATTGTTCCTGCCTAAATGGAGTACTTTGCAGTTGTCCTTGTTGAATTTCACCCTATTTACTTCAGACCATTTTCCCAGTTTGTCCAGATCATTTTGAATTTTAATCCTATCCTGCACAACACTTGCAACCCCTCCCAGCTTGGTATTGTCAGAAAACTTTATAAGTGTACTCTCTATGCCATTATCTAAATCATTGATGAAGATATTGAACAGAACCAGACCCAGAACTGATCCCTGTGGGACCCCCCTTCCAGCATGACTGTGAACCACTGACCAGGAGGAGTGCTACCACAGGCCGAAGAGGGGCAGTGTGGGCAGCTGAAAGAACACTCTCTCAGCTCCTCTGCCAGCTCCCTGCCTGGAAACCGGCTGCCCCACAGGCTCCCAGGCTTCTGACAGTCTGCCCCCAGGTCTGCTTCCTGTTCCCCACCAGCAGGGAGGGGAAACCACCCAGGACTTCTCATCTCCCCGTTTCCCACCAGGAGTGGAGGGAAACTGTTTGGTGCTTCTTACCTCCCTGTTCGCCCCAACCCTCCAGGAGTGGGGAGGAAGCAATCCAGGGCTTCTCACCCCCAGAGAATGGAGGCCAGCTGCCCAGGCTTCTTTCCTCCCCCTCCATCCCCTGCCCATCAGAAGCTGGAAAGCCTTGTCAATTTCATGGCTCCCAGAAGGGAGCAGGTAGGGTCCAGCTACCCAGGCTTCTCACCCCAGCTCCCACCTGGGAGCGGGGTCTATTCTTGCCCCTGGTCCCAGTTGTGAGTGGGGTCCAGCTTCTCAGCTCTTCAGTGAAGATGGCGGGGGGGAGGGGCATCTGGGCTCTAGTTGCCCAGCATTCTTGTCAATTTCACGTCTCCTTCCATGAACCTGACAAGACAGCCAACAGCCAATGTCAGTAATGCAGCATCTGCACAGACACTCTGTCACCCTAACTACACAGACATAAGCATTACGCCTCTTGCGGAGGTGGAGTTATGAAGTCAGTTTAGTAGGGCTCTTACATCAGTGGGAGGAAGGCTGTAGTGTGTACACTGCATAATTAGGTCAACGTAAGCTGCCTTACATGGACCTCACTGTGTAGTGTAGATCAGCCCTCAGACTGACTACTCAGACTTCTGTAAACTTCTGTTATAGGCACATCCATATTAAAATGGCATAATTCAATTAGCATAGTCACTTCTATATTTCTCACTACCATATTAATATCAAGGCATCTATTCATATAAGAAATCCACCAAGGAAAGAAAAGTAAACAAGCTCTAGAAGACAGTGATAGAAAAATAGTGATATATTCTCAACCACCATGCAGTTCAAAGAGCAATAGCTCTTCCCTTGTTATATATCACTCTGATTGTGTATTCAACATCTGTTATGACTTCTGTGTCATCTACACAGGAAGCAGAATAAAATAACCCTAAAGATTTAGAATCTTGCTCTTACCTAAATGTTAATGGAAGATGTTGTGCTCTGTTCATGCCTTCATAATAGTGCTTATAATTGATGATAAAAGACACATACAGGGAATGTCTTCCTGCTGGTGTTTATACAGGCTGTCATTCTAAAGCAATGCAAGAATGAATTCTGCCCAATTAATATTGAAGCGGCTGTGTTTTTAAGTGGCTATGATTCAGATAAAATTGGATGGGTAAAAGTTTCTATTGCATGACTATGATGATGCAAAACAACTGCTGGATGCGAGCCTAGCTGCAGGAAGAGCTTTTTAGTCTGCCATCTCTGATGTTGATGAGTTTTTCAATTCAATTATGCCAGTATTCTAATAATAGCCAGTAGAGCTTTAATCTTATTTATTCATTTCTTATTGCCCTGCTTTAATTGGGTAATTGTTGATTGTTAACTTTATTTGGCTTTTTCAATTAGCTTAATTCTTGGAAACTATTGAGACACTGGGCTGAATCCTTTAGTTGGTTACAGTGCAATAAAACTGGAGCAATTCAAAAGAGATCAATGGTGTTTTCTTCACTGTACTGGATCCAGCTCCTGTTGACTACCATGGGGTTCTGACTAAGGCTCCAAATCAGTTCCTACATATTTACACTAATAGAATGAGAGAGAATTTGGTCCACAGATTATTTTAGGATATTTTAAATATATATTACAATGGATATGCACTTGGCCATCCTCATCCTTACACTAATTAGAAACACTTAAAGATTAAGCCAACTATAAATGTATTCCTTTGGCCAAAAAAGAAATACATTCTGGTTGTCCTTGGATTCTCAAATGAAGATCTTTGTACTTGGCTGGACTGGGATCATTTTTGCTGGTGATGTTTTTCTCGAGCCGGAAAATGGGTTAAGCATTTCTCTTCCTGGCAACTTCCTTCTTTTTTAGCAATAACTGGGTAGCTTGCTTAAAGAAACACCCATGTTTATTCTGGCTATACAAATCTGCTTCTTTGTAGGCAGGAGAATTAAAAAAGAGAGAGGGATGTAACAGCACATCTGCAAAAGCATTATCAATCTAAAGAATGCAGTGCAAACAGCAAATAAAGTTAAAAAACTGGTAACAATAATATGATGATACTGTAGATCTATTTTTTTTAAACATGCGTGTAAAGTACTAAGATATAGATAGGCTTTGCTTTCTTAGCCAATTTTAAATTATTTCAATACAGCAACTTTTATATTTCACTTTCAGGTTCCTATTGTATCCTCAGAAGAAAAGAGACATGAGCAACTTTAGTTTTCTGCCCTTGAACTATGTGATGATGCCCTTGAAAACACAAGAATAAAATTATATTTTTTACTTGAATTATCCTGAGTCAGAGAGTTACATCTATTCAGCCTTTAGAAAATTCATGTTGTGGGAAGCATTCCTAACCATACATAAAGAACTGTGAATTGTATATGAAGATAAATAACTATGTCATCACCTCCAATTCTTCCCATGAAGAGGATGGAAGAAGAAGAAAATCCAATCCTTTGGGCCAAATTCTGTAAGTAAAGTGAGGGAGGAGTGAAGTAACATGTTGTTATCTGCAAACCTTTAACCCAGTGAAAGAAACTATATAAAAGATGCATGCATACAAAGGTCTGCGAGTTTTGAGGGGGCTTGGCTATGCAGGAGGGTGCATAGTTGGTGTGCAGAATTGTCCATAATTCTAGAAGACCACAGTCATTTTCAATACATAAATTAATGCTCACACTGTCAGTGTTACTTTATACAAATTTCCACTCTGCACCTATAAACTCCTCTTGGGAAATCCTCAAGGCATAGGGTAGGTAGGTCTGGGAGGAACATTGGTGTAAGATATGGGGTTAGGCATGGATGGGGCACTTTTTTAAGTACATCTTGAGATCTGTGTGATGCTTTTTGTGGTTTTTAGAATAACTGCATGTTAGAAGGACTGACTCCTGAACACGCTGTGGGTGTCCCAAACCTTCCCCCTCACATTGCTGAGCACATGATGCAGTGGAAACTCCTTCGACTTGAGGCTGTGGATTGTTTTGCCTGATTTTTGGCCATCCCATGTCTTTTTCCATGAGAGGATGTGAACTGAGCCAAAGTGTTTAACTGATTCTGGCAATTCTCTGCCTTTTGCTGGCAGCTACCAATTTGGTGATTAGTCGTAATTTGTGACACTCCTCCTAATGCAGACATTTATTTTAAAACAGTTTAGCTCAACATATATGAAAAAGATCTCTATTTTTCCAGGACTAATGATTTCTGTACCTATAACTATGACACAGGCAACGTACAGTTGGGACATGAAATGGAAAAAACACTCACCCCCAAACAAGGCAAAACAAGACAGACCACACCCACTTAAATCTCCAAAAAAAAAAAAAAAAGAGAATAATCAACAAAACTCCAAGTATTCCCTGAGTAATAAGGGTAGCAGACTAGAAGCGTCACAATTCCTCCCCTTCTACCGCTCTTCTCTGGGGGAAGAATATTACTCCACCCCTTTGCATGGAACTGCTTACTCCACTTCCTAACCCCTCCACCACACTCCATCCCCACTGTGTTTTAAAATGACTCATCTTTTGCCACATTAGTTAAACACTGTGCACCACACCAGTGCCAGCTTGGCTGCCAGGTTGGAGGTGGAGTCAGGGCTCCTTGTATTCTGTGCCCTCTGTCCTAATTACTCCCTCGTACAGGTATTCTGAAAGTAGCACCCCCTCTCCAGAGTCACAATTTGAGCCAGGCCTAGAAGCAGGGCCATCCCTAGGGGTATGCGGGGCCTGGGACAAATCATCCCCCGCTGGCTTGCAGGCCCTGCTCTGCGGCAGCAGCCTGGTGCTGGGCCACCTGCTACTGCTGGCAGTTGCCGGTGCCTACCGCGGGCAGCCAGGACCCTGGGCATGGGGCGGCAGCAGAGAGAGCTCTGGTTGCTCAGGGTAGCATTCGGGACCCCAGTTGCACGAGGCATCAGCCAGGACCCTGGGCGTGCAGGGCATCAGCTGAGACACCGGGCACGGGGCTGGCAGCCAGGAGCCTGGGGGTGCTGCAGCACTCTCCCCCTCACCCCCACACCCTTAGTTCCCACACCTATGTCTTCAGGGACCAACCATGCTGGCCAATCACACCAGCCCATGCGGCCCCCCAAAGCACGGGGCCCGGAACAGTCACCCCGATTTGCCCTACCCAAGAGATGGCTCTGCCTAGAAGGGGACTAAGGGTGTGGGTTCCTACATTTCCATTTAATCCTCTGAGTGGCCAATAACAGGTTGTGTGGCAATGTAGCCCTAATTATCTAGTTCTGCCATTAGTTAGAAGAGTGCAATTTCCAAGGGAAGACAAACTACAGTCAAGTGAAATTTTAAAAATAGCTTAATATTCACTCTGTGGAGTGTGTGAAACTGTCTTTTTTGGAAGCATTTTCAAGTTTAAAGTGGGGTGAGCTCTTCGAGAAATCTTTTATTCTTTGTTTTAGCACCAAAGCAGATTGACCAGGAGTTTTCAAAATCTCAATTAGCTGAAACTATTTTTGAAAGCAAAAATGTTGATGTATTCATGAAATTATTCTTGATACCTTGAAATGAAATAGTTCCTCAGCCTTCGAAAGAGATAAATACATTTGCATTTTTCCCATATAGACATGACATTCTCATAAGCAAACTAGAGAAATGTGGTCTAGATGAAATTACTGTACAACTGATTGTAAAACTGCACTCAAAGAGTAGCTATCAATGGTTCACTGTCAAGCCAGAAGGTTGTATCCAGTGGGATCCTGCACGGGTGTGTCCTGGGTCTGGCACTATTCAATATTTCCACTAATAACTTGGATAATGGAGTGGAGAGTGTGTTTATAATATTTGTGGATGACACCAAAGTGGGTGGGGTTGCAAGCACTTTGCAGGACAAGATAGAATTCAAAAGGACCTTGATAAATTAGAGAATTGGCATAAAATCAACAGAATGAAAAGGGGAAGAAAAACTAAACACACAGCTACAAAACAAGGAATGACAATATGGCAGTAGTACAGCTGAAGAGAAACTTGGGGTTAAAATGGATCACAAATTGAATATAAGTCAACAATATGATGAAGTTGTGAAAAAGACTAATATCATTCTGGGGTGTATTAACAGGGCTGTTGCATAAGACTCAGGAAGTAATTATTTTGCTTTATTCTGCACTGGGGAGGACACAGCTGGAGTACTGTGTCCAGGTCTGAGTGCCACATTTTAAGAAAGATGTATACAAATCGGAGAGAATGCAGAGGAGAGCAACAAAAATAATAAAAGTTTAGAAAACCTGACCTATGAGGGAAGATTAAAATAATTGGCCATGTTTAGTTTTGAGAAAAGAAGTCTGAGTCAGAACCTGATAACAGTCTTCAAAAATGTTAAGGGCTGTTATAAAGAGAATGGTTATCAATTGTTCTCCATTTCCATTAAAGGTAGGACAAGAAGTAATCAGCTTCATCTGCAGCAAGGGAGATTTAGGTTAGCTATTAGGAAAAATTTTCCAATTATCAGGATAATTATGCACTGAAGGTTACCAAGGAAGGATGTGGAAATCCTGTCAGGGTTGATCTGGGTATATCTGGTCCTGCCTCAATGCAGGGAGTAGACTGGATGACTTTGGGAGGTCACTTCCAGCCCTACATTTCTGTGATTCTATGAAAATCATAGGGGAAAAAACACTGGCTAAGTAGATTCAGGAAAGCAAAGGGAAAAAGGAAATAAAAAGGATTCTTGCAACACTTTGCTCTGCAATGTGATGTACTTTTAAAAGTTATTGTTTTTTTGAACACTTGGTTTAATGGTAATTTTATTGCAAAATAGCTCTGTCACTGGTTTGTGTTCAAGTCAAAGACTGTGGGCTAACTCTTCCCTTCATGCTACCCCATTGAACTCCAGGATGAAATAATGTTACATCAATATCAATTTGAAGTAAATTCACAGAGTTCAAAATGGAGTTACTTCAGATTGACACAAGTGTAAGTTAAAGCAGAATTTGACCCAAATTGGGTACAGCAATTACAAAAGGATCAAAATTTGATCAGATGAAGTCTTGTTAATATGTTGGCTCTCTAGTAAATATTAAGTCAATAACTGAAAATAGCATTCAGATACTACAGTGATGAGGACAATATAGAGAAGAGTAGCTAGAGAATTCTATGCTTATTTATTTGTATGTATATGTCCCCTTTTATATCTCTAAATCATCTTGTGCTATTCTAACAGTTTACAGAGTTTCTAATGACAGGTTTCAGAGTAGCAGCCGTGTTAGTCTGTATCTGCAAAAAGAAAAGGAGTACTTGTGGCACCTTAGAGACTAACAAATTTATTTGAGCATAGGCTTTCATGAGCTACAGGTCACTTCATCGTATAGTTTCCAGTGTTTCTCTTCCTTCTAGATCTGGTTTCAGAACACTTTTGGTTATCACTGAACATAAATAACCAGGAAAATTTTATATTTCAAAAGGAGATTAACCAGGGAATATACCATTATTTCACGTGGCAGAGCTCCGACCTTGTCCCCATGGGTCCCACGCTTCCAGGCATTTTATGCTAGCCTCAGAGGCTCGCTGCAACCCTCCACATAGCCCTTCTCTCTCTAGGGCCACGGTTACAGTCTACTGAGCCCTTTTCATCATAAGCCAGCAAGGAGGATGGTGAGAGAACACCCACAGTCTCTGTTGTCCTTACGGGCTTATTCCATAATAGTTTAGCCTCCTGTCCTGACAGGGGCCCATCTTCCCCTCCCAGGAGGTGTTTCTGTCATGGCAGGTTGGGGGGAACCCAGGCCCGCCCTCTGCTCTGGGCTCCGGCCCAGGGACCCTCATGGCAGCAGCTGTTGGCAGCCAACCATTCACTGCCAGAGTTGCTACATTTCCCTGGGCCACTTGCCCACAGCTCTCCCGCTTCTCTCTTCTTCACTCTTACCTTAGGGCTCCCTTACCAATGGCTTGAGGGTGTCTTCATTACTCAGCCCTTCCACACTTCCTCTCTCCTGGCTCTCTTCAGCCTGACTGGAGTGAGCCCCTTTATAGTATCAGAAGGGTCTTAATTAGAGTCAGGTGTTCACATTAACTTAATGTACAGGGTGGGGGCATGTGACCGCCCCAAGTGTCACTTCTAGGGGGAACCTTCCAGCCCCACTTCCCTGGGACAAGGCAGCCAATCCTGTCAGTTTCTGGGAGGCTGGGGCTACAGAAGTGGGGAGCATGTGCCTCTGGGTTGGGCCTGCCAGCCCCAGCATGACTCACAGTACCTGCGTGTCCCTGGAGGTCCTGAGCCCTTGCAGACATCTCAGCAGGGGGAGAAGCACGGGCAATGCCATAAGAATAGCCCTACTGGGTCAGACCAAGGGTCCTGTCTTCTGATAGTGGCCAGAGTCAGGTGCCCCAAGGGAATGAACAGAAAATCATCAAGTGATCCATCCCTGTCGTTCATTCCCAGCTTCTGGCAAACAGAGGCTAGGGACACCATTCCTGCTCATTCTGGCTAATAGCTGTTAGGGGGCTTATTCCTTCACCCACTTACTTCCCTGGTCCTTCTCGCATGAACAGAGAGCAACAATATCCGAAGTCCAAAGGTGCAAACAATTGGATGTTTATTGGGGTGAACTTCCAGCAAGCATGATTCCAGTTTCCTTCCTTAGTATCCTCCTTCCCAGCTCTGATACCACAGAGCCTTACACCTGTGTCCCTGTTCCCATTCCTACCCTTAGCCAAACATGATTCCAACTTCCTTACTCCCATTCTCTGTTCCCATTTCCCCCTTTAGCAAAACATGATTCCAATTTTCTTACCCCCATTCCCTGTTCCCATCTCCCTCCCCCCCCACACACCCACCCCCTCCCACCCACACCCACTTCCTCATTGACTACAGATTATATAGTAAAATTTGAGTTCTGCTTAGCTATACCTTAACCAATCATTTTCCTGAAATTTAACTAACCAATCCTAACATATTGTAACATGATTATGTAACCAATTATATCCAACCACCTTAATTAGTTTACACCCAGCAAAATTAATTATACAGCAGACAGGAACAATCACAGGACCAGACAGAGATTATACAGACAAACAATAGCAAAGTGGGAACTATAATGACAAGACAATACAGAAGTGAGGATTTCACATCCCAGCTATTGATAAGTGAGTTCTTGCCAGACAGGATGCTATCAAACTAAGTTTCCTTTTACATTTTCTAGGCACTTCCCTTTCTCTGGAGGTGATAGGAATACAATCCTGTCCTGATAGTGCCTAACAGCCCAATAGCACCTTATTTCAATGTGACTAGTTTGGAATGTGAGGATGTGACTGTTCACTTCCTAGCTTATGGCTGCCTCTGCTGCTTAGCCAAAGGCCTTAGCCGAAGCACAGGGCCTCAAACTGTCACAGTAATAGAAGGCCCTTACACCAGCAGACAGTGATTTTGATTCTTTCTTTTATACCTCTATAACTAGCCAAGTGATAAGAATACACCTAAATTCTTAAAGTACAGGCCTTTACAGACAGACCTGAATATCTATATCCTAACAATAGCCATAGATGGACCTATCCTCCATGAATTGATCTAGTTCTTTTTTTAACCCTGTTATGGTCTTGGCCTTCACAACATCCTCTGGCAAGGAGTTCCACAGGTTGACTGTGTGTTGTGTGAAGAAATACTTTCTTTTATTTGTTTTAAACATGCTGCCTATTAATTTCATTTGGTGACCCCTAGTTCTTGTGTTATGAGAAGTAGTAAACAACACTTCCTTATCTACTTTCTCTATACCAGTCATGATTTTATAGACCTCAATCATATTTCTCCTTAGTTGTCTCTTTTCCAAGCTGAAAAGTCCCAGTCTTACTAATCTCTCCTCATATGGAAGCCGTTCCGTACCCGTAATCATTGTTGGTGCCCTTTTCTGAACCTTTTCCAATTCCAATATATCTTTTTAGAGATGGGGCGACCACATCTGCTCAAAGTATTCAAGATGTGGGCCTTTCATGGATTTATATAGAGGCAACATGATAGTTTCTGTCCTATTATCTATTTTAACTATCTTTCATAATTTTGTATCATCTGGAAATTTTGCCACCTCACTGTTTACCCCTTTTTCCAGATCATTTATGAATAGGACTGGTCCCAGAACAGACCCCTGGGGGACACCATTATTTACCTCTCTCCACTCGGAAAACTGACCATTTATACCTACCCTTTGTTTCTTATCTTTCAACCAGTTACCAGTCCATGAGAGCACCTTCCCTCTTATCCCATGGCAGCTTACTTTGTGTTAGAATCTTTGGTGAGGGATCTTGTCAAAGGCTTTCTGAAAATCTAAGTACACTATATCCACTGGATCCCCTTGGTCCACATGCTTGTTGACCCCCTCAAAGAATTCTAGTAAGTTGGTGAGGCATGATTTCCCTTTACTAAAACCAACAAGTTATGTTCATCTATATGTCTGATTGTATCTTTATTATTATAGTTTCAACCAGTTTGCCAGGTAATGAAGTCAGGATTACAGGCCTGTAATTGCTGGGATCACCTCTGGAGCCATTTTTAAAAATTGGCGTCACATTAGCTATCCTCCAGTCATCTGGTACAGAAGCTGATTTAAATGATAGGTTACACACTACAGTTAGTAGTTCTGCAATTTCATATTGGAGTTCCTTCAGAAGTCTTGGGTGAATCCCATCTGGTCCTGGTGACTTACTGCTGTTTAATTTATCAATTTGTTCTAAAACCTCCTCTAATAATACCTCAGTCTGGGACAGTTCCTCAGATCTGTCACCTAAAAAGAATGGCTCAGGTTTGGGAATCTCCCTCACAACCTCAGCCGTTAAGACCGATGCAAAGAATTCATTTAGTTTCTCTGCAATAGCCTTATCATCCTTGAGTCCTCCTTTAGCACCTCGATCGTCCAGTGGCCCCACTGGTTGTTTAGCGGGCTTCCTGCTTCTGATCTACTTCAAAAAAAATGTTGCAATTACTTTTTGAGTCTTTGGTTAACTGTTCCTCAAATTCTTTTTTGGCCTTCCTAATTGTATTTTTATACTTCGTTTTCCAGTGTTTATGTTCCTTTCTATTTTCCTCACTGGGATTTAACATCCACTTTTTAAAGGATGCCTTTTTGCCTCTCACTGCTTCTTTTACTTTTACTTGTTTAGCCACTTTACTTTGTTGCTTAGGCGGAGCAGCGCCACTTCTCTAGTGGGCTAACTCTCTTCAGGGTGGCTGCCTCTGTGCAGTGAAGCACTTGTTTGTGAGAGAGCCCAGCTGGGGAGGTGGCCCCTCTACTCCCAACCTGGAACAGGATGCCTAGAACAGGGTCTGAGCAAGCTGGATCTCCCTCTACCAACATCACATTTCCGGCTCACTCGGTCTCTGTCCCTGGAATCCAGGCCCAGGTGGGAAGTTGGGGGGGGCAGCTGGGGGCATGAGAAGCAGCTCCATCTCACCCCATCATCTCCCCACCTGGGCCCAGCTGTTGGGCAGAGGGGCCAAGCAAGCCGGAAATGCTGAGGGAGAGGTGCTGTGGAAGGACAGAGCTACCCTCCCCCGGCGGCAGGCCGAACAGAGCAAGCCCTGCAAGGGCAGCTAGGCACTTGCAGAAAAGTGGAGGTGCACTTGACCCCAAGCACTGTCTTATGCCAGTAACAAATGCATTAGTTAACATAATCCAGACATATGTCATAATCCTCAACATAGAACAATAAAATCATGTCACTCAAATCCCCTGATCCCTTAGAACTGTCTCCAGGTACTCAGTTCAGGACTTGATCTTCTGGTTTTCAGTGGAATTGTTTCATTTGATCTGAGCTGTAAAAAATTCTTTGAAGTGGTAATCCTAAATCATTACCTCTAGACAGCTTCAAAGTCTTGACGACCCCACTCTGAATCTCTTTGAAGAACTTATTTCAAAATGAAAACTAATTTATCGAGAAAGGAGACAATTACACATTAAGCAATAGGCATCCTTTCTCTTCTGAAAAATGTCTTGGTCCATGGGCCTCTTTGAAGTGTTTATTGTTGATTCAAGTATTTCAGATGTTACCAGAAAATTGTTAACACTTTGTAAATAGAGATAGGTTGATCTTGTGGTGCTCAGAAAGTAATTAGGATTGGGTGTATGACAGTATTTAGTGTTTGGGACTGAGGTCAATCAGAATTAGGCATTGGGTCAGACTTTGTTCCCAAGTGGCAGAAATGTTGGATGATCAGCTAATGTTCTGATATTTTTTGCTGCAACACAACAAGAAATAAAGACATCTTCCAGTTATTAGTTTAATCCTAAACCAAAATTTTATGGAATGGATTCAGCTATAGACATTCAAATCCAAATTCACTTGCCCCCCAAGACTCAAAAGGGCTGGGATTTGAGGTTCTGAATTATTATTCCTTTTAACTTCAACACTAGATAATTTTTGATCACCAGAATGAAAACCTCTCTATACTGATTAAAATTGTGATCTGGGAAGGGCAGGGGTTGAAAGCTGGCACAGGGAAAACAAACAAAATACTGTCTGGTTTTTTTTGTGTTTTTTTTTTAAATTGGAAAATGAAAAATGCAGTCAAATTAGAGTTTGGAGGAGTTGATTTATTGTTTTCCCCCTTTTCCCTCCCACTTCAGTGACAAAATGAAGAAAAGGGGGAGAGAAAACCCAAAATTTTCAAATCTAAAATTTATAAAAAATTAAAAAGCAAATAAATAAACATTCCTTTTAAAACCTGTGGAACAAAAATGACTTCAACATTTTCCATTTTTCATCAGTTCTGATTTCCATACTACTGATGGAAATGAACTGCATTTTATAGAGGCAAAGGCAGGATACTGGTGTTGTTGATTTTTCACAGCTGAGGTGGAGAACTGATCTTTCTGTTCCTCTGTCATAGGGCTTGTCTACACTGGCACACTAAATCGGCGCTGCTGCGATCAATGCAGCTGTATCCATTTACCAGGTCTGGTGAAGACACGATAAGTTGATGGCAGAGCACGCTCCTGTAGACTTCAGTTCTCCACCTCCCCAAGGTGTAGACACTGTGTTATGTCGATGTAAACTATGTCGCTGAGAGAGGTGATATTTTAAACACCCCTGAGTGGTGACATAACTTACATCAACTTAAGCATTAGTGTAGACCAGGCCAGAGTAGCTGTGAAATCCCAACAGCAGACATGTTCTGAGCACTGAGCTGTTTAATCAATCCAGATTGCCCATAACCATTTTCAGAGTCAACCTCTTCTTGCCGCCAGGATGTTTTAATATAATTTGCCTATAAGACTGATCAGAGTTGGGGCAGTCTCCACTCTCCAGGAGTAGTAGCAAAGCTTGAGGGGACAAGTACATCATCTTCCCTGAAAACAAATTTCTAATTGGAGCTAATTCTAAATTCCCTCAAAAGCCCATTCAACTATGTGCAAATTGGATCTGTGACTTTCATGGCTGGTGAAAGCCAACAGGAAAATGTAGGCCTTATATCAGGCTTCTTATGACTCCTTAAGACAAGGCATACAGCTTGCAACTGCCAGACATACTGTGACCTGGCCTTTACTCAAGACACATTGACAGTTTTAAACTGCCTTTATGACCCATTCTCTAACATTCCCTTTCTGTGAAAAATCCTTGAGAAGATGACAAAATGTAAGCAATGCAGGTACTCTTTCCCATCTCATTCCTCCACTGAGCACAAGATACTTTGTATAATACTGATCTCACTTGCATTGAGGTAAATCAGGAATAACTTTACTGAAGTCATTGGAGTTATACCAGTACGAAACCTATGTAAATGAGATCAGAATGTGTCTCTGTCCTTATTACATTTATTGAGAATAACAAAGCATTTCTGAAGTGGATGCTGATTTAGTGTTATAGAATTTAATTTTTGTGTAGCTTTTAATATTGAAACAAGCCAGCACTCCAGAAATTTAAAACAATATTTTTATAAGTATAAACCTGGAAGTGTTTTTATCAAGCATATGATGGTGCTCATACTTACAAGCTGTCATAGTTACCCTGTCTGATATTGACAGAAATGGGTGGTATGTAATGTCAGTTCAAGATGAGCAGCGGCTAAATCAAAAGAGCAAGAATTCCACAGTACCATGGAAGCACTTAACATCTTTCACTTTCATGACTGAGAATGAGTAAGACTCCAGGCATGGGATAACATTTTGACATGACTACATTTCTTGCTTTCACTTTTTTCCAGACAAAAGTGTAAACAATTATGCAATTTCAAACTTCCAGAAGAGGCAAGCTCAGTAAAACAGTGAGTACGGCATGGGTTGAATTGTTACCTCAAAATGATAAGTTAAAAAAAGGACACTTTCCTCAGCTTCTTGGGGATGGACTTCATTTTTTTTACTTTCAAATTAACAACTATGAGTCCCAGTAGAAACATATAAATCACTGCCATTGATGTGGCAATAAGTTGTGCAGTTGGTGTTTTACATTGTACAAAGTGAATCATTTAGACAGTGTTGTAGCCATGTCCCAGAATATTAGAGAGAGACAGAGACAAGGTGGGTGAGGTAACATCTTTTATTAGGCCAACTTCTGATGGTGAGAGAGCCAAGATTTCAAGCTACACAGAACTCTTCTCAGGTTTGGAAAAGGTACTCAGAGTGTCACAGTTAAATACAAGATCAAATAGATAGTTTAGCATGAGTAGAAAAGTCCTTTACAGATAGTGCTAACTATTTACACTGAACTATCTCTTCCATCCTCTACATATCTATGACACTCTGAGTACCTTTCTCAGACCTGAGAAAGAAGTCTGTGTAGCTTGAAAGCTTCTCTCTCTCACCAACAGAAGTTGGTCCAAGAAAAGATGTTACCTCACCCACCTTGTCTCTCATTTAGGCTTTGTCAATGGCATGGATGTGATCAAGGGAGGTCCTGGGGTTTCTAAGGAGCCTCCAGTTAAAATTCTGCCATCCAAGCAAAAGGACATTTGGGATTATTTTCCTGCCTCCTATGGAATCCAAGGCCCTTTTGGATACTTTCTGACAAAGAGAACTTTTCCATGGAGGTCATAAAAATACTTCCAAAGAGGAAACATTTTGATTTTGGAATGGATTAGAGTACACCAAGAGGTTGGCATCATTGGGTACTTTTTTGCGAGTGTCACTTTAAATTGGGTTTTTACATGTTGTAAAAGGTGCAGATGCCATTGGGTCAGAACTTCCGCTAGTGTGAACTAAGATAGCACCACTGACTTTAGTGCTGGTACACCCATTAATAATTGCTGAGGATCTGGCCCATGAAGTACATTCACGGTGTACAATTTTCATAGAAATACATCTAGGATAGTCATTTTACAGCTGTTTAGGGTTCCTCTCCTTAGGTCAAGGGTTGGTGGATGTTGTTTGTTTGTCTGTTTCCTTGCTTGTTCTAGAAAGAATAATAATTATGGCTGGGTAGAAATGGTAAGGACCACAATGAGGATACCACAATTAATGCTGGCAGAGCATCATTTTTGGTATTGCAGTAAGTGTTAAGAATTGAATAAGCAACCAAGATCTACATTATTATGTTCTCCTGTACTGAGAGTGGGTGGTTCCTACAAATTACAGCAGTTCCTATGTGTCATTTCTCTGCCTTTATTATAATTCACTGTTTTAATCAATGCAGTTCTAGCTGCCATTTTTGAACTCTGTGCAAGTAATCTAGTCTTTTTATTAGTACTTCCTGCAACCCTAAAATTTTCTCCTCAGTGTAATTAGTCATACACACCTGGAGAACTTGGCAAATATCATAAAGAAGGATAAGCACATTGAAAAGGGAGGAATTCTGGAGTTTTCCCAGCTCTACTTCTGATTACCCATAATCAGTCATAATTATTAGTCCTAGCCTCCTCTTTTTCTTTAGTTGTTTTCTATCTCAGAGCTGCTTTTCCATATCTACTGTTATTTTAAGAATATGTTCAGGTATATTTCTACTTGTCCACAAACATTACTGCAGCACCAATTGCAAATATTTTACAATATCATAGAAATTAGAGATTGAAAAGAACTATTAGATCATTCTAGTCAGTGTAGGACTTTTACCTATAGTATATATTTGAGGGTTTTATTCCAGTCCGATTTTAGATGACCCCTGTAATGGGGCTTCCATCACTTCCGTTGACAGACTTAGTTTTAATTTGCGACCTATTAGTTGTAGAAGGTTATCCTGCTAGCCAGCCTAATTATTATTTTTTTCTTAATTCAATCCCATTACCATTAGTTATGCCCCTTTGTACCACACTAATTCTTCTATTTGTTCATGAATATACCAGTCAAATAACTGGAAACTTATTAGGCCAGATCCAAACTGAAGCTATGTTGAACCAGGTGTGTATGTGGCTCATCATGTCTACTAAAGCAATCTCTTTCCATATAGATTAGTCCATGGTAATTTGTGTACCTCTTTTCTGACCTAACTTTATATTTTCAATATTTTCCTGCTAATGAGGTGCCCAGAAAGGAAAGTACCACTCCAGGAATGGTTATCCATTAGTAATATTGAGAGTGACTTTCACCTCTGCTCAGCGACATGATGTCTCTTCAAATGGATCCTAAAACTTCATTGAACTTTTAGTGGCCATATTGCATTGCAAATTCATAGTCGATCTATAGTCCACAATTACACCTCAAATAGGTATTTTTTGGCACAATTGTTTTCTACGTTTCACTCTACTATTGAATATTTGTATTTTGGATGATTGTTCCTCAGGTGTATTTGCATAGATTTGCTAATATGCTAATAGGATATTACATAATATGCATTATACTATAATATAGAATGTTTATTAGCATATATTTGTTAATATGTTAATAACATATCATTGCTATTTTCTGCTCTTATTTTTAATTTCTCTGAGTCCCTATATATTACTTCTGCATCCTCAGTGGGGTTTAAAAAATCCCAGTATATCCTGTGTATTTCATTAACCAGCACTTTACACTCTCTTCCAGATCATTAATGAAGGTATTCAATAAGTCTGAATCTAACACTAATCCCTGTGTAACTTCAGTAGGCAACTACCTCTAAGTCTATACACTGACATTTATCATTAATGTGAACTTTCGTTTGTGAACTTTCAGCCAATTTTCAGGCAGCCAGGCAGTGCTCAATTAATATTGTAAATAAGATGTTATGCATCACTGTCTCAAATGCTGTACTAAAAGAAAACACAAATAACTTCCAGTATCATACACACAGTCCATATTGTACCTCTGGTATACTATTTTGCCAAACCCATTTATTATTATTGCATTCCACTTTAAATTTTCTGGTTCTGTTCAGTTGACTCCTTTGGCCTCAAGTTATCTGCTAGATATCTCAGATATGACCTAACTCTCTTATGTCATAAAACAATCTTAGCCCCAACAGTACTGACTGGCAAGGTCATGACAATATGTATTAGTGTGATCAGGACTGAAAAGCACCTATGAGTCTGATTCATGTCATGTCATACCTAGAATTTAAGTCTAGGCTATATCTCCTGCAGATACACACTAATGTATGTTAGAGGCAAATCCCTGCAAAAGCATTAACTTCTTAGAAATAACCCAGAAGTACGGAGTGTGCACTATAAAATTCTTTGGAAATTCTACTACTTAAGCAGGTTCAAGGTGACATCTTCTGAAAACTATCTGCAGGAAAATCAGCTATTCATTCAGCCAAAATATCACCAGAGAGAAGCAAAGGGCAACAAAGGGCGGGGGGGGAGGGGGAACTGTTCCAATTTCTATTGTAACTTAAAATCTAAAATTTATTTCTCTTCTTCCACATTGCTGTACACTGTCATGTTAGAGCCTTCTAGTATCTTACTTGCACAAAAATATCTGTTACAAATATTTATACAGCATCAATTATTTTCTGTACCTTTTATAGACAAGTGTGAGGATAAGGTCTCTGCCCCAAAGGTCATACCATATTAAGAGACAATGTATAAATGATGGACGGGTGACAAGATGCAACAAAAAGTAAGTTATTGGTGATTTCTTGCTGATATCTTGTTAGTTAGACAGGCTTGGGTTTTTTGAGACTAGAGGATGTCATCTATTTGTTAGTCCTTTCAGGGGAAGAATGTAATATATATATGACTTTTGGAAAGGTGAAGAAGTGTCTTAAAGAAGGAGAGGATAGAGGCTTGGTTGATCAGATCAAGGGTTATGGTTGTAATCTCAGAATTCTCAAAAAGAAAAGGAGTACTTGTGGCACCCTAGAGACTAACAAATTTATTTGAGCATAAGCCAAACCTGTCAGAATTCTCTGAAATTCTCAGATATCCTGTCTCTGATACTTCCATGACCCATGTTTAGCTGGTTCCACCTCTTGGTTTTCTGCTTCAAACAGACTGACCCAGCACTGCTGGCTTAACTATATCCATGGCTTTTGCTCTAATGTTTCTGACATGCTTTCAATATTGCTGGTCTAACTCTTATGATCACCTATTTAGTAAATACCAGTTTTATTCATGTTCCATGACTGGATGGGTGTAATCTTATAATCACAGGAGGAGCTCCTGAAGAAGGATTTGATAAGAAACTCTTCTTGAAACTTTTTTGTGGCATTAACTCAGTTGTGCTATTTTTATTATTTTGTGCAGATATTTTAATAGAAAATTTACTGACTGAATGACTGATTATCCTATCCACCCAAGACAGATACATTCAGAGGCATCCAAAAACTTTCTTGTAGCCAGGATGCCCATTGCCAGATAATCTACACAGATTCTTCTGTACTTTAACACATCCTTCCACTGTTTAACATTATGAAAAAAATTGAGATTTTACATTTTTAAAAAATTACTATTGCTAATACTCAGTCCTAGAATCACAAGTCCTCTCAGTTCCCACTCCCAGTGAGAAAGTATGTTACTGACAGCATTCTGAAGCCATGTGTAACCTGATCATGTGTAACCTGTTTGTTACATCATGTGTAACCTGATCATGAGATCAGAGATCATGTGTAACCTGTTTGTTTGCATTGCAGCATTTAGTGGTGTAAATAAGGGAAAAAAGAAACAGTGGGGAGTCATAGAGTTTAAGACCAGAAGGGACCACCAGATCATCTAGTGTGACCTCCTGTATATCACAGGACACCAACACCACCCAGCACCTGCACACTACTCTCAACACCCAAAATTAGATCAAAGTATTACAGCCCACAGGAGGCTAGACTATTAGGTGCCACAGGCAGAGAATGGCAGGGACCAAGGTGAGCAAGTGCCGGAAGCCCCTGAAATGGCAGATAAATTACTTGAAATCCTGGCAAGTGACCCCCACCTACACGCTGCAGAAGAAGTCAAAAAGCCACCAAGATTGCTGCCAATCTGACCTGGGGGAAAATTCCTTCCTGACCCTACCTACCTATCATGATCACTTAGACCTTGACCATATGAGCAAGAACCAGCCAGCCAAACACCTGAGAGAGAATTCTTTGTGCCTCCTCAGAGTCCTGGCCCTCCCCATCCAATGTCCCTCTTCCAGCTGTGGTCATCCTTGATGCTTCAGAAGAAGGAGAGAAAGAGAGAAAAAAAAAATACATTGTGGTGGGAGGAATCCCTTCCAGACCCCTACAGACAGCTGGCTGAAACACCAATGCATGAGCTTTTAAGAACATAAGACATAAATCGAAAGTGATACACGGGGCTGTTGAGCCCCGCCTCTTCCCATCACAAGCAACCCCACTACAAAATTGCACTCACACATTTGTCCAGCTTTCTCTTAAAAATAAAGTTCTTTGCCCTCACAACACGTGTTGTGAGGCTCTTCCAGAACCTCACCCCTCTGATGGTTAGAAACCATCTAATATACAATATGAATTTGTTCATGGCTGGTTTATATCCATTTGTTCTTGTGCCAGCATTGTGCTTTAACTAAAATAGCTCTTCACCTAATGTATTTATACAGAGCAATCATATCCCCACTCAACCTTCTTTTTGCTCAACTAAAGAAGCCAAGCACTCTGTCAATCTCTTCTCCTAAGAAAAGCCCTCCATTCTCCTGATCATCCTAATAGCTCTCCTCCATTGGTTCCAGTTTAAATTCATCTTTGTTGAACATGGGCGATCAGAATTGTAAATATTATTCCATATGAGGTCTTACCAATTCCTTGTACAATGACATTAACACTTCTCTATCTCTACTGGGAATGCTGTGCACAATACATCCTAGGATAACATTTGCTTTTTTTTCACAGCTCTATCACACTGGTAGCTCATAGTCATCCTGTGATTGACCCACACACCCATGTCTCTTTCCTCTTTTGTTGCTTCCAAATGATGAGCCTCCAGTTTGTAGCAGAAATTCATATTATTAGACCCTAAGTCTAGGACCTTGCACTTTTTACTACTAAAGTCATCCCATTTCTGTCACTCCAGTCTTCAAGGTAATCCAGATCTTCCCATATAATATTTCATTCCTCCTCTCTATTGATGATGCCTCCCAACATTGTATCTTCAGTAAATTTCATTACCGCACTACAACTTTTTGTGCCAAGGTCATTACTGAAAATATTGAATAAGATTGGTCCAAAGACCAATCCTTGAGGAACTCCACTAGTAACCTCTCTCCACTATGTTAATTAACCTTTCAGCATAACTCATTGCCTTCTCCCCTTTGCCCAGTTCCTTATCTACCTTACACTTCTTGTATTGATCACCATATTCCCTAATTTAAACACGTTGTACTGCATCAACTGTTTAAGTGAAGTCCATGTATATTAGATCTACTGCACCTCTCTTAATTAAAAAATCTGTTATTATCTCAAAGAAGAAAATCAGCTTAGCCTGACATGATCTATCTTTGGTAAACCCATGATGCACTACATCCCCTTTACCATTTACCTCCATGAATTTAATTATTCTTTCCTTCACCATTTATTCTAAAGCCTTGCATGCTATTGAGTTTGGAATTATGGGTCTGTAATTGCCCAGATCACCTTTTTTCCCCTTTTTAAGTGTAGGTACAGCATTAGGTATTCTCCAGTCATATCATACTACCCTGATTAGACAGATTTATTAAAAACTCTTGCTACCAGACTCGTAATCTCTTGTGCCAGTTCTTTCAGTATTCTGGGATGGAAATTATCCAGTCCCCTCAATTTTAACGTATTAAGCTTTTTAAGTTTTTCTTCCACCTCAGATGTGGTCATTTCTTTTTCTAGACACTCATTTCTATCAGCCATAATGCCTTCATGCACATGTTCCATATTATCATTCTCTCTGAAAACTGAGTCAAAGTATTTATTTAGTTTTTGAGCCATATCTAGATTATCTTTAATCTCCTTCCCATCCACGCTGCAGCAGCCCAACTTCATCCTTCCTTAGTCTCTTTCTATTTATGTAACTAACCATTATTTATTTTATATATTATTATTTATTTTAATTTCCTTGGCAAGAGCTAATTCAACTTGAATTTTAGCAATTCTCACTTTAGTCCTACATTTTCTAACCTTTACAATGTCGCTTTTTTTCACGGATCAACGTCTTTTTCTATTCCCTATAGGTTCGCTGCTTACTCCTAATATATTTTTTGAGGTGGTTATGCATTCGGCTGGGTCTGGAGCCTTTCTGTACACATTTTTCCCCCCTTCTTGGGATGCAAATTTCAGATAATTTATATATAATTGATCTGAAGAAATTCAAAGCTTCCTCCAGATTTAAGTCCTTGAGTTGTTCATTCCAGTTGACTTCTTTAACTAAATCCCTTAATTTCCCCAAAACTGCCTGTCAAAGTTCCCTCCCCACTCTGAACTCTAGGGTACAGATGTGGGGACCCACATGAAAGACCCCCTAAGCTTATTTCTACCAGCTTAGGTTAAAACTTCCCCAAAGTACAAATGATTTGCCCATGGAGGGTATGCTCCCACCACTAAGTGACTTAACAAAGAATCAGGGAAAGGACCACTTGAAGTTCCTATTCCCCCAAAATATCCCCCCAAGCCCTTACACCCCCTTTCCTGCGGAGGCTTGAGAATAATATCCTAACCAATTGGTTACAAAGTGATCACAGACCCAAACCCCTGGGTCTTAGGACAATAGAGAAATCAGTCTTTTTTAAAAGGATTTTATTTTTTTCCAAGTCTGAGTGGAAGGAAATTATATGCCGTTTCTTTGCTAAGATGTAGATTCTGTCAAAGAATGGCCACTTAGCAGGTAAAGCTCATGCTCAAATAAATTGGTTAGTCTCTAAGGTGCCACAAGTACTCCTTTTCTTTTTGCGAATACAGACTAACACGGCTGTTACTCTGAAACTTAGCAGGTAATGGTCCATCAGCCTTGTTTACACTTGGCTGAGGCATCAGCTTGCCCTTTGTCTCTGAGGAATTAGTTCCAGACTTATCTTGAAAACATACTTTTAGTCATGATTTCAGTTTACATTTATAACTGTATATGTAATGCTGCTATGTGCATTTTACTATGACATTACTGATCAGAAAATTGTGAGTTTTAAATGATGCCTCACAAGACATGCATTGTACAAAAATTATTACAGTAGTGTGGAGTGTGTGAAGACAGGAGTATATTCAGTCAAAGCCTCCCCAGGAGGTGGTAGCTAGGTCTATGGGAGAATTCTCTCATCTAGCTAGCACTGTCTACACTTAGGGTTAGGTCGGCTTAACTACATCATTCAAGGGTGTGGATTTTGCACATCCCTGAGCGACGCAGTCACACCAATCTCATTTCTTTATGTAAACCAGGCCTCAGTGTTCCACAGGCAGAGAACAGAGAGAACTGAGGTGCACCAATGCCCAACGCCACTGCAGTGGCAAGGAATTGATTAAGTGAGATGATCCACGATGATCTTAACCTGACTTAGGCCCCCCAATAAGACACCACTTAAGGATTTTTGTTCCATATTGGAAATACAGAGAAGGCTAAACAAAATAAGCAAAGATGGAGGCTCAGTCAAGGGCTAACTACTCCTTACTATGAGGCTGAAACACAACTTGGGGCATGCAGGAAGAGCCATTATTAAAAATTAGAAAATAATAGTAATAATTAATAATGAAAGTTTAAGGAAATGTCCTTAACCAAAACATATAGAAGCATTTTATACTAAAAATTAATATTAATTGTATCTTTGTAACTCACTCCAAATCAGCAGTATGAAACAAATAAAAGACAAGCATTTTTCATTTCCAGTTTACAGATATCCCTCAGGTTAGCCTATGTTTTGGTAAGTCTGGTTGTATAGTACTTCAGCTGCCTTTTTGTAATGATTAAAAATCAATTTTTTAATCATGAAAACATTTGTAAAGGGAGACAAACAAAGTTATGGTAGCCAGTTAAAAATGGACAAGCTTATGACTATGCAGGTACCTGATTTTTCTCACTTTTGTATCGTTTTTACTTTAGACTTCTCAACAATCTAATATTAAAAAAGGTATTTCTTTGCTAACATGATGATATAATGTGTATTTACTGTATACCATATACCATATTAGGGTTTTTGTAAGCTCAGTTCCTGAAAATGCAATAGAAAAAAACAAAGAAACAAACTCATTTTAAAATTACTTTATCTCATGCTTGACTTTCTTGACAAAGGGTTAGACTGTAGCTTTTAAGCCACAGCCTGTTTTGGGGGTGAAAAGAGGCTACTAAGTTGTGTGCACCCCCAGAAGAATTTTGGCTGAGTCACACAGATATCTAAGTAAGGGCTTGAAAATGGGATGGAACATATGTTTCAATGACAACTCTGTCTCCATTGAACAAAGTAGATCATGCATTCTTCTCTGTGACTGTCCATCTTAGCCACAGCCCTGCTTCCTCTTGCTCCTCCTCTTTGGGGATGCTAACCATGAGCACCGTCACTTTCCAGCAAGAATGTGACCAACACGTAAAGCTCCTTTTACTCTGATCTCTTCTTTGATGTTACTCCTTGTTTGGCAGTTGGTACCAGTGAAAGGCCTGGTGCAATGGGACCCAATGCATTTTTTTTATTCTATGTATTGAGTACATACCATGTGCTCCATAAAATGAAGTGTGTAGCATCTGGCCATGCCAGAAGCATCTTTCTCAAGGGTAATGTTTAATCATTAACAATTTTGAACATGTATTTTATTGAATGACAGAGAATATGTGCCACTTTGCTTCTGAAATCACGAAAAAGATTTATTATGCAGAAGATGCATATAGGATGTGGGTGGTTTAAAGCAAACACATGGACTAATTTGTATAAACGTCCACTGACACAGTGAAAGGCCCTGCTCCATATTTCTACTCACATGCTGAATGTGTATCGTACCTTATTCATAAACACAGCACTTACATTCTTCATGAGGGAATTAAACCAGAATGGAAACTGTTATAGCCATTCTTCTATTGAGTTTGCTGCTTCTGTTGGGATGAATTTTCTGCCTGCATTTCCTCAGCTGCTTTTACTGTGTCTGCCTCTGTTACTCCTTGGGGCAAACCAGTTTGAAAGATGTCAGAGTCTCATTCTTGGAGGATATAAACAGCCTGATTTCAGTGCTCAAGAGACTGAAATGCTGTTGGAAAAGGTCACTAAGCACATCCAAATGTTACCAATTAATGTGGCTGGTGGATTCAGCTAAGAAGCACAGAGCACAGAGGAGGCTCCTGTACCCTGTCAGTTCAGTACAATACCGTAGGCGCAATGGTCACTGAAAGTGGCTTCGGTAATAGTAAATTGCCAAGAGTTTAAATACTGGCAATCTTCGCTTATTTGTCAGGTCAAAATTAATAGGACATTTACCCCCTTTTGTCAGTTTCCTGATGTTCTTCATCTAAGGGCGTCTCATTAAGTTACTCTTAACTATAAATGCTGGCATTTTTTATATGTATTTGTGTTACGAGACAGGCAGATAACCCTGAACAGGGAAGGACTCTAGAACAGGGCAAGTGATTTGCTCCTCAAACCAAAACCAATTTATTTTCTATGTCGTATCCAGAAATAATTCCCATATGTGTGGTACTTCCTGAAAAAACACAACCCCTTGTTTATGAGTAGTTTTTGGTCATTCATTGGTCTCTTCAGACTATTCTTAGAGTGAAAATCTGGTTTGGACATGATCTTATGGTCAAAATCCAGCTTGCTCTTTCCTTAGCTTGTCTCAGTCTCTTCCTTTATTCTGCTTAAAATCATACTGCAAAAGACTTTGCGTGTCCCTGGAAGAAGTATCACACCTCACCAATTATTGCAGTCGCATAGGTCCACTGTCTTTGGAGTTTTGACAATAATACCATTTTCCATTATTCTGTAGACTTTTCCTGGTTCCATACTTTAATGAAGATTTTAATGATTTTATCATAATGGTCTCATCATCACACTCTTTCAGCATTTCCGTGGTGACTTGGTCTTCACATGAAGCTTCCCCAGGTTTTAACTTTTATACTGAGTTTTTCACTTCTTTGTCTATGATGTGAGATGATATGATGTCTAGTTCTGGGTATTTCATTTTTTTGTCAGAGTCAGTAATTTATTGTGGGGTTGGTGTTTTTAGCACCTCTTGAAATTGCTTTGTCCATCGCTCTCCTTGCTCTTTTTCTGTTAAGGGTCTTTCCTTGTTTATCCTTAACAGGCCCTCCAACTAGCTTAAACTTGCCAGTTAGAACTTTGTTAAGTTGATAAAGTGTTTTATTATTACTTCTTTCAGCAGCTTATTCAGTTTTGTGGTGATGTTATCAATGTATTTCCTCTTGTCTCCTCTCATGCTGCTTTGTGCTACTTTGTGCTTTTTTATGGATATTTTTGCTACTTCTTTTTCTGGCGGTGCTTTTGAGGAGCTGATGTTTGCTTTGGCTTGTTTCATTTCTTTCACACAGTTCCACATATCCTTATTAATCCAGGCTTTTGGTTTGTTTGTCTGGAAACCAGCTGCAGTTATTGTGGCATCTATGAGACCGCCATGTCGAAAGGACAATGACATGTCAATACTGACTTCTACTGTTGGATCTAAACCTTGTAGCACATGAAATCTGTTCTTCAATTCAATTGTCTGGCTATACCAAAAGAAGGACAAGAGACATTTGGCATGGGTTTAATCAGGCTGCAACTTTATTATTAGATGTCTGGGACTACCTGGCAGATAAAAGTGTACGGTGCAGGTAACCCCAAGTTTTTTTTCCGTAATTACCTGGGGGCTTTTACCAGTTCCCCTCTTTTTCCATCCAAGTCCCTCCAGCAAATTTATTGCCAGGATTTTACCATAACCGTGTGGCTTCCACCAGCTCCTGCTCTTTTCCATCCAGGTCCCTCCAGCATATCCATTGCCAGGACTTTACATCCACCCCCCTCGTAGGGCTACAAGGTGGGCTACAAGAATGTGGGGTTGGCTCTCTGCCATACCAATCATAGGAGTCCCCAACCGCCCGCCGTTCATTCCTTTAACGAACACCTTTTTTTAAGTCCTTTTCCAAGCCATTTATCTGATCACTGTATACCTTCCCTATGGAGTACCTGCACTGGACATCTGCTCGACACTTAAATAATGAGTGCGACATATGACCTACTACCCGTCATGCCATGCATGAACAGAGCCCTTCCTGAACCCTCTGAGGGGAAGGCAAAAAAACCGCAACTGCACCCAAACCAATATGGTGGTAAGGGAAAAATTCCTTCCCAGCCCCCCTAAAAATGGGAAGCTAGCACAATGCCCACAGCAGACCTTGACCAAACCTGGTATTGTACCACATAAAGGGGAGGGAGGGTGGATCCTGCTTTAGACTGCTTCCTCTAAAAGGGAGGTTTCTGGCCCAGGGCTGGCCCTTTTAAACCCCGCATTCCTAGGGGATGAGTGGTAGGACATGAATCACACTGACCCTTTTGCATCAGTTTTCATCTCTTCCCCCCTCTCCCCCCCAGCCATAAAGCACTGTTCCCTTCATTTGCTCAGCCATTTTAACCCCTTTCCCCCCCACCCCACCCCCACTTAAAGGTGCAGGGTGGTCATTTTAATTGCTTCTGTTTTTCTTAAGTTCATAATTGCTTATGTTTTTCTTAGTTTGATCCTCAGTCTTGCCACACACAAATTGTGGTCGTTTCTGGCATCGCTGATGGTCTAAAGAGTTGATCTACATTTCCTTCCAATAAATAGATAGTCAGTCTGGTTGTTGATGACTCCATGTGGAGCATTCCAAGTTATTTCATGGATATCCTTCTGTGGGAATAGTGTGCCATCTTTTATGAGCCCTGATATCAGGCTCAGTTCGACCAGTCTTTCTCTGTTCTGATTTGGGGAACCCAGGCTTTGCTTGCCCATTGCTTTCTCCACTCTGTTTTTGTCATCCCCAACCTTAGCATTAAATTTCCCCATTACTAAGCATTATTTAAGTCCCTCGTTACTAAGCAGATATCATCATGCTCGGGCATATTGTCAATCAGAGTTTTCAGGCAATTGTAGAACTGATCTTTGATCTTATCGTTGTAGTTCTCTATTAGTGTGCAACATTGTACATATTGTCATTTTCACGTATTATGTTTGAAATATTTGAGAGAAGATGGTATACATAGGCAGTAATTAATATGGTGATAGTTCAGCTCCTCATTACAGTCTGTGACTGGAATATCATTCAAGATCATACAATTTTACTCAAGTCTAGGAATTCTTATCAAGAACTTTATAGTTAACTTATCAAGAGACCTGGTTCATACTGAAAACATATAGAGAAATGTGATTTGAACAATCTACAGATATATGGAGTATGGATGCACATTGTAAACATCCTACCTAAGAGCCCATTTCTCCCTTTCGCTAAGAAAATCAAACTGCTCTTGATTCTTTCTAGTCAACAGAAACAATTTGTAACAGGAACTGTTGCGGTTCAGTGATGAGACAGAACACAGCTTTATGCAAGCAAACAGGCTGGTCAGCGGAGATGGGCTGTTCTGCCCCCCCCCGCCTTCCACCTTCTCCTTTTATTATATTTCTCCCCCTAAGCATTACACACTGCTACACAAAGGAATGTATGACGTTGATTCATATGCTTAGTTACCATCCTCTATCTACTACAATCCTGGTTCTCAGGCCTTGAGCCCAGGCTAAAGAAACCTCCCACAGTTGCTGTCCAAACAATCAAGTTCTCAGGGTTCATATCTAGCCCTTGTCCTTGGATAGAGCAATGTGTGCATTGCTTCTAGGAAACAGTCAGGGTGTGCCCCGCCTGCTTCCAGGTGGAATAGCTAGACATTAACCCTTCATCTCCCCTTTTTTTGTTTATTGAAGTTGGCCATCTCATGGTAGCCGCCAATTTGTTTTGTCATGCTATTTAACTCCCAGCCAGACAAGGACATAACCTGGGGAGCTTTCCAGGGCAAAATTTTACAAAGTCTTAACAAGGAAGGAATACATTGTACACAGCAACAACAAAAAATAAGCCCAATGATTACAAACACAAAATAACCAAAAGCTTAACATCTGCAATATAATCATCTAAAAGGGGTACACTTCTTTTACTACAATTGTAACCAGCAAAAGGCAATATAAGTATCATTCTACTAAGACAGCAAAGGGTGCCATCACTTAAATTTGCAGGAATATAATTAAAGGTGCATGAACCACAAGTAAAAACCCATCCTGATGGTAGGATGATATGGCCATAATTATATGAAACATTAACAGCATGGGAACAATTTAAAAGGGATTGAGAAATTTTTTGACAGCCCAATGGCACCTTTGTACTAGTGCAGTTAACTACACGCGCACAGGTGACATTGTGAGCCCCGGCTGGGTACGGTGTGTGAAGGAATATAGCCGTGCGAGGCAGAATATAGTTGGCCGGGCCCCAATTAGCCATGCTAGAGTACTGGGAGAAAAGATTAGCATAAGCAAAGAGCAGTATCTTATTCTCCTTCGGACTTGTAACGGGGGAGGCGCTTCCGAGCCAACCCCTACAGAAAATAGCAGGCACAAAAGGCACACAATCATCACAGAATTAGCAGTGATTTGGGCGAGAATCGCCACAAACAAAGTCTTAGGAGTTTCTGGCTGCTGATCTGCTGCCAGTTTTCGTTGAGCCGTGGCGACCAATGCTTTTACTGCTCCCCATGTCACGGGCTGGCTTGGGACGCTACGCCTCCTCCGTTTCCGTCCCGCCGTTGTCAACTCAGGGGGCAACGCGGTCTCCTCCAAGGTCAGCTGAAACTCTGGTATGGGATTCGACAGCCCCTGGTGCCATGCCATGTTGTTTAAGTGCTGGTCGCACGCACCGGGCTGGAACCCACAACGGTCCTGCAGGGAGAGACACAGCAGCATATCCCCGACCCCAAGTGATTAGAGGTGCTGGGCCCAGCCACTGTGGATCGGGCAGCTGACGGTAAAAGACACGCGGTCTTTCCAGTACCTCAGATTTGTGAAAATGCCGATCCGCAGGGGTCTGCTGATCTGCATTCAGTGTTAAATTATTTAAAGTAAACAAGAGGATATACATTTGTTGTTGAATGTCTCCTAAGGTTCGGAGACGCAGCTCCCCTTGTTTTAATTGTTTATCTAGCAAGGTTTTGAGTGTGCGATTGGCACGTTCAACAATGGCTTGGCCCGTGGAATTATAAGGGATTCCGTGTTTAAGACGGACGTCCCAGCGGGCACAAAAGGTGGAGAGGGCTGCAGAGCAGTAGGCTGGGGCATTATCTGTTTTAATTTGGCAAGGGCGACCCATAACAGAAAAGCAGGCCAGCAAATGGTGAATAACTTTGTTAGTGGCTTCCCCACGTTGTGGGGTTGCCCAAAGGAAGCCTGAATAAGTATCAACGGAAACATGTAAAAACGAATAGGGGCGGAATTGTGGCACATGAGTAACATCCATTTGCCACAGCTGATTTGCTGCGGTACCTCGGGGGTTAACGGCATAAGAAAAAGTAGGAGCAGCAGCAGCACAGTGGGGGCAGGAACGAACAATGGAACGTGCATGATCAGCAGGAATGTGAAACTGCCGGGCCAAAACAGAGGCAGACTGATGAAAAAAGGCATGGCTTTCAATGGGGTCAGAAAAAAGGGAATTTACCTGACCACGCAACGCGCGATCGGCGCGTGCATTGCCCTCAGTGAGTGGCCCAGGCAGAGGGGTATGACTGCGAATATGAGCAACAAAGTAAGGGAAATGACGAGTGGCAAGAAGATGCTGTAAAGACAAAAACAGGTGAAGGAGGTCTGCATCAACCTGAGGGGTAATGAGGGCAAGGGGTAAATGATCAATTACCTGATAAACATAATGGGTATCTACAATTAAATTAAAGGGACAATCAGCAAAAAATTGAAAAGCCAAAATAACAGCAGCCAATTCTGAACGCTGTGCAGAACGCTGAGGCAGTGTAAAACGAGAATGCCAACGAGGGGGGTCACCCAACCGATAAGTGACTACACCTCGGTGGGGAGAGCCATCAGATGTTAATATCGAGGGTGGTGTCTAACTTTGTAAGTAAATCACGGCCCCAAATATTGAGGTGGACAGGGAGCACAAAAGGGCGGATTGTAGCAAGGGCACGGCCTCCTGGTTTAGAGACCGTGACCCAAGACAAACTTTGGCGCCCGGGTTTGCTACCCCCAATCCCCCACAACTCTTTAGAAGGAACCGTAGGCCAACTAACCGGCCACTCCAGATCACGAATCACTGTAACATCAGCTCCAGTGTCCACCAGCCCTGTAAAAGGAACATCATTTAAGAGAAGTATTAACTGAGGTTTCGAGGGGCAGACTGACATTGTCAGAGCAACAAGTGGAGAAGACGCGCTGTGAGACGGCGAGTGAGACAACGTAGATCCAAAGCCTCCTCCGCCCCGAGTTCGATCCTCGGCAGCTGGCACCTGATAGGGGACTAAAATCAATTGTGCAATTGACCGTCCACGCGGGAGCGACTGTGGAAGATGAGTCCACACCTGAACCTTAATAATGCCAGTGTAATCAGCATCAATGACCCCTGGAATGACAAAAAAGCCCTGTTTCCCAGCATGTGAGCGAGGGAGAACAAGACCTACAAAGCCGGCAGGGAGAGGTCCCATCACCTGTGTAGGTATGGCACAGACCTCCCCTGGCAGCCGAAAGTCAGTGTCCTCCTGCAATCTGTTGGTAAAATCCAAAAAGGACTCTAAGGCACCCTGACGGATACTGACAAAGCTTTTGGTAGGCTTGCCTGAATCCGGGACCTTCTTGAAAGCATGCTGGGCACAGGTGGAAATAATGGGGAAGACGGCCTGAGGGAGTTGAGACTGCATCTCAATAGTAGCAAACTGGCCCTCCCCTGCCAAATGCTCATAAATGATACCTTGCTCTCTATATACCTGGGCTTGGCGTTCTGCCATCTGCCGATACTCACTAAGCCAAATAACATACTGACTGGGTGACAACATCATGCGCAGCAGCGTTTTCCAATCCTCAGGGATTAGGGAGTACCCAGCACCCATCCCTTCAATGAGACCATGCACAAAGGTGCTAGTCAGGCCAAATTCACGAATTGCTTTCTTTACCTCTCTAACCACCGAGTATGGCAGAGTGGTCCAGGTGCCCACGGGGTTGCCCTGGTCATCATTCTGCCAGGTCACCGGGCAAACGGAGACCAGATCAGCCAGCTCCTCTGCTGTAAGATCTGATCGAGTTTTCGCTGCGTGAACCATTTGTTGCACCAGCGAAAGCTTCTGAGCAGATGCAGATGACTCTCCGGGGGGCCCCATGGGGGGAGGGTGATCACACACCGGCTCCGGTGGGGAAGGCCAGGGAGGCGGTGGTAATAGAGGCACTGGGGGCGAAGCAGGGGGAGGGATGGCTGCAGGAGCGGACGGGGGTGGCAGGATCGGCAGCTCCTCTGTTGGTGCTGAAGAGGGCCTTTCCGAGGCGACACGCTGTGTCGCATCGCCAGGAGGGGGGATGGCTGCAGGGGCGGACGGGGGCGGCGAGAGCACCAGCCTCGCGAGGGAGGGTCTGTCCGAGGCGACACGCTGTACCACGTCGCGGCAGAGGTGCCAGGCATGTAAAGCCTGCACGGGTGCCCAAGGCTCTTTGTGCAATGTCTGGCCCAATCGCTCCCAGTCCGCTAGCTTAAGGCTTCCACCTTCAGGATACCACGGGCACTTGGCACGCACCTCCTGTAGCAGGAGAGTGAGTTCTCGAGCCGGGCAGTCATGCTGAGCCTTACGCAGCAAATACTGCAACTCATTGCGGTGTTGCACTTGCAAAGCAGAGAGGGAGCTTCCCATACTTACCACAATGAAAAATACTCACCGGGATCCACGAAGTGGATGAGTGACGCGTCTGAAACCCTTGCCGGGCGAGGTGAGTGCTGAGGGCCTCACGTTGGGCGCCAGTTGTTGCGGTTCAGTGATGAGACAGAACACAGCTTTATGCAAGCAAACAGGCTGGTCAGCGGAGATGGGCTGTTCTGCCCCCCCTGCCTTCCACCTTCTCCTTTTATTATATTTCTCCCCCTAAGCATTACACACTGCTACACAAAGGAATGTATGACGTTGATTCATATGCTTAGTTACCATCCTCTATCTACTACAATCCTGGTTCTCAGGCCTTGAGCCCAGGCTAAAGAAACCTCCCACAGTTGCTGTCCAAACAATCAAGTTCTCAGGGTTCATATCTAGCCCTTGTCCTTGGATAGAGCAATGTGTGCATTGCTCCTAGGAAACAGTCAGGGTGTGCCCCGCCTGCTTCCAGGTGGAATAGCTAGACATTAACCCTTCAAGGAACAAACAAACGAATGAACCAGTTCTTCCAAGGTCCTTCTGCATCTTCATCTGCTATCTCTGTGGTGCTGCTCCTGTCCTACCACTGGTATGAGTTGCTTGTTGTCACTGTCCTACCAAGTCAAAGACAAAAGTAACATTATTTCATTTTTCCTTGAAAGGTACCTAAATCCTCCCACATAATGCAACTGTGCTGTTCAAGGCCACAATATTGATACTTTTTAAAATCCCAGGAATGCAACTGTTAGAGCCTCCTTCCTTCAGACTACTTTGGCAGCCCACAAGGAAAGAGCTGAGGGTAAAAATGGTGAGATAACTGCATTACTTTCAAATATTGTAATGTTTATGTTTCAAGGGATCAGCTGGGGTGTGGTTCAGTTTCTTCAGGGGTTACATTACTTGTTATCTTTTTCTTCTTTAAATGCTGGCCATCACTTGGAAAACAGTTTTGAAATACTAGAATGGAAGAGAGAAGTGCCTTTCCAGTACTGTGGAGGACTCCTGGTCACATTTCCCAGAAAGATGTTTCTGTCAAGTTTCGTGAGCTACAAAGGTGGACAAAACACATTTGCCCTGCTGTGAAACCTGAAGAACCAGCTGCTACACCAGAAATTTGCTGAATTATGCTTAAATGGTGGTTCGAGGGGAAATTGACTGTATTTAGACAAAGTCTCCATGGAAAAGCAATGGAGAACCACAGAACTCATCCACCCACCCTCTTACACCCATCTACATTGCCAGAAAGTCCAGTCCCTGTGCTAGTGAACAACATTGGAAGAGACAGGAAAACAGGGAGTAACTCCAGAAGTGTATCTTTTCCCCTGAACTTTTGGATTAACACTGCAAGTCAGCAGCCTTGCCACTGCTAAAGGACATGGTAATGTGTTGTGCAACCACAAGAGCAGATATTTCACCCACCCGCACTTCTCCCGGCTTCTACAGTGTGGCTCAGAATGGGGAGAGGACAGACACCAGATACTGGGCATGGTCCAAAACATTTGAAATGGTCACAGTGAGAATGAACCACTCTGACTTTCCTCAACTAACCAAATGGTTACCTTTCCCTTCCTGGACCGAGGAAGGCCCCCCCCACAAGCCTGGGCAGCGGGGTGGGGAGGTGAGGTAACACCAGAGCAAGAGAAGATATTGTCAGGAAGGGGGGAGGGAACAACTGTAAAACTCACCAGTGTCAGATTGTGGTTTCTGAAGTTGCTCCAGGCCCTGAGGCTCCTCAGGAGGGCTTCTCCACCAGATCTTCCGAGTATAGGTGCAGAATCACATACTCCTCTTTCTCTATGTCTCCTGGGACTTCCTCTCGGAGGTTCTTGCAGCCTCCTCACCCTGCCCCTCATTAGCATCCCATCAAACAATGAAGCCGATAGGGTTCTTACGTGGTCAGTGCAAGTTGCTGCTACTGCTGGCACAGAGGATCAGGAACCTTTGTGCCTTTGGGTAAGGGTCAGACAGCAAAGGGATCTGTGCACTGTGGGAATAGCCCTAGAGGGCTATTAATACACGTGGCCTGGTACACTCTTCTTGCCTTTCTCCACACTGCACTGTAGAATGGGTACGAAGCCATGTCACAGGGCAGGTGTGTACATACCCAAATCCCTCAAGCGTACTAGCTTTTGCATAGCAGACAATCCTTCAGGGACATGTTTCTGGGTTTCAGATGTGGCCAATGTGGGGGTTATGGGACAAAAATGCACATGTAACCGTGTACAGTCACACGTTTTCAAGGACCCTTCGAGTGAAAGGGAATGAAGGGTAACCGCTGCACTAAGATTTCATAGCCCAGAGCAAGCATAGAAAAAAGATGCATCTTCTTTTCAAGTAAATCAAGGTTAGTCTTTAAAAGTCCTTGAAATGGACATGAATTCCAGGGTCAGTGTTCCACTACCAAGAATGCTCTGTCCTCAAATGAACCATTAAGTCAATTAGCTGAAGCTTCATTCTGAATGAATGTTGTTCGCATGTAAGGCTAGACATGAAAGAAGTTCAGTGAGGTAACTTGTGCCTAGGCTACTAAGGGTTTTGGAAGTAATGACAATTACTTCTAATTTCAGCCAGAAGTATGCGTCAGCCGCTGCAGGATGTGGAGAATGAGTGTAACATGGCATCACCGGCCCTCTATAGTCAAATTAAAGAAGGTGCACTGTGCACTTACCGACGTATACTTTTATTATTAACCCCAGAAGGAGCCCTATACAAAGCTCAAGTTGAGCATTAGCACAGGCTTGGATGATCAATGCAAGGTCCACATCTAACACAGTGGCACCCACAGATGAAAAATCCGTGTTTCTGGCCACTGATGAAGTCTGGTAGATAAGAAGCAGTGCTGAACCAGAGTTAAGGCTCTAAGATTGGAGACCACTGCGATGACAGGAGAGCTTAGTTGATGGAATAGTTAAGTGCTGGGTCTATAGTCTTCCTGCCAGGACAGTACTTCACCTTGCCAAAAAGCATCATTTCCACTTTATTCAGATTGAGCTTCAGCCAAATGACTTTCATCCAGGTTCTAATTTCTGCCAAACTGTGGGAAAGACTAGTGATGGATAAATCTGAGGCCACTGAAAAGAAGACAGAGAGCTGGGTATCATCTTCATAGTGATGACACTGTAGCCTGTGTGGATTCACAGTCTCCCCAAAGAGCTTTAGAGGGATGTAAGGAGTGACAGGTTTAAGCCCTCTGGCCCTCCTCAGCTGAGAGTCCTCAGTGAGGAAGATTAGTCACCCATTGATCTGGGATAATTCAGAAAGGAACTAGATGAACTAGTGTAAAATTATTCCCTCCAACCCTGCTAGTTCCCATGGTAATGCCAGGAAAACATGCTCAAAGACACTGAGAGACCAGACAGTATAAGCAAGGACATCTGGCAGCTGTCCACTACCCAGAGGTTTTCATCAACCTGTGTGATTGGTGTTGTTCCCATGATCTGATCCAGTATCTAAAGGAGATGTTAATTATTTCCTCCAATGGAGGGTCCAGATGATATTCACAGAATGAAGGAAAGGGCCTAGGCAGAAAAGATAGACATGGGTGAGTAGAATGCTGCCATGAATCCAGGACCTCTGATGGTATGCTGGTTGGAACTCAGTTCATGATAAAGACATTTTTATTTCATTCTTCTTTCACCCTTTAAGCTCTGGTTCTGAATGATCTTCTCTTATAAAATCAGAAGTTCCTTGAAGAGAGGAACAAAGGATGGTGAAGCTAGTTAGAGCTGAGAAGACAAACTCACACCTGGAACCGTTTAGCTAACCAATAACTTCTTATTGGAGAACAGAGAGATCTCTCTGACTCTTCATCAAGGCCATGGAATAAAGAAACTATAAGCTCATCGTTTCTCACATGAGCGAATTAATCATAAGACCTTCATCTATGACTATCAAGTCCCCACCCCCGCTGGTTTCATGTGTTGAGGGTCACTGGTTATTGTGAGATTGGCTTGTAAGGAAGGAATCTTTAGAGAGCATAGCACTGATGTTCAAGGATAATAAATCATTGTAATCTTCCAAGTGCCTGCCTAAGCATCGGTCTAGAATGAGGACATTCTTCCTCCAGAGATATTTGACATCAAGTGGGGTACATGAAGTCCACAGGAAAGCAGGAGGGCCCTGGACTTCAACATGGAGATACAGGTGATGAAACTATGACAGAGGCATGTTCATTAAATCCCTAATGCCTGCCTTCATGCCAAATAACAGATCTAGAGTAGTTATCGTGGATGAGCAAGACCAGATACTATTGGACGGAAACTTTTAGTTGTTATGAAGGCAATGGAGTCTTGAGACAGCAGGTTAAGGCTACCGTATATCAAGGAATAGTGCCCAAGAACTTTTGTATAGCTTGGTTAGGAAGTGAGTGGTGGGGTTGGGGCAATCAGTACACCAGCAGAATACACACATTTGTTTTATTCTGACCCACATGCACTCAAACCTGGCATTTGGTATATTTAACGTTGGAGGTCAGATGTTAAGACTAAGTTAAAAAATAAGTTAAAAGTTAAAAATAAGAAGTATGAACACTGCTATTCCCTGCCCCTCTCTGATTAACCACCTGTAGAGAGCTGCAGTGAGTACCCCACTGGAGAGGTCCATACTAACACAAAGCCAGCATATGTCAGTGGTGTATACAAGATCGGATGTCTCTTCCTTGAACCCATGCTGGATAGTGTTGTTTTGATCACCACCACCACCACCAAAGCCCATGACCAATAAATTCCCTCTGTACTTATTCTTCATTCCTTTCCTTACCCATTAAAAATACTGTTATGCAGTATTACCATGGTATGCTTCCACCGAAGGTAGCTGCACTTATGCAGAGAGCAAAATGATTGCTGTACATTAAAAGCTGAAAAGCACCATGGGAATTTTCTGTGTGAAATAACACATATGCTGTGTGAAAGAAGTAAGGCATTATTATTTGTGTAGTTCAATTTATCTATTATTTTCATAATTTTTTCATTATTTTTAAAGAAATCATTGAAGTTTTGTTTGCCTTTTTACTGTCATCCATCATTGTGGAGCTCCACCAGTGATCTAGAACATAATTGATTCTGCCTGTCAGTATGCCACAGGTCCCAAAAGGAAAAAAAAGGTGAACAGAAGCATTATTTACTTTTGATTTCATTTGCACACCAGACTTGGGCTACACTCAAGCACATGCTGCATAATTAAGTAATTATCAGACTATGTAATTAAGTTTTTTTTTTAAAAAAAAAACTGACTATTTTAAATGTAGGCTCCACTTGTCAACAGATACTGTTGCAAAGGCAAAACATGATTTTAATTAGAAATACCTTTTCTAAGATAATGTAGAGAGCAACTTGAAGAGGGCAGTGCTTAGCTTACAGTGTTTGCTGAGTTAATTTAGTTTTAGAAGCCTTTCTCCAGCAGATGGCAATAGCCAAGGCATATGAACTGCAGGGTCCTTCAACCAGAGTTATACTGACATTGTTTTCGAGCTATATCACTTAGTGATGCTTTTGTGCTATGCCTCCAACTCTTATGAGGTTATGTACACAATGGGTGTCATCCTATTCATGAAACCAATTTGAACATTCAATGTAACCTTCTCATACAGAGAAACATAAGGCATAATGTAATTTTCCTAGGGCTTTAAGGATTCAGTCAGAATATAATTACAATAATAGCAAACCACTAGGCCCTGAAGTGGATTAGGTGGAAAAAGGAAACATTGGATCATGGGTCCCAACATACCAGACCAAACCAGTGGGACATCTAATCCAGCATTCTGTCTTTGCCAGTATCAGATACTTCAGAGGAAGTTGCAGGGGACCACATAGAGAACAATGATGGAATAGCATGCTCATAAGAGAAGTTTCTTCCTAACCTTATCAGTCAGTGGTTGGCTTATGCCCTAAAGCATGAGGATTTACTTGTTTTGTTTAAATATCTTAGCTAACAGTCAGAAAATAGAGTCTTTATTCAAATTGCTGAGCATTTAGTGCTTAATCCAGAGCTCATTTAATTCAACGGCATAACTCTCATTGGCATCAGGGGTACAAAACGAGGCCTTCACTCATTAGTATAATCTCATTGAAATCAATGAGAATACTTTTGTGAGTAAGTTTTGGTAAGTCCCTCTGTAATTCTTCAGAAAAATACTTTATTTTTGGCTAAACTAAATCATTTTCTGTTAACTGGATAATGAAAACGTCGCCAGAGACATTATAGCTTGATTGTGGAGTTTTCAGTCCCACTAGTGAGGTATGTAGGACCACTAAAGGTATTTAGGCACCTAAAGATACAGATGGCATCTAGTAGGACTTTCAAAAGTACCCAGATGAATTAATTCTCATTGACTTCAATGGGAGTTAGGCATCTAGGCACTTTTGAAAATCCCACTAGTCCCTATCGGTGATTTTAGGAACCTTAAATTTCAGGGAGGAAATATTCATAGGAATACTAATTCAGAAAATATAACCAGCTACACTTCTTTTATAATAATCTCAGTACTCCATAGATGGGCATAGGCGATGAATGCTTATTTAAAATATATGACCAAGATTTAAAAAAATGGGAACCTGAACTTAGGCTCTTAAAGCCATATTCAGGCATCTAAAATCACTGTCAATCATTGAGCAGATCACATTGGCCTTGATTATCTAAAGACCTGTAACTCCTATGATTTTACCAGAGTGCTTGCAGAAGAAGTACACACTCAGTCCAGTGCATTTATTTGAATGTATACCAACTTTACATTTGTAAAATTGTCTACTGATACTTTATCCCCTGGCCAGCGTCCCGTCATCATCAAAATTTTTACCAGTTAAATAAAACTTAATACTGGCCTATCTTGGATGAATTTCAAGTATTCCATTAGTTTTAGAAGAGGTCTTCTGCTCTTTCTATAAATTTGTCAATTTCCAGTGTTGACATAATATAATCTAGGTTCTATTTACTTTGATGCTCTTGCTTTTCAGTTCCAAAATTTCTATTCCCTTATATGCGCCACATCTTTCTTCCTCACTTGCTCAATTTTTTCAGTTATTCCCCCACCCCCACCCGCAAAGGTTGCATTTTAAATCAATATTTGTATGCAACAGATTGATGTTGGGTTACTGTTTATTAATGCAAAGAAGTCTTGTAAGTAATGTGTGTCTGATCAGTGGTTCAGCATGCAACCATTTGCATGGCTCATTGAACTGGTAGAGTAAAATATGGATCTGAGTTATTACTGAATAGATTTTGCAGCTTTCCCCCCCTACCATTAGTATGGTCTTTTTGACTGTATCATGTGCTTGGGAACATAGAGTACCAGTTAAATATTTTAATTACTAAGATGATGGAAATGCTTTAAATTTGTTTCAGACATACTATAGCTCATTGTCAGTGATAACTGTTGCCGACAATTCAGTGAATTTTATGTGCATTATTATAGCAATGTACAGAAAGTTGAACTGCAGACAGTAGTTATAAAACAGTCATTTCCTTTACAGTAAAATAAATCTCTGCTATGGAGGAATCGTGTCTAGTGGATAGAGACTAGAAGTCAGGAGACCTTAGATGTTGTTTTTCTTATAAATATTATTTATTATGTTGCATGGCGATAGCACATAAAGGCACCAATCAGGATTGGGACATCATTGTGCTAAGCACTTCAGAGATGCCTGCCCTAAAGCGTGTACATTCTAATTAGAAACAAGTTGCAAAGAGTTAATATAACAAACCATAGGAGGTGATTGGGAAAGGGGAGGACAGGCGAAAAAAGGAACAGGAATAAGATTTCCGAGATTGCACAGGTTAGCAGTTACACAGCTTGATAGTTCCAACAATTTGAGAGGTTTAACATACAAATAAATTAATGAGCAATATATCCTATCTTTGAGTGTCTGATAACCTGTGCAAAATTATTTGGCTGATTTCTTCGAGACTTCATGGCAGAAGTGAGTCTGGAGGAGAGATTGAAGGAAGGACAGATTAATGGCTTTGCAGAGATCAAGAAAATTAAATCATATACCAAAGAAATGGGCATATGACAGTAAGGTGGCTATCACTGATGGAGTGGAGGGCACATCATAAGAAACAGGACCAGACAAGTAGGGAGGGACAGAGTTTCTGCAACTCTTCAACACATTATAGGCAAGGGCGAAAAACTTGAATTTGCTGTAGTGGAAAACAGGGAGCAAGTGGAGGGATTTAAGGAGGACAGTGACCAGTGAGAATTATAGGCAGCTACATTTTGTATGGACTAGAGTGCAGTGATGTACAGGCCATAGAAGAATATATTTCAGTAGTCAGGATGTGATATGATGAGGGCCTGGACAAATGTTTTAGCTGTGGGGACAGGACGATTATGTTTTAGAAATATTACGGAGGAAGAGGCAGCAGAATTCACATACAGCCTCCATGTATACGGCAAGAAAGAGGGACAAGTCAAAATTAGTGGTCTAAGTGAAAGTATGTGTGGCTGCGTTATCAACAATGACACAGGTTCTATGAAGAGATCTGGAGTTCACTTTTGGCCATATTAAAGTTTAAGGTGAAGGTGAGACATCTTGAACGGAAGACCAGAGAAAAAGGCCTGGATGGAGGGAAACAGGTCAGAACTGGAGAGGCTGATAGTGAAAGCCACGTGAATGGATGATATTCCCAAGATGAATTTTACGAAATGTCAGAGGCCTATGTGAAGAATGGAAAAAATACTTTATTTCAACTTTTCTAACCTAAAAATAATATGGTTCTGGTTTAGGTGAAGACTTGAACTTTTCTTATTTCCTCTATACTGTTTCAATCATCCATTAATATAATTCTAACTGCTCTTAGTGATTTAGGAATTTAAAAGAATGGCATCAGTTGTTGCAGGGAAAGCATGAACCACTGAATGCCTGAACTAGCAGGTAAAGCCTGAATCCTGCAAAGACATAAATATGTATTTAACTTTGAGCATGAGGTAGTCAAGAGAACTATTCACACTGCCTACAGTTAAATACAGTATCAGTATAAGTGTTTGATGGTAAGGAGCCTAAATGAAGGAAACAAATCCGAAATATTTTATTTTAAAATAGGAGGTCAATATTTTCAGAAGCCACTCGTGATTTTGGGTGCCTGAAGTTTGGGAATTTTTTAAAATCCCTCTGAAAATAAGTCCATTTTAAGGTGTTTCAAGTCAAGCTGCCCAAAATACTTTTGAAAATCTTGGCCTAAATGTACTTATATTTAGTTATTGATTTGGACTCTTACTACATGTTGATACTTCTAAAACTGTACCATTCATTTTGAGGTATTTAATGTGCTGTGGACATACTGGAAATTATAAGACAGTCCCAAACTATTGAAGTCTTTACTCTCGAATGAAACCTAAACTACTTGTCTATTTTTATACCAGGCTACTCTGTATCTTGTAATTTCCTATGAAAAATGGAATTATCTCATAGTCAGTTAGTACCCTAGATCTAGTTTGTGCTTCCATGAACTCTATGTGATGCTTTCCAAATCTCTGCCAAAATCACTGTCATACCTCAGTATACCATCATGTTTTGGCTGCACCTTTCCCATTGGTGTGACATTAGAAAGCTACAGAAGACCTAGAGTAATTGAAATTGGGGCAAATAAAATAAATAAATAAATGAGCAGGCAGGGAGAGTCACATGCAGCAGAAGAAGGAATTTAACACTGAAATAAGTCAAGATTGTGGCACTCAGTATATTTATTGCTGGAGTAAATCAACCTCAGTTTCCAAAACTAATGAAAGTTGCAACACTGAAATAGTTATTTGAAGCATAGTATCAACACAGAGCAATATAGAATTCCAGCAACAAAAAATGGTTTTGTTACGAAAATATTCTGCTAGAATGCTAGAAAGGGCCCATGGTGACCGTTTTCCTTCTTTTCTCACATTGGGGATATTCTAGTGCTGTACTGCAATCAACTCCCGTCCTGCCCAGCAGTGGGTAATACTCCTGTGTGTCAACTATTGCTTGTTTTGTGGGTTTCTTAATGACTGATTACATTTACGCACTGTCCTCAGAATGATTTTGTTGTACATCATCAGCAGTTGGTTAAATTTCTCCAATCTATTATCTAATTATCAATGTTGCTGGCATTACATTGCAGCTCGCTCCACAATCCCGCTGGAATCAATTTGGTCAATGGTCTAATAGCATAGCTGCAAATATGGCAATAGAATGGGTGGCAGCCTTCTTCTGCAGTTCCTGGACATTGAGAGTCTTTAGATCCTCCTCTTAATTGGAAGTCTCTACATCCTCAATTACTGCATGTACTGCTGCTTTTTTTCTTCCTGGATAGCTGTGGCACTGGGACATAAAGAGGTTTTCTTTCCTATTACCTTGTACCATTATCCACAGGCTGGGCATTTTTCTTTCTGCTTTCCACAATACATACACAGCATGATGACACCTGCATCTTCAGTCAGTCTTCCTCTGTCCTATGACCTGCATCCCTTCACTTGAGCTGTGTACTTGTTCTTCACTACTGGCTGTCAGTGGGTTCATCCTTTCCCTGGGCTGTTCTGTTGACCTTGCCATTTGGAGGCATTTCTCTAGGGTTAAAGGTATGTCTATCAACAATCTCTCCTGTAAACTGGAATCACATGTCCCCAAAATGATCTTGTCTTTAATTAGGGAATCTTTAATGTCTCCATAGCTACATGGATGCCAGAATTCTTGGGTCTGAAAATGACTTTTTCCTATTTTGCTTCTTGGCTTCAGGTTAAAAAAAAGCCTCTGTCTACAATATCATTCTATCTTGGGTCACAGTACTCATCAAACAATTTTATCAGCTGCTCCAGTGTTTCTGGAATTATTCCTGACAACAGTGTCTAACTCACTTCTCATCCTTCCCCCCCCAATAAAATAGTAAAAAAGCTTTACCTTCATTTTCTCAAATTTATTCAGTTCTTGCTTCCACTGCTTCCATGCTTGTGCAAGGTTATTTTTCTGGAAATCCAGCATTCCCAGTGATCTGAGCTCTTCCTTCCTGCCTCTTTCCTCTGCTGCTAGGAACCATTTTGTTTATCTGTTAATCACTCTCTCTTCCTTGCTGGGGGTCTCACTAGACTGACCACTGCAACCATATGCTTTCATCTTCCATATATTGGGTAATAACAGGAGAGGATTCCATCTTTCTAAAACTAAACTGGCTCTTTACCAAGAGGTTTACAAAGGTGCTGCAACTGCAACTATCATTCTACCCATGTGCACACAGACTGACTTCCTGGTGCCCCTTCCAAATGCTTCCTTCCTGCAATCTGCACTCCTCCCTTCATGTTCCAAGCAGGTTGCCGCACTTATAACTCCTCCCCATTTAAAAGGAGGGATCCTTATACAACAAATAAGTACTACCATCACAGGCCCTTTCTGTACTGTGTAACAGCTTTAGCCTTTCAGACTCCAAGGTCCACTGAAGAGATTGCCTTATGTGGCGCAGCATGGCTTTGAAACTCCCTATCCACTGCTGTGTACCTGATGTAATCACTGACACGTGTTCAAAAAGAGTACAAAGGAAATGTACAGTGCTACCAAATCAAAATTCTTCATTCACGTACAGGAGTTATTATATTGACACCCACTTTAAAATCACTTTGCAGAGGTGTCAGTGACTCCAAAGTGCAAAGTAGTGGGGTATCAGGCTCCATTATAATCTTTAATGGTTTTATGGTAGGCTTTCAGAAACAGAGGCTATTTCTGCACTAGGAGTGCTTTACTGGCATAGCTTATTCCACCCATGGCCCAAAACTGGTGTAGCAAAACAAGCTACACCAGTATAAGGGCAGTTTTACTGGTATAACTGCATCTACACTAGGAGCTGTGACATAGCTGTGCCAGCAGGTCAAAGAAAACCCCTCTTCACACCTCTAACTGACATTTCTATGGTGGCAGAAGTCACCAGTGTAGACACGGCTAGAGGTTAAATCTGAAAGCAAGACCACAAAGGATGAAATAAAACAGTTGCTGAGTTTGGGAAGGGCAACATCTGTGCTCTGCTGAAAAGTAGGAGAGCGAATCTGTTTTAGCAACACAGGAAAGCAAAATCCCTTGCAAAATCTCTTGCTGAGATAGCTGTGAGTGTACAAGCCTCAGTTTTGCTGCTGCTGCTCTTTAAGGTCTATTTCTGTTAAAAGCTTCTATAGGAATTGTATTTTTGTAAATAAAGGTAGGTTACAAGATTAATAATCTGGTGTCTGCTGTCCGCTCATTTTCTCTAATAAAAGAAATAACCTTCTTCTCAGGTCGAAGAGCAATAACTGCTGAGTGCCATGACAGTATGAAGAGAGAGAGACATTAGTCACTGAAGGGAACCATAGGAGAGGGCAACTACTGGCCAGCAGGGCAATTTATTTTCTCTGTGTGTTTTATAAAGAAAAAACTCATTAGCTATTGAAAGAGACCCCAGGAGAGGGTAATGGTGAGGAAACATGTTCATTTATTCTTTGTTTGTGTTTAAAAGAGAAAGACACATTAGCCATTTAGGGAGTCCCAGAAGGGAGCAAATTACTGGCCAAAAGAGCCATTCTTTCTTTGTGTGTCTGTATTTAAAGGAGGGAAAGAGAGACAGAAAGTGAGAGAGACCTCATCAGAGACTGGCCATAGTCATTCCTTTGTGTATGTTTGAAAAGGAGGCAGGTACGTTACCAGTGAGAAAACTATTCAAGCATAAAAATATCCACCAGGACATGGCATCTAAATGCCACCTATGAGCAATGTTCTGACTCCACTCCAAAGTTCAGGTAAGTCCAGTGGAGGTAACGCTAAATGCCAGAGTTTGACTTGCAACTGTGAAGTGTTGTGAGGAGGGTGCAAAGGACAGTGAACTTATTTGGGGAAGCAGTTAAGAAGGTGCTCCTGCAAGTTCCTAATAAAAACAAGCATAATACAACTGAACTGCTGTTGTATTGTTTTCTGTGGGTCGCTGCAAAGGGACTGTCACAGTGTATTCATATCCCAGCCTATTTATACCCTCCCTAGCCTCCTAGGGTACTATTTTAGTTGAAGACTACACCCTTGTCAGTCTATTCACCTATTACCTATGGCACTTATTCCCCCATTACTGTAGTACCAGAGAACCTCATTGTCAATGTATTTATTCTCACAACAGCCCACTGAGGTAGGGAAATAGTATTTTATAGATAGTGAATTGAAAAATAGAGCGATTAAGTGATTTACCCAACATCACAAAGGAAGTCTGTGGCAGAGCTGGAATTTGATTTCCCGAGCCACAGACCAGCAACCTGCTCACTGGACGATCCTTCTTTGTGCTCTGCCCCATCTGATGTACACAGATGAATTTTTATATAAACAAAGAGCAAACATATGCTTTGAATACAAATGACATTTAATGTAAGCATTACGGGCAATAACAAACCAAGAAGAACAAACACAAAGTTCCATGATAGAGCACAATGCACATCCTCTTTGAAACACATCGTCTCAGCATTGCCTCACAACATGCAGTTGCTCCTGCAGATAAAGGGGTATATTAAGGGGCAGCATGGACAAAGTCCAGTCATGACAGTTATGTAACTACATACACCATAATACATAGTAGATAAGACAGTTAAAATAGATTCCTAGATGAAGAATATGGGAGGTTGTGCAAGACTACTACTACACTTAAAGCCACAGAATATTGCAAGATTTCATAGAATCATAGAATCATAGAATATCAGGATTGGAAGGGACCCCAGAAGGTCATCTAGTCCAACCCCCTGCTCAAAGCAGGACCAATTCCCAGTCAAATCATCCCAGCCAGGGCTTTGTCAAGCCTGACCTTAAAAACCTCTAAGGAAGGAGATTCTACCACCTCCCTAGGTAACGCATTCCAGTGTTTCACCACTCTCTTAGTGAAAAAGTTTTTCCTAATATCCAATCTAAACCTCCCCCACTGCAACTTGAGACCATTACTCCTCGTTCTGTCATCTGCTACCATTGAGAACAGTCTAGAGCCATCCTCTTTGGAACCCCCTTTCAGGTAGTTGAAAGCAGCTATCAAATCCCCCCTCATTCTTCTCTTCTGCAGGCTAAACAATCCCAGCTCCCTCAGCCTCTCCTCATAACTCATGTGTTCCAGTCCCCTAATCATTTTTGTTGCCCTTCGCTGGACTCTCTCCAATTTATCCACATCCTTCTTGAAGTGTGGGGCCCAAAACTGGACACAGTACTCCAGATGAGGCCTCACCAATGTTGAATAGAGGGGAACGATCACGTCCCTCGATCTGCTCGCTATGCCCCTACTTATACATCCCAAAATGCCATTGGCCTTCTTGGCAACAAGGGCACACTGCTGACTCATATCCAGCTTCTCGTCCACTGTCACCCCTAGGTCCTTTTCCGCAGAACTGCTGCCTAGCCATTCGGTCCCTAGTCTGTAGCTGTGCATTGGGTTCTTCCGTCCTAAGTGCAGGACCCTGCACTTATCCTTATTGAACCTCATCAGATTCCTTTTGGCCCAATCTTCCAATTTGTCTAGGTCCTTCTGTATCCTATCCCTCCCCTCCAGCGTATCTACCACTCCTCCCAGTTTTCCTGGTCTATTAGGGTGACAGAGTCTCAGCTAAGCTCTCAAACAGCCATAGGATATGTCACACTTCCTCTTTTATACCTCTAATCAGATATGGGGGTAGGGAGCGGAGAAAACTTGGTTGAAAATGGTAAACAATGGAAAAACAATTTTGCAAAAAAATTCAAAGCTGTTTCTGTGAAAACAAAAGCTTTTGAAAGTTTTCACAAAATGGAATTGTGTCAAAACATCTATCTGCAAATCAAAAAGGTCAGGTTTTCAATCTCTCTCTCTCTCTCTCTCTCTCTCTCTCAATACCACCCTGGACCTAAGCAACCTTCCCATCTAATCTTCATCTAAATCTATATATTTTCAGGAAAAGTTTCAGCTTCAGCAATATGGTAGTTGTCAACAAAGGTTCAGTCAAAAGGTTTCCGACCACATCTACTTATAGGCTTCTTACAGGGCATGATAGAAAGCAATCTCTGCTCCAGCACTTTGCTGGAAACTGCACATGAGAAAGACATTAGTGGTGCAGAGAACTATATAAAGGCTGCTTGCATTGAATGATTACTTGTTTTTCCCCCTTCTTAAAAATATGTCAAGGGCATGCCTGCCATCAGATGAAAAAAAAAATCCGCAAAAAAAAACAGGGCACAATTTTCCTTTCACTCACACCAGTGTAAATCAGGAGTAACTCCATGGAAGTCAGTAAAGAAACATTTGTTAAACCTGAGTGAGAGAGAGGAGAATCAAGCCATAGATCTGTTCTTAGCCAATCTCTGCCAGTTTGCATTTTTCTGTGTATTTATCCATGCAGATTGAAAAAATAAGTAATAAATCTTACTATTCTGCATATCTTTTCAGCTATAGTGATAGGTTCTGTGGTTTGGTGAACTTACTTATCTGATGTGCTCCTTCTTAGTGGTGCCTACATTATCTCTGTGACTCTGACTTCAATTCGCAGTAGATTTCTGTGGGCTGTTCCTTTCCAGGGAGCGTCATTTTTTGGTTGTAGATAACTATGCTAACTAATCCATTCTGGAGCTAGCCAGCTCCATCAAGGCAGATATTTTTGTTCGCTATTTGAAAACACTTTTCTCCACTTCTGACCCTCCATTTCAAAGCCAAAATTTTCAGAATTTTGTAAACTATAGAATCAAAACATATTGGCTTCAGGCCAAAGTGAAGATTGAACATTTTATGTCATCTCTAAATAGTGTCATCTTTGTGTCATCACAAAACCCATGAAAACAGAGATTTGTAGTATTCAAAACTACCATGCAACACCTCGCATGACTTCCAGCAAGATCTCAGCTGACACTCTGTTTTGGCAAGCCTTCCCTAACTGGTACTTGACTTATCTGATTTTCAGCCAAACTCATTAGACTCAGCAAGTTGCAAACTGATACCAGCGCAAAACATTTGATGAAAGTTATCCATTCAGTTATTTATTCTTCTGCATCAGTGGCATTTACAACCTCCAGATATAACAGTATATACATAGCAGGGCCTAGCATAGAGTTTAGGCACCTTTGCCAACATTTAAAAATGCAATCAAAAAAAGCAAAGTGAGGAGATGCTCCATAACCCCAACCAAAAAAATAAATAAATAAAATCAAAGCAAAAATCAAGCTGAATAATATTTTCCCCAATGCCCAAGTAATAACCACCATCATGCCCCTCCAACTCCAAAACCCTCCAAACTGCCCTGAAGGTTCACGAAATTTGAATTTCAGCCCAACATAAGGAGTAGATTCCTTCTCCTTCCTAGAAACTTCTTGTACAATGAGGGGGACTCTATTGCTGATCTCTCCAGTAACCAGGTCACAAAAAATATAGGCCTTTACAGGTCATAACTAACATCTTACTAACATCTTCAGTTGCACCAGAAACCAACAGGCAGTTAGTATCCATCCTGCAGCACAGATGTTATGTGGTTCCACCAAGATACACCACTTAATAAGCAAGCATGCTTAGACTACATCCTGGGCTTGACCTTCTCCTGTCAATCTGGGCAAGCATGTTATTCATCACAACTGGCACAAAGAGAAACATGTTCCTGATTTTCATACCAAATCCTCACAGCAATTGCAGCTCAGGGTTTTGTACTTATTGCATCTTGTTGAGTCACACAGAACATCTCCTTTCTCAAGGACATCCCTTCCTATACTGTTTTATCAACTGAAGGAAAAGAGGAATGAAACTCTCAGAAAATGGAGATGAAAAAGACCTATGAGGTTGACTGTTCCATCTCCCCACCAGAAAGTGATTTTTTCCTTATTGTACACTTGAGCGTGTTTTTCTCAAGTCTAATTTTAAATGTCACAAGCAATGGGGCTTGCACCACTTACCTTAGGAAACTATTTAATAAACTATTTATCACTGTCAGGAAGCTTTTCCATCTTCAGCTTAAATTTTCTATTTCTTAATTTCAGTCCATTACTTCTAATGATACCCCCTTTTAATTATAGTAATTTACATAACCCCTCTCTCTCCTTTATGGTTATACCCTCCAGATATTTAAGACTATTATGTCCCTTCCTTGTTTGTCACTTAGCAAAGCATATTCAGTTCTTTTATTGTTCCAAAAGCTTTACTGAAATTTACGTAACATACAGAAGGCGACACCTAGAAACATAAGGGATCAAGAATGTACCATAATGTACAATTTCCAAATGGACAAATGTCAGTATAAGGATCAGTTTTGTGCAGTGCACTCAGGTTAGTTACATTATATGAGAAATTAAGCACCATCATTCCATATACTGGAAAGCTATCCCATATTGTCAGGCCTGAGAACATAACATTGCCCATATTTATAAATCAATAAAATAGAATGGGTCCAGTAGTGTATATGAAATTGCTTAGCAGTCTTCCGAAGATGAAGGATTAATTTAATAGCTAAGGTTAATAGTATATCTAAATGTTTTCTGGTACAAATTACTGTTTACTCATTTAAAGATTTTGATTACAAGTTTGTTCACTTGAAACAGGGAAGCATCATGACTAGAAAGAGCTTTTTAGCATTGTGTATCTTGATTTTTTTCTCAAGCCACCTTAACACCAGTGAATTGCACTGATGTCAGTGGAGTTGTAATCTAAGATTATAAATAGAAGTAAGAAGGGAATCAGGCTTTGTTCAATAGAAAAAAATAAGGTTTGGAGAAGATTGTTATGTAGGGCCTGATTCTGCTCTCACTTGCACTGGTGTAAATCAAACACAGCTCCATTCACGTAAACAGAATTATTATATAGATCAAATAACTATAAGATATTACCTCATGAAATTAAACATACGCACTGTTAATATTGTCTACCAGTTTTATGTGTCTCAATCTTTTTATCCCCAATTTGAGATCCCTACGATCTGATATTCAGAGGTACTAAGCAGTGGTATCGGCCATTAACTATAACTGGAATTGTTGGTGCTCAGCACCTCTGAAAATCATACTCCAAGTGTATCAAATTGAGCATGCAAACATTGGGGCATGCTAAATTAGCAGACACTTGAAATTATTTATCTTAATGTTCTGCTGTATCCAAACATGCAAACTAAGTACTTTAGGCCTGATTCCAATCTTACTTTGAGTGTAAATGAGTAATAATTCCACTTAAGTCAATGGAGTTGCATTGTTGTAAAGCCAATGTAAGTGTTTGTGAGATGGACACTATTTTCTTCCTGCTACGTATGAAAATAATGACTTAAAATACCAAGGAGACAACTTCAAAGTTTATGTCAAATGAGAGAGTCACAGACCACCTCATCATCTCTCAGAATAACTTCACAGTCACTTTAGTGTTTGTACTGGACAACGTAGAATGGGTTGGAAAATCTGTGAATATGGGACTGAAATAATCTTTGATGTAACTGAATTGATTTCACTAGATTACAGCAGAGATTATTTTGATCCAACATTGTTCCTTAATTTAGCTTAATTGCAAATTACATGTAAAGGCAAGTGAAAACATTGAGTTTGTATAGTTTGCTAAAGAATAAATTAAGAAGTATCCATGTCATGGAGTAAGGAGGACTCAGTTGTAGTGAATTTACAATAGAATTCAGGTAAATCCAGTCCAGCTAAATGTATGATCTACTCCAGAGTTTGATTAACTGCAAGAGGAGAGAAGGGAGTAAGGTTTATTAGCAAGCAGGAAAGAAGTTACTTCTCTTTGTTATTAATGACAGCAAGTGTTAAGCTGCTCAATCACTCTCTGTTTTGAGTGGACCACAACAAAGGGACATTATGACAAAACCATTTGTTTTTCTATAGGTTTGAGAAGGAAAGAGAGACAGCCACTGAGAGTAAGACCAGCAGAGGGCAATTGTTGGTCAGTAGCGCCATTCTTTAAACTGAAATAATGCACAGTCAGTGAAAAATGACTGACACCCACTGCAATGGATAGCTTTAAAATGTAAAGTAATATAACAGTCTTGGACTACTACTAGGGACTGTTATGAGAATCTCTGCTAAAGTGCAACACATTGCTTCCAATTTTAGAGAGAAGGGTTTTTATGCGCAGTATCTGCAGTGTCAAACCCAAAGCAAATATGTCACTTTTACAAGAAGAGGTTGGTACAGGGTTACCATATGTCTGTATTTAGCTGGACATGTCTGGCTTTTTGGTTCTTAAATCACTGTCTGGGAGGAATTTTTAAATATCTAAAAACGTCCGGTATTTTGCTACATCGGTCAGGGCGCCTTTTGTCCCGATATCAGGAACTGCTCGACTCACCGCACGCACCAAAGTCCCAGGGCTGGCAGTGCTTCCTGGGGCAGCTCCCAGCGCCCGCCTGCCAGCAGGAGCCTGCAGTGTGGGTGGCCCCTATGCACAGAGGCGGAGAGGGTCTCCGCGTGCTGCACCGGCTCCCTCCTGCCCAATCAGAGCTGCGGGGGTGGGGTTTGCAGGCTCCGGCAGCAGGCAGAGAGCCCTCCACCCCCACCCCCACCCCCAACCCGACCCTAGGAGCCAAAGGGACCTGCCGGATGCTTCCCAGGAGCTGCCCCAGGTAAGCACTGCCGGGACTCCCCACCTCGCCCCCCAGCAGGTCCCTCTGGCTCTTAGGGTCGGGTTGGGGGGGGGCGGTGGGCTCTCTGCATGCTGCCGGCGCCTGCAAGCCCCGCTCCACGGCTCCAGCAGCTCCCATTGGCGCTTTTCCCAGCCAATGGAAGCCACGGAGCTTACGCTTGTGGCAGGCGCAGCACACGGAGACCCCTCGGCTGCCCCTGATCCTAGGAGCCAAAGGGACCTGCAGCAGGAGGGGTGAGTAGGCGAGCGGGGCAGGGTGAAGAGGCAAGTGGTGAGCCATATCACTTTTTCATATATATATATATATATACGATATGTAGCACACAGCATATATAACAGTATAATAACACATTAATACAACGCGAGTAGGTAGATACTGGTAAGTGCAAATACACATCCCCCCCACCCCCTGTGAAGTGTCCTCTTTTTTTGAAAGTTCAATATGGTAACCCTAGGTTGGTAGGGAAGGAAAAAAGAAAATGGAGAGGGAAAGGAAAGTACAGTAGGAATCAGGATGGGTTTAAGAAAAGAGGAATTTCAAGTCCAGTTTCCCAGCCAACATTTTAAATTATTTTAAATTATACCAACCTGAAACTGTTTCTCATTATTAGAAATTTAAAGACATTTCATAGCTTTATCCTTGTGGTTTGCACTTTATTTCTAATTTCAAGACTTAAGTGCTTGAAAATGTCATTAACTTTTTTTTCTTTTTTTTACTGGTAACAATAAATCTTATATTCAGTACATCGGAAAGTCTGGAAATAGTTAAGTTCATCTGCTAAAGTTACAGAGACCATTAATGAAGTGGAAGACTGTTGCAGCTAACACCAAAGCAGGGGGCATCACACACTGCCATGCAAATAAATGTTTTGAGCATTTTTGATGCTTCTCTAGGACTCCAGTATTCATTCACTATGTGTTTTATTTGATAGATTAACAAGAATGTGTGACTGTTCTTTTAAAAACAGATGGAGACCTTCATTAATATGTATCCTCCCTCTGCCAGGAGTCTACCATTGCCAAGGTAAGGAAGTAGGAAAGTAATAAGAGAAGATAAGCTACTGGGGAGTATGTGAATGGTGAGGAAGGGGGATCAGATCCGGTTTATAGGTAGCTCAGTTGATCTCAGTGGAAGCAATCCTGACTGAAGAAGATAATACAATTCCTAGAGGATGATATTGTGACTTATTGAAAGGACAGCTATAAAACCAACAAAGAAATACATTATATTGCTGGCTAAAAGAGTTATAAATATATTAAAAAAAGAGAAACAGCATCTTTATCCTCTTAATATTTCCCCTCCTCTGCATTAGGCAGGATATTAAGTTATAGTCTTATGCAACAGCAAAAAAGGCTAGTATTGGATCTTCTTTCCCATCCACTTTGCCACAGGCTATGGCTGACTGTTATTTGCTAAAAACACCACTCTGTTCTATAGAGAACCCATATAACACTGACGGCAGAAGGTAATGCTGTGGCCAACGTGTGTAAAGGCAACTTTAGCACATCTATGCTCCAACTAGCTTGTTTTCTAAGAGCTTAGTGTTCTAGAGCGTCAGCCAGCAGCACTTTTACAGACACAGTAGCAAAAGTATTGGCACAAAATGCCAAACAATTAATACTCCTAAGGGTAAATTTTCCCCACTTTAATTATATTGATGGGGATGTATTGATGGTGGCTAGAACAGTCAGGATGAGATAAGGGAAAAGAAAATAAAGATAGAAAGGAATTAACAGCAGGTCACCAAAAAGGAAAGTTTCTACTGTAATTCACTAGAGGTAAGACTGGCGATCACTTTCCCCCATAATTATTACAGTCCGGCCATGGGTGGCACAGCTTGGCATGACTGAATTATATTTGCAGAGTAGATTGCCAAAATAATTCAACATAAGAGCAATCAATCTGTAATCAGTCTCCTCTGATCTAAATAAGTGTTTTCTTGTTCAGTCAAGAAGGTGTGAGGTTTGAGACCTAGCCAGCAACAGGATTTGTTTCAACAACAGGAGCTTGTTTATTTGGATGTGCACATTTGACTTAGAATTGTTCTGCCAAAATAAGTTCCTTTTTTGTGCCCCAGTATTGACTATTATCTGTTCTCATAAATTGTTTCTAGCTCTTTAAGCAACATAAATTCATCATGCATTCAGTGCATTTGCATTTCTGATATTATTCTTTCCTAAATGGTTTTGTTGGCTGGCTACTGACCTCTCAATGTGTCTTATTCTTTCCTTCACACTATACTTATTTACAGTGTATGATTTGCCCAGAATCATTTAAAATATAATAAATATATATAGTATCTTTTCCCCCATCTAGTCAAGCCCTGATCCTACCACCTTTATTCACATGCCATGTTACCTTACTCCTCAAGTAGTTCCATTGGAATAATTCTACACAAGGGCTGCACATCAGGTGCCATGTATTTCAATGAATGCTGTCTATTTACTTCATGAGCCTTGTTAGAGCAAAACATTGCTCTATTATTGTACCTGTGAAACCAGTAACTTGAGAACATAACAGGAAAATAACTTGCTATTGGATATATTAGACTGTATGGAATCAATCAAATATTTTTGTTGAATTAGCCTGGGATTTTCAAAGGAGTCTTCCAAGGTATTGAGGTACCTAACGCATATGTAACCCACACAGCTCCTGGGTGTGGTGTTCTGTCCCACCGAATGGCAGAGAGCGAGAGAGCGAGATATGAGTCTGCTCTACAGCCTTCGCTAACAAGCATATGGCTTTTAGCTCATGCAGTAGAGGCCCGTGCACTAAGCTCCAGAGATCCCAGGTTCAGTCTCACCCCTCAATGACCGGGGTCCGTCGGTGTTACACACAGAAGCTAGGTGGCTAAATCTCTTTGAGGATCTTGGCTTGGATGTCTAAGTCCCTTAAATTACTGCAGGAGTTATTTTATTGTTTGGGAGGCATTGTATTATAAGCCCCTGTCACATGTCATAGAGTCATAGAGTTAAGGTCAAAAGGGACTACCAGGTCATCTAATCTGACCTCCTGTATATCACAGGCCACCAACAACCAAACAACCAAAATTAGACCAAAGTATTACAGCCCACAATAGACTAAACTATATTTGCCAAGGGCAGAGAACAGAAGAGATCAAGTTACACCAGTGCCTTAGGTCCCCACAATGTCAGGAAAATGATTAAGTGAGGTATACCTTGATAATTCTAGCTAGTGATCTGCACCCATATAACCTAACTTCTCTAACTTGACTCCATGTTCATGTCTATAGGCCACAGGTAGCAGTAAGCAAAAGTAGCAGGTAGATCGTACACAGATCATAAAGAATTAGGAACAAGATGGAGCAAATGAACAGGTTTGTCATTGACTTCTAACCAAACACCTGTATCTTGAAGATAAGGTCTACTGACATTATACTATGAACTAGTCTACACAAGGGCACTCAGGAAAATTAACCCAAATTAATTAAATCTGTGAATTTAAAGGCATTAGTTAAACTGCATGAAACCCCTGTGTGGACACTCTCATTCAGAATTAAAGTGGCTTTAATTCAGTCTGGCTTTCATGAATTAAAGTAAATCAAATTAAAACTGCTTTAATTCTGACTGAGAGTGTCCACACAGGGGTTTCATGCAGTTTAACAAATCTGCTTTTAATTCATACCTTTAGTTAATGTGGATTGACTTTTCTGTAGGTTTCTATGACTATGCTGCATTATTACAAACTGTTACTGTTACATGTACAAGTAAGACTTTAAACCGCTAACTAAAAGATAACAGTTCAAATACCAGCACATTCACAGTTTTCCACATTAAGAATTGATAATAATAATAATAATGCTGAATTCCCACATTTGTATGGCATTAAGAACTGAAAGGTGTGGCTTTATATACAGCCTTTCCTAGCAGAATGATAAAAACAGCAGTTCAACAGGAAAAGGGTCACTGTTAGGCTTTGGGGCAGCTTGTGTTATACTATAAACAGAGAAGGCAGATGGCAGCAGTGGAAACAATTGTGATCACTCCAGCCTGTGTTTCTAGCATCCGTCATTGCTGCATGATGTTAACAAGACTGCAGCATGAATTACCACTGTGCAGAGATCAGCAAACAGGTATACACTGCAGTACTATTATTCTACATCCTTAAGTGCATTATAAGAAGTAAAGAGTGTGATTGCCCACTCAAATATAGCTTGCCTATCGATGCACATCACACAGAAATCATAGGTCTGAATCCAAACCGCTCTGAACTTTTAAGGTGACTGAGAGCCGAACCTAGATCTGGTTCAGATTTTCCAAACTGGCACCTCTCTGTATAATGGGCCAAATAAAAATTGCAGTTACAAACGTCTCCAAACTTGGGATGTCTGAAATAACATCAAGGGCCAGATCTTCAGACAATATAAATAACCATAACACCTGGATCTGGCCCCTGAATTTTGTGGCTGGATTGCTTCTGTAATAGCGCGCATAAGAGAATTCAGTAAAACACCTCTTTTACCAAATGGTGGTAGGCCTCAACCAGAGCCTGTGGAAGTTGAGAATCTTTCCATTGACCTCAATGGGTTTTGGATCGTGTGAGTTTAGTCTTGCAACTCTTACTCATATAAATCATTCCATTGAAGCTGATGGGACTACATGAGTGATTTATGTTTGCAGGCCCTAGCCCTAAATTCCATTTAAGAAACACATTGCTACCAATAAATGAGCAATATATTACCACTCCTTGCCTAAAACACAACTGCTTTCCAAGATAATTCATTTTATTACCAAATTCATTTCAGGATCTTTGGTGTATTATTTTAGGACGCTTATTTACTTGAAAGGCATGGAAAGCATGGAATAGATGCTTTTAAAAGATTTGATGTTAGACTGAAATGGTTTTGCAGAGCGACTAAGAAATTAGTAGTTTAATTGTTCTCCTTTAATGTCATCTGAAAGGCTTCATTAATCTAAGAAGCTGACACCAAGATCATTATTGCAAAACAATTAGATTTAAAATGTATTCAGAAAGTGTTTTCATTCTATCTGGGGGAAGGGTTTTTTTCGTTAGAACACATGTGATCTGCTAACCAATTAGACATCAGTAATGAAGCTAGTGATGCCTGGTAGAGCTAGAGAATGGTTTGTTTCATCTCATCATGAAGGAGTTTATTTAAAACAAACAAGCAAATCCCTTAGCAGGCAACCCAGTGACAAATTTGAGAGCAAGCAATAATAATGATAAACAGTTATGTGGTGCTTTCTCATTCACTCAAAGCACTTTAAAGAGGTGGGGATCATTATGTGCATTGTACAATCAGAGACTGCTGGGTACACACAGATTTGTGACTGGCCTTATTCATTGTCTGCTTTCCCCACTTGCACTTCTGAACCCTTCTGCTATGTGAAATGTCTCCTATTCCATTGTGTAGAATTCAGTTATAATGCAGACAGGCTATGTGGTCCTGTGGATTTGTAAGCTCTCTGGGGAAGGGACCATCTCTATGTGTCCAAACAGTGCCTACCACAATGAGGCCCAATCATGAGTGGAACCGCTAGATACTACTGTAATATAAATAATAATATGAAGACTGGCAAAGCCTAGCTCAGAGACAGCTGAGCTCAGCTGAGCTGAGCTTAATTACCTAAGCATTAAGGTAGAGACCACTGCAGAGTGATTAGGCATGGACAAGGAGATATCTGATTGATTAGCTGATCATATTGAAACCAGGTGAAATAAATGATTTCAAATTAATTGGTCAGGACATGAGGAAATCCTCTTTAAAACAGATATCTGGTCATTTTTATTCAGAAGAAACAAACTTCAATTCCTTGGGGATGGATGGATGGACAGACAGCAATCTTGGTGAGGAAACCATGGCTTCTTGTGTGAGAATAGCACTAACCTGAGACCAAGGATGAGGTTTTGAGCAAGGAGAGGACATGGGGGACAGGGCTAATAAACCATTACCATGAGGTATTTTATAAGGTTTCTGGTAAACCCAGGACAAACAGATACAAAAGGGGGGTAGTAATTAGTCCTAGGGGATTAAAAGTCCCCTCCCTATCCACTAAGAAGAGAGAACCACGGGGCAATAAGATTCAGCTGGAAAAGGGGTTGCTAGGGAACCAATTAGGTTCAGCTGACTCCAACTACTTGGGACCTTTTTTAAACCCTCCCCCGGGGTTGTGGTAGGAGGGGAGGAGTGAGGGAGAGAGGAGCAGGGAAGTTGCCAGTAGCCTATTTGCAGCAAGACACCAGACCTTCCCAGCAGGGAGGCTGCACTCGCTCCCCAGAAGGGAAGGAAAACAAGCACAAGGGACTGACTGAGGAGAGGAATAGCAGACCCTGTGCCACCTATAAGGATTCGCCTTGCCCCAAACCTGAGTCTCCAAGGCTAAAAACGACTGAGCCTACTGAGGCGAACAAGGTATTTTGCCACATGTGGTGTTAGGGGTGGGATGTGGTGAGTGAGTAAGGCCCTGTGGCAAGCCATCTCAGGGCAGGGTAAATCACACACACACAAAAAATAAAAAAAAAATTAAAATGTAGGATGTAGTGAAGGTGTTGATACAGGCCACTGCGGCCCAACAAGAGGCTACCAGGATGCAGATGGCTGCCCAGCAAGAGTCAGTACGCGTCCAACAGGAGACTAACTAATTACTGATGAACCAGGCAGCCCAAGATCAAGCCACCCTGAATGAAGTAGTGAACCAGTTAAAAGCCCTGACCACACTGATGCACAGGCCCCAGGGGATCCAGCCACTGCGAGCAAGCAACTATTTACAGAAGATGACTATGGATGATGATATAGAGGCATATCTCCTCGCCTTCGAGAGGATGGCACTGCGGGAGGCCTGGCCCCAAGGCCAGGTATCCTGGCTCCATTTCTGTGTGGGGAGCCCCAGAAGGCCTATTTCGACATGACCACAGAGACAGTTATGGATTACCCCCAGCTGAAGGCAGAAATCATGGCAAGCTCAGGTGTGAATTCAGCCATACGGGCCCAGCGCTTCCAGGAGTAGAAATACCAGGACAGCAAACTGCCAAGGTCCCAGCTATTTGATTTAATCCACCTCGCCTGGAAGTGGCTCCACCCCGAGACCCATGGGCCAGAGAAGATAGTGGAAATCCTTGTGTTGGACAGGTACATGAGGGGGTTGCCGCCGGACATATGGGGGTGGGTCTGCCAAAACGATCTCTCCTCCAATGATGAACTAGTTTCCCTTGTAGAGAGACACCTAGCAACCCAAGAACTTTTGCAGACCACCAGGGAAGGAAGGCACCATAATCGGAGACAAGTCTCTGCGCCGAGGCCCTGGTTTGCCCTAGCACCCCGGACTATGGAGGGAAGGAAGGAGGCCGAAGAGCAGCCAGAGAGACTTGAGGACTGGAGGAGAAAGGCTCAGGGGATAAAGCCCAGTAGCCCAAAAAATCAGGGGCTGCCCCGAGCAGGGTACCGATGTTATGCATGTGGCGAATTGGGGCATATCGCTGCCCAATGCCCAAATCTAGAAGAGCCTATGCAATGCGAACTGGGAGATATAGGGGGACCATGTGATCTAATAAGTCTAGTAGGGGTTGCGATGGTCCCTCATAGATACACTAGACCCGTTAAGATGAATGGTATAGAGACCACCGCGTTAGTAGACTCGGGAAATGCAATCACGCTGGTCTCAGGAAAGCTGGTCAGGCAGGACCAACTATCCCGGGCCAAATGCTCAGGAATATCCTGTGTGCATGGGGATGTCAGTTACTACCCAACCATCCCCATAAAAATAGAAGTTCTTGGAAACCCCACTAAGGCGATGGTAGGAGTAGTTCCGAAACTCCCCTACCTAGTCCTTATCAGACGAGACTTCCTGGGGTTTGATAGCCTACTCACTGGGGAGAAGGTGGAAGAAAATAATGAACCCGGACCCAGGGGGTGGCCCAGATAGATAACGCCCCCCCGCCCCCACGGCCTTCCACGAATTTGGCCAGGATTTGTTCCCCACCGGGAAAGCCACGGAAGACTCGGAGGGAACAGAGGGTGGATAAAAGGAGGGGAATGAGGATCTTGACCCAGTACCAGAAATCTACGCTTGTAGGGGAAAGAGGTGGTTCAACGGACAGCAGGATGGGTCAGGAGATCAACGACCCAATAGCCGGACCGTGTTCCCTGGGGGTTCCCCAAGGGGGAGACAGAGGTAGATCCCCCTGAGTTTGGACAAATGGGGACCTCACTTGGGAATTTTGGTCAGGATCAGGTCAGCAATATTCATAAAGAAATAGTCGAGGTAAATTGGGTCTCCGTGGAGGGGAGAGTCAAGGGCCCAGGGCCATATTATGTGATTAAGTGTGATCTGATATACAGAGTAGTCCAGGTCCAAGAGCAAGTTGTAGAACAACTCTTGGTCCCACAGAAGCATCAGAGGGGCGTGATGGATCTGGCCCACAGCCATCTGTTTGGGGGCCATCTAGGGTAGATAAGACCCTTGATCGGATTCTGCAGAGATTTTTTTGGCCTGGCATTTATGTGGCTGTCCGGCGATATTGTACCATTGTCCAGAATGTCAGTTACATGAGCCCCGACCACACCTAAGGGCCCCTTTGGTACCTCTACCAATTATTGAAATCCCATTCGAGCCAATAGCTATGGATCTAGTAGGGCCACTGGAAAAGTCAGACCAGGGTCATCAGTACATTCTGGTAGTACTAGATTATGCCACCCGATATCCTGAGGCTGTACCCCTATGGAACACCATGTCCAAGACCATAGCCAAAGAATTACTCCGGATTTTTTCCAGAGTAGGGATACCTAAAGAGATCCTGACAGACCAAGGGACCCCCTTTGTGTCTAAGTTAATGAAGGACCTATGTACAATGCTCCATATACGGACCCTCAGGACATCAGTCTATCATCCCCAGACTGATGGTCTTGTCGAACGCTTCCATAGAACATTGAAGAACATGCTACAGAAAGTGGTTAGTTGCGACTGGAAAGACTGGGACGCCCTGCTGCCTTACTTGCTGTTTGCTGTACGGAAGGTTCCCCAAGCTTCCACTAGATTCTCCCCATTTGAGCTATTATACGGTCACCACCCCAGGGGCATATTGGACATGGCCAAAGAGAGCTGGAAAGAACAGCCGAACACCGGGAGAAACATCGTTGAACATGTATTGCAAATGAAAGACAGGATAGCCCAAGTTGCCCCCCTTGTGCGCGAACTCCTGGAGAAGGCCCAAGAGGTCCAATGGACATACTACAATCACCAAGCAACGACCCAGAAGTTCCAGGTGGGAGACTGGGTAATGGTGCTCACACCCACGGCAGAGAGCAAGCTCCTGGCCAGGTGGCAGGGCCCATATGAGATAATAGAAGCCACAGGAGAAGTAGACTATAAGGTCCGACACCCAGGTCACCGGAAGCTGGAGCAGATCTACTATATAAACCTGCTGAAACCATGGCAGGATAGAGAAGCGCATGTGGTTGCGCTAGGGGCACCATCCCCTAAAAGCAACCAGCCTGACCAAGTGTGAATATTCCCCGGAGTTGACTCCGGAGCAACGATCTGAAGTGATACATCCTGGTTGCGTTTAATCAGGCTGGTTCTCAGAAAAGCCAGGCAGGACTACTGAGGTTCACCATCACATCCTTACAGAGCCTGGAGCGAAGGTGAACGTCAAGCCATACCAGATCCCTGAGACCAAAAGCGAGGAGATCATGACAGAGGTCAGGAAAATGCTGGCCTTAGGAGTCATAGAAGAATCTCATAGCCAGTGGTCAAGTCCAGTGGTTTTAATGCCTAAGCCGGATGGCAGCATGAGGTTCTGCAATGACTTCCGAAAGCTGAATGAGGTGTTCCAGTTTGATGCGCACCCTATACCCCGGATAGATGAGCTAATTGACAGATTGGGAAAAGCACGGTTTATGTCTACCCTTGACCTGACCAAGGGCTATTGTCAGATCCCCCTGGCCAAGGCCGACAAAAAGAAGACAGCCTTTGCAATTCCAGAGGGACCATATCAGTACACCATCCTCACCTTTGGATTACATGGGGCGCCCGCTACTTTCCAAAGGCTCATGGAAAAATTGTTGCGACCACATGGCAAGTATGCGGCAGCCTATCTCAACGACATTATCATATATAGCCCCGACTGGGAGACACACTTGGAGGAGGTGGAGGCAGTACTGGACACCCTGAGGAAGGTGGGGCTGACAGCAAACCCCTCCAAGTGTTCGCTCGGGCTAGCTGAAGCCAAATACCCCGGGTATATCGAGGGGAGGGGCATGGTGAGGCCCCTACTCAACAAGTTAGAAGCTATACAGAAGTGGCCCTGACCACTCTGAAAAAAATAGGTCAGGGCATTCCTGGGATTAGTGGGGTACTATAGACGGTTCATTCCCCAGTTTGCCACCAGGGCATGCCCATTAATGGACCTAACGAAAGCTCGGGGCCCAGACATAGTAAAATGGATGACCGCAGCTGAAGACGCTTTTTCAGATCTACGGATGGCCCTCTGCACTGACCCCATACTTGTGGCCCCAGACTGGGAGAAGGAGTTTATCCTACAAACCAATGCCTCCGATGTAGGGTTGGGGGCGGTACTTTCACAAATGGTCGGGGATGACGAACACCCCATCCCCTTCCTCAGTCGGAAGCTCCTGCCTAGGGAACGGAAATACGCCGTTGTCGAAAAAGAATGCCTGGTGGTAAAATGGGCCATAGAAAGCCTCCACTACTATCTACTGGGACGGAGGTTTACCCTTGTTTCGGACCATGCACCTCTGCAGTGGATTCACCAAAATAAAGACAAAAATGCCAGAGTGACGAGATGGTTCCTGTCGCTTCAACCCTTCCACTTCAGAGTACGACATAGGTCTGGAATCCAACATGGCAATGCAGATGGCCTGTCGAGAGTGCACTGTTTGCCGACCCAAGTAGCCCAACCCTGTAGTGTTGAGCAGGGTTGGGGAATATGTGGTAAACCCAGGGCAAACAGCTACAAAAGGGGGGTAGTAATTAGTCCCAGGGGATTAAAAGGCCCCTCCCTATCCACTGGGGACAGAGAACCACAAGGCAATAAGGGTCAGCTGAAAAAGGGGTTGCTAGGGAACCAATTAGGTTCAGCTGACTCCAACTACTTGGGACCTTTTTTAAACCCTCTCCTGGGTGGTAGGAGGGGAGGAGTGAGGGGAGCAGGGAAGTTGCCAGTAGCCTGTTTGCAGCAAGACACCAGACTTTCCCACCAGGGAGGCTGCACTGGCTCCCCAGAAGGGAAGGAAAACAAGCACAAGGGACTGACTGAGGAGAGGAGTAGCAGGACCCTGTACCAACTATAAGGATTTGCCTTGCCCCAAACCTGAGTCTCCAAGGCTAAAAAGGACTGAGCCTACTGAGGCGAACAAGGGATTTTGCCACAGGTTGTACAGAGTTTGGGCAGGATTTACGGTGAACTGAGTGCTTTTGAAAGATGTAGGATTGACAGCAACAGAACTGAAACCTTGTCTTTATTTACAGAACAGATATAGCAGAAATAGTAGTTATACAAACCTCACCTTTCCTCATCAACATTCTTTAGTTCTGGTTGGAGAAACTACTTCTAATGGCAGGTTAGTTCAGATTTTGTGCCCATTCAATCTTTTGCTTCTGTACTTGGCCTCTAAACTACCAACAAGGATGTCAATTAGTGCCAGTTGTTCAAAGAGGCAATTTGTTGTCCACCAGCAGCAGCCTGGAAATAAAGTAAAAAAGCCTTGAAAATGATCAGTTATCCAACACAGCCACTTTCCACTTAATGTTGATTTCTGCTGTCATTCACAAAGTGGGTGGCAGTTTATTCTTGCTGGCAGTAGGCATAAACTATCAACTTCTTGGTTTGAGAAAGCAAAAATCAATTTAGAAAGGAAAGTGGCCATGAGCAGGATGACAGATCATTTTAAAGGCTTTACTTTATCTTTCAGTCCCTGCTGGGGGAAAAAGCAATAACAAGGCTTGTTTGTTGGTTTCATAATGAAAGCACCCCACTCTATCCTAATCCTGCCTAACCTAGTTACCACGTGCCTAGTTTACCTCCTTGCAGCTATTTCCTTCTCTCATTGATTAAAGCATGGTCCTATTTTGAAGCCTATTTTGCTCCACCTTAAATTTGAATTTCCACCATGAAAGGAGGTCTGGCATATTTTATTTAAATTAAATAAAATGAAAACAAGGGCTTTTTTTAAACTCAAGTCATGAAGCCCAGTACAGTCAGTGGCCATACTGCAAGGTATGAATGTCAGCAGCAGTTTCTTAAACTCTGGAAGGGTAAAACTATGTAGAGAATGAGAGAGAAATATATAGAGGTGAAAATAGATTATTGTGCTTTACATGGGACTACATTTTGAAAGCACCTGGAAACCAAGACTTGCTCAAAAGGTGGCTGCCTATTTGTTAAGCAAAGTTTCATGCTAAAAGCATACAGTGCCAGTATTATGAGATCTGCTTGCCCATCAGCTTCCAAGTGGAGAGCAATATCCTGGTTCTAACCTAAGAAGCATTTGGTGGTTTGTAACCTTGCTACCTGAGTGACCATCTCTCTCTCCAGACGATATTTCCACAGTGGAGGTGCTTGAGCTGGAACTTGCTTATTATAAATGTGAAGGAGTTGCTGGCAGTGTGTTCTCCAATCAGACTCCTTAACTCTGGAATGTGATTAGCACCATGGAGAGACTTTTATAAGATGGGAGAATAAAAAGATTAGGACTGCTTAGTTTAGAAAGAAGGGGAATGAGATTCATGGGTTATAAGGCCAGACAGAACCATTGTGATTACCTCATCTGACCTCCTATAAACTCAGTTCTGCATTGACCAGGAATCAAACGTTTGTCGTTTACATGAGAGGCAAGAATTCTACTACTGAAGCACCAATGGGAACATAACAGAGAGGAGTAAATTTAAAAATGATAAAGAGGAGGTAATTTAGGAGCTCTGATTCACCTTCCTTCATTATACAAGAATATGAAGACATTCTAGGAAACTGAAAGGCAATAAATTAAAAACTTAATAAAAGGAATGACTTGTTTACACAATACATTAATAACCTCTGGGACTCATTGCCACATGCTATATTGGATTCAAGAAAGGATTACACATTTATATGGATGATGAAAACAGCCACAATTAAAGTAAAAAAAGTAGATGGAACAGAAACACTCATGTTTCACAACATTAGTTAAGAATTAGCTGATAAGTTACTGTTCTGAATCTGTATGACTGTTCCATGTCCCTAACATTATTAGCACAGGAACCTGCCATCTTTATGTCTGCAGCAGAAGAGAATAGATATATCACTAGTGATGAATGACAATCAAAATGTGCCTTACTCCCAGTATGATATAGTGTAAATCACCTATGTTGTGAACTAAATCCTTCTGAAGGCAATGGAAGTTTTTCCAGTCACTTCAACAGGCTTTGAATCTGGTTTCTGAACTCTGTTTCTACTCTGTAAAATAGTATATGCTTAAATATCAGATGTGCTCCCTTTGTTTGTATTCATAGTCATACCTGTTGGCTTTAGAAATAAAAATAAGTTTGTAGCTGCTTCTTGCTCCTGTTAGTGTTTCTGATCTAGCACAGCTGAGAGAAATCTAGCAGGTTTCTTCTCCTCTTTGTGCTTCATCAACAAATTAGTTTTTTAAGTTCTAATCTTTTATACTTGCACAAACCCACTGAGGCAATGGGGTTGCACAGATGTCACCAAGAGTCTTATTTGGCCTATGGAAACTTTTGTTTTTTTTACTGATGCATGTGATGATGGATGAGAGGAAAAAAGAACCCAGATTGATTCCCAGCTTCCAGGTTGAATTGCACGTATGGCATGGCAGTATCATTTAATACTTTGGCTCCTGAATTATTGAGATGCAGTAAACATGAAACCCTATAAACCTTACATTTTTCCGCAGTCACCTTTTAAAGACAAGTGTACTTTAGGGAAGACCAACAGGACAGTGTCAGACCTTCCTCTTGAAATCTGTACAGGTTCTAGTCTGCAATGCATCCTACAGAATGTGAAAAATCTGTAATGTTTAGACAGTGAGCTACTAGGGAGATGGTCAGATTTGCTGCTCCCCTTGTGCAGCAATATTAAAGTTGTTGGTGTTGTGTTTCTTCTTTTTACGATAGTATTAAAACGGGCCCAACATGTTTTGTGGATTACATGCTGCCCCTTATATGATGCACACTGCTCACTGAAGTGTCCAGACTAACAATACTCATATCATGCATTGATGGATTCTCCATCACATAAGGTCTTTAAATCAAGAGTGGCTATGTATCTAAAGATCTACTGTAGCTCTATCAGAAGTTCTGGGCTTAATACAGGAAGCACTTAATGAAATTCTATGGCCTATGCTATGCAGGAGGTCAAACTAGATTATTCTAATGCCCATGACTATTTGCTGGTATTGAAATCTATCGGTGAAATGTATTGGTGAAATCCTGGCCCCTGTCTGTAAGAGTTTTGCCATTAACTTCAATGAGATCAGGATTTCTTCCTATGAATCTATGAAATAAACATGTTATCTGACTTCAGATAAAATGTGTGTCTATTTAGCTGTATTTTGCACACACGTATTAGTACTATTTTTGTTCAATCTTTTCTCAAACTACCTTACATCAGATGCTTTCATAAACACTCCATGTGTATTTATTTAAGTGTCTGAGCACTACCGCACTACGTTTCCATTACAAACAGAAACAAAGATACTCATTGCAAAAGCCCATGTTTAACCAAGTTAGGATGGAGAATTAAATAGAGGGCCAGATCCTCAGCTGCAGTAGATCAGCACTGAAGCTAATGGAGTTATAGTCATTTATACCAGACGGAGGTTCTGGCCTGGAAAAATCAGGAAACATAAGGCAACTATATCTCAGTCTAATTGCTTGTACATATTAAGGAATAAGTTTAACAGCATATCTAATAATAAAATAATGACATACGATTCACATTGAAGCTTAATGAATTGGTTATTATTAACCAGTAGGGGATTCTTTTTGTCTTTAAAATTCCTAAACTCTGTCCCTGCTGTGTGTCAGAATCACCTCCCTTACAAACAAATTTTCTCTGTTTCTAATGGCTCTCCTTGCTTATGAACTAGGAAGAAGTCAATTCAATTGAAAGGAAAAAATTCTCCAAGGAAAAAGAAAGCACTATAAAAGTAAATCGTTTCTTCTTTGTTCACCAAAGCTTTCTTTTTCACTGCCCCCACCATTCTTAAGATAAAACCAAAATTCCCAATGTAAAGAATACTCTGAATAAATGCCATCAAGCTTTAAAATTTGCTTTTCATTCTGACCATAAAGGGCAAATAACAGTGAGCTTGTAAAATTGCCCAAGAAAGCAGAAAGAGGCTGGTTCCTAATAATAAGAGTATCTTGAAAACAGCTCATTGCAGCTCTAAGTCCATAGAGAACTGTTCAGCTTGTCACATCTCTAATGGTGAAGTAGGCTTTTATTTTTTTTCTTATTCATTTTCAGCCCAATGCTTAACTTTGGGCTGTGTATGCAGAGGCAATCACATCACAGAGACAGAAGTGATAGTGCCTCTCCATATTACTTCAATGAGAATTTTTTTTCCAGAAAAAGGAGTCCAGAATTGGACCAAGATGAAGATAAGAATCCAACCTTTATCATCATTAATTCATATCTGGCATATATGGCTGTGTTGCAGATGTCCAAAACAATAACAAGGGGAAGAGCAATCCATCTGGCCAAGTGACATTTATCTATCAGGCTAAACTATTTGGAAAAGAAAATTTATGTGCCAAGGTTATAAAGATGCTAAAAGACACTATTTAATTATCCCTTAGTTGTGCAGAGAAGTCCAGAAAGAGCATGATATGGGACTAATGGACCAGCAAAAATGCAAAGTACCATTCAGCACTAAAGTAATTGGGCAGAACACAGAAAGAGACCAGGATAAATGATTACTTCATTAATTTTAAAATTAAAGGGCAAGATAAGGCGGTCACTATCCTAGTGTTATTACGGTAAAACTGGCTAATCAGCACAATTTAAATGTAAAGATGTCATCCAATGCCTACCAATTTGAGAAGAACATAAGATAAAGTAATTCAATGTAGCTTTAACAATCAAACCATACAGATCAGTATTTTCATCTAAGAGATTTCTAATTTATTGTAGCCTTGGTTTAATGCACTGTCTTGTGTGTACTCTCAATGAGCCTACCTCAGAAGGTTCACAGCTTGGGTTCAGTTCAGACAAAAGTTTGGATGCTGTAATACTTTGAAACTTTCTAAGCTTGCCTGTAGATCCCATGGCCCTTCTCTCCCATACAACTCTTCCATAGAAACCATTATCTACTTTTCCACACAACTCCTGGCCCCACCCTCTTCACCCACTCTCTGCAACAAGGCCCAACTCCTTCTGCCTCCTGGACTGTCTTTTTAAGGGGAAATGTAGTTGCTAGGTGCTATCTTCAACATGGGTGTCTCATTTTCAAAATCCAGAATTCCCCTATGAGAGTTTGTAATGTCTTCTAAGAAATCTGTTCCTCCTCCCACTAACTGATTTGTCTGTAAGCTCTCCTCCTTGTTCCACTTATTTATCACTTTCAACGTTAAAATGGCTCACCTCCACAAGTTCAGCATGTGATTGAGAAAGTCCTGAGCATAACAACATAAGAATGGCCATACTGGGTCAGACCAATTGTCCGTCCAGCCCCAACAGGGGCCAATGCCAGGTGCCCCAGAGGGAGTGAACCTAACAGGTAATGATCAAGTGATCTCTCTCCTGCCTTCCATCTCCACCCTCTGACAAACAGAGGCTAGCGACACCATTCCTTACCCATCCTGGCTAATAGCATTTAAAGGACTTAACCTCCACGAATTTATCTAGTCCTCTTTTAAACCCTGTTATAGCACAGAAGATCCTGCTCTCTGTTCCTTCATGAACAACACAGAACTGTGTGTGTGTGGGGGGGGGGGGGGAAATTCCACCCAAAACATTGTGGGGGTTATTGTTTGTTTGTTTGTTTTTTTGCCAAAAATGCAGATTTGGGTCTTTCGAAACGTTTTGCAAATTCATGTCAAATTCACTGAACTGTTTTCATTAAAAAAAAATCAGAAAAAATCAAAATGTTTAGTTTCTACATTTCAAAAAACATTCTGATTTTTCAGTTTGAAATGTCTTTCATTTAGAATTTTATTTCATTTTTATTTTGTTAAAAAGATTGTAAAAAACCCTCAAAAACAAAACATTTATTTTCAGGTCAAACAAAACATTTTATTCAACCCAAATGAGTTTTTGTTTTCCTATTTTCTTTTTTTTGGTTCAGCCTCCAAAACAGAAAAACTCTCACAGCTATAGGACAAAGCTTTTGAACATAAGAAATAACAAGATTTTTGGGGGGAGGAAGTGGGGATAGATATTCTTTTGCCCATGAATTGCCCTAGAACATTCTTTTCTATTAAAAATGCTTGCAAAGGCTTGAATACCCGTGAGCCTCCCTCACAAATAAAATATTATTACTGGAACTTGTAGTAAGTAGCTCAAGTGTTATAAAATCCTAGAACAACTACTGTAGCTCTTGCAGTCCACAGGCAATAGCAATTTGCTTATTGCAAAAGTATTTAATATGCCTTATGTTCAGTCTAACATGTCTGACTGACAGACATGAATGAAACTTCATTTACTAATATTATATCCTGGTTGTGACACTGAAATGTGGCATCTCTTGAGACTAAAAGCCTTAAGGCCTGTGCATTTTATGCTTAATCTGTTATCAACAGCACTTTGTTTCCTCTTATACTTAACAGTGAGTTGCAGAAGAACAATAAGTTTATGCTTTCTATTGATGGACTTGATGGTATGTAATGACTGCCAGCTTTGCAGTTTATTACCAATAATGCACCTTGACTTTTCATTTAAATGTTATACAAACAATTCCACAATAAAATGACAAATGGAGAACATTCATATTCCAGGCTATCATCCAAATAAAAGTTTAGGAGGAAAGATGGTATAAATACATAGACATAGATGGACAGATAGGAGGAATAGGATAAGACTCAGATGAGATAGATAGTAGTGATTTGCCTGCAAATTTTTAACCGAGGTTTTCCTTGAAAAATTTCCTGTTCATTGGGTGATACATGTGACATTCTCTGAGTCCAATACTCTATCATACATCTCCTCAAATCCACCACCATTTCCATACTGTCCCCTGTACCTCCTCCTAGAATTTCAATCCTTCCCCCACCACACGTGGTCCAATACCTCTTGGTCTACTCTTGATATCTTGATATGCTTTGTAAAGGCTCCCCTAGGTGGCTCCCCTTCCTGCTAGTTGTTCCTCCCACCTGCAGCAGCAGTGGTAGAAGGTGAGTCCTCCTGCAGCCTCTGCCTTTGAAATGATTGGGTGCCTGGGGAGCAGGTCTCCTTTGCTGATAGGCTGTGTGGCCAGGTGGAGAATGGATAGGATTGTTTAGATTTTTCTAGAGTCAATGACATCAACAGGAACAGAGTTAGGCCAACCCTGAGTGCTTATGCAAATCTCACCCAAAGGCTTTATGAAAACACTATACATAATATGTGATTCACAGCATAAATATATGTATTCCTCAGTCATAAAAGACCCTCACATTGTTTGAAATGTAAGCTTTGTAATTCTGTAATTTGAACCCAGACACAGAATCCCCAGTCCATTAGCTAGTTAGGCATGCCTCTCTTTTGTATGTGCCCTCTGATACCAACAACATACTTTTAACAGCGTATTTGTTACTCCAGCATGTGGTCTGTTACAAAATGTTGACAAAACCAAAAGTTCTTAAAATTCATTTGATTGACGCTGAGATGGATAGACAGAGTGCAGTTCTTTTTTTAAAAAGACAAAATTCTGCATTCTACTCTGATGTTTCCCATGATTTTACTTTCACAATTTTCCATTTTGATGCAACCAGCTGTGATACAACCTTCTTCTCAAACATAGACATTTGGTAAAAGTCTGGATCTGCCATTTTGAATATGAAAAGAGGAGGCAGAAATGCAGGTTTACATTCCCTCACCTATCCATCAGACTCCTTCACATTCTAGGCTTGACATCACCATTGTAGTTGGGATTAGGCATGTTGGCTATGTATTGGAAAAGTCCCATACCTGATCTGAAGGACATTTTGATTTTGTCTTTCCAATTCTTTGTGGTCAATTAGATGAGGACATATTATGCCTACATTTGGAAACCAGGGATCCTACAAGATCTCCCACTGCAGAATTTGCAAACTCCCAAACATCCATCCATTTCTGCCATCTTGGATTACCTCCAACTAAACATGGAATTTTCATGGTGGCTTTTGAAGTACTAGAAGCACAAGTTTGATTTTAAACTATATTGATAAGCACGGATAATTCTCAAAAGAGAGCTAATAAAAGTAAAGCACAACTATTGAGTAATCAGATCTTGTAATCAAAGCTTTCTACGCTCTGAAGTTTCTTTGGCAAAGGCCCTGCAAGGCCCTATATCATTTATTTGCAACAAAATATGTAACACACACTTTAATATATGTTTCTTTCAGCTGGCCTCACCTTGTATTGGTCTGCAACATAGAGATCTCCCTCAAACTCCTCCTCAGGTAAAGCACATATAGATGGTACTGTGAGTGTGCTGATGTTGTGTTATGATTAGGGATGACCTTGATCTGGAAAACCAGATCCAAACACCCTTCAGTTCTGGAGAAGTTTGAATAATGTTCAGATTCTGGATCTGCATTGTACAACTCAGGCATATCTCAAATTGAAATAAGGAAGCAGAATGATAAATCCTAAGGAATCTGTACTAATGGTCCAAAACACTACAATTTAAAGTTGTGTGGTCCAGCATTTTTGTCCAGTACTGTGATATTTTAAGTTATTTTTAATCAAAACAATTTAAAGAGAGATATTGAATAAGGGAAGCATCCTGTGACCTTAGGCATCTGTCACACTTGCACTCATTTTAATACAGAGCTACTTAAATTATATGATTTGAAATGAAAGGGCAAGAGATTGAGCTGTGACTACAGTGCGTTCTATTGGTCTGTCATGTCAGTTTAGGGTGAAAGATAACATTTTCTGTGCCGGTAAGGTTCTCTTAAAAATTAATCTGTGTTGCTTATTGCACTTGTATACATACTTTGTGTGGGTGTCAGTCAAGGAAGAATGTAGAAGGAGATTCCATTTTTTTTCAGTGACATGAGTTTCTAAAAGTTTGAAAAACCTCAACACCATAATTTTTCAGGATCATTGTTTATTTGCTTTTTTTTAAAAAAAAGTCTGTACATGTTATGATGAAAACTTAAACAGGCTCTAAAATAGATGTTGCATTTTGAAAATATTTAGGAACGAAGCTTTAACCTGTTAGATTAAAAATTAGAGAAGGTGTGACAGAACAGGGTACAATTCAGACTAATGAATAGCTGTGTCATTCCTGCCTTACAATGCCTCGCTGAACGGGCTCCCACTTGAGCTGATCACAAACAGCCTTCCAGCATGCAAGTATGTATGTATGTATGTGTAACTGCACATGTAACTGAGTATGTATGTGTAACTGCAGCCTGCCAGCCACATTTGGTGAGAGCTAGAGCATAACCGAATCTTGGTTATATTGCAGGTGACCCCAACAGTCCTGCAGTCTTAGATTTCCCCTCAGAAATGTATGTCCTGTACTAGCCCTCTCCTGGGCAATGCAAGTTATATTAACTCCATTATTTCTTTAATAGAAATAATATGCACAGAACTTGCCACCCCAAATGGACTTTCCCAAACACTTCAATTTAAACATGTTGGATTAGATAAAACAATAAAATAAGTTTATTAACTACAAAGAGATTTGAAGTAAGTGCAAGTAATGAGGCAAAGTCAGAAATGGTCCCAAGAAAAATAAAGTTAAAATGCACCTTAACAAACTATCTTAAATTCCAAGCAAAGTTTTCTCACCACATGTTTTCAGCAGTCTTAATGGCCAGACTTCTTAGGTCAGGACATCTTCTCCCAAAGTCTAATCAAGACTGTGATTAACTTTCAATCAACTTCCTTTGTTGTGTGAGGTGCAGAGAATGCAATGGGTAGGGAGAGCGAGAGGGGGTCCAGTGGGGTTTTTGTACCTCCTTTTTATAGGCTCAATCACACTCTTGAAAAACCTTTCCAGTTGGGTATCAGAAGACAAAGAAGCTATGTGGAAGGATGTGACCTGCTGCCTTTTTCTCACCTGTTTGAGCTTCCTTTGTTTCCCTTCTTGCTTGATTAATCGGTTTACTGCTTAAATGTAAATCAAACAGAGCACACATTCCTTTGTTTAGGACAGACCTGTCTGCCAAACTCACTTTGGGCAGGGCTGTGTGTTTAATAACATCACACAGGGGAATCTTAAAACTTCACATACGTCACCACAGACATTTTATGAGGACAATAATGATCAGCAGATTATAAATTTTCAAATTATATCTTACAAGGCATACTTTTTACAAAGATTATTACAATAGTATATGGGGTGTGAATAGAGGGGTGTGTTCTGTCACAGGAGGATCTTAGGATTTGATCCTATATACTATATTAACATCACTATCACAGATACCATTCTGAACTGCTAAACTTCTGAACAAACTACACAGAAACAGGTAATGTTTCCAATTATGCTCCAAGCACATCAATGTCAACCCCAATGTACACACAAAAAGGATATTAGAAAAATAAGGACTCTAATGCTGACCTTTTTCTACATATGCAAGGCGTGTGCATTAATGAGCCCTTACAATATTTAACCTATATGACCATCTTTTTGTGGCTTTGTGAGTTTTTCCTTCTACTTTTAAAACAACTTAGTAAGGAAAATACATGTCATTAGTTGTTTTGAAATAGCTGCCCCACTTCCTGTTTTTTCTAGTATCTCCAATGCTTTTGGAACCATCTACTTACCTTTCAATTTCCTGTTTTAAGAATTATACATGATTAATGTATAAGAACATTGTATCTTTAAGAAATGGTAAATTGTATAACCTCCAGCTATATTAAGACTAGAGTAAGCATTGCCAATAAGGTCCATTCATTAACAAAGATTAGATAGATTGATTGATCAATCGATATTAAAGGGACACCAAGAGGACTAGATATGTAATCTAGTCATTTTCAAATAATTGAGGTCAACATATTTTCAGGCACTCTCTTTGGCACTGAGTCTTCCTGACAATTTTGTGGTTTCACAATCACATTCTACCATATGTAAAAGTATTTTTCAAAATGAAAAGAAAAAAATGTTTCCTCTGATCTTTTTTAGTTACAGTAATTTTAGTTGCAACATATACCAAGAGGAGGTAAAAACATTTCAGCCAGAAGTGTAATTTTTAAGTTGTTGGTGCTCCTGTAACAAAATGGTTTGTACTTTGCCCCCAATTTGAGAAGATTTACTAATTTTGTGTATGTTATTTTCCACTGAAATCATGTGCATATAGTTAAGCATGTGCATAAGAGTTTACTGGTGCAGGGCCTTTATTATCTCTAGGTAATTATACACCCTTCCCAATAATGCCATAATTTCTGAGCATCTCACAAGCCTTAATGAATTTATCCTCACAACATTCCTGTTAGGTAGTAAAGCATTATTATTCCCATTTTACAGACAGATCAAAGGCACAGACAGCCTGGTCCAAGGCCCTTTAAAGTCAATGGAAAGCTTCCCATTGATTTCAGTGAACTTCAGATCAGGACCAGAGAGATTCAGTGACTTACCCAAGGCCGCACAGGCGGGAGGTGGCAGAGCCAGAAAGTGAATCCAGGAAGTGAATCTTGAGTCCCAGTCCATTCCCTTAACAATTAGACTATCTGTCTTTTTTTTTTTCAATTGAAAACTCTAGCAACGCTATATATATATATAACTACAATTAATTATATTTTATAATTTTAAAGGAGACAAATTACACTAATTGTTCACTTAAATCATGCAAAAATCCATAAAACAGGGCATAAATGAGGTCAGGAAAGGACCTTTAAATTGTATAGCAACATTTTTGAAAAATGTTCTTAATAGTGTGTTCTCATGAACTCACACAAATAGTTCTTTTCAATTATTTTATGAATGTGGTGGCCTATAAAGGAAACCCTGTCAAAAACCTGTATTTCAGCTCCCATGTGGGACATCTTTTAAAAACAAACCTGAACTCTTATGACTCAAACTGGCACTTCAGTCCCAGACTGGCATCTCCAAATGGATGGGAGCGAGTTCAGCTGTCACACTGGATGGAATGATGGAGCCACTGAGATGAATGGAGCTGTAACTGTGTAGGATCAGTGTAAAGTGACAGCAGAATCAGATATGTAAGTAGCAACAATGCGCATGAATAAAATCCATGTTCTAACAGACAAATCATTTTGTCTTAGCTGAGAAAATGTTAGTTGCCAGAGATGGCCAAAATAGGGATATGAAATGGTTTTCTTCTTACAGATTGTGAATAAACTATATGAGAGAAAGGGGAAATTAGAAAATGTTTTTGTCTCATAGAGGATGGCATTATTCGGTGGTACATTGCATACATTATATTGCAGTGTTAAGCGTGTCAACACAGCTGCTGTTTGGCTGCAGAATACGAAAAGGTAGTGACAATTTGGTGGATGTCCTATGGAGGGCTAAGCTTCAACTTCAGAGCGTGTAGTGGTCACATGTTATTCAGAACCCGATGCACTGTCACCAACATGTTGGTGTTGACTCTTACAGACTTTCTCACATGGAGACAGGAACCAGTTGTAGACATTCTGACAGAGAATCCCTGTTAGGCTAGATCCCAGCCACATCAGTGTACTGTGTTTACTTTATGAGTTATTCCTTTAAATCGGTGGGAGATTATGAAAATCCGACCACTTTTGAAAATGTCTTCTTATTTGAGTGCCTAAATAAGGATTTAGATGCATAATTTTAGGCACTCAACTTGGCCATATATTATAATGTGTGTATATGTTATACTTGTTTAATAATAAATGTGATAAATCATGGGACTATTTGATAAATTACATTTATCAGGCAACTGTGACTGCTTCACCTGCACTCTGACCATTAATTTGTGCCTGCTGGGACTTACATTGATTTGTAACATTAGAGTATCAGGAAATGTTTCCTTTCTTCTACCCATTTATTATTAGACCAAGTTTTAATATTTATTTAGTATTAGACCAAGAATAGGAGATATTGAGTCCTGGACCAGAGACAGATTTACAGTCTGATACCTCTTTGGTTGTTCATGGATTAAGAAGATAATGAGAAATACAGTAAAACATTTTTACATAGCAGATAGTCTAGGTGACAGCTCTGAAGTGACGTTCAAACGATAAAATGTCTGTTTGAAAGAATTGTGAAACATTTGATATCATCGGCGGTATATTCCTATCTATTTTAATTTAAAATGCTTCGCCCTTGACAGAAGGTCAGATACATAGAGTGAACAATAAACGGTCTTATCTAAATTAGGTGATGATAAAGTAATTTTACAGCTTTTTCCGTCACTAGTTTAGCATAAAAATAGTGATATCCTCACTAATGCCTTTATCAAGAATCATGTGCTATACTATAATGTTCACAGTACTGAAGATAAACTGAACTACTCAAAGTTATTTCAAGTACAGTGTCAGTCTCCTAATAACACAGTTATTTATATTCTAGGTTGCTGCATTACCTAAATATTGTCACACATGATATCTGTGTATAAGGGGGCACATGTACAAAGAACTCATCTTCAGAAATCATAGAAACACAGAGAGGAAACATGGACCCTCTTCAATACCCCTGAGAGAACTGTGGAATTTGTTTTAGCTCCAGTGGTACTCAGGCACGTTGAAGAAGAGTGCTACTTCAGCAACAGTCCTCAGGAAGGGAGAGAGGGTCACAGGGAGCCCTCTGACTCAGCTGCTGCTGGAGACTCTGGCCCCTAACCAGGAAACCCAGGTGATCTGATGAGTGTGAGGCCCGCTCCTTGTCTGATCCCATGAAGGGGGATGCTGGGGAGTCTCCCTTAAAGTATTTGAACTGTGAAGATGAGTCATATGTAAGTAAGGTATAAAATATCAAGGGGTTTGGGGCTGTGGGAGCAGAGGATCCAACTGTGGCTGCAGAAATCTAAAATGGGTATTTAATGGTGTTTCTTTTCTGAAAATCTCTCAACAGCTGGGTTTGCAGAGACCCTGAAGGTCCTGGACAGCATTAGATCAGAGGATACAGATGTAACAGACCCCAGTTATTTTTGTGTCGTCTTCAATAACTTCTCTCCAGCATGGGCAGAGTAAAATTGAGGATAGATATATGGCTTTAAGGATGTCTAGTTCTAGACATAGAACTGTCTAAGCCTGTGTCACGCATGAGCATACGAGAGTTATGCAGTCTATTGTACATGCTTCTGTTAATGGTATCCTTAAACATTGTTTTAGGGAGAAACCTTTTTAAGATTGCAAGGGTGTCTGATAGACATGCTAGGGCAGCAGCATCATGTCTGTGTGAACTGGACTTCAGGGGATATAAACTGCAAACTCGAGGCCCTTTGTATTGACCCATATCTGGAAAATTATATGCTATTATTGCCTTAGGTTATTCAATGCAATCTCTACACTTAACCCAAGAAACTTTAGTTCAGGGGGGTGGCCTGGGTAAATGCCATGCAAAACGCTGAAGATCCTTATGGTGTTTTAACCAAATTTCCAAATCGAAGGATAACTGTTTAATGGTTTATATTGATCACCTCTCTAGTCAAGAAGTCACAAAACCATGCTTAAGAAAAAGAGTGTTTGTGAGAAATCTAAAAGGACTGCATTAGAATACATCTGATGCTGTAAAAAATAATTTATCTGCAAATAAAATAACTATTGAAAAGGCATGTGTGTCTATCTCTGTGTCTCTTGTTATAAGTCACGTGCAGGCCTTAAGTAAAACAGGGGGGCATGAAAGGACCAATTGGTGCTTTCATGGATTGTATGTCTTTTAAATAAAATAGTGTGTGAGAAACCTGCTATTGTGCCTTTAAGAAAAGAGACCTATTTTACAGCAAAAAGCAGAAATGCCTGTAGTAATATCCAAAGGCAATAAAAGCCTTGTGGTTAAAATAAAGCAAAAGTTGTTATAGAATATCATAGAATATCAGGGTTGGAAGGGACCTCAGGAGGTCATCTAGTCCAACCCCCTACTCAAAGCAGGACCAATCCTGAATTTTTGCCTCAGATCCCAAATGGCCCCCTCAAGGATTGAACGCACAACCCTGGGTTTAGCAGGCTAATGCTCTATACATCTTTATCAAACATGCGGGTTTGAGCCATGTGCTTGAGAACAATAGCACTGACTCAAACCCATTGAATTGAATTTGGGGCCTTTGGTTCAACCGCCCTCTACTGAAATGTAAACATTGGTACAGATGTAATAATCCACCCATGATCCCTTAACACCCCATCAGTGTTTAAGATACTATGTAGGGTTGCCAACTTTCTAATTGATAAAAACTGAACACCCCTGCCCCATCTCTTCCTCCAAGGCCCTGACCCCTACCCCTCCTCTCCCCCACTCTGTCACTTGCTCTCCAACTCCACCCCTGTCGCTCATTCCCACATCACCCAGGACTCACCTGCTCCCTGCAGAGCCAAGCTGGGAGAAGCTGATGCAGAACCTGCCTGCCTGCCCAATCAGGGCACAGGACAGGGGTCAGTCCCCGGAGAGAGGGGGTGGGGAAATCGGGGCACAACGGGGCAGGGCAGACAGGTTACCCCCACACATACCCCGGACAGCACTAGTACCTATTTTGGAGCCTTGTCCAGGAGCCAGCTCTCTGTCAGGTTGGAGGACGGGAAAAGCAGCAGCTGCTACACTGAGCCAGTCCTCCAAGCTCCAGCAGCAGCTGCTGCTCTTCCCACTACATGTTGGCAGAGGCCAGTTTCTGCAGGTAACTGGACTTTAGTGTCCAGTCAGCTGTACTGACTGGACTCTGCCAGTTTCCCTTTTCAACCAGATGTTCTGGTTGAAAACCTAATATTATACTTTGTAATGGCTAAAAAGTATTGCTAATTAAATTTGATGAATGTTTAGATTTGGGCAATCAAGGTGACACACTCAGACGGGGGCTGAGACTTGTTTAATATTAAATTAAATAAAAAACCTTTAAAATGGTTTATTGTTCAAACCATCTGACAATTCAAAAAAGTGATGAAAAGTTTTAAAATGTATTTTCAAAAGTAAATCCCATTCTGCCTCAAATTTGAAAAGTTGCAGGGTGCCACAAACCTCCACCATATTTATAAAGATAAGAATATGTTGTAAGTAAGGCTCCCAAGCAACTAAAAACATTAATTAATCGTGCTGTTAAACAACAATAGAATACCATTTATTTTAAATATTTTTGGATGTTTATTATATTTTCAAATATATTAATTTCATTTACAAAACAGAATACAAAGTGTACAGTGATCATTTTATATTTATTTTCATTAGAAATATTTGCACTGTAAAAAAACAAAAAAATGTATTTTTCAATTCATCTCATACAAGTACTGTAGTGCAATATCTTTATCATGAAAATTGAACTTACAAATGTAGAATTATGTAAAAAAAACCCTGCATTCAAAAATAAAACAATGTAAAACTTTAGAGCCAGAAGTCTATTCAGTCCTACTTCTTGGTCAGCCAATCACTCAGACAAACAAGGTTGGTTACAATTTGCAGGAGATAATGCTGCCTGCTACTTGTTTACAGTGTCACCTGAAAGTGAGAACAGGTGTTCATATGGCACTTTTCTAGCTGGTCTTGCAAGATATTTACATGCCAGATGCGCTAAAGATTCATATGTCCCTTCATGCTTCAACCACCATTCCAGAGGACATGCATCCATGCTGATGATAGGTTCTACTTCATAACGATCCAAAGCAGTGCGGACTGACGCATGTTCATTTTCATCATCTGGGTCAGATGCCACCAGCAGAAGGCTGGTTTTCTTTTTTGGTGGTTTAGGTTCTGCAGTTTCCGCATCAGTGTGTTGCTCTTTTAAGACTTCTAATAACATGCTGTACACCTCGTTCCTCTCAGATTTTGAATAGCACTTCAGATTCTTTAAACCTAGAGTTGAGTGCTGTAGCTATTTTTAGAAATCTCACATCAATACTGTAGTGGAGTGGTTACTCACTCCTGCCCTGTGGTGCTTAAAAGCCAGCCCTGGAAGAGAGCCAGGGCTGAGGGCAAGAAACGCTACGCTGATTGGGGAAATGGCTGCAGCTGGACCACGCCCCAATCAGGCCGCAGCTGGGCCTATAAAGGCGCTGCTAGGCTGAAACTTAACCAGTCTCTCTCTGCATTCAGAGGGAGAAGGGCCTGGCTGCAGGGACCTGAGGGAGTACCTAGATTGGAACAGGGCTGAGGAGGAAAAGCCAGGGGAGCTGTGGCCTGGAAACCCCAGGCTGCAAGGCCTAGATTAGGGCCTATTAGGTATTGGAGTTGCAAGGGGGCAGCCCACAGGTAGACAGAGGCAGCAGGTCCCACCCCCCTTGCTGGTGATGAGCGGCTGATACACTGCAGTCTGCCCTGGGGAGTGGGGCTAAGTGATGACTGGCAGTTGCCAAGACTGAGGCAAGGTGGGGGCAGTGGCTGGGGGTTGCCTGGGAAGGGGTGACCCTTGGGGATTGTTGGGGTTTACTACCAGGGAGCAGCATCTCAGTGGGAGGAGGCACCAGGTCCTGGGAGGGACCAGGCCCAGTGGTAAGGCAGATCACCAGATGGCAGAGGGCGCTCCAGAGGCTGACATGCTAATTCCTGCAGATGAGCAGCAGAAGGCGCCACCGGGTGTGTCCGCTCCATTACAAGTACCTTCTTTGCGTTTTGTCAAATCTGCTGTGAAAATGTTCTTAAAATGAACATGTCCTGGGTCATCATCTGAAACTGCTATAACATGAAATATATGCAGAATGCAGGTAAAACAGAGCAGGAGACCTACAATTCTCCCCCCAAGAAGTACAGTCACAAATTTTAATTGATGCATTATTTTTTTAACAAGCATCAGCATGCAAGCATGTTCTCTGGAATGGTGGCTGAAGCACGAAGCGGCATGCAAATGTTTAGCATATCTGGCGTGTAAATACGTTGCAACGCCAGCTACAAAAGTGCCATGCAAACACCTGTTCTCGCTTTCAGGTGACATTGTAAATAACAAGCAGCAGCAGTATCTTCCATCAATGTAAACAAACTTGTTTGTCTTAGTGATTGGCAGAATAAGAGGTAGGACCGAGTGGACTTGTAGGCTCTAAAGTTTTACACTGTTTTGTTTTTGAGTGCAGTTATGTAACCTGAAAAAATCTGCATTTGTAGGTTATACTTTCAAGATAAAGAGACTGCACTTTAGTACTTGTATGAGGTGAATTAAAAAACACTATTTCTTCTATCATTTTTGCAGTGCAAATATTTGTAATAAAAATAATATAAAGTGAGCACTCTGCATTTTGTATTCTGTGTTGTAATTGAAATCAATATTGAAAATGTAGAAAAACATCCAAAAATATTTAATATATTTCAATTGGTATTCTATTGTTACAAATGCAATTAAGTGTGATTAATTTTTTAATCATGATTAACTGCAATTTAATTGACAGCCCTAGTTGTAAGAACAAACGACTCCTGACCACACAGTTAAAAGCTGAGGGTAATTAAGGTGTGTTTACTATGGTGGTGCTATGTCCATTTTTATTTAAAAACAAATAAACTCTTTACGCACAAAAGAAACACGTTTAAAATCGAAAAAACCTAAGACATTCATTGCCAGCTACAAGTCCTCAGCCAGCAGTGGGGGTACAGTAACATTCGGGGTTGTTATGGATGGTAATTTACTGCTTAATACTGTAAAAAGGCTAAGTAGTGTTCTGTTTTTAATTGCAATAGAAAACATATATTTTAACTAAAAAATTAACCAAAAGCAGCCCTGTTGTGTAGACAGTTTTTCACCCACAGACCACAAAAGGGAATGCTTGGGGAGGGATTCATAAATTCCTCTGTGTTTATTAATTAAGAGCTGTAGTGATTCAAACAACCAGCTAAATACAGACATCTGATTGAAAAGAAAAAAGGTAGACAGGTAGAAAAAAGGTAGACAGGACTAAAAAAAGTGTGCTTTTTGTTTTTTTAAAACATAACAGAAAACATTTTGGAGGTAATGACTGCTGGAATGCAAGAGATATATTGTTTATTTTATAGCTCTGAAAAATATACTTTTTTCTCTTTGTATAGCCGTACTATTAATGATACATGTCTTTAGTGTGATCGTTTTAGTGTGGAACCAGCAACTTCAAGCTGTTGCTCACCAAGGCTAGGTAGAATACCTTTACTGTGTATTTGAGCATAAGCTTTCGTGAGCTACAGCTCACTTCATCGGATGAAGTGAGCTGTAGCTCACGAAAGCTTAAGCTCAAATACATTTGTTAGTCTCTAAGGTGCCACAAGTCCTCCTTTTTGCATATACAGACTAACACGGCTTCTCCTCTGAAACCTTTACTATGTATGTGTTTCTGACAAACCTTGTTTTAAACAGGCTGTGAAGGGGTTTGTGTAAATACAGTAAATTAAGCATTTGGAAAATACTAAATACAATTTTACTTGCTCATTAAGCCTATAGAGGAAAACAGAAGAATTGTACCTTTGGTTCTTTATCCCGTTTGAAAGTAAATTTCAGAAATATTGCTAACGTGTATGTGCATGTGTTTAAAAAAGAGGATTAAAATGTTGGTTTATGGCCTAGTTTGCTATTTGTATTTTAGTTGTATATGATATATCTTTATCCTGTGGAAAAATGTCTGTTTACCCAAAAAATGGTCTGTATATGTGTGTATGTTGCTTTTGCATGGGATGGAGCAATGTATTGATATTACACTTTGCTTTACTGTTTTATCTCTAGTATAAAACACTAGTGCTTTATCTAGTTTTAGCAGTGTGATGGAGTGCTCCATTTACTGCTAGGATGGTGCCTCCTGGTCACTGTAGGGAATAGCTTGCCCCATCTACATTGCTTCCCACAACTGCGCGCTGTCACTCCGTCTGTCTGCCAGTCTGTAGCCCCTCTCTTGCTCCATGAGCTGTTGCTGCCTCTTTGTGACTTGGCCCTCCAGCCAGGTAACCAAATGGTTTCCCCTTCTGGGGTTAGAAAATCTTTCTTCACCAGCAGTCCTAGGCAGTCTTCCCATTCACTGCCTCATAGTGTTTCTCCCTCAGTGGCTGGCAGGGGAACCAGGGCCCACCATCTACTCCAGGTTTCTGGCGTAGGGAGCCTATAATCGGTAGTCAAGGTCTGTTCCCTCTTAGAACTTACTGCCATTCCCTGAGCCCTGCCCTACTTTCCTGGCTCTCCTCTGGGTTTTTCAGCCCAAATGCACCTCCCTTCTCCCACAGGACTGCAGACTTCCCCAGCATTCCCTTCTGCTATCAGCTTCCTGCCTTTATAAATCGACCCTGCTAGTTTCTCCCCAACTGAGCTCCCTTCCTCAGTCAGGGGATTGCTTAGCCGCCTGATTTCTCTCAGTTGTGGCCTTTTTGATTAATTGGCCCCCTTCTTAGTCTATGATAACCCTTTCCAGGCAAGTGTGGAGTGAACAACCCCTTACTTTACACACTTTTGATTATTACCCTGGTAAGGGAGCTATTTCTACTTTTGCAGGGAAAATATATTGGGGGGGGGGGAGATTGTTGGAATGCCTTTGATAATGGGTGCTCAGTGAAACATGCTGCAGTTAAAGATGTCTGTCTCTGTGTTGGAGAAACACTATTAGTAGAAATAACACAAAACATGTGTGTATGTTATAGCCTGAAATAGATTTTGTAAAGCAACGTTGTCATAACCATACAGCGAAGGGTAGCATAAAATCCCTCCTTTACCTGTAAGGGGTTAAGAAGCTCAAATAACCTGGTTTGCACCTGACCAAAAGGATCAATAAGGGAAGGAGATCCTTTCAAATCTGTGGGGGAAGGTTTTGTTGTGCACACTCAGGTCAGAGAGAGGGACCAGACAGGGAAAAAAACCTCTCCTAAAACCCTACCTGAAATAAGCATCTAAGATTACAAAAATTGTAAATGAAGCGAGGAAAGGCGTTCAATTATCTTTTGTTTTAACTTGTGAATTTTCCCTATACTAAGAGCGTGGTTTATTCCTTTTTTTTTTGTAACTTTGAAGTTTTGCTTAGAGGGAAATCCTCTGTGTTTTAAATCTTATTACCCTGTAAAATCACCTTCCATCCTGATTTTACAGAGGTGCTTCTTTTACTTTTTTTCTCTGTAATAAAGTTCTGCTTTTAAGAACCTGATTGGCTTTTAGTGTCCTAAAAATCCAAGGGTCTGGTCTGTGCTCACCTTGTTTACCTATTTGGCTGGTATATTATTCTCAAGCCTCCCCAGGAAAGGGGGTGAAGGGGTTTGGTGGGGATATTTTGGGGAAACAGGAACTCCAAGTGGTCCGTTTCCTGAATCTTTGTCTAAATCACTTGGTGGTGGCAGCAATACTGTCCAAGGACAAGGAAGGATTTGTGCCTTGGGGAAGTTTTTAACCTAAGCTGGTAGAAATAAGCTTATGGGGTCTTTCATGTGGGTCCCCGCATCTGTACCCCAGAGTTCAGAGTGTGGAAGGAACTCTGACAAATGCATTTTATATAATTTTGAACAGCAAAAAATACCCTCGTATTTTATTTTTAAATTTTACAAAACTGTTTCACATGTTTTTTAACAAGGTTGTCAGTTGTCATCCACAGAGCGGTCAAACCAAGAGAGAGGCTTAGATCTTGGAGTTAATAAGCTAAAAAGAACCATCAGAGGAGGAAAATTCTTCCGCCTTACCAGTTGACAGATGGCTGAACATTATTAAATTGTGATCATTTGTTTGGTTGTTTGCACAGTTTTATTTTAAGCTAATAAATAGGTGTGTCAGTGTGTGTGGGTGACAAAGAGCGACTAATGGAATTAAGCTTTTTGTGAATTTTGTAAACTGGAATGTGTTTCCTAATCAGACTTGAGCAACTCTCCTGATTATGGCATAGGCAAAGTTCCAGAGATACCACCATGACAAGAACCACAAAAGAGCTCGGAATCGGCTCTAACAAGACCACCACAAAGCAATAGAAGAACTTAACCAGAGCGTCAGGACTGTCCAACACTCAGATGCATCAAGCCAAAAGGACAAAACAAAGAATCGGCTAAAAAAACAAAAGAACAAAGCAAACATAGGTTCAGTTCCTCAGTGGTTGACACCACACCAAGCTCTGAGAAAGCTGAGAGTGAAAATACAAAGATTCACAAACCCAAAGCATATGCTTTAGGGGATGTAAATAAAAAAACAACCGTGGACTGAAAGTTCAAACACTACAACAATGTTTTCTAATGAACTGTTTGATACTGCTGGTGAAATATGGTCTCTCTTCAGAGATAGTGACCAGTTTGTTGGAACTCTCTGTGAGGATTCTGATGCTTTGAAGATAGATGGTTTAGGGCACAACTCTGGATGAAACTATTTTTTGTTTCAAAAGTTAGCCTGTAGCTCTAAACAAAAGTGAATAGGTGTGAGTATCAAGACTGTACGGAGACAAGGGTGTAAAAGGGGGTGTAAGTAGGGCTATGCATGGCTTGAGAGGTGCCCAGATTAGGAGTACAAACAGGGGTGCCTAACATTGTGGGAAAAACAACTTGGTGGTAAGAATAGAGATGTTAGGGTATTGGGGAGTAAGTGGGGAAAAATGTTAAGTGACTGGTTAAGACTAACTTAAAAAGTTAAAGCTAAAAAGCTGATGGCATCATTATCTAGAAACCCAATGACAACCAGGTTGCATAACTGCCCCAAGAACAGATTCTCCTGGTTATTGATACAGCTGTCTGCAGGAATGCTGAACACTTTCATCCTATCTCGTCCATGGGGTATATAGCATTGACAATTATCAAAAAGGATACAGCTATAACCTGCGGCTTTAAGCGTTTGGTTGGGTCATTGCTTATTACGCAGAAAGTGTCTTTGCTGCGCGTCAGTTTAATTTTCACATCTATGCCATTCAGCAAGTTTTTCTTGGAAAAAACAGGTCACTGTGCAGATGCCTCAACAGCTCTTTCTTCCTGGTCTGTGTCATTCATGTTCACCTGCCTCACAAGTCACAAACCCTTAGTTCTCACCAACCAGTTCTGTTGTTTTCTGTCCTTTGGGGGCATCTATTCCATTCCCAGCTATAAAAAAGTTAAGCAGGGCAGTTCCCTTTTCTTTCATTTAAAGGGTTTTGGGGGACCCACAAATTGAAGGTATGGCAAATTTCTCTTTCTTTTTAAGCCTTCTTCTTTTAACATGCATCAGATCTGATCATTTCCACACAGCTGGACTAGCCACCTTATCCATAACAGTTCAGGAGAAGAACACCTACCCCATCTTTAACTATGTTTTAAGCAGCTGTTTTTACATGGGCTATTTCTTCTCTACTAGCCCCATACATCACTGGCATCCCATGCTACCCAAGGAGGACATATCCAGCCTGGGCTTTGTAATGGTTTCTGAAGACAGTGATTTTTTTAGGGTGATCATTGTGTTTTGCTTTTTAAAATCCCTTCTCTCCCTGGGAGCCCCAGTGCAGCTTGATCATCACCTTGCCAAAGCAAAGTGAGAAATATCTATTCCGGTTTGTCTTTATTTCATTGCTGATGTGGCTACTCACAGGGATGTAATGCAGTTTGTCATATGTGATGGTGACAAATTCATTGTCCCTTCCATGGATGGAGATGCAGCATAATAGGAGTACAGAAAAGCCCCCCACAAACTAGAGTTCTACAATGTCTGAGTATAGATACGAGGAGTTCAAATGCCTTGTAATGTCTGCTGAGGATATTTTTTGATGCTGTGATTGGGGAATTACCCCCAAAATATTGGTTAGCTCCCTAGTGATGGAAAATGTGTAAGTGCCATCAGAGGAATTATTTCTAAATTTTCTAACCATTTGATCATAGCTCATGACAAGCTCAAGTACTACTGGATAACTAGCCATAGTGCTGTTCGTATGATCCAGTAATTCAGGTCTGGACAAAAAATAGCCTTGGCGTAGGGAGAAACACCATTTCTTAGCTCCAACAGTGATTCTAAAGGGGTGTCAGCAGTGATGCTGCTTCAGCTGTGTGGGTATTGTTTTTCTACTAACCCCACCTCCCAAGCCCCCAGGAGATCCAAGGGTTTAACTAGCTGTATTGTAAAGTTTAAACTAGTATTTTGTGGAAAACCCCCAGAGCTTGTATTGCTGGGCAAAGTGATGTAAAAGCCCCTGTTGCTCATTTTTCACCTTGTAGCAGTAATGCTTTTCTTTCATGTCTAAATGTCGTAGAGTTGAGAGGCTTCCATCCAATTGTTAAATTTACTGGGCCACCCCAACCATTTAATCAGAAATCTCTTTCTTCTCCCCTTTCCTTTCACACTTAGAAATTTTTCAACCTTGTAACTCCTGTCCTGCTTGGGGGTTAACACTTTGTAATTCTTCAGAGGAAAAGAACCAACAACTGCCTCACCCTTGTAATCTTTTAACCTTATACATGCCTCTGTCCCTTGGTTAAGGCTTCATCCACCATGAATATTTCATCAGTAAATGTTTGTTCATAACCTTTTTCAAAAACCTCATTTGGTTTTACATAGTCTCATGTGGTCTCCTTTTCTAAAAGAGTCACAGTCTGGTTTATTTTTAAACTGTCTGCATAAACTTTTTTCTGTACCTTCAGAGAATGAGGGTTTAACATCAACAGGCCTGGCAGGGATAGTTCTGTAAAAGCTTTGGTTGTAACTCTTTAGAAACACCATGAACACAAAGATGTAGTGAAAGGTGTTTGTGGGTTGTAAAATACCACCATTTCTTAAATGTTAAAGTTCTGTTCAATTGCTCCACAATCCCCACCTTGACTTTATTAGTAGTAACAAAATGGTGAATCTTAATGTTGCTTTAACAATTTGCTTAACATCTTTTTTAAAAACAACAAAAAAGTTGTAAAGGTCTTAACTACTATGCCTCTTGTCTTATTTTGACATCCACCAAATCTACCTGCCATTCTGAACCAACATCGGAAACAATAGTCTTGTTTCTTTTAAAACAGACTTGTGCTGGTTTGCATAAAGTGTAAGCATCCTGGTCTGAAAGTCATATTATTATCTGCTTTCTATTCCGAGAATTACTGTGCTTTTTGGCTACTTGAAAAAAAAGGGTCCACCACTCCAAAGCTTTCAGTACCTCCAGTTTGTAATAAATGTTCTGTAACAGAGCCTGTCGAGTAGACATTACTGTTAGTCTTTTACTAATAGGAGTATGGAAGATTCACATTCACAACAAAAAATTAAACAAAAAACAAGTTTTATTAATCACTTGGTTAAACACAACATGTTCCAACTGTCTGTGGAAAATGGACTTCATGATCCATGTTATTATGGGTTCAGAATTGGTGCAGTCTTCACTTTGTTCTTACTCAATGTGTCACCTTGCGTTCTGTGTCTCAGGCATGAGCAAAAACAGTTGATACAAAGTAGATTCATCCCAACAGGATTACCAGTGTGCAGGTTCCCAAGGGCCTCTACAAAGGTGTCATCCAATTGTTGAGAGATTTTCAGAAAAGAAACACTAGTATCCATGGGTTCAGACAACTGTCAGGCATCACACTTGTCAAATAGCCTCACAATCACTCAGGTCTCCTGGTTAGATTCTGAAGACTCCAGCAGTGGCAGGCCAGATGGCTCCCCATGACCTCCCAGTTTTCCTCCTCAAAACTGTCACTGATGTAGCTCTGTCTTTGCAGGTGACTGAGCATCACTGGAACTAAAATGAAGTCTGCAGTTCTCATGGGATTGTTCAGGAATCCATGTTTCCTGTCTGTGTTTCCATGATTTTTGAAAATGGCTTCTTTAAACAAGGTGGCCTCTTTCATACTTTGAGGGCTTTTGGTGCTACCAAACAGCCAATGGCTAAGCACTAGAGGCCAGATGTAGGGCCTATGTCCCACCCCTCTTTAGTGCCGTCCTCTACACCCAATGCTAAGGGTCAGGAACAGAGTTTGATAGGGGGATGTGAAAAATTTTGCCACAGGGTGTGAAAGTTTGACAGCTTGTGTAACTCACAACTATTTCGGGGTTTACAACTTATGTTTCTAGTCGCTGAAACTAAAAGCGCAGATGAAAATAGTCTCCACTCGTCCTAGTACTGGCTAATGAACATGTCATTCACACAAAACACAGGAGGCAGCTAAGAGGGAAGAGCTATTCCCACCACACACACACTTTTCTGGAATGACAGCAACACACCAGCAGACAATTTTGGGGGCAGACAGGAAGTATCTTGGCCAAGGCTCCAGAGGAATGCTACAGGTACCTTTGAAATCCATGGCCAAACTCCAGTTGACTACAGATTAGATGGAGGAAGTCAGAAAAAGTACTTAATGCTAAATTTCACCAATTCTGTCATGTTTCCGCCAGCATTTACCTTCCAAGCTCTGTGATGTGTGTGTGTAGAAGCAAATGTCAGAGTTAGCATGTAACTTGCTTAATCATCATTTGTACCTTATCTGGATTATTTTCTGTTGCTTTTTAAAGCTCACTGTGGCAACTGGCCAACATTGACAGGCAGGAGAAAGAGGATATTTGTGTGTGTCAGAAGAAAAATATCAATGAAATTTGGGAGACAGTTAAATCTAAAAATAGGCAAAAGTCACCTCTGGGGGGTTTTCTGTCCATTTGACAGCATTTTATGAATTGCAATACAAGCCCTTATTTATTTATTTTCATTGCTGTGGGAACAACTAAAGGTGGACAAATGCACAGAGGAGAGAGATAGAGAAAGTAGGAGAGGAGAAAATGGCTAAGCAAGTGGGCTAATATCACAGGCCAAAAGTTTCCTACTGCCACACAGAAAGAGTAAGCTGGGACAGTAGAAATGGAAATAGCAGAAAAAGTCCTACTGAGGCTTGTAAATAAAGAGATTTCGCTGTAGATGGAAAATTTAAACAGCAACATTAGCCCCTCACTTTAAAGTAGATTAAAGAGATACTATAACGATGGGTATCATAGAAACATAGGAATTGACATAGTGGATCAGATCGAGAGTCCCTGTAGTCCAGTAATGTCTCTCCAACAATAGCCAACTGTTTCAGAGGAAGGCAAAAAGAAGCCCTGAAGAAGGAAGCAGTGAGATAATCCAGCCCTGTGGAAAACTTCTTCCTAATCCCTATTAGTGAGAGGTTGGTGATGCATGTGGATTTATATTCCTTGATGTTAGTGTTTGTTTCTTTCCACCCTCACTATAATAATTCTAAATATTGTCATCATTCATATAATTAATTAATCCTTTTCTGAATCCTTCTAAGATCTTGAGGGTGAAATCTGAACTTCACTGAAGACAATGGGAGTTTTGCCATTTACTTCAATGGAGCCATGATCTCTCCTTGTTCTCAGTAATATCTTGGGGCAAGTAGTTCCATGGAGTAATTTTATATTATATGGGAGATGTATTTCCATTATACATACAGTACCTAGGTAGATTTGGGGTTTATATACATTTATTTACTTATTTTCATTGCATTTCATTATACAACAATTGCATTCCTCTGCACTTTAGGGACAAACTGAAATGGCCCAACTCATTTTAATGGTCCTGTTGACTCTCTAAAATTAGGTGTTGGTGCAGACCCCACAACTGAAGCCTCAGAATATCCTATGTACACAATCTTAGGCAGATCTGACGTTAGCAGGTCCCAGATGCTCTCAGATAAATGGGGCCAAACTTTTACATTCATGTTATATCACTTATTTTAGAGGTTCCTTTTAATATTAGAATCTTTTGCCATTGGATGCAACAGTGACACTTGTCTCTGTGAAACAGTCACATTTTTAACTTCTTTCTTCAATTTTAACTCCAAATTTTGTAACCTTTCTTCAGTCAGTGACTGATCTCTTCTTCTCCCCACAAAAAGATTTTTCTTTCACTACAGCTCTTCTGTACTCAGGCTTATATTCCTGGGTCAGGCAAGAGGCTAGTTCTCTTTTTATCTTGTTTCATCTTTCCTCTGTAAACCTTACTTTTTCCTCCCCAAAACTATTTAGATACTCCAATTTTAAGAGATCCTCTAAACCACCAGGTTTCAGAGGTTACCCCTCTGAAACTTGATGCATCTGATGAAGTGGGTTATAGCCCATGAAAGCTTGTGTCCAAATAAATGTTTTAGTCTCTAAGGTGCCACAAGGACTCCACGCTGTTTCTATTTGGTCATTTTGTGTTGTGCAATCAAAAAGTACTCGCTCGCTCTCTCATGCACACTCATCCCCCCTTCTCCAGGTGCTGTGGCTCATGTTCAAGTGTGACTTTTTTACATTTATGTAATTTTCTCCTTTGGATTTTTCCATTTTCTCACCCATAGCCACTACTCTGCACACCAGGCTCAATGCATTTCCCCCGCTGCTTCTCACTCTCTGAACTTTGCTTCCATGCTCCATTTCACACAAGTCCACATCATTTTTACAGATTATCAGCTTCCAAACACAATGCTGAAAGGTACTCAAGTTTTCAGCAAAACAAGCAATTTCAAGTACAATGCAAAAATCTAGAGAGGGAAAAACTGCATTTTCACATGGCGCTTACCACAACACATGGCACTATATAAGCTGATGTTCCCTGTTTTTATGGCCATGCTATAACCATATAATGCATCATAGATTTAAAGAAATACCCCTTTTGTACAAGTGAACTAAAACAATTAATTGTCAATGAGAAGCACAGTACCCAGAGCAGAAGTTCCCACCTCATTTACCATTAGCATACAGCACTTCTAAACAGATCTGTCACAGATAATGGAGATCATTAATACACAAAGTAGAGAAGAATAAACCATTCAAGGAACTGTGACTAATCTGAGAAAAGTCACTCTAGATTACCAATTGAAAAAACATAGGCTGAATCATCATATATCGTTTTTGTGTGATTGGAATCTCAACCATAGTATTCCTTTCTTCTTTGCCATTTAATTATATTAGTGTTTCTTGCACCAAATTCTCAGAACAATCCCCAAAATTCAAACTTTTATTAACCACTATTTGTGACTTACATTACACACCTGCTCTAGAGAGGAAGTGAGAGTAAGACACACACGCACACCCATGCCCCTTACCATAGGGTACCCAAGTCTTGGATCCAAGTGTGTAGTAGTAAACTGGGACTGTGTAATTGCTGCCCCGTCCACCCAGTTCCCAAGGAGGAGGACAGGGAAGGTTAGGAAACATAATGGCTCCACACATACCATCCGCTGGTGGCGCTGTTTGTGCTGGAATTTTCTGCTGCTGTCAGCTATTTACACAACCAAATGGCTCTTTGTGTCAATCACTATGCTGTCTTTTATCTGCACATAATATAAAAGACAAGGAAAACGTGTTACTTCATCACTGACTCTGAAAATGTGAGTTTTCGTTTTCTGGTCCGCAGCAGCTCTAACCAGCACCATATGGGCTGGTATTTTTGCCTTTTGAACTGTATTGGTAACTGTGTTGTGCATCAGGTCTCTTTAATGACCACAAGTTTGTCCTACTGGGAGTTTTGCAAGCAGCAGCATGTTGATTCTCACTACTTTGCCCCAGTATCCTTTTGTACCATCCTCCAGCTACACTAGTGCCTGACACAAATGCTCAGTGGCCTGGTTCCAAATTTATTCATTCTAGAGATCCCTTACCTCCAGTCTCAAACCTTCTTTCAACTGCCCTGAAGTCACATCTTGTGATTCTTCAGCAGGCAGTGGGGTGCTGGCCAGCCTCTCTTCCATGCAGGGATTCTGAAGGTTACTACAGCCCTGAGGCTGTGTCATCACTCCTCCTCCTCAAAGCAGCTTGTAAGAGGAAGTCAAGGAAGTGTGCTCTAACTGCATCCTCCCCCCACACCCTTGCTAGAATGACACTTTTGATTGAAAGGGCTAGAAAGATCCAATGGAACTGTGTTCCCCCTTCCATTCCAGTTGCTCCAGTTTCTTCCTCCATCAAAGGCTCTTGTTCCTGGCACACAACTCACATTTCTCCTCATACTGCCTACCTAGCTGCCACTCAGTAGGAAGTCTCCACCTCACTATGCAGGGAGATTGAGGAATACTGCCCTTTATCTTCAGTCCCCTGTACTGTCACATATAGCACCCTGAAGCTCAGACTATGGCCAAAAAGCAGCTCAATGGCAGCATGGAGACCTTTTTTCCTAGGATTAGCTAGGATAGAGGCAGCTTTCTCCAGCACACATGCCAGCTGTTCTCAATTGGATGAGCTGACTATAGCCATATGAAGGGTCATAGCACAAAGAGGCCCTCTGCTCACAGCTTTGAGCAATAGACAGCAGTTAGAGAAAAGAAGTAGGTAATCACCTCATCTCCTTTCCAGCTCAAAACAGCTGAGATGATCAGCAGTTGCTACCTTCATGTTCACCACTTCATTATTGTCCATGTTATGCAATATCTTGTAAAATTATTACAGGATTTATCAGACTAAAAGGATCCTAAACTCATACCAACTAATTGTTATTAAATTATCTTTATTGAATTTTCAGTGCCATACAATACCATAGCATGGGCCATAAAATTCCCTTCCACATGCACAGGCAAGATGTAAGGCAGAAGAAATGTTTAATCATATATTATCGAAGTCCACTAGTGTAAATACTTACAAATATAATTTGCCTCCAAAATTGCAAATGGAGTTCAGTCCAGTCAAAATGTACAGGACCTGATCGTGTCCCCAGTCAATTCAATAGTAAAACTCCTTTTGACTTTAGACCAGGATCAAGAAATTCAATGTATTGTTGTCTAGCACTCTATTCCTCCCTTTCTGGGACTAAGGAGGAATAATAAGAACAGTGAACTAACCAAAGTAAAATTAAGAAAAGGCTCTAAGAGAGCTATTGTTATTTGTTTTGGGTTTTTTTCGTTTAGTTGGTTTTGTCAGAATAATCTCAGCAATTATCCTGATTTCCAATAGTGATGAATGTTCTTATCCACCATATTTTTTCCACATCACACCATCTAAAAATAACCAGCTAGTTACTGACAAGAAAGTCTTCTACAAACACTGCTGTTGAGGGAAATTCACTGTCATAATAAACAAGTTGTAAGCAGTGAGTATGAAAACTTTCCATATGCATTGTTGTAAAGGCAATATGAGTAATGGAAGGAGAAAAATATTGAAGTCCCATGTTGTTAGCTCAGCACTCACCCATCTACTTCACATTTTATTGCTTGTTACCATTGCTCTTTATATAAGATGCCATGGAATGGTTCAGAACAACATTTAACTAGAGCTGCATGGGAAATAATTTTTCCATGACTTCCCCCCCACCCCCGTCCTGAATTGGGACTAAAAGTCAAAATTGTGTATTAACTGAAAATCCAAAAACCAAAACATGTAGTTCAGCTCAATTGAAACATTTCATTTAGACAATTTCAAAGCATTTCATTCCAATTTTGACCATTTTAAATATTTTTTTTTAAAATTTAAACATAATTAACTTAAATTTCTAAATGAAAAGCTGTTTCAAACTAGAATAAATATTTTTTTTCATTTAGAAAAATTTGAAACAGACTCTACCCCCAAAAACTGGTCATCCTCCGCTTCATTTCAAGGCTTTCTTTTCCCTAGAAGTTTGTTAGACAAAGGAGCATGACAGTAAATAAAGGTTTCAGAGTGATAGCCTATTATTCTGTGGCAGCAAAAAGAACGAGGAGTACTTGTGGCACCTTAGAGACTAACCAATTTATTTGAGCATACGCTTTCGTTTTTTAAAACCCACTTCCTCAGATGCATGCAGTGGAAAATACAGTAGGAAGATTGTCTGTGTGCTCAAATAAATTGGTTAGTCTCTAAGGTGCCACAAGTACTCCTCGTTCTTTTAATAAATAAAGGCTGCAGCATCTATTATAGAATGGCTTCTAAATCCCCAAAAGCCATTATAGCATGGTTGCAGGCCATGAGGAGCTACTATCTACATCTCAACTTTAAAGTTTTCTGCCTGTTTTACTAATAACATCTTTGACTAAAACAGAACAAATTTTAAAATTCAATGTTCTTGTCCCTATTTATACCATGTGTTTGCTTTTTGCATTTCTCAAGCTTTGAAATGCAGTCAGAAGTCAGTTTCACTTTTGTTTATAGTCAGTTTCACTCAGGTCTTTCAAGGCTGCAATGTTTGGTTGCAAACACTGCATGGGAATGTTTACTCTTATTTGTGTATTTTAAAACAGCTTCTTTCCTTTTGAATTAATATGAAAACCATGGATACATTACTCTCGTCTTTAAGATCTCCTGTTTTAAGGAACTGTACAACTTGCCCTTTGCTTTGTAAATTAGTACATTTGCATTCTCCCATGAAAACCAAAATATGGGAGGCAAGTTTGAGGCTATGTATTGCTGGCTTTGTTGAAGAAGAGAGATCTCACTGCAACACGTATTCTACAGGAATTTCTAGCAGGCAGGCTGAGTCAGAATTCGAAGTAGGGTTTTGAAGGAACACACTGCAGAGCAGGAATCTTTTTCCAGGGAGCAACAGCATCTGACTGCAAAGTATAGACTAGCTTTTCTGGACTGAGCAGGTGGCAGCAGTGGCGAGACAATGTCCCTGCCTTCACCCTATCCCCTAGGGGGAGGATCCTAAACATATACTTGTTTTCAAGGTCTTACAAAATTTCTCCTATGGTCATGATGCCTTAGGACCCCAAACATGAAGATATGCTGGAGAGTCAAACTCCATTTCCATAAACTTAATATTATTAAAAGGATCTCAGAGGAGGATTTTATCCTGATGCATAGAGACACCCCTGATAATGCAGTTAGCTAGATGAGAGTGAAAAATAAATGTAATAGGTTTTTATTTTTATTTTTGCAAATTTAAAAATACATGACTCTTACAATAAGCTCACAGCACAGCAGAAATTTTAATGGCTGTAAAAAGAAAATAAAGTTAAGACTTCCAAAAACCAAACAGGTTAAGATACAGTAGATCATCTGGTTAAGAGGTTTTGCTTGCTTCTTTGTTATTTACAACATAATTACAACATTTGGAAACCAGTCATAAAACTTTTTTTCCAAAAGAAAATTGAGGACAGGAAGAGCTTACACTAGTCTCAAAGGCTCCAATCCAGCAGAGCATGTAGATGTGCTTAATTTTAAATACATGCTTAAATTTTATTGACTTTCTTGGGACTAAAAGATGTACTTAAAGTTAAGCATGTGGCTAAGTACTTTGCTGAATCAGGGCCATAAACCGTGGACACAAATTCACCATGTATAAGTCTAGTGACTACTGCAGAGTTTTATACCCTTGATGAATATAAAATAGACTATAGCAATTGCCTGAATGATGGATTATTAGTAAGGCAATAATCATAATATAATTTTCAGGCCAATTGTTGCTGCCAATTAATTACAAACATGTTTGAACAATGCCAACACTTCAGGAAATACAAATGAATAGGCAAAGGAATGAAGATGTTCTCTCTGCCACATTATATTAAATTAATGATATTGGAAATAACCCAAGGAAGACAATTTCCTCTAAAATTCCCGAAGGTGAAAAGGGCATTTTCACTTAAAATTACTTCCAATCTGATTTACAGTGATTTAATTTTTCAGTTTAGAAAATTATTTAACATCCAAAGTGGCTTGATTCATGTACTGTAGAAATGTACCTAGATTAAAAGCGTGTTGGGGGTTAAAAAAAGATCTACTATGGTTATACTAGTAAGAGTTTTCAAATCCTTGAACTCTATTCTCTAATGTTTTCTGGAACATGAGAATATATTCCTAAAAGAATTAGAGGAGAAGGAGAAAATCCTTTTAGTTAATAAGATTTGTCAGCTATTTGCTGCTAGTCTGCTACCCAGCTCACCAGTTATTTACACCCACTAGTTTAAGTATTTGATTCACTCTCCAAAAAGACTGCACAGGATATTAAGGGATGTCTTGTGGCTTTTTAAACCACAGTCTTAGATGGTGGGGAAAGGGTTGCAAGAGTTCTCTGAAACCACAGGACTTCTCTCAGTCACCTAGGTTGCCTCCTGGAGTGGTAGAGGTTGAGTAGAGGTAGAGTGCTGGAGAGGTAGCGTTTAGAAAGTTGCAGTGTGTGCTCCCACTGTGTCAGATCTGCTCTGGTGGCCAGTGGAGAAGTGGTCAAGGTCATGGGCCCATCTTTGCTCCATCCTTCCTTTCCAGAATCTATAGATCTCTGAACTCTCTTAGGGCTTCTCTCCATGGACATTTAGTTCACAGCAAGCTGGGGTATGAACCCACCCTGTACTAGCCTGCAGCACAGTAACTATCAGTGTGGGCCCTGCTGGCATAATCTGTTCATCTTTGAAACAGGACTAGATCAAAGCACATCAGCCGGATCTATATGGACAGAGTGTGGTTAGGACTGCCAACTTTCTGATCACACAAAACCGAACACCTCTGTCCCACCCCTTCTCTGAGGCCCCACCCATGCCCCATCCCCTTTCTAAGCCCCCGCCCCCTGCTTGCTCCCCCCCCCCATTGCTCACTCTTCCCCACCCTCACTCACTTTCACTGGGTTGGGGCAGGGGTTGTGGTGCAGGAAGGGGTGAGGGCCTTGGCTGGGGGTGTGGGCTCTGGGGTGTGGCTGGGGATGAGAGGTTTGGTGTGCAGAAGGGGGCTCCGGGCTGGGCCAGGGTGTTGGGGTGTGCGGGAGGGCTCTGGTTGAGGTCAGGGATGAGGGGTTTGGTGCGCAGGAGGGGACTCCGGGCAGGGGGTTGTGGTGTGGAAGAGGGTGTGGGGTCGCGGTGGTTCTTACTGTGGCTCCAAGGAAGCAGTGGCCAGGTCCCTGTAACTTCTAGGTGCATGGGAGGCCAGGCAGCTCTGGGCAGTGCATGCTGCCTTTGTGCCCGCAGGCGCCTCACCCTGCAGCTCCCATTGGTCACTGTTCCCGGCCAATGGGAGCTGCGGAAATGGCACTCGGGGCCGCAGGGACCTGGCGGCCACTATGGGACCCACACAGAACTAAGTCAGGCAGGGAGCCTGCCTTAGCCCCATGCCCCTTCTGTGCTGCTGATCGAACTTTTAATGGCCCGGTCAGCAGTGCCAACCAGAGCAGCCAGGGTCCTCTTTCAACTGGGCATTCTCACCAAAAACCAGACGCCTGGCAACCCTAAGTGTGGTAGGTTAGTGCGGGGTAGAGTCACACTTCAGTTTGCTGTGAACTAAATGGTCCTGGAGACAAGCCTTTCATCACAGTGATGAGGAGGTGAAATTCACCGTAGTTAAGGCCTGTGTACTCTGCATGCTACTAAACCTCAACTGTGGCCTGATCCAGCTCCCATTGAAGTCAATGGAAACACTGCCACTTACTTTAATTATCATTGATTTGTAGCACCGTGCACAGCTCTTCACCAGGTTGAATTTCATCCATACAGTGCAAGGACTGGAAATGCAGGCAGGCCCTGTCAGGGACATAGTGTGAGGTAGGGATACTCCACCTTTCCCCTCACACCTGCACTGGAACAGCCACCACCTGTCACTACCATTGTCATGCATGGCTTGTTTCATAGTCAACCAAAGTAGTAATGCTATCTATGAGATTAAAATAATCTTCCTCTTGCTTGAACTGCTGTATCGTTAGACCATCCATGAGTACCAAAGTACCCCTTATGTTCACAGAATATTCAGATTAGTCTTGCCTCTTGTCACTAGCAAAGTTGTCTTAAATGAAGGATATAATTTATACACTTCTCATTTTACTTGCCCACCATCCATGCTGAAAGTCATTGCCACAAGTACCCTGCTTCTTTTTAGATGGGAGTTGGACAGAAAAAAAGATGTATCTGTTCCAGAGAGTCAAGATTACTAAGTGCCTGTGTCCCAGGAGAGAATGCTCAAAAATCAATACAATCAAGGACATGACATTATCTCCACATGCAAGTGTGAGATGGGGATCAAAAATATCCAGCCTTGTTTCCAGATCCTTTGGTGCCCTTCTCCAACTGCCCTTGCAAAAACAGACTGGCAAATAAAAAATACTAGCTATCTTTTTATTTTTATTCCAGAGGAAAGGAGATGGTTTATAATATCACTGAGGGTTTATTTTGTTTTATTGGGAATGCCTTGGGGCTGAAATTAACATGGAAACACAAATGGTAATTGTAGTCAGTGCAAGATTAGCATGACCACTATTAACATTTTCAGCTGCATCTAAGCAATTTTGGTACTCTCAATAGTGCTGTTTTTAAATCTTCTGGGAAAATATAGCCTCAGACACTTCTTGGTCTTCATAATTTGAAAAAAATACACTGCACTTTTAATGAAACAAACAGTATTTAAGGAGCTGCAACTTTAACTGAACCTTCTCCAGTACCCATGTGATAAAAGCTTGTGAATCCCGGTTATAAAGGGTCCAGTTTCGCCAAACCTATTAATCAATGTCCACTAAAGGTAGGACAAGAAGTAATTGGCTTAATCTGCAGCAAGAGAGATTTAGGTTAGATATTAGGAAAAACTTTCTAACTTTAAGCATAGTTAAGCTCTGGGATAGGCTTTGAAGGGAGGTTGTAGAATCCCCATTATTGGATGTTCTTAAGAACAGGTTAGAGTATAGACCAGTTAGGGTGGTCTAACACAGGAGACTGGACTTGATGAGCACTGAAAGTCCATTCCAGTCCTACAAATCAAAGATTCTCTGTTGAGTAGAATTTCAGAACTATTCATGACATTATCCAACATGAGAAAAGATGGCTAACTGGGTTCACCAAAGGAACAAAACTGGTATCAAGACTGATGCCTGGGAAGGCAGCTGAAACCAGGAAACATGGAAGCCAGCACCAAATATTCAGTCTTACAGTGTTTACACATGGGAAAGCATGTCTTTAATAACAGTGCCATCATGAAACTACTTTCACAAGAAGGTAATCTTCATAAATGAATTTGAATTCAATCAGCTAGAATGCAGTGTCCCACTTCTGACAGTGGTATGGCATTGGAGTCCAAATGTCCGAGGCATTAATTATCCTAACAACTCTTTTGGGAGACATACTAAAAAAAGAGTCATTAATATAGCTCATCAAAACTTGGAATTTCTGTTTTGTGGAAAAATTCTACATTTCAAAATTTGCTTTAATTCTGAATCAGAAAAAAATCAAATATTTTTAAATAATTCAGGACAGCTACTACTTTATACTGACTGACAATATCTTAGTTTATTTTCTAGATCAAAGTGTCACCAGATTTGCTTTAATGGAACAGGTTAACACAAACACTTTGAACAAGAAAATTTAAAAAGCACTCAGTGTACTAATAAGAGGAGAAGCAGTTTTCAGTATCCTTGTGTTAGCCTGGAATTGTTTCTCTAGGATATTGAAAACAGTCACTCATGTAATTACTATACTGCACACTTATCTTCTTGTTTGTTTTAAACCTGCTGCTGATTAATCTCATTTGATGACCCTAATTCTTTTATTATGAGAAAAAGTAAATAAGACTTCCTTATTTACTTTCTCCACACTAGTCATGATTTTATAGACCTCTATCATATCCCCCATTAATTGTCTCTTTTCCAAGCTCAAAAGTCCCAGTCTTTTTAGTCATTCCTCATGGGAAGCTGTTCCATACCCCTAATCATTTCTGTTGCCCTTTTCTGAACCTTTCCCAATTCCAGTATATCTTTTTTGAGATGGATTTATTCTACGTAAAAGAATAAATGGACACAAATCAGATGTCAAGAATTATAACATTCATAAACCAGTCGGAGAACACTTCAATCTCTCTGGTCACGCAATCACAGACATGAAGGTCGCTATCTTAAAACAAAAAAACTTTAAATCCAGACTCCAGCGAGAAACTGCTGAATTGGAATTCATTTGCAAATTGGATACTATTAATTTAGGCTTAAATAGAGACTGGGAGTGGCTAAGTCATTATGCAAGGTAGCCTGTTTCCTCTTGTTTTTTCCTACCCCCCCCCCCCCCCCAGATATTCTGGTTTAACTTGGATTTAAACTTGAAGAGTGGTCAGTTTGGATGAGCTATTACCAGCAGGAGAGTGAGTTTGTGTGTGTATGGGGGTGGGGGGGATGTGAGAAAACCTGGATTTGTGCAGGAAATAGCCCAACTTGATTGTCATGCACATTGTGTAAAGAGTTGTCACTTTGGATGGGCTATCACCAGCAGGAGAGTGAATTTGTGTGGGGGGGTGGAGGGTGAGAAAACCTGGATTTGTGCTGGAAATGGCCCACCTGATGATCACTTTAGATAAGCTATTACCAGCAGGACAGTGGGGTGGGAGGAGTATTGTTTCATATTCTCTGTGTATATATAAAGTCTGCTGCAGTTTCCACGATATACATCTGAGGAAGTGAGCTGTAGCTCACGAAAGCTTATGCTCTAATAAATTGGTTAGTCTCTAAGGTGCCACAAGTACTCCTTTTCTTTTTGCGAATACAGACTAACACGGCTGTTACTCTGAAACCTTTTTTGAGATGGGGCAACCATATCTGCATGCAGTATTCAAGATGTGGGTGTACCATGGATTTTTATACAGGGAATACTATAGTCTCTGTCTTATTATCTATCCCTTTCTTGATGATTCCCAACTTTTTGTTAGCGTTTTTGACTGCTGCTGCATATTGAGTGGGTGTTTTCAGAGAACAATCCACAATGACTCCAAGATCTCTTTCTTGAGCTAATTTAGACCCCATCATTGTATATGTATAGTTGGGATTACGTTTTCCAATGTGAATTACTTTGCATTTATCAACATTGAATTTCATCTGCCATTTTGTTGCCCAGTCACCCAGTTTCATGACATCCCTTTGTAACTCTTCGCAGTCTGCTTTGGACTTAACTATCTTGAGTAGTTTTGTATTGTCCACAAATTTTGCCACCTCACTGTTTACCCCTTTTTCCAGATCATTTATGCATATGTTGAATAGTACTAGTCCCATATGTTGAATAGTACTAGACCCCTGGGGGACACCACTATTTACCTCTCTCTATTCTGAAAACTGACCATTTAATCCTACTCTTTGTTTACTATCTTTTAACCAGTTATTGATCCATGAAAGGACCTTCCCTTATCCCATGAGAGCTTACTTTGCTTAAGAGCCTTTGATTAGGGACCTTGTCAAAGGCTTTCTGAAAATCTTAGTACACTGTATTCACTGGATCACCCTTGTCCACATGCTTGTTGATCCCCTCAAAGAATTCTAGTAGATTGGGGAGACATGAATTCCCTTTACAAAAACCATGTTGAGTCTTCCCCAACAAATTGCGTTCATCTAGGTGTCTGATAGTTCTGTTCTTTATTATAGTTTCAACCAGTTTGCCTGGTACTAAAGTTAGGTTTAGTGGCCTGTAATTGCTGGGATCACCTCTGGAGCCTTTTTTAAAAATTGGCATCATATTAGTTATCCTCCAGTCATCTGGTACAGAAGCTGATTTAAATGATAGATTACATGCTTCAGTTAGTAGTTCTGCAATTTCATATTTGTGTTTCTTCAGAACTCTTGCATGAGTACTCTCTGGTCCTGGTGACTTATTATTGTTTAGTTCATCAGTTTGTTCCAAAACCTCCTCTAAAGACACCTCAATCTGGGACAGTTCCTAAGATTTGTCACTTTAAAAGAATGGCTCAGGTTTGGGAATTTCTCTCACGTCCTGAGCTATGAAAACTGATGCAAAGAATTCATTTAGTTTATCCGCAATTGCCTTATCATCCTTGAGTGCTCCTTCAGCATCTCGATTACCCAGTGGCCCCACTGATTGTTTAGCAGGCTTTCTGCTTATCATGTACTTAAAATATTTTGCTATTACTTTGAGTCTTTGGTTAGCTGTTCTTCACATTCTTTTTTGGCCTTCCTAATTATATTTTTACACTTCACTTGCCATAGTTTATGCTCCTTTCTATTTTCCTCACTAGGATTTAACTTCCACTTTTTAAAGGATGCCTTCTTGCCTCTCACTGCTTTTTTTACTTTGTTGTTTAGCCACAGTGGCACTTTTTAAATTCTATTACTATGGGTTTTTAAAATTTGGGGTATACATTTAAGTTGATCCTCTATTATGGTGTCTTTAAAAAGTTTCCATGCAGCTTGCAGGGATTTCACTTTTGGCCCTGTACTTTTTAATTTCTATTTAACTAATTTCCTCATTTTTGTGTAGCTGCCCTTTCTGAAATTAAATGCTACTGTGGTGGGCTGCTGTGGTGTTATCCCCACCACAGGGATGTTACATATAATTATATTATTGTCACTATTACCAAGCAGTTCAGCTATATTCACCTCTTGGGCCATATCCTGTGCTCCACTTAGGACTAAATCAAGAATTGCCTCCCCTCTTGTGGGTTCCAGGCCTAGCTGCTCCAAGAAGCAGACATTTAAGGTTTCAAGAAACTTTATCTCTGCATCCCGTCCTGAGGTGACAAGTACCCAGTCAATATGGGGATAGTTGAAATTCCCCCATTATTATTGATTTTTTTATTTTATTTTATAGCCTCTCTAATCTCCCTGAGCATTTCACAGTCATTATCACCATCCTGGTCAGGTGGTTGATAGTATATCCCTACTGCTTTTATTCTTATTATTCAAGCATGGAATTACTATCCATAGAGATTCTATGATACACTTTAGTTCATTTAAGATTTTTACTTCATTTGACTCTGTGCTTTCTTTCACATGTAGTGCCACTCCCCCACCAGCATGACTTGTTCTGTCCTTCTGATATATTGTGTACCCTGATATTACTGTGTCCCGTTGATTATCCTCATTCCACTAAGCTCTTTTGATACCTATTATATCAATATCCTCATTTAATATGAGGCAATCTCATTCACTCATCTTATTATTTGAACTTCTAGCATTTGTATATAAGCACTTTAAAAAATTGTCACTTTTTAGCTATCTGCCATTACATGATGTAATTGAATGGGACTCTTTTTTATGTGACTGTTTCTCATCAGGTCCTACCCATATCTTATCTTCCATTCTTTCTTCCTTATAAGGATATGAAAAATCTCCATTAATAGATCCTTCCCTAAGGGATGTCTCTGTCCAAACCACATGCTTCTCCGCACCTGTTGACTTTCTGCCAGCCCTTGTTTAAAAACTGCTCTATGACCTTGTTAATTTTAAGTGCCAACCATCTGGTTCCATTTTGGTTTAGATAGAGTCCATCTTTCCTGTATAGGCTCCCCCTTTTCCAAAAGGTTCCCCAATTCCTAATAAATCTAAACTCTTCCTCCCTACATCATCATCTCATCCACACATTGAGACCCTGCAGTTCTGGCTGTCTAAATGGCCCTGAGCATGAAACTGGAAGCATTTCAGAGAATGCTACTATGGAGGTGCTGGACTTCAATCTCTTACCTAGGAGCCTAGATTTGGCCTCCAGGACCTCTCTCCTACCCTTCTCTATGTCATTTGTACCTACATGTACCATGACCTCCGACTCCACCCCAGCACTGCACATGTCTATCTATATGTCTCGAGATCCGAAACCTTCTCACTCAGCAGACAAGTCACGATGTGGTTCTCCCAGTCATTGCAAACACAGCTATCTATGTTTCTAATGATCAAATCCCCCACTACTATTACCTGTCTCTTCCTAATAACTGGAATTCCCTCCCCCGGGAGGTATCCTCAGCGCAAGAGGATACCACAACATCATCTGGAAGGAGGGTTGCAACTATGGGATCCTTTCCCTCTGCTCCAGTTTGTGTTCTCCTTCCCTGAGATTTTCATCCTCTTCAACAGCACAGAGGCTGTCAGACTGGGGGGTAGGACCGTTCTGCTGTGTCCCAGAAAGTTTCCTATACGTACCTCTCAGTCTCCTTTAGCTCCTTCAATTCAGCCACTCTGGCTTCCAAAGCCCGTACATGGTCTCCAAAGGCCAGGAGTTCCTTGCACTGAATGAACACATATGCCACCTGCCCCTAGGGCAGGTAATCATAAATTCTGCATTGAGCACAATAAACTGGATAACGCCCCCTCTATTGCTGAACTTCTGCCTGCATTCTCTTTTTACTCCTGAAGTCCTTTCCTTAATTAATTTCATTTTTTTCCCCAAAGGATGTTTATTACCTTAAGTTTTAAAGAATGTTAAGTGTATCTAACCCCCCTCCCCCCAACACTCACCCATCAAACTCCCTCACAAAACTTCTGTTAGCTGCTCCTGTTCGCTAGCTCCTCTGGTCACTTAGGAGAGGGCTCTTTAAAGCCCTGGTCTCTCTGAGTAGCCCCGCCCCCTGGTTAAGGGTGGATGGGTGCTAAAGGACTTAAGGATCAAAGTCTCATTAAGAAGCTTTCAGCCTTGCCTAGCAAGCCACAAGGCTCAGCACGTGGTTCCCCAAACAAACAGACCACACTATATACTTCAGTAAAGCAGCAAGCACACCACAAACATACACGCTACAGACAAAAAACTCACCCCCCAAATGGTCTGTGAGCCATTTCAGGAGGTCTAAGCAGCCCTGTTTGGCAGACCCCCAAGCCCCAGTGGCTGAAGCTTGGAGTTCTGAGCCCCAGTACCTTGGCGGCAGGGGGGCAAGCCCTTAGCACCCTCTTTCTCCCCCCGCAGGGCTAAAGCCCAGAGCCCCAAGCCTCAGCACTGTCCGAGGCAGAAACCCCGAGCCCTCCCAGCTCTGCACAGATGAAGATGAGAGTCCCGGTGCCCTGAGGCCCAGCAGAAGCTGCCCCGCCCAAAGGGACAGAAGCCCTGAGCTCCTCACCCTGAAAGGCAAAAGCCCCCACCCCATGGCTGAAGCTCAGAGGCCCTCCCCCGGCCTCAGTTGAAGCCTGTTGAGCTGTGGCATTTTTACAGCATGCTGGGGGGGCCTCCAAAAGAAAACATTGAGAACCCCTGCTGTAAAGTAATATCTGAACATTTACTCAGTTAAAGGCTTATAATGCAAATCACCAGACATGAAAGAGAAATGAATTAGTGTGAAATGCCAGCTTGCAACAGAAGGTGCTAGGTACTGCCAACAGAGAAAGCCCATCAACACCAGACAAACTATTGTGGAACATCAGAGGACAAAATACTCTGATTGCTTTCCCTTCCTCCAGCACCATTAACAGAAGACATGCAAGTGAATTACTTCCATCAGCTGAGTTCGCAGCTCAAAGTGCAAAGGGGGGCGGGGGTAAAAAAACCTAACAAGGAAGAACTATATTTTTACACTGGTTGCACTCCCAAGGGCAAGGTTTTCTAGATGTAAGCAAGAGATTCCCAGTGTTTAGACTGTGTTAGCCCTATGGGACATATAGAGCTTGCTTAATATAGAAGCTTCTATTACCTTTTGAAATATAAGACTAACTCATCTGTATGTAAAAGCGGCAAAGAGTCCTGTGGCACCTTATAGACTAACAGACGTATTGAAGCATGAGCTTTTGTGGGTGAATACACACTTCATCGGATGCATGTAGTGGAAATTTCCAGAGGCAGGTATAAATATGCAAGCAAGAATCAGGCTAGGGATAACTAGGTTAGTTCAATCGGGAGGATGAGGCCCTCTTCTAGCAGGTTGAACAGCAAGGGAGTAGAAACTGCTCTTGTAGTTGGCTAACCATTCACAGGCTTTGTTTAATCCTGAGCATAGTGTCAAATTTGCAAATGAACTGAAGCTCAGCAGTTTCTCTTTGAAGTCTGGTCCTGAAGTTTTTTTTTGCTGCAGGATGGCTACCTTTAAATCTGCTATTGTGTGTCCAGCGAGATTGAAGTGTTCTCCTACAGGTTTTTGTATATTGCCGTTCCTAATATCTGATTTGTGTCCATTTATCCTTTTACGTAGGGAATGTCCAGTTTGGCCAATGTACGTAGCAGAGGGGCATTGCTGGCACATGATGGTGTATATTACATTGGTGGACATGCAGGTGAATGAACCGGTGATGGTGTGGCTAATCTGGTTAGGTCCTGTGATGGTGTCACTGGTGTAGATATGTGGGCAGAGTTGTTATCGAGCTTTGTTGCATGGATTGGTTCCTGAGTTAGAGTTACTATGGTGCGGTGTGTAGATACTGGTGAGAATATGCTTCAGGTTGGCAGACTGTCTGTGGGCAAAGACTGGCCTGCCTCCCAAGGCCTGTGAAAGTGAGGGATTGTTGTCCAGGATGGGCTGTAGATCAGTGATGATGCATTGGAGAGGTTTTAGCTGAGGACTGTATGTGATGGCCAGTGGAGTTCTGTTGGTTTCTTTCTTGGGCTTGTCTTGCAGCAGGAGGCTTCTGGGTACACGTCTGGCTCTGTTGATCTGTTTACTTATTTCCTTATTTGGGTATCGTCATTTTGAGAATGCTTGGTGAAGATCTTGTAGGTGTTGGTCTCTGTCTGAGGGGTTGGAGCAAATGCGGTTTTACCTCAGCGCTTGGCTGTAAACAATGGATCGTGTGGTGTGTCCGGGATGGAAGCTGGAGGCATGAAGGTAGGCATAGCGATCGGTGGGTTTTTGGTATAGGATGGTGTTAATGTGACCGTCACTTATTTGCACCGTGGTGTCTAGGAAGTGGACCTCCCGTCCAGGCTGAGGTTGATGGTGGGGAGGAAGCTCTGGAAATCGTGGTGGAATTCTTCCAGGGTTTCCTTCCCATGGGTCCAGATGATGAAGATGTCATCAATGTAACGTAGGTATAGAAGGGGCGTGAGTAGACGAGAGCTGAGGAAATGTTGTTCCAGGTCAGCCATAAAAATGTTGGCATATTGTGGGGCCATGTGGGTGCCCATAGCGGTGTCACTGGTCTGGAGGTATATATTGTCACCAAATTTGAAATAATTGTCCGTGAGGATAAAGTTACAGAGCTCAGCAACCAGTTGTGCTGTGGCATCATCAGGGATACTGTTCTTGACAGCTTGTATTCCATCTGTGTGTGGGATGTTTGTGTAGAGACCCTCTACATCCACGGTGGCTAGGATGGTGTTTTCTGGAAGATCACCAATGCATTGTAGTTTTCTCAGGAAATCAGTGGTGTCATGGAGATAGCTGGCAGTGCTGGTTGCATAGGGTCTGAGTAGAGAATCAAATATCCAGACAGTCCTTCAGTACCAATGCCCGAGATGATGGGGCGTCCAGGGTTTCCGGTTTTGTGGATCTTGGGTAGTAGATAGAATAACCCCGGTCAGGGCTCTAAGGGTATGTTGATTTGTCCCGGTGTTAGTGCAGGGAGTGTCCTGAGTAGATGGTGCAGTTTTAGTGTATTCCTCAATGGGATCTGAGGAAAGTGGCCTGTAGAATTTGGTATTGGAGAGTTGTCTGTCAGCCTCCTTTTGGTAGTCAGAGCTGTTCATGATGACAACAGCACCTCCTTTATCAGCCTCTTTGATTATAATGTCAGGGTTGTTTCTGAGGCTGTGGATGGCATTGTGTTAGTGGGGGAGTGGCATTATATGTGAAAGAAAGCATGGAGTTAAATGTAGTAAAAATCTTAAATGAATCAAACTGAATTTCATTGGATAGAAATTCCATACTTGAATAATAAGAGTACAGCATTAGGAATAAGCTCCTGACCACCTGACCAAGGTGGTGATGGTGATTGTGAAATACTCAGGGAGATTAGCAAGGATACAATAACAGAAATCCAGATTAACTGGGTATAAGTCATCTCAGGACAGGATGAAGAGATAAAATTTCTAGACACCATCTACTTTCTGGAGTAGCAAGTCTTGGAACCCACAAAGAGAGATGCAAATCTTGATTTAGTCCTATGTGGAGCACAGGATCTGGTCCAATATGTGAATATAGCTGAACTGCTCAGTAATAGCAATCATAATGTTATTAAATTTAATACCTTTGTAGGGGGGGGGAGATACCAAAGAAACCCACCATGGTAGTATTTAACTTCAAAAAGGGGAACTATACAAAAATGAGGAAGCTAGCTAAATGGAAATGAAAAGGAATGGTCACATGGGTGAAATGCCGGAAAGCTGCGTGGAAACTCTTTAAAAACACCATAACAGAGGCTCAAACTAAATGTATATCCCAAATAAAAAACAGTAAGAGGACCAAAAAATGCCACCAGGGCTAAACAGCAGAGTAAGAGAGTGATAAAGGAGCACTCCAAGAAGTCAAAGTCATTGCAGAGAAAGTAAATGAATTATTTGCATCAGTCTTCACTGAAGAGGCTATGGGGGAGATTCCCACACATAAGCCATTCTTTCTATGTGTCAAATCTGAGGAACTGTCCCAGGCTGAGGTGACAATAGAGGTGGTTTGGGAACAAATTGATAATTAAATAGTAATAAGTTGCCAGGACCAGATGGTATTCACCCAAGAGTTGTGAAGGAACTCAGATTAATGTTGCAAAACCACTGACTGTGATATATAACCTCTCTATTTTAAATCAGCCTCTGTATCAGATGACTGGAGTGTAGCTAATATAATGCCAATTTTTAAAAAAAGGTTCCAGAGGTGATCTTAGCAATTACAAGAACAGAATTATCACACACATAGATGAACATGATATGTTGGAGAAAAATCAGCATGGCTTTTCTAAAGGGAAAATAATCATCTATGGGAAGTTACCAATCTATTAGAATTCTTTAAGGATATCAACAAGCATATGTACTTTCCAAGCACCTTTGACAAGGTCTTTCACCAAAGGCTCTTAAGCAAATTAAGCACTCATGAGATAAGAAGGAAGGTTCTCTCATGGATCAGTAACTGGGTAAAAGATAGGAACAAATCAAAAGGAATAAATGTTCCGTTTTCACAATGAAGAGAAGTAAATAGCAGGGTCCCCCAAGAATCTGTACCGGGAGCTGTGTTATTCAAAATATTCATAAATGATCTGGAAAAGGAAGTAAACAGTGCAGTGGTAAAGTTGGCAGACAATACAAAATTATTCAATATAGTTAAGTACAAAATTGACTCAGAAGAGTTACGAAGGGATCTCACTAAAATGGGAGACTGGCAACAAAATGGCAAATGAAATCCAATGTTGATGAATGAAAAGTAATGCATATTGGAAAAATAATGCCAACTATAGATACTAATACTAAATTAGCTGTTACCACTCATGAAAGATCTTGGAATCATTGTGAATAGTTCTGTGAAAAAATATCTGATCAATGTTTAGCAGTAGTCCAAAAAAAAAAAAAACCAACAACCCCAGAACGTTAGAAACTATTAAGAAAGGGATAGGTAATAAGACATAAAATATCATAATGCCACTATATAAATCCATTGTGTGCCCACACTTCGAATATTGCATGCAGTTCTGGTCACACCATCTCAAAAAGATATGTTAGAATTGGAGAAGGGCAACAAAAATTATTAAGGGTAAGAAACAGCTTCCATATGAGGCCAGATTAAAAAGACGGACTGTTCACCTTGGAAAAGAGACAGGTAAGGGGTGTGTGTGAATATGAGAGGGCTATGAAACCATGAATGGCATGGAGAAAGTAAGTGTTATTAACCCTTTCACATAACACAGAAACTAGGGGTCACCCAATGAAGTTAATAGGCAGCAGGTTTAAAACAAACATTAAAAAGTACTTCACACAACACACAGTCAACCTGTAGCACTTGTTCCCATAGGATGTTGCGAAGGCTAGCAGTATAGCTGGGTTCAAATATTAGATTAATTCATGGAGGACAGATCCATCAATGACTGTTACCCAAGATGGTCAGAGACGCAACACCATGCTTCAGTTGTCCCTAAACTTCTGACTGCCAGGAGCTGGGACTGGATGACAGGGGATGAACATGCAATAATTGCCCTGTTCTGTTCTTTCCCTCTGAAACATCTGGCACTGGCCACATTGGAAGACAGGATACTGGGCTAGATGGACAATTAGTCCACTGTGGCCATTCTGATGTTTTTAAAGAGGATGGATTAGATAAAAGGATTCAGCTTTGTCTCATCTCTCATAACATAGGTGGGTTTGGTCTGACATAACTCTGTTGAGTTGGGGTTTGCAAAACCAAAATCAGGAGTGGTTCAGATCTGGCTTCTATTTTATCTGACCCACCAAAGTTCAGTGGGGTTCAGATGAAAGATTTTGGTTATGGCTCATATCTGGTTAGCATCAGTGCTTTGCTTTGTGGTTATTGCCTGCCCTTTGACTAAGTGCTTGTACGCACTAGCGTTTACTTCAGTATAACTTAAGCCAAGCGACGTCCCCGACCTAAGCACAGGCGTGAAAGGCACTATGTTGGTGGAAGAAGCTAGCTCCCGGCGGGGCGGTGGCGTAATTATGCCAACAGAAGAGCTCTCTCCCATCGGCATGGAGCACCTGCACTAGCAGCGCTACGGTGGGGCAGTTTCATGGGTACGGCTGAGCCACTGTAGCAATCCTAGTGTGGACTTGCCCAAAGTAGCGGCAAGTTTCCTTGCTGGATCTGAAACAGTCTTTAATGCAAATGAATGCACTCTCATTAACAGGTTTTGCATTAAGCATAGCTCATGTCCTAAAGGTACTTTTCACCAACAGGAGGTATCTCAGTCTAGCATATCTGACCTTTTGATTATGGTCATAAAGGGAATATTTACTATCTCAACGTTAACGCATTCAGCAAATACCAGCAGTTAAAAAACACTGAGCAGCTCATTTCATTACTTTCTAGGGTCACTCATCTTAACACAAGTGTTTTAGATCAAAACACACTATGGATGGATGGTTTCTATAGTCCATTAATGATGTCAAAGGAAAACGAACTCATTATGTTAGATCTCCCCAAGTATAATACTGTATGCTGATCCACATACAGACGCAGAAGTCTTATAAAGTATTGTTATTGTCCTCAGATATATATCTATATATAGATAGATATCTTTCTTCTAGGACTGATCATGTAAATAGTTAAGCTGGCTGGGTTTTTTTTAAATTAACTTTTTATTCCTTACCTTGATGTTCTCTGAAACATATTACTGCAAAAATGAGTATTGAGGTGAATCATACTGTACTGGATTTTGATATTTGATAGTGTTAGTTGCCTTTTGAAAGCTATAAGTGCTGTCATGAGTTAAATTGTTCTTTAAATTGGTTTCTTGTTTTCAACAATGCTATAGAAATGCAGGTAACTTGTACTATCTAGTTATTTCTTTTTAGACTCATAAAAATACACTTCAATAAGCCCTGAGTGCATGTACAAAAGAACGTAAAGCAGCTTGTTGATAATATCAAACCGCTATGCATATGGGAGAAAATATGCAAATCTGGATGCCTAAAGGTAGGCTACTAAAATCATATTTAGGTATCTAAATAAAAGTGGTTTGAGTTTGAGAAGTGCTGAGAACTCACAAATCCTACTGAAGTCTCAACTGAAAATCAGGCCTCTCCTATTTGGCTGTCTATGTATGGATTTAGAAGCCCAACTTTAGGAACTCAGATTTAAAAAAAAAGAAAAGACTATGCAAACAGGCATTTCTGCATCATTGCATTTGTAAACATGCATGAGGCAGAAAGACATATGGTTAGTTAATTTGCATATTAATTAATTTGCATTTTCATATGGCTAAATGTGAGCAACAAAGAAAGTAAGCCATACTTACACAATGGGGGATTCTATTCTAGGCAGTAGTGATGCTGAGAAAAATGTGGGGGTTGTGGTGACTAATCAGCTGAACTAGAGTTCCCAGTGTGATACTGTGGCCAAAAGGGCTAAGGTGCTCCTTGGCTACATAAACAGTGACATCTCAAGTAAAAGTGGAGAGGTTATTTTACCTCTATATTGGGTACTGGCATGACCACTTCTGGAATGCTGTGTCCAGGTCTGGTGTCCACAGTTCAAGAAGGATGTTGATAAATAGGAGAGGGTTCAAAGAAGAGCCTCGAGAATGATTAAAGGATTTGAAAATATGCCTTATAGTGATAAATCCAAGGTGTTCAATCTATTTATCTTAATGAAGAGAAGTTTAAGGGGAGATTTGATTACAATATCTACATGGGGAACAAATAATGGACTTTCCAGGCTAGCAGAGAAATGTATAATATGATCCAATGGCTGATAGTTGAAGGTAAAGAAATTCAGACTGAAAATAAGGCATAATTTTTTAACAATGAGAGTAATTAACAATTGGAACAACTTACCAAGGGTTGTGGTAGATTCTCTGATACTGACAATTTTTAAATCAAGATTGGATGTTTTTCTGAAAGATATGCTCTGGGAATTATTTTGGGGAAGTTGTATGTCCTGTGTTATACGGGTCAGACTAGATGATCACAATGGTCCCTTCTGGTCTTGGAATTTATGAATATATGGAAATAACTGTATGAACATGGGGGTTGGGGGGAAATTGTGTGCAAGTCTGAGCCCAGTTTGACAATTTGACCTTAGGTTCTTAACTTCCCTAAGCTCACTAAAACACTAATCTGAATGTGTTACATGAAGCTGTAACTTCGGTTGCAGCATTCATGTTCCTTAAAGTGAGTGGGGAGGAGGGCAAAACTGATGCAAAAACAAGAGGCTGTTTCTGAAAATCAAGCCCAAACATCATATATCTTGGAAAATGAGCGACTTAAGAAGTCTACACATCAGAACAAGAGCATTTGCTAATGTTATGTTGTTTTTGTTGGTATGAATGATATATTAACATCAGAGGCAGAAACTGAACCCTTGGTGAAAAATGTATTAATACTTCTGAAGCATTGTAAATCACTTTTCATATGAAACTACTGTTTGACCCTCTGCCATAGATCCACTAGAATAATTTAAATATGCATGCAGCTCAGTGCTCTAGAGATTTGGACAAGCGGTATACAGACACTTGCAAATGAGAACTAACATTAAGTGATTGTGTGCTTTAATGATATTTACATTTTTTGGTATTTAATCATATCTAATGAGGACTAATACAAGCAGAGTCAAAATGAGTTTTAGGTTCTAAATTTGATAATAAATGGAAACTTTTTTTATTCTAACTTTTAAATAACAAAGAGAAGTAGAGTAAATAAAGTTGGCATTATCCTTTTCCTGAAAGGTGGAAGAAAAACAAACAGAATGATAAGGACAATTTAGTACATATGGCATTATGGAGAGTCAAGCAAAAGTAGCACCTCCAGGATGCAAATCTTACATACGATATCTATCTAGATTGTAAAAAACGGGAGGGGTTAGATTTCCTGGGTACCCTCTAGCTGCTTTACAGCAAGCCAATGACACACAATACTGATTAATCTGCTCTATAATCAAATTAAAAGTGATTGGAGTATTTTAGAGTTTGGACAGTGAAACTAAGATATTGTTCATGTTGACGTGAGTTGATCCAGGACATTAAATAATTCTGTTATTAATGGTCTTAAATGACTCTTGCGAAAGAAATGTTTGGGTTCACTTCAATACCAAGAAATATGTGAACGTTTCAAGGGAGGTATTTTCAATTATTGGTGCTCCTGGTCTTCTCTGCTGCAGCACGCACATCTCTTATCTGCAGTCTCCCATATCTGTAGCATCAGGCACTGTAGCCTGACTGCACAAAAGGAGTTAGGTGTGATGCTGAGCATCAGAATGCCTATCTTTTAGGTGCCTAGAAAAATCACTGCAGTTCACAAAGCTGTAGTTAGGTGCTTAGGCTGCTATAAAACAAATGGGGAGAGATAGGTGCCCTAGATTGTGAGTCACAAAAGCCAGTATACTAGGCAGGGAACTGCCTAAGCTAGCTAATGGGAGATGCCAACTGGGGGGCAAGCCCCACAGTTCGTAAAGAAATTGATACCTAAGTCTGAACTGCAGGGAGAGGTGTCTCTGTTAATGACTCTCAGCGGTGAATCCTCATCTGATGTTAGGCACCTGCACCCTTTTAGCAAGTAACTGGGCAGGGGTTGCCTTCATAACTTTTAGCCCAGAAGTTAGGGTATTCACCAGTGATGTGGGAGACCCCCAGTTCAAGTCCCCCCTCTGTCTGATGCATAGAAGTGATTTGAAGAGGAATTTACTACCTCTCAGCTGAGTGCTTTAACCAGCTTCAACAGAAGAGATTGACGGAGCCCCACATCACAATATCCCATAGACCAATGTTAGAGCACTCAGCTAAAAGTCGGCACATCCCTGTTCAAGTTCTTTCTCCTCCTACTCTAACCATTCGGTAAGTATTCTGAGGGAAGTCTTCCTTTCCCTTCCTCCAGTTATTCTGTGTGAACTCACAGGAGGAGCCTGATCTGGTAGGCATGATCAAAGACCACTCTCCGGATTGGGCCCTGGATGCAATTTAGGGGGCCAGACACCTATCTTCCCCAGTCTGTGAATCACTCTGAGTCTTAGTTGGGACAGAGGCACCAGAATCCTGCTACAAATATAGGCACTGACAGAATTTTTACTGCAAAATGTAGTCATGGAGTGAATTTAGGTGCCTACAGGATTCTGTGGCAGTTTGTGCTTTCCAGAGGTGCTGAAACAAGGACTTAGGCCCCTGACTCCTTTTTGTGTATCCAGGCTTACTGAACTGTACAATTCTGCATCCCAGCAAGTTCTTGTTCATTCTTTCCTTTACGTCTCTCTCCTTGACATTCTGTTATATTTTTCTTTTTAGGGAAGAAATGAAGAACAGATTTTTTTGTTTCTTTATTTTGTTTTCTCTGTCCTATATCCTAAAGTTAACTCCCATTAATCTCAGAGGGAAGGGGGCAGGATTTTAGCCTATGGCTGAGAAAGTGAGGTGAGTGATGTGCATTGACATTTTGGCCACAAGAGAGACTAATAACGTTAGATGTACCAAAAGTGTCAAAACAAGCTATCCAGTGCACAAAGGGAAGCTTTTAGATGCCAAAACACAAGAAGTTATGGAACACATACACTTTTATTCCACTTGAGACAGGAAGGAAATCTGAATGTCAAGACTTTTAATAAGACAGGTTCAAGAGCTTGTTACAGTCATTTACTTCTTTAAACCCCAGATACTGACATATGTGGTACTATCGAAGAGACCTATTTAGCAGAGCTGTGTGGAGGACAGAAATTCCCCTTTGTGAAGGATTTTGAAATATGGCTTCATTCCAAGTTAGAGTGAAACCCCAAAATCCTCTATAAAAGAAAATTCTCATTTTGTGTTCGTTTCAAGTCACTTGACATATTGTTTTGACAAAAATCAAAAGGTTTTGTTTTGATTTTGACTTTAAATTTGTGTTATAATACAAAATTTTAAAATGGAAACAAGTCATTTCAAAATGAAAATCTAAATGTTTCATTGTGAAAGTGTTGAAATGTAATGTTATGATGTTGGCTGAATTTCTTCTCTTTTTTTTTCTTAAACAAAATTCCACCAAAATAGACCTGATTTTGCAAAGCATTTCACCTGAGATAGAACTGCATATTCCAATGGAATATGGTTGCATCAAAGTGTCTCCAAACAGCTCTGTTATTTAGGTTGTTGGATAAAATATCTGCCTTGTTTTTTGAGTGGAAAATGGATGTAAGAGTAGAGCTATATAAACTTTTCTCTGTCTTTGATTCAGTACAGATTGAGTCTGTGGATCAGAACTGTTTTGCATTGGTTCAAAAACCTTGAATTTAACAAAACTTTGTGTTTGAAGGTACCAAATTTTCTTGGTAGACTCTCACTGAGAAGCCCTAGTAAAGTTGAAGATCACCAAAGTTAGCATTCACGTTTGTTGATTCTCTGGATGCTAAAGTAGTGGCTAGACAGTGAGACTTTCTCTGTGGTTTTGATTACATGGTTCAGACTTGAGGGAGAACAGAACAGCCTCAGAAAGTTTCCAAGAGCCAACCAGCAAAGAAGTTTATCAAAAGCTGCAATGGACAGTTCAGAGAGAGAGAAAAGTATAAGAACTGTTGGTCCACAGATGTCCATCAAACTCAAATCAATATTGCATTGTTTTCTATTTTAAGTCCAACATTTTACACAACTTTTCTTAATATATGGCTGGGAATGAGTCCTATTTGGCATGGTGATGGACAAGATGTAGAAATAAGTTACTGTCCCATCTCCAATTTCATCATTCTATATCCTTAATGTAAAGTATTCAGTTCCTGTCTGATTTATTCCAATGAGGTTTACTGAAAGTGAAACCCAAACCCTAAGATATATTTCATCTTCCATATGCTAATTTGCAATGCTAGTATCTTTATTGCCATGCTGTGGAGTTGTTATATTTTGCTCGTTTCTGGTTTAATGGTTCCATATTTTTACTATACTCATAGTCTGGTAAACAGGATTTTGTCCTGTTTACTCTATAGCAAAATTAAGTGTTTTAGAAAAGCACAGAACAGTCTATTAAATAAAGAGTTGTTTAAATAACTTGATAGGTCTGACTAGAAGTGGCATCAACTCAAATTCAGGGGCTGACACATCTCTGTTAATACACACTTGTTTAGAGCAAAGAACAGGAGAACCACATTGGTAGTTTTAGAGAGCGTTATCATTCAGACAAAGGCTCTTATACTTTTTTCACTATGAAAGCAAAACACTAATGAAATTTCCTTGACAACATAGACAAAGCACTCAACTGACCAAGTAAACCACTTAACTAGATGCTTAGCTTTAAGTATGTGAGTAGTCCCACTGAAGTCTATAGGACTGCCCACATGCAAAAAGCTCAGTACAAAAGAGGAAAAAAGAAAAACTTTTGACATGACTAATTTCACACAACTGAGAACAACATAAGTAACAGAAATGAATAAATAGTCCTTTAACAAACAGATTAAGAACTATCAAGCCAACTGTCTTTGTGACAGAATGCGAATTTTCCATAATATTTTGGATGAATATTTTGTATGCCTCAATTTCTCCAGTGTAGTGCATGGTTAACTGGGTGGTTGGAAAAGGTTAACTCTTTGCAGAGGCTTAGAGATACAGGTGTGACTGATGACTAGTTACCTGGGCCCCCATGCCCATGGAAAATTCAAGAAGACAATGGCCATTTACTCCAATTACCCAGATATTTGGCAGCTAGCAACAAATTACCATGGATGGCCTAAGCACCTTAGGAAGCCAGCCAGGTGTGATCAACTGGAGAACAAATGACTGAGGAGGGGCTAGGTGGGGTTGTTAAGTGTGGGCTGCTGGGGGCCAGGGAGACGCTCATGCACTGGGACTAAAGAGATGGTTATAAGGGGTGTGGGCTGTGGACTGACCCAGATGGACTATACTGTAACTATCTGTTCTGTTTTAACTAAGGACTTTCTACACTGTAAGAAGAAAAGGAGTACTTGTGGCACCTTAGAGACTAACCAATTTAACTAACAAATAAATTGGTTAGTCTCTAAGGTGCCACAAGTACTCCTTTTCTTTTTGCGAATACAGACTAACACAGTTGTTACTCTGAAACCTTTCTACACTGTGTTCCAGACACCTAGTAAACCCTTCTGCTTTTACAACACTGGATGAGAGTCACTCCAGCTTAAGGAATTTGGGGGTGCATTGCTCCCTTTGGGTGTGCAAGTCTCCTGCACATGTCCAACTCAAGTGGACTTGCTGAAGGGAGCTCATGGTATGAATAGGAGTGCTGAAGGCTCCAAGGTTCAGTCCCAGGAGACAGCAAAGCCAAGTGGCTTACCCTAGTGAGAGTGTGACCCTAAGGGGGCTGACACACTGAAGGGGGCCTCCCAGAACAGTTCAAGAGCAACGGACTTGTGGACCCATGACTGTCTTGAAAAAGATGAGGCAGTTTGGCACAATTTGAGGAGACCTTGTCACATCTTGTCACAGGGATATGCTAGCTGATGGGTGAAGATGTTAAAAATATTTGTACCAGTATCTCAGTCAGAAAGGCCACCCAGCAGAACAGAAGATTCCTCAGTACTAACAAAATAACATTCAAGGAGGAAAACCATCCCAACAATATGAGCTTCAGAGAATCTCAGTGACAATAAGTAATGCGGGCACATTATGGAGGTCTGTGGTCCACAGTACACCTAATTGTAGAAGGTGTCATTGGTGTCATCTCAAACTACCATCTTTCAGTGTGGTCCAAAGGAGGATTTATTTGACCCCTTAGCACCTGAGCTCCTTCCCCCACCCTGACCTGGTCTATTTCATCACTAGCTTGCTCTAGTGAGTTAGCACTTGTCTGTCATGCTGGACAAGGACCTCTCAGGAATGGTACAAGTACACTTATTCCTGCCTCAGTGTGGGGGAGGGGGATGGACTAGATGGCCTCTTGAGGTCTCTTCCAGTGCTACATCTCTATGATACTATTCTACTTACTGGACTCTGGTCCTCTACTTTAGAAATCTCTTTCATTCCTGAAAACCCTGCTCCCACCATCTCCACTCCCTTGGGGACCCATGGATTATCCAAGGCCCAGGAAGCAGCTACAGTTCAGGATCTTCTGGAACAGAAGTGGGCAAACTACGACCTGCGGGCCACATCCAGCCCATGGGACCATTCTGCCCAGCCCCTGAGCTCCTGGCCCGGGAGTCATGCCCTCGGCCCCTCTCCTGCGGTCCCCCCTCCCCCCCCAGCTTCAGCTCACTGTGCCACTGGCGCAATGCTCTGGGCGGCGGGTCTGCGAGCTCCTGGGGCAGCACAGCTGCAGAGCCTGGCCTGACCTGGTGCTCTGTGCTGCATGGTGGGTGGCGGGCTCCAGCCGGGCGGTGCGGCTGCCTGTCCTGGCACAGCTGCGCCGCCAGCCACCGGTGCTCCAGGCAGCACAGTAAGGGGGCAGGGAGCGAAGGAGAGGGGTTGGATAGAGGGCAGGGGATTCGGGGGCTGGTCAGGGGCCAAGGGTGTGGATAAGGGTCGGGGCGGTGAGAGGGCGGGGAACAGTGGGGTTGAATGGGGGCAGGGGTTCTGGTGGAGGTCAGGAAGGAGAGGAGGGGTTGGATGGGGCAGCTGGGGGCAGTCAGGGGTTCTGGGGCGGTCAGGGGACAGGGAGAAGGGGTGATTGGATGAGACAGGGGTCTCGGGGGGGAAGTCAGGAAAGGGGGGGTTGGATGGGGTGGTGGGGGGTAGTTAGGGGCAGAGGGCAGTTGGGGGGGTCCAGGGGCAGTCAGGAAGAAGGGGTGGTCGGATGGGACAGCGGTCCTGGGGGGGCAGTCGGGAAGGAGAAGGGGGGTGGGATGGGGCGGCGGGGGGCAGTTAGGGGTGGGGAGTCTGGGGCAGTCAGGGGACAGAAAGCGGGGGTGGTGGTGGATGGGGCAGGAGTCCCAGGAGGGCCATCAGGGGGTGAGAAGCAGGGTGGGGGAGTTGGATAGGGAGCAGGGGCCGGGCCACGCCTGGCTGTTTGGGGAGCCACAGCCTCCCCTAACCTGCTCTCCATACAATTTCTGAAACCCGATGTGGCCCTTAGGCCAAAAAGTTTGCCCATCCCTGTTCTGGAACATTCACAGCCAGACCATTAGATGTAGCAGCCATCTAGCCACTCTAGCATCCCCCTTAGTTGTGAGAGGAACAGGAAAGGCTTCCCTACTGGACTATGTACCAGAAAAAATAGAAGCAGTGAAAGCACCATCTCTTGAGGCATATTTAAAACTAGATTGGACAAGACACTAGCAAATTCACTATAAGGATCTGTCCTGTATATGGCAGGGGGATGGACTGGATGAGCTAACAGCTCTTTTCTAGCTCCGCTTCTAGGAGTAAGTAAATCTGATCTTGATGGTCTGGGGATGGCTAGAGGGAGGGAGCAAGGAAGTCCTCACTATGAACCTCTTGGTGGAGAAGCAATGGCCGGGACTGTTCTCCCTTTTGACATACTGAAAATATACTGCGGGGCACTGCCTTGTAGAAACAGGCTTACTAGAAAATACAAGCTCTGTGCCCACAAGATAGACTCAGAGGCTGCTGGTTTGGGTTGGGTTTTTGTTTGTCTCGTTTTATTTCTTTCCTCTTCTCACCCTCTGATATGGTAGCTGAGGACATGAAAAAAAAAAAAAGATTTGAGCTATGCTGGTTCTTGGAGTAATTAGGCCTGTTTTGTGAAGGAACTGTATGCGTTAAATAGAGGTAAAGGTCCCAGATCTCAGTTTAGAGTGGTCAGTCCCAATTAAAGGACAGTCAGTACTTACGCTGAATTATCCTACTTGAGCTTTCATTATTTCTTTGACCTTGCTACAGTTGTGCTTTAGCAGATGGGCCCAGAGGTGACTGACAGGTCCTGGGATTAAAAGGTGTGAGGATTGTAAACTATGAAATGATTAAAATTCTACCTCCCCCAGTGTGTGTAATGATTCACAGTTGCCAAAAAAGTGATCATACTTTTGTATCTTAAAAAAAAAAAAGCTGGTGAGATGCCATTTCATATAGACTTAGGTACAGTATGTCCCCTAGCCCAACGCCCTGACATTCATATTCAGCTGTGAAATCTAGATCTGACATTTGGGCTTGTGTTTAGAACCAGCATAGCTTTTTAAATAAAATAAAATCTGAGGAAAATAAGAAATGGGGATGATAATCTACAGTGACGGCCCTAATTAATGCTAGGCTACTCTGGGGTGCAGAAAATGTCATTTTCAATTGGAGATATCATGCCTTAGCCCTGACTTCGGGATGTAATTTTTGACTGGACTATAACTATCCTGATTAAAAAGATGTAGAAGGAAGATAAAATGGGTTCTCACCCTTGCAACATAAAAGAGAAACAGAAGCGGCTACTGTTGGGTTGATACCTGTCACAGCTACTGCAACTGACATTCGTATTAGCTGCTGGCATTGACTGGTCAGCTAAACCAGCCACAGACCCCTGTAACAAGGTCAGCAACCGCCTCTCATGAATGCCCCTTTCTGGCTGATACATACCTGCAAACTCTCCGTTTTGATCGGGGCACCCCCTTTCTTTCTGCTTTTCTTTCAGTTCTCACAATGGGGTGGTAACTGCCCCTGGCCCATGGTTGTTCAGCAGGTCTTCAGCAACTCAGCCCTCCAGCCGAGTCACACACACTGTCCCCTCTTCTGGGTATACAGTCTCTACTTCTTTCTCACAGCTCTGGTATGGGTCCTTCCTGGAGATACTGCCTTCTTTAACAGCCTAACAGAGGCCCATCAGTTGGTGTCCTTTCAGCAGCCCTCACTGAGCTTAAGTCTTCAATCAGACCAGCACGGCCCACCACAGTATCCTCGCCTGGTCTAGCTAGGTTCTGGACTCAGTCCCCTGGGCTCAGCCTACATGCACTGACCTGTCCATGGTCCTGCTGCTCTTCCGGCCAGGCACCCGCTCCTCCTTCTTCCAGCTCCAGGCAGTAACTGACTGCTGTTCCTTTGCTGCTCCCTTTTCATAGGGCCCTTCTGGCCCCTGACTGACCGCTCCAGCAGCTCCTCTGATTGATTGCTTCTCTGCAGCCACTCTAGGCCACCTGGAGGATTTCTCCTCTACTTTTTTTTGGGGCATGGTGAGGCAGGGCCATGAAGCCTCATCAGGGGGCCTCTGGACCTGATCCGCCCTGTCACAGGCCCTTTACAAAATACAATCCTCAATACTTATCTTACCATTGCAACTCAAGTCTGGGCTTTATTTTTTATTTGCCTTGTTCGTTGCTTGGTGTCCCACTCATACATCTCCATATGACCCCATTTTAACTCTTCTGTTCCTCAAAGGCCATGAACGGTAGTGACTCTCCCTCCAGTGTAGAAAGACTGGATGTGGCTTCCTCCAGAGCTTGTCAACTCTGTGCCCCAAGAAGGGGGTATGCAGGGAGCCAAATGAGGCACCCTTGGATGTGCACATATTTGTAAATAAATTACATTCTCCAAGGCCCTGCCAGCCCAGGAATCTGGACTGTCTGCAAACTAAACTCTGATCCCCACTTTGGAGAACAGTGTGCAACCATTATCTTCCTACTAAATCCCCTGACTTTTTTGTAAAACAGTCTATTTATTGCATTTTAACAGGACATAACAATATTTCCATATTAGATTACCAATACAGATTATCATTATGTGCAGTAGACAGCAATAAAAACACCACCTGCCATTGGGCTTTTATAAAGCACTTGGCTTATTTTCCCTGTCAAAACAGAATAAATGTGCATGAGGGTTTGCTCTCACACAAGGAAAAAGAAATGAGTCCCAGTGACTGTACTCAATGCTAACGCCTCTATAATTGCTGTGTGAACTAAAAATCTCTGCAATTAAACAGGCTCTCACACTCAAGAGGCCCCAAGGAGGCTGTATTCCCTGGAGAGAAATAAAAGGAATCTTTCCCTCTCTCTCTCTCTCTGTGCAATACGCTTGCTCACAGCTGGGAGTGCACAGCAGAATATCATAGCCCTGTCTGAGGTGCGCACTGCAGTGCAGTTAGTGCCTCAGCATTTTCCCTTCTCCATCACTGCATGACTTATCTCTCCCTTCTTGCTAAGTATTCCCCAAAGATCCCAGAAAGCAGTAGAGATTTACCCAAAAATAGCTAGATTACCTAGTCTGGGTTTTATTTTTAAACAGTACTTTACACACACACACACACACACACAAATACCAAAAGAGAGTGAAATAGCATCCAAGAGCAACTTCAAGCTTTTAGTGTCCTCCCTTCACAGCTCTGATTAGAGGACCCAAATTGCCCCATATATTAGAGATTTTGGCAACTGTTCTCTCTTCTATCACATCATCCAGAAATGGCCACTTCCACATTCTTATGGAAACATAGAGGACTGCACTTTTGCATGCTCCAAAATCATATAGGTGCTTTTGAAAAATCTCCTCCTTAATCTCACTTGTGCAGATGGCCATGGTATCTGGGTTCTGAGAGACAGTTTAGACTACCTCAGTATTTCTGTTATTTGTCATTCACATTTATGTAGATTTAAATTCCCTCAGTTAGGGACCCAATTCTGCCATTCTTACTAAATCAAATCTCCCATTGAAGTCCATTGAAATTTGTTGAAGTTCTGACTAGCTAAGGACAAGCTTGAACCCTATATCTCTTTATTAACAAAAAAACACTTCAAAAGGAAATAAGTAGCACTGGTCAAAAAAAATCTACTGAAACATTTTTTTCCATCACAATTTGCCAACTCATCTAAATCGAAAAGTTTCACAGGGACAGGTCAATTTTTACGAAGTTCTGATGATCCAGGCAGGTTTCAAAACTTTCTTCGTTTCCTGGCAACTCACCCATTTCACCTCCTTGGTAGCCTGCCTGCTGGAGAGTCTTAGAGTCAGGGACACTGAGACTGCCAGGGTTCCCGGCTCCAGGATAGCCCACCAGCTGAACTGCCTCAAAGTCAGGGACTGCAAGGCTTGTAAGATCCATGGTTCTATGGCAGCGACCTAGGCAGGCTGCTCCAAATCCGGGGCTCCATTCCTTTTCACAGAATTTTGAATTTTTTGGTTTTCATTCCAAATCGCAACAAAATCCTCTAAGAAGTATAATTATATTTCTCCGCCCAGCTTTAGAAATAAGGTTGGTTAAGTGTGACATCCACCAAGCATGAATCATTGAAAGCAAGGAAATGCCAAATTATCATACAACTCTGAACAGAAACCTAACGTGTACACTGTACATTTCCAGGGACAAACTCCATATCATTCCAAGGAATTTCCTTCTGCCTGCAACTGATACACATACACACAACATATCAGTCTCACTCACAGTACAGCACAAAACCTTAATGACAGTCTCAACAACATTAGTAAATAGTTAGCAATAGTTGTGCACAGGCTAATTTTGCAGTGTATTATGTATTTGGGAGCAAGTATGAGGTCATTGTTATTTACAAAGGCTTCAATATAGAGGTGTTCTACATTGCCCTAGGTACTGGAGAACTTTTAATTTTTGCCCTGATATTTGCTTGTATTTGTAATTGTCAGAATCTCCACTTAATTTCAATACACTTTTAATATGTAAGATGAATAGAAAAGCCATTTTCCCCCAATCTATCAACGCTAACTTTAAACTTGATTAGGAGTCCTTTTGCCGGAATACAACTAAATGCCTCAGAGCTGTTTGAGCCCAGAGCAAATGCTTAGGTGATGTGGTCATTAGCCTCTGTAACACCTTGCTGAAGCAATCAGCTAGAACAGTGGGCCAAATTCAGGTCAGGCAAAGCTATTGATTGCACCAGAGATGAATTTGGTCCAGAGAATAGAAGCTGTTCAGGATCTATGTGAGCTTAATAGATAAAACTGATTTACCCATCTGTTTTTCAAGCAAACCTAAAATGGCTGATCCGCCACAGTCTGAAAAAAAATCAGTTAATTGAAAGTAAAAAAAAAATCATTTCAAGTTGAACAAAATGTTTCATTTTGATTGATCATTTTTAACATTTTTCAATTTTTAAAATAAAATTAAGAAATTTCAAAAGGAAAAGTTGTGAAATTAAAAAAAAACATCAAAATGTCCAAATGAAACGTTTGGACTTTCCAGATATTTTTGGGGGGGTAGCTTTTTTTAAAAACAAAACAAAACAATGTGGTAAAATGAATTTGTGAAATATTTCAGTGTTACTGAACCTGCACTTTTCACCAAAAAAAGTTTTAGTCAAAAAGTTTCACTCAGCCCAATGTATTTAACACATGTACTGATATTGACACTGATATTGACAGTTTATTGACACTCAACTGGGAGGAGTGGTCGATACGCTGGAGAGTAGGGATAGGATACAGAGAGACCAAGACAAATTAGAGGATTGGGCCAAAAGAAATCTCATGAGGTTCAACAAAGACAAGTGCAGAGTCCTGCACTTAGGACGGAAGAATCCCATACACCGCTACAGACTAGGGACCGAATGGCTAGGCAGCAGTTCTGCAGAAAAGGACCTAGGGCTTACAGTGGATGAGAAGCTGAATATGAGTCAACTGTGTGCCCTTGTTGCCAAGAAGGCTAACGGCATTTTGGGCTGTATAAGTAGGGGCATTGCCAGCAGATTGAGGGACGTGATCGTTCCCCTCTATTCGACATTGGTGAGGCCTCATCTGGAGTACTGTGTCCAGTTTTGGGCCCCACACTACAAGAAGGATGTGGAAAAACTGGAAACTGTCCAGTGGAGGGCAGCAAAAATGATTAGGGGACTGGAACACATGACTTATGAGGAGAGGCTGAGAGAACTGGGATTGTTTAGTCTGTGGAAGAGAAGAATGAGGCGGGGATTTGATAGCTGCTTTCAACTACCTGAAAGGGGGTTCCAAAGAGGATGGATCTAGACTGTTCTCAGTAGTAGCAGATGATAGAATGAGGAGTAATGGTCTCACGTTGCAGTGGGGGCGGTTTAGGTTGGATATTAGCAAAAGCTTTTTCACTAGGGGTATGGTGAAGCACTGGAATGCGTTATCTAGGAAGGTGGTGGAATCTCCTTTCTTTGAGGTTTTTAAGGTGTGGCTGGGATGATTTAGTTGGGGATTGGTCCTGCTTTGAGCGGGGGGGAGGTGGACTAGATGACCTCCTGAGGTCCCTTCCAATCCTGAAATACTATGATTCTATGATAAATAAGGCTGCAAGTTTGTCACAGAGGTCACGGATTCCATGAATTTCCAGGACCACTGTGACTTCCTCCGCAGGCAGTGTGGCTGGCCCAAGAGACACCTGAGCAACTCAGGCAGCCCCAGGGCCAGCTGCACCGGCCACGGAGCCACCTGGATCCCTTTTCAACTGAGCGTTCAGGTTGAAAACTGGATGCCTTGCAACCCTATAACCTACAGAGACTCTCTGTATCAGCCATTTTAGAAACCAGAGAGACCTGATCCTCCAATGGCTAGAGAGGCTAGCAACAAGCAATCAGAGCCCTGCTGGTCCAAATAAAGGGAACTGTCTGGCCTTAGCCATTCAGTTGTTGGCTGGGACCAGAGAAGTGGGCTCCTCTCTGGGCACAGGGTCCCGACAATCAGTCAGTATTCGTGGCTGGCTGAACGTATGCAGCTGGGAATGCAGAGAGAAGCACCTGAGGATACTGGCCCTGAAATAGGGCTGGAAATAAAAGGGCCCAGCAGGAGGAGACCCATGGAAACACCAGTGAAGGACTGGAGTTGAGCAGTATCCATCAGCTGTGTGCAGGTTTCCTGGGCTGGAATGTGGAATAGTGTTTGGTTTGGGTTCCCCTACAGCCACAGGTAAAGTAATCTAAGCCCCAATAAGGGGACAGGGCTTATTTGAGGGCCTGAACCCAGGGCTGAGGATCCTAGTGAGCACAAAGATTGTTTATTTCTTGGACTCTTTAATACCCTGGAAGGGATTTATTTGGTCTTTGTAACTTGACTAGAGGGTCAAGCCACTGAAGACTCACCAAGGTCATCTGTCATCCTACAGGAAGCACTAGGCACAAGAAAAGAATTGTGGTAATGCACCACACTACCCAGAGGTGCTCAAGAGGTGAGTGCCCCTTTGTACACTGTCATTGCTACCCACGTGTAGCACATCTACACTGCAGCTGGGAGCATGCTTCACAGTACAAGTAGAGTCTAGAGAGGTTCTAGCTCCGCATGGAATCATAGAACCATAGCGTTACATATAAAGGCTTCATTAGTAGCTGGAAATATAATTTGGCCCAATTTTAGAATATCTAAATAGCTGATTATATGTGAAGTAGCTGGAAGATATTTTTAAATAATTTCTCCTCATTTGAAAGATTGCTCTTAGTGCCATGAATCAAAACTCATGATAACCCACAATACTTTCTTTGATCCACATGATTTTTCTACATAATCATCCTGAAATCATTGCAGCAGATATTGCATATGTATAGAGATCTATCTCTTCAGTCATAACACTGTGCCTTTAGCTGAAACTGTTGTCAGCTCCAGATGGAGTTAGATAGTATCTAGTCCAATAAATAGCAGTGCTAATGTACAAATTAGGTAATCTGTGCTTGAGCATCTTTCTGACTCAGATAGTATCAGCAGAGGGTTCAACAGCAAGTACATATTTGAATTATCCAAGTTCAATACCTTCTTATTTGTCTATCTCAAAGAACAGGAATGGCATTTAAGTATTTTCTGTCATCTCAATGTTGCCTAAAGCAACAGTGTCAAAATACTATGTTGAACAGCATATTCATTGCACACGTACTTTCCCCTCTCCTGATGAGCTGTCTGCCCTTTCCTTTCCTGCCCCTGTACCCAGTGGCCTCAGCACATCTGGCCACACTTTGCCATACCAATCCATCTTTTCTTCCGTCCTCACCTGCTACTTCCTCTCCCTGTTCCATCCTTCAATTCTCTTCCTTGTCCCTTCTCCCTTGTTTCTATTTACTCTCCCCCTTTTTCTTCCCCCTCCCTACAAACCCACCATAATATATTTAGAAAACAAGTAGAACTATCCTGATATTTCCAACCATCACTCTAACAAGTTGCATGATGATGCAACCCTTTTTCTTGTATATTTTTAAGCTCTTTAGGGAAGGCACTATGTCTTCCTGTGTGTTTGCACCTTGCCTAACCCCAGTTCTAATTGGAGCTCCTTGGTGCTTCTGTAAAACTCATTAAATACAACCACCTCTAAATAATTGGTGGCTGAATGCAAAGGAAAAAAATATGCCTGCAGGAAGAAAAGCCCTTGCTCAGCTTTTATTTCTTTTCATTGAATAATTCTAGCATAAAACCATTGTAAAGGATATATTGATTTTCTGCTAACTGGTCTCTGTTTCATTTCATACGGTAGAGACAATGAGCCATGTTGTGACCTGCCCTTGTGCAGCTGTGAGAGAGGATGGACAAGCAGTGTTGCTAAATCTCTCATGATTTTATTGTGAGTCTCATGATATTGCAATTATGTGAGAATCTAAGCTTGTATTTTTTTTAAGGAGTGGTTCACAGTCTTTGTGGCTGCAGAGAAAAGACTAAAAAATGAGTGCACTCAAGTGGCTCAGAAGGCAAATTAAAAAGCACCCCAAAGCTATTATTTTAAAATCATGTAATATTTAAGCTGATGTTATAGATTCATAGATATCAAGGTCAGAAGACACCATTATGATCATCTAGTCTGACCTCCTACACAACATAGGCCACAGAACCTCACCCACCCACTTCTGTGATAAACCTCTCACCTATATCTGAGCTATTGAAGTCCTCAAATCATGGTTGAAAGACTTCAAGGTGCAGAGAATTCTCCAGCTAGTGACCCGTGCCCCATGCTACAGAGGAAGGTGAAAAACCTCCAGGGCCTCTTCCAATCTGCCCTGGAGGAAAATTCCTTCCTGACCCCAAATATGGCGATCAGCTAAACCCTGAGCATGTGGGCAGGATTCACCAGCCAGATACCCAGGAAAGAATTCTCTGTAGTAACTCAGATCCCACTCCATCTAACATCCCATCACAGGCCATTGGGCCTATTTACCATGAATATTTAAAGATCAATTAATTGCCAAAATCATATCCCATCATACCATCTCCTCCATAAACTTATTGAGTTTAATCTTGACGCCAGATAGGTCTTTTGCCCCCACTGCTTCCCTTGGAAGGCTAGTCCAGAACTTCACTCCTCTGATGGTTAGAAATCTTCATCTAATTTCAAGTCTAAACTTCCCGATGGCCAGTTTATATCCATTTGTTCTTGTGTCCACATTGGTACTGAGCTTAAATAATTCCTCTCCCACTCCAGTATTTATCCCTCCGATATATTTAGAGAGAGCAATCACATCTCCCCTCAACCTTCTTTTGGTTAGGCTAAACAAGCCAAGCTCCTTGAGTCTCCTTTCATAAGACAGGTTTTCCATTCCTCGGATCATCCTAGTAGCCCTTCTCTGTACCTGTTCCAGTTTGAATTCATCCTTCTTAAACATGGGAGAGCAGAACTGCACACAGTGTTCCAGGTGAGGTCTCACCAGTGCCTTGTATAATGATACTAACACCTCCTTATCTCTACTGGAAATACCTCGCCTAATGCATCCCAAGACCGCATTAGCTTTTTTCACGGCCATATCACACATATCATAGTCAACCTGTGATCAACCAATACTCCAAGGTCCTTCTCCTCCTCCGTTACTTCTAATTGATGCGTCCCCAGCTTATAACTAAAATTCTTGTTATTAATCCCTAAATGAATGACCTTGTGCTTTTCACTATTAAATTTCATCCTATTACTATTACTCCAGTTTACAAGGTCATCCAGATCCTCCTGTATGATATCCTGGTGCTTCTCTAAATTGGCAATACCTCCCAGCTTTGTATCATCTGCAAACTTTATTAGCACACTCCCACTTTTTGTGCCGAGGTCAATAATAAAAAGATTAAATAAAATTGGTCCCAAAACCGATCCCTGAGGAACTCCACTGGTAACCTTCCTCCAGCCTGACAGTTCACCTTTCAGTATCACCCTCTGTAGTCTCCCTTTTAACCAATTCCTTATCCACCTTTCAATTTTCGTATTGATCCCCATCTTTTCTAATTTAACTAATAATTCCCCATGTGGCACCGTATCAAACTTCTTACTGAAAAGTAGGTAAATTAGATCCACTGTGTTTCCTTTGTCTAAAAAATCTGTTACTTTCTCAAAGAAGGAGATCAGGTTGGTTTGGCATGATCTACCTTTTGTAAAACCATGTTGTATTTTGTCCCATTTACCATTGACCTCGATGTCCTCAACTACTTTCTCCTTCAAATTTTTTTCCAAGACCTTGCATACTACAGATGTCAAACTAGCAGGCCTGTAGTTACCCAGATCACTTTTTTTTTCCCTTTCTTAAAAACAGGAACTAAGTTAGCAATTCTCCAGTCATACAGTACAGTTATGATGTGGGGATATCTGATTCATAATTATTGAACTCTTACGGTATGACAATCCCTTATGGAGCTCTTCCACCCTTGTGTGCCTGGACAGGGGCTGAGGAAAATAGCAGTGCCTGTGATCCTTTAGAATCAGAAACTCTTCTCATGTACAGCTGGTTGAAATTTTCATATGAAATTCTTTTTATGATCAAAAAATGGCCATTTTATGGCCATTTTTGAGGGGGGAGAAAGGGTTGTTTTCTCCCTTTGCCCCCTTTTCCAATGGCAGTAAAGCCGTAAAAGAAGAGAGGTTTCAGAGTAGCAGCCATGTTAGTCTGTATTCGCAAAAAAGAAAAGGAGTACTTGTGGCACCTTAGAGACTAACCAATTTATTTGAGCATAAGCTTGAGCTCAAATAAATTGATGCTCAAATAAATTGGTTAGTCTCTAAGGTGCCACAAGTATTCCTTTTCTTTTTTTAAAAGAAGAGCGAGGAGGAAAAATCCATAAAAAAGTGTTTTCATTTTGTAAAAAAAAAAAAGGAAAATTCTGTGAAATTTACAGATGTTTTGCTTTGTTTGAAATCCCCCCCCACCCCCCAAACCACATAGAATGTTTTGTATTCAAATCTATTGCCACTCTGGCTAATAGGCTTTATAGCCAGCCTGGACTTGGTGATAAGAGGCTCTGCTTTTTCTGTGTTGGCCATTGGAGCTGACTGCACGTGGAGATATGGCCCGTACGCTGAACTTGCTGCAGTAGCACAGAAGCTGCACGCCCCCTGTGCTCCCCACTGTGCTTTGCTGAGAGGCATTGCCCCAGCAAACCTGCTAGCACAGTGCACCTCTGTTCTGACCCTACTGTGGGACGCTGTGGTCAGAATAACTGAGTCCTTTTTAGGCTAAGCTATCCCTATTTAGCCTAGATTTTTAAGAGATGATGGTGCAGAATGCCTAACTACTTAATAAAAATCAGTAGACATTGGTGCTGAAGGAAAGGCGGGGGGGGGGGGTAAAATGTAGAAGTCAGTTATTTAGGGTCCAAATCTGCATTCTTTCTTCGGGCAAAATGACAGTAGAGTATAATGGGTATTTTAGGTGTGTAAGGAATGTAGGACAAGGCTTTCAGTCATTAATGCTAAACTCTGAGACCTCGGCTGGTTAGGTAACCTGGCAGTGAAGTGTTGGAAACATCCAAACACATCTCAAACATAACACAAAAGAGGCTGATTTACTGCTTTCCCCACAGCTAGAGCTTGTTTCCATAGAAATAGCTACTGGTTGCTTCCTGGTTTCAAGAGTCCTTTAAAGAGCTCTAGTACACGGTGTCACAGTATAAGAGAAAAACATGCAGGGCGTGATTCCCCTCTCACTTGCCCCAGTTTTACACTGGTGTAACCCCACTGACAGCACTGAAATTGCTCCTACTTTACACCACGGTAATTTAACTTAATGAGCTGGCAAATTTTTATTTTTCTCCTTTCAGAACACAGAGATCCTGTTCAGACGTACGCTGCATCAGAGATATATTAACGAAATCTGTAAAATGCCATTTAAATGGGTTCTTGAAGCATAGCATCATTCGACAAACGCAAAGTAATTAGCACATAGAGCTAATTTTAGGAGCAACCAAAAAAAAGTGGCATTCTTTACTGCAGTGGTTCTCAAAGCCGATCTGCCACTTGTTCAGGGAAAGCCCCTGGCAAGCCAGACTGGTTTGTTTACCTGCCGCGTCCGCAGGTTCAGCCAATCACAGCTCCCACTGGCCGCGGTTCGCTGTTCCAGGCCAATGGGGGCTGCTGAAAGCGGCACGAGACAAGGGACATGCTGGCCACCCTTCCCACAACCCCATTGGCCTGGAGCGGCAAACTGCGGCCAGTGGGAGCCATGATTGGCCAAACCTGCAAATGCGGCAGGTAAACAAACTGGTCCGGCACGCCAGGGGCTTTCCCTGAACAAGTGGCGGCCCAGCTTTGAGAACCACTGCTTTACTGCATCATTTTTCCCTTTCCTGTTCCACAGCAATTTTAAATTTGTTTTATTTTTGATTAAAAATAAAAAAAAGTAAGATAATCATAAAGGAATAAGCACATTCAAGTACTAGTCTAAAGGTTTATTTTTAATAAATTGTATTTAAACCAAAAATTCAAAGCCTGCTGCATGAAATTAGTCACCTAAATCCATAGTGATGCAGCTCCAAAAAGTATCCAGGAGTGCTGAGTAACTGCCTCTTCCAGGGACTTCTGTGTTCCATTGACTTTATAATAGTAAGTACTTTACATGTTTCAGAGTAACAGCCGTGTTAGTCTGAATCCGCAAAAAGAAAAGGAGTACTTGTGGCACCTTAGAGACTAACAAATTTATTTGAGCATAAGCTTTCATGAGCTACAGCTCTCTTCATCGGATGAATACAGTGGAAAATATAGTGGGGAGATTTTATATACACAGAGAACATGAAACAATGGGTGTTACCATACAGACTGTAACAAGAGTGATCAGGAAAGGTGAGCTATTACCAGCAAGAAAGCGGAAACCTCTCGTAGTCGATAATCAACTTGGGCCATTTCCAGCAGTTGACAAGAACAGTAGGGGGGGAAATAAACAAGGGGAAATAGTTTTATTTGTGTAATGACACATCCACTCCCAGTCTTTATTCAAGCCTAAGTTAATTGTATCCAGTTTGCTAATTAATTCCAATTCAGCAGTCTCTCATTGGAGTCTGTTTTTGAAGTTTTTTGTTGAAGAATTGCCACTTTTAGGTCTGTAATTGAGTGACCAAAGAGATTGAAGTGTTCTCCGACTGGTTTTTGAATGTTATAATTCTTGACATCTGATTTGTGTCCATTTATTCTTTTACGTAGAGACTGTCCAGTTTGGCCAATGTACATGGCAGAGGGGCATTGCTGGCACACGATGGCATATATCACATTGGTAGATGTGCAGGTGAACATGCCTCTGATAGTGTGGCCGATGTGATTAGGCCCTATGATGGTGTCCCCTGAAGAGATATGTGGACACAGTTGGCAGTGGGCTTTGTTGCAAGGATAGGTTCCTGGGTTAGTGTTTTTGTTGTGTGGTGTGTGGTTGCTGGTGAGTATTTGCTCCAGGTTGGGGGGCAGTCTGTAAGCAAGGACTGGCCTGTCTCCCAAGATCTGTGACAGTGATGAGTCGTCCTTCAGGATAGGTTGTAGATCCTTGATGATGCGTTGGAGAGGTTTTAGTTGGGGGCTGAAGGTGATGGCTAGTAGCGTTCTGTTATTTTCTTTGTTGGGCCTGTCCTGTAGTAGGTAACTTCTGGGTACTCTTCTGGCTCTGTCAATCTGTTTCTTCACTTCAGCAGGTGGGTATTGTAGTTGTAAAAACGCTTGATAGAGATCTTGGAGGTGTTTGTCTCTGTCTGAGGGGTTGGAGCAAATGCGATTGTATTGTAGAGCTTGGCTGTAGACAATGGATCGTGTGGTGTGGTCTGGATGAAAGCTGGAGGCATGTAGGTAAGTATAGCGGTCAGTAGGTTTCCAGTATAGGGTGGTGTTTATGTGACCATTGCTTATTAGTACTGTAGTGTCCAGGAAGTGGATCTCTTGTGTGGACTGGTCCAGGCTGAGGTTAATGGTGGGATGGAAATTGTTGAAATCATGGTGGAATTCCTCAAGGGCTTCTTTTCCATGGGTCCAGATGATGAAGATGTCATCAATGTAGCGCAGATAGAGTAGGGGCATTAGGGGACGAGAGCTGAGGAAGCGTTGTTCTAAGTCAGCCCTAAAAATGTTGGCATACTATGGGGCCATGCGGGTACCCATAGCTGTGCCGCTGATTTGAAGGTATACATTGTCCCCAAATGTGAAATAGTGATGGGTGAGGACAAAGTCACAAAGTTCAGCCACCAGGTTTGCTGTGACATTATTGGGGATACTGTTCCTGACGGCTTGTAGTCCATCTTTGTGTGGAATGTTGCTGTAGAGGGCTTCTACATCCATAGTGGCCAGGATGGTGTTTTCAAAAAGATCTCCAATGGATTGTAGTTTCCTCAGGAAGTTAGTGGTGTCTCGAAGATAACTGGGAGTGCTGGTAGCGTAGGGCCTGAGGAGGGAGTCTACATAGCCAGACAATCCTGCTGTTGTAAAAGAATAAATGGACACAAATCAGACATCAAGAATTATAACGTTCAAAAACCAGTCGGAGAACACTTCAATCTCTTTGGTCACTCGATTACAGACCTAAAAGTGGCAATTCTTCAACAAAAAAACTTCAAAAACAGACTCCAATGAGAGACTGCTGAATTGGAATTAATTAGCAAACTGGATACAATTAACTTAGGCTTGAATAAAGACTGGGAATGGATGTGTCATTACACAAATAAAACTATTTCCCCTTGTTTATTTCCCCCCCTACTGTTCTTGTCAACTGCTGGAAATGGCCCACCTTGATTATCACTACAAAAGGTCCCCCCACCCCGCTCTCCTGCTAGTAATAGCTCACCTTTCCTGATCACTTGTTACAGTCTGTATGGTAACATCCATTGTTTCATGTTCTCTGTGTATATAAAATCTTCCCACTATATTTTCCATTGTATGCGTCCGATGAAGTGAGCTGTAGCTCACGAAAGCTTATGCGCTAATAAATTTGTTAGTCTCTAAGGTGCCACAAGTACTCATTTTCTTTTTACTTTCCATGTGTAACTCTCAAAGCACTTTGTAAAGGAGGTAAATATAAGTATTCCCATTTACAGATGGGGAAACTGAGGCACAGAGTGACTTGGCCAGCATTACACAGTGAGTCAGTGGTAGAACCAGGAATAAATCTACAGATCTCCTGAGTTCCACCAGTTCTGATAGTCACATCTTGGAGCACTGATTAAGTAATTTAGATGTTGAAGTTCAGGCTGCAGGATTAATTTTGGCCTTAGTAGTTTGATGAGCAATATAATGAAGAACATGCCAAGGATGGCATATGCAATGGGCTCCCCTTTGTTCTTCTGATCAGCTTATTTGAAAGAATTGCTCTCTGTGGTAGTTAAGAATGTAATAGTTAATGTCTGAGAGCTACATGACAATACAATAACATAACATAACATAACATAAAACATAACATAACTACACCTCTACCCCTATATAACATGACCTGATATAACACAAATTCGGATATAACATGGTAAAGCAGTGTTCTGGGGGGCAGGGCTGAGCGCTCCGGCAGATCAGCGTGTCAGCATGTCTGGTTCCGACATGCTGCTCTGAGCGGCGTGTTAAGGGTGCTGGGCCGGGGCCGATGGGTTGGATAAGGGGCAGAGGGTCTCGGGGGACAGTCAGAGGACAGGGAGCAGTGAGGGTTGGATGGTTCAGAGGTTCTGAGGGCAGGGCAGTCAGGAGATGGGGAACAGGGGCGTTGGATAGGGCATGGGAGTCCTGGGGGGCCTGTCAGGGGGCGGGGGTGTGGATTGGGTTGGGGGCAGTCAGGGGACAGGGAGCAGGGGGGCTTGGATGGTTCGAGGGTTCTGAGGAGTCAGTCAGGGGGCAGGAAGTGACTATTAATAACGGAAATGCTTGAGGTCAAAGCAAGTTCGATATAACACGGTTTCACCTATAATATGGTAAGATTTTTTGGCTCCTGAGAACCGCGTTATATCAGGGTAGAGGTGAATTTAATTATTGCAAAAGAAAAGAGACTCTAAAACCATCAAACTCAACAGCTTTCCATTTTTTATTTTATCTCTCAAACTGGGTGACTGGGCAACAAAATGACAGATGAAATTCAGTGGTGATCAATGCAAAGTAATGCACTTGGGAAAACATAATCCCAACTATACATATAAAATAATGGGGTCTAAATTAGCTGTTACCATTCAAGAAAGAGATCTTGGAGTCATTGTGGATAGTTCTCTGAAAACATCCACTCAATGTGCAGCGGCAGTCAAAAAAGTGAATAGAATGTTGGGAATCATTAAGAAAGGGATAGATAATAAGACAGAAAATATCATATTGCCTCTATATAAATCCATGGTATGCCCACATCTTGAATACCGCATGCAGATGTGGTCGCCCCATCTCAAAAAAGATATATTGGACTTGGAAAAGGTTCAGAAAAGGGCAACAAAAATTATTAGGGGTATGGAACGGCTTCCATATGAGGACAGATTAATAAGACTGGGACTTTTCAGCTTGGAAAAGAGACAACTAAGAGGGGACATGATAGAGATCTATAAAATCATGACTGGTGTGGAGAAAGTAAATAAGGAAGTGTTATTTACTCCTTCTCATAACACAAGAACTAGGGGCCACCAAATGAAATTAATAGGCAGCAGGTTTAAAACAAACAAAAGGAAGTATTTCTTCACACAACACACAGTCAACCTGTGGAACTCCTTGCCAGAGGATGTGAAGGCCAAGACTATAACAGGATTGAAAAAAAACCTAGATAAATTCATGGTGGATAGGTCCATCAATGGCTATTAGCCAGGGTAGGCAGGGATGGTGTTCCTTGCCTCTATTTGCCAGAAGCTGGGAATGGGTGACAAGGCATGGATCACTTGATGATTACCTGTTCTGTTCATTCCCTCTGGGGCACCTGGCATTGGCCACTGTTGGAAGACAGGACACTAGGCTAGATGGACCTTTGCTGACCCAGTATGGCCATTCTTATGTTCCCTATTTGAATGATTTTTAGGCTTTTATTACATTTTGAGCTATCTAGCTACAATTAAGAACAACAGGGATTTATGCATTTGGATCAATGGCAGCTTAATGTGCCTAAGGCCTGAATTCAGCAAAGCATTTTGTCATGTCTGTCCCTGTTCAGCAAAGATCTTAGGCATGTTCTTTACTTGAAATATGTGCATAAGTCCTATTTAAGTCAGCAGGACTAAAGCACATTCCTAAATTAAGCAAATACTTAAATGCATACTTGAAGTGGTCTGACTGCTGATTCAAGGCTTGAACAGTGTCTCTCTCCTCTTGTGATATTGTGGCAATTAACATCAGATAAGGTGCTTTCCAATCAGCCATGTTCAATGGGAACAGAAAGGTGTTTTCAGTGAAAAGGCCTTGACTATGAAAATCACTTCTGCTCGTCCAACAGAGCTCTTGATCTTAAGAACACACTGCAAATTCTAGCTATTTCCACAGCCTTTTGTCTGAGGGGCTGTGGGCCAGATACAAAGCCCATTGAAGTCAATGGGAATCTTTCCTTAGACTTGAACGGGCTTTGGTTTATGTGATAAGTGAATAATCATTAAAGTCATCATTTTGAGGCATGGGAAAAGGCTGTTTAAGCACTTTTGCTGCTGTTGTTTATTATTAATTATTAATTAATTATTATTATTATTATTATGGTAGTGCTTAGTAGCCCTAGCCATGTGCTAGGTGTTGTACAAACACAAAACAAAAAGATAGTCCTCACCCAGAGAGTTTACAATCCAAGTATAAAATAAGAGACAGCAAATGGATCCAGACAGGCAGGAGAGTACAAGGAACAATAAAACATAAATGCAAGGAAACAATGTTGGTCAGCATGATAGGCAGCAGTCTCAGCACACCAGTGGTGTAAATGTTGTGCAGGTTTTTGTAGGCATCACAGACGAGGAGAGTGTTAAGGAGACTTCTGAAGGAGGAAAATGAGGTAACTTTGAAGATGAATATGAGGAGTTTGTGGTGTGTGTGTGAGAGGTAGCATGGGAGAAAGCACGAAGGGGCTTGTTAGAAAATTTAACAAGTGGGCAATGGAGGCTGGCATCATGGGACTAGTCAGAGGGTGATTCAACATCTCAGTAGTGAATAGATAGGGTGGACACAGGCCATGAAGCCCTTTGAAAAGGATACCTTAGTCAAAGCCCACTGAAGATAATGGAAAGATTCCTGTTGACTTCAATGGGCTTATTATTTTCTTTCATCTAAAACAAAAACAAAAACAAACAAAAAAGAGCGAAGGAAAAAAAACATCTTGACTCCATTAGTCTCCAGCAACCCCCTATCTTCTTTCTCCATTTCCTCTCTAAAGTCACTGAATTAATGGATTGCAATCACTGTCTGCAGTTAATCTCTTCTGATTCCATCCTAGACCCTTTCCAATCCAGCTTCTATTCCTTGCACTGCACTGAAACTGCTCCTGCCAATCCTCTAATGACCTCTTCTTAGCCCAGACTCAGAAACTTCATCTTCCTTGATCTGTCAGCCACCTTCAACACCATTGACACCTCCCTCCCGCTGTGGGGGCGGCACCTGCAGGCTTGGGCAGAGCGCACCATACAAAGCTGCCTGGCCGTGCCTCTGCCTAGAGCCAAGACATGCCAGCCACTTCTGGGAACAGCGCAGAGCCAGGGCAGGCAGGGAGCCTGCCTTAGCCCTGCTGCACTGCTGACCGGGAGCCACCTGAGGTAAGCGCTGCCCAGCCGGAGCCTGCACTCTGAACCCCCTTCCCCAGGTTGGAACCCCCTCCTGCACCCAAACTCCCTCCCAGATCCTGCTCTCCCAACCCCCTGGCCCAGGTCGCAAACCTCTCCTGCACCCAAACTCCCTCCCAGAGCCCAAACCCCACACCCCCTCCCACACTCCAACCCCCTGCCCCAGCCCTGAGCCCATTCCTGCTCTCCAAATCCCTTGGTCCCAGCCCAGAACCCCCTCCTTCACCCCAAACCTCTCATCCCCAGCCCCACCCTAGAGCCTGCACCCCCAGCTGGAACCCTGACCCTCTCCCACACCCCAACCTCCCACCCCAGCCCAGTGAAAGTGAGTGAGGGTGGGGAAGAGAAAGCGACGGGGGGGAGCATGCTGGAATGAGGTGGACAGGGTCTCACAGAAGGGGTGGGGTAGGGGCATGGCCTTGGGGAAGGGGCGGAGCAGGGGCAGCACAAGGGTGTTCGGTTAGAAAGTTGGCAACCATAGTAGGTTAGCTTAGAGGACCTTTCTTTGCTGCTCTTTTCTCCTCAGCTCACTGCTTCTTGGGGCAGGGTGTAGTAGAATGGTGAGGCTCCCAGTAGGGAGCCACAAAAACTGAATATACTCTATCACATTCTGATACAATCAGATTTCTTGGACAGATTTCAGATGCCAAATCTCTCTCTGAGTCCTAAATAACATTATTCTCATTAAAAGAAAAGGAGGACTTGTGGCACCTTAGAGACTAACAAATTTATTTGAGCATAGGCTTTCGTGAGCTACAGCTACTGCATCTGATGAAGTGAGCTGTAGCTCACGAAAGCTTATGCTCAAATAAATTGGTTAGTCGCTAAGGTGCCACAAGTACTCCTTTTCGTTTTGCGGATACAGACTAACATGGCTGCTACTCTGAAACCTGTCATTATTCTCACTGTGACTTGATATGGGTCCAACCTTCAGATTCAGGCCTGGACCTGCATTGTGAATTTTTCAAAGTTTGGAGATGTTCAGATCTGTGGTTCTGGTGTGCGTCTATCTCTAACCATAACTGCTATCCATCTGTTTTGATGACGTTATTAACTGCTAGTTTTACTTGCAGCATGCATACCATATGAGACCTAATTCTCACTTCCCCTAAGGCTCCTTTTACACTTCCAAAGCTGTATTAAGGAGCTAAAGGGTATATAAGAATCAGGATTCATTTTTGCAATTTCTTTTGAGGTTACCTGCAACTCAAATAGCTAATCTACTGGTAAAAGATGGGTACCACTACTCTTACGTTCAGTGAGCATAACAATTCACCACAATTCAATACAAGCAGAAGGAAGTGCCATCTAAAAGCTAGCTGTCTGTGAGGAATAAGATGGGATTTTTTCCCCTCTCAGCCACTGACTTACTATGTGATCTTAAGCAAGTCACTTAAACTCTTTGTACCAGTTTTGTCATCCATAAAATGGGGATAATAACATTTAACTACTGCAAAAGAGTTTCGTTAGGCTTCCTTTTCAGAGAGAGAGAGAGAGACTGTAATATGTTCTGATTAGAGCTGTGTGACCAGGTTTTTTTTCAGTATGGTGGGAATTCCAAACAATCCGGAAAAAAAACAGTCTTTCAAGCTGAACCAAAACCAAACTTTTTCAAACTTTTTGGTGCATTCAAAAGTTGAGAAAAAAATAATTTCAAGTTGAACTAAATGTTTCATTTTGATAAAATCAAAAACATTGCATCTGAATTTTGAGATAATTTAAAATGCTTTTTTTTCTAATAAAATTAAAGGACATTTTGTCACAAAAAGTCATTTTGAACAACAACACCAAAAAGTTTAGAAAATGTCGAAATGAATTTTTTCATTATTTTCAGATTTTTCTTTCAACTGAAACACTTCAGCGAAACTGACACAAAGTGACAACATGTTTTAACATAGCTGAATCTGCATTTTTCACTGAAAAAAGTGTTCGTTGAACATTTTTCCCCAGCTCTAACTTTGAGATCCTCAGATTAAAGTCACTATATAAATTCAAAGTGGTATTTTTGTTGTTGTTATTCTGTGAAGACAAAGCCTGAGCCACGAAAAATCATAGTGACAAGTGTGATACTGGCAGACCATGTATTAGGTCATGCCAAGGCTTCTGAGCCTCACTGAACATTGACAAATGCATAACTGGAAACAAGTCTGGCTCACTTTGTGTTAGTATTGTTAAAATAGATATTAGAATTATGAGAATGTGTTTATGAAATGCTTGTAGGATGCTGCATGTATTAATCTTTCTTATAATATCTATATCCCATTTTATAAGGTAATATTTAAGTATTTGCTCTGTAACTATAAAAGTGTTTGGTAAAACTATAAAACCCCACAGTCCAGAGAGAAGCACTATGAAGTGTGAAAAACTAGTTTACCTTAAGAGGTGTCGACTCCTGCCCCCCCAAAAGAAAAGCCTATAGACACCAGACAAGCCATTGTGGAACATCAGTGGACAAAAGACTTGGTTGATTGCTCCCCCCACACCCATGAAATGGAAACATGAACAAACACTGGTCCCTTCAGCTTGAGTTCTAGGGGAAGGGGATAAAAATCCCTGTCAAGAAAAATTGTTATCACTATGCTACTTGGAATTCGGAGAGGGCAATATTCCTAAGCATAATCAAAGGATCTCCAAACTGCTTAGTTTTGATTAGCCCCATAGGACATACAAAACTTCTGTATATAGCAGCTATTGTCACTTTCTGGAACCTAAAACTATAACTCGTGTGTGTATATGTTTACTGCTTTAACCTTGTATATAATTCACATTTATTTTTCCTAGTTAATAAATCTTTAGTTAGTTTATTACAGGATTGCCTTCAAGTGTTGTCTGGTGAGACATGTAAGGTACAATTGATGTGGGGTAAATGACTAGTCTTTTGGGACTTGCAGTAACCTGAATATTGTGATTTTTGGTGTAAGGGACCATCTATCACAAAGGTGGGCTTGCCTGGATGGCAAGATAGACCAAAGTGCCCAAGGGGACTGTCTGTGACTCCATGTTAAGGCTATCATAACATTTTAGTAGTTCACATTTGTTACTTTGTTGGTGAAATCTAATTATAGAACATACAATCAGTTTGGGGTTGGTGCCCTGTTCCTTGACAATTTTCCCTGAGGTTGGCACTCATGCTCATGAGCTACTCTAGACAGCTTGACAACAAGTTTTCACAGCAGTACTCAATCTCAAGCCAATTATTTTTAAACAATTCCATCTGTAAGAGAATTTAGAGGTAGAATCTAAATGGTTCACATGTTCCAAACATTTGTAAATTCAGGGGAAGTTGGTCTATTCAGATCTTATTAAGGCTTGTTGAAAATTGTCAAAACTTCTTTGGTGGAAAATTGGGTTTTAGATTACTTTAAAATATTCATAGAAAGCATCTGGCTCAAGATATTTCATTGGAAAACCAAAAAACATTTTTTAAATTATTTTGATAGATTGATTTATTGATGATTGGTTGTGGTTTTCAGCCAATCACTTATCTTGGGTTTTGACAGTTTGCAGCTGAAAAAATGAAAAAAAAATATTTTCACTTTTTTTTTTTTTGGTCAAAAAGTCAAATTTCCTATGGAATAAAATCCCATTTTCTGACCAACTGTAGTTCTCATATTGCACCCCAGTATTGAAGCATCTGAATGCTTGCTTCAGATTCCCAGAACCCATTCCACTTCTAGGTTGGATCCAAAAAACACATGGAAGATTTCCAGTTCTGATGATTCAGAATGGCTGGAAATCTCATGATAATAACTCTTCTAACAGGATTCTACCATCTTGGGCCAAAATCCACTGAGTACTGCTTGTGAGATTTAACCTCCATAAAGACCACTGTGCCACATCGTTGTCAACTTCTGCAAAGGAACTGGATGTACACTGCAGAGATTTGAGTCTCTGTGAGAGAGTGCAGCATAGTACCAGCAAGCAAAGTCATTTATGCATCTTGGGGAGAATGAGGTTTGGAGAATTAGGTAGGTCTGAAATAACAGGGAAGAGAGAGGGATGGAAATTGTCGTTCCCTTTCCCCTCACACATTGCAGAGCACAGCACATTGCAACTAAAGTTTAGGTATAAAGACCCAGAAAAGAATATTTCTTTCATAACACAGATTAGGAATAGAGGAATCTATCCTTATTTGTGTAAAAAACAGGGTGATCATGGGAGACATTCTTTTCTTGCAGAATTCTATGCATATATACAGGGGTTATTCTCAGTGCCTCCAGTTAAGAAAATACACATCGGAAGGTACTAGCATTTCAGTCTCTTCGTCAGAGAAATCCATATATACTGACTGACTCATCCGGCTGAAAATGCAACACTGATATCTCAAGCCATATCTGCAAGACGCAGAGAAGCTGTACAGAGCAGTATTTGTATGCAATAGCTCAGAAACTATACACTAACAGAAGAACACTGTGGCGTTCCATACACAAGCATGTACATAAAGTTCACAGGATCGAGTTTTTCGTCTTGAATGTAGATTTCTAGTAACACCCTGGTCTGCATGGTTATGGACTGTGTTCCTGTTTGCAATAGGGGTGGCGGAGCAATAAAGCTGTGCTTCTCAAAGTTAATATGCTATATTCCTAATTTTAACAGGCAGTTTCCATTGGCGGCTCAACACACTTATATACTGAGTTTCTCTTTCTTTTAGAGAATTTTTGGTGATGCTTTGCTTTCACCATTCACATACTACCTCCCAGCATGAGTGTTTTTGAACTAGGGTCCCTAAGACCAATAGCCCAAAATAAACCGCCACATTGGAACAAACACAGACTTTGTGAAACTTCTGATCTGTATATGAACTTCACTGCTGGTGCATATCCCTATATAAGGCTGAAACCCCTTGATCTCAGTTTTCCCACGCAAAGTTCAAATCCCAGACTGGCTCCTGGAGCTGGCTCATGGCTACTATCTGTATCAGGAGAAAGAAGCAGGGAGGGAGAACAATAAGCCGTGCATAACGCTAACATTTACAGTACATGCAGAAATTTGTTTTTTAGGTGGGTGGGTCAGTGTGGCCCCATTCATTTCTTTTGACTGCATGGGAGTGGCCCCATTCCTTTATTTTGAATCTGTTTTCTCCTGATTTCATTATCCATGCTCTTCCTGTGTCGCTGTGTTTTTTATCTTGCTCTAAGACAGTGCTTACTCAGTGTTATGAGTTGGATGCTCGTGGCACAGCTGTGTTGGATGGTAGACTATTGAGGTAATATCATGGTTTTGCTCTGTAGAGCTTGTGATGCATTGGAGATCCCTAATAGTGCTGCTGGAATTTATATATACTGATTTGTGGGATCCTACCCACTCCAGTTAAAGACTTCCAGCGCCTTGGCCACACCTTTCAAAGAACCATAGGTCTCAGAGCAAAAAGTGTATGGCGTGTGTATGCTGGAATTTGTCCCTCCTTCATCTGCAACATGTGGGGCCTCAAAAACAACTGTGTCAGAACAATAGGGCTGCAATTTTTGTACACTGGGATATGATTAGCCTAGATAAGCATTCTCATTTCATTACAATAGGCCTGCAAGCAATGACCACTGAGATATGAACTTCCCAGGTCTGCAGAGCAGCTGCCTGTATGCATAGCTTTCAAACTCCACATGCTTACCTGGCCTAGCTTTTCTTCCATGCCTGTATCCACATACATAAACTCCTCCACATACACCTGAGTACTTAAGATGAAACTTGTGATGGCTGCTATAGCAAAGTCTCTTAGGAGTGGAGTTTAAAGTTCAGCAGTAGTTAAGCTTTCCTGATGAAGGATTTTATAACATTTTGTAGGCAGAAAGCCGCTTATTAAAGGCTCAGTTGCAACTGTGAACTGTCCCTGTAGCTCATTTCTGTCTCAGACTGCTTGTTTCTCTTGTCATCCTTCTGATTTTTATTTTAGGTTTGGATGTTTGGGATTTGTTGTGTAAAACAATGCAGTATTTATAGATAACTACCAATCAATAGAAGCTATGAGTAGGTCACCTATCATGGGGAAAAATGTAAAATGGTGGCTCAGGCTAAAAGGATCGTATTGTTTCCCTGCTTTACAGCTATATATAACAGAATATGCCAAGAAAATAAACAATTCAGCATCATCTTGTCAATGAAAAGCAGGTCTGAGGTTGGAGAAAGGCAATTCTACAAGACTTGCCAATTGCCCAAATTGCCTGTTGTGGCAAACATTATTATTAATTATACATTTGTACTGAGTAGCCCTTAGGAGTAGGAGTCCCCATTCTTGGATCAGCCCCCACCTCCACCTCCCATTGTGTAAGGCAATATATAGACAGAACACAATGATGGTCCTGGCCCCAAAGAGACTGCAACCATGTCTCTTTTTTCCTTTGCAGAGACTGCACCAAATACAAAGTTTATAGAGTGGTGGGGGGGAAAGTACATAACAGGCCTGAGAGACAAAACATATGACAATGGCACAATGGGATAAATACAAGATTCCCAGAATTAAACAGATCTGTATATTTAACTGACTGATGTGACTGTTTTATGGAGCATTATAGGTTAACACTGAGAGCTTGTCTCCACTGCAATTTAGTATCCGGCAACCTGGGGTGTAAATCCACAACATATTAACTGTCCACATTGACCCTGCTACCACATGTCGGAAGTCCCATAGTGCGCTTTGACCTGCTGCTGTTGTACATCAAAGCACACTACGAAACTTTTAGCACATTGTAGCAGGGTTCAACCGTCGACTTACTGTGCAGCAGGCTGGTACCCCGGTGTATACCCCAGCTTGCCGCAGACTTAATCACAGTGGAGACAAGCCTTGAGGCAGCAAACAAAGATTGCCCAACGAATGAGTTAGCACTTCATAATCAAACAGTGTATGAATTTCAGCATATTGAAAATATGGATGGAAACACCCATGACTTTTGATTTTCCTGGAACCTATTCTGTTAACCCCACAGATTGCAAGGCCATTTCTATAACGATGAAAGGACATGAGGTACACATTTCACTGTTGCTTTATCCCATCTAGCAGATGGGGAAAAGCTAAACTCCCCCACTGTTTTTAAAAGTATAACTTTATCAAATAGGTGAAATTCTGAATGAAAGGGTTGTATGAATGAAGACCTTATCATACGCTGACTGAAAATGATATGGAATACATGCCCAAGGCACTGATTCATACATGTTAGCATGGGACATGTTTCTTGCACATTTAACTTTGTTAAACTACACATTGCATCTAGGAGCCCTACTTACAGACCAGAAACTCATTGTGATAGGCACTGTACAAACACAGAACAAAAAGATGGCCCATGCCCCAGAGAACATATAGTTTAAGTATAAGGCAAGAGACAACAGATGGATACAGACAAATATTACATGAATATGTAAAACAGATCATTAAATGACCAAATAAGAACCATGAAGCGAGTATGAATGTGCTCAGGGACTATACCATTACCAAAGACAATGAAATGAAATTGATATGTGCTGATATTCACGATGGGCCAAAAGATTCCTTGAGATGGTCCAACAGAGGCATTGTTTAAATGTAACATTAATAATACTTTAGATGGAGCATGTATTGCTGCTTAATCTGACAACAAAAAAGAAGAAACCAGAGATGATGAAGACAATGAAGGGAACGAGATTCAAGATGCCATTTTTACTGAGTAGGATATTAAAGATGATCAGCAGCCCTTTCTTTGACAGTTCAGTCAATGATTCTGAATAAATTCCAAATTATTTTGTTGAAGCAGGTTTTCTAAAATAACATCTTAAGTTCTATAGTACAATAAATATTAGTGGATGTAACTATTCATTGTTCATTGTAGTTTTACATTTTTTAAAAATTGATTGGAAGTTAGCTTATCAAGGAGTCAGCTCATATATTAGTATATATGATAATTTTTTGTAGTTGCAAAAGAAATCAACCATGTAGCTGTGTGAACTCTTCCCTGATTTCCCTCTCAAATGTCTATAGTGCCCTAAAATATAAGCAAAATATTGTAGACATGATTTTAATTTCTGTTGACTTTAAGGTAGGTATTTTTCACTACAAGGTACGTTTGACTATTTTTCCACTTGAAAGTTTAGCATCATCGTGCTAAATGTCTAATCCAGTCTATATGTGGCATATTTCTTTTATTTTCCACATAGGTACATGTTGATGGTACATGTGAAGCATGGCTGAAGCTCAGGGTTTTTTTTTTCTAGATTTAAGCAGGGGTCTGAATGAATTCTTCCCTGACAGCTAGATGGGAAGGGGAGAGACTTTAGATGTGTTCATGTAAATACAGTTTGCTCCCTTAGACATCCAGCAGATATAATGAGGTTCAACAAGGACAAGTGCAGAGTCCTGCACTTAGGACGGAGAATCCCATGCACCGCTACAGACTAGGGACCGAATGGCTAGGCAGCAGTTCTGCAGAAAAGGACTTAGGGGTTACAGCGGATGAGAATGAATATGAGTCAACAGTGTGCCCTTGCTGCCAAGAAGGCTAATGGCATTTTGGGCTGTATAAGAAGGGGCATTGCCAGCAGATCGAGGGACGTGATCGTTCCCCTCTATTCGACATTGGCGAGGGCTCATCTGGAGTACTGTGTCCAGTTTTGGGCCCCACACTACAAGAAGGATGTGGAAAAATTGGAAAGCGTCCAGTGGAGGGCAACAAAAATGATTAGGGGACTGGAACACATGACCTTATGAGGAGAGGCTGAGGGAACTGGGATTGTTTAGTCTGCGGAAGAGAAGAATGAGGGGGGATTTGATAGCTGCTTTCAACTACCTGAAAGGGGGTTCCAAAGAGGATGGATCTAGACTGTTCTCAGTGGTAGCAGATGACAGAACGAGGAGTAATGGTCTCAAGTTTCAGTGGGGGAGGTTTAGGTTGGATATTAGGAAAAACGTTTTTACTAGGAGGGTGGTGAAACACTGGAATGAGTAACCTAGGGAGGTGGTGGAATCTCCTTCCTAAGAAGTTTTTAAGGTCAGGCTTGACAAAGCCCTGGCTGGGATGATTTAGTTGGGGATTGGTCCTGCTTTGAGCACGGGGTTGGACTAGATGACCTCCTGAGGTCCCTTCCAATCCTGATATTCTATGATTCTATGATAGAGTGGAGTTTTGCTCAAAGTAATCAACTTTGGCGGGTGTTGGGTTACAAATCACTTTAGTACTGAATGCAGGGGTAGTGAAATGCTGTTACCAATGTTGTAACTATTGTATGAATAAAGGGGAGTAGAACTATGCTTAACCTCGTGGGTTACCCTCAGCAGAAAGGACCTTGTTAAGCTAGGGGCTCAAATGCCAGAGTCATTGCCCTCAGTCCCCTCTGCCCACTGGAATTCTGGGCTGAGCTCCCAATGCCTGATGGGGCCAAAAATTTGTTGCGGGTAGTTATGGGTAAATGTCGTCAGTCAACCCTCCCTCCTTCCGTGAAAGAAACAGCAGACAATCATTTTGCGCCCTTTTCCCTGGATTGCCCGAGAGACGCCATAGTACGGCAAGCATGGAGCCCGTTCAGCTCACCGCAGCAGTTATGACCATTGTAAACACCTCATGCATTATCGTGCAGTTTATGCAGAACCAACACCTAAAAACCAGGCGAGGAGCCGATGGCAGTGCGGTGATGAGGATATGAACACAGATTTCTCTAAAACTGCGGTCCCCAACAATTTGGAGATCATGGTGTTACTGGGGCAGGCTCATGCCGTGGAATGCCGATTCTGGGCATGGGAAACAAGCACAGACTGGTGGGACCACATAGTGTTGCAGGTTTGGGATGATTCCCAGTGGCTCCGAAACCTTCATATGCGTAAGGGCACTTTCATAGAACTTTGTGACTTGCTTTCACTTGCCCTGAAGCGCAAGAATACCAAGATGAGAGCAGCCCTCACAGTTCACAATTGAGTGGCAATAGCCCTGTGGAAGCTTGCAACGCCAAACAGCTACCGGTCAGTCGGTAATCAATTTGGAGTGGGCAATCTACTGTGGGGGTTGCTGTGATGCAAGTAGCCAATGTAATCATTGAGCTGCTGCTATCAAAGGTAGTGACTCTGGGAAATGTGCAGGTCATAGTAGATGGCTTTGTTGCAATGGGATTCCCTAACTGTGGTGAGGCTATAGACGGAACCCATATCCCTATCTTGGGACCGGACCACCAGGGCAGCCAGTACATAAATCGCAAGGGGTACTTTTCAATGGCACTGCAAGCACTGGTGGATCACAAGGGACGTTTCACCAACATCAATGTGGGATGGCCGGGAAAGGTTCATGAAGCTCGTGTCTTCAGGAACTCTGCTCTGTTTAAATGGCTGCAGGAAGGGATTTACTTCCCAGACCAGAAAATAACTGTTTGGAATGTTGAAATGCTTCTAGTTATCCTTGGGGACCTAGCCTACCCCTTAATGCCCTGGCTCATGAAGCCGTACACAGGCATCCTGGACAGTAGTAAGCAGCAGTTCAACTACAGGCTGAGCAAGTGCAGAATGGTGGTAGAGTATGCATTTGGACATTTAAAGGGTCGCTGGCGCAGTTTACTAACTTGCTCAGACCTTAGCGAAACCAATATTCCCATTGTTATTGCTGTTTGTTGTGTGCTCCACAATCTCTGTGAGAGTAAGGGGTAGACATTTATAGCGGGGTGGGAGGTTGATGCAAATCGCCTGGCCGCTGAATATGTGCAGCTAGACACCAGGGCAGTTAGATGAGCACAGCAGGAAGCGCTGCACATCAGAGAAGCTTTGAAAACCAGTTTCATGACTGGCCAGGATACTGTGTGACACTTCTGTTTGTTTCTCCTTGATGAAAACCCGCCCCCTTCGTTGCCTCTAAATTCCCTGTAAGCTACCCACCCTTCCCCCTTCGATCACAGCTTGCTTGCAAAGGAAATAAAGTCACTATTGTTTAAAAAACATGTATTCTTTATTAATTGATTATAAAAATAGGGAGATAACTCACAAGGTAGCCCGGGTGGGGTGTGGGAGGAGGGTAGGAGGGAAGGAAAAGGCCACTTTAAAACTTCTTGAATGATAGCCTTCTGTTGCTTGGGCTGCTCACTGGGGTGGAGTGGTTGGGTGCCCAGAGCCTCCCCGATACCGTATTCTTGGGCGTCTGGGTGAGGAGGCTATGGAACTCGGGGAGGAGGGAGGGCAGTTAAACAGCGGCAGTCTGTGATCCTGCTGCCGTTCATGAACCTCCACCAGACGCTAGAGCATGTCCATTTGATCCCACAGTAGCCCCAGCGTTGCCTCATGCCTACTCTGATCTTCTTGCTGCCACCTCTCCTCACGTTCATTGGCCATTTTCCTGTACTCTGCTATTGTGTCCTGTCACACATTCTGCTGAGCTCTGTCAGTGCCGGACAACTGCATGAGCTCAGAGAACATTTCATCGTGCATGCGTCTTTTTTGCCGCCTTATCTGAGATAGCCTTTGGGACAGAGGAGGGAGGCTTGAAACATTTGCAGCTGCTGGAGGGAAAAAAAGGAGTGAAGAATTTAAAAAGATACATTTTACAGAACAATGGCTATACTCTTTCACATTACATTCCCTTCACAATACTATTTACATTACATAGCACATGTGATTTTGGTACAAGGTCGCATTTTGCATCTTATATTGAGTGCCTGCGGCTTTGGTGTTAGAGATCACACGCGCAGTGCTGGGCAACAGAATTCGGCTTGCAGGCGGCCATGGTAAGCCATAGTTTTTCGACTACTACAACCTTCATAACAGCAGCGCCCTCCTCTCCCATACCAAGCAAAGCACATTGAGTTGGCCATTTAGTGCTGGTTTTCCTGTTAATGTGCAGCAGCAGAAACCAAACTAAGCCCCCCCACACACACACACATCCAATTCTCTGGGATGATTGCTTTACCCCTCACCCCACCACGTAGCTGGTATCAGGGAAGATCCCTGCTAGCCAAACACGAACAGCTCAGCACCAATGCCCCTTCCCTCCCATCGCGTGGCTAACTGCGGGGAGGATTTCTTTTCAGCCACAGGCAAACAGCCCAGTAGGAACAGCCACCTCTGAATGTCCCCTTAATTAAATTCCCCTATTTCAACCAGGTTACCATGAACGATATCACTCTCCTGAGGATAACACAGAGAGATAAAGAACGGATGTTGCTTGAATGCCAGCAAACACCAGAACCATACGCTGCCAGGCTTTGTCATGCAATGATACCAGATTACTTGCTACTAGCATGGCGTGGTAAAGTGTCCTAACATGGAGGACAGAATAAGGCTTTTCTCCCCAGAAACCTTCTGCAAAGGCTTTTAGAGTACCTCCAGGAGAGCTTCATGGAGATGTCCCTGGAGGATTTCCGCTCCATCCCCAGACATGTTAACAGACTTTACCAGTAGCTGTACTGGCTACGAATGCATCCCAAGTCCTCAGGGCTATTTAATCATTAGAAAACGCTTGCTTTTATAACATGTATTATTATATTATATAAAAAGGTACACTCACCAGAGGTCCTTTCTCCGGCTTCGTTTGGTTGGGAGGGTATTTCAGTCAGGGTGATAAAAAGATCCTGGCTGTTGGGGAGAATGGTGTGCTGTGCATTCTCCTCAAGCTCGTCCTCCTCATCTTCACCATTCATAAAATTCTCAGGCATGGTGGAGAGTACCCCCATCATCAGAGTCCACAGACAGAGGAGGGGTAGTGGTGGCGGCCCTCCCTAGAATTGCACGCAGCTCATTGTAGAAGCAGCATGTCTGGGGCTCTGTTTGATTCTTTGAGCGTCCGTTTGATTCTTTGGTTTTCTGGTACACTTGTCTGAGCTCCTTAAGTTTCACACGGCACTGTGCTGAGTCCCTGCTGTAGCTTCTGTCCCTCATGGCCTCAGAGATTTTTTGAAATGTTTTCGCATTTCGTCTTTTGGAATGTAGTTCTGATAGCACGGATTCCTCTCCCCATACAGCAATCAGATCCAGTACCTCCCATTCGGTCCATGCTGGAGCTCTTTTTCGATTCTGGGACTGCATGGGCACCTGTGCTGATGAGCTTGCCTGGCCAAACAGGAAATAAGATTCAAAAGTTCCTGGGGCTTTTCCTGTACACCTGGCTGGTGCATCCAAGTTCAGAGTGCTGTCCAGAGTGATCACAATGGTGCACTGTGGGATAGCTCCCGGAGGCCAATACCTTCAAATTGCGTCCACACTAAACCTAATTTGAAACGGCAATGTCGATTTCAGCACTAATCCCCTCATTGGGGAGGAGAACAGAAATCAGTTTTAAGAGCCCTTTATGTCGAAAAAAATGGCTTCGTTGTGTGGACGGGTGCAAGGTTAATTCGATTCAATGCAGCTAAATCTGACAAACTCATAGTGTAGCCCAGGCCTCAGATTCTGTGTTTGTGGGGAAATACTGCCTGTCAGAGGTGCCTAAGGGTGGTGTATAATTTTCCCAGGTTTCTGGGTGGGGACTCGAACCATTTCTGTGTTGTATTGATGGAAAGGAACCCCTAGATATTGAACACAGCCTTGGTTGCTGCTGGCTCCCCCTTGCAGAAGGGTTACATACTGTCAAGGTTCCTTCCCCACTCTGAACTCTAGGATACAGATGTGGGGACCTGCATGAAAGACCCCCTAAGCGTCTTCTTACCAGCTTAGGTTAAAAACTTCCCCAAGGTACAAACTTTGCCTTGTCCTTGAACCATATGCTGCCATCACCGAGAACATTAAACAAAGAACAGGGAAAGAGACCACTTGGAGATGTCTTCCCCCAAAATATCCCCCCAAGCCCTACACCACCTTTTCTGGGGAAGGCTTGATAAAAATCCTCACCAATTTGTACAGGTGATCACAGACCCAAACCCTTGGATCTTAAGAACAATGAAAAATCAATCAGGTTCTTAAAAGAAGAATTTTAATTAAAGAAAAGATAAAAGAATCACCTTTGTAAAATCAGGATGGTAAATACCTTACAGGGTACTCAGATTCAAAACATAGAGAATCCCTCTAGACAAAACCTTAAGTTACAAAAAGACACAAAAACAGGAATATACATTCCATTCAGCACAGCATATTTGACCAGCCATTAAACAAAAGAAAATCTAACATATTTTCTAGCTAGATTACTTACTAACTTTACAGGAGTTGTAAGGCTGCATTCCTGATCTGTTCCTGGCAAAAGCATAGAATCATAGAATCACAGAATATCAGGGTTGGAAGGGACCTCAGGAGGTCATCTAGTCCAACCCCCTGCTCAAAAGCAGGATCCATCCCCAATTAAATCATCCCAGCCAGGGCTTTGTCAAGCCTGACCTTAAAAACTTCCAAGGAAGGAGATTCCACCACCTCCCTAGGCAACGCATTCCAGTGTTTCACCACCCTCCTAGTGAAAAAGTTTTTCCTAATATCCAACCTAAACCTCCCCCACTGCAACTTGAGACCATTACTCCTTGTCCTGTCCTCTTCCACCACTGAGAATAGTCTAGAACCATCCTCTCTGGAACCACCTCTCAGGTAGTTGAAAGCAGCTATCAAATCCCCCCTCATTCTTCTCTTCCACAGACTAAACAATCCCAGTTCCCTCAGCCTCTCCTCATAAGTCATGTGTTCCAGACCCCTAATCATTTTTGTTGCCCCTCGCTGGACTCTTTCCAATTTATCCACATCCTTCTTGTAGTGTGGGGCCCAAAACTGGACACAGTACTCCAGATGAGGCCTCACCAATGTCAAATAGAGGGGAATGATCACGTCCCTCGATCTGCTCGCTATGCCCCTACTTATACATCCCAAAATGCCATTGGCCTTCTTGGCAACAAGGGCACACTGTTGACTCATATCCAGCTTCTCGTCCACTGTCACCCCTAGGTCCTTTTCTGCAGAACTGCTGCCTAGCCATTCGGTCCCTAGTCTGTAGCTGTGCATTGGGTTCTTCCGTCCTAAGTGCAGGACCCTGCACTTATCCTTATTGAACCTCATCAGATTTCTTTTGGCCCAATCCTCCAATTTGTCTAGGTCCCTCTGTATCCTATCCCTGCCCTCCAGCATATCTACCACTCCTCCCAGTTTAGTATCATCCGTAAATTTGCTGAGAGTGCAATCCACACCATCCTCCAGATCATTTATGAAGATATTGAACAAAACCGGCCCCAGGACCGACCCCTGGGGCACTCCACTTGACACCGGCTGCCAACTAGACATGGAGCCATTGATCACTACCCGCTGAGCCCGACAATCTAGCCAACTTTCTACCCACCTTATAGTGCAATCATCCAGCCCATACTTCTTTAACTTGCTGACAAGAATACTGTGGGAGACCGTGTCAAAAGCTTTGCTAAAGTCAAGAAACAGACAGACATCACACAGACAGACACAGACACACATCACACACAGACACAGACAGGCATCACACAGACAGACAGAACCCTTTGTTGCCCCCATCCAGATTTGAAAGTATCTTGTCACCTTATTGGTCATTTTGGGTCAGTTTCCAGCAAGGTTACCTTAGCTTCTTAAACCTTTACAGGTGTTTTGCCTCTGGCCAGGAAGGATTTTATAGCACTGTATACAGAAAGGTGGTTACTCTTCCCTTTATTTTATGACACATACAAACTACTATTTCATAGACAAATTGGTTTTGTGGCACAAAAGTGCTGAATGACATGCTTGGGTAAATCCACAGAAAACTGTAAATTCTCAGTAACATGCTACAGTGCAGGGGTTCTCAAATTTCATTGCACCGCGACCCCCTTCTGACAACAACTACATGACCCCAGAAGGGGGGAGCAAAGCCTGAGCCAACCTGAGCTCCTGCCTCGGGTTGCGGGGGCCAGAGCCTGAGCCCCACTTCAGCCCCAGGCAAGGAGGCCTGTAACTGGAGCCCCGCCGCGAAGGGCTGAAGCTCTTGACCTTTGGCTTTGGCCCTGGGAGGTGAGGCTCAGCCTTGAGTCCTGGGACCCAGCAAGCCTAAGCCAGCCCCAGCGACCCCATTAAAATGGGGTCCCGACCCACTTTGCGGTCCCGACCCACAGTTTGAGAACCGCTGCTACAGTGTATTATGCAGTATGTGTATTTCATCTGTCTGTTCTTTTTTAGCTTTCCTCTAAAATGCTTCTTGTGGTATATCATGTGTTTATTGTCTCCTGATTACCCCTCTCTAGTACCCCAAGTTATTCTGATGGACCTCTCTTTTTCTATCTATTTTCATTTCTTGCTGCTGCTGTTTGGTGTTTTTTTTCTAAGAGGATAAAGTTTTTTTTTCCTATCAGAGCCAGAAGTGTTCAGATATCTGTCAGGACAGCAGATCCCTCCAGCTTTGTTCATTTCATTGCAAGTAGATCTTGCATTAAATGTTCTCTGCAAGTTACTAGGATCAATACTTCCATTTCCTAACTTGACCTTGTGAGAAGAGTTTTTATTTTCAAGACAGCTCATGAAAAGCCAAAACTCCTCTTGGTGGCCTTTTGTGCCCGTTGGTCTCAATCAAAACACTTCCATCATTTCCACAAGAAGACGACTGATTTCCACCTACAGCATAGCAAAGGAATTGATGGCCTATTAATGGCAATACCTGCCCATATAGAATCATTGTTTACTATGAGTGAAATAAAGACTACAAACTGGATGAATTAATAAGCCAAATTACTAGGATAATAAATATTCACCTTCCTCTTCCCATTATAATTTGTTATAGATCTGTCATTCTTTTGCAAAGTAATTTAGGCAACAGATATTATCGGTATCCAATCACATTAACCATCAAGGAAATATTTAGAAGCAGTTATAATATCAGTTTATATCCTTCAGAGAAAAAGAAAATATTTTAAAAAAATGTTATTGGAAATGGAAATTACTATATATTCCCTTGTATAATCTGGCACACTTTTTTATGAATAATGGAGATTGTGCAAATTGTACAGACACAGTTGTTCCTAAGAATTGGCTGTGACCCAATTGTATTTCTTCTTTTACCTGAGTTGTTCCTGGGAGTAGGACCCAAACACAATATTCTCCTTCTAGGAATTTGATCCATTCACTCAAGAAGAAGGCAGAATGAGAACCACCTATAACTCTGACCCTACCCTTCCTGGATATTACATGGGAATGCAGAATACCTGGGACCCATACTTAGAGGTTGACAACACTTTGTTTCATTACGGAATCTACCACACTTCCTGCAACATACAATAGTCTGACCAGTACTAGCTAGTATTAACTTGAAGCTAGGGAACTCACTGACTACCATCCAGTATCTAACCTCACTTTCCTAAGGACTGTCCCTAATTACCTGAGAGATTGGCTCTTTCTCCATTAACATTACCTCTCATAATAGCTATGTTCTACTGAAACAACGAAACTGTTGGCCAATAAAGGGTGGTTCATTGGATGGGGAGACCTGCAAGAGCTGGGTCTAAACAATGGAACTCACTCCTATAGGAGATGCAAATGACTACAGACTTAAACTTATTGAGGGAAAGCTAAATGGAAAGAATGAGCTTTACATTTAGTTCTTGTGGCACCTTAGAGACTAACCAATTTATTTGAGCATGAGCTTTCGTGAGCTACAGCTCACTTCATCGGATGCTGCTGCAGTTTCGGCAGCATCCGATGAAGTGAGCTGTAGCTCACGAAAGCTCATGCTCAAATAAATTGGTTAGTCTCTAAGGTGCCACAAGTACTCCTTTTCTTTTTGCGAATACAGACTAACACGGCTGTTACTCTGAAACCTGACATTTAGTTCTCACAATGTTTTTCTTTTTCACACACGCTAAGCAACACAAAAAGATTCCCTAAGAACTGCCCCAGCTATTTCTCAGGAAATAGATTGTTATTGTTATTTCTATTTTTAAATACTTTGCATGCACTCAGATAATATGGTGAGACAACCCAACTAGATAGTTATTAATAGACAGAAGCAGATATATGAACACATAGAAAAACACTTGTCTACATCAGTGCCACAGCTAATTGGATGTCATTCCAGACAGTATCCATGTCAGCCTCTGACAGAAGCTTTTAATATATACCAGCTCTGGACATTTTAGGTTTCAGAAAGATAATGTATAAATGTCAAGACCAAATAAGTGTATGATTTGCTTCCCAAAGTCTTTTCCCTGATCTAGTTTTGATTTATTGTTGGAGCCAATAGCACAAGCACAGTGCAAAATGGCACATTCACACATGTCATATTTTGCATATTGTCCGGACCAGCTGTTGTGTTGATTTTTCTTAAGACCAACAGTAGTATTTTGCAAAAAGAAAAGGAGGACTTGTGGCACCTTAGAGACTAACCAATTTATTTGAGCATAAGCTTTCGTGAGCTACAGCTCACTTCATCGGATGCTCCCAATTCAGTCATTCTAAAAAAGCCATCTACAAAACCTCACAAGAAAAATAACATACCCAAACCCAGGAACAGGAAGTGTCTGTCAGTTCAGTGGACTGATACACTAAGGTGAATGTGCTAGAAATGTACAGCAGCAAAAACCACTTGCACAAAGAAACATCTAAAATTGGCAAAAGGGTGAAGAGTGTTTCTATAGCTTTTGGAAGTATATGGAATCCAGGTGTCAGTGTTCTGCAGCATTAAGAGGATGTTGATGAAATTCAGACTCTGGTTTGTGAATTAATTTTCCTGTCATTTTCCTTGAGATTCACAATGAAACCCTTAAGTCAAAAATTCTGAAACAGGATTGCACTACTCTTGCCATTGTAATGATCGGTGTCTGCCTATGAACATCAAGGTTGACAGGCAACCTTACACATGGAGGACTGGAAACAGAATTGATGACCTCTGGCTCAAAGAACCCAGACTTCTACTTGATAAACCAAACTAGTAACTTGTGAATTAGAAAGAACGGATATAACTTTATGTGAGAAAGGTACTCCTTTATCCAGGGCCAAATCACTGCACATTATCAAGAATGAAGTATTGTCTGGTCCAAGGTAGCTGCACCAGGAACAACAGCTCTCTATGGGCCCAATCCAAACCCCACTGAAAACAGTCTCCCAGCTTTACCCCCAGAGGGCACTACAACAATGTGCTCTATGTGGAGCTTCCCTTCAAAACTAGTTCAGAGCTTCAGCTGGTGCAGCTCACATACTCAGAGGAAGAACAGTCTTGTGATGAAGACAATGGTATGGATCTCAGGAGACCTGGGTTCAATTACTGCTCTGCCACAGTCTTCTTGTGAGAATTTGGCAAGTCAGTGAATCAATCTGTCTCAATTTACCATGTGTACAATGGAGAAAATACTTCCTTGCCTCACAGAGTATAAATTAATTAATGTGGGCACGTCATTCACATACTGCACTAAGGGGGATGGCTACAAAAATACCTAGATAGGTAGGAAGAAAGACTGTTTCAGCACTGAGAGGGACAAACCACTGAAGAGTTGCTTTGCATTTTGGGGTAAGAGGATAAAATTCCTGTCTCCTCTTCCCTTCACCGAAATCTCCAACACAAAGCCAATGTACTCAGGCTGGATACTGGAAAGAGGATTTCCCCCTTATAACACAAGCCAACTTACTAAAAAACAGTCAGAAGAACCAGATAAGAGGAATAAGACAATGAAATTAATACCAACCCCCAAAAAAACCACAATCAAACAAAATCTCTATTACTTTATTTTAGCTTCTGCATTTTTTATTGTTTTCAAACACTTAAACTAAAAAGTCAAAGGCTTATGCTCTCACACAAAAATGAAATCAAGTAAAGATTAATGAGGAATAGAACACAGGAATATGTTGATTTGTGGGCCTGGTGGCCCTTACTGAGTTTTTGTGGGACCCAGAATATACAAGGTTTAGAAAAGCCCATTTTGGGCACAACCTTTTGTGTTGAAGCAGACCTGCAGTCCAATGCCGCAGCAAGGTCATCAAAGGTTATTTGTCACTCTTCCCTAATCAATTCAGCCTTTTCAGCATTCATGTGTGCTCTCATTACTGATGCAACTCTCCTGGATCATAGTTTCACACAAGTGTTAGCCTCACCTGACTTGAAATGCTTCACCTATCTGTAAGTCTTTCTCAAGTGCATCCCTTCTTTCTTATAATGGATGAGTTGGCATAAGCATTCTGAAGCTCCTGGCTGAACTACATCTTTCTAGAGGAAAAATTCTATCACTCTTCACTTCACACTATACATGGAAGCCATTTGCAAATATTACTCCACTGGCAAATACGGTGTCCTGAAAATTTCAGTGCTTGATCTGCAACTGTGGTCCAAAAAGAAATAAGTGACATTATCTTCAAAATCTCTCTTGTACACAAAAAGGACGTGACAGCTGAGCAGATTCTTGACAACGTATTACATCCCCCAAAATGAAGTTAAAAGAATGTTGAGTTGCAACATAAAGCATTCAAGAATTAGGAAATCCTGAATGATGGTTGCTATGCAACCTTGATTCGCCCCTATGAGCGTATGCTTCATGATAAAGTCTTCAATTACATCATCATATACTATTTTTTCAACAGGCCCCTTGCTTCTTTCAAAGCACAGGAGACAGTTCAATATTTCTTATTTATCGTCATCATTCTGTGCATGGCCATAGACATTATTTACTACACACCATCCAAACCCTACACCAAATACAGATTTTTTCATTTCCTCATGGGCTTTTCTATGGTGCAACCATCATAGGATCTTAGTGTTTTACACGTTTACAAATTGAGTTTCATAATGCCCTTGTGAGGTTGAACTGGTATTACTGGCCCCATTTTAAACATGGGGAACCGAGGCTCAGAGATTAAAGCCAAAGTTGTCAATTATAATTTTGGGTGCCCAATCTGAGAAGCCTTGTGCCTTCTTTTTCAGAGTATTTAGCATTTTATAACACTTTATATGCTCAGAGCAGAGCTACCATTGATGTCAGTTGTAACTGTGAGTACTTCTATAAATCAGAGCCCAGGTCTTTGAACTTGGCTACCCAGAAAATGAGAAACACACGGTGACCACCTGTGAAAATTCCCCCCCCCCCAGCCCATTTGCTATGGTCTTTTTCTATCTCTGGTTCCTCACCCTCCACCTACATTGTTCCTATTCCCCCCACCCTGACTTCTTCCCTTTACCCACATACTTGCTTCTGCTCCCACCCTTTCTTCCCTTCAAACTCCTATCCTTCCCTCCCCTCCAAGCTCCTGCCCCTGTTCTCCCACCTGGCATATCTCCCTACCTACCCAGTTCTTCATCACTCTGCTTTCAAGTTAGACTGTTTCCTGAGGTCCTCACTGAGAGCAAAGGACAGAGTTGCCCTGCCCTCTGTTCTTGCCCCACAATGGACCACAACAGCAATTTCAGGAAAATTCCTGAGCAGACCCTATCACTTGGGCTGGAACATACCTATAACACTATGGGGATGGTACATGTGCAATCCAATTAATGTAAGATCTGTGAGGGGATGGAGCATGCTCAGTGCAAATACAATCTTCAGACAATTTAGCTGCCAAATTCTAACAAGTCTCTACTGAACATTTGTGAACTGAAGTTTTTCAAAGGCTCATAACTAGGCCAAGTTTAGACATTTTAATAGAAATGGCAACAGCACATCCCTGACAACATAGCAATTCCCTCTGCCAAATTTCAAGTCTCTGCTGCAACCCACGGTGGTGCTACAATTTGTCAGCTAAACAACTATAAGATACTTTTAATATCCTAACCTTTCTCTTGGGAATTGCTGAACCTTGTAAGCTGAAACTTTAAAAAAAAATCAACCTGAGGCTGACACTAGGCATGAAAATGTTCAACCTGAAAGGTTAGAGCTTGGCAAAAGTTATAAGCAACTGTAAACAGGGTCTTATAACACAAAGTGTCAGGCAAAATGAACTTCAGGCAGTGATACCTTCACTACATATAACAAAATAGCATGAGTTCTTCTGGGATTTGGTGATAAGTGGTGTCTGTTAGAGATGATTCAGCAGTACACCTTATCTTCCCTGGGAAAAAGGTAAAGTTTAGGTTGGGCTTAGTTAAAATGATCTAGCTAAGGCCCACCGCTTTTCCTAACGTAGACGCAGGGTAATACCTTTAGCTCAGTTTTAGCAGGGTGGATGTAGGCTACAACTTGACCTTTTAGCCAAGCCTGACCTAAACTTGACCACTTTTTATTAGTCAAGAACAGGCCAGTGTGTAGTTCAATTAAAAAACAAGAGCAGGCTCTACCTTGCCCACTGCCTTCAACTTTGCACTGATGTGTGATGTGCTGCTCTCAGGCCTACAAATCCTACGCAGATGTGCAGATGTGTAAAAATATAAACTGAATCCTAAAGTTTAGGGGGGTTTCTACTCCCTTCCCTATCCAGAAATGCAGAAGGTGAAAATGAGCTGCTCTACTGCAGTAAGGAAGGAAAACATCTGTGCTGACCTGTCCTAATTTGGTTGTGTGGTGTCTGCAGGTTAAAACATTTTTTTAAAAGATCCTGAGACCAACACTGAGGGATTGTCTAGATGAAGAGTTAGTGTATGGCAAGCAAGGTGTAAATCTACCTCACATCAGTGTGCTGCACATTAACTGTGTTTGTGAACCCTGCTGCTGTGCGTTAAAAGTACCCTCGTACTCTTTGACCTGTTTCAAACAGCTCTATAGATTTACATCCCAGGTTGCCACTCACGAACTCTTAGTCTAGGGAAACCCTGAGTCATTCAACAAGTTAAAGGAGGCAAAAGAAGGCATGTGGCAATACAGATGGACTACTGTGCTTGACAAGTGTCTAAGTTCCGGTGTGAGTGAGGCTATATATGCAAGGCTATATTCACATTTCAAGACATTTTTAAACAAGTCTTCCCATGATGTAAAGAGCAGCAACACCTTGTCTATATGTTTTGCCTGAAAATTCCCTTCAGTATATTCAGTTTTACCCTCAATGAAAGTATATTTACCATTTAAAAATTACCTTCAGTGCCCACTCTTTGACCGATTCAAAGAAAAGAACCTCTAAAGTGAAGAAATTGATTTAGCACCATTTACCTAGGATCAAACCAAGTGATGCACAAGCAGAGCCATGGCTTAAAATCCGAGAATAGCTCAGATGCAGATGACTGGATGAAAGCAGAGGTGTTCATAGTCCAGGGCTCTGCATGCTAGTTTTATACATGGTACATGGATATTTAATCCTGTTATCTGGTATAAACACTATGTTAAGTTTTGAACTGTTTTATAATATGTACTGATTATCCTCTAACACTGGAGTTACTGAAGTAGTCATAGAAATATTATTAACCCACATGCCACAGATATAAACAAATGGCTCATTATAGTGTACACAACTCTCTCTGAAAAATTATTCAACATTTATTTTGGGAAAAAATATGCAGATGAAAATGGGAACAAATACAGTTCTGTGGATAGTACATTTTATTTATTCTCCACTGCAGATGCACAGCCAATAAAAAATAAAAATGACTTAAATATTTTAGGAAATTACATGTGTAAGCAGTGTCAGGATGAGCTCCACCCTGACATCTGGTGGTGAGGTGTGGCAAGTTGTGGAAAAGAACTTCAGGGGCCGATCTCATTTGCATAGGCACACCCACCACGCCTAGAATGAGACCATAGCTGCCCAAATGGTCACTTTGGCTGCTGTGGGATCCCCAGTGTCTCTGTTATTGGGGCAGGAAGAATAAATTGTTATTACCCTGATTATGGGAACTGTGCTTGGAACTGCACGTGGCCTTTTGTTATGATGGAGGGATTCACCATCAACTAAGTAGCACTCGCTAGGCAAGGGTCATGGGTTCCAAAACTGTGTGAAGGGAGAGAAGCTGGGGACAAGTATTAATACTTGGTGGCATGGGCCCCTTGGTGAGGGCCTTACATGCTAATTGCACTTCCTCCTCTCTCCACTGTGGAATATCAGAGCTAATTTTGATTTCATTAGAAGTCTAGTTATAGGCTGCTGAGCTTACTTTGGGCTGACAGTGCACCAGCACTGGGGCTCCCCTATTATAAGCTGAATTCGCCTAAGAGCTGAAATCACTGAGTGTTGTGTTAAGTAGTGGGGGAGCCTGAAGATATATTGTGGAGCGGTTTGCGGGACGGCTGGTGAAGCAGTTCGACGCGGCGCAGTGTGTGGATGGCAGGAGCTGCTTGTGGGCCGTGGAGCTGAGTGAAGGAGTTCGTGGGGCAGCTGGCGGAGCAGAGCGGAGCAGAGCGCAGCTGAGCGAAGGAGTTCGTGGGGCGGCTGGCGGAGCGGAGCGCAGCTGAGCAAAGGAGTTCGTGGGGCGGCTGGCGGAGCGGAGCGCCGCTATGGAGCTATGGGGCGGTCAGCTTCAGATCACATAAGGTGCCTCTTACCCCTGTCCCATTTCCACCCAGGTTGGGAGGTAAAGCTCTGCAGATAAACTTTCGAACTCTGGGGCTGCCCTGACCAGGGACAGAGACTTTTGGGGCATTGGACTTTTGGGACTTTGGGTGAATTGGGGTTGCTGGACTCAAGAACCAAAGGGAAAAGGGCATGCCCCAATTTGCCTGGGGTGGGTTTTTTTTTTTGCTCATGGGTTGTGTTATGAATCCTGTTGGTGGTGTTTCCCCAACATAATGCCACATTGTTTCTCTCTGTTATTAAAAGACTTTTGCTACACTCAGACTATGTGCTTGCGAGAGGGGAAGTATTGCCTCTTGGAGGCGCCCAGCGGGGGTGGTATATATTTGTCCCAGGTCACTGGGTGGGGGCTCGAGCCGGTTTGCATTGTGTTATTGGAATGGAACCCCTAGATATTGAACCCGGCCCTTGTTGCTGCCAACTCTGACGGGCAGAAGGGTTACACATGCAGTAGGTCAGAATCCCCAGTGCTGCAAATCACATATAGCCATTTACACCCGTTCATAGTGGGTATGAAATGCTACCACTTCAGAATGTTTCAAAGCCGTGGAAAATGATGCCCAGTGTGTCTCTCCCTGGGAAAGAAGCCTATACGAGCTGTTCTCAACTGGACTGAGCTCACACTTTTCATAGCTGATAGCCAGAGGTAGTTCCAAGCCAGCTTTACATCCCTTGATCCTAGTGATAGCCAGGTGCCAAACCAGCCTCCTGCTACCTCAAGCGCAAGTTCTGAGAAACCAGACAGAGGCAGGCTGGGTTCCAAGAGCTCTTTGGCTTCCCAAAAGAATGTAAGATAGTTCTGTTATTTTCCTACAACTTAAGCAAAATCCTATCTAATTTAGTTTGTATTGAAACATAAAATTAGATTAAATATGCATTCAGTCTGTTGATTATTGTGAAGCCATTTTCTGTAAAGATTTGCTCCTACTGCTGAATAAAATACATTGCAGTTTGAAGGCTGTTACCCAACCAAAGTCAATTTTTAGTTCACTCAAGAAGTCCAGTCACCCTGGGCATATCGTGGACAATTCTTATTCTCTTTCATGCATACATATAGTATTGGTAATAATCTATTATCATATTTATACATCACAACTTAATACCAACCAAAAGAACAAAACTCAGTAAGTGGAATTATGGTTAATTTGCATGGAAATGAAGTTGGCCAGAGAAGATTTTGCCCCTTCTCCCCAATAAAGCGAGCACAGATCTCCATCCTCTAGGCATTTTTGACCATGGAGCTTACAAAAATAGAAGACAGAGTTAAACTTTCTGAAAAAAATACAGTCATATATGTAAAACTTTAGTTCAATTTACAATAGTAGATTTCAATTCACTTCAATTTAATTCAAAATTTTATTTCAATTCACAAGACCCTTGTGTTGGGGTAAAATCTTGTTTTGGTATGTTTCTCCTCTAGTCTCCATCTTGTTCTGTAAAAACAACAAGTAGGACTCCATTTTGGACACCCTCCTTTAAGGAGAGCTTTCCGCCCTGCCCTTTGCCTTTTTCAAATTAGAGTGGGAAAGGCAGGGAGCGGTTAGAGCATGTGACGGCATAGTCTGCCTAGCAACAGCAGACTATACAGGTGACAGCATCACTGCTGCTCGGGGCTGTCCATCCTAGAGGCAGCCACTGTCTCCCATGTTACCAACTGTGGAAGGAGCCCAATTAGGCCAGGATTATAACATATGTTGTCAGGTTCCATCAGTGTCATACACTGCACACACCCGTTCTCGTTTTCGCCTGTGAATCCGCATGCTACCACTCAGGACGACACATAGGGAATGGAAGACAGAAAGAAGACGAAAGAAGCCACTTATCTGGTGATCATCTCATCCTGCTCCTGTGTTCCAGTGTGTTCCAGCGATCCTGTGGTCCCGCATCTTCAGTCTTCATGGTTCTGTCCAGGATCCCAGAACCATCCTTGTCATGGTCAGGGTTCGTTCTGTGGGACAGTCGGGGTCCATCTCTTGGACGGTCAGGGTTCGCCTAGGACAAAGAAAGAGAGATGGCACTGTAGTTTCCTTTTATTGTCCTTTGGTTATCCCAGTGTATCAGGTTTGTGTGCTCTGGACTTCAAGTCCATTGCGATCTACTGTTAACAACCAAGCCATTTGTTATTACTTGGGTCATTTGTATTTACCTGTGTTCTATTACTTATAACAAAGGCTCTGCTTTTAAGACCATGTTGGTCTAATAAATCTTACTGTATTTGCACCTTACCCTGTTAGTTTCATTTTTAATCACCCCGGTATCAGATATGCGAGGGGAAAGGGCCTGCAGATAAGCCCATCTTCTGAGCGGCCTCAGGAGGTAAAAACCTTAAAAACTGTTTTGGGCTAACTCTTGGGTGAACAATATCTCACAGATGTAATCAAAATTTGTCCCATTGCAGCCACTGGGACTACTACTTCACCAATCTGAGTAAAACCTGCACAATCAAGCCCACTGTGACACTTTGGGCACTTAAAAACACAACCTTCCATTTTCCCCTTGTTCTTATCTTCAATGTTCTGTACAAGCTTAGTTTTCTTCCAGTCCCTAGCCATAGGCTGAGAGTATGCAGCAGAGTGCAAGCTTATAAATGTCAAACACAATGTAAATATTAAAAAAGGAGATTCACAGAGGAGCCATTCCTCTGGGTCTAGTTCTTACACCTTGAGTCAGAAGAGAAAACTAGCATCCCACCACAATCTCTGCTGTACTTAGTCCATGTTCTCTGTGTAGCTGGTAAAATCCAGAAATATCTCTTGGTAGGTGACAAACACATGTTGAGTTCTGGATAGCTATTTGATTGTTAGTTTTCTTCAAGTATTTTGATCCAAGTTAAAGCCATCTTACTTTTCAGACACTGTGCTTTTGTGTCTAGCAACATGATTTTGTGTTATGGCATATAGGCCAGATTTTGCTGTGGATTACACAATCCAAGTGTGACATACTGGGCTATAATCCAGACAAGTGGGGGAGGGGCTGTGTCACTGCTGTAACATGGGGTGCCTTGAAATGCCTTGCTGTTGTAGCCTCCCACCTCAGCTGCTCACAATCAGCCACCAGCATGCAGATCACTCCCAGATGTGTTTGTGTAGCTGCAGCCTGCCAGTCATACCCTGGATCTAGTGGATCTAGATGACCTCCTGAGGTCCCTTCCAACCCTGATATGCTATGATTCTATGATCTCACCAGCCTGGGTTATAATGGAGGATGACCCCAACACACTCCCAATCCCAGACTTCCCCCCAGAAATGTATGGTTTGTACTGCCCAGCCCTTTTCTGGACAGTACAAATATATTAAATCCATTATTCCTTTAAGAGAATAATATACCTGTTTATTACCTTAAATGGAGTTACCCAAACACTTCAATTTAAAGATACTGGATTAGATAAAAGAATAAAACAAGTTTATTAACTACAAAGAGAGATTTTTAAGTGAGTACAAGTAATGAGGCACAAAAGTCAGAAATGGTTACAAGAAAAATAAAGATAAAATGCTTTCTAGTGCCTAATTTAACAAACTATTAGATTTTTGCAAAGTTTCTCACCGCATGCTTCCACCAAGATTACTGACCAAACCCTTCAGGTCAGCTTCCCCCTCCCAAGTTTAGGACAGACCTGTTTGCTAACTTCTGCCTAGGCAGGGCTGTGGGGTTTGGAACATGAGTTTATAAAGTCATACAGGAGAATCTTATAGCTTCACATTCAAATTTGCTATATATATTTACCAGGACAATACTGACTAACAAATTATGATTATCATTTTCAAACATTTCTTACAAGGCATACCTTGAAAAAAGATTATTACAATAAAGTTTAAGGGGTGTAGTCTGTCACACCAAATGATAGCAGTTGGTTAATGGCTTTATACCAAATTTTCAGTGATGTAACTCAGAATTGAATCTAGTCCTCTAAACCAATTTTGTTAAGTAATTGCTTTCTTAAGACGGAGATACTGAAAATTGAAACACAGATTTTGGAAACTTAAACTCACTTCTATGTTCCATTTGGTTACTTTAGCTGTGTGATAGAATTTCAGGATGCAATATTCAATCACCTCCAAAAATATTTCAATGATTTTTCAGATTCACACTTAAATAGTGATGCTAAAATGAAAGAAACAATAGTCAAGGCATTTCAGGAAGGAGAAGCCCTTAGTTCTGAATCAGAGAATGTGTTTTTCTGTGCTTTCTCCTGCTTTCATTAAGGAAATCCAAAACTTGCCTGGTGAACTTCAAATCTGCCTTTTTAACAACGTTTCAACTAGAGGAATTTCTTAGGAAGGCAAATCAAGGAATGTTGGTGTTTTCTTTTTTTCTCCCAAAGATCATATCTGACGGGTTGGAAAAGTCAAACACCTCCTGGGCATCTGTCTCGATGGGGAAAACTTCCTTTAGAACTCAACCTAATGGCGCTCGTGATCTCTGCATGACATTCCATCTCCTGTTTATCTTTGCTGTGAGGATTTTTTTTTCAAATGTCTAACTATTTCTCTCCCTTTTTTAATTTCAGGATGTTAATTCTTGTTATTTCATGCTCAAATTATGTGAAGAAAAATCCCTGCCTCCTATCCAAACTCTCAAATGGTTATTTAATCAACTGATAACTGTGTTACACATCCCTCTCTATGCCTGATCTACAGAGGATATGCATGTGTTACAGCCTCATTTGGGAAGCTTTAGTTTAAGCTACAGCAATTCATGCTTTTAGCTCCAGAGATCCCAGGTTCAATCTGCCATGTGTTGGCCACGACGGTAGCCGTCACAGTGGCAGATTTACTATATGCCCTCATTTATCTCCTTTTCTCCAGTCTTTCCACTTTAAATGCTCTAAACCTCTTTTTCACATTTCATTCTCTACTACTTATTATTTCATTGCCTTTCTTTAGATTCCTCTTGAATTTACCCATCTCCCTTTTATAATGAGGTGCCTGAAACACTTCCCAGCCAATCCAGTTAAAGAAATCTCTCTCTTGAGTCCTGTATTTGCCTTTTTATCAGCCTTGTTTCTTCATTAGCTCATGTTTAATTAGTAATCTGCTACCTTTCCAATATCTCATTTAGCATTATTATTACTTTTTAAGAAGCATTCCTCCATTTTATATTAATATTAATATAAAATATTTATATTTACATTAATATTAATATAAAAATAATATGTTAATATAAAATGGAGGAATGCTGCTTAAAAGTAATAATAATGCTAAATGATATATTGGAAAGGTAGCAGATTACTAATTAAAACATGAGCTAATGAAGAAGCAAGGCTGATATTATTATATATATATATATTAGTGGGTATTATTTTTCCTTGGTCTTATCGCATGTAAGTGTTCCTGTCTCTCAGATAATTTTTTAATGTTTTTCTGTGGCATCACAGCTCTTAAGTAGAGGACCAGGGGGGTTGCTGACATTTACTGATTTATCTATTAAAAGATATACTAAATCTTTCTGCCCCATCAAGTCATGTACCTACCTAACCTATGTAAATATATGTTCTCTTTCTTCCTACATAGCCTCCCTCCCCACTTCCCTCCTATTTTTTGTGTTGATCACTTGTTGTACCTTATCCTAGAATAAATATAAGGTCATTGGAGCAGGGACTGTTTCCCTATGTGTTTGTACAGCATCCAGCATCTCTCATCTTGATTACAGTCACCCTCACCTCCTTGTTTTCCCTGCTTCTCAGCTCCTCTCTCTGTGGACTATCAATAACACAGCTGCTGATGTCAATCTTCCTTTCCCATTGCTCCTATAATTTCATTCCCTCCTTAAATCCCTTCATGAACTTCCTCCTTCTTAACATATTAGAACCCTTCTTCAGCTACAAGACCTTAAATAATATAACCATCCACATCTCTGCTCTCCCTTTCTACAGTAAAATTCACCACTGATGCAGCTGGTGGTAGTAGTGATGGAAGGTGTAATGTAGATGGGACTTGGGCATTTTTACCATCACATTGTTTAACCCTCTATTTACCTAGGCACTGAAGTTTTCCTCACCACACATAGTATTTGAGTAGAGTAGGATTAATTAGAGGACATGGTGGTAGAAATGTCAGAACCCTGTCCACCTACAGCTTCCAGTATTACGACCTGTAGTAGAGGTACACTGAAGGTGAATTATAGCTATGAAGTTAGACAGCATAGGCACAGCACCAGTGAGTTTCTTGTGCTTGTAAATTCTTTAGAAATAGTATTTGGAGATTTGTATGTCAGGCTGACAAGCTTGAATATCATAGGCAAATACTGGAAACAACAGCTCTATGTAAGCGGAGGAAAGGGATTTTTCTGAAGTAAAAAGTGTGTTTCTTGAGGTGGGCCTGAATTCATCACTGAAATTTCTTGGTTGGCTGGAAGTGTCGTCTGATAGTCCCACCAATATTTTTAAAAATCCCAAAGAGTCATATACCATTCTAAGTTTGGATCTCAAGTGACAGAATTGTCAGCTATCCATTTCTTGGGAAAGGTTGAGCTTGAATAACTGAGAATTTTGTTTTTCTAATTACTTGTATCCAAGGCCCCTCAAAGCTATCTGTTGTTTTACAGGTGCATAGATGGGACAGTTATAGTCAAAGCATGAAGCCACCATTAGTGTAAACTGAACACATTACTGTATTAGCAGGGCAGCACCAATCTCTTTTCCAAAGGACACATTTAGGCTCTTTGTATTCGAAAAAAGGGATTGACTTATAGGGCCTATTCTGCCTCAGACATTCAGGGTTGAGGAAGTCCGTGGCAGAGCTAGGAACCAAACTCAATCTCCTCAGTCCAGGGCTCTATCCACAAGACCATCCCTCCTCTCTCTAAATATATTACTGTTCCATATCGGAGCTATTTGTTCTGCATTTGGAAGATACACACTATTTTATATAAACACCAGAATGTTAAAATACCTAAGTGTCAATGCTAGCTGCCAAAAATGGGAAGACGATACTAAAAGCCCACTCATTCCCCTTTCACCACCAAAACAAACTGAAATACAGAGACCAACAGAGTAGATGAAAAACTAAGACACTTTTGAGAGCAATACAAAGCGGCTCAGAGCAGTATGGTTCCGGAATTTGTTTAATTTCAGCCAAGAATATCCCTCCTTTATTTGCACAAAGGGAATCTGATAGCAGTCCAGAGCCCAATGAAACAGACTAGAATATGTGTGAAAGACCTGGTGCTGAAAATAATTCTGCTAAGGCGGAATCTGTGCATTAGGAGGGAGCAGGAAATGGGTGAGTGCATGTCCATCTAAAGTCTTTCCACATTGGCCTAATCCCACAAAACCTACAAAAGAGCAGGCTGAATTACTTTCAATGAATCTCTCTCCCGCTTACCTGCATTAAATTCAACCACATGGATGGCAGTAGTCTGAAAATATGTGTGCTTGCATTTACTCTGATCCAGCAAATGTGTGCCAAGCCATTTCTCACAATTGCCTTGAAAAAGTGTCTGCTGAAGAAATATGGGTGGACTCATACGACCATCAATGCTGAAAAATGTTTGAGAAGGGAAATATACATTGAATCAAGTAGCAAACGATCACAGAAATGAAAAGTCACTGTGGCAAAACAGATGAGGCTGAAGGCCAGTAAATGACAGTAAATGTAGCAAGAAACATTTAGGGCTTGATCATTGCATTAAAGTCCATATGAAGAAGCCTTTGCAGGTGAATCATAATTCTGTTCATTGATGGGAAGGTCATCCACGTTCTCTCACTGTCCCTCTCACCTCTTGACAAGTTGAGGAGGTGTTCCTTCAGGGTGGGGTTGAGACACTCAAAAACCACATCATCACCCTCAAGAACCACTGGGTAATCTGTGGTTGCATTACCTTTTTTTTAAGTGGTCCCTTTCGGTATTGTTCACAGGAAGAGGAAACCCTGGCAACATAATCCAGTGGACTTGTGCTGTATAGGAGCTGTGGTGCAGAGAACGTCTCAGGTGTCCACCAGACTCTAAGAACCAAACTTAATCTACATGTTCTAAAATAGGTTATTTGCTCTTCAATTTCTATGCTCCTTTTGCTCTTCTGAGTTCTGCTAGTAGTGCTAGAAATCACTTGAGAAAGGCTGTTCTCCTCAGATTTACAGCCCAGGTTTACAGCCACAAGATGTTTAAATAAACTTTGGAGAAACATCCCAACTTTTAACCAAACCCAAGTCTGAGCCTTTTGAGATTTGATCATCACTAACTAAAATAAGTAAAGGAATCCAAATACTAAAAACACAATGTTCACAAGTATTCATTTACATACAGATAGGTTGGTCAGATGAGTCACAGTCATACTGCTTATTATTCATTATTTGTGAAAATTCATGCAAAAGGGCATTTCTTTGCCTTACTGTTTGTAGAATAGCTGTTCTTTGTACAGGTTCCTGAATTCATATGCCAAAAAGGGCATTTGTATGTAAGCAAGACTATTTGCTATTTATTGCTTTCTGTCAGCATTTGTTATTCTCGTGTTTAAAATATTTAAGTTATTTAATCAGGGAGCAGAAACAATGTCATGTGATTTGGGTGACCAATCACAAACCATAAAGAGCAAAGAGTTAATGTGAATAGCTCCCAAATACTCTAAAAGCTGAACTTTGTTCACATAAATTATTCAGCAGCTACTTGTGAATAACAAATACACAAACAAGGTCCAGTGAGAAGCCATCTCTGATAACTACTAGGCAGGAGGTGAACACTGATTACTGCTACTGATAGGTTATTTAAACTAGCAGTGTGCATGACTCATAGCCTATCATTTTTGTTATCTCATCCTACCTCTACTTCACACACCGAACTGTCCACCATGGCTTAGATTGCAAGCTGTTTGGGGGCAGAGACTGTCACTTATATGGGTTAGGATTTTCAAAAGCACTCTCTGTTGGCTACATATTTTTAAAAGGCAAATATACTTTTTTACCTATACAGAGCAGTTCCAGCCTCTCATTTTATAATGTATTAATATATACACATATAAAAAGCTATTATGATCTAACAGATACATGGAGTATTTAATGGTTTTTCAAAGAATGTTCTACAAGTTGGTAGGAGGAAAGCTACACGATACAGTGAACAAAATACTTGCCTTTCACCCCTGGGATCAAGGTTCAAGTACTGATGGTGACCTAGACAATATGGATTTAACTCAGTCTTCTGTGAACAAGAATGAATTACCATGCACAATTCACGTGACAATCTAAATTGAAATGAGGCTTGAGGCCGCAAAGAGATGAACTATGAACTGTTTTTCAACACCTGGTAAAGGCTCTCTCTTCAGGTAGATGAGGCCATTACTGGATCAGTATGGAAGTGCTTAACTTCATCTGTCCCACCTTGTGGTTGTTTTTTAAATGATACCAACCCATCAGTCTTAAAGTGTATGTTCCCCCCACCCTAAAATTCAAAACAACAACAACAAAAATCCATCTGAAAACATATTTACAGTGTACAAAAGACCAGAACAGCTCTGACAGAGTATTTATCAAGTAAATAATACATCTTTTATTTACAAATACTGACGCAATAGACCAGAAGGCTCATTAACAGCCTTTCCAATCTCTTATGTAAATGATATGCTTTTAGAAACCAAGTCTGAAACCGTATTTACCTGAGGGACCAAAGTGGTTCTGAATTATCTGTATTGAGTAAATAACTCATATTATACCTTCCTATGCAAATTTTTTTAAAGGGAAACTAGATTAAAGAATGGCAAATGAGTACTGCAGTGGGAGTGAGAGAAAAGGAAAGAAGGTCGTAAAGAGTCCAGGTGTACCCCAGGGAGATGGCTGTACCTTCTCAGAGGAAGACACAAGCCACACATCCAGCCTACATGCGATATGTGGGAAGTGCCTATGTCACTCAGGAGCACAGCTCCCATTAAAAGTCATTAGGACCTGTACTCCTAGGTCATAAGAACAGAAGAATGATCATAATGGCTCAGAACAATAGACTATCTAGCCCAATATCCTGTCTCTGACAATGGCCAGTGCCAGATGCTTCAGAGGAAATGAACAGAACAGGGCTCTTGCAAGTGATCCATCCTCTGTCATCCAATCCTAGCTTCTGGCATTTCAAAATTTAGGGATATCCAGAGCATGGGGTTGCGTCCCTGACCATCTTGGCTAATAGCCATTGATGGACCTAGCCTTCACGAACATATATAATTCTTTTTTTAACCCAGTTATACTTTTGGCCTTCACAACATCCCCTGGCAGCAAGTTCCACAAGTTGACAGTGTTGTGCGAAGAAGTAGTTCTTTTTGTTTGATCTTAACCTGCTGCCTGTTAATTTCATTGGGTGACCCTTGGTTCTTGTGTTATGTGAAGGAGTAAACAACACTTCCTTGTTCACTTTCTCCACACCATTCATGATTATATAGACCTCTGTCATATCTCCCCTTAGTCATCTTTTTTTATCATTGGAATAGTTCCAGTCTTTTTCATCTCTGCTGGTATGGTTGCTGCTCCATCCCTTAACTCCCATAATTATTGTTATTATTATTTGTATTATTGTTACCATCTGCTAGGTTGCCCTCATTTCTAATGACAAGTGAAAAAGATCTATTGCAATGCCATAAATGTGTATATACTTCTAATTATTTCTGCTATTATTTGGGAAGGAAAACTTACTGAGACTCCAGAGAGCTCACTCTGGCAGAAAATGTTAAATATCCTCCTCAACAACAACTACTGGAGACAGCAGATGCTCTCTTAAGAGCAAAGCAAAGGAAGATACTTCTTCCCCAAGTTCCTAACAAACTGCCCCAGAACTGTGAAGGAGGAGAGAATATGGCCCTGTCCTCATCAATATTGGAGTGTGCTGCACTTTGTTAAAGGCTAGTGCAGTATGTGCGCTTTGCCCTGTGTACCAAAGAATTCCAAGAGGGATTGTACTATCTGAGCTAGCTCCACACTGTCCATCTGGCCCTGTGTGCAGAGGAGATCAATGAGTTGTAAAGATCTTCAGAGGAACCTCATCCACAGTAGCACACTGGGCCAGATTTTCTTACATAATTGAAGAAAAAAAAATTGTTTTACAACATAAACAATTATTCCGCCAAAAAACTTTAGCCATCGTGTGCCCCAAAGTAACAACCCAAATTTAAAAATATAACCAGTATAAACTGATTGTTCTAGTCAGGAGTTTGGTTAACCCTGACCCAGTCCTAAATAATACATGTTCAGCTTATGGAGGTCCTGTAGCCTGTCTCACTACAAATGCCATCCAGCTAACACCTCACTCAAAGGTTAAGTTAATCACAGTGGCAGTCAAAGGGATCTGAGGGATGACTCTCCTCCATTGGTCTGCTCCAGTCTTGAAATAACTGCTCTACCAGATCTTTTGCTCTGAAGTGTGGCTACCAGGTCCAGTGCATTGATTTTAGCATTACTTCCACCAGCCAGGGCCGTGAAGTCATCTCTACTCTTTTGCTACTAATGTTCCAGTCAGGTCTAACTAAGAAATCAGCTCTGCTTCAGCCCAGTCCATTTCAGTAGTGCAGAATAACCATGTAGGGAACTGAAAACAGAACAGGACTCTTGGACAGTCTCTGTTCCTGATGATAAACCTCCTAATTACCAGAACAGAATCTTCCCCTCTTCCGTCTTCCTTTCCCTGCCCCTCCAAGCCTCAGCTTCATTGCACAACCAAAGCCCATTACTTGTTCACTTGGGGTGATCCCTAAACTCAGGGCATATCCTGTAGAGTTCTTATTCCCTTCCATGAGTACAGTAATGATAATTATCTATTATCATATTTACACATAAAAACAGAAACAAAAGCACTCAAAACAACAAAACTAAGTAGGTGGAATCATGAGTAAACAACATCATCATTCAAGTAAATGAAGCTGTCCACAGCTGGCTTTTCCCCTTTTCACCAATACAGAGAGCAGAGAGCTCTATCCCCCATACTCCTAGCCCTGGGGCTTACATACATATTCAGTGGCATATATGTAAGCTTAGAAGGATTAGATTTTATATCAATAGATTAAAAAAAAAACAATTTTACGGTACACACACACACAAACCAATGAAAAATATCTCCATAGGTAATAATCAATATTTATAGACAGGCAAAGTAAGAAAAATGTTGCTTGAGAACTTAGAGTTTGATTTAAGGATATTTACTTTGGATATTTTGACATGTGATGTTGACAATTTGTGTTTTAATGCTTCAACTTTTGGAATCTCAGTGTCTCTGTCATTAAATAATTATTGTCTGAGCCCCCCGTTGTCTTATCCCCCCATAATTACCCACAACTGTGAAAATTTAAGTTGATAAAAAATAAAAATACTTAAAAACAAACTGATGCTTTCCATCAAAATTATAAAAATAAAAATTGACTTCTTTCAAGACCACATATATGCAGTGGGCTGGTGGCTTCAGCCTATTTATTATGCAATGATCATAGACTGAAGAAGGTCTTGGTCAAGATCCATATGTGAACAGATAGTGAACTATTTGTTGCCTCAAGAAGTGGCCCTTCCAGATCAGGTTTGGGACACACTTGGGGACAGTCTAAAGAAACGTACACTACCAATGCCCTGATGATCTTGTTTTAAAAATAATTAGAAGACTTCAGTTTCCAAATCTGTCACCCCAATGGTCTTTTCATGAGCACTGAATTTTAAAGAATGATCCTCAAAGAGCAAAGGAAAACCATAATCTAAAAACAACAGTCATAAATTTTTTCAATGATTAGCCCAAATTTAAGAAAATTATAACTATACTATTTAAACCCATCCCTTTTTTCTTTTCCTCTGCTGATCAGATTGTCACAAGGGCAGGACTTGAAAGACGTTGCAGTTGTTGAGATGTGCAAAAACACTAAGTATTATGGCCAGAATTTTCAAAAGGGCTCAGCATTCAAAATTAGAGCAAGATTTTCAAAATGGCTCCACTCAAATTTAACCACTAAAATTAGTGATGGATTCTCAAAAAGGCTCAGCACATTAGATGTTTTGAAAATCTAGCCCCGAGTGTCACAATGGGAGCTGCTGATTGCTGAGATTGCTGACTTCTGAAAATCTGTCTCCTATAGAGCAGTGGGTGGGCAACTTGAGACCCACGAGCCGCACGCAGCCCATTAGGGTAATCCGCTGGTGGGCTGTGAGACAGTTTGTTTACATTGACTGTCCTGCAGCTCCCAGTGGCTGCAGTTCGCTGTTCCCCGCTAATGGGAGCTGTGGGAAGTGGTGGGTGCAGACAGTCAATGTAAACTAACTGTCTCGTGGCCCGCCAGTGGATTACCCCAACTGGACAGAGAGTGCAAAGTACTTTAAAAATTGATGCAATTATTTAATAATGGCTGTACCCATGGAATCCTAGACAAAAAGTTACTCAGCTGTGGAGAAAGACCAGGTGAATCCACTAGTGGCTCATCTTATAAAGTAGATGTAGTGATTCTGATTCATGCAGATCTATTTTGCTGCCCTTGCATCGCCATCAGAAAGGTTTTCTTCTGACTATTTATTTTTTAAAGTTAAAACACACAAACTGTCCATTGTTTATGTCTATTTCCTTTATTCCGTATTACAACACACCCTAACAGCCAAGTGGGAAAGGATTAGTGCCAGTAGATTGCACTTTTTCTTTTTCTGCAGCAACTGGAGAGGTGATTCTCCCAGAGAAAAAAAAGCTGTTGCTATCTAGATAGTGGATCATTAAATTCCTGAGTGCCAGATATGCACAGCTGCAGATGTGTGTGCCCCACTGTGGCTCCAGCTGCAGAATATGCCACCGGCCAGCTCCTTTCCTAAGAAGCAGGTTAGAAGGTTGATTCAAAAGATTTTTTTTCAGTCATTATTCTCATCTCCTCTCTTTTACTGGATCTTGCTGGTCTCATTTTCTCCCCATTTTAAATTATAGCCTCTTCCTCCACCCTGATTGTGTTTTCAAAAGAGTCTTGCTCACTAGCTGATCATTCTTTGAACTAGCTGAAGAATCCCACTAGGGGCACATATTTTTTCTTGGTATTCATAAATATTTTATATAGAACTCTAGATTTTCCTAGTCACTCTTCCAAACTGAACACTACTCCTGTTGATTTTAACTAAGCCTATGTCTACATTATGCAGCCCATGTCAGCATAGCTATGCCAGCAAAAACCCCTATTATAGATTCATCATATGCCAAAAGGAATTGTTCTTTTGGCCCAGTAACACCACCTCTCCTAACAACATTCGCTAAGATGACAGAATTACTCTTCTGTTGGCATAGTTTTGTCTACACTGAGGGTTTTGTCAGCATAGCTATCCTCGGCTGTGGGGGGGATTTTTTTTTTTTTATGACTGTAGCCTAACCAGCTATGCTGGCATAATTTTGTAGGCCTGATACAACAGGAGACCAATTACTAATCCAGAATACTTGGAAGTGAAGGCAGCATTACTCTTCTCCTTTCTTCCTTTCTTTCACAGCTCACTGGAACAATCAGATACTGTACATTCCATCAGCAGCCAAGCCTAACCTATCTAGCCAGTGTGAATGGACTATGCAAGCTGGATGGCCCATTAAGGACCCTTCACTCTAACAATGGGCCACAAAAGAATCTCATTCCACTCAAATAGCTTTCTGTGGCTACCTCAGCACAGATATGGGCAATGGCTGCCCCCCGAGTCATCAAGCCATGTAAGGACATGTGATATTCTCATGTGACCCTGGACTCTGTCTTGGGCCAATAACTTTCCACAAGCTAGGCTGTAAGCTTTGTCTGAAACAGTAAATTTCAAGGCAAAGGGTATAAAAGACTCCTGAGATGACTATCTTGCCTGTTTCCTGCCCTGAGTCTCTGGACTGTGGATTAACAACAAAAAGAAGCATATTAAACTATGGACTGAGGACCTTCCAATCTTTTGGAAATTACCAGAGAGACTTTATAAGGCAGCACCATAACATCACTGCTACAAACCTGATACATGAACTTTGCAATTCTTGTATGAATATGATCTATTCACCATTCTAACTCTCTTCTGTTTTTCTTTTATTAATAACCCTTTAGATTTTCATTACTAAAGGATTGGCAGCAGCGTGATTATTGGGTAAAATCTGAGTTATATATAGACCTGGCTATGTGGCCTCTCTCTTCAGATTAGGAGGACCTTATATGTAATGAAACTGGGTTTCAGTAACCACTAATCATAGAGTCCAGTGTCTGGATGGTGAGATAAGGGCTGGAATACCCAAGGAGACTGCAATTTTGACTTCTTGTTAACCAATGTGGTGAGACAGAAGTTTACTTTTGTTACTGGCTTGGTATAATCTAGTGATAGGATAACCATCAGTATGGGGTGAGTTTGCCCTATTTTTCAGCAGTTTGTCCTGAATCTGGTATTCTCAGCTAGGACCCACTGAGGCACAGTGGCATTTGCCTATAGGGGAAATTGTTTTACATCCCCAAGCACTTAGAGGCTGGGTTATGTCTTAAAGCCTTAGGGTTTATAACCCTTTGTCTTGTAAAACTAGCCCTGGTAATGAAACTTTGGAGGTGCCATTAGCCATATAGATCTAATCTATATGGCTAATTCTGAATTCTAAACTAAGCTCTTGGCCTCAGTGATATTTTATGGAAATGAATTCCACAAACAATGAGTAATCTATGCACTGTGTTATAAAATATTTTCAAAAAGAAAAGGAGAACTTGTGGCACCTTAGAGACTAACCAATTTATTTGAGCATGAGCTTTCGTGAGCTACAGCTCACTTCATCGGATGCATACCGTGGAAACTGCAGAAGACATTATATACACACAGAGACCATGAAACAATACCTCCTCCCACCCCACTGTCCTGCTGGTAATAGCTTATCTAAAGTGATCATCAAGTTGGGCCATTTCCAGCACAAATCCAGGTTTTCTCACCCTCCGTCCCCCCACACACAAACTCACTCTCCTGCTGGTAATAGCCCATCCAAAGTGACCACTCTCTTCACAATGTGTATGATAATCAAGGTGGGCCATTTCCTGCACAAATCCAGGTTCTCTCATCCCCTCACCCCCCTCCAAAAACCACACACACAAACTCACTCTCCTGCTGGTAATAGCTTATCCAAAGTGACCACTCTCCCTACAATGTGCATGATAATCAAGGTGGGCCATTTCCAGCACAAATCCAGGTTTTCTCACCCCCCCCCCACCCCCATACACACACAAACTCACTCACCTGCTGGTAATAGCTCATATGGTTTCATGGTCTCTGTGTGTATATAATGTCTTCTGCAGTTTCCACGGTATGCATCCAATGAAGTGAGCTGTAGCTCACGAAAGCTCATGCTCAAATAAATTGGTTAATCTCTAAGGTGCCACAAGTACTCCTTTTCTTTTTGCGAATACAGGCTAACATGGCTGTTACTCTGAAAATATTTTCACTTAGCATCATTTAATGTGTTGCCTTTTGGTTTCAGGACAATCCCTTTTTCTTGTACTATGAAAAAGGCTAAATAAGAGCTCCTGATTTACCTTCTCTATACCCGTCATATACCTCTGTAACCCCCCTTGCCTCCATGGGTTACTCAGGTGCAGGCAACATTCACCTGTGTGTCTGGGCACCTCATGTTGTTGACAGTAAAGTAGATCTGGAGTATCTCTTTGCTGAAATCCATTTACTTGTAAAGGAAACTAAAACTGGCAGTGCCTACACCTGGCTGGGCCCAGTACACACTCAATGGCACACCTTGGAAGCCTCCAGGAATAAACTTAAACTAATTTGTGCAAAGGGTCTAACTCAAAACTACTAATTATAAACAATATACTTAGATTAAACACACCTTTACTTAACAATTTAAGGAAACATAGTATAACACACTGAGATTAAATATGACCACTCATTTAAATCAGCAGGGGGCAGTTTAATAGATCAATTAACAAATACAGTTTACAGTAGTAAATGAAACTTATCTAACTTGCCTTTACAGTGTCACCATTTACCCTGAGCGTATACTCCTCTGAATTTCCAAGTTTTAAAAACTTGCTTGCGTGGGCATGCGTGAAAATCTTGAAGCTGGAGACAGCACTCTGTTGGTCCAGTAAAACAGTCCAGCCAAGGCAACAAGAGGCAGAGCAATTCTCATTTGGGATCATTCCAAGCTGCACAACCCCTCTCAAGTTTGGAGTTGTTTTAATCAGATGTCATCTAACCAGAATCCAGGGTTGCTGAGAAGGCCACTCCACCGCTTCTCAAACTCAGACAATACCTTAAAGTCTTTGTTGTCCCCCTTCTCTTGCAAGCACTTTCCCACACAAAGGTGGTGGCTACTCACGCTGCCTCCACCTCAGTCAGCTCTGGCCACATCAACAGTCTCTGCACTGGCTCCAGTGAAGCCTCTGAGGCTTCAACAGCCTCAACAGCCTCTGAGGCTCCCTGCTTGATCAAAGCCCCCCACAGCCCCAGCAAACTCTCAGCAGTTTCTGGCTTTCTAGCAGCAGCTCCTGGTTCAGAGCTCCATAAAGCAATCTCAGCTACTCTCCAAAATGAAGCCCTCCACATGCTCTCCCTGCATCCCCTGGAAGTCTCTCTCCTTTACCCAAGGCATCATGGGAGTTGTAGCCTCCAGGGCTGAATTGCAACACTCAGGATCTTACCAACTGGATCGCTCCCAACTAAGTTTTGAGGCCCCTCTAATAAAAGGTGCCTACACCTCTATGATATTATCACTTATACATCCCCTCTGTAAGCTAAGCAACACTAATCTCTTCTGTATGCAGAGAGGTTGAAGTCTTTCCATTCCTCTAACCATTGTCATTGGTTGTTTCAAAACATTTCCACTACTGAAACTTCCCCCAGGATGAAGGATTGTATTTAAACAAGTTGGGCTAATTCGCCTTGGAAGAAAGGAGATTTTGAGATGACCCAATATAATTATGAAATGTGCTTGTATAGTTGCCAGAAATAAATTATCTACGCTGGGTAAAATTTACTTCACCTGCATGAAACCTGCATAAAAAAAACAGGCTTTATACAGGTAACATATGGGGATTTGCTTGGGAAGAGAAATCCACCTCCATGCATGGGAGTAGGGTGGCAGTACAGGCTGTGAACCTGAAGAGCAGGGAAACTGGCTCTGTGTAACTGCAGTTCTCCTGTCCTGGTGATCACCTTCAGCACAGCCTTCTGCTTGAGTCTATGTAGATCCAGCGCAATGGCCCCTTTGCAGCACCCCGGGAAGACAGAGTCCCCGGGACCCAGTGGCTGTTCTGTCAGCAAGCTCCAGGCATAGCCCACCTCAGGGCTTAAGTGGTGTGAAGGGAGTTGTGTGGATACTCCACACCTGTGTAGATTTCATTAACCTAGTGCTAGGTGAGGACTAGATAATCTAATAGGTCATTTCTATCTATGATTTCTGTTATTTTTGGATTTACACTGCTGAGGCATGTTAAACTCGCAGATCTAAAAGGCAGTGTGCTTCTAATCATGCCAGCCAGGGATTGCTGCAGGAACCAGGTCACTATGAAGTTAGTGATTAAGCAAGGCATTATGAAAAGTTACATAAGCAGATGTATATAATTCCAAGCTAAATGTTACCAACAGGCCCAAAGATTTATTTTGAAGGCAGTCTTCTTTTATTGCCTCATATATTGTGGAGTTGCTGAAAATGGATTTTAAATGCTTTTTATGGCAGCAAAATGATTAATACTTCATACTTAGTCATCTTCCCACACAGCAGATATTCTGGCCAGTGGCTCACTGGTGCTTCAGATCTCTATGCGATGAGAAGGATGTATTTGGCTATTAATGAATAATTTGTTATCCTTAGGATGCAGATTGCTTTACATTAACTAATGTCTTTTTTATGTGGCAGGTCATTTCTTTACTATTTGTCTTATAGGTAGCTGTATAGCACCAAGCACTGTAATAGCTATATGCTTATAGAATTCCAAGTATGTGTTAATTTCACTCCATTCACCTGACCCCTTCAAATGTAGCTAAAAGCCCTCCTCACTGCTTGGCTAGTTGGTACATGAAGGTGCTCTTTCTTTTTGTGGTCAAGTGGAACCCCTCTCTTCCCAGCGGTGCTGCTTCTCAAAACAGCATCCCACATTCAAGGAAGCCAAAGCTCCCCATTGACATCATCTGCACAGCATTCTTTCATCTCCAGGATGTGCAGGATTCATTCATCTCTAGGTCCCTACCCTTAACCTGGAGGATGGACAAGAACACAACTGGTGCCACCAACTCCTTCACCCTCTCTTGCAGAGCTCTGTAATCATTGCTGATCAGCTCAGGGTTATATCTGGTGGTATCATTAGTGCCCACGTGGATGACCATCTTGGGGTAGGGTCAAAGTAATGGATCAGCATCAGCAACCTTTCCATAATGTCTCAGATGCAGGCTCCAGGTAGGCAGCACACATTCCAGGACATCATGTCAGGTTTCAGATGGATGCCTCTGTCCCCTCAGAAGGGAGTGCCCAAGCACCACCCCCCAGGAGAACTTCTTGTTTTGTTTGTGGGAATAAGTTAATGGAGTTATCTTAGAAAATGTTGTAATTAACCAAAAACATATTTGTGTGCATAACTTGGCTGCAAATTAGAGAACTATGTGGGGGTAAATATGCTGTGAAAATATAAACTTGATCTGCCAAATAACAAAATAACCTTCACACCTGATTTTGTTTAAATTAACATAGCTTACAATAGCTATCAGTTAGTTTCATTTTACTACTGTATTTCCCTACACAGCCAGGGTATCATAGATTTTAACAAATATAGACATTCCAATCATTTTCACAGTAGTGAACTGAATAGGCACTTGATTTAATGAGGAAGACGAAAGCTAAGATTGATTGAAAAACCCTGAAGCATATGGTGTCACTTGCACCAATGGCAGTATGTATATTGGAGAGACAGAAAGGCTGGTAAATGAGGAAATAAAAGAACATCAATCAGTCCTTTGTCATAATGTTGTACAGTAGCTCAGTCTACTTTTGTCATATATGCCATTGTGTTGTCACCTAAAGAAACGCAAGTAATGGATGGGGATGCATGCAGGGTTTAGCTTCTGTCAGTAACTATGAATAAAGCCATAGAAATGATAAGGAGACCATTCAGATATAGCAGCTATGACAGCTATCCATTTAGTTTTGTGTGAATGTTTTCCAACACAATAATTAGATTTTTACCATTCCGTTCGTTGTTCACAAATGCTTAACATTCATGTTCTGCATGTAGCCTTAATCCATTTTTTCCTTGATATTAGCAGTATCACTGGTGAACCGGCCATCCTTTAGGCCACACAGTATATTCTTTACCTTGAAAAAAACAATGAGGAGTCCGATAGCACCTTAAAAACTAATAGATTTATTTGGGCATAAGCTTTTGTGGGTAAAAAAGCCACTTCTTCAGATGCAAACCCACTTCTTCAGGCTACCCCCGATATTATTCTTTACCTTGGTTTTTCACATGTTCTACAGAACTCAAAATGCCCCATAAAAATGACCCTTAATCAAGGGACTCTACATTTGCATGTATCATTAATTCATGAAAATAATGTTGGAAAATCTGATGAATGACCTACAATTAAAATAATGTAGACTCACCCTATTGGACAAATAAAAGGAAAAAATAGGACAGAATCTGAAATCAAGTGAAACTGGAATCAAATGGAATTAAGTGAAAGGCTTACCTAAACTAGATACCATAATAGGCTACTTCCAATCTATGTGCAATTCTGCACATTGGGAGCATCCACATAGCCCCATTGAAGTCTATGGAGCTAGTCCTATGGATTTCATTAGTCAGTTTGCAGGACTAGGCTTCTGTTCTTGTACACTAGTTGGAATTTATGTGACCATTGACCTCTCAGCATTTTCTGCCAAGTCTCATAATTTGAGTCAGTATATGTGTTTAAATTTTGCTCTCAAACTATATTACAAGTCTGAGTCTACATGTGTCCCATGAGGAGATTCCCACTGATATATTCTAATAGTCTATTTGTACTTGTTACGCTTTTCATATGTGAATGACTTGAACAAAAGACACTTTATATATAGAACTATTACTGTACTAACAAATACAGATATTACTTGAAATATTAAGAAATTTCTTTTTATGGTTAGGAATGATGATAATGACGACTTGTTAGCACAGACAAAGTACTCAGTACAGTACAAGATAAATCATCAAGAAATCTCATGCCCCTTAAGTCTTACACTCTTAAAATAAGAGATGGAGAAGACAGGATGCAAATTAACTTTGATGTCTTTGTTTTTGTTCACTTCTTCTGAGTATCACAGAAGTGAGTGTGGAAGGGGTGGTGGGCTAGAGAACTGGGACATGAAGGGCAGTCTGGTTTTTTATACTACAGTCATTTACTTCAGCTGTTTCTCTTGGTAGTTTATTTAAAGGGTGCAGCAACCAGTGAGGAATGATGTTGTTGTTGAAGCAGTTACTAGAGAATCCATAAGTGAAGGGGAAGATGAACCGTGGATTATCTGAGATGCCCACAGAATTAAATATAGTGGGCCTGATTCAGAAGCAGTGTAAATGTTGGTGAACACTACACAACCAGTGTTAGTCAGAAAATGGGCTTTAAGTGGCAAAATAGTGTGGCAAAATGAGTGTAACAGATATTTAGAAAAAATATTTTTTTATATTTTCAGACCAACAATTTGAAACAAGAAATGTTTCATTTAGAAAGACTATTTTGAAATGAAATGTTTAATTCTGATTCTCCCAACAGCAAATTTTCCCCCATTAAATTTCAATTTTGATTAAATTACATTTTCCAACGGGAAAACCTTTCATGTGAAAAATGTTGACTAGCTCCACTCATAAACAACATTATTTGCACATTGACTCAAAATCAGATTGGTGCAAGATACATTTGCTTGCCACTTAAACCTTTTTATAACCATTATATATATATATATATATATATATATGATATGTAACTAACATTCATCTATATCTTCATTGAATTTGTCCCAGAAATGTAACTGGTAATTTTACCCACTTATTCCAGGCTGAACTGGCCCACTATGAGCTTCTTCCGAGGCACAAAGAGACAAGAGATTTCATGGTCACAAGAAAACCAGCTCACTTTTCTCCAGCTTGCAATTTAGCACAATGAGTCAGAGCAAATTTTTCAAATTAAAATTAATTTGTGAGGAACACTAGAGTTGAGTAGGCTATTAAACTGATTTCAGTAGTGGGGCAGCACTGAAAAAAGGCAGTCAGAGCAAAATGAGATATTAATTATTTTTAGTTGGTGAATAAATGCTACTAATTATAGGTCCTGTCAACTGTTTCGATGTGGGGAACTTGATACAGCCTCACTAATTGTAGAACTTGCATTCTATTTTAAAAAAGCAAAGCTGTCATGTTAATAAATTGGGCTTGGTTCTTATCTCAGTTAACAGCTTTACAGAAATATAACTCCATTGGGCCCAGTTTTGTTCTTTTCATACCAGCATACAGCCAGAATAACTCCACTGACTTCGTGCAGTTACTGTGGTTCTATACCAATGAAAATCAAGAATGTGGTCCATTGATTTCATAGAGCCAAAGAGTCTTAGAGTTTAAGGTCAGAAGGGTAAGAAGAGTTTCAGATCATCTAATCTGACCTCTTATATATCACAGGATGCCAACACCACCCAGCACCAGCACAGTAAGTGCAACAACCAAAATTAGACCAAAGTATTACAGTCCAGAGGAGATTAGACTATTATGTGAGAGAATAGGAGGAACTGAGAGGCACCAGTGCTTGAGGCCCCCACAAAGGCAGGGAAATGATTAAGTGAAATATACCCAGATAATCCTAGCAATTGACCCACATGATGCAGAGGATGGTGAAAGCCCTCCAATGTCACTGCCAATCTGCCATGGGGGAAAATTCCTTCCTGACTCCACATATGGTGATCAGTTAGACCCTGAGCATGTGAACAAGAACCAGCCAGGCAAGCACCTGCAGATGTCAATTCTTGATAGCACAGAACCATGGCCCACCCTCTCTGTAATGGAAAGCTAAACTACATTATACTGGTCAGCCACGAGGTAGGACTGTGTGTAAAATACCTTATTTAAGCTAACCGCAGCTATACATGGCAGTGCATTAAAAGATGTTATGATGAAAGCATCTGGTGTGTATCTTGCTCAGAAACAAGCTCTGTAGTCAGTCCATATCTGAACTGAACAATGACATGGTGTCAGAAGTAAACTAGAGCCAGAGGAGAACAGAAACAGGCTGAAAATGGCCACAAAGGTAGCAAATAGAAGGAACCAAGCAACAAAGGTTGCAGGATCTCAACAACATGGCACTCTTTAATGCCCCAGAGAACTTCAGCTCTGACAAACCTTCACAATGGACGGACTAGAAGCAGTATTTTGCAAGATTTTGAATATCCAACAAGCTCCACAAAGAATCTGGAGGTATCTTCTTTAATTTATGCTAGAAGCAGGCACAGCATAATCTTAAAATCCTTTGACATTACTCACAGGTTTCAGAGTAGCAGCCGTATTAGTCTGTATTCGCAAAAAGAAAAGGAGTATTTGTGGCACCTTAGAGCTCACTTCTGTAGCTCACAAAAGCTTATGCTCAAATAAATTTGTTAGTCTCTAAAGTGCCACAAGTACTCCTTTTCTTTTTGACATTACTGAAAACAGTCGCAAAGATGCCTCTGAAAGGGTTCTGGCTATGTGCATACTTTATACCTCACAGAAATGTGGTTTAAGAAAAAATATGTGTTCATGAGAGAATTCAAGAACCAGGGGAAAATATTGAATGTTTTATAAGCACTCTGCATAAATTGGCTTAAAACTGTAATTTTGGGAATGCAAAACATAAAAATATCAGAGACAGGCTGGTTAGTGGGTTAACATATACAAATCTTTCAAGGCAGTTACAGTCGAAGACAGACTTAATCCTAGCCACAGCTATACAAAAAAAAAAAAAGCAATTTGAATTAGTCAAACAAAAGAAAAAAATGTGGGAGCAACTGGAAAAAACTGAAACTAGCTTAGAAGCTATAAATAGGTATTTGAGTGTTAAAACTCATCATAAAACTTCTGAGGCAAGGAAAGAGAACTCCCAGGCTAAGAGGGACAAATTCCAGATAAATTCCAGACAATTGTTTCTGAGCTCTATCACTTGTGATGAAATGAAACAGAACCTGCCTGGAGAGTGAAATTTAATATTCATGTCAAGACTATTGACTTTAAAATAGACTCAGGAGCAGATGTCACAGTCATTTTAATAGGACTTACAATCGCTTTCAACCCCTTCAGAGCTGAAGTCACTTGATACAGCTCTGACTAGCCCTGGAGGTACTCTCAAGTGCATGGGCCAGTTCACCACAGAAACAACTTACAAAGACACAAGCTATACATTCAGAGTATATGTGATCAAAGGATCACAGACCAACAGTCTGCTCAGCCACAGTGTGACAGATATGGTGGGCCTATTGAGAAAGGTGGAAGAATTTGATGGAATATTTGGTGATATTCACCTTTTGAAAGGAGATCCAATACAAATAACCTTAAGCAAGGTGACTGCAGGGGGGCACATGGGCACATGGAGTCGTGTGCCCCCCCCCATTTCTGCCAGGGTTTGCCAGCCCTGCTCAATTACATGGTGCGGTCAGACCCCCTCCCTGCATAGCAGCTGCTAGAGACAACAAGCTGTGAGCGGACTAATACCTGGGAGCTGCAGGGAGGGGATGCTGCTTTCTGGGAGGGGAGACTGAAGGTAAGTGGAGGAGTTTGTGGGGGGACCTGCCTGAGTAGGGGGAGCATGACTCAAGCTGTTCCTGGGGTGACCAAACCTTTAAATTGTGGCACCCCACTATCAGCAGATATGGGTCATCTCTGACCTTAAGAGACAATGCTGAACCATATAGTATACATACACCTCACAGGAGTCTTATCTCATTACTTCATAAAGTAGAAACTGATTTGAAGAGAATGGAATGGATTGACATAATTGAGAAAATCTCTGAGCCAACAGCACGGTGCGCTCCGGTGGTACCCGTTGTAAAGAAAAATGGTAAAATATGAACCTGTGATGATCTTAAAGACTTAATGAAACAGTCATGGGAGAAAAATGTATCCCCTAACACTGAATAACTTCCTCCTGAAAGTGAAAGGAGCTACAGTATTCTCCAAGCTGGATGCCACTAGGGGCATCTGGCAAATTCCTTTAGTCAAAGGAAGTGCTAAAGTGGTTACATTTATCACACCCTTTGGGAGATTTTGCTTTCAAAGATTACCTTTTGGGATTACCAGTGCATCTGAAATTTTCCAAAGAAAAATGGCAGAACCGTTAATGAACACCAATAGACTTGTAGTTTTCATTGACGATATTCTGATATATGGATTTTTGATGGAAGAACACAACAAAATCCTCAATGAATATCTAAGTTTAATCAATCAGTCTGGACTGAAGCTAAATAAGGAAAAATGCATTTTTCAACTACTCCGAATTCAGGTTTTGGGACAGACAACAAACAAAGATGGAAGTATCAGTCCTAGTTCTGAGAAAGTAAAAGCAATTCAAGAATTTAATGCACCACTTAATGTACCAGAACTAAGACATGTACTGGAGGTGGTAAATTACCTTTGCCAATACTTACAATACTTTTCTATGTAGCAAAACCACTGAATGACCTGTAAAAGTCCAACCCATCATGGCTATGGGGCCAAATCAAGAAACTGCCTTCAAAATGGTAAAAGAATTTATCTCAACAGCTCAAGTTCTCAAATACTATGTGATCAAACCCGCCATCCAATGTCACATCTCCAGCTGTGGCCAGCCCTGATGCTTCAGTGAAAGGAGATAACACTCCCAGAATACACTGGGGGGAAATCCCTTCCTGACTACTGTGGATGGCTGATTGAAACCCAGAAACGTGAGCTTTAGGAACATAATACATGAACTGGAAGTGAGCTCCAGGACTGTTGAGCCCTGCCTCTTACTATCACAAGCCACCCCATCAAACAATCGCAATAATACATTTATCCAGCTCTTTCTCAAAACTAACTGAGTTATTTGCTCCTACCACTGCTCTTGGGAGGTTGTTACAGAATCTCACCCATCTCAGGGTTAAAAACCTTCTGCTAATTTCCAGCCTGAGTTTGTTCATGGCCAGTTTATATCTATTTCTTCTTGTGCCAATGTTGTCCTTTATCTTAAATAGCTGTTCAGCCCCCTAATGTATTTATAGAGAGCAATCATACATCCTCTCAGCCTTCTTTTTGCTAGACTAAACAAACCAAGCTCTTTCATGCTCCTCTCATCAGATGGGCCCTCCATTCCCCTGATCATCCTAGTGGCTGTGCTCTGCCTCTGTTTCAGTTTAAATTTGTCTTTCTTGAACATGGATGACCAGAATTGTTCACAGTATTCCAAATGAGGTCTTACCAGTGCCTCCGTTTACAATGGCATTGATGGCATTGATGACAAGTACTCCTTTTCTTTTTGCGAATACAGACTAATATGGCTGTTACTCTGAAACCTGTCATTGATGGCATTCTATCTCTACTGGAAATACCTCACCTAATGCATGCTAGGGTTGCATTTGACTTTCTCACAGCTGCATCACACATAGTCATCCTGGGTTTGATCCACACACCCATGTCTCTCTCCTCCTCTGTTGCTACCAATTGATAAGCCCACAGCTTGTAGCGGAAATTCTTATTTTTTAGACCTGAAGTGCATGACCTTGCATGGAGTACTATTAAATTTCATCCTATTTCTGTCACTCCAGTCTTCAAGGTCATCCAGAGCTTCCCATATAATATTTCATTCCTCCTCCATATTGATGATGCCTCCCAACTTACTATCATCAGCAAATTTCATTAGTGCACTTTTTGGGCCAAGGACATTAATGCAAATATTGAATAAGATTTGTCTCAAGACCAATCCTTGAGGAACTCTACCAGTAACTTCCCTCCAGCCCAATAATTCACCAAACTTTCTCCACATTTAAATTATTGAGCTCTTCAATCCAGCTGACTTCTTTAAGAAATTCCCTTCATTTCCCAAAGGCTGCCCTTTTGAAATAAGAAATCATAGTTGATTTCCTGGTTTTGATTATCCTTCCATTTAATTTAAACTGAATCAATTTGTGATCACTTGATCCAAGGTTGTGCCCTACAATCAGCTCTTCTATAGTGTCCTCATTACTTACCAAAACCAAATCTAAAATTGTATCACCTCTTGTTGCTTCACTGATGATTTGATGAAGAAAACTGTTAAGGTCTGGAGCAACAGATAACAACCCTGCGTTGCATACGGGAAACTGAGGATTTCCTGGACGAAACTCAGGATAGGCTTCTAGGGGCACAAAGCTCTACAGATATAGAGCAGGTTGCACAGAGGAGCCAAGAGGCTAGTGAAGAAGCTTGGCAACATGTGACCTCCAGAAGAGGTAAGCGGAATGTCCGGGTTCCAGTAACACAGACACAGGTAACTAACCGCTTTCATGTTCTCTCCACAGGTATCGTTGCGGAGAGTGGACCAGATGATATGTCTGGGGCGAGAAAGCAGAAGGAGACTCTGCTGGTTGGAAGGCATGAGATGCGCTGTCCTGAGGTTGGGGGTTCCACGACCACCACCCCCAAGAGGAGAAGGCGGGTGGTGGTGGTCGGGGACTCTCTCCTCCGGGGGACTGAGTCATCTATCTGCCGCCCTGACCGGGAAAACCGAGAAGTCTGCTGCTTGCCAGGGGCTAAGATTCGTGATGTGACGGAGAGACTGCCGAGACTCATCAAGCCCTCGGATCGCTACCCCTTCCTGCTTCTCCACGTGGGCACCAATGATACTGCCAAGAATGACCTTGAGCGGATCACTGCGGACTATGTGGCTCTAGGAAGAAGAATAAAGGAGTTGGAGGCACAAGTGGTGTTCTCGTCCATCCTCCCCGTGGAAGGAAAAGGCCTAGGTAGGGAGCGTCGAATCGTGGAAGTCAACGAATGGCTACGCAGATGGTGTCGGAGAGAAGGCTTTGGTTTCTTTGACCATGGGATGGTGTTCCATGAAGGAGGAGTGCTGGGTAGAGACGGGCTCCATCTTACGAAGAGAGGGAAGAGCATCTTTGCCAGCAGGCTGGCTAACCTAGTGAGGAGGGCTTTAAACTAGGTTCACCGGGGGAAGGAGACCAAAGCCCTGAGGTAAGTGGGAAAGCGGGATACCGGGAGGAAGCACAGGCAGGAATGTCTGTGAGGGGAGGGCTCCTGCCTCATACTGGCAATGAGGGGCGATCAACAGGTTATCTCAAGTGCTTATATACAAATGCACAAAGCCTTGGAAACAAGCAGGGAGAACTGGAGGTCCTGGTGATGTCAAGGAACTATGACGTGATCGGAATAACAGAGACTTGGTGGGATAACTCATATGACTGGAGTACTGTCATGGATGGTTATAAACTGTTCAGGAAGGACAGGCAGGGCAGAAAAGGTGGGGGAGTAGCACTGTATGTAAGGGAGCAGTATGACTGCTCAGAGCTCCGGTACGAAACTGCAGAAAAACCTGAGTGTCTCTGGATTAAGTTTAGAAGTGTGTGCAACAAGAGTGATGTAGTGGTGGGAGTCTGCTATAGACCACCGGACCAGGGGGATGAGGTGGATGAGGCTTTCTTCCGGCAGCTCACGGAAGCTACTAGATCGCATGCCCTGATTCTCATGGGTGACTTTAATTTTCCTGATATCTGCTGGGAGAGCAATACAGCGGTGCATAGACAATCCAGGAAGTTTTTGGAAAGCGTAGGGGACAATTTCCTGGCGCAAGTGCTAGAGGAGCTAACTAGGGGGGGTGCTTTTCTTGACCTGCTGCTCACAAACCGGGTAGAATTAGTGGGGGAAGCAAAAGTGGATGGGAATCTGGGAGGCAGTGACCATGAGTTGGTTGAGTTCAGGATCCTGACGCAGGGAACAAAGGTAAGCAGCAGGATACGGACCCTGGACTTCAGGAAAGCAGACTTCGACTCCCTCAGGGAACGGATGGCCAGGATCCCCTGGGGGACTAACTTGAAGGGGAAAGGAGTCCAGGAGAGCTGGCTGTATTTCAAGGAATCCCTGTTGAGGTTACAGGGACAAACCATCCCGATGAGTCGAAAGAATAGTAAATATGGCAGGCGACCAACTTGGCTTAATGGTGAAATCCTAGCGGATCTTAAACATAAAAAAGAAGCTTACAAGAAGTGGAAGGTTGGACATATGACCAGGGAAGAGTATAAAAATATTGCTCGGGCATGTAGGAATGTTATCAGGAGGGCCAAATCGCACCTGGAGCTGCAGCTAGCCAGAGATGTCAAGAGTAACAAGAAGGGTTTCTTCAGATATGTTGGCAACAAGAAGAAAGCCAAGGAATGTGTGGGCCCCTTACTGAATGAGGGAGGCAACCTAGTGACAGAGGATGTGGAAAAAGCTAATGTACTCAATGCTTTTTTTGCCTCTGTTTTCACTAACAAGGTCAGCTCCCAGACTGCTGCGCTGGGCATCACAAAATGCGGAAGAGATGGCCAGCCCTCTGTGGAGATAGAGGCGGTTAGGGACTATTTAGAAAAGCTGGACGTGCACAAGTCCATGGGGCCGGACGAGTTGCATCCGAGAGTGCTGAAGGAATTGGCGGCTGTGATTGCAGAGCCACTGGCCATTATCTTTGAAAACTCGTGGCGAACCGGGGAAGTCCCGGATGACTGGAAAAAGGCTAATGTAGTGCCAATCTTTAAAAAAGGGAAGAAGGAAGATCCTGGGAACTACAGGCCAGTCAGCCTCACCTCAGTCCCTGGAAAAATCATGGAGCAGGTCCTCAAAGAATCAATCCTGAAGCACTTGCATGAGAGGAAAGTGATCAGGAACAGCCAGCATGGATTCACCAAGGGAAGGTCATGCCTGACTAATCTAATCGCCTTTTATGATGAGATTACTGGTTCTGTGGATGAAGGGAAAGCAGTGGATGTATTGTTTCTTGACTTTAGCAAAGCTTTTGACACAGTCTCCCATAGTATTCTTGTCAGCAAGTTAAGGAAGTATGGGCTGGACGAATGCACCATAAGGTGGGTAGAAAGCTGGCTAAATTGTCGGGCTCAACGGGTAGTGATCAATGGCTCCATGTCTAGTTGGCAGCCGGTATCAAGTGGAGTGCCCCAGGGGTCGGTCCTGGGGCCGGTTTTATTCAATATCTTCATAAATGATCTGGAGGATGGTGTGGATTGCACTCTCAGCAAATTTGCGGATGATACTAAACTGGGAGGAGTGGTAGATACGCTGGAGGGGAGGGATAGGATACAGAAGGACCTAGACCAATTGGAAGATTGGGCCAAAAGGAATCTGATGAGGTTCAATAAGGATAAGTGCAGGGTCCTGCACTTAGGACGGAAGAACCCAATGCACAGCTACAGACTAGGGACCGAATGGCTAGGCAGCAGTTCTGCAGAAAAGGACCTAGGGGTGACAGTGGACGAGAAGCTGGATATGAGTCAGCAGTGTGCCCTTGTTGCCAAGAAGGCCAATGGCATTTTGGGATGTATAAGTAGGGGCATAGCGAGCAGATCGAGGGACGTGATCGTTCCCCTCTATTCGACATTGGTGAGGCCTCATCTGGAGTACTGTGTCCAGTTTTGGGCCCCACACTTCAAGAAGGATGTGGATAAATTGGAGAGAGTCCAGCGAAGGGCAACAAAAATGATTAGGGGACTGGAACACATGAGTTATAAGGAGAGGCTGAGGGAGCTGGGATTGTTTAGCCTGCAGAAGAGAAGAATGAGGGGGGATTTGATAGCTGCTTTCAACTACCTGAAAGGGGGTTCCAAAGAGGATGGCTCTAGACTGTTCTCAATGGTAGCAGATGACAGAACGAGGAGTAATGGTCTCAAGTTGCAGTGGAGGAGGTTTAGATTGGATATTAGGAAAAACTTTTTCACTAAGAGGGTGGTGAAACACTGGAATGCGTTACCTAGGGAGGTGGTAGAATCTCCTTCCTTAGAGGTTTTTAAGGTCAGGCTTGACAAAGCCCTGGCTGGGATGATTTAACTGGGAATTGGTCCTGCTTTGAGCAGGGGGTTGGACTAGATGACCTTCTGGGGTCCCTTCCAACCCTGATATTCTATGATTCTATGATTCTATGATTCTATCATCTCCAGAAATAAGTGAGCCCTACCAGTATTTAGTAGCACGTATTCTCCAATCTATATGCAGATGTTAAAGTCTCCCATTTTGACATAATTCCCAAAATATTCTCTCTCTCTCTTTCACATATAATATTAAAGAGCTCTCTATCCAGATCAGAGTCTGACCATGGAGGTCAAAAGCAGACCCTTAACGCTATCCCAACAGATCCATTTTACAATCCTTACCTAAAGTGATTTTGATTCAAACAGATTCTGTTTTGCCCATACTATCACATTTGTATTTCTTTATAGTTTACCTCTGTTGATATACAATGCTACCCCACCACCTTTAGCATTATTCCTATCTCTTCTAAACAGCACATACCCCTCAATACCTGCATTCCAGTCATGAGTGTTACTCCACCATGTTTCTGTAATCCCTGTAATATTGGGTTTGACTTCCTTCAACTGTAGTTCCAGTTCCCCATTTTACTGCCCAGACCCCTTGCAATTTCTATTGTTTCCCATAGACCTCACACAATTTTCTAGACTGTGAATTATCCCTTACTAATCTTCATTTAGCTGATTTTCCTCCGCCTGTGAATTGAAACCAGGCATGGTAAGCGTCATGAGTCTCTCCCAACCTTCTCCTCTCATCTTCTAGTTTAAAGGCCTTCTTATAAATCATGCCACCATGGATCTCAGAAGATTAATACCCCAGATACCCAAGTGGAGTCCATCACTTGAGAACAGTCTTCTTTCTGTGAATGCCTCCCAATGGTTAAGCATCCCAAAACCTTCCTGTTAAATTTCATTATTTTCATATACCTTCAACCTACTTCTCTAGGGATTGGAAGTATTCCACTGAAAATCAACTGAGCTTCCAATTCTTTAAGCATATTACCCAACCGAGCACAGTCATCTCTGATCCATTCCAGTGGGAATCTAGCCATGTCATTTGTTCCAACATGCAGCACAACCAGTGGGTTTTTCCCTTACTTCCTCTTCAGCCTCATGTGCACATCTCATATCCTTGCTCCTAGTAGACAGCACACTCTTCTGTTCTCTAGATCTGGTCTCGTCTGCCAATTCTTCTGAGTATAGAGTCCCCAGCCACATAGACCTGTCTCTTCCTGGTGTTGGTATGAATCTGTTTTATGTTGTCTTTCACAGTCCCCTGTACATCATCCTCATTTTTCCTTAGGGTTTGGTTCCTGGCTATCTCCATCATCTCTTCTTCTTTTCTGCAAGGACTGGCTTCCCTTCTTTTCTTCCTCATCACCCCATCTTCTGCCTATTTCTCTTTCTCATTCCCCAGTTTGCAAAATTTGTTACTCAACTCAATTTCACCACCACTAGCTGGTCTCTTCCTCTGCCTTGTCCTCATGCTCACATTATTCCATGGATTACTCACCTCTTCTAGAAGTCCACCCTCCAAGTCCTTTTGTTCAGCAGCTGTCTGCAAATCTTGATTTGACTGTACCACCTCCTCTCTCATCTCCTGCATTGTACCTTCAAATAGCCATCTGAATTTCATCATTGTCTTCAGCTGCACCTCTAATCCTTGAATCTTTTCTGCCCTGGGCTCTATCAGGTGTCATTTCGCACATACATAGCTTCCATACGCACTCAAGAATGACGGGTTATGTGGTATGCTGAGTTATTCCTGATTTACACCAATATGATATCTAAATCAGTCCCTGTATGATATTCTGATCTTTGGAGGTAGCTGCCCTTGCACATCACAGTGACTGATGTTTGAAGGTTGATGTCACTTATTCTTTTGTTTAGCTCATATATTCCAAATGTCTATGTCCTCTGTCACATCCAAGAGTTTCCACTTCTTTTTGAAGAGTGTTTAAATATGCTGGGCCAGGTCCTCAGCTGATATACACTGGCATAGCTTCATTGAAGTTAATGGAGTTAAACTGATTTATGCCAGCAGTGGATCTAGCCCTCTATGTTTATTTTAATTCAACAACACAAATCCAATCTGAGTATTTCCAACACCCAATAACAGATCTTTCTCCTCTGTGGACTCATGGAATTTGGGGACATGATCATACTTTAATGAATCCTTGGTCTACATTAGTGCTTCCACTAAAGGCATTAAAAATTCTCAATGTATTGATTTTTCTCCAATTTTGCCTCATCAGCTGAAAACATTTAACTTCAGTTCTCATTTAATTGGTTACTGTGAGGCCAACTCCATTTGAACTGAAGTTCTGCTCCAGTTGTCTCTCTCTTCACACACAAACTTTTCTTATCCAAAACTGTGGTTGTTTTTTTTCTAAATTGTCACCTCACAGGCTGGAAATTGGGTTGGGATTTTATGTTACAATTCGGATTAATATGTTTTAGTATTATGGAAGCTAGAGCACATCCAGGTTAATTGTACTATTTCTGTTTCTTAAATCTATCTCCTGGTTTTATTTCCACAGTTTAATGCTCTTTGCTAAGATCCCAACTATTGCTATTTAGCTAAATAGGTTTTATTCTCCCTTGAGTTTGATTCTCTTATTTTCCTTTTTAAGAATTTACATGTGAATTTACATGTACCCTTCTGAAACTATGTGTTTGTGCTATGTCCATTGGTCAAGATAGGCAAAAATACAGGTTTTAAGTTGTTACTAATTCTTTCTGAAGGAAATGTTCAGGCAGATCAAGCAGTGGCTAAGGCAATCCACTAAACTATATGAAAAACAGCCCCTGCTAAAATCCTCCACAAAGGGGATGAGTAAACCAATCAACCCAGCCTACCCTGGTCCTCAGAGATTCAAGAGATGAGTTCCCAAAACATAATGTATTTTTATGGCTTTCTACAAATCCTGGAAATGATTTCCCCTTTCTTCAACCAGGCAGCTGTCAAATGATGATTAATCTGGCACCTTGGAACATTTATGAAAAGATTTCTTAACCGTGCAGGCAAAAGGTTCTCTGGCTGTTGTTTTGTCTGATCACCTTAGACTCATGGAATCATAGAATATCAGGGTTGGAAGGGACCTCAGGAGGTCATCTAGTCTAACCCCCTGCTCAAAGCAGGACCAATCCCCAATTAAATCATCCCAGCCAGGGCTTTGTCAAGCCTGACCTTAAAAACTTCTAAGGAAGGAGATTCCACCACCTCCCTAGGTAATGCATCAAGAGACATCTCTCTCTGTTCTGCATTCATAGCTCCCTGAACTGAAGCAGGTTTTCCTAGCATTTGCAATAGCATCAGCATTGGAGGTACATTCCTTCCAAAGAAGTTATATAATTGCCTGCTAAACATGTGATCTGTAAGCAATCAGACTCCTCTTCTGAACAATAACTGCCTAATTAAAAGTAAATGTGTCTCCTGCTTTCACTTCACAAACTTCATAAAGAAATTAAACAACCCGATAAAAAAATCAACACATCTGATTTGTCAAGCAGCAGTTCACAGTATATTTAATTGCCTTCTTTGGGATGCTTACATTTACAGTGTCAGTTCCTCAACAGAGCTAAAGGACTTAAGGGCTGATGAGGATTCCATTTGCAGGGTGAAATTTTCAACAGGCATTAAGCGGGCATAACTAGCTTTACACTGCCTGCTCCCCTCTCCCGCCCCCAGCAGTCTGGCTGATTCGTGATTGGCACATTAGCCCCTACGACCGAATTTAGAGCAACCCAGGGAGGACTGTAAATTATGCCGGGGAAATGTTGACACCTCACCCCCACATGGCCGCAGAATCAGCCATGCAAAGTAGCATAAAGCTATCTTTCTCTGCCCCTTTCTCTTCAGATGTACTGAGCATAAACCACTTTATACTTTTACATTGTAAAAAGCTGTGATTGTAAAATATATGTGTATATGCATTATTCTAGAACAAATACTATTACAGCAGAGTACATATTTTGCAGTGCATATGTTTTATTAATTACAGTATGTAAGGCGTAAAATGATACGGATCATGCCATATTAATTGTGGTGTTATACACAAGGTCATGGAAACAGCACCATCTCACAAACTCAGAATCAATTAGTGCACCGTAAATCACACCAGCCAATGTCTTGTTGGAGCTAAAAAAATGTATTCTGAATATTTGTTAAATGTTTAGATATGTTAATAAAGTAATTAGGATCATAATTAGGACCCTATCAAATACACGGTCCATTTTGGTCATTTTCACGGTCATATGATTTTAAAAATCATTAACTTCATCAGTTCAGGTATTTACATCTGAAATTCCACGGTGTGATAACCATGGGGATCCTGACCCAAAAGACTGTTGTGGTAGAGTCACAAGACTATTGTGTGGGGGGGTTCACAGTATTGCCACCCTTAATTCTGCACTGCTGCTGACAGAGGTGCTTCCTTCAGAGCTGGACAGCTGGAGAGCAGCACGCAGTGTAGATGTGAGAGTAGCATAGTTTGGCAGGGGGAGGGAGCAGGGCTGGCCTTACAGGTGGGCAACTGCCGAGGGACCCATGGTCAGGAGGACGATATGGTACCCACACGCACACGGCCAGCCCTTTGACCTCGGAGCTCTGGGCTCTGAGATGGGGAGGTGCAGGGCTGGGGGCAAAGGTGCTGGAACCTTTTTAGACGTGGGGTGCCACCAATGCCAGAACCTGGGGACCATGCCCCCCACTTTTTAACTACTGGGCATAGTTTGGGGGCGGGGATCAGCATTATCCCCCTGAAAATGCATGCCTCAGACAGGTGCAGAGTGGTGTCGGCAGGGGCTTCACTTCACGGCGTTGGTGATCAGCTCCCCCCTGCCGTTGCCGCTCCATGCCTGCTCGAGACTTGCAGTTTGTGGGGGCAACGTCACCCTCTTCCCCGCCAAACTACATCCATGTTAAAAAGTGAGTGGCATGGCTCCCTGGTCCCGGCGCCGCTGGCTGCGGGAGCTCCAGCTCCAGCGGGTGCTCCTACCGTACGCCAGGCTCCAGCTGCTATTCCCAGCCAGGCTGGGGAGGGACGAGACTTTCTTTTTCCCCTGGACAGGTTGCTCCCAATGTTGGGTCAGACCTATCTCCAGAAGCTGCCCCTGCAGGGAAAGGGGAATTCCCATCCCTCCCCAGCCCCGCCAAGACTAGTAGCTGGAGCCTGGTGCATGGTATGTGCCCCGGCTGAGGTGCCCCCAACCCTGCTCTCCCTGGCAGATTTCATGGAGGAAACCAGATTTCACAGTCCCTGACGCATTTTGCACAGCCGTGAATTTGGAAAGGCTGTAATCATAAATTTCAAGCAATGAATTATGGTGTACGGATGTCACTGCTGTGAATTTTTAATTGGTAATATGAAAATACAGTAACTCCTCACTTAACGTCGTCCCGGTTAACATTGTTTCGTTGCTGATCAGTTAGGGAATATGCTCGTTTAAGGTTGTGCAATGCTCCCTTATAACATTGTTTGGCAGCCGCCTGCTTTGTCCACTGCGTGCAGAGAGAGCAGCCCATTGGAGCTAGCTGGTGGGAGCTTGGAACCAGGGTGGACTGGCAGCCCCCCCATCAGCTCCCCTAAGTTCCCTATGCGACAGCCGCCCAGCAGGCTATCAATTGCCGGGCAGTTCAGCTGTCCCGCCCCCCACTGCCATGTGCTGCTCCTGCCCTCTGCCTTGGGGCTGCTCCTGGGAGCCTCCTGCTTGCTGTGCAGGGGATGGGGGTCCCCCTCGCCCCACTCCTGCCCACCGCTCCTGAACCTCATCTCCACAGAGTAGGGGGTGACACAACAGGGCTCAGGATGGAAGGAGCTTGCTGGCAGCAGCTGCTGTCTCAACTTGCTGATCTACTTAAAAAGGCAGTGTACTTAGAGTGGGGTCAGCATATTTAAAGGGGTAATGCGCGTCTCTTTTCTCTCTCTCTCACACACACACACACACACACACGATGTATGTCTCTGTCTCTCTCTGCCATGCTGTGTCTTTTCCCTCCATTCCTGCTGCCTTGTAGAGTGTGTGGCTATATTAACAACATGTTAACCTTTGAGGGCTCAGCTGAGTGCTAGTCCCTCATTTAGCAGTAAGGCATTTCCTGGGAAATATCCCACCTTCTTCCACCCTCTGATTCTGCCACTTCAACCAAGCTTCACAAGCATCATCGCTGTGTACAGTATTAAATAGTTTGTTTAAAACTTATACTGTATATATATTTATAGTCTTTTGTCTGGCGAAAAAAATTTCCCTGGCACCTAATCCCCTGCCCCATTTACATTAATTCTTATAGGGAAATTGGATTTGTTTCGCTTAAAGTAGCATTTTTCAGGAACATAACTACAATATTAAGTGAGGAGTTACTGTGTACCTGCAACTTATATGTTATCATTTTAATTTGAAATGTTGGCATGTGTAAAGTTGAATTCACAACCATCCTCAGTTAACTTTAACTTAAAGGAATTGCACTGACAACAAGGAGCATCACGATATAGAATACTAGTGCCCAAATGATCAAAGCTGTGCACCTAATGTTAGGCACTAACGTCTTTTTGAAAGTGTCTTGAGCTTCAGAGATCCTGAACACTGTCAGCTCTCACTGATGTCATATTCATATATTCATTTATATATTCCAAAACCAGAAGGGACCATTGTGATCTGACCTCCTGTATAACCCAGGCCACAGAACTTCCCCAAAATAGTTGCTAGAGCAGATCTTTTAGAAAACCACCCAATCTTGATTTTAAAATTGTCAGTGATAGAGAATCCACCACAGCCCTTGGTAAATTGTTCCAGTGGTTAACTACTCTCAGAGTTAAAAAGGTGTATCTTATTTCCAGTCTGAATTTGTCCAGCTTCAACTTCTAGCCATTAGATCATGTTATACCTTCTTCTGATAGATTGAAGAGCCCATTATTAAATATTTGTTCCCACATAGATACCTATAGACTGTAATCAAGTCACCCCTTAACCTTCTCTTTGTTAAACTAAATAGATTGAGCTCCTTGAGTCTATCACCATCAGGCATGTTCTCTAATCATTTAATCATTCTTGCAGCTCTTCTCTGAACCTTCTCCAGTTTATCAAATCCTTCCTGAATTATGAACACCAGAACTGGACACAGTATTCCAGCAGTGGTCACACCAGTGCCAAATACAAAGGTAAAATAACCTCTCTACTCCTATTTGAGATTCCTCTGTTTAGGCATTGCAGGATTGCATTAGCTCTTCTGGTCACAGTTTCACACTGCAAACTCATATGCAGCGGATTTTTCACCAACCCCAAAAATCTTTTTCAGAGTCACTGCTTCCCAGGATACAGTTCCCCATCCTGTAAGTATGGCTTACATTCTTTAATCTTAGTTGTATACATTTACATTTAGCTGTATTAAAATACATATTCTTTGCTTAAGATTGCTCTGAATTAGCAACCTCTTCTCTTCATTTACCACTCCCCAATTTTGGTGTCAACTAGAAACCTTATCAGTGATCATATTATGTTTTCTTCCATACCATTGATAGAAATGTTAAATAACATAGGGCCAGGAACTGATCCCTGTGGGACTCCACTGAATGAGGATTTCCTGTTTGCAATTACCATTTGAGACCTATCTGTTAGCCAGTTTTTTAATCCATTCAATGTGTCCTTTGTTAATTGTATGTCATTTTCGTTTTTTAATCAAAATGTTATGTGGTATCAAGTCAAGCACCTTAGACAAATCTAAATATGTTACGTCAACACTATTAACTTTATCAACCAACTTGTAATCTAATCAAAAAAAGATATCAAGTTAGTTTGACAGGATATATTTTCCAAACTCAGCTTGATTTGCATTAATTACATTGTTCTTAATATATTTTTAAAACTCCTCTTTATTGTCCTTAACTCTGCTGTCCATATTTGTGCATTGTGTCTCTTGGTTTCCCTTATCAATTTTCTACAATTCCTAACTTCTGATTTATATTCATTACTATCAACTTCCCCTTTCTTCCATTTGTTATATGTTATTATTTATTTATTTATTTATTTACAGCTGCCTTCACTTCCCCCCTACACTAGGTAATTTTTTTTATTCAGTATGGCCTTCTTCATCTATTGTGGCTTTTTTCAGCATCTAGTAAGGTGTTCTTAAATTATTCCCATTTATCATTCACATTTGTCTGATTAAATTCTTCCTCCACGCTAATAACCCTGTGTAATTTGGTGGTCTATATCAAACACCAACAAATATCCCATTTTGTGCTTTTTCTGTTAGGATATTGATCCATGAACATTCAAAATCACTTTCTTCCAAGTTATTAGTGACTCAGAAACAGCTCATGCCATTTTTGACATACATTGCCGCTCCCTTTCCTCATTTGCCCACTCAGTCCTTTCAAATAGGTTATGACCATTTATTTTAACATTCCAATAGTATGAATATCCCATTTAGTTTCAGTAATACCAACTCAATTGAACTTATGAGCATTGTGATACAGCATGGCCAGAGGGCAGCAGGAGAGTGGTTTTTATTTTGAAGCAAAAAAAAAGGTGTTTTTATTTGCATAACACACTTACAAAACAAAAACAACAGCATATGCAATGTGTAACACAGCAACCAATCACAATTGTTTTCTCCTTAGCTTCAGGTGAGGGAAGTGTTCAAGCTTGCCTGGGCCCAGGGCAGGGGGCTTCCTCAACTCACGTGGTCTTCCACCCTTCCGAGTTACCTGGTGGCCCAGAGCGAGGGAGCTTCATCGACTCTCAAGGTCTGCCACCTCCTCGAGTTACCTGGCCCATGCCCAGTGTCACCAACAATTCCTTCCTTTGAAAGCACCCAACAAGAAGGGCAGGCTGTGGGGTGGACAATCCGGGGGGGGGGGCACGTACACCCACGTGTGAAAGGACCCCTCTAAGGTGGTGGTGTCCGCAGCAGCAATGGCTGGGGCTGGGGTCCCTTACTCTCTCCCCCAACCAAAGAGTCAAACAAAGGGAACTGGACGGGGACACCGAGCAGAGAACCTCAGACAGTGCCCACCACTCCTCAAAAGCATCAAGGGAGTCGGTGGACGCCGCTCAGAGGAACTCCGCCCGGATACGTGAATGGACCGAGGATCGGAAAACAGTCCCACAGACACAGGAAACTCCATCGGCCATCCTCCTCTCTCTGGTTTTATAGATAGCAGTTTTAGCCAGGGCCAGGAGGAGGTTAACTAGGAGATCCCGCGACTTTGTGAGGCCACAGATAGGGAGTGCATAAATAAAAAGGTGAGGGGAAAAATGCAACCAAAAACGTAATAGAAGATTTGTGAGGAGCCAGAACAGGGGCTGCAGCCTGGCGCACTCCAAATATACGTGCACCAGGGTTTCCCTCACACTGCAAAAGGGACAAGTATCTGGGATGGGGGTGAACTATGCCAAGTACGTGCCCATGCTCAGAGCTCCGTGAAGGAGCCGCCAACTGATGTCCCTGACAGGCCTCAGAACCAAGGTGGAATATAGGCTGGCCCACTGGGGCTGCTCACCCTCCAAAGGTGGCAGAAGGTCTCGCCACTTTGTGTCGGAGCAGGACACTAGGGTGAGGGCGTGAAGGGTGTGGAGCACGAGCGTGTATAGATGTTTCCTTGGCGCAGTTTGGAAGCATACTGGCTGCAGTTCATGCAGCCGGCTCGCAGTAAAGAGGTGAGGGGGTCGATTGGGTCTATGGGGCAGGGGTCCAATTAAAAGGTCCGGTGGGCCTGGGGTAAAGGGTGGGCGGGGCGTGCCCTCAAGCAAGACCCGGTCGAGGTAAGCTCGAGCAGCAGGCGGCAAAGCGGCCTTCACCTCCTGAAGTACGCGCCAGGGGGTACGAGGTCTGGAGAGCCCAATGCGCCAAGCGAGCATCAGGGGATCCAGCCAGTCTCCCCGGTCGTAGTCCAGGAGGTCTCCGACTCTTGTGACTTCTGCCAGGATCAAGCTCTGGTGCACCGAGCGGGACTCCGCCACCTGCACACGGAGCTGGGGGTTGTGTAGCAGGGATTCTGCGAGGAGATCTGCCCCCTCAGTGGCCGCCATGGACCTGGTCATTAAAAACAGTTTCCAAGTCCAGAGGAGGTCCTGGTAGAAGACTGGCAGCCCAGAGAGGTCTCGTGGAAGACCTCCCGGATGGAGATAAAAGAGCTGCTCGTCATATCGGAGCCCTCGGATGCGGCGCAGGATGGCATGCGCCAGTATGCTCCACGCCGAACTGCCTGCACCATAGAGGAGCCTCTGTAGGGCCTGGAGGCGGAAGACGCGGACCTGAGTGTGCAGACACTTCAGGCCCTGTCCTCCTTCCTTCAGGGGTAGATGAAGAACCTCTACAGGGGTCCTGTGCGATCCTCACCAAAAGAACCTCAGAATCGATATCTGGAGGTTGGTCAGGAAACCTGGGGCCGGGACCAGGGTGTTGAGCCAGTACCAGAGCATGGACAGGACTAGTTGATTAAGCACCAATGCTCTCCCTCAGAGAGAGAGACATCGGAGTAGTCCCATCCATTTCCGGAGCTGCTCTATCACCCTGCCCTCTGAATTTTCCCAGTTCTCCAGCGGAGAGTGATGTGTGGCAGAAAGGTAAACACCGAGGTAGAGCAGCGGACCCGCGCTCCACCGGATGGTCTGAAGCACGGGTGAGAGGGAGCTCGCCTGCCGCCAGTCTCCTACCGCCAAGCCAGAGCTCTTGACCCAGTTGACCCAGGCAGAGGAGGCTGCCGAATAGATGGCCTGGCAAGCCTCCACCCACGCCAAGTCACCCGGGTCCTGGACCACGAGGAGCACATCATCAGCGTACGCCGACAGGACCAGCCGCAGCTCTGGCTCCCGCAGCACAAACCCTGTCAACCTCCTGCGGAGGAGACAGAGGAAGGGCTCGATCACCAGAGCATACAGCTGGCCTGAGAGGGGGCAACCCTGCCGTACTCCTCGCCTGAAGCTGACCGGTTCGGTCAGGGTCCAGTTGAGCTTAACCAGACACTCTGCGGAAGCGTACAGCACCCGGAGAAAACCCACAAACTGGGGTCTGAAGCCAAACGCCTGCAGAGTGCTCAGGAGGTACCCATGGTCCACCCTATCAAACGCCTTCTCCTGATCTAGGGACAGGAGGGCGAATGACAGACCGTCTCTACACCCAAGTTCCAAAAGGTCCCGAACTAGAAATAGGTTATCAAAGATACTGTGGTCCAGGACAGTGTAGGTCTGGTCTGGGTGGACCACGTCTGCCAGCACAGACCCTAGCCACAGCGAGATTGCTTTCGCTATGATTTTGTAGTCCATGCTGAGGAGCGAGATGGGACGCCAATTTCGTAAATCGCGGAGGTCCCCCTTCTTCAGCAATAAGGCGAGCACAGCTCGCCTGCACGAAAGAGGCTCTGCAGAGACTCAGCCCAGACGGTGACTAGGTCTGGGCCGAGGACATCCCAAAACACACGGTAGAACTCCACGGTCAGCCCGTCCATGCCTGGAGACTTATTAGAGGGCATACGATGGAGGGCTTCCGAGAACTCAGCCAGAGTGAGAGGCAACTCTAGCCAGTCTCGGTCGCTCGTGCTGACCATAGGGAGCTCCTCCCAGAGCACTCTGCAAGCGCCAGGGTCGGTCAGATCCGGGGAGAAAAGACTTGCGTAGAAGAGATGGCCAGCCCTCTGTGGAGATAGAGGTGGTTAGGGACTATTTAGAAAAGCTGGACGTGCACAAGTCCATGGGGCCGGACGAGTTGCATCCGAGAGTGCTGAAGGAATTGGCAGCTGTGATTGCAGAGCCATTGGCCATTATCTTTGAAAACTCGTGGCGAACCGGGGAAGTCCCGGATGACTGGAGAAAGGCTAATGTAGTGCCAATCTTTAAAAAAGGGAAGAAGGAGGATCCTGGGAACTACAGGCCAGTCAGCCTCACCTCAGTCCCTGGAAAAATCATGGAGCAGGTCCTCAAAGAATCAATCCTGAAGCACTTGCATGAGAGGAAAGTGATCAGGAACAGCCAGCATGGATTCACCAAGGGAAGGTCATGCCTGACTAATCTAATCGCCTTTTATGATGAGATTACTGGTTCTGTGGATGAAGGGAAAGCAGTGGATGTATTGTATCTTGACTTTAGCAAAGCTTTTGACACAGTCTCCCACAGTATTCTTGTCAGCAAGTTAAAGAAGTATGGGCTGGATGAATGCACTATAAGGTGGGTAGAAAGCTGGCTAGATTGTCAGGCTCAACGGGTAGTGATCAATGGCTCCATGTCTAGTTGGCAGCCGGTATCAAGTGGAGTGCCCCAAGGGTCTCGGGGATCCCAGGTGCCCCTCCTTACCGGGATAAGGGGCAGTTCCTCCGGACATTTCCCCCATGGAGAAATACACCCAGTAATGGGCCCTCTGGTGCAGGACTACGAAGGACCCCTCAAGCGCCTCTCCGTCATGCACCGCCGACAGCAGTAGAAGCTGCACTTGCCAACTGAAGGAAAAGATGTGACGGAGGGTGGGGTCCTTGCAGCCCAAAGGGAGAGGGCTGATAACAGAAACAGGTTTCCCCAGGGTGGAGAGGGTGGGTAACAGGGCAGCTCTGGGGAGAAAAGGAGGGACAGAGGTCAGGACCAGGTGGATGCCAAGGTCCTCTAGTGGCTCTAGGGGGACAAACACCCCACCACCACCACCAGGCCCCTCTCTACCACTTCCTGGGCGGCAGCCTCTGATGCTAAGAAGAAGACGACCTTCCCGTACATTTTGGAGGCCGCCACAATGGTCAAGGGCCCCACCACCCTCACCGACGCCCGCACGTAGGTCTCCACGTGGGGTGATGCGGGCACCAGGAGGCATCGGACACCGTGCTTCCTTGTCATGGTGGGAAAGGGGCCCCAGCCGCTATTGATGGTGGCAGAGGCAGTGGGCGGGAGACATGACGAGGCAGCAGGTGGGGGGGCTGCCACCGCCCGGGCATATGTCCTGGGGGCTGAGGGAGGGACACCCGCAGAGCTGGTGGAGGAGGCAGCGGGGAAGGATGCCGTGGTCGGTGGCAGGGCTGCAGCAGTGGGGGTGGCCCCTGCCATGGAGGGCCTGGTGGTTTTAGAGGGGCCCTTCCCCTTCTTCTTGCCCTGGCCTTTCCCGCCAGCTCGGGGGGCTCCCTTAGAGTCTGGGGAGGCGATGGGCATGGCAGCAGTGGAGGTCACCCCAGTGCCCTCCATTGCAGATGCCCCAGCGGGGGCGGTGGCAGGCAGTTAACAGGAGTTGGGGTCAGGTAAAAAGGGACAAGCTGTGGGGTAGACAATTTGGGGGGGGGGGCACATGAACTACCATACGCTTGTCCAGAGAGTCCTGTTTGGTTGACTGGTGCTTCTGGCCCACAGTGGAATCAGGGCGAGCAGCTGAGTCCAGAGGCAGATGTTAAACAGTCAGCAAAGATGGTGGAGGGGGGGCAGTGGTGAAGATAGTAGTCTGGGGGTTGGGAGGACACAGATGGATCAGGGGCAGCTCCGTGCCACACCCCCTTTGTCCCTACAAATACATTCAAGACACAGTCAAGGCCTCCCCCCACACGAGAGCACAGTTCAAAAGTTACTCAGTTTCAAGGCCCCGTCCACAGCGATCCGCAGATTCCCCGGGCGGTGTTCCTCTGGTAGATGGCTTTTCCCCTCTTTTCCGGGCTTTCCTTGCAGCTGTAGCATTCCAGGGATGCCGGAACAGATTATAAGAGTCTCTCTCGGCCGGATACGGGTCCACAAACAAACAGCAAGCGGCTGGGTCTGCGGGCTGGGTCCCTCCACTCCCCCCATCTAGGGAGCAGACCAGCAGCCTCCCCCCGAAGGGGTCCCAGCCGGAGCGGCAGCAGTGTCCGAGGGCGGGGGGGGGGGGGGGTGACAGCTAGCCAGCAGCTGACCAGCACTCAAGCAACAGCAGAAAAAGGGGGGGGAGGGGGGAAGAGCGTCTGGCCCGGTCGGGTGGAGAAGCTGAAAGCAGGGGCAAAAAGTAAGGAAAGCCCAGGCCAGGGGGCTACAGGAGAGTGCCAGAAGGGAACCTTATTCCTTGTAGAGGGAAGAAAGTTTGCTATAGATTAATTAAAGCACCTGAAGCCAATTAGAGCACCTGAAGCCAGTCACCTGATAAAACCCCCCTGCTTCAATCAGAGAAGGAAAGGAGTTGAAGCAGAGAGGATTGGTGTTGGAGTAGAGAGCAGTTTGGAGAAGTGCTGTGGTAGGCTAAGAAGACCAAGACCCTAGGTAAAGGAACACCTGGTTTGTGCAGAGGGAGGGCAGGAAGCCCCACAAGCTGAAGGGCAGGAGAGGGAATTAGCCCAGGGGAAGGAACTGCTAGTTCAGGTGGTTTACTGCTATTCCTAGGGCTCCTGGACTGGGATCTGGAGTAGAGGATGGGCCCAGGTCCCTCCCTCTCCTCCTCTAGGACACTAGTGGGGCAGTTAATACCCCAGTTCAGGGGTGAGAAATGGTGCCCTGAACCCTCCCCAAGAAGAGAAAGCGTGAGACCCATCAGAGTAGTTCTGGCAGTTTGCTGCAGCACAAATGAGCAATCCAATTCCTCTTGTTTGTTACCAGGCTCCTAGTATTTGTGTGCAGGCAATTCAAGAATTTCTTCTCTTTGTGACCTTCAGTTCCTTGATTAATTTTGTTCTCAACTTCTCCATTTTGTGCTGAGTGTTCATCTCTTCCCACATTTTACCCTCCCCTTTTGCTATTAGTGTAATGGCCACCTGACTAGTCAGCCTGTCCCTGAGGAGATTGGTGTAGGGTGGAGAGTTTTGGTTTTATGGAACTTTGGTCCTCTATGGTGACAGGGGGCTGTATATTTTGGATGGCCTCCACTTCAGTAGAAGGGGAACCATTTACGTACCCAGCAGTTCACTTCCAATATTACGTTGTATTATGTTGCACCAAATGCCTGGCTATATATGACCTTTATTGACTTAGTATTAGTATTGATTTATGTATCTATATTACAGTAGTACGTAGAGATCCCATTGTGCTAGGCCGGGGGCGGGTAAACTACGGCCCGTGGGCTGGATTCAGCCAGGGCGTAGGGTTGGGGGCCACACTATGCGGCTCCTGGAAGCTGTGGCCTGGCCCCACTCCGGCTCCTACGCACTCCAATGGAAGCTGCAGGGGTGGTGCCTGTGGATGGGACAGTATGGAGAGCCGCCTGGCTGCCCCTCTGCATAAGAGCCGGAAAAGGGACATGCCACTGCTTCCGGGAGCTACTTGAGGTAAGCGCCACTCGGAGCCTGCACCCCTGAGCCTCTCCCCATGCCCTAACCTGCTGCCCCAACTCTGATTCCCCTCCCACTCTCCAAACCCCTCAATCCCACCCTGGAGCACCCTCCTGCACCCCAAATCTCTCATCCCCAGTCCCACCCCAGAGACTGCACCCCCAGCCAGAACCTGAACCCCTTTCCACACCCTGGCCCCAGCCCTGATCCCTCTCCTGCCCTCCAAACCCCTTGGTTCCAGACCCAAGCACCTTCCTACACCCCAAACTCCTCATCCCCAGCCCCACCCCAGAGCCCCCACCCCCTCCTGCACCCCAACCCCAATTTTGTGAGCATTCATGGCCTGCCACAAAATTTCTATTCCCCAATGTGGCCCTCGGGCCCAAACGTTTGCCCACCTCTGTGCTAGGTGGTAAGCAGACATATAGTAAATGACCTATACAGTTGTGGTTATGTTGAATAGCATGGCCACACTGAAAGTAATGGTAAGAACAGGGAAAGAACTCAGTCCCACCTGTACCAAAAGCAGAAGTTCCTAGCTAAAATAGAATGTCCATTTGCTGCTAATTGTTTGGGACCTGTTATAGTCAGAGCTGGTAGCACTGCATATTATTAAGGTTTCCTGACACTTCTTATTATAACAGCTTTTTTCAGTTGCTTATAAATTTTCTGAAATTTAACTGTTTTGGAAAATTGCAGCCAAAATGGCTCAGCCAAGAGCGAAGCGAGGGAAAAACACATTGTTTTGCCCACATGGAAAAATTCTGGTGAACTTTTCTTTGAACAGCTAACGTACCCCCATGCTTTGGAATAGGAACTTGAAATTTGGCAGAGGGGTGGCCTTTGTGTGCCCAAGAAAAGCCGCACAAATTTGATCATTTTATAAGCCTTTATAAAAATGCTCTGTAGAATCTTGCTAGAGCTTAACACTAAAATCACTATGCTCTCTCACAGCAATTAGTACTGACCTGACAGTATGAGCCATGCACACAGAACAACTTAGTACGCTCCATCACCTCCCTCCTAGTCATAACAAGACTGTATGTGCAATAGCCCCAAAGACCAACTAAGCATGCTCCCTCCAGCCCTGGGAGTGAAGCACGACTTTCCCTGTGATGGCTTCCTGCAGCAGCTCTAAGCTGGGATGTAGCCTGGCATGAAGCTGAGAGGAAGGAGCCTTCCTGACCTATGCTTTCAGAGAGCACTCCTGTTAGCACCAAGACAGCATTGAAGAGGAAGCCATATGAGCTGAATGTAGAGGGGACAAAAACCAGACCAGGGGAAGGAAAAGCCATAGTTTGTCACAAGAAGTCTTGTGAGACTGAGAGAAGAGGGTGTAGACTGAGAGTCACTGGGTGGGTTTGGCTGGGGCAAGGAGAGAGGGACTGGGAGCTGGAGATCGGGGGAGAGGCTGGGACTTGGAGCTAGTCACAGAAGAATGGGGGATAGGGAGCCAGTTGACTGGGTAGGACAGTGATATTGGATGAGGATCTGTGAGGACAGGGGAGACTGGGACTAGGAACCAACACGGAGGGGTACAGGGTTGGTGTGAGGGAGAGATATTGTGTTATTTCCATGTTTGAGCAAGAGTCAGAGGATGTGAGCAGTGATAAAGTCATTGTGACCACAGATCTGGAACAGGAAGCTTCATGCTACTCTCATGGAGGAACTCACAGAAGGTTAAACAGAAGTCTGAAGCTCTGCAATGGCCTACTTCCAATTCCCAATGAAGTCAGTAGGAGACTTTCCATTGATTTCAGAGAGGATAGGACTGGGCCTGTAGTGAGCATTCTCAAGGTCTGTGTAATATCTTCCCCTGAGATGAGGGAAATTTGCACCTGTGTGGCCACTGGCCAGCATAACCTAGGAATATGTTGGGAACTCTGCACAAAACTGCATAACTTTAGCCCGTGTAAGGTCTCAAGGCCCTCATCTTCACGAAGAGAATGACTCCACTATGAAACATGCTGCCTTGAGCTCTAGCCCCCATCACCTGTACCAATCCTTCCTCTCTGCTGGTGTGGAGACTCTTCTAATGCAACCAGAGATAATTACTGTGTGAATTTCCAACAGAAATCTATGCGGTACAGAAGGGAATGTGCCACAGGCTATTACCCAGCTCTATACTTGGCTCATCCAAACCAAAGTCACAGAGCCCCAACATTGTGTTCTTGCTCAGAGCAGTTTATCCAGCCTCCGGGATCAGAGGCAAGGCATACTTGGGGGCTTTTAGAACCCATTTTGCTCACCTTTACACTTCATAGCTGAAGAAGGCATGTGCCACTAAGTTTCTTCTTTAACTTAGACTACCAGATTCTATTGCTACAACATGCAGCACCAGAACACAAAACATAAGTTTCGCATAGAAGGTGATTTTCATTGTTTGGGGATTTCGGATTTTCATTTTGGGGTTGTTTTTTTGTTTTGTTTTTTCTTTTTGTTTTTTCAATTTCTTGATGACAGAGTGATGGATTGAAAATAAATTTAGAGGACACCCTGCACCAGTTTATAACATGTTTTAGGGTAGGTCAAGTTTTAAGCAATAACTACTTGACAATGGGCTAAATTCTTCTGTTACTTAGGTTTAAATCCAGAGTAACTCAAGTGAAGTCAACTGAGTTATTTTGGATTTATATTGGTGTTGCTGAGAGCAGAATTTAGCCCACTCACTTCCAACTACTACTGAAAGAAACTATAACCTCATTGGATCTCCCCAGAAAGCTTTAATTCAGGCTCTTGTTTCATGAAAGGAATACTTTGTTTCTTTGTATCAGATAGCACAACCAATGAGCAGAACTGTATCTTATGCTCACCTTATTGTGGGAGAAATTCAAGGGAGACTGTCAAAGGGAGTTATTTGAATTTATTTCAAATATGGATGTCACTTCACCAAAAGTCCCAGACAAATAACTCAGTTGGGTTAGTTAATGCAAATAATACACAGACTGTGAGAGGCCTTAAAGGTATTTGTCAACCACAACATGTGGTAGACGTATGATAGATGAGAAAATGATTATTTTTTCTATTTTTCCAAGGTGGATACAGTAAATAAAAAAGGAGATAAACATCAGCTTTCCAAAATTCATAGTATGCTTGTAACAAAGGTTGAAAATAGCTAGAGAAGTTCTAAATGATAAGTTACATTAAAAGCTTTCCCAAAAGTTCTAAATATAATAAAATCACATTAGTATCTTTAAGCAAACTTCTTTTCCAATGGGAAATTAAAGTAAAAGTCAGACACAAATATGTTTCTCTAACTCCATCAGGTATTCATTTGAAATATTACATGATATGAACAAAAATTAATTAAATTAAAATAGAAAAAAAGGGTGAGTCATGACTTACTTGGTAGATACAGCTCCTGAAGTTGGAACCAGCTATGAAGTTGTTTTGTAGCAAAAAATTTCCTTTGGCTAAGCCCCTGCCTTCATTGACTTCAGGAGCACACAAGTTTGTCTCTGTGATGTCTTCTGTGGGTATTCTCCCCTCACTTTGGGCCCATAGTTCAGTTCCAAACACAAACTGTTTCACAATATCAGCATTTACCCTCTTTATACCTGATAAGCATATGAACCAAATTCTAAACATTTGAACAGTGCTTAAGTAAAAGAACATTGGGAGTAGAGGAAAGAATATTCACCTTCAACATATCCCAGATATGGAGATATAACATATATGTGGAAATATCCAATGGTCAACTATGTAAGATGCATTGAGTGAAGCCTGCTGCTCCCATCTGAAGTGAGGATTAGCTCTTGTAGGCAAACCCGGTGCCTATGTGCCCCATCATGCCCACTTTTCCTCCTCAATAATGCCATGTGGCCAGCTACCGTGAAGGCCTCTGCACCTACCGGTGAGTGACAAAACTCCTTCTACAGCAGTCTCTATTGCTTGGCCCTTCAGCATAGTGTAAAGGTAGAGTGGAATCCAGACCCTACTGAAGTCAAAGGTAGTTTTGCCATTGACTTCACTGGTACCAGAATTTTCCTATAATGTTTTTTCTGCAATTATGGATTAGGTGAGTACAGAAGCTATGTGGGATTTGGCATGATGCCTTTCTCTCTGCCTTGTTTACTGATAAAACAATTGTTTGGCCTCCTACATCCAATGTTTGATTTTAGAACAATGCTAATAGTCCTCAGCAACCCTTGGCATATAATGCCTAGTACATCTTCCATGTGCCACTCTGCTTTTTACTACACTTTGATTTTCAATCATTTAAATCTTCCTGATGAGAGGCTGAGCCTTACCACAATAGAAGGATTCATCTAATTGAAACTGCAACTGGGCAAATTTCTGGGGTTTGTTACACAGTATGTTCAGAATCAATCCTGAAGCACTTGCATGAGCAGAAAGTGATCAGGAACAGCCAGCATGGATTCACCAAGGGAAGGTCATGCCTGACTAATCTAATCGCCTTTTATGATGAGATTACTGGTTCTGTGGATGAAGGGAAAGCAGTGGATGTATTGTTTCTTGACTTTAGCAAAGCTTTTGACACAGTCTCCCACAGTATTCTTGTCAGCAAGTTAAAGAAGTATGGGCTGGATGAATGCACTATAAGGTGGGTAGAAAGCTGGCTAGATTGTCGGGCTCAACGGGTAGTGATCAATGGCTCCATGTCTAGTTGGCAGCCGGTGTCAAGTGGAGTGCCCCAGGGGTCGGTCCTGGGGCCGGTTTTGTTCAATATCTTCATAAATGATCTGGAGGATGGTGTAGATTGCACTCTCAGCAAATTTGCAGATGATACTAAACTGGGAGGAGTGGTAGATACGCTGGAGGGGAGGGATAGGATACAGAAGGACCTAGACAAATTGGAGGATTGGGCCAAAAGAAATCTGATGAGGTTCAATAAGGACAAGTGCAGGGTCCTGCACTTAGGACGGAAGAATCCAATGCACCGCTACAGACTAGGGGCCGAATGGCTAGGCAGCAGTTCTGCGGAAAAGGACCTAGGGGTGACAGTGGATGAGAAGCTGGATATGAGTCAGCAGTGTGCCCTTGTTGCCAAGAAGGCCAATGGCATTTTGGGATGTATAAGTAGGGGCATAGCGAGCAGATCGAGGGACGTGATCGTCCCCCTCTATTCGACATTGGTGAGGCCTCATCTGGAGTACTGTGTCCAGTTTTGGGCCCCACACTACAAGAAGGATGTGGATAAATTGGAGAGAGTCCAGCGAAGGGCAACAAAAATGATTAGGGGTCTAGAACACATGACTTATGAGGAGAGGCTGAGGGAGCTGGGATTGTTTAGCCTGCAGAAGAGAAGAATGAGGGGGGATTTGATAGCTGCTTTCAACTACCTGAAAGGGGGTTCCAAAGAGGATGGCTCTAGACTGTTCTCAATGGTAGCAGATGACAGAACGAGGAGTAATGGTCTCAAGTTTCAGTGGGGGAGGTTTAGATTGGATATTAGTGAAGGGTTAATGTCTAGCTATTCCACCTGGAAGCAGGCGGGGCACACCCTGACTGTTTCCTAGAAGCAATGCACACATTGCTCTATCCAAGGACAAGGGCTAGATATGAACCCTGAGAACTTGATTGTTTGGACAGCAACTGTGGGAGGTTTCTTTAGCCTGGGCTCAAGGCCTGAGAACCAGGATTGTAGTAGATAGAGGATGGTAACTAAGCATATGAATTAACGTCATACATTCCTTTGTGTAGCAGTGTGTAATGCTTAGGGGGAGAAATATAATAAAAGGAGAAGGTGGAAGGCAGGGGGGGGCAGAACAGCCCATCTCCGCTGACCAGCCTGTTTGCTTGCATAAAGCTGTGTTCTGTCTCATCACTGAACCGCAACATATTAGGAAAAACTTTTTCACTAAGAGGGTGGTGAAACACTGGAATGCATTACCTAGGGAGGTGGTAGAATTTCCTTCCTTAGAGGTTTTTAAGGACAGGCTTGACAAAGCCCTGGCTGGGATGATTTAACTGGGAATTGGTCCTGCTTCGAGCAGGGGGTTGGACTAGATGACCTTCTGGGGCCCCTTCCAACCCTGATATTCTATGATTCTATGATTCAATAAAACGTATTGGGTTGCAAAAGTATACAGAAACAAAAAGCTTTCTCAGATCATTGCTCATATTTTTTCAAGTATATGGATTTACTATCATTTGGCAAATCTGTGCCTTACCAAGGACTTGGAACTGGAAGGGACCTCAAGAGATCTTCTAATCCAGTCCACTGCACTCTAGGCAGCAGTAAGTATTATCTGGACTGACCCTGACAGGTGTTTGTCTAGTCTGTTCTTAAAAACCTCCAATGATGGAGATCCACAATCTCCACAGGCAATTTATTCCAGTGCTTAACTACCTTGACAGGAAGTTTTTCCTAATGTCCAACCTAAACCTCCCTTGCTGCAATTTAAGCCCATTGCTTCCAGTCCTATACTCAGAGGTTAAGAAGAACAATTTTTCTCCCTCCTTCTTGTAACAACCTTTTATGTACTTGAAAACTGTTATCATGTCCCATCTCAGTCTTCACCTTTCCAGATTAAACAAACCCATTTTTTTCAATCTGCCCATATAAGTCAAGTTTTCAAGGCCTTTAATCTTTGTTGCTCTTCTTTGGACTTTCTCAAATTTGTCCACATCTTTCCTGAAATGTGACACCCAGAACTGGACACAGTACTCCAGATAAGGCCTAATAAGCGTGAAGTAGAACAGAAGAATTACTTCTCTTGTCTTACTTACAACACTCCTGCATATACATCACAGAATTATGTTTGCTTTTTTTGCAACAATGTTACACTGTTGACTCATATTTAGCTTGTGGTCCACTATGACCCTCGGATCCCTTCCTGCAGTACTCCTTCCTAGGCAGTCATTTCCCATTTTGTATGTGTTCACCTGATTGTTCCTTCTCAAGTGGAGTACTTTGCATTTGTCCTTATGGAATTTTGTCCTATTTACTTCTGCCCATGTTTCCGGTTTGTCCAGATTATTTTGAATTATAATACTATCCTCCAAAGCACTTGCAACCCCTCCTAGCTTGGTAGTGTCTGCAAACTTTATAAGTGTACTTTCTATGCCATTATCTAAATCACTGATGAAGATATTGAACAGAACCTGACCCGGAAGTGATACCTGTGGAACCCCACTCATGCCCTTCTGGCATGACTGTGAACCACTGATTACTCTCTGGGAACGGTTTTCCAACCACCTGATAGAAGCTCCATCTGGGTTGTATTTCCCTAGTTTGTTTATGAGAAGGTCATGCGAGACAGTATCAAAAGTTTTACTAAAGTCAAGATATACCACATCTACCACTTCCCCCCTGTCCACAAGGCTTGTTACCCTGTCAAAGAAAGCTATCAGGTTGGTCTGACAGGATTTTTTTCTTGACAAATCCGTACTGACTGTTACTTATCACCTTATTATCTGCTAGATGTTTACAAATTGATTTCCTAATTTTTTGCTCCATTATCTTTCTGGGTACAGAAGTTAAGATGACTGGACTGTAATTCCCTGGATTGTCCTTAGTTCCCTTTTTATAGATTGGCACTATATTTTCCCCTTTCCAGTCTTCTGGAATCTCTTCTGTCTTCCACGACTTTCCATGTTGCAGCATGATCCCCCCCTGATTTATTTAAATATCAGAATAGATATCCATATGGAAACATTTGCTCCTACTCCGCACCCATGTGGATTCATCACAGATTAGCAACAAAATGTGGGGCCAGTGAATCCACAACTGCACCTATCCACCATCACTGTTCCTCCCTATATAGGCCAGGGGTAATGTGGGGGCTACTGCAACTGCTGCATCAGTGGCCATTCCTAGGGTCTGTGACTGGTTGGGGAAAAACTTTCTCCCTGTCCAATCAAAATCCCATGAAGAGCCCCTGTGCTGGGCTGGGTACTTGAGCTTGGCCCAGTTCACAGACTTTGGGACTTAACAATGCTTCTTTATTGCTTTGCACATCACTCTATGCCAGAAAAGTGACCATTATTTTGTTAATTTATTTTCTTTTGCAGTGGTCAATAAACAAATACAAAGTTAATATTTTTAATAACTGAAAACAGTTTAATAAAGCAGTAACTTATTTCCAGTTCATTTTTCACTTTGATTCATTTCCATATGTTTGCTTAATTAAATAATGCTTACCTCCAATTTTAGAAGGGCTTACAGAGAGATAGAGAGTGTCAAAAGATCTTCACCTAAAGTAACACTTGAAGATTTACTGACATTAGCTTCCTTGATCAAAATGTGTGCTGAACTATAAAGTAGGAAATTCATAGGTGGGATGTTGGGTTTATTTTATTTATATAATTATTCCTAATGGATGAGAAATGAAATTAGTTTTGTTGTCAATGTGTAGGTGGATAATAGTCTGTGCTAACCATTCATTATGAATGAAGCAATATTAATGGGCAGTGGTCCACAACCCCTACTCCTACAGATATGTATTAAACAAAATACATCAAGTTATCAAAGAAGCAGTACTAGAAGTATCCAAGGGCATTGTATGATTGAGCCCCAGTAGTTCATGAAGGAGAATCATTCACCATGGGAAATTAGATCCCCGGTAGGCAATTTGGTCAAGTGGTTGCAGCACACATTGGAGAGGAAGAATTTCCAAATTCTTTTCCTGACTGTGACATTGGGCAAGTCATGAGTCAGATTTTGCCTGGCCCCAGTGTGGTGTGCAAGGAATGGAGAAGAAGAAAAAATCCTAAGGGGGCAATTAGGAGTGATGTGGAGGTCAGAGGCCTTCAGGATGTAGCAGAGGGTGCATTCCCCCTGCAAAGCTGGGATCTCCAAGAGGTATTGTAGCCCAGTGCTGAGACACAACACCTCTCAGTATTCCAGCTAAGCACCACCACCACCAGTGCAGGTAGGGTAACCAGATGTCCTGATTTTATAGGGACAGTCCTGATATTTGGGGCTTTGTCTTATATAGGTGCCTATTATCCCCCCACCCTGATTTTTCATGATTGCTGTCTGGTCACCCTAAGTGCAGGGCCATGGTTAAAACCCAAAATATAACCCTTCAGCTCCCTTTTTTCAGCTTACACTCTGTGAAATTTGTTCACATCTACGTCATGGAATGGTGCCAGGGTCGGAGACCCTGTGATGCATATAAGCGCAGAGCATTATATTATTATTAGTGCTAAATGAGGGAGTCCAAGACAATTTGGGTTGGAAGGTCAGAATAAATGAAAACGAGGCCTCTTGACTCTGAAAGCTGAATTCCAACACCACTTAGAAGGGATGTGATAAGATTAAAACCTTAACCATTCACAAAATGTTCCATTAAGTTGGAGTGATCCTTAACTTTTGGCTTTATAGGATAAACACAAACTGTAGTTATAGGAAGCATTTCAGGAAATTATTACATTACAGTATTTATTATGCATATTGTTACAATATGTTCCTTAGTAGACATTAGCAGGTTTAAATCTTCTGGGAAGTCTGTACTTTTCCTGGTCATTGGCAGATCCCCAAGGAGAGAAACATTTGTTTGAAAGGCGATTGATTATTTTCGGCAATACTTTGCCAATGCTTACTTTATAGCCCTTTTTTGATTTCACTCATCTGCCCCAAAGCATTCCTGCAGCTCTCTCTCATTTCCAATCACTTACATTAATGCATCTTCAACTCTGCTTCTTGTAGACCTAATTATATTTTTCTTTTGTTTGAAGTTAGCTGCAGCAAGTTCTGAGGAACAGACACCAAATAAACATCTATTTTTGTCATGTTGTGGGTTAGGGGCGCTGAACAATTTGTATAGTGGGGGTGCTGAAAGCCATTGAACCAAACTGTAAACCTTGTATATAATGGAAACTACTTCAAGTCAGGGGGTGCTGCCTACCGCAGGCCAAATCCTGCTCCCATTACATGCCTTGCTTAGAGTGAATAAAAGTCTCTGCATGAGTAAGAAGAGCCAGTTTTGGCCTCTCAGTTAATGCTAGCTGGTGGAATCAGGTATCAAACACATGCCCTGTGTATGCATTGATGTCATGGGGGGTGACCACTAGGATGACACCTCCTCCTGGTCGCTCTGGAGATTGCTCTGGCCAGGCATTGATCCCTCCTTTGGTGGTATCTCTCCTGTTGTCCTCTTGCACCCTCTGCAACTCAGGGTGTTCCCTCTCTGTGACTTGACCCTCCAGCCATGTCACTATGCATATTTCCCCTTCTGGGGGTATCAGAGTCCTGCTATACAAAATGGCAGCCTTCCCATCACTGCTCTGACCATGCCACTCCTCCAATGGCCAGTAGGGGAACCCAGACCTGCCCTCTATAGGTTCCAGTTCGACCTTATCTCGAGCAACAGTGGCCTGCTCACTCCCAGATCATGTTGCTCTTCCCCTGGACTCCTTCCTACTTTGCAGTTCTACCATCTGGCTCCCCACTCCCACCCCCTGGGTTTTCCTCTCAGGAAGTGATTGCGGACTTCTCCCCTAAAGTCCCTTTCTGTTCCCAGCTCCCTGGCTTTATCCTTGTCCCACCTGTTCCTGCTCATCTGGGTGCCGTCCCAGCCCTTCCTGGCTTTCCTTCTGGTGCAGCCTATAGGTTAATTGGGCCTAATTTACCAACTAAGGGACATTGTGGAGAGTACAACTATCGCAATCTGATTAGATTTGTCTGCATGGACTGTGTGGTTGTATTTTCAAAGAAGACCGCTCAGATTTTGGAAGCAAGCAGACACAGCACCTACTGAATCGACACTACATGACACACACTAGACCACATTCAATTTGTTCCTCATTTCCACAGATACAGATTTATGTCAGACTGTGATATTTAGCCACTGGCTCATGGTAAGGGGTATCTAGGAAACACTATGCCTCGGAAGGCATATTCCACTACTCAGTACACAATGGAGACTCCAATGTGTAAACAGACCACTCTGCAGTCTGCCTTTTATATCCTCCCCATTACTTTTGGGGTGATTTCTTGCCCTGGAAGTGAATGAGGTCATCCCTGTGCCCCACACACATCTGTGGGTGGAATGTTACAAGGTGGGTTTAGTGCCCTCTTCCTCTGATCAGCCACAGTAGGGCCAGGGATAGTCTTTCCAAAAATGCTAAAAAAACTCCAGCTAAATGAGAAATTCCCAGAAAAGCAGGGCACTAATGATTGTTGCTATGTGTTTATTAATACTACAGGTACTTCCATCCTTGGACATCGTTTATCTGTTGCATGAAGGTGGGGTTCATTAGTTACTGAATCAGGAAAAAAGTAATACAGATATGTGGACATACTGAACATCTCAGTGTGGCTCAATCATTAGAAGACAGATTGCACGTTGGCATAGTTTGGGATTTTCAGGCACACAGGCCCAGAAATTCAAAGGTATTTAGGTACTTAACTTCCATTTAAGTCAATGAGGTTTAGGAGCCTAAATAGTTTGAGGCGCTGGCCCACAACTCCTGCTTAGTATATATATGTGCAAAGATGGAAGAACAGACCCTCTTCTGTTCAAAGTTTATAAAGGAAATTGCTTTGCTTACTGGTAGAGGATAACTGAGAGCCAAAAGACTAACACAAAATTGTGAATCTTCCCCTTTCCCCCTAACCTCAAGATTTCTTTGTACTTGTTCTAAAAAAGCAAATAATCTCTACAAACCAAAATCAGGACAACTGTCAAAGTTATTAAGAAAGTCTGTTAATTTAGATTGTTTTCCTATCCTCCTGGGGTTTTTTTTGTCAACAGATTCATTTTCATTGCACACATTCAGTTCTCTCCAGCTGCTTTACAATATATTTTTTATAGACTTAACATTGCTGAGGTTTCCTTACCTTGTGCAGACAAGGGTTTTAGAGAATAATGGCTGAGTGCTAGTGTTCAGCTTTCAACATAGACTTGCACAAATACAGCAAATACAATGGGGTTTAGAGACTCGCACCTCGCCCAAAAAATATAAATGGCCCTTTCAAGAGAGAAGTGGCCGGTTTACGTCATCTCATTGCTATTCAGTGAGAAGCACATTTGTTTGTTTATTTATTTTTTAATCGCCTTTCCTTTCATGCAGAAATAGAGCAATTAAAATGTATTTGAATGGTTTGAGCAATGACATCATCTGCACTCTGAGGCTATGTCTACACTAGCGAGCTTACAGTGGCATAACTGTACCAATGCAGCTGCACTGCTGTAAGATCGCTCATGTAGCCACTCTGTGCTGACAGGAGAGAGCTCTACCATCAACCTAATAAAACCACCTCCACAAGAGCTCTCCCACTGATATAGCCCTGTCCACACAGGTGCTTCTGTAGGTGTAACTTATGCCACTCAGGGAGGTGGCTTTTTTTACACCCCTGCAGGACATAAGGTATATTGGTATAAGTTGTAGTGTAGACATGGCCTGATATTCCTTGACTTGTCAAATGTATGAGACAGTTGAAATAAGCTTTTCCACAAGCTCATGTGCTGACCAGTCTTACACATTCTCTTTTAATAGAACTGACCATTTCTTTTCCAGCAGTTAGTATCTTCTGTGTATTGGCTTAGTCATGAACTCATTGCTGAGCTCACTGACACTAAAAAGCCCTGTTTTCAAATGTGGCTTAATCATAGAATAACAGGGTTGGAAAGGACATCATCTAGTCCAACCCGCTGCTCAAAGCAGGAGCAATCCCCAATTTTTGGCCCAGATCCCTAAATGGCCCCCCTCAAGGATTGAGCTCACAACCCTGGGTTTAGCAGGCCAATGCCCAAACCACTGAGCTATCCCTCTTCCCTTAAGTAACAACTACAAAAAGTGCATAAAACTAACAGAATATGTAAGTCCCACATTTTCATATGAAACAGTTAACTGAGTGTATCTGTGGATAACTATTTATTTGCACTATTCTGAGGCTTGCATGTGCACATATCAGGTTTATGTATGTGTATTATGCAGCTAAGACAGTCACTTTCAAAACATTGGACATAAGAGTTAGGGCTGAGTTCCAGTTGAAAAAATTCAAGACTTCAACATTTGTTTTTGCTCTATCTCAGGAGAAACCTGAGGCCTTTCAAATGTTTCACAAAAACCAAAAGAGGGAGACCCACTGCAGCAGTCAGGGCACTCACTTGAGATGTGGGAGACTTAGGTCCAAGTCCCTCCTCGGCCTGGTTTGCAGTACTAACCACTAGATTATAGAATCACTCTCTCTGGTTGCAACCATTTCACTTTGTCTAAATAACTAAATATCGATGGGATGAGAGACTGACTCTGTGGCTGAGTGGTTAGCACACTCACCTGGGATAGAAGAGACCCTTATTCAGAACAGGAACATAAACCTGGGTTTCTTCTATCCCCGGGGGAGTATCCTCACCAGAGACTATTGTGGGGTAGGTTGCTCTTTCTTTTTCTCCTCCTCCTTCCTCCAACCCCACTCCAAAATCAATCCTGAACCTGAGAAACCTTTCCTTTAAAAAAAATCATTTAGTCAAAAAAATTCCTGACCAGCTGTACTATGAGTCTGGTTTAAACAAACAAAAACCAGGAAGTAAAGCCTCACTTTGTAACCCAAGAGCTACGAAGGAAAGTCCAGGCTCAGTGGAGCTATTAAAGGCGGAAAATATATTTATATAGCATTACACAACCACGATGGTGTTGCTTGAGTATAATGTATACAAAAAAAGGTTCTTATTACTTGTTTTAGCAAAGATTTGTGTACTTTTAAGCATCACTGCCATAAAAGAGATGCGTAACCTGCCAGGTTTCTTGACCAACTAACCAAAGTTAAGTGGCATTTATAATATATGCAATATGGTAGAGATAAGCTTAAGTGAGTTTTTTTTTTCCTTGAAACAAAGGTTTAAGTACAGGAGGAGTCCAACTGCAGTGTGATCTCCTTTATTTTCTCACCTATTTTTGCTTCTCCCTATATGTGTTTGTGAGGGAGTTTATCTAGTGTTCTGAACTGAGATGTAAAAGCTGCTGATACCTGAGATGTTGAAGTCAGGCAAGCTGGTAGACCATTCTGGCAATGAGGATTTTTCCACTAGTCCTCTAAACTAAATGATGTCTGAAGTCCATTGTAAATTTATGACAGGGTAGCATCATGGTGGGATCTCATAGCAGCTCAGACAGGCTAACTGGCAAAGAAGGGTGTAATCAGAGGATGAACTAATTATTTACCAAGCATGTGAGAAACCATTGGAAAATCACCAGAGAGCAAGTGCTCCGAATGATTAATTTCACTGTTTACTATCGGCTGAGGAAATAGGAATAGCTAATTTTCTATATCATCTTCTACACATATCTTATCCACAGGGGCACTAGGGAGAATAAAAATATGCTGAGCTCTCTTGCCTGAAGTGAGATGCTGCATACAGTAGAATGGCCACAAGTTGTATCATTGTTCTGGTGCAACTATCATTTCATTAATAGTTCTTATTAGCAGATCATTTCACTGTGATCCTTTGTGCCTTTCACTGTTTACAGATAACCAAGGCAATGATTCCTCTTTAATATGGACATTGTTATGAGCATCCATGTCTTTATTCCTTCCTGGCTAAACCAGAGATAGTTGTTATGAGTAGAACTATCCTTGAAGCTGCCAGTGATCCAGAATACAACTGCTGAGATGGGCAAAACACTAGGATGACATAAAACTTATTCTTTAACTTTCTGAACAGTCTTGGACCTACTAGTTTGAGTGTTTCCTTCTCATCTCATGCCCTATGGTGGTAGTTCATATTGTCCATCTAGCTACAGTGGTAAAACCAATAACCATAGTATATAGTCACTAGTAATACATTCTTGTTGTCAATTCTTGATGCTAAATGCCACATGACCAGTGACAGGAATTTTTCAGTATGGAACTCCTTTGACAGTTAAGCCAGAACCAGAATCTAATGATCTTCAGAGTTTCATATAAAGTTGTTCTTATTTGGCTTAGATTTCATCCGAGTTCTGATCATTTTTTATTTTTGTTTTCTGTTGGTTCTTATTGCTGACTCATTTGGGATGGGCTTGTTATTTATAATTGACATCTTTCCATAAGCATCTACCTGCTATGGCAATGGGTATTCTAATAAGTAAATAAATTATTTGCTTCTAGCCTAATATATTTTTGTCATGTTTTAGCTCAAAACAAGTGGTATGGTTGAGTTAAACCTATTCAAGCTGTCATTTGAAAAGGAAGCACTGCTATTGAAGTCTGTAAATCAAGATTTGAGGACCCCAGTAACTCAGCCAGAGGTTATAGGCATACTACGGAAGTGGGTAGGTGAGGTTCTGTGGCCTGTGCTGTGCAAGAGGTCCGACTAGGTGATCAAGATAGTCCCTTCTGGCCTTAAGGCCTCTGAGTGTACATATTCTTAATACCACAAACCCTCCCTTTCACCCATATATGGGGTTTTGTAAATATATCTATGTGAGTCTTCTGTTGCAAAACCTGAAAATAATTGCCCAATTTCAGATTTTGCTACTAGCCTGATACTCAGCCGAAGTTTGCTGAAGTTGGGGAACTGTGAGTTTCAGGCAAAATAAATCCCATATTGATTTGCCAATAACTACTCTCAGGGCTAGGCCATCCCTCTTCCATCTCCTCCCCGAAACAGGGAGAAAGGCCCCTAATTTTTGCTCTTGTTATCTCCATGACAGTAACATGCAGTGCCCACTTGGTCATCTCCAAGGCACTCAAAGCAATCTATCCTCCCTCCACCACATTCTCTTTTTGTGGAGACTTGCCAGATAACCATTTGCTACCATCCAAAAAAACAAACAAACCCCCAAACCCTTCCGGGGAATCAGACTGCCTGTCAGCACCACCACATCTAATTTACATTCTAAACCCTGCTGCTTGTACCACTGCCGTTGCTTGCATTAGCATTAACCCTGTGCCAGAGGCTGGTGATCCCCACCATACCATGCAGACGGTGCATACTAATGAGTCCCACAATTCCATAGTGTTGTGGTGCATTCTGGGTGATCTCACAGCACTAGAATAAAGCAAAAGCCAGTGCAGCTGTCATGAGTGAGACTAGCAGCAGCGTTAAGAGTGCTGGGTCTCAGTTCTCCCATGGCAAGTTACAAGTAGCTCCCATTGAAATCAATAAGAATTTCTTCTGTCCTGCATAGGAAGAACTGTGCCCCACATTATGTTTGCATGTGAAAATTATTATGTTCATAGCGTACACACAGAGAAGCTCAAATGAAACATAAATTACTCTGCTGGAAGGTTGCAATGTAACATTACTTTATTTGTTAGAATTCAGAACTATAACACACACAAGAACTCAAAAACAGAAACAGAAAAAGCAGGCTGCTTCCCAAAAACAGAGAGCACAACTCAGTCCAACTTACTGTAGACTGGCTCTCTGCAGACTGACTGCTCTTAGGCCCAGAGTTCATGCTTCCCTACAGAGCATCCCAGCCTGCATGCTGGACCAGGAAAAAACCCTGGAATTTAAAGTGATAGTTTATAACTTTAAAACTGTTTTCAATATATCACACACAAAAAACCCTTTCAAGCTGTCATGGTTTTCCTGACTATGGTGAAACATATAGGCAAATTTGGCTGGTTTTACTTTGAATTTGCCCAGAATTGAACTGTTCCACCCCAAAAACAAAACCTAGACCCCACTGAACTTGGCTTTCAAAGCATCGGAAGGATTGGAGGCAAATCAAAGGATTGGAAGCAAAATGAGCAATTTTCACACAACTCCACCTGCCAGTCCTGACTGTGATCAATGTAACTGGCAGACGTTCTGCATATCAGCATGATACAAAATCTTGAGGTAAGAGAGTAAATCCTTGAGAAAGGGAAAGAATGTTTGTTCTTAAACTGAAAAAAAAATCAAAGTTCCACAGAATTTATTTGTCAAACCCAAAGAATTAAAACAAGTGCCCCTGCATATTTTATATATATGAAAGGTAAGAGTCTTACTCTTATGCTAATATTTTTATGGCCCTTGTCATTTAAGATAGTTTGCTGTAAAAAGAGAAGTCAGTCATGCCATTAAGTAAACACATGAAATATGGATTAGCTGTAATGTGAGCAACCCAGCAATATTTGACATGTCTTGTGTATGTCTTTAATTTTTGCAGAATACAAAAGTACATGGAAATCAGCAACACTCACACATTAATGCTTCATCAGAACCCCTTTTTGAACAGCTGGTGTACAGAACTGTTGGTGAGAGAGCAGGAGAGGGGCAGACATCTGCTGTGCTGCATGAGCAGAGACATCTTGTTCTTACCAATATTAGTTTTCTTCATGCTGTAAGTAAAACAACTCTGTCTATCCATCTGCCCATAGTCTTGATGTGCACACAACTATTCAGGCTTTCACCTTCAATATTTACTGGAAAAAAATGAAAAGCACAACTCTCTTCTAACTTTCCACAGAGTTTGTGTATTAAACAGTTACAGCTCATAATCCTGGTATATACTAAGGTATTATGAAATCCTAGCATAAAGGCATATCAAATGTTTTGGGCTAAATCCTCAGCATTCACTAAGTGGCCTTTGTGCTACGCCTAAAGGGCACTTGAGTTCCAATTTTGCATTTTTGTCTACTTTAGTTTTACTTTTCTCTGCTGACCAGGGAGTGCCATGCAAAGGCAGTAGATGAAACGTCATTACTATTACATCTATCTGGAGAGCTATGACAGATGAAGTCCACATATTACATCTGAGGTTGACTGATGCCCCATTCTAAGATAGGAAACACCATGCAGCACCATCTTGAAGGTCTGCTCATGTTCAGGGGAGGAATCCCACTCCTGTGGACCAGGGTGTGACACCCCGGCCAATCTCACAACATCTTTTTGCTATGGCAGCTCACTCATTCCTGGAGAAGAGCCCTGCTGGTCCTTTACCATGCATGGATGATCAGCGCTGCCAGGGGGCTGAAAACAACATTTTTATAGATTGGAAGCATTGACGGGAAAGAGAGTCTAACACAATGAGTAAATTCAAGAGTAAATACATCGCTGCACCTGTCTCCTTCTCCACTTGATCATAAATCCTGGACCACACTCAACAGACTACTCTCTGGCTTGTCCTGAGTTGTCACAGCTATGTACCAGCTTGGCCTGGTTTCCTCTCCACACCGTGACTAAAAGGCAGCACTGCAGACAATAACTCATGGTGGAAGAGTGCTCAGTTTGACAGCTGGAAGGCAGTTTACAGTGCTTAGACTTCCCTGAGACAGAGGCTATCCCCTGGTTATGGAACCTGGATAATGAGCTCTGACACCCACAGACAAGAGAAGGAGGAAGACCCTTTAAAACTGCCTGGAGCAAGCAGCCAGACAGCATAGAGGAACTGTTGGAGAAACAGGAACTTGCTCTCCGTTGTGTGTTAGAACATGATGGAGGAAACCAGAGGGCCTCACCACATGTTAACGTACTTGATTTTCTGCTGATGGAGTAGTCCTTAGTGTACTGCTCTAGCTGGCACAACATGGAGCAGCTCTTTGGTTGCTCTAAATTATGCCAGGGGTCATTTCAGATTCATCTGTGGTAAGGATCACAGGAAGCATAAAGGCGGCTTTGGGCTAGTCTACATGGGGAAGTTATTGCAGAATAAACTGTGTGTGAATTTAAAGTGCAATAGCTAATCCATGCGAACTCCCAATATGGGCACTTTTATTCTGTACTGAGTTCCTTTTTATGGTTTAACTTAATCTCATTCTGGTTTATTTCCCTGTGAAGACAAACCCATAGAGTCACCTCTGTCTTCTCTTAGCCTGAGCTATACTGAGAATGATTTGGTGCAATTTAGGATTGAACCTGTAGTATTCCCCATTCTCTCTCTCTCTCTCTCTCTCTCTCTCTCTCTCTCTCTCTCTCCCTTTCACCCCCTTTGCACCTATCCAGCAATTTGAGCTAACGCTCCCAGTGCACCAGGTGAGACAGAATTGAGTCACATGAACAATGTAAACAGTCTGTGTGAGAGATGCTATATCAAACAGTGTACTATATGCACCATTGAAAATCATTCATTAAAGGTAAGCGTGACTCTCAATTTTGCAAGGAACTGAAGTCTATGGAAATTTAGAACACTCAGAATCTCTCAGGTCACAATGAGCACCACATGGGACTAGGCCAATATACTGTATTCTAGATGCACATTAAAACTTACCAGCACATAGATTCCTGGAAAAGTGATGGGGTGGAAATTGTTACAAAGAACACTGGGATAAACCCCTACCCTTAGGAAGAGAGCCAGTAGCTTGCAACAGAGGAATAGGAGAGATGTCTCTTGCATGATTCTCCATCCTCCCGCCCACACACACAGTCACACATGTGCCTATACCTCCGTACAAGGACCAGGGACAATCTATTCCCTACACTGGACCACAAACAAATACATTTATTTTTGAGGCCAGCTTTGAGGCAAAACGGTGTTGACAGAAAGAAAGAAAGGAAGAAAGTCACAGAACACAGCATGGCTGGGAATATAAATGAAGAGAGTTTAAAGATGAAAACCAAAACTAATAATTTTTGTGAAGAATTACCTCTACTAAATAACGAAGACCACTGCCTTTAATATGTGTGGATTCCTGGGGGTCCTCCCAGCCAAGTACCTACCCAAGCCAATTCTCCTCAATGTGTGAGATCTAACAAGATCATGGCATGAGATGTAGGTAAGAAATAGTGGTTAGTGGTATGACAGATTGGGAGTATGTTGGTGCCAATTTGTGAACTCACTTTCGCTTGCTGAATACCATTTTGATTGTAACCTTAATTTTGCATTGTAATCTCCATCTTGGATTTGGACATCAAGGTGGTGCTGAAAGCAAGTCAAAACTTAACTGGGTCAATCTATTCTGGACATTGTGTCTATGGTAGGGACACCTTGGAGAGAACAATCAGAGAGACTTCAAAGACCCGCAGTACTGAATGACTTTTTCCTCTAGGAACAGGTTTCAGAGTAGCAGCCGTGTTAGTCTGTATTCGCAAAAAGAAAAGGAATACTCCTTTTCTTTTTCCACTGGGAACAGATTTTCTTATCAACGTGGCCACTGACTTTGAATGAATCTCATTGACCAACCCAATCCCTTGGGACAATGGACTCTGTACACCAGGGATTGGCAACCTTTGGCACGCAGCCCATCAGGGAAATCTGCTGGTGGGCCAGGATGGTTTGTTTACCTGCAGCATCTGCAGGTTCGGCCGATCGCAGCTCCCACTAGCCACCATTTGCTGTTCCAGGCCAATGGGGGCTGTGGGAAGTGGCGGCCAGCACATCCCTTGGCTCCCACCGCTTCCCGCAGCCCCCATGGGCCTGGAATGGTGAACCCTGGCTAGTAGGAGCTGCGATCAGCCAAACCTGCAGATGCTGCAGGTAAACAAACGGTCCCGGCTCGTCAGTGGCTTTCCCTGATGGGCCACGTGCCAAAGGTTGCTGATCCTTGCTGTACACAGAAGCCAACTGGGGGTGGAGGAAGAGAGAGGGGACCTGGGAAACCCTCAGCCAAAGCAGAAAGACAGTAGTGGAAGAACAATTGTTTTAAAAGAAGCGTGCTTTTCTAAACAGGGGGCAGATCACTGTCACATGTAAGCAGGCCAGACTGGAGAATAGACAAGGCAGCAGAGACTCTGCCTCACTTAAGGATGCTGACCAGAAGCAGGACTCGCAGTCAGGGTGAGATCAGACCAGGGGGGGTCACACTGTTATTTTCGATAAAACTGTAACTCACTAGCACTTTTTAAGAGTAAAGTGCTTGTGATTAAGAAATTCATTTGCTAAGCCTGTGGTTCTTCTTTTAGTGGTAAGTTATCACTGAAGGGTTTAATTGGAAACCAAAGCCCTGTGGACTCTATGTGAATGTGACTAACTGGTGGCCCAGGAGGGCTGTGACACTTGTTCTGAGGTCTGAGCAGCCAGACAGGGGTCCCACTGCCCAAAAAGTTTGGCAGACTTAGGATCTTCATCTAGGAGTGCACTCAAGATTCCAAAAGCTAGGAACAGTGATCAATCACTACAAGGGGCCCTAGAGACACGTGAGATTCAGTGGTTGGATTCAATCACAACATATTGGTTCAGATCACAGATTGGGCCATGTTCTGACAAGTGGGTGGGGCCTTAGTCAACATTTTCTAACCTTCCAAAAGGATCGTTTCAACCACAGATTGAGAAATAGGCAAAGGTATGGGTTGTGTTTTATAGTATCCCAATCTATTCACCTACTCCTATTGGAAATACTAAGCTATTTTATCAAGGACAGTTTCAAGTATATTTTTGAATTTACCATATTCAATTTTGAAATAAAGGAAGAAGGCTCTCGTGTGATATACTGTACATATACATCCTAGCTGCTAACATCACTGTACTGGGCCTACTAAACCCAGCAAGATAGTCAGAAGATCACTGGAGAGGGGAAAAGTAACAGCATTGATATCGGGATTCAAAAATGTAAGTAAAACTTGTTGGTGAAGGATTAGTTAGTGTTTTCACCACTAATTGACATAACAATTTGGATTTATAGTCTCTTTATCCACAGACCTCAAGACACTTTATGTACACTAAACAGGATGCACAAAGCACCAGTGAGGTACGTAAGTTCTAGAACTGGTTAGAAATTTTCTGACAAACATTTTCTCATCAGAAAATGCAGATTCATCAAAAAGCAAAAACATGTAATCTCTGACAAAAGTTTGTTTCAAAACAAATATTGAAAAAGAGTTTTGATGCACTCAAAGGATTCAATTTCAACCTGTTTGGAATGTAACATTTTGATTACTCATTTCAAAATGACTTATTGTACATGATCAACTACAATATACAATTAAAACATTGACACTGGAATGACACATTCTGATTTTGTTGAAAAAAAAACCTTCTAAAAAAATCTGTTCCTGGGAAACCTTGAATTGTTTTGTTTTTTCATTCCATTCCAGAGCAGAATTAAAAATCCAGTTCCTGCACAGTTCTAGTCATTAAAATTAAATTCATTGTACAGATGGGAAACCTGAGTCAAATAATAGCTGAGTGAATTGTGCCTGGTCACAAAGTGAGTCAGTTCTTGGCTTCCAGTTCCCGACCCAATCAACAGGCCTTCATTCTCCAATCTTCCTGGTATAATTCTAGGCATGTGGAAAGCCATAGTCAATTTCAAATTTTCTCATAAATAAGGGTTTCTATAAGAAATCTGGTTTTTCTCCCCATCCCTTTTTTTCTGGGTAGCCCAAGTCATCAGCAGCAAAAGATACTTTGCCATGCATTGCAGCCCCTTTCAAAAAAAAAAAGAAGCCTGCCTCACATTTCTAGGTTTTACTGCACTATCAATATTAGTTCCTTTTAATCTTAATTTTAAAATCTTCTCTTCCATTTCACACTTTTTATTTTTCATTTGGGAACTACTAGTTTTCTGGGTGAGGCAGCTGCTCATACAGTGCCATGCCCAGAAACCCCACTCATCTGGAAAACCTGTTTCTCATTATCAGGCTCTAATGGACCATCAAAAATGGATTTTGTAACTTTTATGCCAATGTGTCTTATTTACATTCCAACTACTTTGAGTTCAGTTTTTGTGTTATTGACTAAGCCTCTGGGATAGATCCGAAGCATTTTGGAGTCAATGCAAGAGTCTCTGGAAAAATCATTAGTCTTTTCATGGACTTCAATGGGCTTTGGATTACGCTCTACATTTTCAAAAGTGACTAGTGATGATGGGTGCCTCCATGGTTTTGGTGCCCAACTTGAGTCTCTTTAGGAAGTTCTGAGTTTCAGAAGTGCTGAAAATCAAGGCCCTTTAAGGAGACTCAAGTCACTCAAACAAAAAGACACAGTTGCTAGATGGGTAAGTTTGATAATGAGAAATGTTAGCACCTCACTGGGTCTTGCTTAGGGTTGTGTGATGACAAGGGTTGTCCAGAGAATCATGCTACAAGCCTCTTCATATCTTGGCTTCTAAGACACTGCAAGACTATGTTTGTAGAATGGGAATAATACCTGCTTCTGAGAAGTAATAATTCAATAGGGCTAAACTGTCATCAATTTACTAAAGCGACAAGTTCCATTGACATCAATAGGATTATTAGCATGAGCATGGTGATCACAATTTGGTCCTTAATGTTTGTAAAGTGCTTTGAGATCACTGGATAGAGGACACTGTACCATTGAAAAGAATTAGTTTTGTTATCCGAGTACAGGTGTAATGCTCTCCAGAGGAATGCACTCTGCATGTGTCCAACATACATCCTCATTGTACTTCCTCAGCTCTTCTCTGCCAACCACACTTGGTCTTTCTGAAGGTAATGAATCCATCGTGGGATAATGGGTGCTGTCAAACCTAGTGTGCCTTAGAGATATTTGAACCCCAACCCTCAGGAGTCACTACTTCTTTAATGAGCTTTGTTTAAACCAACCCTTATTCACAAGATTTTTCTCTGTGGACTTACCACATCTAGGGAGAAGAATCTTTTTAGAATAAGATTGTGGCTCAGGTGATCTGAGTTGCATTCTCTGCCACAGATTACCTGAGAGGTCCTGGGCAAGTTACTAAAACTCAGCAATAAAATGGGAATAATTATTCCTACTTCACAGAATGGCTTAATTAATTCAGAGTTATAGAGCACTTGGAGATCCTCTAATGACAGGTGCTGTAGAAAGGTTCAGTACTGTTACAGAAGTCTTCATCTGAACAAAATTCAGTGTGGAATTTTCAGGTGGTAAACATCAATTACATTGCAAAGACCCCACTGGCTACCTAATTTGGCTTACCAGGGATTGGCCCAATCTATCCTCTATTTCCCCCTTGCTCCAGGGTCCTATCCCAGCAATGGTAGAATGACACCCTGTCTGCCAACTCAGCTGTGTTGGCTGATGCATTCCCCTGCTGACCAGCTACTCTCTGCCCACTGTTGTAGGGAAGATGAGGGATAGCAGGCTCATAGCACCCACTCATTCCTCTATGCCTGGACCCAAGCTCCAGGTAGTTTGCACATGGGGGCAAGGACAGTCTTACTCCCACTTATGCCCTTGTGTAGCTCTGTAATCCAACTAATACAATCCAACCTCCCTGTGTTTTTAAGTGCCCAGTCTCTGTGGTGGTATCTGTGGGGTTCTGTACACTCTGGGGAATTGCCATCAATCAGATTGTTCCTTGATGCTTGCCTCATTATTAAGATTTAAATAATATCTAATTCAAATATAACTCATCCATAAAAAATATAGATAGGGAAACATAGCAGGTTACAATTTCTGTGTGTTCTCTAGCCAAGAAACATCTATAAAGACTAGAGCAAATTTACATATTAACCTGCAGTTTTATGCTTTTGACTTCTGTGATGCATGAGAAAGTTTAACCTTTCTTAGAGGGAAATCACATTAAGGGACAATGAGTGAAATCCCCATTCTTCACATCCACATTTTAAAAGCACATTAACTGGTTCCAAGTATACCCAGTGCTCCTTGGACGTTTAATAATGCTTTTAAAGACACGGTCAATGCCTTAGTGAAGTAAGTAACAGGTCAGCACTTTAGAAATAAGGACTATATTGTATACAATTTACACTGTTTTTTTCCTTTACAACTCTGTAAAGGTTAGCATTCTTTTTCTTCCAGTTTTCTAAGATGCCATTTCATAATAGTGTCACTTGCCTGTAAAAATAATAAAATAAATAATAACAATAATAATATAGTAATTAATAATAAAAGTTATTTGCACAAATATGTGCAAATGTTAAGTATATGTAGTCATTGTGTCATGAATTATTGAATGGTACTTTCGTAAATATTTCTCATTAAATATTATTTTCATATTTGAAATACTAATTTAATGTCATCTTCATTTTCATGCTTTCAGAGACATAACTGTAATAAATATATGGGTAGAGAAAGTTTGGGACACTCAAGATAAATGATGACATAAGACTCCAGTCAAATCTCACAGAAGCTGCATCTTGTCTCTTATACCTGTACATGGTGGCACTTATGATAATGATAGCGTCTTGGGGGTTGACTCTCAAGCACACCCACTTGTGGCCTGTTGTAGCTCTGCAGGTGAATTGCACTCAGTGCCCCTTGGGTCTTTTCAGATAAATTATCCAGACTAGATTAGTTCAACTGCTCTTGGTGGGGCCTGGTTTATTCACTCATTCTACAGAGCATAACCCACTAATTTAGCTACTCAAATTCACACCCATTCTGGGTAAGAGTTTTGGTCAGTTTCCTCCCGTTGAGGAGGCCCCATCCCTCCTCCCAGAGCTGGGCTGTACTTCAGACAATCCATCTGTAAGGGGACTGTTGCCCCCTTACTTACATTCAGTGGGGGTGTTTTAGGTGCTAGCTCCCAGTACTAACAAGGGGGAAGGGTCGATGGGGAATCAGGACCCTGAGACTGACAGCCCCCAGGAACAATGGGGAGAGGCTCCAGGTCAGCCTGAATGACAGGGTGGGCAGGCTAATCAGGGAGTCAGGAGGCCAGGGAGGTCCCGTCCTCCGTGTCAGCTGGATTTGCCTGGGTCAGACAGAGTGGGGCTGAGCTAAGGAGAAAGCAGGGGCCCAAGCTAAGCTGGGAGTAGAGCTGTGCCAGAACCAGAGGGACCAGAAAAGCAGCCCACGAAGCAGGTCAGTGCTGGGAGCAGAGTCACAGAAGCAGCCTGCAGAGCAGACCTGTCCTGGGAGCAGAGCTGCAGCAACCAGAGGCAAAGGGGCCAAAGAAGCAGCCCAGGGAGCTGGAGGCAGAGCAGCAGCAGTGCAGAGACAGAGTGGTGGAGCTGGGGCTGGAGCAGTCCGGAGCTGGGTGCGGTGAGCAGCTGGGGAGAGCGAGGGGTACCCTGGGCAGCAGGCTCAGCACAGGGAGACACCTCAGCTAAGAGGCTCTGCAGGCCAGGCGTGGATCATAACCCCGACAGGGCGGGGGCGACACTGGGAAGAAGGGTCCTACCACTTAGAGCCTGAGAGCGTATGGCCACCACCAGAGCAAGTGTCCAACCCACAGCATCCCTGCAGCACAGCCCGGGCCTGAGAAGAAGACCTGGGACTTACAAGGAACAGACTGAACTGCCCGGACGTTCCAGAGACACTGTTTGTGATGTTCCCTGCCACAGGGTGGGTTGATGTGTTTCCTTTAACCTTTCCCATTATTCCTTATTCTTTTTAAAATTAATTGTTGATTAAATAACTTTAACTTGTATGTAATGGTCAGTGGGTCAGAGAAGTGACCAGTGCAGAGAGAGTACCCCGGAGTGGGGACACCCTCACCCCTGTCCTAGGTGACCACAGCAGGGTTGGAGGTTGAGCCCCCCAGGAATCCTGGGCCCAGCCTTGTTGGGGTTACGAGGACTCTGCCAGACAGGAGAGTGAAAGCAGAGTCCTCAAGGGCAGGGAGATCACTGGGAAAAGGTAGTGGGAGTGAGGACTCAGATCCTTTTGCTAGCCCACTTCACCAGGGTAGTGCAGAAGCCAGGAAAGTTCCCCACAATAGCGGGATTATTCCCCCATTTACACATCTGTTTCTCTTATGACAGGATCCTCCTAGCTCTCCTCCCTGGGGCTGGAGTTGTACTGTAGACCCACTGTAGAGCCTCAGGCAGCAAATCCTCCAGCTGGCCTTTTCCCCCATCAGTCCTTCCACCCTCACCCATCTTCCTGCTAACTCAGGGCTCTGCAGGAGCCTCCTTACTGAAGCATCTATTGTCTGCAGGCATCTACCCTGCTATTCAAGAGGAGGCCTGTAATCCTGCAATGAACTATCTAAAGACTTATTATCTAGGAAAAAGAAATTAGTTATTTACAGGTTAAAACAAGCAAATGTATACAAACAAATGAATTACCATCTATGATTCCTAAAGATGACAGTAAAAAGAAAAGGAGTACTTGTGGCACCTTAAAGACTAACAAATTTATTTGTTAATAAGCTTTCGTGAGCTATAGCTCACTTCATCAAATGCATGCAGTGGACCAGTTGTCACGGAGGCCCCGGGCGATGCTCTGGAACTGCTCCCTACCAAGCCAGTCAGGATTGTGGGGAAGTCTCCTTTCTGTGAGCAGACTGACTTCAGGACACACAGCTGACATGGCTTCCACCTTTCTGGGTCCGACCTCGGAGCATTCAGCATCCTCTGCCTCTCCGTGCGCTTCCCCCAGCGAGTCCGCCCACGCGGGGTCCTGGGGAAGCCAGAGGGTCCTGCCCCCCAACTCCGCAGTCAGACGGGACTCTCCGCCAGCCAGTGAAACAGAGGTTTATTAGACGACAGGAACATGGTCTAAAACAGAGCTTGTAGGTGCAGAGAACAGGACCCCTCAGCTGGGTCCATTATGGGGGGCAGTGAGCCAGACAACCACGTCTGGACTTCACTCCACATCCTCAGCCAGCCCCAAACTGAAACTCTCTCCAGCCCCTCCTCCTCTGGGCTTTGTCCCTTTCCTGGGCCAGGAGGTCACCGGATTCCTTTGTTCTCCAACCCTTTAGCTCTCACCTTGCAGGGGGGAAGGGCCAGGCCATCAGTTGCAGGAAACAGGGTGTTGGCCATTCTCTGTGTCCAGACCCCTGCATGCACCTGCCCTCTAGGGCTCTGCAATGATCATACACCCTTATTCCACCACCTAGATACTTAAGAACTGCATAGGGGAAACTGAGGCACCCCCACACTACTCAGAGGAAACATTAAGAACAGTCCCGCTTCTTCACATCTCTCCCCCCTTCGAGACCGAACTGAGCGAGGTCACTTTAGCCAGTGACCTGGGGAAGTTCAACCTCACCAACGTTTCCATGGATGCTCCAGCATCTCTCCTATTCCTTAGCATCGGCTTGCATCAGTCCCTCCCCCTTGCACACCAGAGAGGGGGCTCACGCTGGCTCTGATGCAGTGAGGAAAGGGAGCAGTTCCAGAGCATTGCCCGGGGACTCCGTGACAACTGGTCCACTGCATGCATCTGATGAAGTGAGCTGTAGCTCACGAAAGCTTATACTGAAATAAATTTGTTAGTCTCTAAGGTGCCAGAAGTACTCCTTTTCTTTTTGTGGATACAGACTAACATGTCTGCTACTCTGAAAGATGACAGTGATGAGCTAATCTGTCAATTCAAAATGTCTTTCAGGACGGACCCAGAGGTAAACCATGGGGATCTCTGCCTTCATTTAATGTCTCTGGCCCTGTGAGAGTCCAAAAAGCCAAGAGATGACAAATTTTCTTGTGACCCTGTTTTATCTTTTGCATTTGACCTTTCAGTCCATGAGAGGAGCTCCCTTGCATGTAGCATTTCCATGGTGTGATAGGGCCATTCACAGATCCTTTGTATTTTGATGTTTCTTAATGGCACATTTAATTTGATAGGCCTTACTGAGGGGGATTCCTCAGGATTCCCCTGCCTGTGTGCACAAGTTCAGAGCAAACATTTTTAAAGTTACAAAGCAAAACTTACATATTTCCTTATAGCATGGGATACAGGCATTACAAGTGAGATTAATGCATGCAGCAACTTGCAAGTATTTCATAGATTCTAAACACTAAATACATTCTTATAAGACTAATACCTATTTTGAACAAAACTAACATATAGGTGAGCTAGTTTGGTTCCAGCCATGGGTGTGTCAGTTCTTAGCTAGCACCCATGGCCTTGGCCAGAGCTGGCATTTGGTTTACCAGCATCACAAGGCCCCTTTCCACATCCTTCTCCCAAACTGATCAAAGGATCCACTTTGAAAAATTTGCTGTGTTTGATTTTGCATCACCATAATTAAGTGTCTCAGGCCCTCCTTATGCAGACCCCTCCTTTAAGCTCACCTGATATGAACCCACCAGTCAGTGGTGGTTCTATTTTCACCTGGCCCAAGGTACCTGAAAGAATATCTTTGTCTGTCTGTGACCATAATCTCCCACATCAGCTACATTTCACTGAAACAGCAAAGGTGTCAGCTATTAGAAAAAGACTCATAAATTGCAGGAAACAGGAGCTGGATAAAGACTATGGAACTGACTACCAGTTAAAGGAAGAATAGCTACTAACCTCACTACCTTCAGCACTCAAGGCAAAAACTCACCTCTTCACCCAAACTTTCCTGCTATTGGACTCCCTCTCATATCTTTATGCAACACTTCTACCACGTGTCAATGGCAGCAACAAGGGCCAGGTTCAATCTGTGTTTGGGTCCTTTTCTAAAAAAAAATAAAAGCAATAAAACTGAGACCCAGTGCTCCACCCAGAGTTGTAACCTCATTTCTGGGAAGCCAACATAAAGCCTTCATTGTTACCTTTGCAGGCAGCTTTTCCCCACTCACAAGCACTCAGAGTCCTTTGGGAACAAATGTCTTTCTTATTTGAGGGAAATAGTGAAAAGAAACATAAAGACCCAATGTATGTATTTACAGACAAAAATTGAGCAACAGGGATTTGGTCAGCCGGCCAGTCAAAAATAATAAATGTCCAGGTCTAGAAACCTGTCTCATTATAACGTTCCCCTCCCCGCAATCCACCCACACACACACAACCTCACCTCAGGTCAAATTAGTCTCAGTGATAACCAAGAGGCAGATCTCCTCTGCTGAACTGCTCCAGTCCACTGTTCAGACAAGTCCCACTCCTGGTCCAGTTCAGTGATTCCTGCTCTGCTTCCATTGGCCAGTGGCACTATAAAGTTAGGTCAGCATTGCTGCTGCCAGTCCAGTCAGTTATCACTGGGGATTTAACTTTACTTTGCTGCCAGCTTCTGGGTCGTGCTTCACCTTGGATCTACTCCACTGCCACCAACCCAGACTATCCCAATCCAATCCCACAGATTTTTCCCCACAGAATCTATGGTTGGAGAACCCAGAACAAAACAGGACCTTTGTCCCTACACCATGTGATAGAGTACCTCATTTCCCAGACTGATTTCATTCTCTCTGTTGAGTCCAAGCTTCCTTGTCCAATCAAAGCCCATTTCTCGTAAGCTCACGATGAGTCTCCACCACATGGCATATCCTGAACAATTCCTTTGCCCTTCCATGAGTACAGTAATGTTAACATATTTACACATCAAAACAGAAAAAAATTCCAATCAAAACAGCAAAACTTAGTAGGTAGAATTATTGTATGCAGTGTTTTAGCTGGGTTTGTCCCAGGATATTAGACAAACATTCGAGCTTACACAGCTCTGTGTAAGCTAAAAGCTTGTCTCTCTCAGTAGAATTATATCATTCAGGTAAATGAAGCTGGACAGAGCTGTTTGTTCCCCGTCATCCCAATGGAGGGAGAAGGAAACTCCATTCTTCCAGCCCTGGGGCTTGCATTACACACATGCCAACTACAAAATCTCCACAATCAAGCGTGCTTCTCACCAGCAGGAAGGAAGATTTATCATTGTCATTGTCACTCTTGTGGGGTGCTCAGATGATGTGATAATGGGTATTAATAACCTTGAAGACGAGAGGGAGAGAGCGAGAGAGACAGATCCAAAGTGTTATAATTTCTATACACATCTTTTCATTTCATGACAGAACAGGTGCATTATGTTCAAAACTATAATGAGTTACAATTAATTGGATAGAATATTGAATATAATCTGTATAGAAGTTTTCACATTAGTAACCCTGACACCATCTCTTCTCTTGTCTGACAGCTTTTTCCACTAAGAATTGCCTACTGCCTTAAAAATACTTTTAAGTCCACTCAACCCTGGTACAAGAGTGACATCCATTCCTCAGACATATTGCACTCTCTGGGGAATTATTTCTGCATTGATTTTTTTGCCCTCTAGCTTTCATAAAATTGTCAGCAGCAAAACCCTTTATCTAGTTTGATCATTTCTATTTTCAACATAGTTACAAAGACCTTACTGGAATTGTGGACCTTTCTGTTCAGATTGTGGGAATTAAAATCCTTAATAATTGCTTTAGTCTATCTTAAATTTTGTAAAAAGAAAAGGAGTACTTGTGGCACCTTAGAGACTAACCAATTTATTTGAGCATGAGCTTTCGTGAGCTACAGCTCACTTCATCGGATGCATACCGTGGAAACTGCAGCAGACTTTATATATACACAGAGAATATGAAACAATACCTCTTCCCACCCCACTGTCCTGCTGGTAATAGCTTATCTAAAGTGATCATCAGGTGGGCCATTTCCAGCACAAATCCAAGTTTTCTCACCCTCCACCCTCCCCACACAAATTCACTCTCCTGCTGGTGATAGCCCATCCAAAGTGACAACTCTTTACACAATGTGCATGATAAACAAGTTGGGCTATTTCCTGCACAAATCCAGGTTTTCTCACATCCCCCCCACCCCCATACACACTGGATTTGTGCTGGAAATGGCCCACCTGATGATCACTTTAGATAAGCTATTACCAGCAGGACAGTGGGGTGGGAAGAGGTATTGTTTCATATTCTCTGTGTATATATAAAGTCTGCTGCAGTTTCCACGGTATGCATCCGATGAAGTGAGCTGTAGCTCACGAAAGCTCATGCTCAAATGAATTGGTTAGTCTCTAAGGTGCCACAAGTACTCCTTTTCTTTTTGCGAATACAGACTAACACGGCTGTTACTCTGAAACCTGTCCTTAAATTTTGTAATACACACACACACACACACTACAGTCCAATACCCTGAAAAGAAAGACTAATAGAAACATAACAGTTTTGATTTGATTGCACTGTGAGCAACTTCCAAATTAAACACTGCTATTACATTTCCATTCTTATTCTGGCATTAATACCTTTTATATATTACTCACACCTTTTACATATCATGGTTAGAATTTAGTGCTAGTCATAAACATACTCCTTCCCTAGATTCAGTGGGGAGGCTTATGTGTTCCAATGACCCTGAGATCTATCCTGGCAGGAGTTTAAACTCCTGGTAGGGCCACCCAAGCCAGACAGGTCAAAGATTAGGGACCAGATGAAAAGCAATCTACTGGTCCTCCAGACTGGGGGTTGAGCAACAGGTATCAACCCTCATACAAAAAGTTAAGTTATAGAAACACAATGAGGAAACCATTCTGGTAGTCAACAAGATAGACAGGGATGGTAGAGCCTTCTTCATGCACTAAGCAACATCTAATGGCACAGGAAGAATCCAGTTAAACATACAGATAAAGGATTATGATAGGGAAAGAGTATTTTAGTGGTTAAAGCAGGAATCTGGGAGTCAGGAGTTCTGGGGTCTATTCCCAATTCTGCCATGGACTTCCTGTGTCACGTTTGCAGTAGGCAAAGTAGATTGAACCAGGCGGGGTTGCTCTTGGTGCACCAATGAAGTCAGAGGGAGAATTCTCCCTATGCTCACTGCACCAAGCCATGGAGAGGAGGGGAATCTATCCCCCTACTTTTAGCAATGACTGTGCCCCCACTTACTTTAAACCATTGACTTTTGCCATGTCAGTTAATATCCCTGGGCTTCAGTATACCCAAATCCTGATAGCCTGAGTTGGTTTTTCCATGGTCATGGTTTCTGCACGGTCAACTCGGGCAACTGACTACAATGTGAATTTTCAGATTAATTAAGGACCTCAGTCTTGGGTTCCAGCCCTCAGACAGGGGCAAACGCCCAACACAGTCTAGAGGGCTCCGGCCCGGGGTAAGGCACCCTGGTACAATCTGTTGTCCTGGCTCTGGTGGGAGACAGATAAGTACAGGCCTCTTGGCCTGAAGAGGGGGAGTACTCTCACCCCAGAGGTGGGGTGGCAGGGGTAGGGGGATGCAGGCCCCCTCGACTCCACTGTGTACCACCCCAGGACCCTAACAGCGGTAGAGTGGTCTGCCACTGGGTAGGGTTGCCAACTTTCTATTCACACAAAACCAAATACCGTTGCCCCACCCCCGCCCATGCCCCTCCCCTTCTCAGAGGCCCCGCCCCGTCAGTTGCTCTCCCCACCCTCACTCACTCACTCATTTTCACGGGGCTGCCTCAAGCGCTGGAGTGCAGGAGGGGATGAGGGTTCCAGCTGGGGTGGAGCCAGGGATGAGGAGTTGGGCTCCAGGCTGGGGGATGGAACCGAGTAGTTTGGGGTATGGGTAAGGGCTGGGGCAGGATACTGGGGTGGAAGAGGGGGTGAGGGTTCCAGCTGGGGCCAAGGATGAGGGGTTTGGAGTGTAAGAGGGGGCTGTGGGCTGCGGGGTCGAGCCAAGAGGTTTGGCATATGGGAGGGGGCTCTGGACTGAGGCAGGGGATTGGGGTATGGGAGGGGGTATGGGTTCTGGGCTGGGAGTGCAGAGGGGGCTCCAGTCTGGGGCAGGGGGTTGCGTTGCAGGGTGGTGGGAGGACTCTGGCTGGGGGTGCAGACTCTGGGGTTGGGCTAGGGATGAAGGGTTTGGGGTGTAGGAGGGTGATCTGCGGGACAGGAGGGGGGCAGGAAGCAGGCTCCGGGCGGTGCTTGCTTCAAGCAGCTCCCAGAAGCAGCATCATGTCCCCACTCCAGCTCCTATGTGGAGGCACAGCCAGGCTGTTCTGCACACTGCCCCCTCCACAGACACTACCCCTGAGGTTCCCATTGGCTGCAGTTCTCGGTGCTTGTGGCAGGGGCAACGTGCGGAGACCCCTGGCTGCCCCTACCTGTAGGAGCTGGAGGGAGGACATGCCGCTATTTCTGGGAGCCATGTGGAGCCACAGCAGTCAGGGAACCTGCCTTAGCCCCGCTGCACCGCCTACTGGACTTTTAACGGCCTGGTCAGCAATGCCGACCGGAGCCACCAGGGTCCCTTTTCAACCTGGCGTTCCAGTTGAAAACTGGCCACCTGACAATCCTACCACTGAGTCAGTGGGAAATCCCACTGCAACACGCTGACCTAGTTTCAGATGCCCTGCAGCCAGACTACATGTGGCTATCCCTGGGCTCCTTCCTCCCCTCCCCTCAGGGCATACCTCAACTCGGGGCTCATCCTCCATCTCCTCAGGTTTTACTGCCAGTGGCAATCCCAGCAGCTTTTCAACAATGGTTGGATCTGGCAGCTCTGGTAGCTTGGCCAAGTCCTCAGGGTAACTGAAGTCTTCTGTGGCCTCTTGCATCAGCAGTGGGGAGAATGCATCTGCCTCCTTTGGCAGTTGCCTCCCAACTGAGCTACAGGGCCCACCTTTTATATTTCCTGTTCGTGTCCTGCCCCCTTCTTCCAGTGTAGTGAGCATGGCCTTCCTGGTTGCACCCACCTGGGGGTGTCTGGCCCGCCCTTGCTGTCAATTTCTGAGGGAGACCATGCCTCTTTGCTACATCTAGGAGTGTGTTTTGTCCTAGTGGGTAACAGTCTACTACAGGTATCAACTAATGGAGTTACTCCTTTAGTTCAAGTGGTAGACATCTGTGTTTTGCTGATTACTGTCCTGGGTTCAAACCCTGTTAACAGCTCGTCGGGGTTGTTAGCACCCAAACAGGGACTTGAACTCCTCAGTCACTTGGAAGGAGCTTCTTCCTCTTCTAGGGAGAATATAACATTCTTGTAAAATATGTGTTATGTTCCCCTCTAGTGGATAATTCACCTAAAGGATAATAGTTCACTACTGGTACTTGCTAACAGAGTTCCTCCTTTAGCTCAAGCAGTACCAGTCTGTGTTTTGGTGCTGTGGACACAAGATGGGATTATACATACAATGGAGCTGTCCTGGTACAAGATACAACTGAGGGTGTCCTCTACTTTGGTGTGTTTAGCTCTAAATGGAGGTGAAAAAAAGGAGATGAAAAACTCTTGGAGACCCAGAGGAAGGAACAACTTAGGGGTGTTTGGGTTTATGTTCTTTAAATGTTTGGTTTGCTTTACTTCTTGTGAGCATTATGGAAGAAGTGAGGTTTCCATAGAGACTGAATGATGGGAGGGTGGTGGTTTGCATTTGTAAAGTGCTGTGAAAGCCTTGGTTGAAAGGAGCTGTAGAAATAGAGGTAGATTATTACAAAAGTGCCATTTTAGATACTCCTTTGTTCATCCACACTTCTTACCCAAACAGGTGTGTGTAACATTTGTGTATTTGTATAGCTTTTCCTTGATGACAGTTGCAAAGTCAGGGTTATACAGTAGCAGTATTAGAGAACAGTAATGCTTTCTGATTGACAATTGCTATACTGCTGATGTATCTAACTTCCATTGGTCTGTACCAAAATTAAGTATCGTTTTAGCAGGATCTAATCCTGAAATACTTTGGCACCATGTCCCCTGTTGGACTCTGATGCCATTTTAAAAAATTGGATCAACATGCTATTCTTGAACGTTTCTAAACCCATTCTAAACTCCAATCTGGTTTAAATGGCACATTCCTGATTAATAAAATTATCTGCCTGGTTTGACTTAGTCAATTAACATTTTTAAATACATCGTAAACCTTGTACACAAAGAGGCCACACTCCTAAATCATTAGACATTCTATATGTTGCCATGTCAACAGTATATATTGTCATGCTTTGTTGCAAAGCACAGGATATCAGGAAGTTACTATCTGGGAGTGTTAAAATCTGAGAAATAGAATGAGTATAAATATGTGAACTGGTACCTATATGCTTTGAGATATTTCAGGGCTTAATTCCATTTATGAACTGAATCTCTTGCAGTGTTTTAAGCTGTTGAATCAATTCAGACAAAAAGAAATAAAATAAAATAAATCCCTCCATCCATGTGAACCATAATTCAGCCTGTCCTTTTGCTGTTTGAATTGGCAACCCCAGAAACAATATGTCCACTCAGCCACTGACAGTAAATGCAGCTTTTGGAAAAGCCAAGTCACATAGCACTGATCTGACAGAAGGGTCAGAAACAAAGCAAGCAGGAAATTTTCACTCTTAAAAATACAAAAAGTTGAAAGAAAAAAAGAAGAAAAAGGAGGACATGGATGGAGCTGGCAGTTAGTAGGGAAGTTATGTGCCAGTTTGCTGGCAAGTCTGAAAAACTGGGAAAGAAATGATTTTGGGTTGACCTGAAAACAATTTTTTTCAAATATTTTAGCACATCAAAAGTTAAAACGAAAGGTTTAGATTTTATTTCAATTGCTTGAGGTTATTTTTTTTTAAATGAAACAGGAGGACATTTCAAAATGGCAAAGCATTTCAAATCAAAAATTCAAAAAGTTTCATTTTGGAGTTGTGGAAACAAAACCTTTAGATTTTTAAAAAAAAAAAATTCTGGCTGAAACAATTTGGCAGAATTGACACAAATTCACTAAATATTTTTGTCAACACAAATCTTCCTTTTTTTTGTTGAAAAATTTCACCCAGCTCAAGTCAATATTGCTGTCACAGATGCTGTGTCCATGGGAATTCAATGGAAATATTTGGGAGCTAAATCCAGGATGCTGAACAATTTGCAGAATTGGGCTATGGGACTCCACCTCATGCAGATAGCAGTAATAGAAGGCAAAAATGAAAATTGTTCATTTTCACTATTATCCATATTGTCCAAGAAAACACTGTGCATCATGCAAATGATTAAACATATAGAAAAGCAGGGATTGCTGGAGTACCTAGTTACTCTTTTGGTTAGAAATAGAGAATTTTGACAAGGATTCTTCACAGCTTTTCTCTTCCTATGCTCTCCAGTGCAAACTATTCATATAAGACAAAGGAAGATAGTTTTCTTTCATCAGCCCTTCATTAGATAAGCCATTTGGGACTCTTTAATTATTTGGAGTCAAATCATGCAGCCCCAGTTAAGTTCTTACTCAGGCAAAACATTTATTTGTAGTTTTGCTTGAGTCAGGACTGAGTGAAGTCTGCAAGATTTGGTCCAAGATTGGATTTCATTTATGTTACGGCCTTGCTGGCTTTTACTCCTTTCCTGTTTTACCCAGCCATGAGAAAAAGATAGAAGGCAGATTAGTAAAGATTGATTTATTGATGGATATTACACATTAATGGTGCAAAATTCGATATCACCTCTGATACAACAGTCTTTCTCTATTCAGCAAAGCACTTAAGCGTGTGCTTAACATTAAATAAGTGCTTAAAGTTAAGCATGTGCCCAAATAGTTTCCTGAATAGGAATGCATTTCAGCTTATACTCAAATGCTTTGCATAACAGAGGATTTAGTGATTGGAACATACCCCTTGTTGGAAGGAGAATATACAGAAGTCAGTGATAGCCTGACAAATTAAGACTTCCCAGATTCTGCACTGCCTCAATCTGTTGAAAATGCATGAAAGATTCTTTCATATGCGGATGGTGTTTTACATTTATTCTGCATTCAATTTGTATAGGTGCAAGTGACTACACAAGAATCAAAGCAGTGGAGATTTAGGCCCCTGATTCAGTTTAGACACTTAGCAGTGCCACCTGTAGTCAGGCTGAGAAGATAGCAAAGGCCTGAAGTACCTTTACTGATTACAATTTCAGCATCATTAACAATTATTATTATGAAGAACGGGATGTATGTCCTAGCTATACTTTTCCACTGAGAATGAAACTTTTTTTTCAAAATGAATTGTTTTTCACTCTAACATTCTTACAGAGGTATGTTTCAGAGTAGCAGCTGTATTAGTCTGTATTTGCAAAAAGAAAAGGAGTACTTGTGGCACCTTAGAGACTAACCAATTTATTTAGTCTCTAAGGTGCCACAAATACTCCTTTTCTTTTTACATAGGTATGTTATACTAATTAAAATTTAGTTGAATGAACTTGTCACACCTTAAATTAGGAATTTGAATGTGTTTTCTATACATCTAGAAATTCGGATCCCACTCCAAAGGGGAGAGGAACAGAAAAGGATCAAAGCCAACTGAAAAGAATGATTAGAGACATAGAGAAACTCCCATAGGAGAAGTCTAAATTTAGGCTCCTAAAATGCAGATTTAGGCACCTGCACAAAGGTGGCCTGATTTTCAGAAGTGCTAAATACTCATACTCCAGCTAAAATCAGTAGGACATGTTGGTGCTCAGTACCTCTGAAAATCAGACACAATGTGTCTAAAGTTAAGTACCCAAAATTTGTGGCTATTTTTGAAAATTCAGCTGCATGGTAGTGTAAAGTAGTGTACCCCGTATGAATGAACCCTAAATTGATGGCCAGTTTAGACAATTTGACTCCAGGAGCACTGGCAGCAAATCTGATCTCTGTGCCGTGGTATGTGTCTACATTGTGTCTGGGAGCCAGCCTCCCAGCCTGGGTACACAGAGTCATGTTAGCAGGACTCCCACTAGCTTGCTACAGCTGTGTAGATGTTGTTGCTCAGGCTGGAGCTTGGACTCTGAAGTGTGGAAGCACCATCTACACGGCAATTTTTAGTGCGTGAGCACAAGCACCACTATGCAAATCTGTGGGCCTGGGTTGGGAGACGGACTCCCAGATGCAATGTAGACCTACCCTTGGTTTCCCCATCAGTAAAATGGCAATGATGATACTTATGGTGCCTCCTGTATTACAGTGTTTAGAGATCTTTGGATGAAAAGCATGATAGAAGTGTAAAGTATTATCTTTGTATTGAGCAAACAGAAATACTTACCACTTATTAAAGGGGTGTTGTAGCCATGTTGGTCCCAGGATATGAGAGACAAGCTTTCGTGCACCACAGAGCTTTTCTTTGTGTCATCTTAAATGTAAAGCGGGAGGACAGGCTGCTCTAGTGCAATAGCTCTTCAATGTGTGATATTTAATATGAACATTATCCTACATTTTGATCTGGTTGGAAAAAATTAGTGTTGGAAGGATGTGATCTCTGAAGTGCCTCTGTGTTACCTGAAGATGATCTCCACAGAGCTTGTCTCTTTCACCAACAGAAGTTGGTCCAGTAAAAGATATTTCCTCACACACCTTGTCTCACTGATGGATTAAAATTTAATAAGCAAAATAAATCTATAATTTGCCCTTTGGAAGACTCCAGCACAAGCTAGTATGACAGAACCTTGACATATGCCTGTGTGCTCACACACACACACACATTTTTGAATTGAGTGCTGGGTCTTTCAAAAGTAAAGTAGTTCTATACTATACTATGTATATATAGTATAGCGCTGAGTTTGAAAAAAAGGGCACTTCAGAGATCACACCTTTCCAACTCTAATTTTTTTCCAACCAGATCAAAATGCAGGATAATGTTCATATTAAATATCATACATTGTAGAGCTATTCCACTAGAGCTTCCTGTCTCCAGATTTACACTTAGTCTCAGACTTGTATTTTTTCTAGCACAATGCCAGACTGATAAAACTGTTCCAACTGAATCCTCACTGCTACAGCCACATTAAGAAACAAAGAGAGAGGTAAAATGGTTGGAAAATATTTTCTTTCCTACTTAATATCCAGATCGTTGGTGTGAAGGTCTCTAGTCTTTGTCTTGGCTTCCACTTGCAAACGAGGCATTGACATCTGCTAATCGCTAGCTTCTAAGGGAATTGTGTCTAAAACATACTGTATGTACAGTGCCAAATTTACTGTGTATCACAAAGGCGAGATTGTTCCTCCCCCCCCCCCCCTTTGGTATTCACCACTAAAACAAATTGGAAAAAGACTAGTGCTATCACGAGCAGGAGAACAAGAACAGCAGATATAATCAAATAACATTCAACTAAGGGCTCTATTTACAAAAAAAATGATTTAGCAGATGCTGGCTCAGAGCATCTCCATAGACCTCTTTTGATCTGCAACTTTGGACTCTATATGGGATAAGCAAACCATAAACAACAAACTTTATTAGAAGTGTATTACAGCCAGAACCCAGGCTGCAAAAACACACACAGAAGGTTGCACCATAGGCAACTAGAATGTGAGTACCCTGTGGCTACTGATCACACACTATATATTGTGCTTGCTCAGGGAGTAATGGAGTGTGGTATAGTTAAATGAAAGATGAACTGAAAAGATTTTCTTTACCTGCCAAGTCCTGAGTTCAGTCTTCTACATTTCTTTTGCAACAGCTAATGATATCACTAGCACCTAAAACAGAGCATATATGGTCCTAGCAGCTGGTAGAATAGACAGAGAATGAGACTGGCATGCAGAGACTCCTAATGTCTAATCAGGAGTCTAATGGCTCTCTCTCCCTCTGTGGTTCTGGGAATCTCTGGATTTATGATCCCCTTTTCTTGTGCAAATTGTGGAAAATAGCAATACCTTATCTCAAACAGGTGAAGTGAGTTTCACCGAGCTAATGTTTGTTCAACACTTTGAAAATGTAAAGAGCTTTATGAATGCCACAGGCCTGATTCTCCTCCCAATTACAACAGAGTTAACCCGAAGTCATTGAAGTTACACTAGTGTTAAGCTGTCATAAGTGAGAGGAAACTCAGGTCCCAGTTGCTGTTGTTGCTTCTGAATGCTGGAACATCATTATCTGTGCAGTGGAGGGGATTGCTTACATTTATTTATATTTTTCATTTTAACTTTTTTTTTTTTTTAAATCTTCTGGTCTTTTAGGGCTTGGTAAGAAAATAAATAAAGAGTGAAATTCACCCCTGCACCAAAGGCCAGCACAGGCCCATGAAATGCTTAAATCACTTTTAAGCTGTAAATGCTGCTAAGGCTTTGTGTTGGCCTTCTGCAAATAGGTGAATTTCACCCTAGGTGCACAACTGCATGCCTGCTTTATGCACACAAATGACCAGAATAAGCCACATGAATGTACGGTTACCCAATCTGCATATGCAGCAATGGTCACTGTGTACCCAACTGCATATTTAACTGGTTTTAAAAAATAAGGCTTAGGAATGAGCTTTGTTATTAACAGCCTTATTGAAACGGATAGTCTCAAATACCAGATACCCTCATTCCCTCCCAATGGACACAGATGAAAGAAACAATGGTCAGGGTCTGGTAATAAAACAATAGTAAATTTTGTGGGCCTGACCTGGGGTCCAGTCCTGACATCCATGCCATATTTCCTTTGATTTCAATGGATGCAGAATTGGGCCAATAAGTAAGCCTAGTTTCTTTTTTATGCCAAAATCCAATTAGGTGCAGAGCCAACATCTGCTAGTTCACATATTGCAAAAGCCATTAAGTAGTACTTTAACAGAAGGATGCTAAAAGATTGTGTAATGCACACAGTTACACTGTAGATTAATAACACACAACTTCTAATTTGTGCATAGAGACTGCTCTGTTTAGGTCCTGAGGCACTGACTTCAGCAATGATTCCTTGTACCTATAAAATTAAAACTGAATTTATTGGCCCCGATCCTGGTAAATCTTCCTTGTCTTTGTTGAAGACAATGAAGCTTATTGACACCAGCTGAGGATCTGACTTGCTGACTTCTTAGTATATATAGATAATATATGATGAACTAACTCATCCTTGGAGTAACTCTACTGAAGACTAAAATAGTTGCGCCAGGAATTGAATGGCCTGTTATAGTCCCTTTACACTGAAATTTGACTATAGTATAATGTGTAGTGCTTCTTTCATTAAATAATAAGAGTAGCACTTTTACAAGATTCAGAGTAACAGCCGTGTTAGTCTGTATTCGCAAAAAGAAAAGGAGTACTTGTGGCACCTTAGAGACTAACCAATTTATTTGAGCATGAGCTTTCGTGAGCTACAGCTCACTTCATCGGATGCCGATGAAGTGAGCTGTAGCTCACGAAAGCTCATGCTCAAATAAATTGGTTAGTCTCTAAGGTGCCACAAGTACTCCTTTACTTTTACAAGAGTTTTTTTTGTTTAATTAGCATTATTTATTTATAAAAAATCTGAATGCGAGGAAAACATCTCAAACCCTAACAGTTTGTTTTCTTAAACTATGGGCTAAATATGGCCTTCATATCCATGTGCACAGATGCAAAGATAGAACTAAGTCTTCACTGTGCCTCATAAAATCAGCACATGCACCAGTAGAATTAGTGATTGCAAACATTTCTAATATCTTAAGATTTTTTACTGGGATATTTTATTAAAAGTTAGAGAACAGTTTTGGTCATTAGGCAAAATTGTCTGCTTTTACGTGGGCATCCCAGTACACTTTAGTTACACCATTCATGCAGGGAAGGATAAGAAGCAGGTCAACAGGCAGAACTGTGCTCTTTGGATATGGTTTGCACTCCCTGGATATGATGGGGAAGCAAAACATTGAATGATAAATATAATCTCAGGCCTTTGAGAAATGCTCAGTTGAACTATAGAATAAAATTAGACTGTGACCGTGGTCGCTGGAGAGGGGCCACACTGGGAATGCTCAATCAGGGCAAACTGCAAAGAATAGGACAGATGATTCTCAAAACTTGTGGTTTATTCTTATAATTTGATTCAACAAGTCAGTCACAAAATAGCTTCTGTAATACTTTACTGGTTACAGCGAAGCCCAGAAATACAATTTTCCTTAAGCAATTCAGTTTTTGGCTCCCACCCAGACAGCCAAGTCAAATATGGTGAGGATTACTTAAAATCTTATACACCAGATATAAAGGTCTACCAGTCCCAAGAGATCAGACACGTTACCCAACAGGTCAACGAATATTTCAGATTTTATCCAAATACACACTTACAGCCAATTCTTATTAACTAATCTGAGAGTTATTAAATGAAAATAAAGAGTTATTATGGTTAAAAAAATCATTATATATACAGATATTAATTAAGTTCTTAGATCAGTTTCATAGCAGAGATGGTGAGCAGCTGATTTTGTAAAAAGTCTTTCCAGAATCAATTCCATATGTTATAGTCCAATAGGCAGTCTATGTGCAGAGTTTGATTACATTCTTCCATGAGAAATTGCAGAGATACTCCAGAATGGAGCTTGAGACCTCAGTCTTGTGATTTAAACTTCCCCTGAGAACGTTTAAGCAGATCTGAGGTGAAAAGGATCAGACCCTAGAGTTCTTTTATAGTTCTCTAGCAGGCTGAGAAGCTTCTTGTCACAGCAGGCATTCCTTGGATGAAGAATAGGTAATGCACCTTGTTGTTTGAAGCTAAATCTCTATTTCCTAAGCACACACCAGTCACTAGCTGCATTCATTAACATAACGTAATTAACCATTCAAACAGTTCATAGTTAGTTTACTGCAAATTTCAAAGAGAAATAAAGACAATGATATTATTACATTACAAGTTTCATCTAAATGTTATCTCTTTTGATCTCTGAATCAATAGAGTATAGTAACAGACAGGAACAGAAGTTTATCATCCACAAGCTAATCTGGTTACACTGTTAACTTCTCACAAGATATAGGTAAATACAGACAAATACAATCAGTATTTTCTTCTAATTTTCTAACAACACAGTTTACATTTCAAAGCCTTTAGTCTGCTTTAACACGGCTTTGATAACTATCCACAAGAAATGGCCCTCTTTACCATTTCAATACTTCTCTAATAGTTTTCTAATAATTCTCTTAAACGTTGACTTTACGTCACTTCGCCTGCTGGTTGTTTAACCCCCAGTGGGCTCAGTGTCACATAGACACAGTCATGTTGGACCAGTTCTAAAAAACTGCAATTCAATCTGTACCTCTCTTGGTTATTGGGACCTTTCAGAACACAGAAGGTGGTATTAGCAGGCAGAGAAACCTCTTGTCCAAATGTCCAAAACAATGTGAGCAATGATATCTCACAGCATCTGTTTGGATTTATTCTTTCTATCTCTACAAAAGCAACAACTGAAGCTGGGGCCATCCCCCACTGGTTCCTTCTTGTACTGGAACCCATTGATACCATATATACTCTTATTTTAGCCCCTCCATTGGAAGAAGTAGAAACACTAAAGAATTTAGGGTGGACTGAGTCAAGGAGCATAATCTGTATTTCTGTGTAGCTGCAGCCTGTGATAATTTTCTTCTTCAAAAATACTCATTCATTCTGGAGTTAAATGTACACAATCAGTTGTCACTATGTACTGTATTAGTGTACACTGTTCAACTGCTGTGCTAAAAGCCAACCCCTGTGAAAGAAATTTTTGGATCATACCTTTTTTGTCTGACTATAGAAAACACTTCCATGACATGAATATGTTGGTTTCTGTAACACCAGTTTCATTCTTTGTAAAGAGAAACTTTGTAAAACCATTACTTTTCAATTTGTAACTATGTACATTTGAAAAATTAGGTTTTCCACCTCCAAGAAAAATGCCTTTTATTTTTGCCAACAATTTAATATGGAAATAAAAAATATTTCCCGTTTTTCCAAGATCTTCAGAAAAATTTACTTTTATTCCAATTTTGTAGCAATAAGAATATTGTTGATACTGTCTTTGTCTATTTTACATGCGTGCAAGAACTAATTAGTTAATACTTGTGCAAATTGCTACTTAAGTATTAAGTAGTTTGTTTTCATCTAGACTGATTTATTTGTAAGTGCAGTGGCCAATTAAATTAATCCTAGGTCATTTTATCCCAAATAAAAAAGCCCTGTAGGATTTAATTTTAAAAAGTGTGATAACCTTTACTTATTTTTTTAACCAGTCTATAAAAATTAATCAATTATATCCCTGCTATCAAATTATACCAGAGGCTTCAAAAGATCTACAGATAGGATATAACTCTTTATGAAATTATATTGGCTTTTAGACTAAATTCTATAAGTGTAGTAGAGTTTTTGCCAGTGACTTTAATGAGAGCAGGATCAGATACTTGTCCTCTATTAAATTTCTTTAGAAGCTTACTGGCTTCATTCTATCACATTCTATAGGACTTTTCTGAACAGGACTTGTCATAGCCCATTCAGAACCTTATATTTGATTAATAATTAAGAAAGGTATGCTACTGCCATTTGATCTCTTATATCTGCTGGAGATGAACTCCTGATCCCAGCTGGTACCATAATTTAGGCTTCATACTGGAGATCAGTTCTTGTTCTTGTCATGGTGTTACCTGGGGTTCTTTCAACCCAAAGCTCTTGGTAATTTATACTCTGTGCAAGGTGGTGTTGGGAACTAAATCAGGGGAGACAAGGCTGTCCGACCGATAGAGGGCTGGCACAAACAGGACAACACAAGAGTGCTTTCACTTAAAGCTAAACCTTACTTAGTCTCCAGCACTTACACATGTCCACAACAGGTTAGTAAAACACTCCCAACCCTCGATAATTACCAAAGCTGAGTGTGGCTCTCGAGTGGCACAATGGCAGTATCTGCCTGTGGGGAACACAAGATGCATCCAGAGGGAGAGTCCAGTCCTGAAGAGTCCCTCTACCTCAAACTTTTCCCCCTTATTTTATACATTAGTAACATGACATGTCCCTTAAAGAAAACTTGTCAAGCAAGCAGTTTCAATGGTCAAGCAAGAGATTTTCTTTTGATTATTGATTAACCAGGTATGTTTTTTTTTCCCAGAGTTTGCAGCCTTGAGACCCTGTTAGACACATTCCTGAGGGCACATCCTGCTCTTCTAAAATGCCTGTATCAGCAACTTCAATACAATTCTTATCAGGAAGGACGTGGGGTCAAGCTGCCCTTTCTGTGGCACCCAAAACCCCCTCCTCTCCTGCCTTGGTCAAGCTGAGGCTGTGACATGGCCAATTTAAAGCCTGCTGACTTGCTGCTTTTAGCAATAAGCCATAGTGGTTTCAGGCACTTTACTGGTTTGCTGACATCTCCCCATACAATAACAGCCTCTTGACTCTGAAATTCAATCTAATTTGACATATGAACTCTGCCATCTTTTTCAGCTTTGAAATTAGCTCGTGTTTTGTTAAATATGGACATGGAAGGGTTGGGCATTTTACACTATGTATATGATTGCAAGATAACTAAAGCACTCCTCTGTAGACAATCATTTTGATTAGACTGGGTATTTGTTTCTCTTCCTGCTCCCCCCAGTGGAAGCTTTTTGTTTATCAGAATAAACTTCTAAAGAGAAGAATGTGTGTCAGTTAGTGACCATCAGCAAGCAGGATATCTGGTTGGTAGCTCAGGATATAAGCTTCTGTTCAGACCTTTCCATCTCTAAAAAAGACCTACGTTTGTTTTTTTGCTCCACACTTCATCAGTCCACCTATAATTTCTACATATTTACCACACTAGTCAATCTGTACCTATGAGACCTAATGGCCCATATGCTACTCTAGAAAAAATAGCACCTTCCTCCAAAAATACACATTAATATATTATGTGTCTGTAGTTTTAATTCAGTTTGCAGATGAGAAAATATGTTACTGCAGAAAGACATATGAGACCAAGTTTTTAAGTTCTGACAAACTGATTTGTTTTTAGTAATAATTTTTCATCAGTCATTTTATGGTTTCTTCAAAAATTATCATCCATTCTTTTGTTTAGACATTGAGCTGAGGTCCTTTTCTTACCTATCTCCAGTGGCTATCTAAGTACAATCTTGGCCCTATCTAAGACAATGGGAGTTTAGACATTGGCTCTAGTAAGGCCAGGGTATCACCCCAATGGTTCAGCTAAATATTCCTTAGTACTTCTCAAAGGAGAAGGTGATAATTCTAGTGTCTCCCTTGTCCACATTCCTCCTTCACAATAGCATCATAGTATCTGAGGCCTACCAGCAACTGCTCAGCAATATTACCTACAACACTTTTCCAAACAAGCAATACACTACTAATATCTGACTAAATACTATGTACAATATTTCTGGCTACACTAGTATGAAGATTAACCTAAAAATAATTCAGTTGAATTCCTGTGATAATCCAAACTCTACTGAGCAAATTCTTCTGTTGCTTCCATCCTATTCCATTGATTTTAATGAGTTTGCATTGGATGCCTGACTTAGAGCAGAATTTATTGTGTTTGTCCCTGATCTCCAATTCACACAAGTATATTTCTTTCCATGGCTTCTGTGTAAAAAGGATTCCTTATATTTCCCCACATAACATGGAAAGCTGCTGTTCTCTGTGCTACCCATTGTCACTTTTATCTGTTGTATTTAACAAGTGCACAGAACGATGGCTATTTGCCTTCCTGGAATAGTGTTTGTAAAGTGGCATCACAGAAAACTATGATACTAAGAGGCTAACACTCCTGATGTTCTAATTTATGGTGACACACATGCTTTCTAATTTATGGTGAATTATTACTATAATTGTAAAGTGTTAATGCTCTGATCCCTAACAAAGAATCTGACCTCCAGTGGATTCAGAAATGTCCCTCAATCATTCCAATTTCCAGGAGTTGACCCTACACCATGTCCCAGTATGATTTTTCCCCAATATTTTGATTTGAAAATAAAAATATAAATGCAGAAAATAGACATATACATGCAAATAAAAACACTGTGTAGTGGTATAGAACTGACATAACATTTTAAAGGTAAGACATACTAAATATATTGGGCCTTTAACTGCAAGCAATTCCTAATTATAAAAGCATTTTTGATAAGACACGTACAAGTGAAAACAAGATACTTAGAAACAAGGATCCTTGCATAAGAAATAGCACCCAGGAATACATTGCACATGGGTTACATGCATTCATACTGGTCTTACAGACTTCATGGGTCAGATACTTCCTTACTCCTTTCCCTCCCTGCCTAATCCAGAGCCCACTGAAATCAATGGGAAACCTTCAGTGGACTTTGGATAAGGCTTTAAGCCACCTTTGTACCACACTAATTTGGACACAGACTAGGGACATGTCTGGTCCATGGAGCGACTTAGACCATCCATCTTGTAACAGCCGGTACAAAATAACTGAAGTGCAGTACATTTGTGGCACACTCCTTTCCTCCCCCAGCTCACTCCTATGTTCCCTTCTCCAGTGTCAGGAAAGGAAGCCAGTGTAGAATGGTTCAAAACTGGGGAGTTTCTACTAACTCTTATAAAAAATAAAAAAACCAAATGCTTCTCTTCATAGAGCAATCAATAATAGAATAACAGAATCAAATCAATAGTCATTCAACATTTCCCGAAAGCATACAAGCTCCCTGACAATTGAAATTATATATAATATTAAATAAATATGAGTTAATTTTGTAGTCTGAGTTTATCTCCATTAGCACTGTACCTATCCTGTATGTCACTTTAATCACAAATAAAGAGAAAAAAGGACTGCCCTGGAATATTTTCATTTTAATTAACTGAAAGTTAAATAGTGGAAAGGAATGCCTAGCAATGGATTAACTTTTTGTTTAATGGGCCAGGACTAAAAAGTGGCATCTCGCCCCATTTCCCAGAAGATCAGGAAGTAAAATCCTTGCTCCTGGTCCCTGTAGGCTGCCTAGAGGAGGAGCACCAATGTGAGCCACTAAAGAGCCACAGACAAAACCTCAGGGGTGGACGCAAACGTATTGGACACAGTATCCAAGGAATCAGAGAGCCATGATGAAATACATGATCATGGCAAAGTTTCATACACAGTCATGTGTGTAACCCTTCTTCTATCTCCCATTTGACTCCTGAATGTTGCCCTTTGTGAGCTGCTATTCCCTACCACAAGGACAACTCCAAGTGCCTGGGCCCTAACCCACATACACATTAGTTCCACCACAATGGTTTCCTCACCAGCTCAGTTTCAGTGTTGTAGCCAGGCCTGTGCACCTGCAATGGCAGCTTAAGCCAAAGGCGAAGCAAAATGATCTGGAGACTTAATACTGCTAAACATATGGGAGTCTGGATTCAAACTAAAACTTTTTCTGTGATCCTATCTTACCGGTTGGTATGGACATTTTCTACTTTCTATCATTAATAGTTTGTTGTATTTCTTTGGAGGCCACCCCATCAAAGATCCCCTCTCCTCTCCTTCAAGCCGTATCTCTTCTTCTCCGTGCTGTCCCCTTACTAACTCTGCGCCCCAGCAGCTTGGGAAAGCTTAGTGTTCCTCAACCAGCCAGCCATCTTACTCTGCAAAAGACTCCAAAGGCCTCTGTGCTCATTCTTGCTCAGGCAGGAGTCTTTAGGATCCAGATAACTTCAACAATGCTCCCAAGTCCATGTAAGACAGAAGAGTGGAGAGTGATGCAGGACACTGCTTTTCTTCTGGGGGTGAGTATGCTACCTCTACAACAGCACCTTCCAATGGCCGTGATTTCATTTACCCACATGGCCCCATTTATGCAGTTTTATCAGTCACCACCAAACAGTGCAAGAAGCCTCAGTGAAGGTGGTTAAACAGATACAGTATATTGACTGTGGAAACGCAGATGCTAGAGAGATGAAAAAGACTCATCACTGTCTCTAGCCATACTCCCAATCTAGGATATAACCATATTACAGTGAAGGCACTGAATATCAAACTGATCTATTAAGCACAGATGTCCCTATTAATAAATGATGGGATCTCCTGTCTACAGAGAAACCCACTTGTATTAAACATGGTGTCTAGGGGGAATATATTAAAAACAGGTCCCTGTTTATTAAATGCATAGAAGACATAAACATTTAATGAGTCATTAAATCTTAATTCTTCACTGTGTCAGGATAATGATAAGTTGTTCACTTTTTTCTTTTCTTTTTTCTGGTCGATAATATCACTCATTTTTCTTTAATATTCATATTGTATATTTGTACTATTTATGTTACATGTATTATTTTCTGACAATTTATGTATGAGTGCCTTTTTCCTTATTTTTCATCTGCACCTGTCTTAATAAAAAACAGCAAACCAGATATTTCACATTTTATTTTGATTGGCAATGTGTCTTTTTAGTATTTGCATTTGACAAATATGCTGACAGCAAAAAAGGAGGTTAGTTTTAACCAAAACCATTCAGCACAGTCCAGGAATTCTAAAAGAATTTTATAACAGCAGAGTCAAGAGTTAGCATAATTAATGAATTCTCTACCCTTGATCATTTTCTTTCAGTTCCAACCACATGCATCATGCAATATATAAGAAATGGAGTATGTGATTTTGTGAGACTGATTTATCTGTGAAATTCCTAATGGTGAGGAAAAACACACAGAAGCCTCAAAGCTGTAGACTGAGGTACGGCAGTGTGTCACAACGTATTTAGCAAATAATAATGTGAAACCACAGAAAAAATATCTAGGGGAGCAATAAATTTTTTGGCTAGGAAGTTCTTGAGCATTTAAAGTCAGGGAATAGAAAGTTTAGAAGGGTGAATTTCTATGGTTTCCGCAGCTCACAAATAAATCACTGCTGCAACTAAAGTCATTATTTAGAAATCTCTCATTTTAAAGACTTGTATTTTTTCACAAACCTCCTCTGCACAGTTCTTCAGTGAACTCAGAAAGCTAATGCCACTCTATTGCTTAAACTGTCATAACCAGCCCACTCCTCTTGCAAAAATCTCAATTTATGGGAATGGAGTTGTCAAGTGAGATAGTGTCTACAAAAAGCTCAGTTATAGAAAGCATCTAAAGAAACTTTCCTTACGTTTAATTCAAATCACTAAGCTGATAATTTATCTAAAGTGGTTAAATCTTTCTTAATCAGAGATCTGCTCAAGATGATGCACGCCTGGTATATATTGAAGTCATGGTTTTGTGCTTTTATGAATGTGAATTGCTAAGTGTATAATAATATTATGCTTCTCTGTGCATCAGTTTTCATTTGGTATTTCCAGTATGTCTGTTCATAAATCTAAAATCTTGCTTAAATCATGTTTGGCTGTTCTCCTGTTATTTGGGGGAGGAAACATGACCCAGATATTGTGTACTCTATATGCCTTCCAAGGACTAAGAGTTTTGAGAGTCAACTGGCTACATTATAAATTATGCAAGCCTCTGGAGTGATTTATTGATAAGTCATTCGGGGTGGTGAAAATCCTGAAGGCATATGGACTGGAGAAGTGTAGCCCAAACATGAAAGAAATAGCTTAGAGTTAGATCATCACACTAAATAAAGAAGGAAGTGAATGGTGCAATCCCACTGACTCTGATGGACAAGTTTTCACCAGCATGGAAACCTGGTCATGGAGGGCGAGACTGTTGCAAAAGAAGATGACACCCAGAATTCATTTACCATGGGAACATCAGCACGGGGAAGAGCAAGTCGTTGTATGTACTAGCAGTAAGACAAAGAACATAAAGAATCAGTCCTGGTGTGTGTATGGATGTGTGTGTATGTGTGTGTGTGAGAGAGAGTGTCATAAATATAAAGGGAAGGGTAAACCCCTTTGAAATCCCTCCTGGCCAGGGGAAAGCTCCTCTCACCTGTAAAGGGTTAAGAAGCTAAAGGTAACCTCGCTGGCACCTGACCAAAATGACCAATGAGGAGACAAGATACTTTCAAAAGCTGGGAGGAGGGAGAGAAACAAAGGGTCTGTGGGTCTGTCTATATGCTGGTTTCTGCCGGGGATAGACCAGGAATGGAGTCTTAGAACTTTTAGTAAGTAATCTAGCTAGGTATGTGTTAGATTATGATTTCTTTAAATGGCTGAGAAAAGAATTGTGCTGAATAGAATAACTATTTCTGTCTGTGTATCTTTTTTGTAACTTAAGGTTTTGCCTAGAGGGGTTCTCTATGTTTTTGAATCTAATTACCCTGTAAGATATCTACCATCCTGATTTTACAGGGGGGATTTCTTCATTTCTATTTACTTCTATTTTTATTAAAAGTCTTCTTGTAAGAAACTGAATGCTTTTTCATTGTTCTCAGATCCAAGGGTTTGGGTCTGTGGTCACCTATGCAAATTGGTGAGGCTTTTTATCCAACATTTCCCAGGAAAGGGGGGGTGCAAGTGTTGGGAGGATTATTCATTGTTCTTAAGATCCAAGGGTCTGGGTCTGTAGTCACCTAGGCAAATTGGTGAGGCTTTTTACCAAACCTTGTCCAGGAAGTGGGGTGCAAGGTTTTGGGAAGTATTTTGGGGGGAAGGACGCATCCAAACAGCTCTTCCCCAGTAACAAGTATTAGTTTGGTGGTGGTAGCGGCCAGTCCAAGGACAACGGGTGGAATATTTTGTACCTTGGGGAAGTTTTGACCTAAGCTGGTAAAGATAAGCTTAGGAGGTTTTTCATGCAGGTCCCCACATCTATACCCTAGAGTTCAGAGTGGGGGAGGAACCTTGACAGAGAGAATGTCATGGATATCCTACGTAAGATATATTTCCTACCTGTGAGCTGAATTCTCCTATAGCTCAAGTGGTAGATGCTTCAGAGTAGGCAGGTAAAGGTCAATGTTATGCCCCTTGCTCCCAATGTAGTTGGATTAACAACCATCATGTCTGTCTGTACACAATACAGAGTACAATTTGCAGAGGAAAAACAAAGATTCTGCTGAACGCATTTAGGGCAGCAGATAGAAGGGCCGAACAAAGAGGCAGGCATCCTCGCAGAATGTTCCCTAAGCTGCAAATAGTGCCGAATAGCAACAGTCAAGACTGAGGTTGTAGGACATTTCTCCTGCCCCTACAACACACATACAAAGTGGGGATCTCCCTTTGAGGGACAGCCATGGCCAGGAGATAACCAGATGGTGTGATTCCAATGTAGTCATGCTGCCAAAGAACAAGGCCAGTGGTGCGAGGGGCCAAAGCTGCTGCTGTGACACAGTCTCCAAGTGAAAGCTCCGGACCTCAAGCTGCTTGTAGGCAGGCTCCCTAGCTTGCTCTCAAGTGGTGCTAACCCTACCCCGATGGAAGAATTGGAGGGGAAAAAGAGGACAGGCTCACATAGCTTTCCTGCCCCTTTGTTCCTCCCACAGTTTTTGCCACAGGAGGGGATGATCAGTCCTAGAGATCGTATCTGCCCTCTTGGTATTTTTTCTAGACTCCTAATGCAACACCCCTTCCCCACCAGCCACCAAGGTGCCAGAGCCTTTGTTTAAGTGGTGGGACCATGAGAGCTGGAACCAGGGAGTCCTTGGGACCATGTCTTCCCACCTTTTTAACATGGACATAATTTGGGGGGAATGGGGTGACATTACCCCCCAAAAAAACTACCTCAGACAGGCATGGAGCAGCGCCAGTAGGGGCTGTGCTTCACAGCAGAGGAGCTGGTTACACCCCCTATTCCCTCTCAAACTATGCCCATGTTAAAAGGTATGGGGCATGACCATCCCACTTTTAAAAGTGTGGGGCCCTGCTTCCCTCCCCTCCTCCCCCACCGTTCCAGAGACTTTGCCTGCTATACATAGCCTCACTAGAAAGAGATGTGGTTGGTACTGATCTGTGTGGAAGACATTTTTACCAAGTATGGTGTCAGCTTACCGATTCCTCATACAATGCTCAATTTTTTTTTAATAAGTGATGCATGTTTTAGTACCTAGTTATACGTTATAATGTTGTTTGCATTCATATAGCAATAATACCTAGGCACTGTACTATAAACACTCCTGTGCTATAAACACACTATAAAATTTTCCATAAAAATACACCTGGCCTAAGATGTCCTACCAAGCAGAACAGAAATGAAATACAAACAGGGCAGACACAAAATCAAAATAATGCACAACCTCACTGAACAATGAAAGCTTTGCAGTGTGACCTGAGCCTTCCCAAACTCAGGCTCTGATTTCAAAGACAGGGAGCTTTGAGTTGAAACAGTCAACACAGAAGGCCAAGTTCTAGGCCTCGTGAGCAAAGATGTCCTAGTTGGACTTATCATGGTGAGGCATCAGTAACTCTTTAAATAAAAGGTGCCAATGCCATGAAACAGAAAGAAAAGGAGTACTTGTGGCACCTTAGAGACTAGCCAATTTATTTGAGCATAAGCTTTCATGAGCTACAGCTCACTTCATCAAATAAATCGGTTAGTCTCTAAGGTGCCACTAGTACTCCTTTTCTTTTTGCGAATACAGACTAACACGGCTGTTACTCTGAAAAATGCCATGAAGGGCTTTAATGACTTTCACCAACACGTTGAAATGCACCCAGAAATTAACAGGTTGCCAGTGCTGTGCATAGCTTACCCACTTCATTCAGAAGGCAGGTCATTTCTTCCCATATCAGATGCTCTTTCTGGAAATTTCCTACAGACAAAAACAAGCAAAGTAAATCAATGTCAGGGGTGATAAAGTCATGCCTAACTGGGGTGAGGATGACATCTGGAAGGACTGGTCACGGACTTTTAGCAAGCCAGAGATAGAAAAAGTACTATATGGTTATTGCCTGGCCACATATTCTAATATTCTCTTAATAGTCAACCATGGATTTTTATGCTATGTGGGACTAATATCTGGAGAATTGCTATTTATAAATGATTTGAGGACTTTGGAGGTAGTCATTCAGGACTGAAGAATGTGCATATCTGGAGTTTGACAAATGATTGTGAATGTATGTGAAAACACCTGAATGTTGACAGACTTGTAAATAAATAGAGGATTATTTTTATAATAATTTGGTGAGTCTGACATTTATTTCACAAGACAGCTTGAACAAGCTCTGGGAACCAATTTGCAGGGACCAACCTGCTCAGTAATTTCTTACCAGCCTTGTTTTCATTTAAAATACATGTTCATTGGAATGATTTTTTTTAATGGATCACAAACATGCCTATTAATACGCCTATTCACACATCAAGGTTGCCTTGAATAGTAAAATTCTCCTGGCATTTCTTTACTAGTGACAAAGCAGAAACTTTACAAAAAATACATTTAAATCAGTATAGTCTCGAGGTACATAACTTCATATTCTGAGACAAAGGACCAACTCACATGAAGCCCCTCACTCAGTGCCCCATGGATCCTTCACTGCAGGCACAGTAGAGAAACCCATGGCTCTGTGCCTACTAGTCTCCCTGTCCTATTTAGGTAGGTAGACAGTGGGCCAAGACTGGGGGTGGGCTGAGCCAACCCATGGCCTGAGAGTAGAGCTGGTCAGGAACCAGTTTCGCCATCCAAAAAAATGTTTGAGATTTCCAAAAAAATGTCATTCCACAATGGAATGAGAGCTTTCAACATGTTTTGTGGAAACACAGAAAAAGACCCAGTGTTGGGGCACTCACCTGCGATGTGGGAGATCCAGCATAAATTCTCTGGTCTACCTAAGTCAGAGCAGGGATTTGATCCTACAACTCTAAAATGAGTTCTCTGACCATTCTGGGGTGGATGCACTCTCATTTTGACCAGAAATTCCATCCTGGACCTGAGAAATATTTTCTTGACTAACATTTTGTTGAAACTGATACACTGCCACAAAAAGTTTCAGTTTAGAAGAACTGGCATTTTCCAACAAAAAAAAACATTCATTCCAAAAATTCCTGACCAGCTCTACCTGAGACACTCATTCTGCATCATGCAATAAAAAAACTTGTCGGTGTTATCTAGAACTAGTTATTCATGGAATTATTCTTATGTGGTCATTGCCTCTAAGAATTAAGGCATTTAAACAGCATCATGATCTCGTGATCAGAGATTAGTCTAGGACAGCGGTTCTCAAACTTTAGTAATCTGAGCACCCCCATTTTGATTTAAAATTTTTAGGGGACCCCCAAGTCCCCTGCTCAGCCCTTGCCTGACCTCCTTTCCCACCCCTTTCCTGTGGCCACACCCCTGCCCTCCGCTTCTCTGAAGCCCCACCCCCACTCACTCCATCCCCCCTCCCTCCATCGTTCCCTCTCCCCTGCCATCACTCACTTTCACCAGGCTGGGGCAGGGGGTTGGGGTGTGGGGTGCAGGCTCAGGGAGGGAGTTTGGGTGCGGGATGGGGTGAAGGGTGTGGGCTCTGGGCTGGGATGCAGGTGGGGGTGTGGGCTCTGGGAGGGAGTTTGGGTGCGGAATGCAGGCTCTGGGTTGGTGTGCGGGGTGCAGGCTCTGGGAGGGGGCTCTGGGCTGGGGTAGGGGGTTGGGGTGTGGGAGGGTGTGAGGGGTGCTGCACTTACCTCGGGAGGCTCCCAAAAGCGACTGGCACATCCTTCTGGCTGCAGCTTCTATCTGTGGGTGGGGGAGCGAGGGCGGGGTCTCCGCGTGCCCCGCAGCTCCCATTGGCCAGGAACTGCAGCCATTGGGAGCTGCAGGGGCGGTTCCTGTGCCAGGGGAAGCAGGTGGAGACCCCTGATCCCCCATTCCATGGGACACAGGGATGTGCCCGCCACCTCTGGGAGTGGCGGAGAGCCAGAAGAGGTAAGCCTGTTCCCCAGAGTGCTGGAGGCACACCTGGGAGAAAGAGAGGGATGGAGGGAAGGAGAAGTTTCTCAGCAGGGCCCGCTGATCCTTGGGGACCCCCAGGGGTCTGTGGACTGCAGTTTGAGAAACGCTGGTCTAGAAGTTAGATACCTGGTTCTTCTCCCAGCTCTGATAATGACCTGCTGTGTGATCTTGTGCAAGTCACTTTACATCTCTTTATACCAGTGGTTCTCAAACTTTTGTACTGGTGACCCCTTTCACATAGCAAGCCTCTAAGTGCAACCCCTATTATAAATTAAAAACACTTTTGTATATATTTAACACCATTATAAATGCTGGAGGAAAAGCGGGATTTGGAGTGGAGACTGACAGCTCGATACTCCCCATGTAATAACCTCGCAATGGGGTCCCGACCCCCAGTTTGAGAACCCCTGCTTTATACCATTGTTTCCTTTCCTGTTTTTTGTCTTTCTTGTCTGTTTAGACTGTAAGCTCTGACTTTTACTTTATGTTTGTATGATACCTGGCACAATGGGACCATGATCTCACCTGGGGCCTCCTGGTGTTGCCATGAAAGAAAGAAATAATAATTTTAAATGATTAAGTTTAAATTTTAAATGGAATCTGAGGTAACAATGAGAGTAAAATATACCCAACACCCCTGTTGAACCTTGGCTATTTTGATAAACCTAAAATTAATGCTAAATTAAATGTATTAGCTAATAATAATTATTTAATATCTCAGCCCCATGGACTATACTGCCAGCATTTCTTTCAGGTAATAATTATTTAATAAATACTGTACGTTGATAGCTATCTTAAAATTACCTTCTATAATGATACAATTAATGGTGATGGAGGTGTTGGAGGAGGATTGGGGCAGTTAATTGCAGTGAAACTGCCTATGGCACTGTGGCCTGGTTGCAAATTCTTTTTTTAAATGAACATATAAGTTTTATTCTCTATTTCAGGGAATCTCCTGGAAGACGCTCCCAGGTTATCCAAAAAGCTGGTGTAGAGAGTGCTGCCTCTGAGGGTCTCAGCTTGTAGGCGTGAAGCTCATGAAGTGAGATGGTGGGACCTCCCACATTTCTTTTTTCTTAGTGCTGAATGTCTTGTTTCTGTTGAAGCCTATGGCTGGTATCTTTCCCTTTACTTGCATAGGTGGTGGTTCACTATATGGGGTGAAACCCTGACTCCTTTGAGGCAAGTCTTTCATACTGCAGTTTTGCTATTGATTTCAGTGGCACCCAGATTTTAACCAAGGTGAACAATGGGAATTTACTACCCAAATTATTGTAACATACTCTGCTGCAAGGTTTCTTGGAATAAGTAGGAATTTTTCCTTTTTTAAAAAAAATATTTTATATTTTGCTACATGATGTCCACCCCATGCATGGACTGGAATACTCCATCCTATAGAGGAGCTACTGAAGAGTTGAGACTTGGTGGGATAACTCACATGACTGGAGTACTGTCATGGATGGTTATAAACTGTTCAGGAAGGACAGGCAGGGCAGAAAAGGTGGGGGAGTAGCACTGTATGTAAGGGAGCAGTATGACTGCTCAGAGCTCCGGTATGAAACTGCAGAAAAACCTGAGTGTCTCTGGATTAAGTTTAGAAGTGTGTGCAACAAGAGTGATGTAGTGGTGGGAGTCTGCTATAGACCACCAGACCAGGGGGATGAGGTGGATGAGGCTTTCTTCCGGCAGCTCACGGAAGCTACTAGATCGCATGCCCTGATTCTCATGGGTGACTTTAATTTTCCTGATATCTGCTGGGAGAGCAATACAGCGGTGCATAGACAATCCAGGAAGTTTTTGGAAAGCGTAGGGGACAATTTCCTGGCGCAAGTGCTAGAGGAGCTAACTAGGGGGGGCGCTTTTCTTGACCTGCTGCTCACAAACCGGGTAGAATTAGTGGGGGAAGCAAAAGTGGATGGGAATCTGGGAGGCAGTGACCATGAGTTGGTTGAGTTCAAGATCCTGACGCAGGGAAGAAAGGTAAGCAGCAGGATACGGACCCTGGACTTCAGGAAAGCAGACTTCGACTCCCTCAGGGAACGGATGGCCAGGATCTCCTGGGGGACTAACTTGAAGGGGAAAGGAGTCCAGGAGAGCTGGCTGTATTTCAAGGAATCCCTGTTGAGGTTACAGGGACAAACCATCCCGATGAGTCGAAAGAATAGTAAATATGGCAGGCGACCAGCTTGGCTTAATGGTGAAATCCTAGCGGATCTTAAACATAAAAAAGAAGCTTACAAGAAGTGGAAGGTTGGACATATGACCAGGGAAGAGTATAAAAATATTGCTCGGGCATGTAGGAATGAAATCAGGAGGGCCAAATCGCACCTGGAGCTGCAGCTAGCCAGAGATGTCAGGAGTAACAAGAAGGGTTTCTTCAGGTATGTTGGCAACAAGAAGAAAGCCAAGGAATGTGTGGGCCCCTTACTGAATGAGGGAGGCAACCTAGTGACAGAGGATGTGGAAAAAGCTAATGTACTCAATGCTTTTTTTGCCTCTGTTTTCACTAACAAGGTCAGCTCCCAGACTGCTGCGCTGGGCATCACAAAATGGGAAGAGATGGCCAGCCCTCTGTGGAGATAGAGGCGGTTAGGGACTATTTAGAAAAGCTGGACGTGCACAAGTCCATGGGGCCGGACGACTTGCATCCGAGAGTGCTGAAGGAATTGGCGGCTGTGATTGCAGAGCCATTGGCCATTATCTTTGAAAACTCGTGGCGAACCGGGGAAGTCCCGGATGACTGGAAAAAGGCTAATGTAGTGCCAATCTTTAAAAAAGGGAAGAAGGAAGATCCTGGGAACTACAGGCCTGTCAGCCTCACCTCAGTCCCTGGAAAAATCATGGAGCAGGTCCTCAAAGAATCAATCCTGAAGCACTTGCATGAGAGGAAAGTGATCAGGAACAGCCAGCATGGATTCACCAAGGGAAGGTCATGCCTGACTAATCTAATCGCCTTTTATGATGAGATTACTGGTTCTGTGGATGAAGGGAAAGCAGTGGATGTATTGTTTCTTGACTTTAGCAAAGCTTTTGACACGGTCTCCCATAGTATTCTTGTCAGCAAGTTAAGGAAGTATGGGCTGGATGAATGCACTATAAGGTGGGTAGAAAGCTGGCTAGATTGTCGGGCTCAATGGGTAGTGATCAATGGCTCCATGTCTAGTTGGCAGCCGGTATCAAGTGGAGTGCCCCAAGGGTCGGTCCTGGGGCCGGTTTTATTCAATATCTTCATAAATGATCTGGAGGATGGTGTGGATTGCACTCTCAGCAAATTTGCGGATGATACTAAACTGGGAGGAGTGGTAGATACGCTGGAGGGGAGGGATAGGATACAGAAGGACCTAGACCAATTGGAAGATTGGGCCAAAAGGAATCTGATGAGGCTCAATAAGGATAAGTGCAGGGTCCTGCACTTAGGACGGAAGAACCCAATGCACAGCTACAGACTAGGGGCCGAATGGCTAGGCAGCAGTTCTGCGGAAAAGGACCTAGGGGTGACAGTGGACGAGAAGCTGGATATGAGTCAGCAGTGTGCCCTTGTTGCCAAGAAGGCCAATGGCATTTTGGGATGTATAAGTAGGGGCATAGCGAGCAGATCGAGGGACGTGATCGTTCCCCTCTATTCGACATTGGTGAGGCCTCATCTGGAGTACTGTGTCCAGTTTTGGGCCCCACACTTCAAGAAGGATGTGGATAAATTGGAGAGAGTCCAGCGAAGGGCAACAAAAATGATTAGGGGACTGGAACACATGAGTTATGAGGAGAGGCTGAGGGAGCTGGGATTGTTTAGCCTGCAGAAGAGAAGAATGAGGGGGGATTTGATAGCTGCTTTCAACTACCTGAAAGGGGGTTCCAAAGAGGATGGCTCTAGACTGTTCTCAATGGTAGCAGATGACAGAACGAGGAGTAATGGTCTCAAGTTGCAGTGGGGGAGGTTTAGATTGGATATTAGGAAAAACTTTTTCACTAAGAGGGTGGTGAAACACTGGAATGCGTTACCTAGGGAGGTGGTAGAATCTCCTTCCTTAGAGGTTTTTAAGGTCAGGCTTGACAAAGCCCTGGCTGGGATGATTTAACTGGGAATTGGTCCTGCTTTGAGCAGGGGGTTGGACTAGATGACCTTCTGGGGTCCCTTCCAACCCTGATATTCTATGATTCTATGATTCTATGAATTTCAGGCTGGTGCTCCTCATCATCAGATTAGCCTGTGGGAAACAGAGCCTGTCAGAGATGGGCAAGGGTCTTCTGAACCTCCTTATTATCTATCTTAGGTACTTATCGGACCCCATTACCACAGTATCTGAGCACATCACACTCTTCAATGCATTTATCTTCACAACACCCCTCTGAGGTAGAGCAGCGCTATTATTGTCATTTTAAAGACGGGGAACCCAGGCACAGAAAGGCTAAGCAACTTGTCCAGGGTTACACAGGAAGTCTGTGGCAGAGCAAGGAATTGACCCTATGGCTATCAAGCTAGTGCCCTAACCCATGAACCATCCTTCCTCTCCTCAAGCCATCATCTTGCTTGATCTACAGCTTTGGAATGACTACCTCACTCATCTGTTTCTCAGTGACTGTGCTCAAGCTTTTGAATTCACTATTTTGTTCCCGCAGTGTCTGTGAGCCATATTATCTGCTGGACTATGGCCCCTCATTGAATCTCAGCACACAATTCTCCTATCAGAGAAGAATTTCTCATGCATATAAGCGTACTGCACCTATGTCCTGTGTTGTTGCCCTTCCGTCCAGCATAAGGCCAGCCCTGGAGGAGAAAGGCCCATGTGATCCTGATTGACTGCTGCATAGTCCTCTTTGTCAGTTAAAGTTATATTTCTTTCACTTGCTAGTTACATAGACAATGCTTCTCTGCTATCATTCAATAATATAATCTTCTAAACGGAGAGAGGAACAAATGATCTCTGAACCATTTTAGCATGACATTCTGGAAACCATGTTATACTCTTGTTTGACAGATATAATACCCCAAATCATTACAAAAATGTTAGTATCACCAATCCAAAGTAAAGTTACTCTATAGTGCCATCTAGTGACACTGAGAGGTGCATAGGAAAACCAAGTTTGCACAACTGTTAGATTTACAAGGATGCCAAATTAATCTTCCCCTGTAGCACTAATCACCAGAGCAGCTTCTGGTCCTCTAGTCTTTACTCCTTTGACTGTCTCTCCCTGCAAGCAACACTAGTTAGGGCCTGGACAATAAAAAATGTTGAACTCTATGAAGAGTGAAGTCTGTGGTATGACTTGCGAAAGCAGTGTCTGCTGCTGTAGCTTCTCTTTTCTCCGCTCTTGCCCTTTCCTTTTCATATTCAGTGACACAGAAGGAGTTTTCTGTGATTTATTTTTCATCCCTGTTTCCTCTAATGAGGCACAGCATAGAACTTGTAGTTCAGGAAGATGACAGCTAAAATGGATTAAATCCACCTTTGTGTCCTCATGACTTTAGGCTGTTCCAGGGGTTGGAGTGGCCACCAACATTGAGACAGGCCTGAGACCCTGTCTAAGTTACAGCAGACTCTGAGGGCCACCCTATGGGCCATAGCACTGCCTGGAAAGTCCATAGCATGATGTGCTATGACCCAGCCTATGACAAACTTATCCACACCCAGTTCTTCCCCCACACAGCCCCTATTCCACAGCTTGCAAGGGGGTCCTTAGAAGGCAGTTTCATAGTTGTCTTCAACAGCTCATGTACTGAGGAAATCTTCCCATGTCTGGATCCAGGTTTTTTAGTGCTCCATTATGCTACTCCACTCTTTTTACCTGGCATAAAGGAGACACAGCTGGGGTGAGGACCTAGCTCTAGATATCTACAAAAGCTTAGCTGTTATAACACTTATGGAAATGCATTTAAGTGCCTCTTTCAAGGGAGCAGGAGAATACTGTTCTCTTTTTATATCAGATTGCAGAAGAAGAAAGCCCAGAAAGCATCAGGTTGAAATGGTCTGAAATCGTATTTCAAGGAGTACTGTGTGACTGCAGCAGCTTCTTACAGCCTATTTGGGACAGACCCAGAGCAGTAACGCAGCACAGTCCCACATGCTGAACTCTGACTGCCAAACACATGAATTAAAACATAAGGATAGGAGCCAAAATAAACCTATGGAGATATATTTCCAACCTGAAATGTGCACACACAAGACCCCAAAACCATTGCCAACTAACACGTTCCCACCATTGCTAGGAGTATCATTTCCTGAAAGCAGAAGAAAAGATACGGGAAAGTATGTGAGGACTGGGCGAGGACAATGCTGCACTCCCTGGTTGCCTGATGGGGAGCACTACCTCAGACTTGGCCTCAGACTTGGCCCTCACTTGCCTGGGAGCTCTTGTAATTTGTTTTGGCTGAGTCTATGACCCCAGGCAACCCAGCCCATTGGAAGCCTTGAAGTGTCTGCGCTGTTTTCGAAGAGAAATCTTTCTTCCGTCCTTCTTTCTACATTGTCAATGCCCTATGTATATTGTTTTAAAATGGTACAAAGACATCCAAGGCTGATCAGTGTATTTTAGAAATTACAAAAGCTCTTTGTATCTATTTGTGGTCCTTATACCCTCCCTCCCCCCGGTTACCATAGTATCTGAGCACCTCACAATCTTTAACTTATTTGTGTTCACAATGCCCCTGTGAGGTAGGGCAGCGTTATCTAGGGCAGCGTTATCATCCTCATTCTACAGATGGGGATCTGAGGCACAGAGAGACTAAGTGACTTGCCTCAGGTCACACCAGAAGCCTGTCGCAGAGCAGGAACTGAACCCGGGTTGTCCCTAACCGAATTCTCTTTTAAAAGTATTTCCCACCACACACACACATTTTCATAAAACTAGGTAGAGGTAAGAATTCCCCATTTTCTTTTTATTCCCATTGTCTTTTTTATTTGGGAAATCCTTGTACTGCTTCCATGCTCTTAGATTCATACAAATTGCATTAGTATCTGGGATACCAAAACCTCTCTCCCCTCCCCTGATTAATTCCATTACCTCAGTTATTTCTGTTCACCTGAAAAATTGTGAAATTTAGTTCCAGAAACATTTGTCCCCTTGATGTTTTTATTTGTTCTAGATTAACATTAAAGCTTAGCCTCATTGTGCACAAAGTTATTCATGGTAGCGAAAAGTATACAGAGCTTATGCAAAAGGCAGTATTTCCAAATTCTCTCATTAATATACTGTTTGAAGGAACATTAATTTAATAGTTTAAATATTTAAAGATCCTCTGTGAAATTATTTTAATTCTATTATTATTTTCTTTTCATTTTGCTTTCATTTCCAAACATAATTGCACAGTGCAGGAAGAACCTTTGGTAGGTGTGTACTGTACTGTATATTGATCAGGAAGTATTTTGAGAGGGGAAGTATCATTTCCCTAGTTTTACAGATGGGGACCTGAGGCACAAAGAGATTAAGAGATTTTCCCAGGGTCACCCAGGAAATATATGACAGAGCCAGGCACTCCGATCTCCTGAGTCCCAGTCCAGCATTTTACCCACAAATCCATCTTTCCTCTCCTCATATTTTAGCACTTCTAGTCCTAGCTGGAAAAAGAAAGTTAAAAAATAAACTGTCAAAGAGAAGGCAAATCAGGTAAAGCTTCATGGTGATCCTTATTTGTTCACCCATTCCTGATACATAAGTACTGTATTTATAAGAGCTCCACACCTGGGAACAATTCTGGACTAAAATTATGGCATGATGTATGACTCAACATACAAATGATCTTTGGGAAATAACTTTCTTGAAAGGAGGGGTTTGTTTATGGAATAATATCAAAAGTACTGTCTGTTTTGATTGTTTGGGGAATTATATATATTTTTATGTGACACCTCTGGGAAACATTCTGAAAAGTAGGTCAGGTACCATGAGCCTGAGTAGACAGGCTACTTTTTCATTGGGATCAGCTGTTCCAAGCATCAGGAAGTTCAGGACACAGCAGCTGCTGTGTAATCATAGCTCCAAATGCTTTATAGAGGCTGCCTATAAAAAAATTGGAATTGATTGAGGGTGCCTGAGTTATGGTCCTCCCGTGATTGCAATATACAACATATAGAAAATTCTCTCATCCTCTTGCTTTCCCTTTTATTTTTTTTAATGTGGTTGAAATTAGCCTTAAAACACCAAGACTTTTTTCAAATACTTTCTGCTCTAATTTGAAATTGTAGATAGATAGATAGATAGATAGATAGATAGATAGATAGATAGATAGATAGATAGATAGATTTTACAAAAAGAAAAGGAGTACTTGTGGCACCTTAGAGACTAACAAATAATTTCAGCCCGTGCATGTTGACGGAAGCACTCTATGTAGAAGTCCAATCTGTTGTTTCGACCTTCAGGAGGAGTCCACCCAGAATCCTTCTTTTTGTAGTGTTGGTAGGAAGGTCTCTGTGGGCTAGTATGTTGTTCAGAGGTGTGTTGGAAATATTCCTTGAGTCGGAGACATCGAAAATAGGATTCTAGGTCACCACAGAACTGTATCATGTTCGTGGGGGTGGAGGGGCAGCAGGAGAGGCCCCGAGATACGACAGATTCTTCTGTTGCGCTAAGAGTATAGTTGGATAGATTAACAATATTGCTGGGTGGGTTAAGGGAACCACTGTTGTGGCACCTTGTGGCATGTAGTAGTTTAGATAGTTTAGTGTCCTTTTTCTTTTGTAGAGAAGCAAAGTGTGTGTTGTAAATGGCTTGCTAGTTTTTGTAAAGTCCAGCCACAAGGAAGTTTGTGTGGAAGGAGCCACAAGTACTCCTTTTCTTTTTGCGGATACAGACTAATACAGCTGCTACTCTGAAACCTGTCAGATAGATTTTAGTGCTTGTGGAAGGAGCTGGCCTATCTGAAACCTTGATTGGGGCGTGGAGCCCTCTACCAGAATGAAAAGGCCCACCCCTCAAGTGAGGGAGGAGCCATGAAGCCCAAAAATTTTACAGGGGACAAAGGATGAAAAAAAGGATGAAAGTGCAGATAACAGGATCATAACAAAGGATCCAGAGAGTGACACCAAACAGAGAACCTTGAACAATGCTCACTGCTTTGAGGCATTGTCCAAGAAGTTAGTGTATACCAGATGCGTGTACAGTGAAAGGTGCCAGATGGACAAGCCTGAAGGCTTTCAGTCCATTTGAGTTAAGAACTGGAACTGAAATACCATGGTCACCAGCAACAGCTCCATTGCCCATGTACATGAAGCCTGGTCTAATGACACTGTTTTTAGGCATGAGGAAGAGAAAATTAATCTCCATGACTGCTCAGTTCTTTGTCAATCTATTGAGGCTGGAATCAAGATTGGAACTGGGTCTCATGTGGTTTTTGTGATGTAGGCACTTTTTGCCTGATCAATTAAGTGGACTGAGAACAAAAATTTATTTCATGTAGGCCTTCGGATTACTGTGGAAATAATACTTGGTATGTGATTAGTGCCTTCCATACAAGGACCTCAACACCCTTTACACAACTGGAAGTATCATTACAGTATCCCATTCTGACAATGGTGAAACAGGCATGAATGGGCCGTTAGACTTGGCCAAGGCTACATATCAAATTACTGGCAGAGAAGGAATAGGCCGGGGGTGAAATTCTGACCCTACTGAAATTATTGGGAGCTTTGCCATTGACTTCAGTGGAGCCAGGACTTCATCTTCTCATATTCAGCCTAGTGACTTAACCACAAGACCACCTCTCCTCCACCTTTGTATTTGATTCTTTTCTCTAAACACAAGAACTTAGTGCCTCCTAGCAATCTTCAGCTCTAATGGTTTAATAATAATACTTTGCACCTGCATAACGACTTCTATCTGCCTATGCATCTATCAATCATCCAGGTTTATATGCGTGACTTAAATAGCCACCCATTGCCATACTGTTTGTGCACCTTCAACTGTAAGATCCCAAATTGGTCTACTTATCACATGGCTTGTACCCAAGAAGACTCTGATCCTCTAGGTCTTTGAGCATGGCATACAGCAGGGAACACATGGTTGTCATGTCCCATTGCAAATGTGAGCAGAGGCCAGGCGCATGGGTGCACTGTGTCTTAAACTCCTTTTGCGCCTGCTGCTTGACTCAGAAGAGGTGCATAAAAAAGAACATAGTGTTGACAGACAATGGATGTGATCCTCAAGCAAATGCTATGCTTAGCTACTTGCTCCTCTTTTTCTCCTAGTGCTATGAAGGACTAACATGGCAGCCCCCGAGCAGCACTTTCATTAATGCATGGTCAGGGTGCCCTGCATTCCCTTCAGTGCAATGCAGCAGCTGTACAAGCAGAACTCCACCCCTCCAGGATCAAGCATGGACTGTAGATTTTTATTCAAAAACTGAAATTTCTTTAATTTGATCCTATGTGCACAGCTCTCCGTTAGTTTGCCTCTCCTGCTTGAAGGAAACACACCTTACTGTACACCCAACAGTTCTCTTCACCCTTTAATGAACGTCATGTTTCTCAGCTCTTTATCGAGCGGCTGAAGGAATGTGTGTGGGATAGTGATAGAGCACATGTCTGCATGTTGATGCTTGAGGCTAACAATGCAGAGGAAATAGTAGAAGCTATCTGATCTTGATGATGCAAAATAATAAGAACTTCATCTTCCCAATCTGTTGGCCTTCTCTTTGAGCAGAAATTTTACCATCAGCACTTGAAGCAGGAGATACATGGAAACTTATGCTCATATCCAACTTCTGACATTTGTCATTTGCTTTATAATCTTTGAGATGTCCAGGTCCCATGAGATTTCCCGCTTTGTCCATGTTACTGTGCTGTGAAGACCAGCCTCCTTTGAAACATTCTGACCTGCCCAGTTTAACCTAACGTTGCCAGAAGGCAAAATGATTACCAAAACCGGAAGCTGATCAACCAGTTGCTGTGAAAAGGACAAAAAAACTAGACAAAGGGGCTGAGAAAGGAGCTGACAGGGGTAGCACATAAAGCTAGCCAAATGTGTGTCATTATCACCTGTGAGGACTGGATTTTTCTTGTACTGGCCATGCCTTGCATCGTATCTTAGCAAATGCTGCTGCCTGAACTGTACAGGCTTTGGGGCACATTGCCAGGATTAGCTTCTTTGTGGGCAACAGGCCAGGAGAAGGTTAGAAACAGGGAATACTGTGAAAAATGCTACTGCAAACATTCAAGCATAAATTTGTAATGTTTGATGCAGGAAGGAGTTAACTACTTGAGCATTTTAAAAATACAGTATGAAAGATAGAGAAGCAGAAAATCAAACTGAGACTGGGCAGTAAGAGACTAGAAGGATTCCAAGGCTTCTCTCATTATTACCAGAATGACAGAAGCAAAGTCAGCCTCAAGATGAGAAGAAAAAGCAACTAAATAGAATACTATCCTATTTAAGGTCTGTGAAAAGACAGTGAGTGATTTTAGCCACATTCAATGAGAGGATGTTTTGTTACATCCAACACACAATATTTGCCAAGCATTGAGCAATAAAAGACCAAATGTCAACAGAGACTTTACAGGCCCTGAATACAGGGAATTACTATTAGGCTGGGATCTGTTATGGCCTAGGAATGCCAGCACAAAATCTCCCACACATGGGCATGATCCAGGATACTTATCTGCTTGACTGCTGCTGTATGGGCAAGAATATCTGGCAGATATATAGATATAGATATACAGTTTAGCTGTGACCAAATGTATCTTATGCATTTTGTCACTGATTTTCATAACTGTGAGGCCATTTTTATAGCATCTTGGTCACAAATGGGACTTGCTTTCATGAAACCATATTCATAGATTCAAAGATATAAAGGTCCTTAGATCATCTACACTTTACAACACATCCTTTACAACACAGCCAAAAGAATTTAATCCGTTTACCTCTGCACCAAGCCTAATAAATTGTGTTTGACTTAACCATATCTTCCAGAAAGATCCCTATTATAATTATTTGTATTACTCAGCACTGAGATGCTGAGTAACAGAAGGTTCAATATACACCTTGGTGAATCTGCCAGCAAATCATGGAGACTTAACAACTCTTCCACGGAGATCCATTTTAGCACCTGAACTGTTCAATCTCTATACCAGCGACACATCCAGTCACATCATCCTGTAAATTCATCTATGCAGATGACATTGCGTTAGCAATGCAAATGTCCTCTCTGAGGGACATAGAAAAGGTCTCCAACACTTAAGATGTATTTCAAAGCTTAGAGACTGAAACCCAATGCATCAAAAACACTAATCTCTGCCTTACACTTGAATAACTACAAGGCCAAAGTACTCCTGAAAATAGACTTTTGTGGTCTGCCTTTATCACATGACTACAATCCATGGTACCTTGGAGTTACCCTCGATCAGATGCAGAGCTATTACCAACACCTTGACAACTCCAAAAAGAAGATAAAGTCAAGGGTTAACATCAGTAAGAAGCTTACTGGCACATCCTAGGGATGTGATGCACATACACTTTGAATGTTAGTACAAGCCCTCGTCTTGCCAACAGCAGTGTGTTGAGTGCCAGTTAGGTGCAACACTCCCACACCAATCTCATTGACACTGAAATCAATGCCACACTTAGGATTGTTAGTGGCTCTCTTAAATCAACACCAATACCATGGCTCCCAGTTTTGGTGGGCACTGTGTCAGTGAACATCAGTTGGGACAATGCTGTGGTCCAGGAGTACAACAAAATCCTGGCTGCTCGAGAACTCTTGATACACCAAAATCTTAATTCACTGCCACTCTCCCAACTCAAATCCAGGACCCCCAAATCAATACTACAGGGCAGTGGAAAAGACTCCAGCACTCATTGGGTCAAATTGTGGGCCACTTGTGATGTTCCAAGCAAAGACCTGATTGAAGATCCAATGAAAGAAGCCCTGGAATTCTGCCTTCCCCGTAGGCAGTAGGCTGCACTTAATCATGTTCAGATAACACATAGAAGGTGTAGATGTCTCCTCCACAAATGGAAAATCAAAGAATCTCCAAATTGTGATTGTGATGAGGTGCAAATCATGAGACACATTAGGGACAACTGCCCCTCTCACACTTACAGTGGTGAAACACAGGGGATTCACCTATTTACCCCAGAAGCATTAGAATGGCTTTTGAACCACAAAACTCAATTATAGTCCCAGCCCATTGCTTTTCAAATGTCATATGAATGAAGAGAAAGACAGTAGCGCTGAGGGGCCTTAATCTGAGACCAGGCTCCCATTGTGCTAGATTTCATTTTTATTTGAAGACATCAGAAGATGCAGAATCCACCATTTCCCTTGTTAGTTTTGCATACATATTGCAGCACGTAAACATGTCCATATTTTCCACCAAGTCAACTGGTACCTGTGAAGAAGTGTGCATGCAGAGAAAAAATGCAGGCCCAGTGCAACTCTGAATGAGTAATCACGACAATACTTGCAAATTAACATATAAAACAGTTTCCCTTATATCAGACATGACCAGAGCTAACATGTAAGAACATCGATAGTTAAAGCTGAATATGGACATGTGTCCAGCACCTAACCATTGTAGGGTGCCACTTTAGCAACATGCTTATTACTTATCATATCTAAGTCCTAATGGTGCATTTCTGCCTTAATTGGGTATCCCCATGCTTTTGTAGATTTATATCAAAACCTCAGTGCTATTGAAATTGATATCAGAACTTTTTATTACTGAGTTTCCAGCCGACTTCAATCCCAAAATGGGTGTTCAGAATATTTTTCAGTGACCTGAGAGATTGGTTAACAACAGACAGAAATGCTGTGTTATTTTTACCTACATTCATTTTTTTTCCATGCAAGCATTCTGCTTAGACTTCTCCAAATCAAATAAACAGCAGAGGCCCACACAGTGAGAGGGTTCATTACAGATCACGAACTGCCAGGGCTAGAGGTGCCAAAGTAAAAGAACAGATAGCACTGAAGGGAAGACAAATAATAACTTTTCTCCAGAACCTCCACAAGTTTAATGAACTTTCTCATGGTGGCTATGGTATTTAGGCCCTCTCACTGAAGTCCATGGAAATGAAACGAAAGTGAGTGTTCTTGCCTGTCTGTCTATAAGGCACTCTCTTGACAAGATAGACAAGCAAAAGCAAATGTGATGTGAACTCCTTAGCTGCTTGCAGCTGGCCTATATATTTCTGTGTCTATCAGCTCTTCAGTAAGCCCAGACACAACAGGGAGGCAGGAAAGCAGTACGCAGACAAGAATCCCAGTGCAGGAGTAGCAATGGCAGATCACAGGGGAGTTCCAGATGACCAGGTTGACAGCTAGTTGGGAAGTTTTCAACTAAATGTTTTTTCATTAGAAAATGCTGATTTGTCAAGAAAACCAAAACTTTTTTGTGGGAAAGGGTCAGTTTGGACAAATTTCTTGACAGAATGTTAAAAAAAAAATCTTTGAAATTGTCAAAATGAAACATTTCAACAATTCGAAACAAAAAGTTCCGGTTTCTTGGTTGAACATGACTTTTTGTTTTGAAATTTAATGAATTATAATAAAAAATAAATTTCCAAAATAGTCCAAAGCTAAAAAAAGCCCCACTTTAACTTAGTGAAATGAAACATTTCCAATGACCGGAACAATTTCCACCCCCCCAGTTTTGGGTTTGCAAATAATTTTGCCTTTTCATTCCAATTCAGAACAGGAAAAATTTTATAAATCTCAAATATTTTCCTGAGATGGGCAAACTATTTGACCCCCCACACCGCCATCTCTACCTAAGACCATGTTCATTGGCCAAGGGCAGAAGCATGGATGTACCTGCCTCACTGTAAACACAAATGCAGGACAAAAAGGAAAAAAGTCAATAGAGAGTATCAGTAGTTACTGGTGATTCGGAAGGCTGTGTAGATTGGTTTGTTCAGACGGGTTAGCCATGAGTTATACTATTGTGATAGATGCAGTGTTTTATTGTCTTTCCTGAACTGGCAATAACTAACAGTTGAGACCTCGCTGCAAAAGATTGTCCAATGATTCAGAACAATAGCTGCAGGGAATGGCTCATAGCAGTTGTTCACAATCAAATCCACAACACCATTTAACTGACTACCTTTCACAGGAAGATTTCAGGCAGTTCCCTGCCTCCCCAAGGCAAAAATATAAACAGATTTTTAAATGCAAATATTCTATTTACCATTCCTTTGCACTGTGGAAACAGGAAAAGAAATTTGGTGATTTCAGTTTCCATGTAGAAGACGTATAACATACCTGGCCCTGTGAGACCCAAATATGTCCTAGAGGAAACACCTATTTTACTTGTCACCTATATAGTCTGAGAGTGGGTTAAGCTAAACAGGAAGAAGACATTCTTATTCTGGAATAAGCATATTCACACATGGAGTTAATCAGGAACAACTCCATCTATAGACAAGCCCTAAATTCCAGTGAGTTTCACACTCAGGTGTTTATTCTAACCCCTGTATAAGAGAGGCTTTGGGACTCAAATTGTTTACTAAGTTTCAAACATAAGAAGCCTGGTTAAATCATATAGACTATCACTGGGGAAAACCCTTAAACAAATTATTTCTTATTCTTTTTATTAGACCGGGGTATTTTTAAAGGCATTTAAAGTCCTTTAATGTATCCCTTGGCTTCCTTTAAACCTAGTTTCTAATCCCCTTAATCAAGATTTCAGTCATTTAAATTATGGCTGTTAAGTGCTTTTGGAGATATTATATTATTCTTAATCCTGATTAGATGACAAAAACAAAACATTCAGGGCCTCAGGAAAGTCTGATGGTCTCAATGGGTAAGCTGCAGTTATTCAGGATCCCAGCACTGACGAAACTCTCTTCTAAGCCTCAGATAACAACAAAAGGTCTTAAATAGAGGGGCATCAAGTTGGAACTCTGGCTGTAATCTCCCTTTTACTTTCAGGATGTTCAGGTCCAAATTTAGCTGCTCATGGTCATGGATAGAAAGACTGAAAAACCTTTTGAGGGTTTCCTCAAAATATAGGGACCCCGTTTTAAAGTAAATTTAGTGCTGGTCTAAAATGAGAGCCCTAAAGAATGACATTCTGCTAGACTCAAGGACAGACCCTGCGTGGGTAGTGGTAATCCAAGCTTCCTATACATTACAATTGTGTGTTAACCCTGATCTAGAAGGACCACCCGAAGGAACAACTGTCATGAGAAGAAATCCAAAATCAGGGTGCAGGCATGTACTGAAATGTGTGCAAGAATTCACGGTTCCATATTCATAAACTCCAATGGGGCAGGATTTGTAACATGAAAGCCCTAAATCTGTCATGTACTATTCCTCACATACCCATGAAGGAAACATACTGTCTCATATTATAATTTAAGACTGATTTGACTTCTTTTATCACAGGTCACAATTCAGCAAAAGCCTTTAAACACATGCTTAAATCCATTACCATAAATCCATTATTCACAAAGTACTTAAGGGCATGTTCAAGTAGGGATGGATTGCTGAATCGGGGTCTCACTCAAATCTATCCCTTTCCTTAAGGTCTACCCACATGCTTCAATAACCAATGACTGAATTGTCCTATTTTCCTAGTCTACAGCTCAGGAGAGCTCCAAATAGCTCAGGAGGGGTGGCACAAATGTGGCAATAATCCACCTTTGATGCTCCCAATCCTAAAGCTCTATCACAATGATCTAATTCACCGTCACATATGAGAGCACTCTGAAGGCTGTGCTAATTTGATCTGGCTACCAGTAGCCTAAAAGATGTGTGTGGAGGGATCTAGTGACACCCCAGACGTATCCGCTACAATGGCAGTGGGAAAGAGATATCATAGGATCCACTCCAGCTGGGATCTATTCCTCTGAGCTGAGACAATCTTCAGGCCTCTGAACTCACCAGCTTTAGTGCTGGTTTGATCTATTTGAGAAGGAAAGAGGAAAACATGATGAAGGCAGTACCACCACATAGGACCATGAAAACCGAAAAACTGAGTTCAAGGTTGATGTTTTTTACATTGCACTAGACATTGCACTAGACAGGCAACAGCATGTGTTCATTTATTTGGAACCCAATTACAAATGATGCCTTTTCCAATATCATGAAAGCTTGAGAACGATCAAAATGCTACCCGAGAGATTTGATAGAATAGGAATTTGTCAAAGAAACTCACCTTTTCAACAAGTTGTTAGAGACACTAGTTGGAACAGTGACTTCAATTAAGTTGTTCAACAAGATTTATGAAAAAGGACTGCAGAATGTCTTCTAGCAGACCCGTGTCACTCTCAGGATTTTCATCTCAGTGCTGGTTTTGGTTTCTGAAGGGGAGCACTCCCTTAGTAAGTTAGTGCTGATGACAAAACTGCCTCCAATCTACCATGGGCCAAAGCTGTGTATCAGTCTTAGTGATGCAGTAAACAGAGTGTGATTTTGCCAGAAGCCTAAATTATGATAGTGTTATGAATCCGTTCACTTGAAAACAAGCAAGGATAAACATGATGTGATTTGTCTTTTGTGATAATAGATCAGCTTTAAAGTGTTCTATAGTATTGTCCTTAAACTTTTTCATCATGTCCATGGTAATTTTTTTGGAAGGGTGGAGCCTCAGTTTCAGGTTTTACCCTGAGTACTCAAAACCTTCTGTATGGCCCTGCACGTGTGGCATTTTTTTCAATCCCCTTATTCATATGATTTTTAAATTGTGTTTTTTGTTTGATTTGGGAAGCAGGATGAGGTCAATGAAGTATGTGGGAGGGAATAAGCAACTGAGAAATTCTGTGATTTCTGTATATGTTACAATTTCATCTTTACATCCAGACTCTTTGTTACTTTCAGTGTATTGACCATAAGGATAATTGTACATTTTGTGGTGGAAAATGAGTTAACAATATAAACAATGACTGAATGAAGTGGGCGGCAATGACACAGATTTTGGTTCCAATTAGGCAAAGGAAGAGACAGAAACACGTTTCATAGAAAGATGTTCATTAAAATAAAAGATGGTCACAAGGGGCTCAATTCAAGGCACTGGAACAGCTTCCATTGACGTCAATAATATCAGAACGAGCACCAGAGGTTTAGGGCATGAATAGGCACAACAGACAAACTAAAATGGCTTCAGTCTGTAAGTACTGATGGCTCCATCCCCAAGAATCTGAACCTTGCTGCCATTACCCACAGTCCATGGTAGCCAACGGCCTGAATTTCTGCATTAAGAAAGATTGATGCCTTGCCATAATACTTTCCAGAGAATGGCAGTTATTATGTCAAGAGTGTTCCCACCACTCTAGTTAAGGTTGTGTCAACATTTAAATTATAAACCCCTGTTTTCAGGGGCTTGCATCTTGGCTATAAACATTTGTCAAGAGATGAAAATTGGCATTCCACCTCTCTGCCCCAAAGCCTTTTTAAGAAAAAACTAATAAAGCTTGAAAAAAATCAGACTGGGATTTTTTAAAGATCGGAAAAAAAACACAGAATTAGAGGTTTGTTGCGGGTGATGAGGTGTGTGTGTGTGTTGTATTCCTAAAATGGGAAATCTGCTTTGCATTTTGAAATGAAATTTCGCAAGGCACTGAGAGATTTGCTTTCAATAAATGTGTCTGGGTACCAAAAAACCAAAGGGGGAAGATGCACAGCTGGCATAAGTGGAGGGAGTCCTCAGGGGTTTCAATGGCGTGATTACAATTTACACCACTTAAGAGCTGCCTCTATATGCCCCAATATATTTGCACATAGAAAAGAGGCTTCTATGCATTTGCTGCCTGTACTTTTCCTCCAAAGTCTGATTTATTCACAGAATAATTTTTAAAAAGGGATGGATTAAAGCAGGATCCTATGATCCTGGGCCTTTGGGGCCTGGCGTTAAGAGTTGGGTCGGTTGCAGTTAAATAAGAGCAGTAGGCAATAGTGCAGTATATTTTGATACTGCCATCTGGGTGCTTCACATAAGAGGAAGAACAAGAAGCCTTGACTGGGAAGGAGAAGTTAGTCTGTATGGTGGGGAAAAGAGTTAAGCCCTACGCGACCTGTTGGAGAGTACAGCACTGAAAACTGAGAGCAGATACCAGACAACAGCAATAGCTGAACTGACAGAAGACAAAGGAAAAACCAGGAGCTCTTTCCATATATCTATATTTGATCTTTATATTTTGTTTATTTATTTTAAGATACCCAGCACTCTTGTCAAGGTTCCTCCCCCACTCTGAACTCTAGGGTACAGATGTGGGGACCTGCATGAAAACCTCCTAAACTTACTTTTACCAGCTTAGGTTAAAACTTCCCCAAGGTACAAATTAATTTTATCCTTTGTCCTTGGAATATCCACTGCCACCACCAAACTTTAAGTGGGTTTACTGGGAAACGTAGTTTGGACACATCTTTCCCCCCAAAATCCTCCCAACCCTTGCACCCCACTTCCTGGGAAAGGTTTGGTAAAAATCCTCACCAATTTGCATAGGTGACCACAGATCCAAACCCTTGGATCTGAGAACAATGAAAAAGCATTCAGTTTTCTTACAAGAAGACTTTTAATAGAAATAGAAGTAAATAGAAGTAAAGGAATCACCCCTGTAAAATCAGGATGGTAGATACCTTACAGGGTAATTAGATTCAAAACATAGAGAATCCCTCTAGGCAAAACCTTAAGTTACAAAAAAGACACACAGACAGGAATAGTCATTCTATTCAGCACAATTCTTTTCTCAGCCATTTAAAGAAATCATAATCTAACACATACGTAGCTAGATTACTTACTAAAAGTTAACCAATTTATTTGAGCAAAAGCTTTCGTGAGCTACAGCTCACTTCATCGGATGCATACTGTGGAAACTGCAGAAGACATTATATACACAGAGACCATGAAACAATACCTCCTCCCACCCCACTCTCCTGCTGGTAATAGCTTATCTAAAGTGATCATCAAGTTGGGCCATTTCCAGCACAAATCCAGGTTTTCTCACCCTCCGCCCTCCCCCCACACACACACAAACTCACTCTCCTGCTGGTAATAGCTTATCCAAAGCGACCACTCTCCCTACAATGTGCATGATAATCAAGGTGGGCCATTTCCAGCACAAATCCAGATGGCCCACCTTGATTTTCATACACATTGTAGGGAGAGTGGTCACTTTGGATAAGCTATTACCAGCAGGAGAGTGAGTTTGTGTGTGTGGTTTTTGGAAAAAAAGGGGGAGGGGGGGTGAGAAAACCTGGATTTGTGCTGGAAATGGCCCACCTTGATTACCATGCACATTGTAGGGAGAGTGGTCACTTTTGATGAACTATTACCAGCAGGAGAGTGAGTTTGGGGGGAGGGGGGGCGGAGGGTGAGAAAACCTGGATTTGTGCTGGAAATGGCCCAACTTGATTATCATACACATTGTAAGGAGAGTGATCACTTTAGATAAGCTATTACCAGCAGGAGAGTGGGGTGGGAGGAGGTATTGTTTCATGGTCTCTGTGTATATAATGTCTTCTGCAGTTTCCACAGTATGCATCCGATGAAGTGAGCTGTAGCTCACGAAAGCTTATGCTCAAATAAATTTGTTAGTCTCTAAGGTGCCACAAATACTCCTTTTCTTTTTGCGAATACAGACTAACACGGCTGTTACTCTGAAACCTTACTAAAAGTTCTAAGACTCCATTCCTGTTCTATCCCCGGCAAAAGCAGCATACCGACAGACACAGACCCTTTGTTTTTCTCCCTCCTCCCAGCTTTTGAAAGTATCTTGTCTCCTCGTTGGTCATTTTGGTCAGGTGCCAGCGAGGTTACATTTAGCTTCTTAACCCTTTACAAGTGAGAGGAGCTTTCCTCTGGCCAGGAGGGATTTCAAAGGGGTTTACCCTTCCCTTTATATTTATGACAGTTCAGGACATAGATGTGCCTCAGAATCCTTTGCACCACTTGTTGCAGTACTTCAAAAAAGATGCAAGCTGTCATGTAGCACTGAACTCCAGATAAATACCCCATGTCCAATTGTTTTGCAATGGTGGTGGGAAAAGGTTAGTAGTACTTGGCACTATTCATACTTCATAAACCCACATTGCTTGTTACTCATGATTCTGTTCTCTGTTAATTCAATAGGAATTCAGATTAAATAAACAGGATGGCTATTACCATAATGACACATTCCCCACAAATCTTAGGTCTTAGCCACTTTACCATTCCTGCATGGTTTTTCAGAAACGATCATAACTGGTACAGCAAGTTCTTCTGCCAGCTCTCAGGAACTTTAGATGTATATTTTCTATTTCTATCAGGTTTTTTTTCAACCTGAAAAATGATATATTAATGTGTAATTATAACATGTACGGTGAATGAAATAATTCTTTGCCATGCAATGCTATCAATAATAAAATTTAATGGAGAGGCAGAAGGAGATTTAAATCTATTTTCTGTCCAAAACCAGCAGATTCTTCAGTCTCTTATTCTTCAAGTTTGGTTCTCAGTTTATTGGATCCAATCCTCCCCCTATAAGCAGGATTTTGACCCATTCTGCTGTATGAGGATCTCATTATAGCCCCACTGCTCTTCTCTTTTAAAATTGGCATAGTCAGTCCCTTCACTTGAACCTCCTGGAACTGCATCACCCAAAAGAATACTGTGCAACTTTATACTGTTCTCATCCTTAACAACAGTCAGCTATTTTAGAAAGGTCAATAGGCTGCTGAGTGTTGGCTCATTATGAGATATTGTTAACAAGCATGATAATTGTTTGAGCTCTCCTATAACACCGCTAGCATGTATATTAATGAATGAGCCATTATATAAATGGCAGTCCATCACTGGCCTCTCAGTTAATAAGTTAGGTAAGCCTCTTTAATGTAATGTGCGACACATTATTTCATTTAGCTAATGAAAGAACAAGCGCTACTCTAACAAATGGAAAACACTCTGGGTTTATCCTGGAGCTATACACATATATTATTTTCTGTTTATTTTTCCTGTTGGCGAAAGAAATACAAGTTTAAAAATAAAATTGAGCCTGTATTGTCAGGATCAGAGCAGTTAACTCCATTATGATAATAAAAATCATTATTATTTATTCGTATTGCACTAATGGGAAGAGAGTCTAGTGAGATTCAGAGCCATCTTGAAGCTGATGCTGGACTTAATCAGAATAAGAGATTGTCCCTGCCCCAAAGATCTTAAAGTCTACCATGAGGCAACATGAAAGAAATTAGGATGATGGACAAGGGAAATGAACGTAAGATCACACAGGTTATGGGCAACCAAATCATGTACGAGGACCAACACAGAGAAAAGCATGATTGTGAGAGAAGCTGGCAAAGATGCAGACACAGCTGGCATCCCTGAAAATGAAGGGGATGATGTGATAAAAGAGAAGAGTGGACAAGTAGGGAGGGGAAGAGTTGTGGAGAGTCTGGAAAGTCAGGATAAGAAGCTTGAAGTGGATCAGGTAGAAGAAGGGGAGTCATTTGGAGGATTCAAAGAGAGGAAAAGTTGTGGCCAGAGATATAGGCAAGGGAGATGACCTTACCAGCAGTACTTTGGATGTTTCAGTGGGAAGTGAGATCAGAGAGGAGGAGGTTCAGTAGTCAAGCCAGAAGATGATGAAAGCCTGAATTAGTGTTTTAATGATGTGGGGAGAAAGGAAAGGCTGAATTTTGGAAATGTTACCGACAGAAAAATCAGCAGCATCTGGTCAGTTCTTGGATGTGTGGGGAAAAGGTAAAAAAGAAGTGAAAGATAAGCCCCAAGGTATGGATGGTGGTGTTCCCAACAGTCACAGAGAATGCGGAAAGAGGAGAGACTGGAAGGAAAGCTATGTTTATTTTTGGCCCTGTTAAGTTTGAGTAGCTGGTGAAACAGCCAAACAGACAGACTGAAACCTGGACCTGGATGAGGGGAGACAGGTCAGGAGTGAATGAAATCACCTAAAGATGGAGTGTAGCTGAGAAGAGGAAAGAACTAAAGATGGAGCCCTGTGGGACCCCCCCACAGAAAGAGGGAGAAGGAAAGATGAGGACCCACTAAAAGAACAGCCAGAGAGGTTGCAGGAGAACCAGGGCAAGACAGCATCTTGAAAGCTGAGGGAGGATAACATTTTAAGAAGAATGAGATGGACAATATGAAAAATAGCAGAGAGGTCAAGAAGGATGAACATGGGAGTAAAGTCCTCAAGATTCTGCAAGGAAGAGGACATTAGGGAGTTTGGTGACAGCAGTTTAATGGGGGTGAAGAGTACAAAATTTGATTAGATGGTATCCAGGGTGGAGTTAAAGGAAATTCAGACTGTGATTGTAGCTGGCATACTCATTAAGTTTAGAAGTGACAAGAGGTAGTAACTGGAGAACCATGTGGGTTTCAGTGTGGGGGTTTTTTGAGGATGGTGGAGACCAGAGTTTGTTTGCACTGTGATGGGAGAATGGAAGGTTAAGGAGGAAAGTGGGACAAGGACAAAAGGAGTCATGGGAGGTCATGAGGTAGGAGAGGATGGGATCACTAGGCAGGTGGGAGGTTAAGAGGACAGAAGGTGAGAAACCTCAGTGTCAATAAGAGGAGAGAAGTTAGGAAAGGTGTTAGCGAGCAAGGGTAAAATGGAACAGAGGGAGGCAGAAGTCATGTCAGAGCTTGTCAAACGTCTCTTTGAAAAAGACTGCGGGTCCTGCTTTGAGATAGAAGAGGATGTGGGAAGGGAGAGAAGAAATCACAGGTAGCAAATATATATATAAAACAAAAGGGGTATATATCACATCTTTTTATATATATTTTATATACAGAAGATTATACATACACACACAGTTTAGCTAAATTTTATATTCTGTATATTTCTATCTAGTGGCTGAATGAAGTAATTACACCTTGCTTTATTGAGAAGGGCATATAGCAGGGGTGACCAAACCATGGCTAGCAAGCCACATGCAGCATTTTTGCAGTTAAAACGCAGCCCAAGGATGCCCCCCACCCACCATTCTCCACCTATCAGATTTGGGAGGCCAGGCACTATGTTCTGAAGACACATTTTGCATCAAATTCACCCCTATGCACAAGACCTATGCACCATTTAAGTCCTACATAAGCCCTTAGAACTTGAATGGGACTTAAGTGGTGGAGAGGCCTTGAGCTGGTCCTCAACCGAGGGCTGAATTTCATCATTTGTGAATGATATACCATCAATATGTACCGGTTTCTATCTGTATAGGTACATAGCTGGTCCTCGCTTGGATAGCATTGGACAGTCTGAGAGAGCTGAGTTTTTTCATAATTCACCTTCATGTTACAGCAGTATTTCAGGGTGAAATGGGGTAATCTTTCCAGACACATTTCCTGTGGTCATTCCATGTCCAGTGTTGTGAACCAGAGTGTAATCAATTTAGTAATATTCCAGGATAGTCACTCTGTCTGTGTGTCACTTTGAAGACTAGAATGTCTGTTGAGTTAGTGTGAGATTATGGAAACAGCTAAAGCATGGCTGAGAACTAGAATATCACCAAGTTCAATCATCACAAGGATTCGCGGTCGGTTATCATCCAATTTTTAAATACTCAGCCATTTTGACTTTATGAATTACACCCTGGAGGTATACAGCTACAGTAAGGCATGTATTTATACCATGCCAAGAGCCCTAGACGATTGTGATATCCGAGGTAACGCAACAATCAGCACCCTTATTCTACAGCTAATTTGCATGCAACAATTTCATTGGTTGTATGAGTCAGGCTGCACAGGTGGTGGATTACTTAACCCAACTGCCATACCTGTGTGACAGCAGGTGCTACTTGTTTCATTACTTTGGGGGCTGAAAGTCAGGACATTTAAAAAACTTTGTTGTTTGTTCAAACAAATTGTTTGTTAGGCTCAATTTCATAGTGAACTGCTGAAGTTTAAAAAGTTTAAATATTTTTACATTAACACATAAATAATGGGTGTTCCTGGGAAGATAAGAGTGATACAAAGCTGCTGTAGTCACTCAATCCAGCCTGAACTGATTCTTCAGGCACATTGCTTTATAGCTGGACCAAACTACACCACTTACCAGCAAAGTCTAACATTTATTATAGACATTGATAATGGCACTCTATGACATGCCATTATTCTTTGTACAATAGTAGCACCGAGAGACACCAGGACTGGCAGTCCATTGCTGTAGTGCTGTGCAAATACATAGCAAGAGGTCAGGCCTGCCCCAAAGGGGGGAGGGATAGCTCAGTGATTTGAGCATTGGCCTGCTAAACCCAGGGTTGCGAGCTCAATCCTTGATGGAGGCCATTTAGGGATCTGGGGCAAAAATTGGGGATTGGTCCTGCTTTGAGCAGGGGGCTGGACTGGATCAGTGCTTCTGAAGCTATCTGATGTGGGGGACCAGCAATTTTTTTTCCAATGTGCGCGCACACTGGCAGCCGATGGCTCGCGCACATCAGCAGCCGAAAGCTAGCGGACTGGCATCGGTCTGTGGACCACCACTTTGAGTAGCACTGGACTAGATGACCTTCTGAGGTCCCTTGCATCCCTGATATTCTATGAAAGACTTACAGACAAAGGGAGGGAGAAAAGAATCACCATTATCCCCATACTTCAGATGGGGAACTGAGGCACAGAAAGATTTAGTGATATGCCCAACTTTACACAGGAAGCCTGTGGCACAGATGAGAATTGAACAGAGGAGAGAAGTATTTAGACCTCAATTTTGCATGCACTGAAATCAATGGGAGTTTTGCCTTTGACTATAATAGGTGCAGGATCATGCCTTCGTTTCATACTAGCTTTAGGAGCTGCAAATTGGAAAAAAACTATATAGTCATTACTAACCATTAAAATTTAAACTGACGGGGAGTGGTTTGAAATCACCCTGTGCCAGAGGAAGGACTAGTCCTGTTGCTTCTGGGCACCTGTTTTAAATGCAGCAACCAGCAGGATGCAGTAGGATGCCAAATGATGTAAAAAAGGGGGCAGATAAAAATAATTTTAAACAGGGCATGCTTCAGATGGAGTGCCTCCATTTTGCAGGTTTGTGTTACAACCTTAATGCTATTTAAATGTATTTCTTTATTGTGTGTTAATAACAGTAATAAAAAAGAGAAAAAAAATTGCAAGATACAGCTATTTTATAACAAGCAGATGGTGGCTAGAGATGGGCTGCTCTCCAGCTGTTTCCATTCTTGTGCAATTCATGATCAAGAGAAGGGAAAACATTTGCATTGCACCAGCCTGCCATAATATTTCATTTCAAAGTTAAAGACTCAACGTGGTTTATCAGATTAAAATAATTGTGTGCCGCCTTCTAGTTGCTGCAGGAACTAGGAGTTTGTCATGAAGAAGAATTTTTAGAAATGTCATTGCTTTGGATGGAGTTAGGAGATAATAGCGGTGTAACGTGCCTAAGTGGCAACATGTCTGGCCAACCACCAGCAATTTATAAGATAGGAGGCCAAATCATCCTCCTTCTATGGAAAAACATACATAAGGGAAACTAACTAATTCAAAAACTCCATGTGTTGAAACACATGGAAAGCCCAACTCATTTTCCCTTCAGGCGAGAGGGAGAAAGAGCAATGGTTGCCCAGGAACGAAGAAGCCATGCCATGGAGATGTGGAGCCCCAGGATCTTCTCCCAGCTCCATAGCTCTCAAAGCATTTGCCTCTCCACACTTCATCCCATTGCACTTGGTGACATGAATAGGTCTGTGGCCATTCTGCTGATCATCATCTACTTTTTTCTACAGCTGCACTCCACACATACTTCCAAGGTGAGTGGATACTATAGCTTCCACTGGAAATATCCCTGGGGACATGCTCCCGTACCTCTGCCCAACCTGGATCTCAGTCAGGACTGTGTCCTCAAATTCCCCTGGAGTTCTAAACCCATTTAGTACACAGACTTCCACCAACTTGGAGAGAGGAGCATGGTGCTCACCAGACTTTCTAGTCTCTGCCCTTTTCGGGGTTATTTGGGACCATAGGGCATCACCATTGTCCATGGGAGTTGAGGGCTACCAGTTATTTACTCTTTGCACTATCTAATATATGGCCCCAAACACCTGTTTTAGTCCTGGGGAGCCTCTCACCCTTAGAGTGACTCATCTTCTGAATAATGCAGCAAGTTCAGTCTGGCAGTAAATGTTAGCTTCCATGCTTGTAGTCTGACATACCAAAACAGCTCACTGGCATCTGAATTATCGACAGAGTGAATGGTCAGCTTGGAAACATCTATTTAGATCAATATCACATATCAAGTGAACTAGCCAAAAATTATATGGAGAGCCAGTAGACTGTAATATTCCTGAGTTGACAAAAAATCTCACAGGAACTTCAACATCTGCTTCTTTTCTGTCCAGACAATCTGGAATTATTACCTTGGCATCCAGGTGTGCATCATTTCTTATTACTCTTTGGTGTCCGATGCTCATATGTCATCCATTTTCAACCACATCAGAAAGAGGTGGTCTTGGTTTTGGCAGGGAAATTGAGAACAAGGGTATTGGGGAAGGAAGTTACCAGGCAATAGGGAAAAAATAAAATGCTGAAAAGAAAGATGAATAGCAAATCTGGTGTGAGGTTGCTGACTGACTCTTAGAGCCTAGTGTATCTAATGTAAATGTAAGTGTAAAATAGAAAAGTGTAGGGTGACGCCATGTATCTTGTACTTATTACAGTGACAGCATAACAAACAAAGAAAAAGGAATGCTTAGTAAGCACCATATACCTGGCTTAGATACACGTAGACAAGCATGCTCTTGTTTAGAAGCACAATGTACAAATCTTGGCGTGGCAGCTGTAACATTAAGAATTACAGTGAAGGCAAATATAGCTCAAAAAACACATATGCAAAAGAGGTTTGGTTCTGCTTTAAAATAAAGGGGCTCAGATCTGTCAATGGGAAATGTTTTGCTTTTAGTAGAATTCTGTCCTGGTTCATGCCATCCAGCACATGGTTGTTATAAATCTCTGGGGGTGGAGGGAACCATTATAAAATACCAGCATGTATAAAATTGCACTTTGATTCTGATCCATGCCAGAGTCTTCCATTTATCCTCTGAAGAGAAAATGACAGCAGGAAACTTCAGATGTCAGCCCTTATCCATGCTGTTCTATTTAGTAATGCTTTGTGACTGAACTTCACTGCTGCATTGCTTCCCACAATTTTTCTCATCCTGCAGCAGCTTGAACTGATCCTACAACTTCCCAAGAAATTTCTGTTGATACTACTGGATTTGTCAGCTCCTCCACACTGATTCAGAATTAGAGGGACATGGCCAGTCACTAAAAATATTAGCAAGACAATGAACCCTATGATCCAGGTGATCCTTGCTGCAGACTATGTGGCTCTGGGAAGAAGGATAAAGGAGTTTGAGGCGCAAGTGGTGTTCTCGTCCATCCTCCCCGTGGAAGGAAAAGGCCGGGGTAGAGACCATTGAATCATGGAAGTCAACAAATGGCTACGCAGGTGGTGTCGGAGAGAAGACTTTGGATTCTTTGACCATGGGATGGTGTTTCAAGAAGGAGGAGTGCTAGGCAGAGACAGGCTCCACCTAACAAAGAGAGGGAAGAGCATCTTCGCAAGCAGGCTGGCTAACCTAGTGAGGAGGGCTTTAAACTAGGTTCACCGGGGGAAGGAGACCAAAGCCCTGAGGTAAGTGGGGACGTGGGATAACGGGAGGAAGCACGAGCAGGAGAGCGCGAGAGGGGAGGGCTCCTGCCTCATACTAAGAAAGCAGGACAAACAGCAAGTTATCTCAAGTGCCTATACACAAATGTAAGAAGCCTGGGAAACAAGCAGGGAGAACTAGAAGTCCTGGCACAGTCAAGGAATTATGATGTGATTGGAATAACAGACTTGGAGGGATAACTCACATGACTGGAGTACTGTCATGGATGGATATAAGCTGTTCAGGAAGGACAGGCAGGGCAGAAAAAGTAGGGGAGTTGTATATAAGAGAGCAGTATGACTGCTCAGAGCTCCGGTATGAAACTGCAGAAAAATCTGAGAGTCTCTGGATTAAGTTTAGAAGCGTGAGCAACAAGGGTGATCTCGTGGTGGGAGTCTGCTATAGACCACCAGACCAGGGGGATGAGGTGGACGAGGCTTTCTTCCGGCAACTCACGGAAGTTACTAGATCACAGGCCCTGGTTCTCATGGGAGATGTCAATCACCCTGATATCTGCTGGGAGAGCAATACAGCGGTGCACAGACAATCCAGGAAGTTTTTGGAAAGTGTCGGGGACAATTTCCTGGTGCAAGTGCTGGAGGAACCAAGTAGGTGCAGAGCTCTCCTTGACCTGCTGCTCACAAACCAGGAAGAATTAGTAGGGGAAGCAAAAGTGGATGGGAACCTTGGAGGCAGTGACCATGAGATGGTCGAGTTCAGGATCCTGACACAAGGAAGAACGGAGAGCAGCAGAATATGGACCCTGGACTTCAGAAAAGCAGACTTTGACTCCCTCCGGGAACTGATGGGCAGGATCCCCTGGGAGAATAACATGAGGGGGAAAGGAGTCCAGAAGAGCTGGCTGTATGTTAAAGAATCATTATTGAGGTTATAGGGACAAACCATCCCACAGTGTAGAAAGAATAGTAAATACGGCAGGCAACCAGCTTGGCTTAACAGTTAAATCCTTGCTGATCTTAAACACAAAAAAGAAGCTTACAAGAAGTGGAAGATTAGACAAGTGACCAGGAAAGAGTATAAAAATATTGCTCGGGCATGCAGGAGTGAAATCAGGAAGGCCAAATCACACCTGGAGTTGCAGCTAGCAAGAGATGTTAAGAGTAACAAGAAGGGTTTCTTCAGGTATGTTAGCAACAAGAAAAAAGTCAAGGAAAGTGTGGGCCCCTTACTGAATGAGGGAGGCAACCTACTGACAGAGGATGTGGAAAAAGCTAATGTACTCAGTGCTTTTTTGCCTCTGTCTTCACGAACAAGGAGAGCTCCCAGACTACTGCACTGGGCAGCACAGCATGGGGAGTAGGTGACCAGCCCTCTGTGGAGAAAGAAGTGGTTCAGGATTATTTAGAAAAGCTGGACGAGCACAAGTCCATGGGGCCAGATGCGCTGCATCCAAGAGTGCTAAAGGAGTTGGCGGATGTGATTGCAGAGCCATTGGCCATTATCTTTGAAAACTCATAGCGATCGGGGGAGGTCCCGGATGACTGGAAAAAGGCTAATGTAGTGCCCATCTTTAAAAAAGGGAAGAAGGAGGATCCTAGGAACTACAGGCCAGTCAGCCTCACCTCAGTCCCTGGAAAAATCATGAAGCAGGTCCTCAAGGAATCAATTCTGAAGCACTTAGAGGAGAGGAAAGTGATCAGGAACAGTCAGCATGGATTCACCAAGGTCAAGTCATGCCTGACTAATCTAATTGCCTTCTATGATGAGATAACTGGCTCTGTGGATGAGGGGAAAGCGGTGGACGTGATGTTCCTTGACTTTAGCAAAGCTTTTGACATGGTCTCCCACAGTGTTCTTGCCAGCAAGTTAAAGAAGTATGGGCTGGATGAATGGACTATAAGGTGGATAGAAAGCTGGCGAGATTGTGGGGCTCAACGGGTAGTGATCAATGGCTCCATGTCTAGTTGGCAGCCGGTATCAAGTGTAGTACCCCAAGGGTCGGTCCTCGGGCCGGTTTTGTTCAATATCTTCATAAATGATCTGGAGGATGGTGTGGATTGCACCCTCAGCAAGTTTGCGGATGACACTAAACTGGGAGGAGAGGTAGATACGCTGGAGGGTAGGGATAGGAAACAGAGGGCCCTAGACAAATTAGAGGATTGGGCCAAAAGAAATCTGATGAGGTTCAACAAGGACAAGTTCAGAATCCTGCACTTAGGACGGAAGAATCCAATGCACCGCTACAGACTAGGGACCGAATGGCTAGGCAGCAGTTCTGCAGAAAATGACCTAGGAGTTATAGTGGATGAGAAACTGGATATGAGTCAACAGTGTGCCCTTGTTGCCAAGAAGGCCAATGGCATTTTGGGCTGTATAAGTAGGGGCATCACCAGCAGATCAAGAGTCATGATCGTTCCCCTCTATTCGACATTGGTGAGGCCTCATCTGGAGTACTGTGTCCAGTTTTGGGCCCCACACTACAAGAAGGATGTGGAAAAATTCGAAAATATCCAGCAGAGGGCAACAAAAAATGAATAGGGGACTGGAACACATGACTTATGAGGAGAGGCTGAGGGAACTGGGATTGTTTAGTCTGTAGAAGAGAAGAATGAGGGGGGGATTTGATAGCTACTTTCAACTACCTGAAAGGGGGTTCCAAAGAGGATGGCTCTAGACTGTTCTCAGTGGTAGCAGATGACAGAACAAGGAGTAATGGTCTCAAGTTGCAGTGGGGAAGGCTTAGGTTGGATATTAGGAAAAACTTTTTCACTAGGAGGGTGGTGGAACATTGGAATGGCGTTACCTAGGGAGGTGGTGGAATCTCCTTCCTTAGAAGTTTTTAAGGTCAGGCTCGACAACGCCCTGGCTGGGATGGTTTAGTTGGGGATCGGTCCTGCTTTGAGCAGGGGGTTGGACTAGATGACCTCCTGAGGTCCCTTCCAACCCTGATATTCTATGATTCTATGATCCCAAAGTGCCTTTCAGGATGATCATTGTGAGACTCGGTTCTTGAGGGACAGCCATAAAGCTGCATGATTCCCCACTTATTTGGGAACTTAGGGCATCACAGTTGTCCATGGGAGTTAAGGGCTACCAGTTCTTTGCAGGATCAATTCCTTAAGTGTTAGTCTGCACATTACGCCACTAGTGCTGGCTACTGCCAGAAGGCATCTTTTTCACCAGAATCCAACAAAAGTCCAGACAGAATTCTCCCCCTGGCCGCCAAATCTCAATACAGTCAATAACATAGTGTTCTGCAACCTCTCCCATAGAGCCCTGGATCTTGTGAGTGGGGATCAAAGGCATAGGTGCTGGAACTAGGAGTGCTGGGGGTGGTGCCGCACCCCCTGGCTTGAAGTGGTTTCCATTGTATACAGGTTTTACAGTTTGGTTCAATTGCTCTCAGCACCCCCGCTATACAAATTGTTCCAGCACCCCTGATCACAGGTAGCAGCCTGAAGGGCTTTAGGGCAGCTTAAGATCCAGGAATTAGAAATGCCAAGTAATAGATCATGAGACAGTTAAAACATGCTCTGGGCAGGTAGAGTAATTCAAACAGGCCTCTTCTGAAGAGTAACAGGTGTGACAACTTTGGGAAAGACAGAAAAGCTGTTCTCACCTACCACAATTTCCACAAACCACCATTAGCAAAAAGTTATGTTTTCACCATTTCATGAAATTATATGTTTTATCAGCTCTGCTGCAGTGGAAACTTTGACTAAATCAGTTTTGTAATTCAGAATGCAGATCATGAAGTCAAGAAATTGCTCATAAAAGGCAATTAGTAGACCAAGTTCTTTTTTACCCAAGCTACCCCCATAGGCTATTTTTATCCTCTTCTAATAGCACTTTTGCTATGGCTACTTAATGTGAGAAAGCAAGCAGCATGTTGTCAAATGTGGTTTTTGTATGAGACCCACATAGTTATGTCTTCAGGCCATTGGCTTTTCATGGTTACCGCAATCTTCTTGTTAAGTTGCAGTAATAATAATAATAATAATAATAATACCTAGCAGTTGTGTAATGCTTTGTATCTTCAAAGTGATGAGAAAACATTAAATAATGAATCCTCAAAATGTCCAGGTGTGGTAGGTGAGTGTTACCCACACATTACAGATGGGGAAATTGAAACACACAGGGCCAAATTCAGAGGTAACATGAAATAGATCAAATTAGCATAAATTAGATCCCCTTCCACTACCTTTTATTCAGTTACACTGCCAGAGATCGGTGTACACCTGATATAAGATCATGTCCATATTGGTAAGATTTACACATAAAGGATCTAGAAGGCGGTGAAAAAAATGTAGGTTAAAGTAGGAGTGACCTAATAACTAACACTCTCTTTTTACACTCTCTTGTTAGGTGCTTTTCTTGCTGCTCCTCTGTATTGACTCTTCAGCATGTGAATTAAATCAACTTAGCCTATGTCTACATTGGAGATGGAAATATAATTTCCAGCTTGGTTAGATATGCCTACACTAACTCTGAGCAAGCTAGGTTGTTAAAAATAGAAGTGGCACAAGTGACGTAGTGGGTTAGCTGCTCGAATACTTACCTAGTGTTTCAGAAAGGATTGTACTCAGGGTGACAAGCCTATTGTACTGTGCGTGGGCCACTGTAGCTACACTCAGTTTTTAGCCAAGCTATTATGGGTATGTCTGCCCAAGCTGGAAACTACACCTTTCAGCTCCAGTGTAGACATGGGCCAAATTCAGAAGTGAAACACAAGAGAGGCTAAGTTTCATGTTTGTATAAATGGGTATGAATCTAGGTAAGTAAATAAGCCTCAGTAAGATTAGAGGAATTAAGAGAGCGCCAAACTGGTGTAACATGGAGATGGAAGAAGGCAGAATACTAACCTCTGAATTAATCTCAGAAAGGTTAATTTACAGAGGCCTCTTATCCAGAAAAGCTCCTAACCGTAACTTTAATCATGTGAGTTGGTTCATTGGAGCCAATGCTTAAAGTTGTGCACATGCATAAATGCTTTGCTAGATTGGAGCCTCAACTAAGCATACAAGTGGAAGACCAGTTCTAATATTTCTCTTTGCAGCGGTAGCTCTAGGTCTTCACAGTTGATGATGTTGCATAAGGATAAATACGTCCAGGGGTCTGACACCACAACCCCTGCCCTAACCCCTTAGCCAGAGCTCCATCTCTGTCAGGGACTCATGCCCATATGCAGTTCTTTCAGTCATCTAAGTTGCTGACCAAGCACTAAAACAGCAGTTTTACATAAGAACAGCCATACTGGGTCAGACCAATGATTCATCTAGCCCGATAACCTGTCATCCGACAGAGGCCAATGCCAGGTGCTTCAAAGGAAATGAACAGAACAGGTAATCATCAAGTGATCCATATCAGCAAATAAATAACGAAGTGATGTTTTAATCTAGGTTGAGTTGCAAAGATATTACAGTCAGTTAGGGATCAAGCACCATAAACAGTTGGGTTTTTTTAGGTTGTGTTACCATTTGCTAATGCTTTTTCTTTCTGGACAATTCTATTCAAAGTTCTCCTGAACAGATTTGTCCCAGGAAAAAAATCCAATTCAACATGTTGCTGATAATGTAATCATCCTTTATTTGAAGTAAGCAAGTTATCTTTGTTATCGCTGAGAGTTTATGGTGCTGAATATCTCACTAATCCATCTTTAGTCAAATATGCATAAATATTAGTAGATATTGGGTCAATAAATATGAATAATGGCTAAACATAGACAAGCTGCATTTCAAGAAAACTAAAGTTCTGAGATGAAATAAAAGAAAATTTTTCTTGGATCTCATTTTACATCATTGCACTAACAGGAAGAGGTGTAATTTTTAAAACATAGAGTAATCCCTGGTCCCTCAAGTAGTTCCAGTGAAGTCAGTGGGATTACTCACAAGTAAAAAGGGTTACACTCATGGGAGTAAAGATTGCAGGATCAGGCACATAGGAAAGAAAAGAAGAGGCATATAGTTCACAAACAATAATAATTTGTAATATAATAATAGCACCCTCCAGTCACTACTTGTGAATTATAGACCTTAGATCACTTCATTAACCCTTTAAATGCAGCCATTTCTAAAGCAGAACACAGCAGCTGTATAAGTGTTTATCCCAAATATGGCAGTAGTGGTGCTGCATGTATTTAGGATTAGATCCTGCAAACATTTCTTCGTATGACATAAGTAGGGTTAGCAGGTATGTGAAAGGGTGTGTAGGAACAGACCCATTTCTTTTAGGATCCATTTTCAAATAGTTCATGGGGAATTATTTCCCATATATTCTATACTACTTAGAACAAGGCAAATTCTATAACAATATTTAATTACTACACCCCATGCTTGGCTAGATATATAATTTCTTTAACTGTGAAAAGCATAATATGTCACCTATTCCTAATGTTTGATGGGGAGATGGGGATTGTTTTTTTAACTTCTTGTTAAGAAGAGGAACGTGCTAAATATGCCCTTTGTGCTGTCACGCCAATTCAGCTAATGAAAACTGGAATACAATCTAGAAATCCATCAGTAATTTTATCCCATATTTGTATTCAGATTTGTCACAGCTACTTGTTCATAATCCAGCCATCCAGAGATAATAAGTAAAGGAGAAAGCATGGCTTTAGTAATGGCTTGGTCTCAATCCTGACATTCTAACAGCTGGGAAAATATTGGCTCCTCCATTAACACTAGGAAATTTGATTTCAGATTGTTATGGACAGTCAGGCTAGTAGGAGAAGAAAGCAGTGCCAAAGGCCAGGAGTTGGAAATTCAAGAGGAAACAAAGGACTGTTCCAATGAGGTGCAGATTTCTATGGGCTGAACTTCCACTGTTGACAAGAGGAGTCGAAGTTGCTCAGCATACCGCAATGGAGGCTTTCAGCCCTTTGAAGGATTGGGCCTTCAAGGGAAAATAGAAAAAATAAATAAATTGGTTAGTCTCTAAGGTGCCACAAGTCCTCCTTTTCTTTTTGAGTACAACCTAAAACCAGACTAAAACTGCAAAACAGCTGTTCAAAATGAGCGGGTGGTGGCGGGCTTATGATATGATATTTCATTCATTAGCAACAATGATTAAAGTGAATAAGGCAAAAGCCTCCTACCAGCCTGTACCCAATGGCACAAGCTAGGATGAGACAATTAACCAAAAAAAAATGGGAGCAAAACAGCAGAACAACTATTTAAAATGGTGATGGCTTGAGAGACTTAATTTATCAGCACTGATAATTAAATGGAAAATAAAAACCAACCTTCAAGCAGCTAGAACACTACCTGGTAATAGGGCCTAATCCTGAGTGCCCCCTCTGGGGAGCTGATAGTAACAGGTACTTCCTAGCCCCTGCCCCACAGGATGGGTCCTGAGATTTCCCTATCAGGTGCCCATGCTAGGCCATGCATTGGTTTTCCTCTGCTCTTAGGGGTCAACTGATTAGCTAAATGTACTTCATTTTTAAGTATAACAATATGTTTCTTACTGCAAATGAAATATGGACAATCTGGAGTGGGAACTGGGGATTCAAGAATTCACAAACTGTCTTTCTCGCAAATGGCGTGGACAGAAGCCATCTCTATTCCTCCTCCACTCATTTCAACATAATTTCATGGTTGCAGTGTCTGTAGCTGACCTAGTCAGCCAGAAATAGGGAGTTTCAGCAGGCAGCCCCGAGAAAAACCCGCAAAAAGCCAGATGTGAGAAAGGTATGACGAACCCTCTAGAGTAAAAATAACAAACCTGTATAGTAGAAGCTTTAGAAATATCCAGAATTTTGAATTAAATTAACCCCAAAGACTCTCCATTCCAAAGAACTGCCCATATGAGAGATGTTTGAGAATCTTCGTTATGGAGCCAATAAGCTCTTCTTTGCTCGGGATGTTGCAATGAATTTCTTATCTCTGTATATATGTCTGTAAAGATATTGAACACTGACGCCTAAAAAAAGAAGGGTAAGGCAGAGTGAAGAGCTGAAAGGAACAGTATGCAGAGGAAATATTTGCCATTTCTAATTTGCCATTAAACGTATTCGTTTTGAGAGAGGGTAGTTTATAGCAATAGGGTACTAATCTCTGTAAATAGTTATGAGCCCTCTAGTGGTGTTCACTTTGTTTTCTATTTTAGAAGCCACCAGAAAAAGGTAAATGCAATATAGTTAGTAAACAGGGTTATTTGATACCCTGCTGTGATCATGTGGTTTCTTCACGTTCTTGCTGTTGTATAAAAAGCAAGAGGTACAACAGAAGGATTCTAACAAGATAAAAATAATACTTAAAAAAATCTTTTTCTTGGTAAAAAGAAAAGGAGTACTTGTGGCACCTTAGAGACTAACCAATTTATTAGTCTCTAAGGTGCCACAAGTACTCCTTTTCTTTTTGCGAATACAGACTAACACGGCTGTTACTCTGAAACTTTTCTTGGTAATTAACACTCACATTTGAAGTTACTAGGACTGAAAGAATTTTTAAATTCTAATTTATTCTCTCCTCTCCAGGTGCTTAGAGAGCACACATTGCATGGTATTGGAGCACCTTTCGTGGCAATTATTTATTCTTTTGCATTTTACTGAGCTTAAAAATGACATTAATCAGATCAGCTTCCTTTGTTTTAAACTCAATGTATAAAATTCCTAGTCCATTTCACTTCCCAGATCATGTACTAGCCCAATGATGTTGTTTCGATTTCACATCACTGCAAGGGTATTTTAAAATTCAAAATCTATTAACTGATTTTTTTTCCAAAGGAACAAAATATTTGTTTCATAGTGTATGATGTGATTAGCGTATGTGTATTTGGGATGACCAATCCCTTACTTGATTTGTTTTTGTTTTGTTTGTTTTACACAAAACCTAAATTCAGAACCAAAACCAAATTGATAACACCCCTTCAAATTATTCACTTATTTAAATAAAAATGTAGGCAGCTTGTATAGTACTATCCATAATAATGATAGGTCTCACTTACTGGCAGCAGAACTTTTTACAGTTAGGGTGAAACTGGGATTAAATTATGGCATAGACTTTGTGCTGAATTTCTGCATGGCCTAAATTTCATCTAAAAGATTTCAAAGGTGTAGGTTAAGTTTTAATTATTGAAGGCAAATATTTCATAGAACACTAGGATATGTTCTCAAGTATATTTTACAACAATGATTCGGTCACTTCAGAACTCTGCTCTTAAATCTTCGTGGAGGATTGCTGGATTTGTGGATTAGCAATCTGAGAATCAGAGAAGTTTTACCATATTAGACATGGAGAAACTGAGGCAGAGAGGTTAATGCGAACAATTTCAAACTAAGTGCCTAGAGCAGAAGTCAATGAAAACTGCAGATGCTCAGAAGCTCTGAAAATCAGGGAACTTATTTAGGTGCTTTTTTTTGGCACACATATTTACAGATTTGGGGCTAAATGATTGACAAAGACCACACAGAAGATCAGTGTCAATATAGGATCAGAACTCGTCTGGATCCCGGTCCTGTTTTTAAGTTCACAAGATCATATCTTTAAGATAGTTGTTCACATGATAACCCAGTTCTCTACAGGAGTTGCCAGTAACCCCACTATTCAAGAAGGATGTTGATAAATTGGAAAAGGTTCAGGGAAGAGCCACAAGAATGATTAAGGAATTAGAAAACATACCTCATAGTGATAGACTCAAGGAGCTGTGACAAAGCTCTGTCCTTGCCTCTGTGGGTCCCGTGTTTCCTGGCGGATTTAGCTAGCCTTAGAGGCTCTCTGTGACCCTCCACGTAACCCTTCTTTCTCTAGAGACAAGGGTCACAGTCTACTGAGCCATTTTCATCATAAGACAGCAAGGGAGGTGAGGAGAAGTTATCCTTCCTTGCACAGTCTCTGATGTCTCCCAGTCTCAGTGATTAATCAGGGGGCAAAGGTGAGGCGGGGAGCCTGGGCCCACCCTCTACTCCAGGCTCCAGCCCAGGGACCCTAATAGTATCAGCTATGGTAGCTGACCTTTTAGAAACATGACATGTACAATTCCCTGGGCTACTTCCCCCACAGCAGCCCTCACTTCCTCAGGCTCCACTTCAGCCTTACCTCAGGGCCTCCGTCCTTGTGCCTGATATGGTGTGTACTACTCAGCCTCTCCAACAGCGCAACTTCCTCCCACAACTCCTGACATGCACATCCACCTGACTGACTGGGAGGCTTTTAACTAGTTTCAGCCAGCCCCTGATTGGCTTCAAGTGTCCCAATCAATCTAGCATTCTCCCTGCCTTCTGGAAAGTTCTTAATTGGCCCCAGGTGTCTTAATTGACCTGGAGCAGCTTCCATTTCACTTAACCTGGTACCAGGGATTTGTTTAGCCTGGAGCTAATATATCTATCTCTCACTACTTTTCTATAGCCATCTGGCCTTGCCCTGTCACAGATCTTAATCTGTTTAGTTTAACAAAGAGAAGGTTAAGAGGTAAATTGATTACAGTCTGTAAGTACCTACAGGGGAACAAATTGGCCTCTTCAAGCTAGCAGAGAAAGATATAACACAATCCAATGGCTGGAAATTGAAGCAAGACAAATTCAGATTAGAAATAATACATAATTTTTTAATGGCAAGAGTAATTAACCATTGGAACAATGTACCACGGTTTATAATAGATTATATATGGGTAGGATCCCCTGGGGGACTAACATGAAGGGGAAAGGAATCCAGGAGAGCTGGCTGTATTTCAAGGAATCCCTGTTGAGGTTACAGGGACAAACCATCCCGATGAGTCGAAAGAATAGTAAATAAGGCAGGCGACCAGCTTGGCTTAACGGTGAAATCCTAGCGGATCTTAAACATAAAAAAGAAGCTTACAAGAAGTGGAAGGTTGGACATATGACCAGGGAAGAGTATAAAAATATTGCTCGGGCATGTAGGAATGAAATCAGGAGGGCCAAATCGCACCTGGAGCTGCAGCTGCAGCTAGCAAGAGATGTCAAGAGTAACAAGAAGGGTTTCTTCAGGTATGTTAGCAACAAGAAGAAAGCCAAGGAAAGTGTGGGCCCCTTACTGAATGAGGGAGGCAACCTAGTGACAGAGGATGTGGAAAAAGCTAATGTACTCAATGCTTTTTTTGCCTCTGTCTTCACTAGCAAGGTCAGCTCCCAGACTGCTGCGCTGGACATCACAACATGAGGAATAGATGACCAGCCCTCTGTGGAGAAAGAGGTGGTTAGGGACAATTTAGAAAAGCTGGACGTGCACAAGTCCAGGGGGCCGGACGAGTTGCATCCGAGAGTGCTAAAGGAATTGGCGGCTGTGATTGCAGAGCCATTGGCCATTATCTTTGAAAACTCGTGGTGAACAGGGGAAGTCCCAGATTACTAGAAAAAGGCTAATGTAGTGCCAATCTTTAAAAAAGGGAAGAAGGAGGATCCTGGGAACTACAGGCCAGTCAGCCTCACCTCAGTCCCTGGAAAAATCATGGAGCAGGTCCTCAAAGAATCAATCCTGAAGCACTTACATGAGAGGAAAGTGATCAGGAACAGTCAGCAAGGATTCACCAAGGGAAGGTCATGCCTGACTAATCTAATCGCCTTCTATGATGAGATTACTGGTTCTGTGGATGAAGGGAAAGCAGTGGATGTATTGTTTCTTGACTTTAGCAAAGCTTTTGACACGGTCTCCCACAGTATTCTTGTCAGCAAGTTAAAGAAGTATGGGCTGGATGAATGCACTATAAGGTGGGTAGAAAGTTGGCTAGATTGTCGGGCTCAATGGGCAGTGATCAATGGCTCCATGTCTAGTTGGCAGCCGCTGTCAAGTGGAGTGCCCCAGGGGACGGTCCTGGGGCCGGTTTTGTTCAATATCTTCATAAATGATCTGGAGGATGGTGTGGATTGCACTCTCAGCAAATTTGCGGATGATACTAAACTGGGAGGAGTGGTAGATACGCTGGAGGGCACGGATAGGATACAGAGGGACCTAGACAAATTGGAGGATTGGGCCAAAAGAAATCTGATGAGGTTCAACAAGGATAAGTGCAGGGTCCTGTACTTAGGACGGAAGAACCCAATGCACAGCTACAGACTAGGGACCGAATGGCTCGGCAGCAGTTCTGCGGAAAAGGACGTAGGGGTGACAGTGGACGAGAAACTGGATATGAGTCAGCAGTGTGCCCTTGCTGCCAAGAAGGCCAATGGCATTTTGGGATGTATAAGTAGGGGCATAGCGAGCAGATCGAGGGACGTGATTGTTCCCCTCTATTCGACATTGGTGAGGCCTCATCTGGAGTACTGTGTCCAGTTTTGGGCCCCACACTACAAGAAGGATGTGGATAAATTGGAGAGAGTCCAACGAAGGGCAACAAAAATGATTAGGGGTCTGGAACACATGACTTATGAGGAGAGGCTGAGGGAAGTGGGATTGTTTAGTCTGCAGAAGAGAAGAATGAGGGAGCATTTGATAGCTGCTTTCAACTACCTGAGAGGTGGTTCCAGAGAGGATGGTTCTAGACTATTCTCAGTGGTAGAAGAGGACAGAACGAGGAGTAATGGTCTCAAGTTGCAGTGGGGGAGGTTTAGGTTGGATATTAGGAAAAACTTTTTCACTAAGAGGGTGGTGAAACACTGGAATGCATTACCTAGGGAGGTGGTAGAATCTCCTTCCTTAGAAGTTTTTAAGGTCAGGCTTGACAAAGCCCTGGCTGGGATGATTTAATTGGGGATTGGTCCTGCTTCGAGCAGGGGGTTGGAGTAGATGACCTCCTGAGGTCCCTTCCAACCCTGAGATTCTATGATTCTATGATATATTGGATTTTTTTTAAAAGATCTGCTCTCGGAATTATTTTGGGGACATTCTATGGCGCTTGTTATACAGACGGGTCAGCCTAGACAATCATAAGGTCCATTATGGCATTAGAATCTAGGTATCTATGACAGGGATCTGCAACCTTTGGCATGTGGCCCGCCAGGGTAAGCCCCCTGGCAGGCTGAGCCAGTTTGTTTACCTGCTGTGAATGCAGGTTCGGCCGATCGCAGCTCCCACTGGCCACAGTTCACCGCTTCAGGCCAATGGGGGCTGCAGGAAGCAGCGGCCAGCACATCCCTCAGCCCTCGCCACTTCCTGCAGCCCCCATTGGCCTGGGACGGCGAACTGCAGCCAGTGGGAGCTGCGATCGGCGAAACCTGCGGACGCGGCAGGTAAACAAACTGGCCCGGCCCTCCAGGGTGCTTACCCTGGCAGGCTGCATGCCAAAAGTTGCCAATCCCTGGTCCATGAATAAGATGCACATAGATCACTGCAGTCTCTTCTCTTTGGTGAAAAAATGAATTATATTTTTCTATTACCATTTTAGTATATTCCAGAAAAAATATAAAACTACTTCCCCCTTCAAAATAAATAAGTAAATAAACCACAGAGAGAAACTGAATCCATTAAATGTATGCCAGACAAGGAATAATTGAAATGCATCTGTTGCATGATTTGGGGGAAAAAAACACTGGTGTTTTATTAAGACTCAGAGGCTGCCTCAGACTGGCCTTGAGGGATAATATGCACAGACTTTTCTCATCTGAAAAGAAATTGACTTAAATTTAAATCATTCCATTGCAGGTTTTAGAGTGCTAATAAACTTGCTACATTTTTATACTCATTTGTGGATGCCATTCATTTTGAAGGGCTGGTGAGACAAGAACGATATATAATAATTTTTATTCTCTCTATAGTTTGAGTTTCCAGAATTCACTGGTTCTGAAGCCCATGGGAATTGTACAGTCCACTGGAGCTAAAACTCTCTCAAAGCCTCCCTCTGTCTCCATACCATCTACATTGCTGTGGTCACTGCAGACCTGATTTGGTAAAGCTACGAATTCGTCTCAGGCTATATTTTTTTCCAGCAACTAGTACTTCATTAGGGTAAAAAAGCTTCTTTATGAAAGGAAATATTCACAGAGAATTCAGCTTATGAATGGAAAATTACTAACTTCAAGTTTCCAACCCATTTCTTTCAGACATAAATGTAAAGCTTATTTTAAAAATGTTTTATATTGCTCGTTAATTAATTCAGATGTCTCCTCCTTCCTGCTTAATTATTATTATTATTAAATCATCGGAGATTGAACGTATTTGGAAAATTTCTAATTCCCTACAGAGAAGTGAAGAACACAAACGTAACAAAATTGCATTCTGCAGCCCCAATATTGCAATCTGATCCATGTCGGTGGACTCTGAAGCCCGTATTGAGATACACTGAGATCAGTAGAGCTCCAGACAGGTGCAAGGGCCACCCATGTGGATTAGAGTCCAGAACTTGTCTACACTAGGAGTTGAGGTCGAATTTAGCAGCGTTAAATCGATTTAACCCTGCACTCGTCCACACGACGAAGCCCTTTTAGTGACTTAAAGGGCTCTTAAAATCGATTTCCTTACTCCACCCCCGACAAGGGGATTGCGCTGAAATCGACATTGCTGGGTCGAATTTGGGGTACTGTGCACACAATTATGAGCTGCATGCCATTTTAGGGGGTTCAGCCACCACTACCCCAGCCGTGTTGTTTGACTCCTTCAATGGAGATGAAGGCAACATGGAAGCAGGTTTTGGGGATGAGGAAGATGAGGAGGAGGAGGTTGTAGATAGCTCACAGCAAGCAAGCGGAGAAACCAGTTTTCCCGACAGCCAGGCACTGTTTCTCAACCTGGACCTGGAGCCAGTACCCCCCGAACCCACCCAAGGCTACCTCCCGGACCCACCAGGCCGAGAAGGGACCTCTGGTGCATGTACTTTTTAAAATACTATACATGGTTTAAAAGCAAGCATGTGAAAGGATTAATTTGCCCTGGCATTCGCGGCTCTCCTGGATGTACTCCCAAAGCCTTTGCAAAAGGTTTCTGGGGAGGGCAGCCTTATTCCATCCACCATGGTAGGACACTTTATCACTCCAGGCCAGTAGCACTTACTCGGGAATTGTTGTAGAACAAAGCATTGCAGTGTATGTTTGCTGGCATTCAAACAACATCTGTTCTTTATCTCTCTGTGTTATCCTCAGGAGGGTGATCTCATTCATGGTCACCTGGTTGAAATAGGGTGCTTTTCTTAAGGGGACATTCAGAGGAGCCCGTTCCTGCTGGGCTGTTTGCCTGTAGCTGAACAGAAATGTTCCCTGCTGTTAGCCACGGGGAGGGGGAAGGGTTGAGGGGGTAGCCATGCGGTGGGGGGAGGCAAAATGCGACCTTGGAATGAAAGCACATGTGCTATGTATGTAATGTTAACAGCAAGGTTTACCGTGAAAGAGTGTACCCATTGTTCTATAAAATGTCTTTTTAAATACCGCTGTCCCTTTTTTTTTCTCCACCAGCTGCATGTGTTTCAAGGATCACAGGATCTTCTCCTTCCCAGAGGCTAGCGAAGATTAGAAGGTGAAAAAAACACACTCATGATGAAATGTTCTCTGAGCTCATGCTGTCCTCCCACACTAACAGAGCACAGATGACCGCGTGGAGGCAGACAATGTCAGAGTGCAGGAAAGCACAAAATGACCGGGAGGAGAGGTGGCAGGCTGAAGAGAGTAAGTGGCGGGCTGAAGAGAAGGCTGAAGCTGAAAGGTGACGGCAGCGTGATGAGAGGAGGCAGGATTCAATGCTGAGGCTGCTGGAGGATCAAACTAACATGCTCCAGCATATGGTTGAGCTGCAGGAAAGGCAGCAGGAGCACAGACCGCTGCTACAGCCCCTGTGTAACCAACTGCCCTCCTCCCCAAGTTCCATAGCCTCCTCACCCAGACGCCCAAGAACGCGGTGGAGGGGCCTTCGGCCACCCAGCCACTCCACCCCAGAGGATTGCCCAAGCAACAGAAGGCTGGCATTCAATAAGTTTTAAAGTTTTAAACTTTTAAAGTGCTGTGTGGTCTTCTCCTTCCTTCCTCCACCACCCCTCCTGGTGCTTCTCTCCTCCACCACCCCTCCTGGGCTACCTTGGTAGTTATCCCCCTATTTGTGTGATGAATTAATAAAGAATGCATGAATGTGAAGCAACAATGACTTTACTGCCTCTGCAAGAGGTGATCAAAGGGAGGAGGGGAGGGTGGTTAGCTTACAGGGAAGTAGAGTGAACCAAGGGGCGGGGGATTTCATCAAGGAGAAACAAGCAGAACTTTCACACCGTAGTTGGCCAGTCATGAAACTGGTTTTCAAAGCTTCTCTGATATGCACCGCACCCTCCTGTGCTCTTCTAACCGCCCTGGTGTCTGGCTGTGTGTAACCAGCAGCCAGGCGATTTGCCTCAACCTCCCACCCCGCCATAAACGTCTCCCCCTTACTCTCACAGATATTGTGGAGCGCACAGCAAGTAGTAATAACAGTGGGAATATTGGTTTCGCTGAGGTCTAAGCGAGTCAGTAAACTGCACCAGCGCGCTTTTAAAATCCAAATGCACATTCTACCACCATTCTGCACTTGCTCAGCCTGTAGTTGAACAGCTCCTGACTACTGTCCACGCTGCCTGTGTACGGCTTCATGAGCCATGGCATTAAGGGGTAGGCTGGGTCCCCAAGGATACATATAGGCATTTCAACATCCCCAACAGTTATTTTCTGGTCTGGGAATAAAGTCCCTTCCTGCAGCTTTTGAAACAGACCAGAGTGCCTGAAGATGTGAGCGTCATGTACCTTTCCCGGCCATCCCATGTTGATGTTGGGGAAATGTCCCTTGTGATCCACCAGTGCTTGCAGCACTATTGAAAAGTACCCCAAGCAGGTTTATGTACTCGCCGGCTTGGTGCTCCAGTGCCAAGATAGGGATATGGGTTCCGTCTATGGCCCCACCACAGTTAGGGAATCCCATTGCAGCAAAGCCATCCACTATGACCTGCACATTTTCCAGGGTCACTACCCTTGATATCAGCAGATCTTTGATTGTGTTGGATACTTGCATCACAGCAGCCCCCACAGTAGATTTGCCCACTCCAAGTTGATTACCGACTGACCGGTAGCTGTCTGGCGTTGCAAGCTTCCACAGGGCTATTGCCACTCGCTTCTCAATTGTGAGGGCTGCTCTCATCTTGGTATTGTTGCGCCTCAGGGCAGGGGAAAGCAAGTCACAAAGTTCCATGAAAGTGCCCTTACGCATGCGAAAGTTTCGCAGCCACTGGAAATCATCCCAGACCTGCAACACTATGCGGTCCCACCAGTCTGTGCTTGTTTCCCGAACCGAGAATCGGCGTCCACCGCATGAACCTGCCCCATTAGCACCATGATGCCCACATTGTCAGGGCCCGTGCTTTGAGAGAAGTCTGTGTCCATGTCCTCATCGCTCTCGTCACCGTACTGACGTCGCCTACTCACCCGGTTTTGCTTTCCCAGGTTCTGGTGCTGCATATACTGCTGGATAATGCGCGTGGTGTTTAATGTTCTCCTAATTGCCAAAGTGAGCTGAGCGGCCTCCATGCTTGCCGTGTTATGGCATCTGCACAGAAAAAACAGCGGAACGATTGTCTGCCATTGCCCTGATGGAGGGAGGTGCGACTGACGACATGGCTTACAGGGTTGGCTTACAGGGAATTAAAATCAACAAAGGGGGTGGCTTTGCGAGAAACAGAATGGCCCCCTCAAGGATAGAACTCAAAACCTCAAGGATAGAACTCAGAACTGGGTTTAGCAGGCCGTTGATTTCACGGAGGGAGGGAGGGAGGAAAAAATGAATACAAAACAAATTTGGTCTATTTCTTGTTTTGATCCACTTCATCTATCTTTATACATCTTGCTGGCAGCAGACTGTGCAGTACGACCGCTAGCCATCGTCATCTCCTGGGTGCTCGGCAGAAAACGGTGCAGTATGACTGCTGGCCATCATCTTCACTGGCTGCTGATTAAAAGACAGTGCACTGCTGGTAGGACTAAATCGCTATGAGATTAAACTTAAAAGGGAAATGACCTGCCTGAGTCACTCCCATGTTTGCCCAGCACCCCTGACCTCATTGAGGTCGGTTAAAAGAGCACCCAGGACACATACAGTGACAGTTAGCTGAGCGAGCTCCATGCTTGCCGTGGTATGGCGTCTGCACAGGTAACTCAAGAATAAAGATGCAAAACGATTGTCTGCCCTTGCTTTCACTGAAGGAGAGAGGGAAGAGGAGCCTGACGATATGTACCCAGAACCACCCGCGACAATGTTTTAGCCCCATCAGGCACTGGGATTTCTACCCAGAATTCAAATGGGCAGTGGAGGCTGCAGGAACTGTGGGATAGCCACCCACAGTGCAATGCTCCAGAAGGCGACATTTGCCTCGGTACTGTGGACACACTCTGCCGACTACATGCACTTAGAGCAGTTGTGTGGGGACACACACAATCGACTGTATAAAACGCTTTCTACAAAACCGACTTCTATAAATTCGACCTAATTTCGTAATGTAGACATACCCTTATTTTTAGTCTCCACTGAATTGGAATCATGTATATGATTCTGAGGGTAAACACTCAGCTTTAAAGCTGAGCAAGTGCTTTTCTTAAAACTTGGCTTTATCCTTAGATCTCAGTGAAATCTGCACACAAGTCAGTTTTTTAGCTTTCTACCCTGAGCCATTGTTGAATTATCCAAAAAAGTGATTTGGGGATTTTTTTTTGTTTGTTTCATTTCTTTTTGTTTTTTTAAAGGATGCATAATTTAGTTAGAGCTCAGCCAATTTTGCTCAAACTTTCCCAAGCCAAACAAATTGACCTCTAGGCTGTGAGTAACCAAGGAAAAATTCAGCCCAAAATGAATTTAAGAAAATCTTAAACAACTTTAAAAAAAAGGAAGTTAAAAAAGAAGTTGGAATTAACTTTAGTAGCCCTACCACACGCAGTCCTGTTTTCAAGTTCACAAGATCATGTCTTTAAGATAGTTGTTCCCATGATAACCCAGTTCTCTACAGGAGTGCCAGTAACCCCGCTATTCGAGAAGGATATTGATACATTGGAAAAGGTTCAGAGAAGAGCCACAAGAATGATTAAGGAATTAGAAAACATACCTGATAGACTCAAGGAGCATAATTTGTTTAGTTTAACAAAGAGAAGGTTAAGAGATAAATTGATTACAGTCTGTGAGTACCTACAGGGGAACAAATTAGCCTCTGACACAATTTTTTAACAATGAACCTTTAACCCTTGGAGCAAACTACCACTGGAAGAGGTGGATTCTCCATTAGTTGAAATGACCAGACGCCTTTCTGAAAGATATGCTGTAGTCAAGCACAAGTTGTTCGGCTCACTATAGGTGTGACTGGATGAGGTTCTATGGCCTAGGCCTAGGAGTGCAGATGAGATGATGTAAAGGTCCCTTTGGCCTTAAAATCTATGAAAACTGTTGTTATGACATAATAGGGCTTACTTTTAATTACATTTAATATTTGATGACCTCCAACAATACATAGATTTTAAGGCCAGAAAAAAATCACCTGTGTGCCCTCCTACATAATAAGGACCATAGAATTTCACCAAGATTCGTCTGCAGATTCAGAGGACACACATGTATTTTCTTAAAACATTCTCTTGTTGGTTTTCAGTCATCTGTGGTTGTGAGGCATGAATGCCAAGATCCACTTACAGAAACGGAAAATAAATTGGATATATCCTGGTTACATAGATACCAAATGGCTTAGTTTCTAATTAAAATTCCCCTGTTTGAAGATGTTCAAACAAAAAGAAAGAGAGGAACAGATCATGCAAGCTACCTGGTAACAGAAGCATGTCTACATATGAAGAAACTGATAGTTCTTGGTTTGTTTTGCTAACAAATAAGTAATTGAACCCAAAGTAGATAGGTCCTGATCAGTGTCATATGTGTGTGTTGTATATCTGTACACATTATATGCATATTGTGACAGACTCAGACCAGAAGGATATAAGAGAGTAGCAGAAGGCAGGTATATCAGCCTCAGAATGAGCAGGTCCCAAACAAAGGCTACTCCAGGCCAATCAAGACACCTGATGCCAGTTAACCAGTTAAGGTCATTAGAATCGTAGAATCATAGAATATCAGGGTTGGAAGGGACCTCAGGAGGTCATCTAGTCCAACCCCCTGCTCAAAGTAGGACCAATTCCCAACTAAATCATCCCAGCCAGGGCTTTATCAAACCTGACCTTAAAATCTTCGAAGGAAGGAGATTCCACCACCTCCCTAGTAACGCATTCCACTGCTTCACTACCCTCCTAGTGAAAAAGTTTTTCCTAATATCCAACCTAAACCTCCCCCACTGCAACTTGAGACCATTACTCCTCGTTCTGTCATCTGCTACCACTGAGAACAATCAAGATCCATCCTCTTTGGAACCCCCTTTCAGGTAGTTGAAAGCAGCTATCAAATCCCCCCTCATTCTTCTCTTCCACAGACTAAACAATCCCAGTTCCCTCAGCCTCTCCTCATAAGTCATGTGTTCCAGTCCCCCAATCATTTTTGTTGCCCTCCGCTGGACTCTCTCCAATTTTTCCACATCCTTCTTGTAGTGTGGGATCCTACAATCTCAGTACCCAATGGTTCAATGCACTGTGTGTGCGTGTAGCCCTGCACCCACACAGAGCCCCACTGAAGTCAGAGGGGTTATGCACAGGCACCCAGCTGTGTCCACATAAACAGATGGAGAACTGAGGCATGGATCGATTAAGTGACTTACCTAAGGATACACAGGCAGTTGGTGACTGAGTCAGAAACTGAACCCAAATCTCCTGAGTCCATTGCTTTTTAACCACAAGACCATCCTTCCGCTTTCATTTATTTTAAATTTCCTGCTCCAACTTTCCCAGACTGCTATCAGATTGGAGTATCTAGCTGACAAAAATATTTACTTAGTATAAAAAGGTGTTTCTGTGATTAGCTGAAATAGTGTACTTTGGAAGATAGTTTGATGTTATTTTCATTTGTCATATAGATTCATATACTGCCTCATTTCATTCACAACTACGTTGGAGTTAAAGGGTTTTCCTTTCCCAAGCTGCATAACTGAATGAGTTTTAAGTGAATGTATCAGTATTTCCCATAAGAATGAACACTGGACACTACTAGCAATATGCATGCATATGAACCTCATCAGCCGTCATTTACGTGCTATGTCATTTGTTAATAATTCCTCATGGAGTACATAATCATAACCTTAAACAAGCAGCATTTTTGCAAAATAATGTCTAGAAGAAGGAAATGACACACCAAATCCTGTCTGCAGCTGTTTATACTGCTGCTCAAGACAAAGCTGCTGTCTTCACTTCCATTAGTACTAGAGTGGCACCCCAAGGCGGAACAGCATGTCAAGGTTACTCACAGGCTCACCACATGCCACAAACAGAGAGGTTAGGTTTAGGCCAGAAGCTGAAAACGGATACAAAATGCGCAGGCCCAGAAGGTCAATAAGGGTCTGAGACTGAAAATTCCTTATTCACACTCTTAGTGACATTGAGTTTATGGGACTAATTCACATGAGCATGGACTGTTTATGTCAGTAAGGTCCTGCAGCATCAGTCCTAAGAAATGCCACTGACTATTAAGAACTGGAATTTAGGGAGGAGATGAACTCTGCTAAGAAGAAATCTGCATGAAAAAGAATCTTGCAAATCTGCCAATGTCCAGAATACTGATACAAAAACATGGAGAGGAATGGGAAGATTTCTGAATAGGAAAGAGGCATGAACTTAGCTGCCCTACATGAATTCTAAGGTGCCCATCTTTCCACTGGAAATAGCAGTGAATGCATTTTTTGCTCAAGCCTTTCAAGACACAAAGCAGATAATGGAACTGAAACACTTGGAATTAATTATAATTTACAGAGCAATAGAAATCACAAATGCCTGGAGTATAGACCTAACAAATATCACAGATTCTCTGCAAATGAGGGAAATCAACCATGATTAATACACAAGCCCCACGCATGCACTGAGAAAAGTCAGCTGTTTTCAGTTTCACTGAGAATGCTTTTTAAGGCTTCACATAAGCAAGGCAATCTTTTACACAGTCAGCCAACTGGGGAAAAGATGAGAGGTTGTTTGATTTTTGTTCTTTACTCACACTGGGAGGACTTTGCTGCACTCATTTTTTAGCTCTTAGGAAGATTTGACTTGTGTCTTGTTTCAAAATAGACAGTAAACTCTTTCGGGCAGGGTCTGAGTCTTTCTGTTCATTTATATAGGGCCTAGCCCAAAGAGGACACAGTCCTGATTGGATCATTACTGAAACAGAAATACATCATAATAATTTGACAGGGTAACGAGCCTTGTGGATGGTGGGAGGGAAGCGGTAGTCATGCCTTGTCTCGACTTTAGTAAAGCCTTGATACTGTCTTGCATGACCTTCTCATAAACAACCTAGATGGAGCTATTATAAGATGGGTGTAAAACTGGTTGGAAAACCATTCCCAGAGAGTAGTTATCAGTGGTTCACAGTCATGCTGGAAGGACATAACAAGTGGGGTCCTGCAGGGATCAGTTCTGGGTCTGGTTCTGTTCAATATCTTCATCAGTGATTTAGATAATGGCATGGAGAGTACACTTATAAAGTTTGCAAAAAGAAAAGGAGTACTTGTGGCACCTTAGAGACTAACCAATTTATTTAGTCTCTAAGGTGCCACAAGTACTCCTTTTCTTTTTGCAAATACAGACTAACACGGCTGTTACTCTGAAACTTATAAAGTTTGCAGACGATACCAAGCTGGGAGGGGTTGCAAGTGCTTTGGAGGATAGGATTAAAATTCAAAATGATCTGAACAAACTGGAGAAATGATCTGAAGTAAATTGGATGAAATTCAATAAGGACAAATGCAAAGTACTCCACTTAGGAAGGGACAATCAGTTGCACGCATACAAAATGGGAAATGACTGCCTAGGAAGGAGTACTAAGGAAAGGGATCTGGGGATCATAGTGGACCACAAGCTAAATAACGCTGTTGCAAAAAAAGCAAACATCATTCTGGGATGTATTAGCAGGAATATTGTAAGCAAGACACGAGAAGTAATTCTTCCACTCTCCTCTGCGTTGATTAGGCCTCAACTGGAGTATTGTATCCAGTTCTGGGCTCCACATTTCAGGAAAAAATGGACAAATTGGAGAGAGTCCAGAGAAGAGCAATAAAAAATGATTAAAGGTCTAGAAAACATGATCTATGAGGGAAGATTGAAAAAACTGGGTTTGTTTAGTCTGGAGAAGAGAAGACTGAGAGGGTACATGATAACAGTTTTCAAGTACGTAAAAGGTTGTTACAAGGAGGAGGGAGAAAAATTGTTCTTAACCTCTGAGGATAGGATAAGAAACAATGGGCTTAAATGACAGCAAGGGAGATTTAGGTTGGACATTAGGAAAAACTTTCTAATTGTCAGGATGGTTAAGCACTGGAATAAATTGCCTAGAGAGGTGGGGGAATCTCCATCATTGGAGACTTTTAAGAGCAGGTTGGACAAACACCTGTCAGGAATGGTCTAGATAAATGCTTAGTCCTGCCATGAGTGCAGGGGACTGGACTAGATGACCTCTCAAGGTCCCTTCCAGTCCTATGATTCTATGATTAGTGCTATGGCCAGAAGCTCCAGAAGGAAAAGACCTTTCCACATCTTCTATTGGTGAAAAAGGAAAAGTGCTGCCATAGAGAGATTCATTTGTAGGCTACCTACCCACAATTCCTCTTGTGACATAGGGAGTCACCATAATTACACATGAACTTGGATTTTGAGGGATAATGGGCTTCTAGAGAAGCTCAGAAAGGGGAAAGAGTTCTTACCTTGTGGGAAAGAGGTCATGTCCAAGCAGCTAAGGCTTTACTCAGGGGTCCCCTTCCGTGAGAGAAGACATAGACTGAGGACTATGTGAGAAAAGATGATGTAGGTTGAGGATTTTGCTGACGAAGGTGACACAGAGGACAGCAGCAGAGCTGAGCAGTCTCTGGTGAATCCCCCCACCCTTCCCATAACTTTAATACAGATGAATGGGGTTGCATCACTGACCATCTTGGCTAATAGCCATTGGTGGATGTATCCTCCACAAACTGATATAATTCTTTTTTGAACCCAGTGATACTTTTGGCCTTCACAACATCCCCTGGCAACGAGTTCCACAGGTTGACTGTGTGTTGTATGAAGAAGCACTTCCCTTGTTTTAAACCTGCTGCCTATTAATTTCATTGGGTGACCATTGGTTCTTGTGTTTTGTGGAGTAAACAACACTTCCTTGTTCATTTTGTCCAAACCATTCATGATTTTATCCTCTATCATATCCTTTATTCCCCCTTAATCTTCTCTTTTCCAAGCTGAAAAGTCCCAGTCTTTTTAATCTCTTCTCATATGAAAGCTGTTCTATACCCATAATCATTTTTGGTGTCCTTCTTTGTACCTCTTCCCATTTTAACATACCTTTTTTGAGATGCAGGGACCAGAACTGCACACAGCAGTCAAAGTATTGGTGTACCATGGATTTCCAGCTCTGGCCATCTCTGATGCTTCAGAGGAAAGAGACAAAAGAATACCAAGCAAACCTCCCTCCCCACAGAATATACTGGGGGAACGGGGTGGGAAGGGCTATCCTGAAGGCCTGAAGCATCTTTCCCTCTCTTTCAGGTATGAAAGACCCATCTATTTTGAAATTTGGGGACCACATATGAAGCCAAATGGAATCCTCTTTCTTTTGAAATAAAAAAGACAGAAATAGATTTTTCATGTCCTAAAATTTATTAGACCTGCTAATCTCCTATATCTCCCTTCTTACAGTGCCTCCAACCCATCCAAGAGAGACTCAATGCCCTAATGATTGCTTCAGACACTCATCTTGCTTATAAAGCTTAGGTCATCCAGCCAGAGAATAAAAGGCATGTCATGCAATTTAGTCAGATGAACATTCGCAAAGACCAAAGTTATCAATATTGAGGACTTGATACAAACGATTGGCAAAATACTCAAAGGCCCAACTATACTCACAAATACGATTAATCAAACATTAAACATAATGAACAAATTCATAGATATCATCATCTAGTAATATTATTCATCAGTCAACTGAAGGAATCTGTACTATGAGGAACTATTTTCTAGACTAGCACTTTAGGAGAAGAAAATGGAATATGAGAACAGATCTCTGGGTAGAAGATTGTGAAAACTGTTCATGTAAATTAATCCTAATTTGCCAACCAGCTTTCTGCTTTCTGAAGTTGTTATCTTAAGTGACTGACTGAGCTAAAATGTGTAGGAAATTAAGGCATACATTTGGATCTCTGCTAAATGGATAGTGATGTTTCGATAAGAGGCAAGTGACTTGTTCTCCTGAGACAGCATTTAGAATACCTTGCTGTTAGAGAAGAGATGAACAAGTCGTGATTTGCTTTGAGTTTGTGAACACTGGTCATCTCTGCTGCACTATGATAGACTGTCTTAAATTATACAATTTTATCTGCTCATTGGGCCAGGGGACCTGCTTCTTCAGTTTACAGGATAGTGAATCAATAAATATCCAGTGTTACAAGAATCCTGTGAACACTATAGATGATAAAGACGGTTGGCATCTTTGTTCTCTCTCTATGGCTCCAACAGCTTTTGAAGGGATTTTGCATTATGTTTAGGGCAGAATGCAATTTTATCCATATAAAGTGAACAATGAATGGGAATGGGGGAGAATAATAATAATTTTGAGAGGTTTTACTGTTTGTGAAAGACAAATGTCAACAACACCGTTTTTTTTGCATTGCAAATATGCAACCTGTATCTCACAGCAGAGGAGAAAGGGAAATGGAAAGCTCAGATGGGAAATATTGTTCCCAAGTCCCATATTTCTGTGAGCTAAACCAAGTTTAGGGAGGTAATTGGGTCAGAGGAGTGTAGAGAAACCAGGAAGCAACTGGGAGAGCGGAAATCATTTCCCTCACATTGTTGTAATCTCCTCTAGATGGCTCCCTCAGAACCCATTAATTCGCCTGATCTCCCTCAATTTTTTGCATGTGTTTGTATTACCAGGAGAAAATTATAGTGAGAAAAATTATCAGCTGAAAGGGGGATGGATCACAACAGTGAAAGAAGCAGACACAATAGACAGATGTCAAGCAGCAGGTTTCATCTAACCTTCCAGAAGTCACCGGAATAAGTAAGTTGCGGGAAATGTCAAAGAGGGGAAAAATACAGCAGGAGTTATTTCATGCATGGAGCCGAAAGGCTAGGCCATCTAAGCAGGTTGCAGCAAAGACCACCTCCCTTAAAGACTCCCTAGCAGGCATGGGAAGCTTCAGCTCCCATCTTCAAAAAATATTAATGTATTCTGGCGATGATAAGAATGGAACAAATTCAGCCAGAGTAATCCCAAGTGACCAAGAGAGAAAAGCCCATAAAGAGAAATAAAGGCAAAAGCAGCACACTCAGAAAGCTTATCAATAAAAACAGAATAATAGTGGACAAACTAGATTTTCTAGAAAGACTTTTCCAGGCTTAGAACCAAAACTTGCTAGTGTTACCCATTTCTTATGAGGAAGATGACATGATGACTTTTTTGGAACCCCAGCTGTGGGAATATTTTCCTTGAAGGTAAAAGAAGATTCCATTAATACAGAATAATTAGAATGAATCTCCATCCACAAGCTGTATCTAAACAGCACACAGGTCAATGCAACAATTTTCTTGGTCTCAGACTTCCATGACAAATAGGATGCTTACTGCAGGACATCAGCAGAAGGAAATCTTATATCAAGGTAATAATATCTATGCCAGAGGAAAGGACCAAACCAAAAGTGAGGTATAATCACCATTCACAGAGGAAAGCAATATGTTTGGGGCATTCAGGAACTAAGGACCTGCCTAGTGTTGTTGATGGAAAGCAAATCCCTTCTGAATGAGAAGCTGGGTTGGTGTGTATCCTGAAGAAATATACAGATCCAAATTATGCAAACCTCACGCACATGCAGGATCCCACTGAAGTTTCAGTGATATGATGATTTTTTGCATGATTTCCACTATATTTTTAAGAAAGTACCATGATACCACACACAGGTAATCAGACAGCGTTTTTTGAGTATATGTGAATTAGTGCTAAGATTTCCATCAATTTTAGGAGATACTGAAGGAAAATAAGAGTTACTGCAATTTCCAGAGGACAAGAGCTAGTGTTTGGTTTCTAATATTGATGGGAAATAAGAAATAGCCTGAATTGCTTATGCATGGGCAACCACAGGTTTCCTTTACCTGGGTGGGTGTGTATATAATAGTAAAAGCTCTACCTACCCATCTCCCTGTTGCACCTGCACAGCAGCCAGGGAGTCTTGAAGACCCTGTGTTCATAGAGAGTCGTATACTTCAAAGAGGACAGGGAGGAAACAGGATCATTGCTACCCACTGGCAGCTATACACTCACTAGCAGAGTTGGCCAAGAACATGGTGCTAGAGGTATACTCCACCCAATGAAGGAGTGTAGCAATGGGTTGCACTCCATCTGCAGGGCTCCTCACCATCCCCAATGCATGTGAAAAGGGAACAAATAGAGGTGACACAAAGACTTCTTATTTTCTGGTCCCAAATATGGCTCCTTATTTCCTAAGCGGTCAGGATCTGGAAGCACTGTGGAGTCAGTGTACTGAATCCTGAGGACGAATGAACAATGCCTTCCAGTCCCTTAGCAATATTGATTGGCTCAAGACAGAGGTGTCCAGCCCTCATTGGTCAACACAAGAAAAGGCTCTTTAATGGGAAGTAGTAAGTGGGCAAAGTGGGAAAATTACCTGATTTCTCCTCTAACAGCAAACTATAAACTCACAAATGGTTGATGAATAGAGCCCTTTGCCTTCAGTTTCCAAAGCAATCAGTGTTGGCCAAACTACTATTATTGAAGACAATAGTAAAACTCCCATTCACTACAATGGGAGCAGAGATAGGCCAATTCTAGGCAGTTTCTAGATTAGTCTTGTCCTCTGAGTTCTTCCTTTGCTAAATAGAAATTGTACCAGGATGTCTTGGGTACTTTCCGAAACCTTCTCTTGTTCGATGTTAATATTTAGATGAAAGGCTGCTGCAGCATGGAAGCTGGAGCAGAGAATTAGTGCTAAAAAGTTGTCACCTGATTTATATTACGGTGCCACATGTTACACTCTGTTAAGTAGGCCCATATTTCCATCTGTGTAACAATTTGTATCTGTTGGAATACACATAATCATTTGTATATGTTGGACTGGAACAACTACTTTGGATCTTTCCCATAAAGCCCTTTTTTCTTTCTGGAGCATTACATAGATTCTAATGACTATACAACATATGGTTCATTCTGACTTCCTTGCATCCACATTCCTTTCTAATTCTTTTAAGATATAGAAAATAAGAAGAGTATTTATGGATCTCATAATGCTTGAAAAACATTAATGACATATACTCCTTTGAGGCAGGAAAGTCCTCATTTTTTAGAAGAGGCAACTGAGGCATGGAGCAGTTAACTGACTTACCCAAGGCCATTCATAAAGTCTGTGGTAGAGACACAACTGGAAGATCAAGCTCCTTACTCCAAATCTTGTGCTTTACCTACAACGCCATCCTTCTCTACACAGAACAAAGTTTGGACTAACCCTTACTATTGTTCAGAATTAATGCTTTTTTTTTTTTTCAATGTGTGAGAGTAAAATTAACTCAAACTCCTTATCCCCCACTTTTTTTTAAATCACTCTCCCACAACTATAACCAGTCAAAAACAGAATGTGTACCTAGGCTGAGACCTTATAATGGGAAGTTGGAACAGATGTTTATAGATGAGTTATAAACCGCTGAAAATAGTGGGTTTTAATGGAACTGCTAATCAACTTTTCATACCCTGCTCTAAATAAGGAAAGATTCCTGGCTCTGAGATTGCCATCTAACCATTTTTGTTCCATTCATTAGTGGAACATCATATAACTTAACATAAATTAACATATGTAAAGAATTGCATCCCACAGGGATTTCTTGGAACAAAGAAATAATTTTCTATAGTTGGCATGTTTGGTAAGAGCTCATTTTCCAATATACAGTAGTTGTTAAATTCACGAAAAGTGAACTCTCTCGCCAGATTTTTTAACCAAATGCACCATTCTTTGGCTTTATGTCTTGGCCTTGTATGTCCCAAATAGAAATAAAAGCACAAAATTCCACTCTCCAAGCTTCTGATTTTTTTTTAATAACTGATCCCCTTAGGGGTTCAACTCATTATTGAAATTATTTACTTTAATGGGTGTTTTATGCCTTTCCACTGGATTCTTTTACTTACTGTGCAGTAGGTATTGGGCTGAGTACATGCTAGTTCAAAAAGCAAACACTGAAGGCAAATGCTAGAAACACACTGTTCTACATGCGGTCAGCATTTATACAAATACATGAACTCAGCAGTGAAATCTATTCTGATCAACAATTCCATTATATGCTTTCAGTGCCTGAAGATACAGGTTTGCTCTGGTCTGAGGTTAGGCTTATACAAGCCAAGTTCTGTCCTCAGACGCATGTTAACAAGCACATCCAAGGGCAGATTTGACCGATTGTCTCTCGGCATTGTCAACCCTCAAAAGGTTTGGATTTAGTTTAGCTAGGCACCCAAAAATGTGGCTGCTCATTTATCTGAAGTTCTGGGGTCTGATTCTCCACTTGCACGTGTTTTAGGCCAGTGTCATTCTGTTGACTCTACTAGAGTTACTTCTGGTTTTCCCTGTTGAGAATGAGAGAATCCAGTCCATAAAAAGCTGAACTCGACATCTATGAGAAAAGGGAATTTCCACATCTACTCTCATTCAGAAAAATGGCATGTATAGAATATGGCAAATAAGGCAAAAATGCTTAGCTTCCTTCTGAACCTTCCAGAAACCCAGAAAAGTGGATTTGCTTCTTTAAAAGGGTGAAGGTTATTTTATTCAAATTATATTACCAAAACCAGTTCACCCTCTTCTCTGTTCCAAAACAGCACGGGCTTTTTTGAACCCTGTTACAGTCTTGGCCTTCACAACATCCTCTGGCAAACAGTTCCAAAGGTTGACTGTGCGTTGTGTGAAGAAATACTTCCTTTTGTTTGTTTTAAACCTGCTGCCTATTAATTTCATTTGGTGACCCATCTTCTCTGCATATACTATGCAACTGCTTCCCTTGGGGCAGCAGCAACCCCCATGAAGCCACCTGAAAGAGAGGTGGGAATGGAGAAATTCACTGTCACCCTAACCACAAGGTGAGGCTCATAGTCCCCCAATGACAGCTCCATTCAGATGCTGTTAGGCATCTTGTAGGTTGATGGCAACCTGACCTAATCATTTTTCACTGCTGCCACACAACTGGGGAGATCCTGCCTTCCCCATACTTGCACTGAAGCGTTGGGGGAACACTCTCTCCCATGATGTCATTGTTCTGCCCCAGCACTGCTATATATGTTGCGGGGGGAAGAGAAAAAGGCCCCCCACCATGGGAGGAGCTAAGCCGGAAGGGGAAGACCAGCGAGCCCATTGAGGAGCGGGGTAGGCCCTCAGTATGCAACTGGGAGGTCACTGAGCCTTCAGTATTTAATGTCCTCTCCATGACTGCAGGGTCTTGCTGAGCTGGGGAGAATTGTGAGAACTGTCTCTGCAGTGAGCAGCATGAGTCTGTGCTTTATAACACAAACTGGCAATTCCCAGGGAACTCAGAGTCTAAGCTGGCAATCTCATCCTTAATTCAGACCTGTTTTTCTGCTGTGGGGTTTGTGTATGTGTTTTGTATATTTAATGTGAATGGATTCCCATTGAAGGCAGTGGCAAAACCCCTACTGATTTCAATAGATGATTTCAAGCTCAGCAAGAGTGAAGGAAAGAATATCAGTTTGAGTTCTGCACCTGCTAGATTTTGTCCAAGTCTGCTCTGCCACCCCTTTGATGTTATTTAAACTCCCTCAGGGGTTTTTGGATTTTAAGATACACATGCAGATCCCAAGGTGGGATTTGATTACTTTTCAGAGCACATTTAGTAAAAGCTTCACATTAAAAGCATGAAAGAGCAGCACCCACAGGAGAGCAATCACATTGCTAGGAATTGTTAAATTGTACATTTATTTTAAAAATGATCTGCTTCCCTGTTCCATTGACGCCATTAGTATGCTGTGTATCCTTCTGCAGGTTTGAATCCTAGCGTTTGTAGCTAAGGTGCTCATCATATTCCATTTTCACATTACCAACCAGAAGCCTCATAGGATCACAGCACAAAATTGTCGATGACTGGCAGCAGCTTCCGTGGCAACTGAAGTGCCAAGAGCACTGGTGTCTGTCTCATTTAGGGATTCTAGTCTTGCATTGTAATCATGCAAAAAAAGTCAATACAATGTCAGTTTAGCTTCAAAAACGCATTAAAATACATGCTGGAAATAATTACTTAGGGGCAGATTCTCTGCCCTGCCTGCCTACCTTTGTAGGCAGTCCAAAAGGTGCAGAGACTGGCCATATTTCCCTACCTGGGGATATACCCCAGCAGAGGGTAGCCTCCAGCCCCAGCAGGCAGAGTGCCAGCATAACTACTCATTTCTATTCCACCCGCCCTGCAGTCCCTGGCACAGGGAGCATGTCAGGGGTGGGGAGGAGGAGGGGCTGGATCATGATATGCCTCCAAGTGTGCTCAGCTGATGGATGGTCCCTTGCAGAGTATTCTCAGCTAGTGCAAGTTAGAGCTGCCTGGGGCCTGCTTCAACTTGTCTTGGGGCTGTATAGGGAATCACTGAGCTGCCGCTATGTACTTGATGCCCTCTCCCCTATTTTGCCAAATATCTCAGAGAATCTGATCCTTCGTCCTTGTGTTGTATTGATAGCAAAGGTCACTTTGAAGAAGTCAGACCACATTCTACTTTTGATCTGGACAAATAAAAAAGAAATGGGCAAAAGAAGCAAACTTGTTCTGCAAACTGTGGTCATTTTTTTCTATTGCGCATCCATCAAGGAAATGAATACATGGATCAGGGCTGAAAATATCACACTGACATATGAACCTTGCACTTGTCAGACATGTTTTTCCTGCTTTTCAGCTCCACACACATTTTCAAAAAACATGCATCAGTATAGTACCTATTATAAGAACGTTTCTGTTAGTTCCACTATTGCTCCGCCAATATTTTTTGCTTTTAATGCAAAACCAATTTTATATATGTGCACACCTTTACCTAGGTATACTTATTATATTACAATTATTGTTTATATCACTTTAATTGTGTGGAAAGCATGGTATATTAATAAAAGTCCCTTCTCTGAGTAGCTTACAACCTAGAAGCCTGATTCAACTCCCATTAGAGTCAATGGATAGGACTCTAAATTAGACAGGCAGCACATAAACTAGTATCTATAATAAATGCTGCAATAGAGACCATTCAACTACTGATCACCCTTTTACACTGGCCTTAATAGAAGACCAAATAAATTAACACCTCTCTAGCAACCAGCTTGGTTTATATTCTACTTTAATATCAAGGCTGGAGAATTATCTGATGACTTGACTTTACTCCTCTATAGATCAGGGACGTAAATGTAGTAGTATCTTGGATTCATTGCTGCATAGTAGTCACAGTGGTTTGAGAATTGGCCTACTAAACCCCAGGTTGTGAATTCAATCCTTGAGGGGGCCATTTGGGATCTGGGGCAAAAATTGGGGATTGGTCCTGCTTTGAGTAGGGGGTTCGACTAGATGACCTCCTGAGGTCCCTTCCAGCCCAGATATTCTATTATTAGTGAAAGAAACAGATCTGTACTTGCCATGCCCAAGTTTTCTGGAGTTTGTGTAAAGTACGAAAAAACAAAACCAAAAAAATGTAAAGAAAATTGTATCTTATCTTAGGGCAATAATGCAACCGTTACTTTGAATGAGGACTGTTGCATCTTTCATCTCAAGATCTCAAAATCCACTACATGCATTAATAAATTGGGGAAACCATAGGATTAAATGCAAGAAAAGCAATTCTGTAAAAAACAATTGACTTTATATTTTATAAAGCTGAGCCAGACTTTGGTCTGAACCAGACACACAAGGGACCCAGGGAACCAACGACAATAGTTTTATTGCTCTTTGGTAAACTGGAAAATATGAGAATTTTCCTCCTGCTTGAGGAGGCCAGTGAATGAGATGACTAGCCAATAAGGTGGACAACTGTTAGCAAACTGGGAAAAAGGGCTCCAGTTGGAAAATATTATTCTTGTCTGGAGCGTATATGAATGAAGTACGAAAGAAAGATGGAATATACGCCAATCAAGTTATTTCACTGAAAGGCAATATAACCCTCCAGGGTAATATAAAAAATGTATTTTTCTCCTAGCATGGGGTGGAGTGGGAGATGAGGGAAAGAAGCTGCATCTGTTTTCTGCTTACTTGAGAACAAAAGTGTGAGCAATGTAATTTCTGTAATTGTCTTACTGGAAACATCTTTCTCAAGTTTGGTTGTAGACAGAGCCAAATGTATTAGCTTTTATAGTAATAACTTATTTCTGTATTTATTTTGCACCACATGAATGTCGAAAACATTACTCAAATTTCTGACCTTACACAGTCTACATACAGGGCAAAAGTTTCAAACTCTGGCCTACCATTAATTTTCACAAAATTGCCAACAAAAGTGTGCACAGACACTTTAAGGCAGCAAATACTTGTCTCACTGGCAATAAGTAGCAATGCAGCAAGCAAGAAGAGTTGTAGGAAAAAGATCTTTATTGAGCATGCATAGAAGCCAGTGTTACATGCTGAGAGGCTTGTGTTTAGCAGGTAGCAGTCTAGCCCAGCTTGCATTCCTGACACCCTGGTAGCTCTCCAACTGAGATCCATCCCTAAAGCTTACCCTCTTTCAATAGTTCCACTCATCATACTACAATACCTGTACATGAAAACATCTAACACCTGTATACACGTAGTTCTAAACACTTGCATGCAGGTATTGACATCTTTAAAGTGCAAATGCATGTGCTTTCACTTGCAAAGTGCAGGCATGGTAGCACTAGACAACCCAGTCAAGGATCAGGTGCCCAGTGTGCTAGACACTGTACATATAAGTAGCAAAGAAAGTAACCCTTGCCCCAAATAACTCACAATCTAGGTATCAGACAGGATGAAACAGGTGGATGAGATGGACTAACTGGGTGAGGGGCAAGAGACCATGTCAGCAGAAGTCTTGGCCCCTTGGCCAGCCAATGTCGCATGGAGTGATTTCATGCCTGAGAAAGAAGCAAACAAGCAAGTGATTGATGCTGCCATCACTGCCAGAGTGAAGATGGAGGTCTGATAAATTACATTAATAGGCCTTAAAAGCAGCAACAGGGATCTTGTCTTTGATATGATGGGGGACGGGGAGCAAAGAGAGGCATGACGTGGTCAAAGCTGTGAGCCAGCAGGATGATCCCAGGAGTGATATTTTGAATGGGAAATTGTGTTCTTGCGTATTTTACATATAACATACTGTCTATGGCATATCCTGCCCCCCACTTTGTACATGCCACTCCTGGTGACAGAGGCTGTATATAAGTCAAGAGGAGACTGTTTCCTCTGACTAGTACAAGGGGTCCCTTTTCAATTTTTTTTTTAAGTTAAATTTTCAATTTTTAAAAATTTCAGATTCCAGTCTAGTCAGCAAGCTGAGCAAATCCAAACCATCTATGTATTCTATAATCACTTCATTCCCACCAAGTGGCAAACAGTCTCTATTTTCCTCATGCTCTGTTGTTAAAGCAGGGGTTAGGAAGCTGCACTGCCATTTTTAGAAGCTAATTCAGTGAATGGACGTGTACCACGTAGAGAGACATTGCATTTATGCTGAACTATTCCCTCAGCTAAATTGTTTAGGACACCAACAATGGCAAATTACATGTGGATACTGAATTACTCCCCAAAATGTGCAGTCGTACCAGTTTTGTAGATTTGTATTCTGTTTGACAGCAAGTCCCGTAATCTTTATGAGCAGCAGAGATGCAGTTTCAAGTTATTTAATTTTTTTTTAAATATGTCTACCGCATGTATTGCATAGTAGTATGGCTTATCAGAGCAGCCTCAGTTTCTAAGAACAGTTGCTGTCAAAATCAGATGGGTTTGGTAATAGAATACAGGGCATTTTCCCTCTACTTTGTCAGCTTACATACAGCCTAAATTAGTAGTGACTGAAAGTTGCCAACTAACGTCCTATATATAATTAGTTTGGTGGTTATAGATATCACTGGTGTAAGTATAAGGCAGGACTTTGGCCCCTGGAGTCATATGATGACAACAGAATCTAAGTTTATATTCTTTTAAATAGTATTTCTCACCCTCTTGGTTGCTCAGAAAAGCTTGAAAATGTAAATCAAGTGTACCTGCTTCAGTGACATCTTCCTAAGGCTGCAGACAGCCTGAAACATGACCGCTGTCAGATGTGAGCTACTCTGCTAATGGAAATGGCTAGTTAAGTCTGCAGTCTTCTGTGGGGGGGGGGCATGAATACCACCCCATCTGAGAACTATGGGTCAGGAGGGGCCCCTGCTACTGCCACTCCTTTATGGCCTTTGCTAGGTTGGTTATGGTAGAGATCCCAGAACACACTCCTCTGTTAAAGTGTTCTGGCACTAACTCCTCGGTGAACAAAGACAGACCTCCAAAGATGGGAGTGGAAGACATCACTTTGCTGAATGGCGGTTGGATCTCTCTTCTGAACCAAGGGTGCAAGAACAACAATTTAGATGCAATTAGGCTTCATTAGACTCACAGTTACAGGAACTGCACTCTCATACAGATCTCTTTTGAGTTTGGCCCATGATTTCTTATGTTTTAAGACATCAGCTTAACATGACATGATAATCTCTGACAAATCTTTTTGTAAAAACATAAAAATATCATGTTTTAAAAAAAATCAACTTCTGGATGCTTTTCTTAATGTAATTTCACTCAAAGACTTGGCATTTTGAGCAAAAGCTATACCTGTTCCACTAAAAAGCACAAGCAACTTATTACGGACTTTTTTTCTCATTAAGTAGGTGTGTGTACAGGAAAGGGGGATTGAAATAGATTTTGAACATTTATCTAAAAATAAATTACTAACTGTGGGTGTGAAACACTTTCTTTAATACTGCAGATGCTAGTCCTTACTGGGGAAGTACATGGGGGATGTAGCAGTTAATGAAATGCTAAGTTTTGTTCTTTAAAAGAAAAAAAATGTTGATCAAGCTGGCACTTTACACTGCCAGGATGCAGAAAGTATAGCCACTCCAAAAACGGCATGCACCTTTGTGTGGACAAGACTTTGGACCATCCTACATGCTAGCACAGGGGAAAATAAAAGTACAAGATACCTCTGGCCAAGTTACCTACATCATGAGTCATTGCATGGTAGGGGAGAACAGCCTCTTCAGTCTCTGTGTAGGGGGCAGCAGGTGCAGCTGAGCTGGTATGGTAGCAAAAGTAATCTTCTGGTAGAGCCCAGTAGCATCTTGCTTCCTACCTGAGTAAGAGAGGGGTGGGGAGAGGATTGAGACTTCATGAGTTGCAGTTCCCGACAAGGTCACCTTCTGGGGCAGCACTGCTATGCACTGCCCTTTACTAGGAGTTTAGAATAAGCTCTCAATGTATACCTCTAACACTACCAACATTTCGTATTACCTGTATTTAGTCCTGTCAAGGTTCCTCCCCCACTCTGAACTCTAGGGTACAGATGTGGGGACCTGCATGAAAAACCTCCTAAGCTTATCTTTACCAGCTTAGGTCAAAACTTCCCCAAGGTACAAAATATTGTTTGTTGTCCTTGGACCCGTTGTCCTTGGACAGGCCGCTACCACCACCAAACTAATACTGGTTATTGGGGAAGAGCTGTTTGGACGCGTCCTTCCCCCCAAAATACTTCCCAAAACCTTGCACCCCACTTCCTGGACAAGGTTTGGTAAAAAGCCTCACCAATTTGCCTAGGTGACTACAGATCCAGACCCTTGGATCTTAAGAACAATGAACAATCCTCCCAACACTTGCACCCCCCTTTCCTGGGAAATGTTGGATAAAAAGCCTCACCAATTTGCATAGGTGACCACAGACCCAAACCCTTGGATCTGAGAACAATGAAAAAGCATTCAGTTTTTTACAAGAAGACTTTTAATAAAAAATAGAAGTAAATAGAAATAAAGAAATCCCCCCTGTAAAATCAGGATGGTAGATATCTTACAGGGTAATTACATTCAAAAACATAGAGAACCCCTCTAGGCAAAACCTTAAGTTACAAAAAAGATACATAGACAGAAATAGTTATTCTATTCAGCACAATTCTTTTCTCAGCCATTTAAAGAAATCATAATCTAACACATACCTAGCTAGATTACTTACTAAAAGTTCTAAGACTCCATTCCTGGTCTATCCCCGACAAAGACAGACTATAGACAGACACACAGACCCTTTGTTTCTCTCCCTCCTCCCAGCTTTTGAAAGTATCTTGTCTCCTCATTGGTCATTTTGGTCAGGTGCCAGCGAGGTTACCTTTAGCTTCTTAACCCTTTACAGGTGAGAGGAGCTTTCCCCTGGCCAGGAGGGATTTCAAAGGGGTTTACCCTTCCCTTTATATTTATGACACGCCCCCCAAATCTCAGCTAGGGTGAAACACTGGCTGGGATTTCTTCCTGGAGCTCTAGGAAAAACAGAGTTAATAAGACACATGCATCTCTAAATATACTACCAAGTACATAAAGACTAACAATATTTTCCACATCTCAAGGACGATTTTAACCAGTTGATTCTGGGAAACTTTCACGGGAGAGTGCATCAGCCACTTTGTTAGAAGCTCCTGAGATGTGTTGGATGTCGAAATCAAAATCTTGGAGAGCTAAACTCCACCGAAGAAGTTTTTTGTTAGGTTCCTTGACGGTGTGAAGCCACTTCAGTGCAGCATGGTCGGTTTGCAGGTGGAAACGCCATCCCCAAACATATGGGCGTAGCTTTTCCAGAGCATAGACAATGGCGTAACATTCTTTTTCAGTGACTGACCAGTTGCTTTCCCTCTCAGACAGTTTTTTGCTGAGAAACACTACAGGGTGGAATTCTTGATCAGGTCCTTTCTGCATTAAAACTGCTCCCACACCACGCTCGGACGCATCTGTGGTTACTAGGAACGGTTTGTCAAAGTCTGGGGCCCTTAGTACAGGGTCAGACATGAGTGTCGCTTTAAGCTTGTTAAAGGCCTTCTGACACTTTTCGGTCCACTGAACAGCATTTGGCTGTTTCTTTTTGGTTAGGTCTGTCAGTGGGGCAGCGATTTGGCTGTAGTGCGGTACAAATCGTCTGTAATAACCGGCCAAGCCTAAGAAGGATTGAACCTGTTTCTTTGACTTTGGGACAGGCCACTTTTGGATAGCATCCACTTTGGCCTGTAGGGGGCTGATAGTTCCTTGACCCACCTGGTGTCCAAGGTAAGTCACTCTGTTTAGGCCTATTTGACACTTCTTAGCCTTAACAGTTAGTCCTGCCTCCCTTATGCGCTCAAGGACTTTTTGTAGATGTTCCAGGTGGTCTGCCCAGGAATCCGAAAATATGGCCACGTCGTCAAGGTAGGCGACTGCATATTCTCCTAATCCCGCTAGGAGACCATCTACAAGTCTTTGGAAAGTGGCGGGTGCATTTCGCAGCCCGAAAGGGAGTACATTAAATTCATACAGCCCGAGATGTGTGATGAAGGCTGACCTTTCCTTGGCAGATTCATCTAGCGGTACCTGCCAGTACCCCTTGGTTAAGTCCAAGGTAGAGATGAACTGGGCCCGTCCCAGTTTCTCTAATAGTTCATCTGTGCGTGGCATTGGATAGTTGTCTGGGCGAGTTACAGCATTTAGCTTACGGTAGTCCACGCAAAAACGTATTTCCCCATCTGGTTTGGGAACTAGAACCACTGGAGATGCCCATGCACTTTCAGAGGGGCGGATTACACCCATCTGTAACATATCCTGGATCTCTCATTCTATAGCAGTTTTAGCTTGAGGAGACACCCGGTAAGGTTGGACCCTAATTGGGTGAGCATTACCTGTGTCAATGGAGTGGTATGCCCGTTCAGTCAGTCCTGGGGTGGCTGAGAACGTTGGCGCGTAGCTAGTGCACAGCTCCTGGATCTGCTGTCGCTGCATACGCCCAAGGGTCATGGAGAGGTTCACCTCTTCCACACCACCACCACATTTCCCTTCGTAGTAGACACCTTCGGGCCACTCAGCGTCGTCTCCTCCGTGGGCTGTAAACTGACAAACCTTTAATTCTCTGGAATAAAAGGGCTTTAGAGAATTAATATGGGACACCTTAGGCTTTCGGTTGGAGGTGGGGAATGCTATGAGATAATTAACAGCTCCCAGGCGCTCCTGGACCGTGAACGGCCCTTCCCACGATGCTTCCATTTTATGGGCCTGGAGCGCCTTTAAGACCATGACCTGGTCCCCTACTTTGAAGGAACGCTCTCTGGCATGTTTATCATACCAGGCTTTTTGCTCTTTTTGAGCATCCTGTAAGTTTTCTTTAGCAAGGGCTAAAGAGGTTCGGAGGGTGTTTTGTAGGTTGGTTACAAAGTCCAGAATGTTAGTTCCTGGAGAAGGTGTAAATCCCTCCCATTGCTGCTTCACCAACTGCAATGGCCCCTTAACCTCACGGCCATATACAAGTTCAAATGGGGAAAACCCTAAACTGGGATGTGGTACAGCTCTGTAGGCAAAGAGCAACTGCTGCAACACTAGGTCCCAATCATTGGAGTGCTCATTTACGAATTTACATATCATGGCCCCCAAAGTTCCATTAAACTTCTCCACCATGCCATTTGTTTGATGATGGTAAGGAGTGGCAACCAAGTGATTTACCCCATGAGCTTCCCAAAGGTTTTTCATAGTTCCTGCCAGGAAATTAGTCCCTGCATCTGTGAGGATGTCGGAGGGCCAACCTACCCTGGCAAAAATGTCTGCTAGTGCCTGGCACACACTTTTAGCCCTGGTGTTGCTTAGAGCTACTGCTTCCGGCCATCGGGTGGCAAAATCCATGAAAGTCAGTATGTACTGCTTTCCTCTGGCTGTCTTTTTCGGAAAAGGACCCAGAATATCCACAGCTACTCGCTAAAATGGAACTTCAATGATGGGGAGTGGCTGGAGAGGGGCTTTGACCTGGTCTTGGGGTTTTCCCACTCTTTGGCACACCTCACAAGACTGGACATGGGTAGAAACATCCTTGCCCATTCCCTCCCAGTGGAATGACCCCCCCAAACGGTCTTTGGTCCTGTTCACCCCAGCATGGCCACTAGGGTGATCATGGGCTAAGCTCAAGAGCTTGGCCCGGTATTTAGTTGGAACTACCAACTGTCTCTGAGGATGCCAGTCTTCCTGGTGTCCCCCAGAAAGAGTTTCCTTGTATAAAAGTCTTCTTTCTACAACAAACCTGGATCGATTAGAAGAGCTGAGAGGCGGTGGGTTGCTCCGTGCCGCCGTCCAAGCTCTCTGGAGGCTTTCATCTGCTTCCTGTTCGGTCTGGAACTGTTCCCTTGATGCTGGAGACATCAGTCCCTCATTGGATTGGGGACCTAGGTTTGGTCCCTCTGGAAACGATATAAGGGATGGAGCTGTTTCTGTTGACTGTGAACAACTCTCCGCTGGTGCACTATGTTGGGATTCAGGCTCCGGCTGAGCCTCTTGTGCAGAGTTATCGGCTGTTGCCAGTTCAGGTTCGGTGGGGCCCTCTGGTGTTGAGGTTGCAAGTACTGGATTCAGTGCTGACACGGGGTCTGGTGTTGGTTGTTCGGCTGGTTCCGGTTCTGGGACTGGTTCCGTCTGGGTCTCTGGGACTGGATCCCCTACTGCTGTTGCAGACATTGGCCTGGGGTCCGGGTCCATCACCTCTGACCAGGTCCTGATAGAAGTTTCCGGAACAGAGCTAGGCCTCACGGCTTGTTTAGCCTGGCTGCGGGTGACCGTTCCCACCCTCTTGGCCTGCTTCACATGATTGGCCAAGTCTTCCCCCAACAGCATGGGGATGGGATAATCATCATAGACTGCAAAAGTCCACATTCCTGACCAGCCCTTATACTGGACAGGCAACTTGGCTGTAGGCAAATTGAAAGAGTTGGACTTGAAGGGTTGAATCGTCACTTGGATCTCTGGGTTGATTAAATTGGGGTCCACTAAGGAAGCATGGATAGCTGACACTTGTGTTCCGGTGTCCCTCCACGCGGTGACCTTCTTCCCGCCCACACTCACAGTTTCCCTCCGTTCCAAGGGTATCTGGGAGGTATCTGGGCCTGTGGACCTCTGGTGTGATTCCGGTGCAATGAACCGTAATCTGTTGGGGTTCTTGGGGCAGTTGGCCTTTACATGCCCCAGCTCGTTACATTTAAAACATCGTCCAGCTGACGGGTCACTGGGGCGAGGTGGGTTGCTGGAGAACGGGGTGGTGGGACGATAAGGGGTCTGGAGGGTTCTTTGGGAGGTAGGTGGGGCTTTGGGCGGCCCCCGGTAATAGGGTGTGGTCTGGGGTGGTCCCTTCTGGTCTCCGCTCCAACTGCGACCAGTTTTCTTCTTCTCTGCCACCTCCACCCATCTGGCTCCAATCTCTCCTGCCTCAATTACAGTTTTGGGCTTCCCGTCTAGGATGTATCTTTCTATTTCCTCAGGAACACCCTCTAAGAATTGTTCCATTTGCATTAGGAAGGGCAAATTTACTGGAGATTCAACACTTGCTCCTGATATCCAGGCATCCCAATGTTTCACAATGTGGTAGGCATGTCGGGTAAATGACATGTCTGGTTTCCACCTTAGGGCTCGGAACCTCCGACGAGACTGCTCGGGTGTTATCCCCATTCTGACTCTCGCCTTGGATTTAAACAGTTCATACTTGTTCATGTATTCTTTAGGCATTTCAGCTGCCACCTCAGCTAAGGGTCCACTGAGCTGCGGCCTCAGCTCTACCATGTATTGGTCAGTAGAGATGTTGTACCCAAGGCAGGCCCTTTCGAAGTTTTCTAAGAAGGCCTCAGTATCATCACCTGCCTTGTAGGTGGGGAACTTTCTGGGATGGGAAGTGGTACCTGGAGAAGGATGGCTAGGGTTTGTTGGTATATTCTGCTGGGCCTTTATCCTCTCCACCTCCTCCACATGCTTCCTCTCTTTTTCCTTCTCCTCCTCCACATGCTTCCTCTCTTTTTCCTTCTCCTCCTCCACATGCTTCCTTGCCTCCATTTCCCTCTTGTGGGCAGCCTCCTGTACCTCCTTCTCCAGCCGCATGAGTTCTATCTGTCTTTCATGTTCCCTTTGTTTTTCCTCAGCCTGAAATTTGGCTAATTCCAGCTGTAGTCGAGCTGAGGATTTGGTCATTCTAACCTCTCTGTTTTTAACTAACTTTACACCCGAGGTTTAGAAATAAACAAACAGAACGTGGCTGTAAAATTTTGCTGTGCTGGAATAGAATATCTATTCTCTGATAGTGACTGTCAGCCTACAGAAAAAGACAATTCCCTTGTCTCTGCTCTGGGCCCAAATTAAAGCAAAAAACCTCCAACTACTTGGAAACCTGCTTACCCAGCCCAAAGAAAAGCCAATGGGTAGAACACACACCCCCTATTTACTTTTAGGAAGAAAAGAAAAAAAAACCTCTGGGTTGGAAGACTGTGAATTTCCCTGCAGGAGTTAAGTACCCTGCCTCCAGGCAAAGAAAACCTGCAATTCACAAAGATAATCCCCTTTTGTCTCTGCTTGGCCACAAAGCAGAGAAAAACAAGCTGCTTTCAGTTTCAAAGCTGCTTTCTGGACTTCCTTTCCACAGGAAAAAAAAAATTCCTTTTTAAAATCTGTATTTCTAGTTCAAAAAATCTCAACTGGATCTCAAAATGATTTCAGGTTAATCCCACCACTATGCCACCATGTCAAGGTTCCTTCCCCACTCTGAACTCTAGGGTACAGATGTGGGGACCTGCATGAAAAACCTCCTAAGCTTATCTTTACCAGCTTAGGTCAAAACTTCCCCAAGGTACAAAATATTCCACCCGTTGTCCTTGGACTGGCCGCTACCACCACCAAACTAATACTGGTTACTGGGGAAGAGCTGTTTGGACGCGTCCTTCCCCCCAAAATACTTCCCAAAACCTTGCACCCCACTTCCTGGACAAGGTTTGGTAAAAAGCCTCACCAATTTGCCTAGGTGACTACAGACCCAGACCCTTGGATCTTAAGAACAATGAACAATCCTCCCAACACTTGCACCCCCCTTTCCTGGGAAATGTTGGATAAAAAGCCTCACCAATTTGCATAGGTGACCACAGACCCAAACCCTTGGATCTGAGAACAATGAAAAAGCATTCAGTTTTTTACAAGAAGACTTTTAATAAAAAATAGAAGTAAATAGAAATAAAGAAATCCCCCCTGTAAAATCAGGATGGTAGATATCTTACAGGGTAATTACATTCAAAAACATAGAGAACCCCTCTAGGCAAAACCTTAAGTTACAAAAAAGATACACAGACAGAAATAGTTATTCTATTCAGCACAATTCTTTTCTCAGCCATTTAAAGAAATCATAATCTAACACATACCTAGCTAGATTACTTACTAAAAGTTCTAAGACTCCATTCCTGGTCTATCCCCGACAAAGACCAGCATATAGACAGACACAGACCCTTTGTTTCTCTCCCTCCTCCCAGCTTTTGAAAGTATCTTGTCTCCTCATTGGTCATTTTGGTCAGGTGCCAGCGAGGTTACCTTTAGCTTCTTATCCCTTTACAGGTGAGAAGAGCTTTCCCCTGGCCAGGAGGGATTTCAAAGGGGTTTACCCTTCCCTTTATATTTATGACAAGTCCCTTATGATCTGAAATGGTGAGCGGGAAGTGAAGTTATCCCTGAGGTGCAGGGAATGGCTAAGTGAACCACTGGTGCCCAGTTTAGTTTGCTACATTACGGACAACAGATATTTTGGCAAGTCTAATGGATAAAAAACACCTAAAAGATGCCATGGGATTGTTAGGGCCAGATTTTTAGACACTGGCCTCAATCCTGTGGGGCAATTGGAAGTGCAACTTTGCATGTTCAGGGGAGATTTTCCAAGTCACAAATGCTAATTAGGTGCCCAACTCTTACTGAAAGACCCTAAGGCTTGGGTGTCCAGTTCCCTGAGGCTCTTCTGAAAACCCCCAGCCACTATCATTTGTGACTGTGATTTAGGATGTGTAGGCTCCATCTCTGCAATCAGGGCCTTAGGAACATAGAGCTGCAGAACTGTAGCTACCTGCAAAAATGGAGGCCGTGTTAAGGTGGGGCTGAAAATGTGGCTCTTTATTAGTATCTGAGGCTCCTACCACTGGGGTATCTGTCCACACCAAGAAGACAGGACCTTTTTTATAAGGTTTCTTCCAAATAGTCACATAGAGGAAAGGTTTCAGAGTAATAGCCGTGTTAATCTGTATTCGCAAAAAGAAAAGGAGTACTTGTGGCACCTTAGAGACTAACCAATTTATTTGAGCATAAGCTTTCGTGAGCTACAGCTCACTTCATCGGATGCTTATGCTCAAATAAATTGGTTAGTCTCTAAGGTGACACAGAGGAAAGTGATTAGGATTCTGTTTCTCTGCATTGCAGGATCATGAGCTGCGTCAACCCTGCTGGGATTCAACCCACAATCCAGGGAGACTAAGTATTTCATCTCTGATGCTAAAACCTCTAACTAAATAAAATTCCTACTGTGGGATATTCCAATGTGTGGTCAGATTTTATTGTGCTTCTCTTTGATGTTCACTTCCAGGTTAGAGAAATTACCACACTTTTACCAGCACACAGCATTTGTGATGTTGATCTATTCACCTCTTCTTTTCAGGAATATGCCAAAATGTCAATGAATTTAGAAATAGTTCACCATCAGTGTTATACTACTAAGATCTGCAAACTGTCTCAGTTTTATGCATGTTCAGTATCCGATACTCAATTATTAATTCATTAATGTCTGCAAAGTGCTTTGAAGATGCAAAGCACTATATTGTATAACTGCTAACTGATGCTCGGATGCTACTGGTACTGCTGTTAAAGCTTACAGAAAATCTTCTTGGAACACATCCCCAAGGCCATATGATGAGGAAAGGTCACCCGGGGCAGCCATTTATGCAGAAGAAGTAAATCATATTGAAATTCTGGGACTGCACCAGTGTTTTTCTAGTGCAGATTCCAAACGTCACCAGAGTTGTAAGGCCAGATTAAAAAAAAAAAAAAACCCAGAGCATATATACCTATTAAATAGATCAAAGAAAAATCAACAATGGGAATAATTTACAGTAACAAAGTGAAATGTATTTCCCATTAGCTCATGGTAAAGCAGTGTTCTGAGGTTCCCATTCTTTCCCTCCAACTAAGTGAGTTTAAATGAACCAGTCCTTTGGGCAGCTGTAGAGGATACAGGGATATTTGTAGGTAGGGTTCTGGCTGCATCAAAGATAGTATGATTTCAATGCAACGTGGGTTTGGCTTGTTCATTCAAGTACTTTGGATGATTGGATGATTCCCTACACTGGTGAGAGAATTAAGGATGTTGCTAAGCCAAAGTCAAGCCAGCAAAGAGAAGCATGATCCTGAGCATCTATCTCAGGGAAAGCCAGGAAAGAGCTGAAGAAAAGTCAGGTACTGCAAGAGAAGAAGGGGAGGCATGGAGGCTCTGTTGAAGTAACCAAATTTAGAAAAGAAGGAGATTCTATGCCAATTTAGGAGGCCTGAAAACTTAATGCGGTATTGGAGCACCATGCCACTGTCCTGGAAGAATTATAACTGTCCGGATTACAATTGTCCCATCTGGCCCTGAAAATCTGTAGGTGCCAAAGCCCTGAAGGAAGCCCACAAGCAAGACATTTCCTACTCCTGAGAGAATTCTGCACCAAAAAAATTAAAATATCTGTGGCCAAAAAAAAAAAAAATCTGTGCACAATATTTTATAATGCTGCAAAATTCTGCCAATTTTATTTTTCAATAAATAAATGTGGAGACTCCAGCATGGCAGTGGGGAGCACAGGCCACTGGCTGCACAGAGGTGGGAGATCACATCGCACATACACATACTCTACCCCCATGCCAGGACACAGACTCAGCAGACCTGACACAGCACAAGGGCCAGGCCTTCCCCAGAAACACCCCTGGGCCCTGAACCTCCACACCAGGCACACCAGGTTTGGGCAGGCAGGCTCAGACCCACAAGATCCAAGTGTCGAGGGGCTTAGTTTGGGAGGTCCAGGTGTGGGGTGGGAGGGTTCTGTGTGGGGCAATCTGAGTCAGTGGTTGGTCTGGGTGTGTGTGGGGGGGGCAAGATCTGGATGCACAAGGGCTCATTGGGTGGTTCTGGGTGCAGGGGCAATGGGTCTCGGGGGGGGGGAGTCCAGGTGAAGGTGATTGTGGCTCAGAACGGGGGTCTGGGTGTGGAGGACGGGGCTTGGTGTGGGGGAAGCTATGCAGGGGGCCTGGATGCAGGTGTGAGGCATGGCAGGGTGGGGGTTCAGGTGTGGGGGACTTGGTAGGGGGTTCTGGGTACAGGGGGATGAGGCTTGGCAGGCAGTATGTGGGTATGGGGAGATCTGGATGTATAGGAGTTGGATGGAAAGGGGAGAAGCTCCTTGTACAGTGCCCCCTCCCCCATGTCTGAGGAGCACTGGGGAAAAGAAGCAGGGTTGAGGGTACAGAGCTTCCTGAAACCAGGGGAGGTTTCTGGGGGTGGTTCTGATCTGGCCCCTTCCCGGCCCTGACTCCTCCTTTCAGGGGAAGAGCAAGTCCACTCCTCCTCCGCCCCCCAGCCCAGCCACTGAGCCGGGTGGAGGGTAGAAGCTACTAGATGGGGCATCCCCAACCCCAGCTCCCTTCTCTCCCCCACAGTGATTTCTCTCTCCACCAATTGCTCTGGGCACCCAAAACACCGCACCTGTGCTACTGAGGAAGGGGCGCGTGACTGCTCTTGTGGCTTCTGTTTGCTTCTCCACCAGAATATCATTTTTCTGCAGGCAATCAAAGAAATCTGTGGGGGACATGAATTCTGCATGGTGCAGAATTGCACCAAGAATAATTTGCTGGTCAGAGACACAACGCAGCTTTGTGATAGCATCAAGTGTACCACTTCTGGCTGCAGATGGTGATGCTGCTACTTTCACTCCCCCGCCCCGCCCCCCACTTGTGAAGGAGAAATTGAATTTGAGGATTAAACCAACTGGACAGTCAAGTAATGGGAAGAAATCCTCTCTGGAGTGGAAAAGATGTCTGGCTGGAGGCTCCAGCTACTACCTTCTAGAACACTGTGGAGAACATAAGAACAGGCCATACAGGGTCAGACCAAAGGTCCATCTAGCCCAATATCTGTCTTCCGACAGAGGTCAATGCTAGGTGCTTTAGAGGAAATGAACTGAATCGATAATTATCAAGTGATCCATCCCCTGTTGCCCAGCTTCTGGCAAACAGAGGCTAGGAACACCGTCCCTGCCCATCCTTGCTAATAGTCATTGATGGACCTATCCTCTATGAATTTATTTCATTCTAGATACTTGCCTACGTGGATTAGATATTACCTTTCCAAGAGCTTGAAGATTCAAGTCAATTTAAATCATTGGGCAACTGATCAGATACACATAAGAAATCTAATTTTTAGCAGGTGCACAAACCCTGACGTTCCAAGCAGCCAGTATCAGACCCTGGGTGAGAAGCACACAGGCAATACCCCGAGGTGTGGAAAATATACTAGAGTGGCTATGTGTGTGCGTTAGATCCTAGTACTGTGTGAAAGATGAGGCTACTGAATGGGTGAGTGATTAGACCATCTTCTCTCTCACAGGAGTAACTATTGAAGTTAATGAAGGTACACTGATGTAAAACTAATGCAAATGAGATGAAAATCAAGCCCATTCTAAGGAAGGTGTTAGAACTGCATCACCTAACCTGTAGGTAAGAGCAGGTTGTTCCAGTGTATAATTGTGTTCATGGGGACATTATTAGTGGGAAGGGCATCTTCACTGTCAAATTAAGGCATACAGTAGTGTGCACATAGACAGATCCCTATGATGTTTACTAATTATGAGATTGGTTCTGGATCTTGCGGCATACTATTGAAATGAACATGGGGAGGTTCTGAAGTAGCTGTCCCACTGTGTAGATTGGCAGAGAAGGGAAAACTACTTCTCTTGGTGGTTAGGATGCCATGCATATATAAAATGTCTACAAATATGGAAACTTGCCGCAACGGTATCTTTTAGAAATGCTAGCAGCACATGGAAAACTTTATATCTTGGAGGTCTCAGTACATTTGCTGTTCTGTAGTGATCCCATGGTTGCTTGGCTAGATGAATTCTGGGGGAAATCAGTGATCTATATAGCACACCAACTTAATTCTGATTGGTCATTACAGTAATACAGAAACCCAATGTCCCGGAGTCTGATAGTCATGGGCAGCACATGAACCGCTGGCTGGGGGAGGCTAAAGGACGACGAATGCTTATTCCCTCCCAGTAGGTTCCAGAATATTAGAACAATGTACAACCTTTTACCCACGAGCATTCTATCTAGGTACTCCTCAGGGACACCCATCTCACTGTAACCTTTTGACTTATATATGTACCTCACCACTGCTGCTAACAAAGACTTTCTGTTACCTCACTGGGTTAAGAGCTTCTGTTTTGGGAGCAGAAGATCTTACCTAGTCAAAACCCTACTGTAGTTTAAAATGAAAGGCCTACAGACCTTCGCTATTTCTAAAGGAATTTCAACAATATTTGTTTCTTTGAGGGACATTCTCACAGATTGTCTGTTGGGGGAGACTTACGAGCCTGCTCCTATTCCTTGCCTCTGGTTTTCTGTTGAAGCAGATTTGTTTGATCAGTTGCAAACAACTGGAGTTGGATGCCTGTTCTGAGAAAAAGCAGGAGACACTTAGCACAGCCATAGATTGAGAGCCTAGGAAGGAGATACTGTTAGAATGAAAGCTAGAGGCAAGCACCAGCAAGCTAAGAAGGCCCAGATACAGATGGGAGCCCTAATGAAGTTCACAGACATTAACAGGCACATAACGCAGGACAGTCTGCTGCCATGAGTGCTACTTCAGCTGAAAGAAGAGATTTATTTGCGGACTTCTACTAAGGATCAATGTCTCTGTGGTCCAGCCACTGGAAGGCAACACAATCACGTAAAAAGTAGATTCAATTCAGCTGAGGGCAGAGTCATAGCTACACACTAACCATTATATTTCAGACTCCTTATCTCCTTTCCTCCCGTTATACAAAGGAGCTGAGATCCAACCATCAGATGCTGCTTGGATGGCCATATGTGCTCCTTCATTGTCATTTAGTTGTCATGGATATAGAACTCATGATGTTCCATTCCAAAAAGCACAAGCCCTACCACTTGAGCTAAAGGAGAATCTTTGGTAGCTGTGATTGTATCAGGACTTACATTCTCTGAGTGCAGGGAACTGCAAAGTGTCATCTGAGAGCAGGTCTGGATTTCCATCCAGATACACATACTCTCCAAGCCAGTATATTATGAGCCCAATTCCAGTTTACCAAACCACTACCTGCTCTTCATTCAAATCCCTCCTAACAACCGACTACTTCCATTTCATCTCTCTCTCTCTCTCTCTCTCTGTATATCTCCTCCCACAGTTATTTACTACTCTGGCACCCCAGTGTTTCCCTGACTGCAATGTCTCAGTCTTGTTTGGATTCCAGTTCTCTCAGGCAGGGTCATCTGCATTTTGTGTCTCAAATGAATGCTGAGCAGATTCTTGACCATTAACAAATAAACAATAAAACATAATAATGATGCAAGAATAAGAATGATGCTAACACAGCACAAACTGCACTCTGAAGTTCTTCCCTAAATACAATATTAATTCTATGACTGCCATGTTAGCAATGATATGTGTATCAGAAATGATATGATTATTATTATTTCTCTTAGACCTCGCCAAAAAGCATTCAATCACTAGTTGCTGCAGTCATTCACTGAGGAACACAGACCAAGAATCCCATTTTCAAATGTCAATTTATGCTGTTAAATTAAATGAGAATGTGGATCAGTGTGATACATCATCATCTAAAGTAACTACTGAGGAAATCACTTGAGCAATGCTAATAGCATTGCCTGCCACTTTCTAAAGTGTTCCAGTAGATGAAAAACAGATTGTGTGGTGTTTATTTGAGATGGTTACATGCTGAAATGCTCCTCCTGCCAAGATTTCAAATATCTAATCTACCCCTCACCTTGCATAGCTTTACAAGATGATACTTAGAATCGATGCAAAAGTGCTATGTGTGGTCTGAGGACATGAATGGGGGAAAGGAAACTCAGGAGTTGTAATTCCTGCTCTCCAAGTGACTCTGTCTCTGGCCTTAAGTACTGCATGTAACTCCATTTGTCCGCTGAGAGAGACTAAGTTAGTCCTTGTTTGTAAAGTACTAAGAATTAATATGATTTTGTCATGGAGGGGTTCTGCATGTTTGTGCTTTGCAGGGAAAAATCATAGACTAGGGCCAGCAGGGGGAAAAATTCACCACAATTCCCCCATACAGAGTTTCAGCTGAATTGTTCCATCAGAAACGGCAAGTCCAAGCCCTACTCCCCGTGGATCTACCAAAACCCTGATAGATCTCAGGAAGAAGTAGGAGGGACAGGGCTATTTGCATAGACACCCTGTGCTTTTGTTTGAGCTTTCAGGCCCCCTGATGCTTTCTCCACATGCACACATGGCTCTCTACAATGCAGCTCCACTGGAATTTAGCTGCCGGGGTCTTCCTAGTCTGGAATTACCGTTAAGAGGAGGGTTGCACACCATGGGAAGGGAAAGCTGTGCCGGAAAGTTAATATAGCCTACATAATATTAGATATACTGAATAGAGCTGCTTGGAAGTTTTTCGGATGAAAAGTGCAGATTTGTTGAAACCAAAATTTAAGCAAACATGGTTGGGTTTGATGGATTTCCCAACTTGACAAAATGTCAAGCAAAAAAATTTTGAAACTGTCAAAATATTTTGTTTTGACAGTTTCAAATTATTTTCCCCCACAAATTTGAGCTAATTACGGGAAAAGCATGAAAATCAAAGCAAAACATTTAAAATGATCAAAATGAAATGTTTCAATTGATCTGATATAAAAGAAAAAGGTTTGGTTTGTGAATTTTCTCAAGATTTTGACTTTTTGTGCTAATTCGAGATGGGAAAACATTTCAAACTCTTGAAAATATTCAAATGGTGGGAAAACCACTTACCACCCTGAGCTAGTCCTGAATATTAGCCAAGGCATTGGTATGGAAACATCATATGTCCTACATGGCCCGCATGACACATTTCTGCGTTTGCATCCCTGTGCGCACATCCTGAGCCCTACAGAAGCCCTGAACAGAGTCCTCGTAAAGTGAAAGTGGTACTGCAACCTTAATTGCACAGGGACATTTTGCATTTCATTATGTACAAGGCCTGGGCGCAGCTTGGGGAAGGAAGTGGGGGGCACTGCCCACCACCCCCAAACTGCAAGTCTCAGGCAGAGGTGGAATTTGCCATTTGCCCACACACACATACAGTCCCATTGGCCTGACTGGAGCAGCGCCCCATAAATATTAAAGTCCAACTATGCCTATGGCTCAAGGACGAAGAAAGTCAATTGTGGATAGTATGGGCGTATCTCCTTGTCACTGCATTGATGCCAATGGAATGATTTTTGATTTACACCATCGTCAGCCAGCTGAGAATTAGGCTCCATAGATCTAAACCAAGATGGTAACAAGTGATTTTTGGTGTAAATTTAATATTATCCTCCACAGACAAACCTAACGTAACTAACTCCCATCTGTCACCAAACCAGAGGTTCATCTCTCGGGACCTCAGTGTCATGAGGATTCTCCCATGGAACTTAGTAGTGAAAACAAGCCCTCCTCACTCATATGTAGCAGTCTTTGGTCCTCTGATAATCACATCCACAAAGCCCAGGAAATAATTTGTAACATCTGGTTGTAAAAGTACATTCTTCTTCTACCTAAAAATGTAAAGGCTCAATCCTGTGAGCTAAAGGCACTTCCTGGAAGCGATGAGCACTCACTACTCCCACAATGAAATTATCAGCTTCCAAGAAGTGCTTAGCACCTTGCAGGATCAAGTGTCTTCAGTAACACGACCAGTAGAGGGTTCCTAGACACTTTAAGCAGGTGTGAAATTCAATCCAGTAGTGGGCAATAGTACTCAGTACACATAAGCACAAGAATAGTTTTCATTTGGTGGCACAGCAACCTCCAGAATCAACCAGTTTAAGATCGACATCCAGTCAAAGAAGAGGGAGATTTGGAAAGCTCTAAGGATTCTGGGCTCTACCATCTATGAATCTTCCTGGCTTTGCATCAGAGCAGAAGAATTATTAAATGCATTGATTTGCTCCAGCCTGTTTCTTAGGCTGGTCTCTGTAGTAATAAATGGTCTGGGCCAGACCATCAGCAGGTGCAAATCAACATAGTTCCATTGACTGCAAAGGAATGCTGCTGATTTGTATCACCTGATGATTTACAAAACAAAAGAAAAAGGAACACAAAAGATCACCCTTTGATTTTAAGTTAAAACCTTGCTGGGGTATGAATATTAAACTAGATTTGGGCTTTTTAAATTTTTTTAGAAAATATATACTAAAAATTCCACAAATATCCCATTTCTGTAGCTTTGAAACCTGTTTGTAATAAGAGTGGGGAATTAGCAGGCCCTAAATATTTTAGCACACTTGCTGGGGACTTAGACTCCCCAGGCCTTTGGGGGTATCAATTTTCAATATATTTGAAGGGAAAGAATATTTTAAATAACTAAATTTTGCTCCTAAAATGATGAGCCATAATTTGTCTACATCTTAATTCAGAAAATTGACAATCAAAGAATATTAACACCGCAAACTGGAATCCTTAACCACAATGAACTTACTTTTCATTTTACTAAAACATAAACTGAGGTAAAATAAAATGTACTCGGTGAAGAGGTTTAGTGTGATTTAGAACCCTTCAGTTTTATCGACAGGCGGTGTACCTAGGGCTTTTTCAATGTTTCAAGGTCTTTTAAAGTTACTCGAAAAAAAAACATATGCTGACATATGTTGCCTCTACTCTGACACAAAAAACAATATTAGAAAGAAAAGGCCAACTGTCAGGCTGAAATGTGACAGGTTGCAACTCTACTTCAGAGGTGCTGGAACAATTTGTAGAGAAGGGGTGCTCACAGCCATTGAATCAAACTGTAAACCCGGTATCAGATGGAAACCACTTCAAGCCGCACGCCCAGCACCCCCTAGCATTTATGCGCTACTTCCATCTCATCACTGAGGTTCAAAAGAACTTAGGCGACACCCAGAAGTTTAAGCATTTGTACAGTCAGTAAGCACAGAGACACGTTTCTGAAAAGAAAGCTAAGTGTCAGCATAACAAGGAAAACTAAGGCTAAATAACAGAAAATGGAACTGAAGCTTTTATGCAGAAAAAAATTCCTGGGTGAAAATGGCAGGGTAATGTCATTAATGGCTACAAATTGAAATAATTGATGAAGAAACTAGTGAAAGCAGGAAAGGACCTGTCTTTGAGCTTTTACTCAGTGATTTCAAATCTTTTCAGAGATTCCTACAGCCATTTATTTCAAAAGTAGGTGATAAATTAGCAGGACAAAGGCACTTATCAAATCGTTGTCAGCTTATAAAGTGAATTCATTGCTATCTTCCAGACTAATAGCTTCTGCATTGTGATATATGCCAAATTCTTTAGTATTATTGATTTATCATTATTGTTTGGCTGGATCACATGATCTGGAACATGTGGTTGAAGCTGCCCAGATACTATTCCCCAGAAGCAATATTGGATATTCATGATCTGCTCATGAGATCTCTCTCTCTCTCCATAACCTGTCTCCAGGACTAGCCAACAATACCTTATGCTTCCGAAGAAGTTGAACTCAATCCTATTCTTTAATAATGCATGTATAATGACTCATATTCTGGAAGCATCCACCTAATCCCATTTTGTCCAGTCACTATTATCTCTTCTTTTGAGTCCCTTTTTAATTCTAGAGTTCTTAAATGCTAACCCTATTTAAGTCAATTGGAGTTTGCCATTGCCATTCGATGGGGCCAGGATTTCACCCTATTTCTTGTCAATATCTACAAGAAGTGAGATGTAATTTATAAATTTATAAATTATAAATAATTTATAATTTAAAAAGCAGAATGCTAGAGTCAGATTCTGCCACCCCTTACTTACCTGGATTATTATTGACTGCACAAGTAAACCCTTCCCAGATGTTATACTTGCCTCTGAAGTTCTCAATGTATACCTCTTCTAAACATCCAGTTTCAAGACTGCAAGGTCTTCAGGAGATGGACTGTCTTTACATTTCTATGTTCTTTACAGAAGGCTACACATTGTTGGTGCTAAACAAGTAACAAAGAAAAGAATAATTATAATAATAAGGTAGGCAATTTTGTAATGATTCACACTGGGGTAGGAGCTGGAATTGCTCCCAGAGACATTCTAAGAAATGATAAAATTGGTGACAAATGTACAGTCAAAATAGACTTTCTGAGAACCAAATGAATAGCAGCTATTTTGAAAAGAGAGGAGCAATTACCCATTATTAGAGATACATAGTCACTAAGCTAGTTTATTTGCACAGTGCTCTGTTAACTATTAAGGAAGGGATTGTGGGGGAGGATGGCTTAATATAAGCTTATAATCACCCATTAAATGTTAAATCCTGAATCGTCTTGAAAAAAAATGCATGAGGCATAGTGTCCTCAGGAAAAGGCTGGGGAACAATTTTCAACTCAAACTGAAGAATTAAATAACTTCCACCTAATCCAGGGTGGGGTGATGTAATCTTTCACCTTTTTGAGGATTTAGAAGAGAGTCAATTGTCTTAAATGAGGAGGTCACCGCAGGCAACTTTTGCTAGTTTAAACTGCTAACAAAGTTAATAATAATAATATTTGACATTTATATTGTGTCTTTCATCCCAAATCACATTAATCAATTTGATATCCAGCAAGACACATCTTTTAGCACTTTAAGAAGGCCGAAGTGAAAGCATGGCAGCAACAACATTATATAACAGTTTAGCACAAGCATTGAAGAGGATTCCTGTATCCAACTGAAACTGACTTTGAAGTAGACAAAAATGATGACATCAGTTGGAATTTAGCCATATAAAAGGAGAAGCAAACACTCCTCCTTTGAAGAGGTTTGGTGGTTTTTGTTTTCTTAATCCATTCGAGTCTGAGTGCCCTCAAATGTACTGTCATCAACAGGCTTTGAGGAGGTACAACATCTTGCTGGACTGGAGCTACAGTTCGGGAGTCCACTTGATCCAACATTTGGTACACCTGAGTTTTCCCCCCCAGTATTAATAGGGATACTCCTGTATAGCATAGTGAAAGGTCAAGGAAATGACAAGCAGCCACTGAATGGTAATCCTTTAGTTCATCTGCCGTCTGCTACCACACAGAATACACACACACAAAAAGGCAGCCTCATTTACATTTTGGAGGTGGAGATTTTTAAAAAAAGAGGGTCATGGAATATAATGTAGATGGCTGTGTCATAGGCCCTGATCATATAAGTACAGGTGCACATGCTTAAATTTAGGTCTGTGAGTTGTTTCATTGAAATAAAAGGAACTGCTCATGTAAATAAAATTGAGCATATGCATAACTCTTTGCACAGTCAGGGTCTTAGACAATGCAAACCTAAAGATAATACAGCAAATCTCTGGCTAACCAAACCAATCCGAAAGAAACTCAGGAAATTTCCATTCCTCGGTAGCATGTGACTTTGGTAAAGAATCACAGAAAGCTGATTTCTGCCAAAACTGAACAGGGATTTGATTAAAATAAGGCAAGTGTTATCATCCTTAATGCTATTCTGTTTTGTTTGTTTTTTGCACTCTCTGCTTCACTGTAGAGCTTCTCACCTTACAAATTTTCTTGGACTTGTTGAATTGTGGATCTAACGGGAAGCATCATTTCTTCAAATCTAGGAAAACAGTCATTGTCAGCCAACCAGATATGTTCTGTTGTTCACATGGATCTAGTGCTATTCCTTTCCAAGGCCCATCAAGTTATGCAGGTATGAGACATTTCTTGATTTGTGATATGCTTATTCAGCAAGGCATAGATACTTTTAAATTGCATAAATATAGATCTGCTTTTTGTAAAGTCTTGATTAAATTGTGTCCTGACCCAATAGGCAAGTTTTCTGGAGTCTGTTAGATAGAAAAGCACTGGCAGTTTCAGTGTTTCCCTAAACATTCCTCCTTTGGGTACATCTACAATGCAGCTGGGAGAATACCTGACAGACCAGGTAGACAGATTTGCACTAGCTCTGTTCAAGCTAGCACAGTAAAAATACCAGTGTGGTCTCTGTGGCACGGGCAACAGATCAGGCTAGCTTGAGTCCAAACCTGGGTCTGATCTCCGGGTCTGAGTTTGGGTGGCTAGGCAGCTGCAGTGGAGACATACCCTTAGAGCGTTCTCTTTGCTGGGGATGTGGACCGGGGGCTTATGAAAGTTTGAGATCTACTCTGGATCCAGCAAAAGAAAATTTGTGGTTGTTCAGATCCACAAAGGAGCCTGCCTCACTATCTTGTGGTAACATCACATGTATTATATTCTTGAGAATTCAAATGAATCCTGATAATTATTTCTGCCATCTTGAAAATATCCTCCAAACACAGCAGATGGAAAGAAAGAGCCAAAGCTAGTTGATAATGCTGGAAAACTAAAACTCAGGCCAGAGCTCACGCTGTTTTGCCCAAGATGAGAGTGGTAAAGCCAGGCAACAAATGAAGACAGACCTGGACATACGACATACTTCAAAAACAAAAAATAACATGTTCAGTCACATTACTGCTTTATGGCAATTCAGTTTAAGCAAATATTTGTTGAAAAGTCTGGGGAAATACAATATTAAGAAACTGTTAGAATTAGTGACTAGTGATCTATTAACTTAATACAGTTGGGTGAGTAGTTTTCTCTCTCTCTCTTTCTCTCTCTCTCTCACACACACACACTGCTAACAATAGGTGTAGATAAAAATACTTGCCTGAATTAAGTCTGCTATGAAGGAACTTCACACAAGATGACCCTGCAAGAGATTTGTGCTGACCCAAGTCATTTCTTATGGTACTTGGTAATACAGACAGCAACCATTCAGTTTAATGCCAAGATTAGCAGCTGTGGCATTAGGGAAGATGGAGATTTTTGTTATTTGTTTTACAAATACACATTATAATATTATAACACATTTAAACAATAGCAAAATACATTTAGATAATATTATGCTTTTGGGACGTAGGGATGTATGTGTGGCACTGGTGATTGAGCGGCTACCTAATTGACTGGCCAGGGAGAAGGTGAACAAAGAAGAAACCATTTGGAAAGTTACAAATTCCAGAGAGAATTAAAAGGTAAACCAGGAGGTTCTCTCTTTATTTTTTGGCTGAGGTTCCTGGCCTTGGCAGGCATTTTTGTTGACTGTTATTGGCAGACCTGCTACCCTTGTGCTGCACTCTTGTCAGATTTCATATGCTAAAGGCACTCAGGGCTAATAAATACTTAAATGGGGAAATCTCCAAGGAAATCCCAGATGCTACAGGAAATGGTGTTGATGACTCAGTATGTGGCATCCATTCTTTGGAGTGTGTACAAAATCAGTACCAAAATATGATGCTAGAGGGCATTCAGTTGTTGGAAGCACCATCTTGTGGAAGACATGAAAGATTATGGTCTTGAGCACTACTTTTGGTCATTCCAGTTTCCTTGGTATAGTTCTTTGGGGAGAAAGGGTGATGTGTAGGCTTGCCAAATTTCAGCTAAGGAATTTACGCTTACTTAAATCCCACCTGCTTTTAATTGAATAAGTTAGTCTTCACTTCCCCAGCTAAAACAAATATTGGATAGTGTGCCATATAGAATGGCTTGTGAGTTTCCATTGCAGAGGTTTTATATCAATGGTGGTTGAACTGATCCCAGTGATACAGTCTGTAAGCATTATGGGATCTTTCAGGGTGAAACGTACTATCTAAACATAAAGTACTGTATTATTTGTAGCAAGGACATCGTTCTGTGTGGATTCTCTCAGTGTATGTAGGTGGCCAGGTATTTTCTTTTTGTTCAGTCCCCATTTACTATTCACCACCATGATTCCATGAGGCCAGCACAAAAATTAATCATAAACAAAAACAATCACTTGTAGTATAGACATACCCTAAACAAATCAGTGCTACTTACAACAACAGAAGAAAAAAAGAACCCACTGAGCTGCAGGGGGCTCGTGACTTGGATCCAAGCAGAACATTGTGCCAAGACAACCTAGGAAAGCTAACTTGGGGTATCAAAATGATGTAAAAGAAAATTGCTGCCCCCAGGCTACTCTGTGTACACACATCCTTATAGCCATCAGTGGTGTATTGTAAGGCACAGACCAACTACTAAGAGATGACAGCTGAATCCAAGAGGAAACCTAGACTTGTCTATATCAGGAAAGACATTCAGGGGAAAGGGAGAGCATCATCTGGCCTTTCCCCCTGTTTATTCCTTTTACTTCCCTACTCTCTTAAAGGACCCAGTTGCAGTTACTTCTGGTGAGAAGTCTTCAAAGCACTTCTCTCTGGTATCCATCAGTCCAGCCCCTCCAGTCAGGCAAAGGGCGTTGCTGAAGAATAACAAAAGGCACTTCCTCATCCATGGGCTGATAGCTTACTACTGTTAGGGCATGAGCCAATGCCCACTGAATTCAATCGGGCTTTGATTCTAGCCCTTAAATGCATAAAATATTCTTACACCCTTTTGTCAGCTAATCAATGTCTATGAAATACATATTTACCCAATATTGTGCCTCTTTGCTTCATCTTATGTGATCACATCATACAATATCATTAGGGCTTCTGTATATTGTAAGGAGTAATGTCTTCATAATGTTCCCGACTGCGCTTTAACATAGTACTTTTTTCAAATAGCACTATGTTAAAACACACTAGTGAACCTTTTGTGCACACAAGCATGGTCTACATGGACAAATTAATATGCAACAGTGCACTTTAGAAATAAGACCCCTGTAGTCCACTGCTCTGTGTCGAGAAGCCCTTAGATACAAGCAACCATTTTCCAGTGTTTTTTCTGGTGTTTATTTGATAAACACCCATTTCTTATCAGTTAAAAGCCTAAAATCAGAAGCCCTACATAGGCAACATTTTCTACAATCCTAGATTAACATGTGTACCAACTTGAAATTTCTATCTTTTTTTTGTGTACACTTAGACTATTTTCATTGTCATAATGGCCCAGAGCATCGTTGTCATCTTTTACTTTTTATGGGATAAATTCTCCTCTTTCTAAGATATGTCTGTAAGTAATTCAGGCAGAAACCTTGTATTATCCAATTGCTTTTCAGCTTGCAGTAAAGCCTTCCGTCAGAAAATTAGCAAAGGCAATTTAGCTGCAAACTTAGGTGGCCTATATGTTGCAGCAAATCTGTTAATTGTGTACTTTCTATGTAAATGATTTCCATGGACTCAGTTGTCTAACCTATACAGAGAACATAAACATACAAGATGTTAACCTTAGCCTTTCTTTGGTGGGTTCAAGACACAGCTTTTATACATTACCTTAATGCAGTTCACGTTTCTTTCCTATTTTTTTTAAATCAGTCATATTTTTTATCTGGGCCACCTCCACTGACACTGTATCAACTCTGATGGAGTGTTAGGATGTACATGACAGAACTGTCACAATATCAATCTCACCATTAAGATGCCATCCTATGATAGCATCTGGAAGTGAATCAGACACTTTCACTGATGTTGTAACTGCAATGTGTGAAAGATACTTCTGTTCCTTCAGATGTGCAGGAGACACTTTCATTTACAATGGGCACCACTTAAAGTGATGTTCTGTATATAATGTGATACAGCATGGCCAGAGGGCGGCAGCATAGCGTTAGAAGGGAGCCTTCTTCCCTGTAGAGGGAAGAAAGTTTGCAATAAATTAATTAAAGCACCTGAAGCCAGTCACATGACAAAACCTCCCTGCTTCGATCAGACAAGGGGAGTTGCAGCAGAATGGATTGGTTTTGGAACAGAGAGCAGTTTGGAGGAGTTGAAGCAGAGTGGATTGGTGTTGGAGTAGAGAGCAATTTGGAGGGAAGCAGAGGAGAATTTGGGGAAGTGCTGCGGTGGGCTAAGAAGACCAAGACCCTAGGTAAAGGGACACCTGGTTTGTGCAGAGGGAGGGCAGGAAGCCCCACAAGCTGAAGGGCAGGAGAGGGAAGTAGCCCAGGGGAAGGAACCACTAGTTCTAGTGGTTTACTGCTATCTCTAGGGCCCCTGGGCTGGGACCTGGAGTAAAGGGCGGGCCCGGGTCCCTCCCTCTCCACTCCCCTCCTCCAGAACACTAGTGGGGCAGTTAATACCCCAGTTCAGGGGCAAGAAACAGTGCCCTGAACCCCCCCACCCCAAGAAGAGAAAGTGCGAGACCCATCACAGTAGTGCTGGCAATTTGCCACAATAAGAATTTGCAAGGGTCTTCGGGGAAATCAAGGGAAGCTGGTGTCAGTACAAACACCACCTCTATCAAGTTTCATCAGTTCCCACTGTCCATCATAATTACTCATCACCATTCAACTGTCAGTGTTGGGAAGTGAAGAGTTTTCCACTGACACTCTACTGTTTTGTTGATTTTATAGCACCCCCCCCACCCCTGTCAACACAAATGTAAAGAGCACGAGTTCAGTTAACCACCATCTGATTTTGCTTTGAGAAATTTTTTTAAGAAAAATATTGTTGGTGGGAAACTATCTACTCATGACGTCTGAGAAAATAAACTAGAAAGCAACCTATTTCCACTCTGTACCTTTCCCTTGCTATACAGTAGGTTCCATCCCAGCTAGTCTTTCAGTTCATTTTGTTGTGGAAACGTTCTTCTTATTCTCGAATCCTCCTTTGCCTTGTTGCCTCATGCATCACTATAGCTGGCACCAATACCAGCCCTGGAAACTGCTGCTACGTCAACAAGGGATGGGACATTTGGTACAAATTAAAACATATGTTTGTGAGTTTCCCCTAACAGAAGAGCAGGGACTGTTAACAGAGTATCAGTGGGGTTACAGGTAGGAGGGAGTGGGATTAACAGAGCAGGTAGAGACCTTGCCGAACAACACACAGAGAACCATACGGTGATCAGCCACTGCAATGATGGGGTCATATGAGCACCTAGATAGAAAGGTGTGATATTAAACTTTTCCGTTTCTTTCACTTAAAGGTGGAGTGAAGTAGCAAAAGTGACAAGGTAAAGAGGAAAAAAAAGGGTTTATTCTGGAATAAACTTGACTGTCACCATCAAAATAGTACGTCATTAAACTGATGAAGTGTACACTTGGCTAGTTGCGAGTATGCTATTTAAAACGAATTATCATACTTACCGCAGAATCATTCACATTTACTAGCTCCTTTATTTTTTCAAAATACCAAAAGGCCATAGTGAGAGGGCACTGTCTTGAAGGTTGTTGCTTTGTTGTTTTCTTTTGAGAAGCTATTTTTAGCTCCAGCAATTGAAGGAAAAATAAAAAGAATAGAAACTTTTAAATAAATAAAAACCCCTAGGACCTGAATCTGAATTCATTTATGGTGGCAGTTAGGAGTCACTGGAGTTATACCTGGCACAGTGAGATCAGAATCAGGCTATTAAAATCTATTTTTGCACTCTAACATTAGAAAATGATTTCACTATTTTATGCCACTTTAGAATAATAGTTTGCATCAGGGCTGACAGCCTGTCAGCCATGCAGATGAGACAAAAAACCATGAAGAAATAAAATTACAGTGTAATGGAAAAGACGGCTGGAAGCCATACCACCATAGGCTGTGAGCTCATCAGAGAATACACACTAAGCGGTGTTGCCTTGGTCACTACATAGATGGGAGATCTCTGAGGAAATCTCCAACAGTGCTGCAGGAAGTGGTGGTGGGGACTTTGTAGGTGGCCCTCTTTGCTTGTGAGTCACTGTTTAATCAATGCTTTCTGTGATGCTAGAGAGCACTGTTCTGTGAGAGGTGCTGACATGCGGACAAGATGTAAAACCAAGGGTCTGACAACATGAGGTCATTTAAAGACCATGCTGGACTCTGTGCGGAAGGATAGAGCTGTTAATCCAACATTCTGGTCCAATCCCAATGTGAACTTTTTTTCCCATGGTTGTTCTCTCTACTTCCAGTTCCATGTGGCTCTGTGGTGCAGAGTAAATAATTAAACTGTGTTCACAGAAATATAAACCTGGGCCTCTGTAATTTTCAAAGGGCTCAGGGTCTGATCCAAAGCCTATTGAAGTAGTCTTCCATTTGCAGTTTTTTATTGACTTGAATGAGCTTGGATCAGGTCCTGTGTCCTTAACTCAGGATTTGGTCTAATGTATTTTGAAGCTCAATATTCTTCTCTTTAGGTATTTTCTTGTTTAGCCCATTCTACCTCAGTCAGCCTCCAAACATAGGGGTGGTTCTAGGCCAAACAACTCCTTTTATCCAGGCCCACTTCCTGCTTTTCCCTTGTGGGATATTTGTGCTGTAGTGACATTACATTATTCCCATAAATGATGACACACACCTTAATTATAACTGGTGGTAAAACTTTATTATTCAAGTTTAGATGTAACAGACATCTTTGCTGCCTGAAGATTGTTTGCATAAGAAATACACCAAGAACATGTTTGTGAGTAGAAATGAACATGCACTATGAGAAAAAAACATAAAACATAAAACAAAAAAAAACCCCAACAACAGAAAACAAAAAAACCCAACATATCCATGTTTTGTAAGGACAGAACAACGAGAGCCAACATTCTAGAGTCAAATCAGGGCTACAAGTTTAAAGGGTTGTTTTGTTTTTTTTTAAAGCAACATGAAATCATTCCATATGAAAAGACATTTCCCCCCTGCTGGTGAATTCTGCTGTAAGTAAAATTTCCAATGGCATTTTGAGAGGTTTCTTCATCCCCCACCTGCCCTTCTTTCCATTAGGCGCTCAGATACACGGTGATGGGCACAGTCGAAAAACCTGAATATAGCACAATATGTGGCTGCTGCCACACAGTGTTTATTCTATGCATTTTGTCATACATTTACTAAATGTATTTTTAACTAAAAATCTTGTGAGATTTATCTGGTTGGGAACCACTAAACTCTTTTTTTAGTGTCTAAAGAAGAGACAAACCACTTCACCACCGATATAGGCTATGTGTTATTATTAATTATATAGCACCCCAACAGCTGCCAACTCTTGAGAGCTCTATGAATCTAATGGGTCCCAAAAGGCAGGAGGGAATCCCACTCTTGGTGGAAAATTCCATGCAAATCACCCCTCCTGGCCCACTCCTCCTTCATGAGGAACTTGTGACTCCACCCTGCCAAGTTTTTACATGAGGAAATCAGAAACTGGTGTGACTTTTTCATCTGTTGCCTTTATGGGAGGTAGCGCTGACAAGTCTGTTGCTGACACCTGCCACAAATAACTGTCTCCACTGGAGTGGAGAGAAATGCATCCACTGCTCCTCGTTCTGTAGGAGTAAACCTGTAGTCTCTTTTGCTTTTCCTGACCAGTATTGGAATAAGATGTCAAATCAGCCAAGAAAAGTCAGTACACGGGCAACAATGGGAAGATAACTACAGAAGATACATGTATTTTAAAATAGCTATAGTTGACATGGAACCCAAACAGATAGCAGAATATATCCTCTGACATGGCAAGCAGGTATTTCTGTCTAATAAATAATATTGCACAGTCAGAAGATGGGCTGCTGAGCCTGTCTTTGACCCTCCCACCATCTGCAGGTGCCAAATTGGGTCACCACATTTCATGGCGTCTACATTTTATCATTGTATATTTATCTTAGTGCTGATCTTTTGTCTTTTGTCCCCTTTTTAGCTTGTTTTCTGTCAACTGATCTAAGACACCCACAGAATTTTTCATCCATCTCATCTTTCTGCGATGTCTCCATATTCCCTTTTGTAATGGCTGGCACCATTTATTTCAGGCGGAAGAAGGGGGCACAATTGCTAAGAAGTCTCCAACTTCCCTCCTCAGTCTCTATGGATATTGAGCGTGCCATATCTATGAAGATTTAAGGGGAGATTTTCATAGTAAACACTGGCAGTTAGGTACCTACCTCCTATTGAAAGTGAATGAGAATTAGGCACCTAACTGCTGTTTGTGCCTTTGAAAATCTTCCCACTAGTCTTTACTCCTGTCCAGCAATTAATTACAACAGTTCAACTTGCAAGAGGTGCTGCAGCACAATGCTACACAGGATATTAATCCTTAATTAGAGAGAAATACTGAGCTTCCTAACTAAGGGCAATGTTCCTCCTCAGGCATTTTAAAGATAGACTTGTTTAGGCCTATGTTTTCAAATGTGTCTACTAATTTTGGGGGCCCACGTTAAGACTGATTTTAAGAAACAATAAACACCCACAATGGCAGTTGGATTTTATGAGTCCTTGGAAATTTAGGCCCTAGGTGCCTCAAAGCTGAGCACAAAAACATTGACAGTTTTGGAAATTTGGACCTTAATGTTTTGGAGCTGTACATTGATTTGAATCAAAATGCATTATGGCCAGTAGGTCTGTGCCACCCCAGGCTTCAAACTATGAGCTGTTACTTCTTCTTCTTTTTTTTTTTTAATTTCGGGACTTTCATTTTTCTCTTCATTAATATCACCATGTAGGGAGAGTGGGAACCCAGGCTATTTCCTCCCACCCCCCAAAAAGACTATTTTTACTTCAAGAGAACAGGTTAGAACAAAATGTCACTACCTTTAGAAGTAGAATTTTTAGAACACATCAATACGTCATGGTGAGAACAATGGGTACATTTTCAAATTTCATTTGCACTCTATAGGTACAACGTTAACATTTAAAGCTCTGTCCTGTGCTCTGCACTTACAAGTTCGTATCTCTCCTTGTGCCCAAACCTCGCTATGTGTATTGGCTGGAAGGTATTTCCCCCATGTTGGCTTCTGCTTTGAGTTTAGCAAGAGGCATAATGAAACACAGGTCTGAGCACAAATCTTTATGATGAACGTGTGCTCTACAGAATATTTTCCATGAAGATGCAGCTTCCAGAAGTAGAGAAGCCACAAGCAGTGCTAAGATTTATAGGAAGTATCCCAACACAGTAATTGTGCCAATAACCTCGAGGCGGCCACTTCTGAAGCCAATACAGCTGCTGCTATTTAAGCCTAACAAGTTTTTTGAGAGAGCTGATAAGGACACACACTGGGCCCCTGACATAACAAGAGGAGAACAATCCATTTCAGTCCACAAAGAAACAGAACCATTGTTGGAGAACAATAGTCAACACAACCAGTCATTTCCTGGCACTGGTATTAAGCAGAAGATTCATCTTAAAAAATAAAACAAAAAACGAACAAACAAACAAAAAAACAGAGGGAGAGGAATGTGGCACAATCCTTTGCTAACTTAGAACACCATTAAAGTGTTATAGAATTCAACCATGAATGGTGAAGAGGGATTGTCTGTACACTGCCCACAGTAAATGTGGCTGTTGTGGAAGAAATGGGTGGAGCAGGAAGGAATGCAAGCCTCAGGCTGAACAATAGCCTGTTTGTGCCTAACAAATTAGAGGGATTGTTCAATAACTTTTCATCCATGTGAAAACGTAACACGTAAAATACTGCCAAGGTCAGCAAGACCTTTGGGGATCAGCTGTGCAAGTGCTTCTCATGCATGGTGAATTTCTTGCGGCCTACTTTTACTTGGCACATTTTTCAAAAGATTATCAAAGTGCTGTACGTTTAGGCCAGTTCCTCCCTGTTTTATACTTTCTCCAGCCCCTTCGAGACATTTCCCATCACCTTCCATTTCATCCTCCAACCTCCCAGTTTTCCCTGGTTAAGTGTCTCATAAGTGCACCAATTTCTAGAAGGGAGAATGATGAATTTCATGTAAGTTAAAAGCAAGAGCCTTTTTATAGTGCTTTAGTGTCAATTACATGGAAGTCTGAGATAGGTGGCATGTAAGTAAGATCAGAATAGGACCCTTTACATATAATCTCAAGTGAAGGACTTCGGCCAGATATATTTTTATAGAACATTTTAAAAAATAAAATGCATGAATAGGAAAAAAAAAGGCATCATAATATTAAAAAGACATTTTAAACTTCCTTTGCTGAAACATTCATGAACCAATTGAACTATACCTGCCATTCCACCTTAAGGAACTCAGACCCTGCATTGAGAAAAAGAAACAAACCCAAACAAAACAAAAAAGCGACTGCATAATATTGTAACAATGGAGTGCAATGCTACTACAGAATGCAATAAAAACATTAGCACTGGGTAGTCAAACAGCGCTTATCAAAATAATTTCTGAAATGTTTCCTCTGAAACACAGACAAAGCAATAAAAAGAGGATATATGTTTATCATTTTAAGCATAACAATGTGAGTTAAGAGCTTAAGAATACAAAAGTACTTGGAATGAATAGTGCTACCCTTTTTTTCCTAAGTAGGCATAAAAATATTTTCATTTCCTTCTTATTTTTCCATACCATTAATATCAACAAATGTCATTCATTTCATGTTATCGTTTACAACTTTAAATGCACACGCACAAAAAAGGATACCTACTGCAATAGAAATAGTTGCTTCATTACCTTGTTTGCTACATTTGCAAATGTAAACAGCGAGGCAGAGCCAGAGCCGACTCTAATGCATGATGGAATATCTTTGTTGCATATGTACACGGTAGAAAATAATTATTCAATATGTCAGGCACCATTATTTGAAATGTAATACATTAATATTTACTAGAAAAATAAGTTTTTTTTCTATTTGTTCTCCCAACTTCTTTAATGAAATAAGTTAATCTGACAGTGCATCCAGTAGCTTGTAATATCTTCTACATCCCTGTGGCAAACTAATAAACTACTGGTTGGGACATTATAATGACAAATTATTAAAGTCAGTTCTTTTACATTCTTGTAGCAAGCATGGAGACTTGTCAACAGCACCTTTAACCAATTGTTTAATATTTAGTTATTTAGCCCTATTTCCCTGAGCAGTTATGCTGCGGAGTTTTCCCTTCATGGATAGTTTTAACAAAGCTTTAAGTATTAAAAAGTACTATGAAGACATATTTAATGCTACTTAGCAAAAGCTGGTATAAGTTTAGTGAAGGGATTGACTGGTACATATATCAACATTAAGTCTATGTAGAAGTAACTTTAGATTCCAAGGTTTAGAAAGTACAGCTAATCAGAAAAAAAAAATACAGCAGGTTACCTTGTTCTATGCAAATTAAGCCCAGAGTGTGGCTTCTATATTAAAGACAATTTATCTGAGCAAAACGTTTTTAGTCTACACTATGCCAGAAAAGGTATAGTGATAAAATGGTAGCTTAAAATTGATTGAGTCTGACAAATGTCTTGATGAAACCAACCCCAACGCTTTGATGACAAGGTGACACTAAGGCATGTTTTAAGGCAGAAATTAGCCCAAATTAAAAATACTAAATGACTTCTGGACATTTGTATATTTAAGAAGTCTATTTCCTATATACAGTGTGCATTTGTTCACTATACACCTGCCAGCAATATATACAAACATACATTTTTGTATTCTAGCCAGTTACATAATAGCAAAAGTTTTAGTTGTCTGGAAAAAAAATGGTTGTGTATATTTGTCCTGATTCATTGAATTCTAGATAGTTTTGATAGGCCACGTACCAAATGATTATACTTTTTCCTCTCTGGCCACCATTCACTTTGTTTTTCCTTCTTGGTAACCCTCTCATTAAAAATAATAACAATAATAATAAAATAAAAAACAAAAGAAAAGAAAAGAGAAAAGAACAAGGTATTTTATATTGGATAAGGCATGCTCTCTATTTGAAGTGCTTTATAGGTCTTCACAAGACATTACAAGCTATTGAATTCCCATCAAGGAAACCTATTTCTGTTTAATTGTGCTAAGTGCTAAGGTTTTACTCTTTAGGTTTTCCATTCTTTTCAGCTTGTGCATTGTTCCTGTGTAGGCCCCTCTGGATGTGAGTTGTAAAGTCATACTTGTCCGTGCAAAGATACTGGCATATGCTGCACTGGAAAGGTCCACTGTCACCATGGCAACTCATATGCAAAGCATACATCACTTCATCCAGAAAGACAATGCCACAGTGTGCACACTTGGTTGAAAGTTCGTCTTGAGTACTTCTATCGACTTTCTCTATTTTTAGTACATTCAAGGGACCTTCATTTTTTACATTTGGTGGTGCCTTAGTTTTCTCCTTGGAGGCACCATTTGCAGTTGGCCCAGGTCTGGAATGCTTTATCGCCAAATCTAGAGGAATGTCATTGTCTGATCCGACAGCTGAAAAATGAGGAGGCAGATTAAAGGTGGGATAAGGCACATAGTTTTGGCAAGGATTTGGTAGGCCAGGCACATGACTCAAGTAGTGTGGATTCCCAGGAACAGACAGCTTATATTTACTCCAGAATCTCAGCCAATCAGCTTCACTCTGAAAGTCATTGTGTACAAATGGAAGTCCAAAGAGTGGGTACTGGTATTTTTCAATAGGGCTTCCGGGTGGTGAATAATTTGGGTGCTTCGCAGGTCTCATGTATTTTTCTATTGGGCTGCCTCTCTCTGAGCTTCCTTTCCCTTCTGATATTGATGAACTATTTCCTGGGTCTCCAGAACTTTCCTGAGGACTTTTTATCTGAATGTGCAAAGGTTGCATCCTTTTGTGAATATCCAGAGTTTGACTGACCAGTATTGGCTGCTGAGAAGAATGGCTTTTAGTCAATGAACCCTGGGCCTCATATTTACTCAGGCTGGGAAGCTGAATTTCTCTCTGGTGACCTTCAGTTAAGTGATCATCTGACCTCCTCTCTAATGGGCTTCCATTGACTTGTTCCTCACCACTACCCCTCTGATGTTTGTTTAGCTGCTCAGCCTGAAGTGCCTCTGGGTTAAGGCGCTTTCTTGTTCGTCTCCTAATGATCTGTTCACCATTGTTCTGCTTAATGATGTTTAAAGGCCTGGGAGTCTGCATGGAACACATACATAATAAATAAAAGAAACACATTAAGTAAGTCTTAGTGACAATGTTCATGCAAATCTAAGTTGTACTTGAGTTAAGACCCACATTACAGGAAAGCTTTGGGGAATGTCTACTTCTACCAGTAAACAAGGTCAGCTAAAACACTGGAGGCAAACTCTTTATTTTAATAATAAAGCTATCAACTGATGTCTGTTGTTACCACATTAAATCTTCCATCTCATATCAGTTAACATACTGTATTTGTTTACTTAAACAGTCATTAAGTGCCCAACCCAATATGTGCTCAGTGCTCTCAACTCTCCCTGATGACAAGTTCTGTGTAAGAGCTATGTAGTATTTATTATTAATTATTATTATTACTACTGCTATTACTATTATGTTGGGGAAGTCACGAGGAGTGGAAAAAGATGAAGGAACCTCCAGAAGGGGAGGAAGACAGGACCATATCGAGGAAGGCAGAGGGAGGGAGACTAATCTGATGAGGTTCAATAAGGATAAGTGCAGGGTCCTGCACTTAGGACAGAAGAACCCTATGCACAGCTACAGACTAGGGACCGAATGGCTAGGCTGCAGTTCTGCGGAAAAGGACCTAGGGGTGACAGTGGACGAGAAGCTGGATATGAGTCAACAGTGTGCCCTTGTTGCCAAGAAGGCCAATGGCATTTTGGGATGTATAAGTAGGGGCATAGCGAGCAGATCGAGGGACGTGATTGTTCCCCTCTATTCGACATTGGTGAGGCCTCGTCTGGAGTACTGTGTCCAGTTTTGGGCCCCACACTTCAAGAAGGATGTGGATAAATTGGAGAGAGTCCAGCGAAGGGCAACAAAAATGATTAGGGGACTGGAACACATGAGTTATGAGGAGAGGCTGAGGGAGCTGGGATTGTTTAGCCTGCAGAAGAGAAGAATGAGGGGGGATTTGATAGCTGCTTTCAACTACCTGAAAGGGGGTTCCAAAGAGGATGGCTCTAGACTGTTCTCAATGGTAGCAGATGACAGAACGAGGAGTAATGGCCTCAAGTTGCAGTGGGGGAGGTTTAGATTGGATATTAGGAAAAACTTTTTCACGAAGAGGGTGGTGAAACACTGGAATGCGTTACCTAGGGAGGTGGTAGAATCTCCTTCCTTAGAGGTTTTTAAGGTCAGGCTTGACAAAGCCCTGGCTGGGATGATTTAACTGGGAATTGGTCCTGCTTCGAGCAGGGGGTTGGACTAGATGAACTTCTGGGGTCCCTTCCAACCCTGATATTCTATGATTCTATGATTCTATGACACTGAAGTCTTAATCAGGACAGAGAGTATTTAGTTATCCATTTGCCGTCTGCCCCAAAGATGCAATGCAGGTGGAGAGAGAACTATTATGAGAGACCTCTTATGTGAGCACTGAAAGTACTTTTATAAGAAGCAGAAGGAGCAGGGGGAGGGACCATAGCCAGCCCTCCCCACAAGACAGTGGTGAAAGATGGTGTTGAAAGATGATACGTGCCACTCTATTGGGCAGACATTAAAGGAGAGCAAGAACAGTCTAAAAGTCATTTCAGTTTGGCATTCTAGTAGCTGATGTTGATCTCAGCCAAATGTGCACAGAATCCTAGGGTGGCTAAGGGCCAACAGACTGCTCTGTGCCCTGCCCACTCAGAAGTGTATTTGGATTTTTTTCCCTCTCCTTAATGTCATGTTAAAGTGTTGACTAAAATCTGGACTAAACTCAATATTTTGAACAACTGGTGCCACATGTGAGATGTTATAATTTATATATCTGTACATTGATAACTTTAAATTAACATTAAAAAGTCCAGTATTGGACTTCATTATTTTTATAGAGCTATTTTCTGTCTTGACTTGCCATCTTCGTCTCCTCTTTCGCCTATTTCTCCCCCTAAGGTCGCCTCATTCTAATGGTTAATTGCATCCTAGCCACAGCTGCTACTTGCTAAGCTGTTACTTTCTATTAAAAATCTAAATCAGAAGAAATATAAACTTTGATTTAGACATTTAATAAGTAGTAAAATTTTAACTCAGCAAAAGAGGGGCAACTGAAACACAGTTATCTCAATGGGATAGCAGCAAGGCTAAAGTGGGACAAAATCATGTTTAAGAGAAAATTAGAACATTTGAATATAGGTATCATGCAAATAAATTGCATAATTTACATTATTAATAATAATTTTAACATGCATAAATAGGAATATATACTTTCTAGTACTAGCTCAAGGATCTTTTCTCATCGTAAGACTATCCTAAGAATGTGTCATAGGAGTATGGTGAAAAGGGTGCTCAATGCTGTTGAACTTTGCTTCATCTCTCACATGACAGTCTTCTTATTCACCCACTGTATTACATTCTCCTAGCAGTATGGATTCCTGATCTGGTTTGACTGCTTAAACAAAACATTAATTTTAACTCCTCCTATTACAGGGTGTGAGCCTGCAAATGATTAACACACTTGACTTTACTTATGTGAGAAGAGTTGTCCACAAGCCTATTTGCAGGAGCAGGTCTTTAAAATTGTATGCCAGTATGTCTATACTGCAATCAGACACACATGGCTGGGCTGTGCCAGCTGAGTTGGGCTCGCAGGTGTAGGCCTTAGGGACTGTTTAATTACGGTGTAGATATTTGGGCTTGGGCAGAAGCCTGAGCTTTGGGACCCTCCCACCTTGCAGGGTCTTAGCCCAAATATTTACACTGCAATTAAGCAGCCTCTTAGTCCAATTCCTGCGAGCGCGAGTCAGCTGGTATGGGCCAGCCACAGGGTTTTAATTGCACTGTAGACATACCCAAGTGTTTAACATATGTGCCTGATCCTGCAAATACTTAAGCATCTGAATTACTTTACTCATGTGTCTATTCTCCAACTGAGTTAAATGGACTAGTGACTTCAGCAGAGTCACTCACAAACTTAATAGTTCACATGAATAGGCAGCAAACATATATTTTGATACTTATGGACTGTTCAAGGTATATAGAAACTATACTGGAGCCCTTAATGTGGTGAATAATAGAAAAAAATAGCAAACATTTTATTTTTTAAAACATCTTAGATTTGTCAGAGATATTATTACATCTTGCATATTACATTTTTATTATGATCATGTGATTTGTGAATAATTTGCCCAGCTCTCTACAGTTGGTCAAATTATAAAAAAATGTGATTAATTTATTTTAAAAGTATCACAAAATTCACTGAATACATTATTTGATGAATATTATTAGACCTCTTAGCTGTTCAACATGACGTGAAATTGGTGTGACCTGACTATGCTAAAAGAAAGTGAGTCTGATACTGAAGTTCTTACTCCAGGGCAACTCCCACTGAATCTGTTTGGGAATCTGATTTGATCTGAGTACGAACTGTTGAGATAGGTCACGTCATCCAAGTCTGATTAAGATTAGAGGGATGCAAAATGAATAAAAATACACTATAATTTGTGGCAAAAGCCAAAATGGTTAAATTCTGGTGTTTTGAGAAGAGCGACACTATAGGAAAGAGATCCACTTTTTTGTGTTTACAAATCTACACCCTGTGTATATTCTTGAACATACAGCATTTATAATGAGCTAGATACAATTTTCAGCAGTAAAAATGTTTTTAAAATTGGCCAGTTGAAAATGACTACAAATGGTAAAATGATTGTGTGTATTTGTAGGGACCATGATAAATTTGTGAGGTTTTGATTAAAATGAGCAACAACATTCATTGAACCATGTCTTAAAAATAATTAAAAATTAATCAAACGTATCAAAGAAGTGCTAATGTGAACCACAGGAAAAAACACTAAAACACAAACCTTTGCCAGTCACTATTAACAAGTGGTATTTGAGATTTCACCAACAAATTTTACGCAACACTGAACTGTTTTCTTCCAAAAATTATAGATTCAAGTTGAAAAAAAACTCTTTGAACTTGCCAAATTGTTTCAACCAAAATCCCTCCTCCCCCACCCAAAAAAATCAGAAAAAAAATCAAAGTGTTTTGTTTCAACATTTTTAAACAAAATGTTTCAATTTTTTAATGCAAACAATGCTTTGTTTTGAATTTTATTTCAATTTTCTGTTTTGAAAAGGTAATCTCCCCTCCCCCTCCAAAAAATCTAATGAACAGAATGTTTCCTTTGACCTAAAATGAATTGTTTTGGAGGTTTCAATTGCCAAAAAGGACAAAAAAAATCATTTGGGTCAACCCCAAAATAAGTTTTTTTTTTTCCAGTTTGGACACCAAATGAAATAATTATTTATTCAGACAGCTCTATCTGAGATATCAGACTTATCTGTTATTTTTAATATAGAGAAACATAGTATCTTAGCTACAACTGTATGATTACCAGTGGCAAATATTGACATTATAATGGTAATCACTGTACATGTAGATATTAAGCATCTAATCAGAGTTTGGTGATTAAAGGTCCAAAGCTTGCAAATGTGGATAATTTTACTCACAAATGTAACATTGTTTAATTTAATGGGTTTGCTTACACACACAACTCACTTTACTCACATAAATAAATACCCACAGGATTGGGCCTTAAATTAACAATCACATAATCCTAGCCTTCTTTTATAGACAATCTGAATAATGTTTGATTTTCCAATAATAATCACAAAAGTAAGTTCAACCTCCATTTTGGATGCAGAATAGAACTCGGTGACATTTTCCCAGTTTATTTGCCAAAAAATGAAGTTTCAGCTTGACCAAAACTATTTGCGAATTCAAGTCAAATCCAGTGAATATTTTTAACCAAAAAATTTTTTTTGTCAACATGTTTATTTTTGACATTTTAAAAATGAAACATTTGACTTTTCATTCTGAAATGGCATTTAAGAAATGAAACAAACAAACAAATCCACCAAGCAAGCAAGCAAACAAACAAACAATAAAAAAAAGCATAAACAACACCCAAAAGTGAAACAAAACAAAAAGAAAAAAAAATTTGGGTTGAACAAAATTGTCTTTCCTTTCAAAATCTCTTTAGCACACTCACAAGGCATGCATTTTCTTTAAAACAGAAAACATATTTGGGACTTGAGGAGAACTTCATGAGGATGTTGTATTCAGACAGTTCCATCCACAGATCATTAGTTGCATGTCAGTCCAGCGTGTCCCAAGATGATGTTTGACTGGTTGGGTTGTTTTCTATCTAAAAACTGTTCTATTTAACCCCAAACGACAGCATTTAGCAATTACAGTTGACATTTTAGATTGCTGGTCAGGCTGCAATTAGAATATTGTAAAAAAAAAAATGTATTTTCCAGAAAACAGCTGCCATGGGACTTGAGTAAGCAGTAATGTCTGATGGCTTGCACACGGGACTGGGGATATGATTTCCAGAAGTACCTGTGTCCCATTTTCAAAGTGACTTAGGCACTTAAAAGCCAAAGTGTAACTGAAATTCAATGGAACTTAAGATCCTAAGTCACTTTCAAAAATGGGGAGAGGGTTTTTTTGAAAATTTTGCCCTGACAACCATAAACTCAGATTTCTAATCTTGGCTCTGAGCCTAACTTCACACGTTGCCTTGGCAAAGTCCCAAACTCTTTACCTTAATTTCCCTGTCTGTAAAACAATGATAATTACCCAACTCACAGGGATGTTGTAATAATTAGTTAGTTAATGGGCCCAATTCTGCTCACCTTCCTCTCCCAAGTAATTCCATCAAAGTTATTAGCAGAACTCACATAAACTCATATTTGACATTTGGGCTCCATCCTAGAAAATTCTGAGTACTGTACTTTAGCCCCAATCCGAAAAAGCCCTTAAACATGGCCTTGCTGAATCACTACCAGGGTGCTCAGCACCTTTCAGGATCGAGCCCAATATTTGAATGATGGAAAGCAAAATAGATAACCAGTGATGATATTATTATTACTTACTTCATGCCCAATCTAATAAAATGCTGAATTTTACTCCTGCAAAGTACTGAATGCCTTCAACTGAGCAGCTTCAAAGAAAGTTGAGGGCTCTCAGTATTTGTAGTAGATTATAAGCATCACATAGATTTGGGCTCTGTATATAAGGAAAATAAAACAATACAACTTTAAGATATTTATTAAAAGAAGGGAAGGGGGGAAAAGAGAAAAAATATAATTATATAGGCAAGAAGCAATGTTTTTATTTCTGATTTCTAATTTTAGGAACTTTTTTTCTGGACTCCTACCCAAATATGAGCTTTGTTCAATTTGGAGAGCTTTTGTTACAACATACTGTATGTATTTAAATGAAATTCCCAGAAAGGAAACCATTTTTCCTTATTCTGTATCAAAATAATTAAATGCATCACTGGTGATCTCAAACATGTCTCCCCACAGCATCCCAGCTTGTTTCATAATGAATCACATCTGATCCCAAAGTGACCATACTGAAAAAAACCCTGTTAGGAAATTAACTGCAGGCCAGGGAGTGGTAGTAATCATACAACCAGACAAGACCACAGCTGCCCAGCTTCAGCTTAGCTATATAAACCTTTTTCTTGAACAAACTAGTAAGTTCTTCCTACCGAATGAAGCTTCTGATAGAGGCCACACGCATTGCATACATATCCACCATTTGCATTCTTTCGCCAGAGAGAGGTCTTTGTGGTCAGGCAATTGGCACAAAAAACTCCTGAGCCTCTACGTCTCTGAAACAGGAAGAAAAAAAAAGATAGGTCAAAGGTGAGTCACATGATCTGCGGAGTTAGGACAAATCAACACAGGAGTTTTGTCTCTAGACTGGCAACAATGACAGTATAAAACCACCCGGCCCATAATGAGGTCAGGTTCAATTGTGCTTAATAGTCACCACTGATTTTCATTATAATTAACCCTACAGTGATGGATGAGGTGTGTGAAACACCAAAGCCTTTTCAGAATAACAGCTTTAACTTTTTGAACTTTAGATATTAGGACTTTAATGTTGGTTTCTAAATGGTGAATTCTGAAATACACTCTTTTGGACCTGACAGAGAACACGCTGCAAAGCTTTGCTGTTTTGTTCACTGCGCTTCCATTGCGAACCCTTCTTTTTTTTTTTTTTTGGTTTGTTTTATTTCAAAGTGAGATCAGCAACAAGTCTAAAAATACATCATTTCCAATTAATTCCAGTTTGCATCTGCTCATACCAGTTCCTGTAGCAGAGCTTATACTTCATTAACAGACTGCATGACTTTCAATTACAGTCTTTCCCCACTTAATTCTAAAATCTACATATACTGCCACATATTTCCCACAGCCAGCTGAGAAGCAGGAGTAACCTCTGCCAAACAAATAAGAGTAGAGTGATACTAATGAGACATCTTTTGAACTTCATCCGAAACTCAGACAACACGGTCTCATCAATGGATTGATTGATTTATTTTATTTTAGTCAGGCAAAGAAAGACACGGCACAGTTCCTCCAAATACAAATTGATTTTTAACCAGGCTGAGTGCTGCATTCATCAACTTTAATAATGATCCAAGAATATTTAGAAATAGACACGTTTATGAGTATTGCGTCTTACATTTTTTCTATGGAATAATGATTTCATTAAGCTTCTCATTTAAACAAAAGTAAGGCTGTGTTTGTGGGCACAAATACTAACAAGCAGAAAATGGAATTCTTTAGCTGAAAAAAAAATCTGAATTTCAACTCTGCTCCCCACTTGCAAAGGAAAGAATTTAATAAGAAGTTTTCATCACAGATAAGAATGGGTTGGTATGGGGGAGAACAGTCTGGGTGAAAACTAATTTCATTATAAATTAAAAATTACTAATACTATAACTCAAAATTTCAGGGTTTCATAAAATTTAAGTAATTTATTTAACTTTAATCCATACTGTGGAAGAGTGGTATTCATGCCAAAAAAATACAATGGTTATAATTGTACTCTGATACATTTCAAATGGAAAGCTTTCTGCAGACATAATTTTGGCTTCAAGACTGGAACACTTTCTTGGCATTGAAAGGGCATTTGATTCATCGGGTGTTTCACAATGTATCACTAAAAAGACCTGGTGAGCAGCCAGTTCCCTATAGGGTAATTTTTCCATCCAGATGCAAGTGCTATCAGAGGCCCTCGTCAGCTAAACTAATTATGATTTTGCATTTGCTGATGCCTGCTCACTCCAACGTTCGACATCCTCCATTAATCATCAATACAAGGAAAATGAATGAAACGTAAAGAAACGAGGACCGGTAAGCTGCACAGCCATAAAAATCTGAAATGAGTGCAATAATTTAACAAGATTGGGGAAATGTTTTTAGTGAGCACAAAGTCAGGCGAACAATTGCCCTTTTAAACCAAGAACACAATTTTGTTAGTATAGCAGATTGTGCTACTTTAAGGTGATATAATCAAATCTAGACGGTTATCAAGATAATCTCTCTTCCACATTATTCCCTTACTCCTTCCCCTAAATCAGAATCAGCTTTTTCTAAATCTGGATGCTACAAGTCCAAACTGTATATGACAGAGTTCAGCATGCACTCAACTTAGTGCATTTGTTAAATGTAATCCATGTTGGGAACGCATTTTTACCTAATAAGTAAATAACTGAAGCGTCTCGTTTCTTTTGTGGCTACCCAGCCAGCTTATCTTTGCCAAACTTCACCTGACTGCCAAATTATTTTCCTTAGGGTGTAATAAAAGTTTCACTAACCTAACCCCAATTTGGTCCATATGAAGGTTTCTAAATCAAAACAACTTTATATGGCCAGGATGCAGATTCTATCACAGAACCACTCTGTTATTCCTAGTGTTTCCTCCTTGAGAGTATGAGTTCTTGGTGTGGTGTGTTAAAGAAGGTGGAGTATTAATTTGAGTGAGTCTATCCACCCTTTTCACTGTTCTGTGCCTGATGGCTGCATGCAGCAAAATGTCCTCTAACAAGGTAATGGAAGACATAATAAATATAAAATTATGACAAGGTAACCCAGGCTGTAGCATGTCCAAATAGCTTTCTCACATATATGAATGGTGGAACCGAAGGTGCACAGAATTCATGGAATATTTACACCCTACACCTTTGTTAGGCTCTATGACATTACTGTTGCACAGCATTGCTCAAAAGAGTAATTTTAATTAATTTTAATAAAGAAGGAAGGTCCAGGCAAGGCTGTACATTAATTCCAATAAAAGGAGATCGTGCTAAGTTTTGAGTAAGTTCCCAAAACTATGGAAAACAGAATCACAAAAGTTGTATCTCTGCTGACTTGGTAAATACATTTTTTAAAATATTTTTTGAGATTTTCAAAGCAGTTCAGGGGATTCAGCCACACGTCCGCCACTATAATTAATTGAAGATATGTGGATACATTCCCTGCACTGATCTGCAAATTCCAATTACTGCCTTTAATTAATTTAGCTTATTTTTTTACATTTTATTTCTATGTCACTTTCAGTTCATAGTAAGATAATCAGAGATTATCTTCCTTCCATCTGAGGATCTCAGTGTGTTTTAGGAGCATTAACATCCCCACAAGGCAGGTAAAAAAATATTATACCTATTTTTTTTTTGAAGCAGACACACAGAAATTTTAAGTTGACTTGTTTGAGGTCACTTAGGAAGACTGTGGCAGAGTCAAAACTCCTGACTCCCAGTTCTGTCTATTAACCAGAAAACATCCTTCCTCTCAAAGTATAACCAAGTATAATGCTCACGTCTTGTGAGAAACCAAGGGAGCTATTTTTATAAGCGTACATTTGTTTACCTTAAAAACATTATTGTTATGTAGTTTCCTTCTCCTAATGAAACCAGTCTTTTAACAAAGAAAATATAAAAGTATCCTTTTTGCTCTCTCCAAATAGTTTCTGTTGTATTTAAAGTTTTACGAAGGCTGATGTCCAGCACAGATTATCAAAAAATATTTATTTAGTGTAACTTTTGTTTTTAACCCATATGTATTTTTATGGCTTGAGCCAGCCTAGTTTTTACTCTACAACCTTTGTGTTTGCTAGTAACTTCCAGTGATGATGGCAAATTCATAGCACGGATCCTTTTTCTATGACCTTTGTTAAGGAGCAGTCATTATGGTCCCAGGTCAACAAAGCACATAGGTACTTAAGTTCATCCCTCTTCAGCAAAGCACTTATGTACATCCTTATGGCCCTCTGACTTAAATAAGACTTATGCATGTGCTCAAGTGCTTTGGTGAATATTGGCAGCAATTAATAGAAATTAGTCGTTAGATTTTTTGGCCTTTCATTCACATGAACACATACACTATCATAGCACAACATTGTCACAACAGCAGCCCAGGAAAATTACAGTGACATAACCAGTCATCATAGGGTTTGACCCACAGACAAAATGGTCTAATTCTTCAAACAATGCCACTAGTACTAATTGGAGTTATCCATGTAAATATTCTGTACATTCTTGGGAGAATAAATCCAAAGGGTGTAAATAACTAAAATATGTGTCTACTCAGTCAATCTTCAGTCGTCTGGATCTTTATAAGCGCTATATAGTAATCACAAATCCTGAAGGGACCACTATAGTTAGGAGTCTGTCACTGTTTCCATTCCAGTTCCTAGATTTGGGTGTTTAATATCTCGGTTGTCTCAAATCACATAGGGCTGAAACTTGGCACACATGTTTGTCAGCCCAGATGTTGCTATTTTTTTGTACTGAAAACTTTATTTAAATCAGTTCAGCTGTTTATAATGTGGAGACTGGCCAAAAATGAAAAAAAAAAATCTCAGGTTTTTAGAAACATTTTGACAAATCTAGGGCTGTAAAGGCTTAGTTTTAGAAAAAAGAAAAACATCTTCAACTCTGACTAGCAGCAAGGCAGCCACATAGGTTATTATTTTGGGGGGAAAGGGAAAATAATTTTATACAATTAAACTACGAAAGTTTGTAATTAGTCACTGAGCATGTGCAGTAGATCACTCTTTCTAACTGTTTTCTATGAATAGGAACCATATTGAAACCATGTAATTGCATAACATCCCTTGATATGCAGATTATTTACTCACATTTTTTATGGTTTCATATCTTGGCCGTTTTAAATCAGATCAGTTTGAAACTTGGCATAGATGTTGTCAAGCCTGAATTTCCCCAAAATATTTTTTTATCTCCTTAAGCTATTCTTCAGTTTCCAATACTTTATTTAAAACAGTACTATCAGTAATTTTTAATAATTAGAAAAATATATAATATCAAATGACTAGTCCCAGTGCATTCATTAGGAGTATTTGCAGAATCAGGTCCTTGTTTTAGAAAAGTAATAATGCACATTTAATAGTACTTTATAATTAAAAAAAAGTGCAACTTAGTACAGTTTGTGATTAGAGCTTTGCAATTATTGTTACAGTGTCACTATGCTTTATGCTTGTTACACAAGCACTTAAAATATAATGAACTTATGCCATTTATGGGCTTAGCTTAGAAAGCACACTCCTTCCGCTCCCCCCCACGCCCCCTATAACAAGATAGCCAAAACTACAGCTTAAGAACTTTGGGGCTTTAGCTAGCTAGACTAAGTAAGGGTTCTAATACTATTTGGGTACCAATGAAAGACATTCCTCTTTTCAAAATTCATGTCAAAGGATGCTTTTTAGAAACTCAAAAAGGCTCCACTGGCATCATCCAAACATTTTTCTTCCATCACCAGTCTTGGTTCTTGGACATAACAATACATGCCTGCTTTGCTGACTACTTTCACTTCTCCATCAGGCAATAATGAGGGATGATGCCTGAATGGGATTCTTTGACATTTCTGGCTTTCTATTATGCTAGAAGTGGAACATACTGCAATCTGGTTCCAGAAGACAAGGCACACAGAAATCATAAATAGTAGCACAGGATGAGTGCCTGGGTGGTGGGCTGTATGATACTCTCCTCCATTAGGGATAAAAGACGGAACCTTTCAGCCCTGAAACATTTGACTGCATGCTCACTGCACAATTTACAAACTTTCCTAAATTTGTTTGATCAAAACTGTTTCACCTTCCAAACTTATGGAAGCTACCGCACATCATCAAGGGTTCTGTCCATATGCAATTTTTCAAATTTTAGTTGCCATGTTTACAAGTTAAAAAAGTAAAGTGGTTTTTTTCTGTGTCTTCATAACTCAAAAGAATCACCTTCAAGAATAGACCAGAGAAAATTTCAGCTCCCGAGTTTGTTTTTTTCAAAAAGATACAAATCTGAAAAGGGAGTTAAAATGGAAATTGTTTTCAACTTTAATTAGGAGTTACCAATCACCTCCTGAAGACATGTCAAAGTGCCAAACCAAAACTCCTCAAATATAAAATACCTACTCTCAGGTACAACAGCAGGAATTACTTATTTTGAAAATGTGTGGCAGAGGGGGGAAAAGGAGAGGAATGCCAAGAGAGAAGTTAATATTACATGCATAATTCAAACTAAAAGTTTAGTAGAATTTTTGATGGCTTGATGCGACAATATCTTTCAACTTCTGACAACACACTCTGCATTGACAACTATTAACTACAGGAATCAATTCTTAGGGAAAAGCAAAATTCAGCAGAAGTATAGAAAGATCAGAGATTTTTTATAAAAAAATAAACATTAATATCAGAGCAGCCTTTGGAAACTCTACTCTTCCATTCCCCTGGGGAAATAAATATTTTGATGTGCAAGTAAAATACATTTCAGTTTTTTATAGCATCATAAAAGAAAGAGAGTAGATTTTGTACCTGGGCTGGTAACATATTTTGTAAGATGTCTTTAAAGATACAGTACCTTTCACTAGTGCAAAAATAAATCAATAAAACCTGGCAGTCCACCTCTCAGTTAAAACAACAATAACAAAAGTGTACTGAAATAGCCTACAATACTAAGATTTCAATACCGTTACAACTAGAGAACATTTGCCAGCCAAATCAAGAAGAAAATAAACAAACACACAAACCAGATATGTAAGTAACAGTAAGCACATTTGTTGTATCCTTCATCCATTCCCAATTCCTCACCCTTTCTTTACTTGTCTTACCCTGCCAAATGATATTTAATCTTCATCTTTACCCAGGAAGATGCTGGTGCCCGGCAGTTACAGTCTAAGTGCTACAGGCTGGAACTGATCATTATTTAATTATTGGTTAAGAGCTATACAGAGCTATGTGATTGCATACAGAATCATAATAATACATTCTGTGATGCATTACCTTTTCCCTATTGCGTTTAAGCACTAACCTGTGACATTCTGGAGTGTGCAGTGTCTCTTCCCGGCAATGCAAATTACAGAGGAATAACTGTAATTTCATATCTTCCCCCAAGATAATACCGTGAGGACTGACATAAAAAACTATGGAGACATTTGTGCGGATTGTAAATTCTTTGGCACTGAAGCTATTTTCTTATTAATTATGTGTGTGTACAGTGCACTGATAAGCTATTAGAAGTACTTTCAATTGGAGACATTTGTTAGCATAGTTTACAATGAGTTAAATGATTAACTGATGAAGCATTGTTTTAAACAACAGCGGTTTCTTAAAACTGCTATTTTATCTAGATGTGAAAAGCTTTTGGGGGCCTGATCCTGCAAGCTGTTGAGCAGCCTTAACTCCTGCGGCTACAGCTACTAAAATATGGTATGGGCCTGTTCGGGCAGAGTTTTGCCATTGACTTAAATGGCAGGAGGATTCAGTTCTCCGTGCAGGTAAATCTAATTTCTATTTTTAAAGGTTTTAATAACACAATTAAAAAAATTTATGCCGGATTCCTGAATTTTCTTAACAATAATGATATCATTTTGTAATGACTGAAATCTATTCACGAGGGGAAAAAAAATCCTTCTTCAATAACTCAACAAGTCAATTACACAGGAAAGTACTGTAATAGGCTGTCCCCCATCAACTAGCTCACGTACACGACTTCCTTTTCAATTACCAACTTGTCTGCATTGCCATCTGTAAAAACGAACACATACCTTGTGCTGCCAGTTTCTGCTCTTGCACTTCCATTAGTGGAACTGGCTGCAGCTGCTCAAGAAGAAAGCACTGACTGTCTTTGTTTTCCTAAAGCTTAGTTCTATTTTTCTCCCAACCATGCACATATCAACTCAAGATAATGCATTGTCTCTACCAGGGTGCACTCAGAAATACTAAGGCCCTGTTTAATTTGTGATCTGTTTTTTCTTCATCAGAGTATACCGTAGCAGAACTACCAAGGAGCCTCTATCAGTCTCTCCATCACCTTTAATACATTCGCACCAGAACAGATTTTATCAGTAGCTCGGTAACTGTTACAAAAATAACTACATGCTACTGACTGGGCATTTTCACACATTTCAAAACCATATTGAACAGAGCACTGCAGCTGTTTTAAAATTAATATTTAAGGACCAATGGAAAATAAAAGTAATTAATTTTAGGATTAATAATATTTCATGTGCAAAATATTGAGTATAATATACTAGGATAGAACAGATAATCACTCTGTGTGTGTGACAGAGAGTGAAAGCGAGAGAGAGAGCATGTGTGTGCTCTGTCTCTCTGTCTCTCACCCCAAATACTGACTATAAACTTCTCCCCACTAATGATATGCTGAAAAGGAATCATGCTCTATTACATTTCTGAACTACTGCCATTAAAAATCAGCCATTAGTTCACACAGATTTCTGCTTCTTGTGTTATTCCTTGTGTTTTGTGGCTGCTGCAGCATAAGCATACTAAGAGAAATCTCCAGATGAGATTTACATCCTTTATATTAGTTAACAAAATTTTAAAACTAACACCAGAAGGAATGTAAGACAACAAATACAACAGTTATTTATTTTCAAGCAACAACTGTATAAATTATCTTCAGTACCAGTCCTAGACTGGAAATGGTTCCTGCACTTTAATTTCTTTAGGGCTAGATCAAAATGTTCAACCTGGGGTGTTTAAAGTTGGGACTGTAAATCTATAATTAGGCACTTATATAAATGGACACATTTCCTGAGGTGCAGAGCTTTGTCAGTTGAACCATTTATTTAGATGTCTAAATGTGGAGTTAGGTGCCTAAATTGGGCACCAATATTTGAAAATTTGGGCATAAATACACGGGCAAAGACTCTTCATTTATCTCATGAAATAATTGCATTGGTCAAATGAACCAATAAAAGTGTAGGAAAGATCTGTCCATATTTTCTTTAATTTTGAAGGACTGCAGTAGCAGCCCCAGCAGACATTTGCAGAGCTTATGTGGTAATAATGTGGTAGTTATTGAGAGACCCAATCCTGCAATCAATTCATGCTACAATGAGAGTTTCAAGCTTGAAGCTGCTGGAGTTCCTGCATCTCACCTACTGGTGTCAGGTTCCCACTTCCACAGAAACGGACACCACATGGGCAAGATACGTTTTTGTTTTTTAAAACACAGCCATTTAAAAAGCATTTCCTGACCTTATTAAAGTCTATTTGATCTCTGTTAATCGAGAATGGATTGCAAAGCACTGCTCCCTCTAATAGGCAGGTTTTGAGAGTAAGAACTCTCACTTGCAGATTTCAGACACCAGCTTCCAAAACCAGATATGGAAAAGCTCTTAAGGGGTAACATTTTCAAAAGCTACTAAGTGACTTAGAATCCTCAGTCCCATTGACTGTAGATGAGACTTAACCTCCTGACTCACTTAGGTGCTTTGACAATGTTACCCAAAGTCTGTCAATTAAATGTGAAAATATTTACAATTTTACTTTTTGAAATGATTTTCTAAAGTGTATCCTTACCCGTAATCCAATTTTAAGACACTCTTTAGGGCAGCGAGGAAAATTTTAAAAAGGCACAAAGGGTAGGGAGACGCCTGACTGCTACTGCAGATCAATGGGAGTAACTTGCCTAACTGACACTTGAAAAATCTTTCCTGGTATCTTTAATGTTAAAACATTTAATTTCTTAAAAACAACAACAAAACACTTCACATAGGGCAGTTATCCTACATGCACTTCTTGAGGAGTTAAAGGAAATACCCCTTCAGTCTGCTGACTCCCAATCTCCTTGATGCATACTGGTATTAGGGTCAGATCCACATCCCATTGAAATCAACGGGAGTCTGCCCATTGATTTCATTTAGCTTTGGATCAGGCCTTTATTGCAAGCCTTGTCATGTGATAGTGCTACAGTGGTTTCCATTAAAAAAAACAACGTGTACCAATCAATATGACTCAGTTACCATAGTTATTTCCTGTTGTAAGCTCAGGGAGTACCTGGGGTATTCCAGATACCACAGTGTAGTAAACAGTGGAAAGTGATGGCCTTTTAATAGTGACCTGACCGTTTTCATCTGATCCAATCCATCTCAACTAGTTCCAGAGATAAAAAGATAATATGGCACTGGTTAGATCTAGCCTAAGCATCTTTTTAAGCCCCATGATCTTACCTTAAGCAAAATAATAGATTTAGGGATACTTTTTATATTTTATATTCTTATACCTATTCCACTTTTAAATGGATAAACTCTTCCCTTTTTAACTTAAACTTTCTTTAATATGTTATAGTTTTGGATCAGATATAAAGATTTTTCCTTCTTTGTATTTGGATAGGATAATGTTATTAAAATAGAAACTTATTGAGTTCGAAACCATTTCCACTATAGATTATGTACAGGTGATAAATTATTTACAAAAGGCCTTCCCTATTCTCTACAATCAAAAGGAAATATATTGGGAATGGTTAAGAAAAGATTAATAAAACATCAGCTATAAGGTCTACAACAATTACAAGGTATGTCCCCGTCCCCAGTTCAGATTTAAATGCATATTGTTTTGTTGCAGAATTAATTTAGGGTATTCTGTGGTTTTACTTATAAATACAAAGAAGAGAAGGAAAAAGAACAATTTCCCTACCATTATGGAGACATTTCTTCTTGAGCACTTCCCACGTCCCTTCCTTTAACAGTCCAGGACTTTGGAACAAGTGAAAAGAGCAAGTTCTATTCATGACACAGGATGTGTTGGGAATTTTAGGCCAATATTGGTATACAGACCTTCAGTCTGATAGGATGTATTCAGTAAAGGTGTTAGATCAATAATGAGTCACAGACTATTAACTAAAAACTTTCAAAAATCTATGATATAGTATAGGACACTGTACAAAAACTGATAGTTTATCATGGAATCTTAGCGTTAATAGATCTGCAAAAACCACAAAAGCAAAACTCCGGTGGTTAGTATTAGGAGGGAAAATCCCTAGATTCCCCATCAAGTTTGGTCCTGTAGAGGTAGCAATGTTTGTGATTATTTGAATCATTTGAATGATCTCCTTGAATTATTTGTCCAGAAACATAATTCATAGCAAAAAATTTGAGACAGACCTACAGCATAGTAAAAGAGAACATTTATTTTGTTAACATATCCAAGTAATAATTTGAGGTTCCTCTTCCTGTTGCTGTGCTATGGATTTGTGTTTAATGTGTCCAGTGTATTTTTATTCACAAACATATACACACAAACACATGAGACTATAGCTACAGACCAATTATTTTTATTTTATTTTCAGACAAATATGTTTCCAATGTCTCTGGTCTAATTGCTACTTTCCCTTTAACATTAAAAGAAAGGGGCACCCTCTTAACTTGCTCAAGGCAGCAGTTTCATAGTTCACATAGTTAGAGTCCCTTCTTACCGCATATAGCCTGAACTGCACTGAAATGATTGTTGTTAATTCCAGTTGGCACTGTAAGTCTATTGCTGGCAGCAGTCACCATTCTATTAAATGGCATCAGTTTGATATCAGCAATATGGGAGCCAAATGTAAGAAACCAAGAGTGCTTTCTCCATTGTGAGTTCTTTACATATAGGGTGAAATTTACCTGCGGAGTGTCAGAGTAATCAGGCTTTATCTGGGAAAAACACAAGGGATTGGGAAGGTAAGATGGGACCGTGAGGTACAAAGCAAGCCTTCCTCCATTGCCAGAGCTAATTTACCCTACACTCTTTCTGAGGTACCACTAAGGCTGCTTAAATGAAGTTGCCTAGGCAGCAATGCATTGTAAATGCATTCAGTGCCCTCGCTAAAGCAAATGTAGAACAGCAACTCATCAAAATAATCTTCATGGTAGGTAAATATTATTGCATCCATTCTACAAGTGGAGAAGCAAATGTGCAGAGATTGATATGACTTGCCTAAGGCCAGTGGCAGAGCAGAAATTAGAACTCAAAATGAACTCCTAGGTCCTGTCCCCTGATCAGTTCACTAGATTATGCTGCTTTGGTTTGTGGACAACACTTTTGTGGCTTCCAGTTCTATACACTGAGCTTCCAAACTACTGGTGCCACAAATGATATGATGTCACCCTGCAGCCTGACCACTGCTATTACCAGTAGGCTCAGAAATACCAGTTTGAAATTAAATGTTAGTCCTTGAACTTCCCATGCAACTAATGTGTGGGCAAAATGGCTGCAACTTCTCATTAAGAGGCTACATTCAAAATAATTTCTGTTGTACTGGTGAAGCCATGGCTTTGATCCTCTTAAGAATTTCCTTTTAAAATTTGATTCAGTCTTCCTTAGCAATGAATGTCAGATTTCTCTCACTCTGTATATTTATTACCCGGTTAAATCCTCATGGCTGACAGAAGAGGTACTCAGGACAGGAATATATTTACAAATGGCAAATCTGATATTTAATCAATATGCTCAGAATTTTCTCCCCAGGGGGGAAAACCAAACCAAACCGAACACCCTCACCCCCTCCAAACTCTGCAAATCTTTGCCAAATGTCTTCTTTGAGGGACTGAACAGGGAAAAGCTCTGTTCTCTTGAAATGTTACAAAAGAAACATGTATTGCTGTCTATGCTGTGAAATTAGGCTTTCACACCTTGTGTCCAGTAAGGTAGAAATAGGCCTGGCTATGAAAACTATATCATTTCCTTGCAATAAAATTGGCAGAAGGGTGTGAAGGGCACGGGAGACAATACAAGGTTCACATTGTGACAAATGCTCCACCCAGCAAATAGGGTTTTGGGAAGGCCAACACCACCCATCAATGGCAAACATCCTTGACGCCCGGCTCAGTCAGCCAGGACATGGTGCAGACACAGCACCGTTGCTCTTGTGAATAACCTCCTATCCATTGACATACGAATGCATGTGGCAGAAATGGGTTTTTATGGGAAAAGATCATTTTAAAATCAAGTCACTTATACTGATGAGAAATGTTAACTCTCCGAGGGGTTATACTTCAGATTAATTCCTGTCATTAGCCACTAGGGACATTTTGTGCCTGCCTTCTTTTATTACGAGGACTCCTGAAGTAATGGGCAATGTTCAGAAAGTACTGGACAGCAGCAGCAAAGTTAAACAAAGTTTCTTTGCTGTATATTCAACAGAGTTTTGTTTTGGGTCTAATTCAACTCAACTTCCTTTGCCCAACAAAGAGGCAAATCCTGCCCTATTTTATACCCAATGGAATCCCATTGATTTTGGTGTAGTTGCATGAAGTGAAGGCACAATTTGGCCCAAAGTTTGTAGAAAAAAAAGAATCCAACGCAAGATAGTGTGTCTCATTCCATGATTTTTGCCCTACTGCTTTTAAACTAAGGGACAAAACAAGTCTCTTTATTCCGTATTTGTAATATTAAATGTTTCTTCAATATTGTCATACATATTACAGCTTAAATCCATTGAGAGTCTCATTTTTACTAGAACTGTTAAATGATTAATGATCTTGTTATGAAACAGTCTTGTAGCTTTCTTACAGAATATTGCATTCTACCTAGGTCTTGCGTGTTAATTACTGGCAGATTGTAGAGAACAGGCAATTTCACAAATTTGAATATGTCATCTTTAAGTCACATTCAATTTAAAAAAAATCTGTGGCTCAATTTTGAAGCATTAAAGTACAAGTTTTAATGCGTGCGTGCACACATATAGACACACATTACACAGCTGAGTATTTCATACTCCTTCACAATGCACTGTCCTCTTTTCAATCCAGGATAAGAACATAAGAACGGCCATACTGGGTCAGAGCAAAGGTCCATCTAGCCCAGTATCCTGTCTTCCAACTATGGCCAATGCCAGGTGCTCCAGAGGGAATGTACAGAACACGTAATCATCATGTGATCCATCCCCTATCACCCATTCCCAGCTTCTGGCAAACAGAAGCTAGAGACACAGTTTTATGAATAACAAGAGATCAAATCAGTTGAAAAATGAAGAATGGCGGCAGAACTGCTCTGCCTGTTAACTTTTAATGATGGCCATTAACTCAGGGCCAGAGGTATATCCTTACTCATGCTGAATAGCACCAGAAGCAGCCCCATTTGAAGTAAATGGGACCACAGTGGAATAAGATACCACTGAACTGGGGTAAAAGTGTCAGAATTTGGCTTTAACAGATCTCATTATTTTAATTTACCCAATCATGGAGAATTAGAAAAGAAAGCTCAGTATTCATCAGTCTACACAGGAGCCTTATCCACTGTTTTTCCTGCATTTACGTGTCACTCTGCTACCCTGAATGGAATCACTAATTGCCAGGAAAGCTGCTACACATTAGATGTAGATCACTGGATGTTCTGGTACCTTTGAAACATACAACTGATTTCATTATGCACAAAACCCAATAATATGTTTTGCATGAATTTCTGTGCTTTCAATGGTGCAGCGAGTGGGGGCAAAGGGAGAGGACACACTTGCGTTGTATTTTAAATTTTTGCCAGATTTCAGTAATAATTCTAATAAACTATTAAATGATATACTTCACTGCCCATCTCACTTTTTTTCATTTAATCAATCAATCACTCAATCAATCAATCACAGGAGAGGAAGGAAATGTGGGTGCTATGGACAGCTACAGTGTTCAAATGAGATGAAGAAGTTGATAGACAATAGTTGGCAATATTAAAGAAAATGCCTAACATTAACTAGGTTTATTTTTACTTTATTTAAATAAAAAGTCTTCAAGAGAAAAACTTTTCCAATTTGGTCTCAGCCAATTTTAGGCCACACTGAATGTAAAATAAACTATTATTTAATCAGATTCAGGCATATTAGTCTCACTCCTGCTGACAACTTCAATTAGAATATTTTTGCTTCATACAAAGAAAAAAAGCACTCATGATCTTTAAACTACTATGGCTTCTGCAGAACATCTGGTTACAATTTTTGAGATATCCAACCATCAAACTTCTATCTCCATGAAACAGTTTATTCAAGATTTGTTTTAATTATCCTGCATTGCAAGCTTCATATGGCTTTGAAAGGGAGTGATAGGATCGCTCAGATGTTTTCAGATGCAAACATATTCAAAAGGATCAGGGAGTGATCACATTTACACAAAGAGAAGAGATTTTTATACAACTGCAAAAGTAAGTTTATTTATCAATGCCAAGAAACAAGTGTTACTTTAATTGTATGTTCCTCTCACCTACCCACCTTGTCTTGTGCATTTTGCAATTTCAGCTGTTTTTGTTTGGTCCTACCCAAGCTTCATTTTCAACTTCACTTGTAGCAATGCAATTTCAAGTAGTTACACCTTTTCTCCTTGTTTTGCCAAAGCCATCATGGACACAGTATGTTTCTAAAATTGTTGGTTTAAAACAGGAGATGAAGTAACAGAAACCTCTTTAATGTAACCAAGCAGAGATTAAAAAATGGGCACAGTAAGGCACTCCTGCAACAAAAGTTATGCACATGCTGAATTGTGAACGTGTGAGTAATCTCATTGATTTCAACGGGACTAGTCACACGCATAAAGTTAAGCATGCACATAAACTTTTGCAGAACTGGGCCTAAAACAAAAATGAAGAAAATTGCTGCTAGGGTCTGGTTTGATGAAGTGTATGTACCGTGCTCAGCTGAAGGGACAAAACTTCACTTTTGTAAGCCTGCTGTTTGTGTGGTAAACCAAATCACCACTGGGTCATCATTGCTAACTGAGATTATTAGTCTTTATGTGGTGGAATCAGTGTAAACTTTGGAGGGCATGAAAATTCTTTATTCATTTATTTGCATTACACATACGGATTAAAGGCAAGGTAATGTGGAAACTTAAACTATTTATTTTATGAGGTAACTATTTTGAAATCCATTAAATGAAAATAATGAAAAATGGTCTCATTATTCCTGTTTTCCAGTCAGCCAACATTTATCATTCCGAGTTAGATCTTTCAAGAAAACTTAATATTTTTTCCTTTGAGACTCGCTTCAAAGTAGACTCATGGGGGAGTTATGGCATAGCTTATAAGTGTAATGCTATTTCTTAAGCCACGGCCCACATTTCAATCTTTTCTCCACAGCAGCTCAGAAGAAGTCGGCAGAAGGCGTAGTTGTGGCACTGCAACCCATAGCCTTAATTTTCTTGTGAACAGCTGAGCTCCATTGATCCAGGGAGTAGTGAAAGTATTTCTAAACCCAGGTCCCCTACGTAGAAGCTTAATTCGTCTCTACTTTGCTACTGGGACAATCTATGCAACTGTTTTTTAATACTCAGGGAGTAAAATTCACCCCGTGGAGAGGGGTGGAGCACAGGGCCTAAGCATATAGCTTTGCTCTTGTTCTGTAAGAGGCGAGGGACTCTGAAACTAAACCCATCCTCCCAATGATCATTTCTGAGAATCAGTGAGGGCAAACCTCAGAAGGCTACGTTTCCAATGAGAAAAGCACCCCAAGGTTTGAATGCATGGCCAAACTGTGTCTGAACAAGCCAAATCTCTTGAATCTGTAAAACTGGGCAGGAAAGCCCTTGAACAAGCATACTCTTGGCTTCCTTTGGGGCTGGTAGTATTGTGAAAACAGCTTCACTCACTGAAATTTGGCACTTCTCTTCCAGTAACAACCAGGAAATGGAGCATACAGAATATGCAAAAATCAGACAATATATTCATATTCTAAAGTTATCCAAACATTAGTGAATCTCAAGAGAGGCATGGTTTGCATTTTGGATGAAGGTTGAGATGAAGTCTGATTTTAGCCAAACTAGCTGTTTCATTCTTACTTTTAAAATTCACTCCAGCATAAAGGACTGGCAAAAAAAAAAGACTATACAGCACTTAAATGGATAAGAACCTATCCCTCCCTCACACCTTCAGGCGGTCCCACCACATCAGAAAGAGGTGCATTTGTTGATCAGAGCACGGAAGCTTGTGCTGTCACTGGTTTTTTTACCGTGCTACTGTGAATAAAGGATTTCAGTATTCAGTGTTCTAAATTTTTTAAATATATGAAGAAGAGTAAATTCATTTAAAATAAAAATCCATGCTCTTCAGTTTATTGTTCACGCACTTGCTTTCTTACACACACTCACATGCATACATGGCATGCACAATCAACCAAAAGATATGTTTTTAGTGTGGTGGGCATTAGCCACGAGTTTGATTAATGTTAATGGAAGTCACGTGGCTAAATCCCTGTGCACCACTTTGGAAATTTACTTTAAAGTTTAAATATCATTAAGGTTGCAACACAAACCAACTAAGGCTAGGAAATGACATTTCATTAGTAACCCATTCCACTGTGAGTACTTCAGATACCTATTGCAGCATTTGCGGTATAGTAATGAACTGGCTAATGTGTTTATATAGCACCACTATCTACTGGAGGGAAAATATGGTAAAATATATCCAAACATGATGCATAGAACCTGCTATAGGCTGTGCTAAGAGACCTATTCCTTTTAATCGCTGGGTAGAAGTCTGTGATTTTGGATTTGAAGATATCTTGAGCTCTCTTTCCAATAACACATAGAGTAATGATAGTGATATGTCTGTATTGTGTATCATATATTAATATACAGTAGTACCTAACACTGCAGAATGTAACACTGAGATATAATTGTGGGAGGAACCTATGGGAGTGGGAACAAGTAGCACCAGTTTTTGCCTAACCAAGCTGATCCGAAAGACAGTAAACTCTGCAAGACTGTTTTCCATTTAAATAGTTTAAATCTTCCCACCTGTTTGTAATTATGAAAATTGCAATGGTTGCCTAGAATAGTTCAGTTAAAGACATTGGAATGTATGTAAATCTTCTCTTACTGTTGTAGAAGGATGGAAGTACCACCTTTGTGACATGTTCCCCCATATACTGACCCTGCAGGGTCCACTGTAGTGTTCAGGCTATGGAGGTTTGTGGCCAATGATCTTCCACTTTAGGGTGACCAGATGTCCTGATTTTATAGGGACAGTCCCGATATTTGGGGCTTTGTCTTATATAGCAGCCTATTATTCCCCACCCAGTCCCGATTTTTCACCTTTGCTGCCTGGTCACCCTATTCCACTTCTCCAAACTCATGGAGGAAGCCAGTGTAAATGATTGTAGAGATGGTGGGGTGATGGAGTGGGGGGCAGGGATCTGACTCCTCTTGAAGCCAATGGGTAATCTTTTCACTGACTTTAATTTGTTAGACTAAGAATTAGTTAGGTTTAGTTAGACTAAGAATCTGCAGGAACCTATTGTTTCCAGCTATGTGGTTTAGAAATTTTTGTAGGGCATTCCTAGAGCCACTACAGTTAGGAGAGCTCCGATTTCTACAGTATTGACCATAATTCAAATACCTGAGATCCTCCATGCAATTTCTATACCATCACCAGAAATAAATAAGGTTACGCAGATTTAACAGAGCAGGTTTGGCCTTTTATGTTTTACTTCAGTTTCTGATATAAGGCTAGATAATTTAAACAGGAACAAAACTTAAGATATTTTATTGTAAATCTGTGTAGTTCAATATTTTGTGGTTGAATTTCAGATGTATGCTGCAGTCTTTGCTAACATTGTGTGTGGGGAATAACATTGTTTTATTACTTTTATAACACACAAAAACAATGAGGAGAAGGTATTTTAAATTAAAAGGGTAACCTGTTGTCTTATGATTCATGTGTCCTTACTGCAAAAAAGATTTGGTACTCAACAGAAAATACATTGGGCAATAAGTATTTCACATTATTACATGTCCCTTTACATGAGTATTTTAAGTGACTACAGCAGGGCTGCCTGAATGTTACAAAGGGAAGAATTTGGCTCCTGGTGAATACATAACATTATAAAGATCGTTCATTTGGGGGCATGTGAAATTTACAAGTGCACTAAGACAATTTAATAATGATCGGGGTTTCTTTAAAAAATTATTAACTTTCTCCTCTTCTTGCATAATTATTCTTTAATGTTATTCTTTCTTAAAAAACAAATTAGATCTATGTACCTGCTTTTAGTATAAATCTTAGTGACTCTAGAGTGCATAGGTGATACAATATGCCACTTATTCCCAATGACATAAAAGATGTTTGAAGATAGTAGTGGTCTTCAAGATGGCATAGCAATTGAGCCTGGTTAGGGTCTCCTTAATGTACATGTTTCATTTGTCACTTTCTTTCTTTGTGGATTATACACACAGATTCATTATGACACCTGGTTTCCATTTGCTGCATTTAATGCTTCTTTTCTAATCACTTTTCATTGGTTTGGTGTTACATGTGGTGTCAAAATTAGATTTACTAACCCTCAGAAAACAGAAAGTAGAAATTCCCAGCTTCCTTGTTCATTTAAAACTAAGACCCTTTTCACTTTCCTTTCATGCCTCTTATGTACTTTCCTTTCAAATATGCTGAATAACTGACTTGCCACGACCACTCTTAACATAAAAGGAGTGAACAAAATAGTGTACACTTAACAAAGAAGAAAATATAGTTGTATGTTTAGGATCATTACTATAAAATGCATTTCACTTTAATTTATGTAAATTCTACTGATGAGAATAACACGAGCAAGACTGTTTCCTGCAGAACTACAAAATCCTTGTTATGTTGTACAGTTTAATGATGAGATGTTCACATTTAAATTGTCCTCTACCATGGTGCTTCACTTCATTTTTTCTAAAATACATATCTCTTGAAATATTATCATTCTTTCTTTGTGTCATCAGCAAATGCCAAAATTAGAAAAAGAGAGATCTGACAAAGATAAAGCATGACACAAAAGTTTCATGGATAATTGCCTTCACATACCCAGTTCAGCTCTCATCTCTTCTAATTTGCCTCATTACCATACCTTAAGACAGACCAGCAGTCACTCAACCCCCCTGTTTTTTTTTTCTGTCAAAACTATTACTGACAGGCAAATGGACAACACATGGACCATGAAAGCTATTCTAGACTATTCTTTTACAAGACTAGCCTCCAGCAGAAAACATATAATAGCTCGTATATAAACTGTATATTGTAAATACGCATACAGTGTGTGAATACCGTTCTACTCACTGCTTCAATATGAGTTAAACTAAAACATGTCTGAGAGCCATAAAAAAACCTCTTCCCTTATACTATTACAATATTATTATTTCAATGGAATTATATCTGAGAGATCAGAAGACAGTACACCTTACAATTCCCAACTTTCAGTATGACTGATATATGGTATTTTATAACACTGGCCAGTCCACTGTTGCAGGGGAAAAAATCACTAGAGTGCTGTAAACTTTGAATTTGTTCACATAGTGCTGCATTTAGTACACCCATGGTATCCCAAGAAACCTTTTGTTTTTACAAACCATATACAAATGAAACGCTTCATCCAATGTTTTTATTTCTTTGAAATTAGGTCATAAAAATTATCCATAGAAACCTACAATAGTCCACAGGGGCACAAGAAATATTTCAATATTAAACTTCACTGTCTATCAAAACATTATGGAACATACAGTAAAATGAGAAATTATTGAGACTCTTTACCATGTCACTTTTTTTGTTTTCTTATATATATATATATATATA